>NW_028327172.1:199112514-200486264 GCF_987537825.1 Furipterus horrens | reverse complement strand
TTTATGGAGCATTTGAGAGGCAACATATCAATGTTTATCTCACATTGATGTTTCCATCTCTCTCTCTCTCTCTCTCTGTCTCTCTCTCTCTCCCTTCCTTTTTCTCTCTAGAATTAATAAATATATCTCTGGGTAAGGATTAAATAATAATAATAATAATAATAATAATAATAACAACAACAACATGTAAAATTTATATATTTACACAATACCTACAGATAGTAGAAGCTCTTAATATAATGCTTTAGTTTTTGTTTTGTTTTGTTTTTTTGAAAGAAAGTGTATGTGAAGAAAGGTACATTTCTGGTCGATAAGTTAATTACACTTATCAGTCAAAGGGAAGGCAATACTCAGTGTTAATAGTGAATCCAGAATTTCTGTTATCTAAATGTCTTCTTTGGGTTTTTTGTTTTTGTACATCATTGATCACAGCAGCATTATTCTTGTTTGTTTGTATGTTTGTTTAATTTTAGAGAGAGGGGAAAGGAGAAAGAGAGGGAGAGAAACATCACTGTGTGGTTGCCTCTCACTCGCGCCCCCAACTGGAGACCTGACGTGCAACCTAGTCATGTGTCCTGTGACTGGAAATCGAACCAGCGACACTTGACTCTCATGCCAACTAAATGTCTTTTTAAGTCATAAATTCACAGCCCTTAACAGGAACAAATTTAAAATAATAATGTTATAATATGTCATTATATAGAAACAATGCATAACTTAGCATGTGACCTTAAGTGGGAGTACAAATGTATGTATGCGTTTTCTCAATTGCTCTCAAATATATCTCAAATGTACATTAATAATTGCATGAAAAATATTATAAAAATTTACCTGTTTATTCTTTATACTTTTCAGAAAAATTTAATTTATTCCTGTCTTTCTGTTTCTAATATCATCATAATCACTATTTTTGATAGTTTTTATATCCAAGGTCTGCTAATTCTTTCTTCTAAAAGGTTAATATTACTCATGTCATGATTAAATAAGACAATACCAATCTGTCAAGTTTTATATAAGTAATTAATAGCATTTGCATTGTTTCTAAAAGTACAATGCATATTTTAGTAAGTATATAGTTTCTCTAGTAAGGTCAAATGCTATTGGAAAAAATTGTTGAACCATAATGTAATAAAGATATAATTAGAACAAATATCTTACAAGTGATTTTTAAATAATTTTTAAATTGTTTTTGTAAGTGTATCTTATATAATAATATAAAATGTGTTGAGTATTGAAATTTTATCATTTAGTACTTGTTTGGTTTTTAGTTTCCATCAGCAAAACAGAAATACAATAAGGGTTTTAATAAATATTTTAATTGATTATTTGCTAAATAAAATTACCTGGATTGATGTAACTTATGATTTCTAAATCTTATACACAGCAAATATATACATATATAAAAATAAATAAGCAACATTAAAATAGCTAAAACATTTTTATTTAAAATTATTTAAATCTGTGAAACAAAATTTTATTTATATTATACTTTTCAGTAATGAAAGACTTATTCAGGTAATTGTAGATTTAATAAAATATTATAAAATTAGCAAACAACCAAATGTTAGAGGGTTGTGATTTAAAAGTCCAGGTACTTTACAACATGCAAAGTGCAGTACTTTTGGATTGTGAATTGACTATTCACTACACACGTTTTGTTCTCTTTCCTTTTGAGTGAGAAAGTAACTGAGAAAAAGCAATAAATATTTTGCCCCCTGACTCTGTCTTGGCTACCACTGCGCACTCACCTTCACAAACAATATTTATAGTCTGTAACAGCAATCACCTTGCTTTTCAATTCCTCACCATCAGTATATCACATTTGAATAAAAACCTACAAGAAAAATGCCGTGTTTTCTTAAGATGGATGTTTAAAAGGCTTTTAAAAAGTGTGTATAAACATTACATAGGTATTGTTCTTTACCTTTCCATCAGCGCCCTGCTAACAAATCAACTATGTCTAGAAAACACATTAACTTATTGATAAATGAGAATTGAGTTATGCAACTGTGTATTTAAAATCATACTGATTAAGGTCAAAAGATATGTGCTAATGTTATTCACCCATTCTCTTCACAAACACCTTATTTATTGTTTGATATGAATAAGGTGTAGTGATTAATATTTTTCTTATTTGTGTGCTATTTATTTAGTACATAGAGGTATTCAAACATTACAGAAAGTATACTATATTTTTGAAAAAAATATGAAATATAAAAAGCTAATTATATAATTTAATAATAAGTCAGTTTGCTGTTCTGGAAGTTATGCATTATCAATTGTAGTACAATAGTCCTCCCTTAACTGCAGAAGATATATTTCAAGACCCCCAGTGGTTGCTTGAAACCATGAGTAGCACCAAATTCTATATTCTGTGTTGTTGCCCATACACACATGCACTTTACAGGTTTTCTTCAGCATATCCAAAATTGCCAGCATCGCAACTTTTGAGCTCAGAGCCCTTATTACATAAAATAAGGGTTGCTCTAACATAATAAGTACTGCAATACCATGACAATTGATCAGAGGACCATGAGGGCTACTATGTAACTAACAAGCCAGTAGTTCATATGCAATGCTGATATGCTGGACAAAGGGATGATTCACGTTCCAGGCAGAACAAAGAGCTTTCATTATACTACTCAGAATGAAATGCAATTTAAAACGTATGAATTGTTTATTTCTGGAATATTCTATTTAATATTTTCAAACTGCACTTGACAGTGGGTAACTGAAACCACAGAAAATGAAACCCAGATAAGAGGAGAATACTGTAGTTATGTATAAGGTTCTGGCTTAACCCAGTAGAAGGCAATACTTTCTTTACTCCTTCTGATCATTTCTATATTATTCTATAATTTTGAGTATTTCTAAAATTAATGAATATATACTTCAGTGTTTCATTGTAATGTTTCTAAAAGTATAATGTATACTTTAGTAAGTATACAGTTTCTCTAGTAAGGTCAAATACTATTGGAAAAAAATGTTGAACCATAATGTACTAAAGATATAATTAGAACAAATATCTTATAAGTGATTTTAAAATAATTTTTAAATATAGAAGAATATCATTTCAGAATGGAGATTTATCTGTTGAAATGTAAATAGCTATTTTGTCCTTATACCTCAGTTTATAGGAAAGAAAGATGGTCAGTAAAAATTTATAATATTTTAGATTCTCCATATCTTTTTTATCCTATAACATGATCATTTAAAAAATGTATCACTTAGTTATCTAATCTACTGTTTCATAGAAATTTTTACTACCTTTATAAATTTTCATAGTTAATACATTTTGTCTAATTAATACTAGATAGTGAACATATTTTGACAATGTCTTGTTCCAATTAGGGTAATTTTGTATAAATCACATGGTAACTAAATCAGAAATATTTGTCTGCATGTCACCTAATAGTTTTAAAGAATTACATGATGTTGATTACTGCTGAAAGTAAAACAAACAAAAATGAAACAAAACAAAACATTAAAAACCCTATTCCTGTTTTCTAAGGACAGTTTAAAGGTCTTTGAGAAAATTGAGTACAGTGCCTTAAACATAAACTTAAGCTACACATTCTTCTTATTAGCATAGGTAATTAGTTAGTATTAATAATTAAGGAGGTGAGCAAATGGAATCAGACATTATGCCTAATTAATTAGAGAGCTGAGTCAGACATTAAGCCTGATTCACTAAGAAGCTGTAATATTTACAGGTTCCTCAGGGGACCACAACATCTCCCCTAAAGGGACTTAATCCCCCAGAAATCCCCAAGTAAGCAGAAAGAATGTCCTCAGGGAAAAACCTGCCCAGCAGCCGGGATTATCTAGAAGAGGACGTTTTGTAGTTATGCACACAGTAGAAACCAAGATGGCACAGGAAGAGATAAGCTCATCTACAATAGAAACCAGATGAAGCAGCAGGAGCCAAAACAGCAACACAAAGGGGTGGAGTTTAGCCTGGGAAAATCTGGAAAAAGGATCTGATTGAATGAGGGCATGGAACTCCAGAAGATTCAGGAAGGATATTGGATAAGGTGGGGGCTCAACAGAAGCCTAGTAAAACCCAGAAAGTAGATTGGATGGTTTGAAAGAAAGCCTACTCATTCCTGCAAACCAAGAAAATATTTGGAGGATTATCAGGGATCTCTGAGCAGTCGCTACTAGAGCCTGCCCACCCTCTCCATCCCCAAGAGCATATTATTTCTTCACTCCAATAACTCATGCTGCGATGCTTAAACTTGTCCCACATGTGTGTCCTTTGAAATTCCTTTCTAGTGACAATATAAGAACTGATTTACACCAGCAACATTTCTAAGATTCTTCTTTCAAGAAAGGCCCTAAGATATGACTTTCTGGCTTAAAAAATGTGTCTTTTTTTTATTAAAAATAAAATCATAGGTACCTAAATGAACAATTTAAAATAAATATTTGGGATGTGTTTGCAATACATAAAATCTGCAACTGGAAAAGTTGAACCATTTTTCTTACATTACACATATAAAATATTAAATGAAGACATAAATAATAGATACTATCAAAATATGAGGTCTGTCAAGAAAAAGCCAAGCTATTGTTAACAAAATAAGAATGATTTGTGTGACATCAAATGTAACCTGGCAGCCAAGCAGAGTGGAGTTCCAGAAAAACCAAACAAAAAGTACTCTTTATTTGTAAGAGTGCACAGTTAGTCAAGCAGTGATTAGGGTTGGGTTATGCTGTTTGTATCTCTTCCCTTCATTCATGTCTCTCACAAAAAATACATGTGGCAGGGAGCTGGAAACAGGTAAGCTAGAACCTTTGAACAAGTTAGACCATAACTAAGTTAAATTAATTGACAAGTTATACAGGAGACTTGCATTGTCCTTTGTTTTGGTGACATTACAAATTAAATTATCATAGATCTTGTATAGCTCCATGGTATTATCTCATACTATCTCAGTTGCTAGTTTGTTACCTGGGTGTGTGTGTGTGTGTGTGTGTTTGTGTGTATCTGGAAAAAGTCCAGCCATTGTTAATATAACAAGAACAGTTTGCACAACATTGATGTAACCTGGCAGCCAAGGAGAGTGGACTGGGATGTGCATGAGTGAACAAAGACAACTTCATTGTACTAGTCAGTGGGGGTGGTAGATGCCATTCAAAATGATAGTGAGTAGAACAATGATTCTTCATCAATTTTTCATTAAGCTTGAATATTCCTCCATGGAAACTATTTGGATGATTCAGAAGGCTGCACCTATGGGCCACTGGTGATTGGTAGCATTATCACAACAACACACCCACTCATACATCTCATCTCATGCAAAGTTTTCTGGTGAAACATCAAATCACCCAGATGACTCAGGTCCTCTTCAGCCCAGATTTGACACCCTGCAACTTCTGCCTTTTTCCCAAAACTAAAATCACCTTTGAAAGGGAAGAGATTTCAGGCCATCAGTGAGACTCAGGAAAATCTGACGAGACACCTGGTGGCAATTAAGAGAATTGTAAGAGGTGCCAAGGTGCCTATTTTGAAGGGGACTGAGATGTCATTATCCTATGTACAATGTTTTGTGTATCTAGTATCTTTCTCAATAAGTGTTTTTATTTTTAATATGATATGGCTGGATACCTTCTGGCCATACTTTGCATGTGTGTGAACATATATGTGTATATACAGGAAGTGGGGAAACCACTTTACATAGTTAACTTCTCTATAGGACTGTAACTGAAGCCATATGAGAAACATGTGATACTTGAAAGCTTAGCAAATAAGAATAAAAATGTGCCTTCTGTGTCATATATTCTCATTAGAAGCAGAGATACATTTTAAGACACAGATCATTTGACAAGAAGTCATGACAGTTATTAATATTGATCTAACTTATAATTACTTGCATAGTTTATCTAGAATTAAACAAAATTATCCCAATATTCCTAAGTTATGCCTTGAGCCCGAGTATAAAGAGGAGAAGATGAATGGCAGTAGATAAAATCTTTCATTGATAAAATACTATGAGTAAAAATTTGGTTACTTTCAGAATTATGATATAGTAAACTCTTATTTCCCATCACTGTTACTTTACATCAGTGCAATCATGATATTTTCATCTGTTTCCATTCCCTTATACATCAGCTTGTGAAAACAATAGTGGCTACCGAGATCTTGTTCCAGTAAATTTTATGTCACAGAAGATTGTTGTTAGATGAGCAGTGCCACAGGAACAATGAAATTTTAGCTGATTTTTAGAATAAATGCTTAGAAGGAGAAAGTTAAACAGTGATAGACAAGAAGTGTGCGATTCTAGAGGGAGAAACATGTAACCAGAAAGAAACATAGAAATAAATTATTCATTTTGTGAAAAAGATCCAGAAAAGAATCATTTTATTATTACATACTTAATTATCCTGTGAAAATGAACTTGGCAGACTATATCAGGATTTGAGCAGGACTCAAAGTAATACTGCTATTTTTTTCAAGATGCTAATTTAATTGTAGCTTTGCCATGAAGCATTGAGAGAATGTTTCCAGCTCTTTTGAGTGTATATATGAATTTCCTATTTCTACTGTCCATAAACTGTAAGTGAAAATATTGTCTGAATGTCACTTCCAAATGGAGTATGACAATATTATAGCAACCCTGTACTTCTGTTTTGCTACAATTTTTCCCAGATGGAAATAGTATTTACTAATTTCAATACATCTTCTATGAGAAACTGGTAAGTTCCATGTTAGCAGAACAATAATAGATTTTATTTGCAAGTTCTGACAATGACCAGCAAAGCCATTCTCGATTAATAACTGAGCAACACCTAATTGGTCACTTGAGTAATGTCTTGCATAAAGGATAAGGGCACCAAAGTTTTATATATTTATTTGTTTTTAATCTAGTTTATTATATTACAGTTGTTCCAATTTCACCCATTTACACTCTGTCCAGCCCACCCTCTACTCCCACAGTCAGTCTCTGCACCATTGTCGATGTCCATGGGTCATTCATTCATGTTTTTGGACTACTTCTTTCCCCTTCTTTGCACCATTTCCCCCTCCCCCCTCTCCTCTGGCAGCTGTCATTCTCTTCCCTGTTTCCATGTCCCTGGCTCTGTTTTGCCTGTTATTTTGTTCATTAGATCCCTCTTATAAGTGAGATCATATAGTATTTGTCTTCCACCCACTGGTTTATTTCAATTAGCAAATAATCTCCAGTTCCATCCATGCTTTTCCAAAGGGTAGTAATTTCTTCTTTATTCTTTCTGCTGCATAGCATTTCATTGTATAAATTTACCACCATATTTCAATCCATTCATCTACTGATGGGCACGTAGGCTGTTTCCAACACTTGGCTATTGTATATAATGTTGCTATGAACATAGAGATGCATATGTTCTTTTGAATTTGTGTTTCAGAATTTTTAGGGTTACTCCAAGCAAAACGCAGGTCCATTTTTAATTTTTGGAAGAAATCCCATACTTTTTTCCATAGTGGCTGCACTAGTCTGCCTTCCCACCAACAGTGCACTAGGATTCCCGTTTCTCCACATCTTTTCCAACACTTATTATTTGTTGACTTACCAAAGTTTCATTTTTAATGCGATTGAAAGACAACTTTCTTTGCCCGTATACCATGCTCTCAATGAAACCTACCCAGGTGTTCCAACCAAAAACAATCCTCTCCCTGAAAACTCTCAACATGATTTGTATAAACTCCTCTTAAGTGAACACTATGCTTCCTTGGATTGCTAGTGATTGTATTCTGATACTCACAAGGAATAAACAAGTAATATAAATAAAAAGCCAGATTTGGGCAGTGATGGTTATAGAGTCACCTGGAAAGTTATTTAAAGAAAACAAGGACTACTAAACCACAGCTGACAGACACTGTCAGGACAATTGTTTCATCTCATTTAATGTTAAGCATGTTCCTAAAATTATACCTATATATTACTTTTCTTATACCTTATTGAAGTAGTATCAGAACAACATACCACATACAGTAAGCATTAAATTAATTTGTTCGGATTAGTTATAGCATGTAGTATAACTAACACTATTGTAGAGGGAATAAGATTATTCAAAATAAAATGAGCTTTTATTTTTTTCCATTGATTATAGCTTGCTTTTCCAAAGTATTAAGCTAGATCCAGCATATACAGTAAAATTTTCTTACTATCAGAATAGTATTAGAGGACTGTATGCACAATGTACATCCAATTATTTAGTGAAAATTATTTCAAAATGTACTCCTATTTTATTTTTAAATGCTATAGCATAAGACTTAGATAATACAAGAGCATTTTACCTGGCCTATCAAATCAAATAATCAGTTCAAATACAGCAAAATAATAATACCTTGAAAAAGTTAAATTCAGAATTCATTTAAAAATGTGAGTGAGGTTCTTAAGGTCACATATGATTTCTTATTTATTTTTTGTATTGTAGTGCTAAACACTGCATGTAACCTACTAGTGTGTCAAAAGACGTATGAGGAATTAAAGAAAACAACTTTTCAAACCACAAACATGTCATTTATTAACAATGGCCTTAAACATGGGTTTTTACAGTAATACCAAATGAATTCATATAGATATATCTGACCAACTTTCTTCTAAAAATGTTTGGCTGCATGTGTCCAGTAAGAGAGTTTGGTTAGTTTTCTTTTTTTAAATCTGACCCATAACGTACTCTCCTTTGCCCTGATCCCACATCTGGTCTTTCTTATGTAAGCCCCTACATAGCTCTTGTCAGATCAGTTCTTAAACTACTGTTAACTGAGAGGGCTCCCATTTTACATGTACATTTTTAAATTGCACCATTAAAGTACAGTTACCCAGTCCTAATTATAAAATTGCACTTATGACATCTCATATATTTCATATATTTCATTGGGTACTTTGTTACCCAATGATTAATGCATATGTGT
Organism: Furipterus horrens; assembly: GCF_987537825.1. NCBI lineage: Eukaryota > Metazoa > Chordata > Mammalia > Chiroptera > Furipteridae > Furipterus > Furipterus horrens. Next base: position 200,477,365 of record NW_028327172.1, on the reverse strand, counting down.
TCTCTTCATCAAAAGTCCACTCTAATGTAAGTATGCTCAATGCTGTGATACTGTCAGAGGGGGGCAAATAAAATCATCTGCAAAAGCACTGGGTCCCGAGTCCTGTATTTGATGCCTCCTACCGCTGAGTATTCCTAATTCCTAACTCGGCTCCCCAGCCTGTCCTCGTGGGTAACAGGTGACATTTGCTAAGATCCTAGGTCACCACAGATGAAAGGAAAAACATCATTATGTTTTTGCACCTCAAGTCTCTCATATCAATTGTATAGCTCCTTTACCAGGATGCTCTCTAAAGTTATGCACATTATCATTATCTGACAATTCTATATCTACAAAAAAAATGAGTAAGATCATTAAAACCACTTTATTCTTCAGTGGAGGAAGGGAAAACACACACATATGCACACACATACAAACTCACAGAGCCGTGGTTGATTTAATTCAAAAAGAAAATTTAAGACATTTCTTCTAACAAAAAACAAAAACAAAAAAAACTTGAATTACTTCTGGAACATTTGCTGATTTATTGAGACACTGAAACAGAATATTTAAAATTAGAACTGCAACGAGAGAACAGATTGCAAATTTCGCCATACAAATCATTAGGAAATGTTTGCCAATTTACTCTAACAACCCATCAGTAGTGCGCAATGTGGATAAATGAGCACACTCTTTTCAAAACCTTTAGTGTACACTTTTATTATGCCTCTTTTTAACATATACAGTTACTTGAAAATTTTAGAAAAAGCTAAATGCTTGAATAATTGACAAAGGTTGGTACTTATTTGTTCTCATTATTTTACATTTAAGAAAGTCATCTGAATTTCACTAAGTCTAAGTTAATTAGACCAAAGCTGTAATTGTCGCTGTACAGTTTAAGATGCAGCCTTATTTTACTATCCATGTTGGCCTTCTTGCCAGATGGAAACAAAAAGGAAATCTACATTCTTTGTGAATTTTAAATTCTCCCATCTCTTTTTGCTTTTTAAAATTGTCTTTTGATATGATGCGTAAGTTGGCTCCCTGCCTCCCTCCTTCACTTCTATTTTCCTGAACCTACAATGAAAAATTTACCCTTAACAAACCCCAGTTTACAAGGTGATTACATCATATTAAGAAGAAAGAGCCAATGCTGATAAAAATTAGTCAAAAGAAGTTAATGTCTGCTCTATTAATCACTGATAATATGTAAAATATTTTGCCCAGGAAAGCAGTCCAAGAAAAATAATTTTATCTCATACAATAATTTATGATTTTATTTCCATCGGACATTGTGTTCTCTTCTGAAGGGCTTGGATCATTATTTTACTCATATACCTTCAATTAGATAAACTAGTATAAAAATGAGACATTTTTACTCCATTTGCTCAGTTTATCTCATGACTAACAGCAGAAAGGTTTGTATTAAATTTTTTTTAATGTGTTTTATTGATTAAAATATTACATTTGTGCCAATTTCCCTTCCCTCTGCTCCCCTCCACCCGGTGGCCCCCCTCCCTCCAGTTGTCCCCCCCTTTTAGATTATGTCCATTAGTTGTGCATACAGTTCCTCCCAACCTCTCTCCGTCTATTCCATTCCCTCCTACCTTGATCCCCAATTCCTATATCATCTCCCTCCCTCTCCCCACTGCCCCTCCCTGTTGACCTCCCCCCAATATGCTTCCCGTACCCACAGTTCCTTTTCCACTCTCGTTGCCTGTTTAGTTTGCCTTTGTTTCATCTCCCTAGCTTCTGTTTTTTAAACCAGTCCCTTTAACATCTCATATAACAGTGGTTTGGATCTAATGAACTCTTTCAGTTTTATTTTGTCCTGGAAACACTTTCTCTGTCCTTCTATTCTGAATGACAATTTCGCTGGATAGAGTATTCGTGGTTGTAGGTTTTGGATTTTCATTACTTTGAATATTTCTTGCCAGTCCCTTCTTGCTTGTAGGGTCTCCCTTGAGAAGTCAGCTGATAGTCTAATTGGGACCCCTTTGTACATAATTCTTTTCTTCTCTCTTGCTGCTTTTAAGATTCTCTCTTTATCTTTAATTTTTGACATTTTGATTATAATGTGTCTTGGAGTGGTTCTCCCTGGGTCCAGTCTCTTGGGAACTCTCCTTGCTTCCTGGACCTGCAAGTCTATTCCCTTCCCCAAGTCTGGGAAGTTCTCCTTTATTATATTTTCACTCAATTTTTCAAGTTCTAGTTCATCTTCCTCACTCTCTGGCAAACCAATGATTCTTATGTTGGGCCTTTTATAGCTGTCCCAGAGGTTTCTGATCCTCTCATTGTTGCTTCCCAATTCCTCTCTCTGCATTGGTTGACTGCTTGTTCCTTCTCCATATTCCAGTTTGTTGAAATGAACTCTGGATTTTTTTTCCTCACCATCTGTCTCGTATGTGGTTTTGTTCCTTTCGTTATGAATGTTTTTTGCTTCTTTCTTATCTTTTTCCTGCTCTTTTGTGAATTCTGTAAGCCACCTGATAACAATGGCCCAGAACTGAGCCTCTGACAGGTTTCTTATCTGTTCATCTGTCAGGTTCTCTATCTGTTGCCTGGTGAGCTGTGCCACCGGGATTTCTATAGTTGTCTGCCTCATTTTGACAGATGCTTTTTGTTTTCTTGGGCCGGCTGTCGGGGGCAGTGCCTGTGTACGCATCACAAATCAGCGACCGGCGCCTGTCTGCGACCTATTTCGCAGCCCTGTGGTGCTTTCTTTGGGGGCGGGGGTCCAAGATGGATTCACACAGTTATTCAGCTAGGAGACCGGGATCCGTCCTCCCGCCCCCCTGGGCCTCACTGTTCAAGGCGATGCGGTGGCTGCTTTCCCCAACGCTGGGGTCGCGCACCGCCAGGGGCTTGGCCGCCGGGATTCCTCGCCGGGGTAGCGCACTGCCAGGGGCTTGACTGCAGCCGGGATTCCTCGCCGCCCCGCCGCTGTCCCAGGTGCGACCGCAAACAGCGCTGCCCTCTTTAACTCTTACCTGCCCAAATGGCACCGCTGGTTTATAACTTCATATGTTGGGCTTCCGTGTAGTTTTATTTTCTGGAATTTCTAGTTATCCTTTGTTTTGAAGTAGTTGTATTCCTCTCTAGTTGTAGAGGGAGACCTAGCGTGTCCGTCTAAGCCTCCATCTTGGCCGGAAGTCCTGTATTAAATTTTAATGTTCATCCAAGAGATGTTTTAAAAAGCGCATAGTTAAATACAAATATATGTTCTCTTTCAAATTCTTGCTTTTGTACAAAAAAGGGATTTTACATATATTGTTTTATGTCTTAATGTTTACATTTAGCAATTTATCTTGGCACATTTTCTATATTTTCATGCAAGAACTTTTTTTTTAAATTCCATAATATTCCATTATAGGAATGCAACGTAATTTATTTATACAATTCTCTGTTGTTGGGCATTGCATTTGTTTCTATTATATATATATATAGATAGCAAAGTTCTGATAAAATTGTACATATATTATTCTAAATATGTTCAACTATATATGTTATAAAATTTCCAGAATTTGAATTGTGAGACACAAAAGCATGTGCAGTTTTATTTTAATACATATGAGCAAATTGTTCTCCATATCGGTTTTATACAAACTTTAATCAAATATTTATGTTTGCCAAATCAGTGGGTTCAAAAAGTGCTATTTTATTTTCCATCTTCCTAAAATGATGGTAAACGTATTTTCATATATTTGAAAGTTTCTATGAACTTTCTTTTCATGTCCTTTGAGGACTTTTCTATTATGTTTTAATGAACTTGTAGGAGTTATTTACATATTTGGAAGGTTAGCCTTTCGTCTATGACATCAGTTGTGAAATGCTTTTCAGTGTGTGACTTTGCCTTTGCATTCTGCTTATGGTATTTTACATCATTCCCATGTTCATTGTGTGTAATTAGTTGAATATAACAGTCTTCTCTATTTTATGGATTTTGAATCAAGGTTAGAAGGATCTTCAACAGTCTGAAATTGTAAACTAATGATAATTCTTATTTCTTTAAAATATTTTGTTGCTTTACTTTAAGAAGTTAATCTTTGTGTGATCTGGAATTAATGTAAATGTGAGGTCTGAGTTGAATTCCATGTATCCTCCCTTAATATTTAAGCAATTACCAAAACTTAAATTCTGCTCAAATCCTGCCCCTTCAGCATCAAACACAATTTCACTTCTTGCTCGTTTTATATAGCAATGCTGGGCTATAGTGCCAGGAACAAATGGTCCTGAATCAGAGTATTGCTACTTACTAGCTATGAACTATTGAATAAACAATTGAAATTCTCAATCTTTTTCTGAGTCTCTAGCATGGGGAAAAGATTACTTAGAAATCTATGTACAATCCTAAGCAGTGTGCATGACAGATGGAAAGTACGCAGTATATAGTGGATGCTTTCCGTTTATGTAGAACCTGTCCTAGATACTGCTATGACAAACATGGAAAAAATATGATCTTTGGCTTTTTTAACTTTAAATTATAATTCAAAATGTATGATAATGTGTGTCAATCATAAAGCAACATTCAAATGCAAGATATTATTATTAAAATTGCAGATTTCTTCTACATACAAAGTCATCATTATTCTTATAATAGAAACCTGTCGGCAGCCGTCCATCTCGAGAGACGATGGTGTAGCTTCTTAAGAGTCTATCTGCACCGCCGAGAATGGCTGTGCAGTCCGACTCGGGAGTGACACGGTATCTGTCTCCTCCCGTGTTGAATCGACATCTTGCGATGACGCTGGAGTGTCCTCTCCAGTGAAGCTGAAGCTACAGAGCCTGGGCAGGGTGATATGGAGGGTCTGCTGTTGCCCATGCAGCAGACCCCCCCTCTCTTCGCAGCTGAAGGGTCCAAGGGAAAGACGGAGTCAATACAGCTTGGCTTCAGGTGCGCTGCAGGAGTTGCCGGTGTTGACTACAACGTCAAACCGCCTTAGGGACTCCGGCTCCGGATTTTCTGTCGGGGTTTACTCCCTTAGCCTTTCCCCTGAAGAGGTATGCCGCAAGGCAGCGGAGGTTTTTTGGAGTCAGAGTTTTCCTTCTCTGATGTGCCCTGACTGGAAGATCGAACCAGTGACACTTAGCTCGCAGGCCGACGCTCAATCCACTGAGCCAAACCAGCCAGGGTAATAGAAACCTGTACTTCTATAATAATAATAATAATAATAATAATAATGTTCATTCATATGTTCATTAATCTATTAACTGAAATTTATTGGTGTCCATCATGTGCCAGGGATTGTTGTGGCCGTACAGCAGAAAACAAAATAAAACCTTCTAATCTACTACCAGTGAGATGATATTGTGGGAGCTAGAAAACTATTAATACTTTTCTTCTCACCTTCTAAATTCTTCTAGGCTGGGCTAATACCTACATGAACATAGCTTAACAGGAGAAAATCAAAGTTTCATACATGCACATGGACAGTTCATGAAAATTCCAAAGATAGTGAGGCTACATTGAGTATGTAAGACATTTCGAACAACGGAGGAAGGGGATAATGGTGTATTGTAACATTTCAGAGGGGAGAAAGATAAATGGACAGGTCCCTGAGGAAGTCGGGAACACACATGGGAGGAAGATCCTGGCTAGGTGACTCAGGGACAGTGAGGCACAGAGGGTATGTAGCCAACAAGCGCCACCAAAAATCTGCTTGTTTACCAAAGTTCATTCAAATTAGACTGAGGCAACATCCTCAGATCTCCTTCCTGAAGCAAGTTCCTCTTGTCTTAATTCATGGGCAGGAAAGGGGGGAGGGTCAATGGTTCTTTCTGAGTCTTATTTCTTAATACATAGCTTAAAACCAATATCCCTTCACTTACCTAAATTACCATCATAAAATCCAGGAAGGTAAAATATCACAGGTTTCAGGGAATAGGACATGGGCTCTTTGAGGTGGGGGAGGGGAATGCTATTCTGTTTATAACATATGCCAGCACCAGTCTGATGAACTCTTCAGAATCACATCTAGCTATTGGGGAAAATGTTAACCTAATATTTGTGACTTAAAATGTGTAAAAGGACAAAAAAAGCAAAAGATTTGTTAGCTGGATGACACTTATTCTGGGGAAAGTGTTACCATGGGTAGTTAACTAGTTATTAATAAAGAAAGGGACCAAAGGAAATTAGACATTGAACTTGATAAACGGAGGAGGATGAGCCTGTTTGCTTCACTTGGAAGTTACAGTTACACACTCCAGGAAATTACATTTCTCCACCAAGGGAATTAACCCTCCTCTCTTCCTCCTTCTGTCACATTGTTGGGGGGCTCGGGGAGAGATTCTCAACCCTAGAGACCTGTCCGTCTAGGCTGGGTAAAGAAGGGATTGGTTGGGAGGCAGACCTATCTAAAGCCCATGAAAGCTTGGGAAATTGATTGGTCATTTCAAAAAAGCAACTGGTCCATCCCAAACTCAGGCTAATATAATCCCAGGAGAACAAAAAATCTCTCCCTCTCTCTCCCTGGCCCCCTTGCTCGTGACCTACATTCACATCATGAGCCCATGTTCTCATGTTCTTTCCTGCTCAAGAGCATGCAGTCATGTGGGTCTAGCAGCTCCAGGGCCTGCAGCAGACCACACGGGCTTCCAAGCCCTCAGCTTTCATACGAAGCAGAATCTCTGAACCTTGGCTTTTATTTGGGCCTAGCTGAAAGCACGGCTGGACTTTTTCCATGGTGGGATGGACAGGGATGGGGCGTCGGAAACCCAGGGGCAGCCTGCCACACCAACAGGCTATTTTGCCACACAGCACTCTCCCATGTGTGTGTCTTTGGAAGGCTTTCCTCATGATTCTTGGAAGAGCCTTATTTCCACCAACAATAGGAGCTCCGACTGAAGCAAATGCTACATTTTCAAAACTAGGAGAAGTAATTTGCAGCACTACTCAGTTTGTTTTTCAAGTCATAATAACTAAAATTTAAGGATTTCTGATGTTTCTGGAGAAATCATATAATTTCTTAACCCCAACTCACAAAAGCTCTCTGTATTTATATATAAGGCCCGATGGATTCAATTTTCCACACAAGCAAACCCCTCACTAGCAGAAACAGTGAAGTGCTTTGTTTGAATATCATGCTACTTCTGCATTTAACCCTGCCTGTGTGGATGCTGTTGAAAAATGTCTACACATTTATAACAATCTTTGCATGACTGTCAACATGAGAAGGATGCTTTTTAGTTTGGTGGGTGCTACTGACTTAACCTATTCAATAAAACTGTAATGTAGAAGAAATTTTGAAATAATAATCTTAAATGTGGCCTAACATTTATTTATTAAGCACGTGCTTTATACCTAGTACTACATTTATTCTATTTGTTTGACCCAATATAACTGGAACACATGAAGATGGACACTAGGTTGAAAAGTAGCAAAATTTAAACCTTACATAGATTAATCTTGCGTTAGTTTAATAGTTTCAATTCTTGCTTATTGTTTGTCAATTTGAGCTGCTCTATCAAAATACCATAAGTGAATGAATGGATTATAAGCAACAGAAAATTATTCCTCTCAGTTCCAAGGGCTTGGAAAGTCCAAGACTGATGCAACAGCAGGTTTAGTGTCTCGTGTCTATGAGAGCCCTCTTTTAAGCATGTATTCATGGGTCAGAAAGGATCAGGGAATTTGTGAGTCTCCTTTCTAAGAGCGCTACTGAAATTCAACAGGATTCCAACCTCATGACCTAATAACCTCCAAAAGACCCCCGTCTTTCAATACTATCACCTTGGGGGTTAGAATTTTAACCCCCAAGGTTAAAAGGGCACAAATATCCAGTTAATATAACATTTACCTATATAGTCTCTAAAATAAAATCCATCATAATAATTCTACTAATTTAATAATAATAACATTTACTCTATATGTTATTATATATTTTGCCACTGCTCAACACTCACTAAGTTTACTTTAGTTATTCATTTAATTTGCTGTTTATCACATTAGTAATTTTAAGCTGGGGTTGACGCTCTCAACCTGACCATAAAAAATCCAATAGATTATCCTCTTTGGCCATAAAAGCATAAAGTGGTTTCCAATGACATTTTGCTGTTTTTTACTGTCATTTCACAGAATTAGTTTACTTTAATTAAGTCAAGCAGCCTGAATGTAATGTTGTCACCAGAAACAGACAAGGCATGGAGCAGGTCGCCTGGGCGTGGCTGGCAGTACATGGGTTCTTGACTTCTGCGGGAAAGATTTCACAATGTGAGTCTAGATGCTCTTGAGGGTATTTATTAAAACTGGAGACAGTGTAGCAAAGGAAGGGCTTAGAAAAGAAGAAGCAACAGAGTAGAACCTGGGTGGTACTCTGCTTTGGCTCCCTAGAAACTTTAAAAGAAAGAAGTGAGTCATGTGGGGCTGAGTAGACTCACTGAGAAATAACAGTCAGAGTGACAGAAGTGAACTGAGGTGGGGCTGCTGCTAGCTCTGGAAAGACAGAGAAAAGAAGGCCTTGGAGACAGGTTCAGTGGATTAGCCTGGGAGGAGCTGCCACTGCCTCTTGCTCACCTGGTTGTAAGTCTTGTGGGAATACTTAGAGTGGAGGAGAAAGAAAGAGTTTACACTTGAGAAAAGGAGGGGAACTGGCTTGCTCCAAGGAGTGGTCTCTGGGTCCTCTGTTTTGAGGTTTCTTATCTGTTTTCCAAGGGTGGAAATCCTAGGGGTTGTGGTAGAGGAGGGTCTCAGCAAAATATTCATCAGCTTTCCAGGTGTGTTCTTTAATATGTTAATGTGCCAAAATGAGCACAGAGAGACCATTTTCTGGTCAGCTTTACCTCTGTCTTTGATTTGTTTGGCTCTAATAAGGTTTTTGTTACTTATTCTCCTGACTTTATCCATCCTTGAGTTTGGCTGGCACAAATGGCACTGAAAGGATCTCTGTTATCTATCTCCCTGACCAAGGCGATTTAACATATTTACTCTCTGGCTAGGGAGGGAAGGTGTAAACCATTTGCTTCCAAGTAGCCCTGGTTAGGAAAGATAAAGTCTTGCGATTTTCAAGGGTGTTATAAATTGCTCAAATTTTTTTTTGCCCCATTTGTCTAACTCTCTGTTACAGTTTCTTTTTCTCCTAACTGTCCTACCTCAATATGACTGAAATATAATATGTGAAAATAAAGTTTCTAAATGGATGATGGAAAAATAATTAGAAAAACAAAAAGTGACAGCATAAAATAAGAATCATCTCTGGGAGAATGAAAATGAACATTATTGAATATGAAGGATTCTTAAGAAATAAAATATCATTTAATGACCCTTTCAAAGTAACTGCAATAGAAAATATTATTTTACTCAAAAGGTAGGTAATCCCTAAATGCACCAATCAAGACAAAGTTTCTCAGAGTGAATTTAAAAGTAAGAACTAACTACATGCTATCTATAAGCCAGCTTAAATATAAAGATATATATTAAATGTGTGGAGAAATCTGTACCATACTTACATACTTACAATAATAAAGCAAGAAAAGCTATATTAAACTCAGATGGAGCAGATTTCACAGCAAAAAAATTTATCAGGAATATAGAAGGGTATAATGTGATGATAGAAAAGAGGTTTAATCATTGTGAAATCAATCATTCCAGCCTATAAGTGTAGGATTAGCAATACCAAGAAATGTTAAAAATATTAAAAATATTTGTAAACTGATAATATTTCTCCTTGGCTGGAGTACATATGTGTGAATATCAAAAGTAAAAGAAAAAGCCGAGATCACAAAATATGGGGCTTTTAATGCTCTCTAGTAGGTGCTAGTATATTATCCTGTAAATGAGAACAAGGCATAGAAAATAATCAGCAGCAAACAGTAAAGTACATTTTCAAAAATCTTGTTATGATATAGCTTCCTAGGAAAGATACTTGAACAATGGACCTACTGCAATAAAACAACCTCAACAATGTGTAACCCAAGACCACAGGACTGACGAAAACATTTAGAGAAAATAGGTGTATACATGATTATAACAATTTATACATGTTCAACATTAATTTTCAAGAATAACCTGAAGAATGCATAAGTAAACTCTGTCATTTACAATTTTATTTTCTGTTTTGTTAAAGCTCTATGAATGTCTCAAGGTATAGAATACACATTCTCCCCAAATTCCTGTTGTATACTTAATTTTTAATTCAACACATAAAAACAAGTTTGTCTGCATTTCTTATTTTAACATTTTAGACAAATTGCCAGATTTCTTATTATTTTTATGTCAGTTGCCATAAAATACATTTTGTCTGTGAAAAATCATAAGTTCAAGGAAGATGATTTTTCTATTCATCAAATATCCTTGCATTTTTCTTCACTATTTGTGTGTGTGTGTGTGTGTGTGTGTCTTCCTGGGATATACCAAACAGAATATTATGATTTAAAATAAACAAAAATTTTAGTTTAACATAGTTTGTTATATAATCAACATTATGATGCTCTGATTTGTTTCTATATTCTTTGATTTCTAGTATAAGGTTGTAAGTTGTTTTCAGTCTACTGCTTTCTTACAGGGCTTTCAATTGAGAAAGAACATTCAACTCCCTGTTTGCATGGTTATTTGAGTAAAAACTTATTGGTTTCATAATAACTATTGTCAATGCTGCCTGTTGATTATGTGGCTTTTGCTCAATGCCAGTCAAAAAATGTTTATAATCTTTATAGTCCACATTACATTTTATATTAGTTTTATTATTATATATAATTATAATTCCATTTTATTAAAACATGGTTCTTATAATGGAGGGAAATCTCTTAATACGTACCTGAAGGTAACAAGTTGACAAAAATGAGCATGGTTTAGACAAATTCATTATTGTATATATGTGTGCAATGGCGGTGATCTAATTTTTTTTACTTTTCTTTATTTTACCTCTTTATACTGTAACTTTGTCTCCAAATAGTATATGTAACCAGATGCTTGCAATTGCATCCTCGTTGGGCTAAGAGATCATTATCAATTATAACTGATTTGGCTGGCGAGCGCGAAGGCAGATAATTTGACAAATGAGAGTATTATAAAAATGCAGTTCTGATTTTCCATTTTAAAAGTTTCTTTCAGTGTTAAAATAAAATGAATTAGACTTCCTGCCAACTTTCATAGACTGCAATTTAATGCACTTACATTATTTTTGGAATACATGAGTGTTATGTACAACTTTCTCTATACAATAAATAAATATAAAAACTCTAAGACTTTGAAGCCCTCAACTTAGTGTTATGTTTATAGAAAGGCATGAAAACAACATGAACATATTCAGAAATTTACATATTTTTAAACTTTCTATTGATGTGTATTTGAAATACCATATTAACAGAAATAGAAAAGCAAAGAAATTAATAAAATACTAGATTCATACAGAATAGTTATTTTGTTATGTGGACATTTTGTATTTATTAGAATCTATTGATATGTCTATCAAGGATTATACTCCTGAAGAAAACTTTGTTCCATGATGGTGTATAGGACATGACAGAAAGGAAAGGCATTTTTCTAGATTTAAAAGCCTTATGCATATACACTAAGCACCCTGACACTAATTGATATTTTATGAGTCTACTTTGCAGTTGTTAATATAAAATTTTAATGCTCTATTTTAATAAATATATTTTCTTGTGAAATTTACATAAGTTCGGCATATGTTAAAACTTACTGTATTTTAGGTCAAACCTGCATTTTCAAGTGTCAGCTTTATTGTCTTGGTATGTAAGCTTTCTAATATTATTTTGCTGATAATATACTATTTTATTTCACTTGATACCTTTTGCTCTAAAGCTGCGATTGTTTAGAGCATCACAAAAAAATGTGTGATAAAGTTAGTTTTTATGCATCTGGAATGGGAAACAAAGAATGTAGTTCCAGTAAAATGCTCACCAAGCAAAGTTTTCAGCACTTGTATCATTTGTAGATATGATGTACAAATACCAATTTCTCCACAGATTTTTCTAATTAACTGATAACTGATTTGTACTAAATAAATAAATGTGTAGGAATAAAGAGTAATAAGAATAATAGCTTCATAAGAGGAATTTCCTTAGAAGTAACTATCTTTGGAGAGAGACAAACTATGATATAATTTTGATCGTTAAAGAAGCTTTTAGAAAAGCTTGCTTGATGTAGCTGGACTTAACAACAAAAATTCCTGTAATGGCCATAATATTGCTCTACCAACAAACAAGTCAGAAATTTACCACACGCAAAAAAATTGTCCTTTACTCTAATGTGTTATATCCTATTTTTTAAAAGGGTATACCATCCGATGAAGAGTAAAACACACCTATTAGTACACATTGTTAGTTTTTCACTCCATCCCAAACCTCAGAGCAGGATTAAAAGAAGGTCATCAACAGGAGAGATAAAGGAAGTAAAATGACATTCAAGAAATTTGAAGATTGAGAACCAAAGAACAATACTATCTGGTTCACAAAGTAATCTTGTACAACTTACACCCTTGGAATATTATTTTTTAATTTTGTTCATTTTATAATTTGTGCTTTGTGAAATCTGTAAACTTTTAATACAGAAACATTTAAGGGTACATTTTTTTTTTTTTTTTGCTGACAAATCACAGTGTCAGAACAATAAATCTCAGTGCACCATGTCAATCTTCCACCCAGTGTCTTCTGCATGAACCCAAAATTATTTCATTACCCTCCATACTTTGCCATTGACGTATATTTTCAAGCCTACCAACAAATTTCTTTTAAAATAAATGTTACACATTAAACTTTTTCTTAATAAAGAGAACAGCTAGTACTTTTTCATTGGTACATTACATCAGTCACTATTTTAATACTATTTTATGTACTATTTTACTTGATATACATGGTAGTCTAACACTGCAGCTACTCTTATTATCTCCATTTGGTGTCTGAAAAAGTCAAGGCTTAGAAGCTAAGTAATTTGCCCAGAGATTTATAGAGCTTTTGGTGCTGGAGAGGGTACCTGTCTCTATAGTCTGAATACATATTACTAACAAGTCTTCTTAAGTATATCTAAACCATAACACAAAAGGTACAAATAGTATCTTGGAAAAAACAAACAGATCTCTCACACTTGTTCCTGCAGTTCTTTATCATTGCACCAAGACCTCCTCAATCCCCTTCTATGAAAATCCCCACATCTTTCCGATCCTCACTTTTTAAAATTAATCATTAAGTACACAATATCTCAGCTGATATCAACCAATATTGACAACTGACTAAAATTTTGTCTCCCTCTTCTCAGAATCTATTCCAATAATTTGTTGGATTTCTCTTAAAATAAAATTAACTTTCAAACTAAAAAATTGTGGTTTGTGTATTGTGATTATTGCCTTTTTCATTTTGATGGTTGAAAATATGTTCTGTGTCTTACTCACATAAACATCTTCTAAATGTTAAACCAGTACTTTCTTTCCAGAAAAATATCTGTTGGGGAAACTCATTTCTGGGAATAACAAACATATCAGAAACATTTGGTGGATGTCAACCACTCAGATAAATAGTCCCCTCTCTCTCTGTCTCTCTCTTTCATAAAAATAACCTCTCAATTGGACACTGAAGGTAGAGCATATCACTGGCAGAACATGTTGCTCATGACTGACTTATTTGTTTGGTGACAGCTGTTGCATTGCTACCACCTTCAGGAAAAGAATGGTGAACCCTAAGCCTCTGTTAGAGGAATATGTAATCACTATGTGTAAAAATGTATAAACATAATCACACGATCAGGGTAAAGCCTGCTGCTTGTTCAAAGAAACTCCACCCACCTTCACATGGTCTCAACGGCCCACTCCTAACATTACATTTTGAGCTTCATCACCCAACACACTTCACCCTAGTTCTAATTTTCAAGCTGCATTAGACTCTGCTCAATCAGATTTTTTATTAGATTGCATTGTTCTTTAAATTGCTAAGAATTGTTCTCTCTGCTTTTCCTCGTGAGTACAATGTCATTCACCTTTATTCAGTTGTTCAGCTCAATGATTTTTATCATAAATCTTCCAATTGGGAATTATTTACTATCCAGTGTTTACTTACCCTCTTACAGTATTCGAGATACATAATTTGTTGTGTATACACCTTCTCCATATATCAGAACATAATTAAGCAGAACAGAATCTAAACTTTACAAAAGTAAGATTTTTGTTATTGTTGTTTACTGCTTATAGTCCTAGAACATGCTGGGTACACTGTAAATGTTGAAATTCTGAATTAATATTTCATGGTTTTCTAAAACTCATAACACAATGCAATAGTTTATTTCAAATAAATTAACTTTTTTAACAGCATAAGTACCATGGAATTTGTACATGTGATAAAAACATTGGCCATAAACAATCCCTGCAAATATGGTGTTTAAATAGATGTGGCTTACTGTGCATCCCAAGTATTATTCTAGCAGTTGTACAGGTTTTAACATATTTATTCTTCTCTAAGTAAAAGTAATATTATTATAATCATTATTTTATGCTGAGGAAACAGAGGTACAGAGAAGCTAATTAATTTCTTAAATCACATTGCCATTAAGTAGGAGAGCATAGATAGAAACCTTAGCAGTCCGAATTTAGAGTCTACAGTCTGTGCTTTTTAACCATTATGTTATTCTGCCCCAGTTTTCCAAAGTAAGGCTTGCAGAAGAAGTCTGGAAAATACAAGTTAGAATGTTAAACATCAGTTCTATAGTTCAATGAAAGTCTAAAGTGAGCCAGAGTAAAACTTAGAAATATCAGAGGAATATTTTGTAAATTACATAAATGCCTAACCTCTATACTGTACACCTATAACTAATATAAAATCATATGAAATGTTAACTGTCATTAAAAAAATAAATATAAATAAATAGATAAATAAATGTAATGTTCTATCTTGTAATGAGGACATATTAGCATGTGTTTCTTGTAGAAAAAGGAGAAACCTTATAGAAACAAATAAATTTGTAGATAAAGTTTAAATTATGTATAATTTAATTTTACAACTGATCGCCTCTATCTGCTTTCACCTTCTACTAACTTTGTATATTTGCTTTACAATGCTTTCCCAGCAGGTGAAAATTCTACTCAGTTATATTCTAAAAAGTGTGAGTGCCTGGTAGAATTTAAACTGAGTTCCCTAAGGTATATTTTTAGTTTTTTTTCCACAATGGCCAATTTGGCATAATTACAAGAATTGTTTTTATGCAAGTCATCTTTAATAAGTGCATAAGTAAGTTTTATTCACTTATTTAATTCACTATATTTCTAAGAAAATAAGTGTTCAATTCTTTCAAGGTATTACACGCTACCTATGGTCTTTTTAAAATGGTTGTTTAAAAACATTTCTGAGTTAGGGGGATAAGTAAGGGAAGGGTTTAGTCAAAGAACCCGTATAAAAGACTCATGGACATGGACAACGGGGAGGGATATGATTGCAGGAGAGGGGGTGGGTTGGGTGGGGGAGAGAAATTGGGGGAAAAGGGGACAACTGTAATTGAAAAACCAAAAATAAAAAAATAAAAAAAACATTTCTGAGTTATAATTAATGTTATATTTATGAATAATTACTCAATAATGTCAATATAATAATAATTTAGTATTACTCACTATGTCTGAGGTACTTTTCTAAGTGTTTTACTTAGAAAACTAAACAAATATATTCTCCTGTGCTAGGCAGGAAGATAGATTTATCAACAGCAGCAGGGTGTAGTATTTTTCAAAAAGCACTGATTATATTTCTCAATTTTCTCAGTGTATAAACTTCTACCAAAATTGATTTCAAGCTCCCAACATGAAGCTGCAAAGGATGGGATTGGAAAGAGATGAGTATGAATGAATGTCTCAACCTGTTACAAGATAGTACAAACCAACAAAGCACTGCACGTTTTAAAAAGCACATATCCTATCAGGAGGCAATGGTGAGTGCTAAGAACAACAACTAAGACAGAATAATTGAACATAGAGAAGACAAAAGTATTCACAAAATATCTGTCAACAATGGAAAAAATGAACCAGGATGGTGCAGTGAAATAAAATCAGGGGAAAAAGTATTTTGAAAGTCACATCATATCAAGAAGGCATGGCAATATGTTGAGGGATGAAAACAGGGGTTATCAGAGTCTCTTAGGAGTAGGAAGCCGGGTAATTAAACTGATGTCTATACATCCTCAGTTCTTGAGAGCAGGACCTGGCTTAACTCGTGATTTTAACTATGCACCCAGCACTGTGCTTGCTCAGTAGATACCTTCAATATCTTTCACTCTATGGCCCACATAATGAAAATCTCCTTAACCGTAATGGTGATAAATTTGAGAGAATAAGGGCTTTGGAGTTAGATACACAACCTTAAACACCACTGAACCATGGAATTTATTATTCTATAACATGAGTTTTCTTCTTAGTGCTTGGAACATCACCTTCTCATTTTAGTGTCGATTTTATTTTCACCAATCAGAGATAGAAATTGCATTTTTTAAACCAAGGTTAATAAAGACATGCAGATTGAGAAAGACATGACTTTGATTTCCAGTTTGCCTACTTACTATGTGATCTTGGCAAGTTTCTTAGTTCTGTATCTCAACTCCACCACCTGTAGTCGTCGTCGTCGGCAGCCGTCCGTCTCGAGAGACGATGGTCTAGCTTCTTAAGAGTCTATCTGCACCGCCGAGAATGGCTGTGCAGTCCGACTCGGGAGTGACACGGTATCTGTCTCCTCCCGTGTTGAATCGACATCTTGCGATGACGCTGGAGTGTCCTCTCCAGTGAAGCTGAAGCTACAGAGCCTGGGCAGGGTGATATGGAGGGTCTGCTGTTGCCCATGCAGCAGACCCCCCCTCTCTTCGCAGCTGAAGGGTCCAAGGGAAAGACGGAGTCAATACAGCTTGGCTTCAGGTGCGCCGCAGGAGTTGCCGGTGTTGACTGCAACGTCAAACCGCCTTAGGGACTCCGGCTCCGGATTTTCTGTCGGGGTTTACTCCCTTAGCCTTTCCCCTGAAGAGGTATGCCGCAAGGCAGCGGAGGTTTTTTGGAGTCAGAGTTTTCCTTCTCTGATGTGCCCTGACTGGAAGATCGAACCAGCGACACTTAGCTCGCAGGCCGACGCTCAATCCACTGAGCCAAACCAGCCAGGGCTAACCACCTGTAGTACAAAGGTAATAATGATTATAATAATAATGTACAGGTTTATTAAATATTTAAATAACATAATTTGTGTGATGATTCACATTTAGAATATTGTAAGAATTGACTACATTCTAGCTGTCATTTAGTACATAGTAAGCGATCAATAATATATTTATTAAATAGAGGTATAAATGAATGATAAATCTCATTGTTCAGATTAAATACTCTGAATGCCTGCTCAAATTTCAACTTGTTTCTCCTGATAAACCATTAGTACTACAAATTAAACAGACTTTTCAATGATTTCCATTGTGCCCTTGACATAAATACTCAAAGAAATTGAGTAATTTTGACACAAACGGAAATTTAAAAACCATGTATTTTGGCAGGTAAATTTTACAGTTCGGATAGGTGAGACTCATAATTTTCTATTTTTTAAAGAAAAAGATAATAATGCTGAGAGAGAAAAAAGTGTTCTACTAAAATTCATTAAAGGAGATATTATTTATTTCCAAATAATCACAAAACAGATAAGGCTGTAGCATAAAACAGGAAATAGCTTTTTCCCAGAAAGGGGCAGTAGATAAGACACCAGGGGAGCTCATTTGTTTGTTACTATCTTGCTGTGGGAAAAAACAAGTAAATAAAACTGAAAATCCACCTATTTGAGTGGGGAATAACTGACATAGTCTCCAATTCCAATGATACATACAAATACATGAGTATGTATGTGTTTGTGTGATTCTATTTATGTCATGAAAAAGCAGCTTACATAGAATTATTTCTGTTATTCAGTATGTATTAGTAACTTAAAATAGGTTACATAAAATGCACACAAACACACACACACACAAAGTCTGTCAGGAAAAAGTTCAGCCATGTTAATATACTGAGAATGGTTTGTGTGATGTTGATGTAATCTGGCAGCCAAGGAGAGTGTACTGGAATGCACATGTGTGAACAATGATGACTTCACTGTACTAATCAGTGGAGGTGGTAGACACTGTAGAGTGAGCATGTGTGCTGTGTTACTGTCACATTCAAAATGATCAATCAATAAGGCAACAAATCTGAGTCAAATTTTATGTGAAGCTTAAAGATTTCACAGAGGAAACTATTCCAATGATTCAGAGGCCGCAGCTATGGGCAACTGGTGATTGGCAGCTTCATCATGAGATTGTGCCTGCTCATGCAATGCGTCTCATGCAGTATTTTGGTGAAACATCAAATCACCCAGGTGACTCAGCCCCCCCCCCCCCCAGCCCAGATTTGGCACCCTGTGACTTCTGACTTTTCCCAAAACTAAAGTCATCTTAGAAAGGGAAGAGATTTCAGACTGTCGATGAGATTCAGGAAAATATGACAGGGCAGCTGATGACAATTGGAAGAACTGTGTGAAGTCCCAAGGTGTCTACTTTGAAGGGGACAGAGGTGTCATTGGCCTGTGCATAATGTTTTTTTGTTTTGTATCTTGTATCTCCTTCAATAAATGTCTCTATTTTTTATATTACATGGCTGGATACCTCTGAACAGGCCTCTTACATGTTTATTCAGGCACAGTGACAAACTTTGTAATCATTACTTCTTACTTTAAGCCTCTGAGGCTGGTTCTGCTATTACCCTCTTTTACAAATAAGCACACCGATATAAGAGAAGTGATTCAAATAGCCAAAGAGTTAGTTAGAGGCAGAGCCTAAAGATGAATTTAGTTTTTCTAAGGTACCATCACATTCATTCATTCTTCACATTTATTTATTATAGGCCTAGTGTATGTGAAGCAACATAAAGGATGTTGAGAATACAAATTCAGTTAGGGTACACAAAGTCTTTTTTATTCATCAACGTTGCAATCTGACAAGGAAAAAAATGTTAACAAAGACAAGAATGTAGTGTGAAACAGCATATGACAATAGAAACACTTTGAGAAGTGCTGCGTTAAGTGCTTAAAGCTTTCAGAAAACACTTTGTAAAGAAAGGAGCACATATTCTTCCTGAAATGTGTAGACATTCACCAGATACCTGTCCAAGAGGTGGAAGACTGAATCTGCAGCCTATGCAGGAATCTGCTGTGTTAGCTTGCTAAAAGCTTGGGGAAAGTGTTTTGACCAACAAAGGAAGAGGGCACTTAGATTATGGTGATGAATTCCAGAGGCTGATGGGTTCAGACACATAAAGTGGAAAAAATTCAAGCCTCACATAGCAGCCTAATATAGTTGCTGAAAAGCTCTACCAACTTTGCTTTGAATTTAAAATTACTTTCATTCCCACACCAAGGTCAGCAGACTGAAGCATCATCCAGACGATGTTTGACCACATTCATCTCCTTCAGATTCAGAGGGTGACCTGCTTTATATCTCACTTAGAAGGCCCAGAGATGTCTGAATTGCCTGTTACACCAGGAGAAGATGTTTTCATTTACAAATAATATAGAGCCATGCTTTTAGAACAATTTTAAAATTTGTCATCTTAGGGAATATGACAATCTAACAAAATGTGGTGACCAGATAAAGAAGGAAAACAATTACCAAACCCTGCAGAATATAAGCATGACAATAAGGGAATTGAGTCTCTATAATTTGTTTACTATTGACTGATTCACTTACAGCAGCACCTGCAAAACAATATTCAAGTACTGAAATAGCAAGAATTAAGAACTCTAATTAGAAGTACCATTGAGTCAGCACTGAACACACAAGGGCCAAGGTAAGCTAATAACAGGAACCTTTTATTAAGGCATAAGTCACAGGTTGACTCACTTCCAACGAAACCCACAGCTAAGTGATGCAGCAGCTAAAGTCCTGACAAAGCAAATCAAAGGATCGCTGGACGGTCCTATGCAAAGGTAATTCTTAAAAGAAGCACTTTTCAAAAGAGCAGTGGCCAGCATTCCTTGTCGAAAACTTCTTTAAGATGTTTTCTCATAATAAGCAACTCTCAGCCCACTTAAATGATTTTTAACACAAATAAAACTGTAGATAAATGAGATAAAATGGAGAGTAAAGTCTAGGGATATTTTACTTTATTGTGGAACTATGTGAAAAAACAACCAAAAAGGAAATACGAAGAAATAGAAAGCAGGGGGCTGTAAGGAAATGTAAGAAGAATGAATGACCGAGCAGAAAAAAATAAAATAGGAAAAAAGCAAACTTGAAATGTGACCATTTTCAGTGGTACAAATGGTGAACTGTTAGTCTGTGGTGCTCCCAAGCAAATGTATTTGTTGTTTATGATATTATATTTGTCAGCTCTGTCAATGTTTAAAGTGAGTTTACTGTAAATGGGGAAAATCATTTAAGAAAGTTTTTTTTCTAAACAAAGTTATTTATTTATTACCTTTGTTGCTTTCTCATTTAAAATAATGTGGATACAAGAAAGCTTTATTTGATATTGGTTTATTTTAAGTGGTGTCTGGATCATTCTGAGAGTTTCTCAATATGCTGTTAATTCATGTTGGCATCCAGAAACTAAAGAAAATTTAGATTTGCTTATATTTAAGTAATATGACCCATTATTTTTACTGTATGCAAAATCATATACCTATAGGTCTTAGATTAGGTCTAACTATTTGATTTATTTAATTGACCTAACTTACTCCTATAAACAAGGCACATTTTTCTAATTTCACATCAAGTTTTAGACTTTATAGCTAATATAGATCCTTTATACATAAAATTGTGAGGACTTCAGCAGGTGTTGACTAGTCCAAGGTCACCATTAATGGCAAAATGTACTGGCCCTGTCCAGTGTCCTCATCAACCTCATCTTCTGTATTTCTGATTTTAACATTGCATTAAGTGTGAGTTACATAAAATGGAGAAATGCTTCTTGTGTGCTGATTTCTTGGTGGCCCTTTCAGCTTCTTTTGTTTTTGTTTTTTTCACTTATATTCCACTAAGCTACTTTAGCCCATCCCCACTCACATTTAAATTTGAGGGCCTTTTCAAATCTTCTTTAAGAACTTTATAAGTTTATTTATCAATTTTTCTGCATTAATTTAAACCACTGAAACATTTCTACTCAAAATATATTACATGCCTTTTTGTCTATATTATACAAATGCAACAACTACTTTATGATGCTATTTTACGTTTAATAACATGGTTTATAAAAACACAGGTCAGTTTTTTAAAGATGGAGTTTAGAAGGCCAGAGTTTTAAAAAGGTGAAAAAAGTAAACATTTGCTTCTTCTGATGAAAAAATAGTATCTGGAGAAAAATCACAACAGCATTAAAAATCTTAGAGAGAGAATTGGTCTGGAGGCAATACAGTCTCCACCTATTCTCACAACTGGACAATTAGCTGTGTAAGTAAAGTGAATTTCAGTTTTTATATTCATCTTTCTTTTGTGTGACTCAAAACACAGAGCAAGGAACAATGTGATTCCATGCAGTCATTTACATGCAAATGGCACTAGACCAATTAAGATACATTTTTACCAAAATGACAAAGGGAAGCCAAGATCAGAACAAAGAAAAAAATGGATGTCATAGTATCATTGCATGTCTTACTTTATATGCTTAAAAAGAGTGCCATTTTCTTACTGTAATATTTCTGATCATTGATTAACCACTTTGGAATTTCCTGAGTGAAATCTGAAACTGGCCCACATGCACAGAGGACAAGGAGAGAACAAGGAAGAAGAGAAACCACTCCAGATTGGTAGGTGACAGTTTTAATAAACAAAGCAACTTACTTATGATGCTTGAGGAGTAGATCTCTACTCCTGCCTGCCAGGATAGTAAGAGATTATGTCAGGTCCTTATTGAGCTCAGTCACATATTTCGTACACATGGTCTCAACACTTTAGTCTCTCAAGCACCTAGTGTGGGCATGGTGGGTAGAACATACATCCCAAAGACAGGAGAGGGGATGAGGGACCTCCAATCACCGGGATCTGGCTCTGGAATCAACTGGTGGTCACATGCTCTCTCTATTATCTCCTACGGCACTTTTCCTAAGTTATGTGCCATCAAGAGGAAAACTGAAATAAGTCAGAATGTGGTTGCTGCTGTCACTACAAAAAATAATGAATTCGTTTCCATAAGCCTCCTACACAATGTTCTCATCTCTGTACCAGTATCATCGGATGTTCCCAACTTGGAAAGCAAACCACAAGGCCTTGGAGTCCAGTGATAAGGAAACACACTCTGGAATTGTCATGAGGGCCTGAGAAGAACTTAACTGGAGACTGAAGTTATACCTTTCAGCACAGCAGAAAACTCTTTGGGCTACCTGGATACTCTTGTGACTTTTCTTTTAAATATATGGGAGAAATTCCTTCAGAAATCTCAGTTAAAAGTTATACAATAATGTAGGACCAGAACCAGCTCTCAGGGGTTACCACAAACAGAATTGCTCATTTTTTTTATTTTGATCAATAAATCTATTAAAGTCTTTTTCATATTATTGCCTGGATTGCTGTGTGTATATGTGTGTTTCAATTTAGAATTGCACTGGAATACCAATTAATATTTGAAAAAAGAAAGTTTTCTCATAATTTCTCCACTTATATTTTACCAAAAGTTACATTTATATATGGCAATAAAATAATTTCTAATATTTTTAAGAATTTACTATTTGCTATCCAGTCTCCCAAGCTATATTTCAAAAAGAGATATCTTTTTAGGCAATGAGAGCTGTTGTAATATTGGCAGGCAATTTAAATGTAAACATAATTATGTTATCTTTTAAAATTAAATTTTTTAAACTTAAATTAACCAGAAAATATATAATATATTAACAAATTCTATGTATGTTTGTCTTATTTAATGTGACCAGTGATAAAAATCAATGGCTTATTAATAAAATTAAGTATCTTTATATGCCAATAATGAACTATCAGAAAGAAAAAATAAGAAAAGAATCCCATTCATAATTGCTTCAAAAAGAATATAATACCTAGGAATAAATTTAATCAAGTATGGAAAATTATAAGACTGTAAAGAAAGAAATTTAAGAATATACAAATAATTGGAAGCACATACCATGTACATGGGTGAAAAGACTTAATGTCCTTAAAATGTCCATACTTCCCAAAGCTATCTATAGATTCAATGCAATTCTTATCAAGATACCAGTGACATATTTCATGGAACTTGGAAAAATATTTCAAAAATTTTATTGAATCACAAAAGGCCCCGAATAGCCACAGCAATATTGAGAAAAAAGAACAAAATTAGAGGAATCACACTACCTAATATGGAACTATGCTATAAGGCCATAGTAATCAAAACAGCATGGTACTGGCATAAAAACAGACACATAAACCTATGGATCAGAATAGAGAGCCTAAAAATAAACACACACCTATTTAGTCAATTAATATTTGACAGAGGAAGCAAGCACATGCACATATCATTGGCTAATAACAGTATATTCAATAAGTGTTGTTGGGAAAATTAAACAGATACATGCAGTAAAATGAAACTAGACCACCTACTTATGCCACACACAAGAATAAATTCAAAATTATTAATGAACTAAATGTTAGACCCAAAACCATAAAAATTCTAGAGAAAAGATAAGCAGTAAAACCTTGGACATTGCTCATGGCAATATCTTTTCTGATATATCTCATCAGACAAAGGAGACAAAAAAAGAAAATTAACAAGTGGGACTATATCAAACTAAAAAGGTTTTGCACAGCAAAAGAAACAATCCAAAAAAAAAAAAAAAATAGAAGACAGGCCATTTAATAATAGAACATATTCACTGATACATATGATAAGGGGTTAATATCCAAAATTTATAAAGCATTTATACAACTTAACACCAAAAACAAACAATCCAATTAAAAAATGGGCAAAGGACCTGAATAGATACTTCTCTAAAGAGGATATACAGAGGGCCCATAGTCATATGAAAAGATGCTCAACAGCACTAGCCATCAGAGATGCAAATTAAAACTACAATGGGCTATCACCTCACATTGGTTGGAATGGCTAACGTGAATAATTTTTTTTTTAAACTCTGGCAGAAGATGTGGAGAAAGGGGAACCCTTTTGTACCGTTGGTGGGAATGCAGACTGGTGCAGCCACTGTAGAAAGCAATATAAAGATACCTCAAAAAATTAAAAATGGAACTGTGTTATGACTCGGTGATTTCAGTTCTGGGAATTTATCCAAAGAAATCTGAAACACTAATTTGAAAAAATATATGAGTACCTTTATGTTCATTGTAGCATTATTTACAATCACCAAGCTCTGGAAGCAGTCTAAGCGCCCATCAGTAGATGAGTGGATAAAACAACTGTAGTACATAGACACAGTGGAATACTACTTAGCTGTAAAAAAGAAGAAACTTTTACCCTTTTCAACAGCATGGTAGAAATGGTGAAGTAAGCCAGTCAGAGAAAGTTACATATCATATGATTTCACTCACATGTGGAATCTAATAAAAAAACTGAACTAACAAATAAAATAGGGACAGACTCATAGACAGAGAGCAGAATGACAGCTAAGGATGTAGGAAGGTTAAGAGGCAGAGGGATTGAGCAGAATGAAAAAAGCACTCATGGGCATGGACAACCGTACAGTGATTGCAGGGTGGGGGGAGTTGCATACGAGGGGAAAATGATAATGAAAAAAATAAAATTTAAAAACTTTACAAAAAGTAAAATCAATAAAAAACAAAATAAAGGAACTTAGGTATCTGATGAAACTCTTTTTAAAGATACCAAAACAGATACTTGGTAAAGTGTTAATTTGACTAATTCTATAAATTGCATATATTAACAACCAGCAAACTTTTCAAAATTTATTTATACAAGGATAATAAATTATGTTCATGATTGAACCAGGAATGAGGACATCAAAAACTTTGAAATGTATTTCATAACTCTCTTAGTATTTTTCATTTTTGATACTTTTTAATCTAATTGTAATTATTTATTCTCTTTAAATCAAATGAAAGGAGGTAGTGGAAGGTTCTAGAGCAATGTGGGAAGGTAAATCAGTCCATTAGAGCTGTTGTGGATCGTAGAGATAACATCGTGCTGGGCAGGAGCCGTGAGGTAATTGTCTTATGCTTTATGAAATTGTCTTGAATCATGTACTGCACATGCACCACTTTCTCCATTTCTTATTATATTGTCCTTTGATCTTTTTCCAAATGTACTTGATATTATCTGTATATTTTTTTCTTAGCTGGAGTAGTCAAATAGCTTACAGATATGTGAAAAACTTACAGATAATTACATTTTTCTGGAAAGACCTCTGACCAAATACTCAACCTTGATTCATCAAATAACGAAGGCCTTTTCTCAGTGTTTCTTGAGGTAGAAAAATACACTGTTCTGCCTTCAACATTTCTGGAATTACCATTACCTAGTTGACCTTTTTAAAACTTACAATTACACAAAAACTGAAATGCACAGTTGTTTCCAAATGAAACCACGGTCAACGCTGGATTATCAGAAAAGAAAGAAAACGTTGAAGGGAGTCAAACCTTTATTAAGAAAAATCATTAAGCTAAGTGAATAAGCCAGTCAGAGAAAGAGAAGTACCATATGATTTCATTTATATGTGGAACTTAATGAATAAAATGACCTAACAAGCAAAATAAAGACAGACTCAGAGACAGCAGGTTTACAACTGTCTGGAAAGGGGGTTGGGAAGCCAAATTAGTGAAGAGGGATTGAGCATAAAATTTTCAAAAAGAGAGAGAATTTATGGATGTGGACAACAGTGTGGGGTTTGTTGGGAGGACAGTGGTGGGGGGAGGTGAAAGCATGTAGGGGAGAGACATGGTGATGGAAGGAGACTTGACTTGGGGTGGTGGACACACAATAGAGTGAACAATGATGTGTACACTTGAAACCTGTATAATTTTGTTAACCAGTGTTCCCCCAATAAATTCAATACAAAGGAACAATGAAAAAGAAAAGAAAAATCAGAATATGTGGTTTTGTTTGAACTTTTAAAAATATAATCATTTATATCCTACATAATAGTTACAGTAAATTTGAATATATTAATATAAATTGCTATGGGTAGCTATGAAAATAAATATGAACTAACAAATAATCTCTCAAGAGGGAGGAAAAGAAGAAAGAGGAGGAAGAGCTAAAGTTGTTAAGCTCCAGTAATTAAAGAACTTATCCTCAGTAAAGTCTACAGAACCACTGAGCTTAGAATTCTCTTACGTAGTCTCAGACTTCCACTTAGATTTGACATTGTACATTATCATCTATCCTGGAAAGATGGCTATGATAATCCTGCTGCCACATGGGAGCTAAGATCACTTTGAATAAGACTCTATTTCTTGTATCAAAAATCTCAGGAACCTGTGAATTCCTTTCTGCAAGATGACCTATGTGTTTGGGATTGAGCCTTGGAAGATGAAAAGAGAAGGTTGCAGTGTTTTGTGTTCTGATCTCTTCTTCATGCAACCGTTCTCTGTTCTTTATGCTGTAAGTTCAAGGAAGATTTATCTATGGACCCTGGGTTTCCTCTGAAAGCTACAGTTGCACAGAAATACTAACTGATTCATTCAGGTTTTAATTTTCTGGTCTAGCAAATGAAATGAATTAGCCAGGGTCCAATCAGGAATGACAAGGCAAGGGCGCAGCAGAAGAAGCATGAGAGCTGAGGGCACATGGTCCCCAGTAGCACCAGAGACACCCAGACATTCCCAGATAACCTGACATTTAAAAAAATGTTGAGTTGCTTACCTTACTATTTTTTAAAATTTTTGTTAACTTTATTGACCTAGGTAATATGCTATTATTTTCAATTGAATTCATTGGGGTGATATTTGTTAATAAAATTATATAGGTTTAAGGCAGACAATGTTACAATACATCATCTGTGTATTGCATTTTGTGTTCACCCAAAAGCAATTCTCCTTCTGTCATTATTTATCCCCCCTTTTCTCTCTTCTTCACCTCCTCACCCCTCTTTTCCTCTGGTAATCACCACACTGTTGTCCGTGTCTATGAGTTTTTGTGTTTGTTTTTTGCTTAATCTCTTCACCTTTTTCACCTAGCCTGAAATACCCCCTCCCTTCTAACAGCTATCAATCTATTTTCTGCATCTATAAGTCTGTTTCTGTTTTGTTCGTTAGGTTATTTTGTTCACTAGATTGCATGTATAAATAAAATTATATGGTATTTGTTCTTCTCTGACTGACTTATTTCACTTGGCATAATACTCTCCAGTTCCATCCATGCTATTGCAAAAGGTAAGATTTCCTCTTTTATGGCCAAGTAGTATTCCATTGTGCAAATATACCATAGCTTTATTTTCTAATCCACTCACTGACTGATGGTTTCTTGAGCTGCTTCCAAATCTTGGCTATTATAAATAACGCTGTGATGAACATAAGAGTGTATATATTCCTTCAAATCAATGTTCTGGGTTTCTTAGATATATTCTCAGAAGTGTAATTGCTGGATCATAAGGTAATTAGTTCCATTTTTAAATTTTTGAGGTATCTCCATGTCTTTCCTCAGTGGCTGCATCAATCAGCATTCCCACCAACAGCACAGAAGGGCCTCTTTTTCTCCACATCTTCTCCAGCACTTTCTGTTTGTTGATTTATTGAAGATGACAATTCTGACTAGTGTGAGGGGGTATCCCATTGTGATTTTAATTTACATTTCTCTGATGAATAGTTACATTGACCATCTTTTCACATACCTGTTGGCCAGCTAATATCCTCTTTGGGTAAGTATCTATTCAAGTCCTTTTCCCATTTTTTAAATTGAATTGATTTTGTGTGTGTGCATGTGTTGAATTTTATAAGTTCTTTATACATTTTGGAAATGAATCCCTTATTAGATGCATCATTAGTGAATATTCTCTCCCATGGGGTGGATTGTCTTTTTATTTTATTGATAGTTTCCTTTGCTGTGTATAACTTTTTAGTTTGACGTAGTTCCATTTGTTTATTTTTAATTTTGTTTCTCTTGCCTATGGAGTTATCAGAAAAAAAATTGCTATTGGAAATGTCTAAGATTTTACTGTCTATATTTTCTTCTATGATTTTTATAGTTTCAAGTCTTACATTTCAGTCTTTAATCCATTTTGGGCTTATTCTTGTGTCTAATTTCTCTCTTTTTTTCTTCTTTTCTCTTTTTCTTCCTACCTTCCTTCCTTCCTTCCTTCCTTCCTTCCTTCCTTTCTTTCCTTCTTCCTTTCTTTCCTTCTTTCTTTCTTTTATTCTTTCTTTCTTTCTGCCTTTCTTTCTCTCTTTCTTTCTTTCTCTTTCTTTCTTTCTTTCTTTCTTTCTTTCTTTCTTTCTTTCTTTCTTTCTTTCTTTCTTTCTTTCTTTCTTTCTTTCTTTCTTTCTTTCTTTCTTTCTTTCTGCCTTTCTTTCTTTTTTGCATTAGCTAATTCCCCAACTCTGTTTTTTGAATAGACTATCTATCCCATTGTATGTTCTTGCCACTTCTGTTTAATATTAATTGACAATAAAGGTGCAAGTTCATTTCTAGGTCCTCTATTCTGGGGCATCTCTTCAGTGGCATAAGTGAATACTATATATATCTTAAAATATAAGTGAAGAAAGGGACATACCAGAGATAGAGCCATAATTTATAGAGAAGTTCCTGGAGTTTTCAACAAGTGAACTAATAGTAGGAAGACTGATAAATGGAGTTCTGAATCTTTGGATTAATGTGATCTAATTAGCTTCAGGGAAATTCATTGTTTATTAAAAACCCTTTTAATATAACCTTTATTGCACTGCAAAGTTTAAGTTAAAATAACTGTCATCTTTGTTATAAAAGACTTATGCTTCCTCAATTGTATACATTTGTATTTCTTTTAATAATAAATTCATCAAAGTTAATGTTCTTTTTCATTGCTTAATGCCTACATAGGTTTCTTGAGTAATTTTTATTTTATACTTCTTTACATTATCTTTAAATGATTTGTTACAAATTGTAGTTCATTTTTGATGCAGTGATAATTACTTGATTATCTTCAGATAATATATATCTACTTATCTTATTACTTCTGAATTAAACAGTGCTATCCAGACTCTATTATCATATGAAAATGATTCATTTATTTATATGAAAATGTAACAAATGAGTCTTATTTTATACATATTTTCTTTATTAACTTGGGTTGTTCTATTTATACATAGAATCTAGATTTGTAAAAATTGTTGAGTAATAAGTAAAGTTATTGAAATATCATCTTGTTTCCTCATTTCCTATTATACCCATCAGTTTAATTTCTCATGTTTTCCAACAGAAAAGTACTGTCACAATATATTTCTAATATCTTCTTTCTCTACATATCTAAAATGAAAGTTTAAGAAATTGTTGCAGAGAAGAAAACAAAAGCAACTAAAATCAGCAGCTCTCCTTTAAATTTGGCTAAAAGTCAGCCAATTGAAAAGGTATTTAGTGATTTTGAAAGGAAATGGAGAAAGAGAAACATATTTAAGGCCAAGGGAGCTAAAAATGGGAGATAGAGTCAGGTTGGGTGTGGGGAATCTCAGGTTCTGAAAAAATGAGAGAATGAGCCATAGAGAGCAAACTGAATACTGCTTCAAAATGTGGTAAGAGTTGAAAGGGATTTACTGAGGGTAAATATTTAATAAATATTGAAGAATTTTTAATTTAAGATTTCCAGGTGGTCCACTGGGTACATACATGCACACCATCTTCCCCTTTACCAAATCATGAAAATTATAGTAAGTATAGGGAGTGAAATATATCCTTAACCCAAAATTTACAACAGGAATTTTTGATGGTGTACAGATGGGTCTAATCTTTAAAATATAATACATAAGAAGAAAAACTTTAGGCTAAAATATGCTGCAAAATATGATTCATGCAGGGACTCTATTTCCATGGGTGGTGGATAATAGAAACATAAAAGTGTTCAAGATCAAACATAAAAGTAATTACTAAGAGAATAACAGCCAAAGTAACAAGTTAGGCCAAATTTTCTGCATCTGTTCCTGACCCTTGGGACAAGTGGCAGCAAAAGAAGTGTTATTCTACAGTGTTTCCAGGCCGCTGGGATTATGAAATCTGGCAATTGTCCAGGTGGCTGGAGTACCTTGGAAAGAGAAGGAACATTCTGGGCCCAGAGTGTATCTGTATAGATAGTACAACTCATGGTGTGATTTAACTTTCTATTCCCTCATTAGACCAGTAATGTTTGAATTTTATAGCGTCTGTTTGTCTTTCCTTTGAACTAACAACCTTAAACATGTTGTCATTATTTTACCTATTTGTTTAGATTTTATTATTGATTTACCTTAGTGTATATGTATGCTGTATCATAATATTTTGTTATAGTTTTCCTACATAGTTCTCCCAATCTTTTACCCATACATTAATATTTATTTTGGTGTCTTTAAAATTATAAATCTTTAAATTTTGAAAATATTTTCACAGGTACTTATTATAAAATCTGTTCTCTACCTATCCACACCAGTTAAATATGTATGAGACATTAAATAATTCACATAAAATTCTCCTACTTAGTTAAATTTTTATGATTATTCTCTCAGCTTTTGTTTTAACTGACTTTGACTCTAAATACTATTGGATTACAATTATAATCTCACGGCATTTTTATACTGCTTGACTTTGTTCATGGTATTTTTATTGTATGTTTTTATTAGATTGAATTAATCTTGAAAGTCAAATTTTGTTTTTAATTCTGCTACCAAACAGTTTTAGATTGGTTTGTTTTAAACTACATATGCATATGAACACATATAGAGTGACCATTAAGGTGATTTATAAAGCATCGTTTTTAATTATAATATTTTAAGTGAGAAAAAAATGACCCAAAACAGAACACTAAATTAAGGGGGGAAATGTACAACAACAACAACAACAACAAAATAAAACAAAACAATGTTAAAATAACATGATGGTAAAATGTATATCTAAATATATTAGAAATTAAAATGAATAATAATATGCCTATGTAGAAGGTAAAAAACAAGATTATTAGATAAAGTTAATAAACACAATCCATATATATATTATTAGAAGAAAGACACAAAAGCATAAGAGTGTGGAAGAAAAATTAAAAAGAAAAAAGGTGGAAAAGATATGAGAGGTAAATATTAACAAAAAATATGGTCTGCATAAAAATGATACAAGGAAAATTTTTAGTTAAAAAAAGTATTGGTAGATGTCAAGAAGATAATATAATAAAGGTGTCAAGTCAAAAGCAAAATATTTATAAACCTGTATATTCTCAATATTATAGACTCAAATATATAAAACAAAAAAATTATAAATATGAGAAATAAGCATTCTTTCATGTAGAGAAACATTGACAAATAGTCCCACTGTTTTATAAGTAAAACATTCATAAACTCATAAAGATATATAATATTCTACAATGTAATTAATGATTACATAGAGTAGATATATCTATTATATCTATTTTTAGGTCACTTATATTTAACTGATCTGCATTCTGTATTTAAAGTTGGTTTCTTATAAACAACATGCACTTGGGTTTTTTCTTTTATCCCATGAAAATGATTTCTGAATTTTTTATCCTCACTTGGGGGTATTTTTTATTAATGAGTGAGAGAATGAGAGAGAGAGACACACACAGACACATTGATGTGAGAGAAACATGGATCAGTTTCCTCCAATACACAGCCCAATCAAGGATCAAACCCACTACTTAGGTACCGAGGGGTGTACTCTGACTGGGAATGGAACCCGCCACATTTTGGTGCACGGGACAATGCTCAATCAACTGAGCCACCAGACCAGGGACAATTTCTAACTTTTAATCTGGATTTTAGTTTATTTATATTTGATGCAATGAATGATATAATTTGTTTAAATCTACTATTGCTATAATTTTGTTCCATCTGTTATTTCCATTTTTCTGTTTTATTTTTTAATTGAGTATATTTTAATAACTCCACTTACGTCATTTTAGCTTCTTATCTGTAATTCTGTTTTGTTATTTTAATGGTAGTTTTAGAATTTAGAGTATACTTCTTTAGTGCATCATAGTGTCCCTTTAAATAATATACTGCTGTATGATAATGCAAAACCTTAAAAGAATATATTTCTATTTCTTCCATCCTGAGTACTATGCTATCATGTCCTTATATTTTCCTTCTGTTTTCATTATAAATCCCACAAGACATTGTTATTCATTTTGGTTTAGAAAATTACTCTTCATAGTAAATTTAAAAGCAGGAAGAAAAAGTTCTACTTACCTGCACTTTGACTAGTTTATTTTATTATATTTTTAAAATTATTCTTTCCATAGACCAGGCTTCTAATTTCTCATTATTTTCCTTGTACCTGAAAGACTATTTGTATTATTTCTTATACTGATTATGATAGTAATGCTGATGATATATTCTTTAAAATTGTCTCAGTTCTCTACTCTGGCTTTATTTTTGAAATATATTTTACTGAAATAACTTTTTAGGTTGACAATTTTAAGATGCCTCTCTTCTGTCTTGAATTTTTGTTGACAATAAATGTACATTCATCTTTATTTTTATTCCTATGTACATAATATCTTTCTTTTACTCACAGATTTAAATGTTTTTCTTTTTTATCACTGAGCTTCTTGGATCTTTGGGTTTATATTTTTTATCACATTTGGAAAAAATTAGTCATTCTTTCTTTAAATATTTTCTCTGGTGTCCCTGCTTCTCTTTCTGATATTTGAGTTACACCTTTATTAGACCACTTGATGTCTCATAACTCACTGATGTTCTGTTTATTTTTCCAGACTTTTTAAAATCTATATTTCATTTTATACCGTTTCTTTACTATGATATATTTAAATTAAATACTTTTTTCTTCCTTGTTCAATTTCTCTTATTTCAAACCAATATATTTTTCATTTAGGAGATTATATTTTCACTTCCAACAGTTAACTTCTGTCTTTTTATATCTTTTATTTCTCTCTGTATCATCTTCACACATTACTTTTTTTTTTTTTTTAACATAAGAGACCTTTTGGGAAAATCCAGCCATTATTAGTATAATGAGAATGGTTTTCATGACATTGATGTGACCTGGCAGCCAAGGAGAATAGACAGGAAAATGCATGAGTGAACAAAGATGACTTCACTGTACTAGTCAGTGGGGCCATAAATACCACTGAGCGAGCATGTGTCTTGTGCGGCTGTCACATTCAAATGACTTAATGAGTAGAGCAATGAATATGCATCACATTTTGCATTAAGGTTGAGCATTCCTTCATGGAAACTATTCAGATGACTCAGAAGACCTCAACAATGGGAAACTGGTGCTTAACAGTTTCATCACTACAAGGTGCCCACTCATGCATCATGTCTTGTGCAGAGTGTTTTGGTGAAACACCAAGTTCCTGGGTGACTCAGCCCCTGATACCACTCAGATTTGGTGCCCTGCAACTTCTGGCTTTTCCCAGAACTAAAATCAACTTTGAAACGGAAGAGATTTCAAACTGTCAATGAGGCAGCTGATGGCAATCCCAAAGTGCTTACTTTGAAGGGGACTGAGGTGTCATTGTCTTATGTAGAATATTTCTTGTATCTTCTTCAATAAATGTTTCTATTTTTTATATTACATGGCTGCATGCCTTCTGAACAGATCTTTTATGGTGTACATTTTTTCATTGGACCATTTTTGGAATCAGGTTCAATTGGTTGATTTTCTCCTTAATTTGTATTCCACTGTTTTCACACTTTACATGCCTGGTGTGTTTGTTTGTTTGTTTGTTTTATAAATTCCAAACATTGTGAATTATATATGATTGGTTTCTGGAATTCTTTGTACTCCTATAAGTATTTCTTGGCTTTGCTCTGGAAGGGAGTTGAGTTACTTTGAAACAATTTAACCCTTTCAGGCTTGTTTTTAAGTTCTCTAAGGAGATTCCAGATAAGTTTGCACCTAGAAGTAAGTGGCCTCACTGCAGAGCAATACTCATTTATAGAAGCTAGTGAAACCTTGCATGTTAGGGCATATTTCTATTGTGACTGGTGGAATGTGAATGCCCCTTGGCCATGTATCATTTCTAGATATTACTTGGCTTGATCATTTTGGGTGATCTTTTTGTGGATTCAGTTTTCTCATAAGCTTATGCTGAAGAGCACTCATGTGTAGACTTGAAGGAAAGACTGCGTATCTCTTCAGTGCCCTCTCTCTTCCTCTCTCTCTCTATCTGTGTGTACATGTATGTGTGTGTGCACATGCATGTGTGTGTGCATGTGTCCTATTTGGTATGTACTTCATAAATTCTAGTCATCTTGATTTCCCTGAACTCTGGACTCTGTTTCTTCAACAAGGAACACAGCCAGCTCCTATTTGAATCTCAACCCCTTGTGGTTTTGTCTAGAAATTCCCTTTAGTTACTAAGCTGGGGCAAGCATATGGTTCAGCTTTTCTTTTTTCCTTCTCTAAAAAATAGTATTCTGTCTTGCTTATCTTTCCAAATCAGAAAATATTTATCTTGTGTATTTTGTTTGTATTTTAAATTGTTTAAGTGTGGAGGGTAAATTTAGTTCATGTCACTTTATTATGGCAATACTGACAAATCACAATAGTTTAAAATTAACAAATAATATATGAAAAATATGGAGGCTGATGTAAGAATGCTTTGGGGGTATATGAATAGAAAATGATGGGTTTATCTAACATAAGTGGTGAGAGAGGGGAAAAAACCCAGAGCAGACCTTTTTCTCCACTCTCCATTGTTAATATTTTTGTACCTTTCTTTAAGCTCTTTCCGTTTCATCTTCTGATTAGTAGTCTATTTATTTTCTATCTTTACTTGACATAGGTATGTAAATGAATTCTTCTCATGTTTCTTTTGCATGTAAGTCTGCACTCCAAAGTCCCCATCTATACCACAATCATATAATCAACTATTGAACAACTTTTAATGTACTAGTGTTTATAGATTACTTTCACTGTTTATTGCCATTAGAAAAAAATATCCATTTGGCCAATACACTAATCATACTAATGGACTGAGACATCCATGTGGTAAGAAAATCTCTTGTTTTTCCCTATTATATAAGATTTATATTAGATTTATATTGTCAAGATAAATTCTGCTTATACAGAACAATCACATCAGTTTAGGTATAAAACTATTTATTGTAATTGAATGATAAAACCAGCTGATATTGAAGGAAGTAGAACCTTAACTTGTTCAAAAGTTGTTACAACTTAAAAAAAACACCTATTTGTATAAATCTGTGACTTTTGGGATACCACTAGATGAATATGAAATAATAAAAAGCCATAGACGGAAAACAAATTTTAATATATAGATCTGTAAAACATATATCTCAATGTCATTTTTTATTGGATCACTGCATCACTTCTTAGACTATCTATACAATAACACTACCTGAATTTTATTTCCCAGGGATTGAAATGAATTTCATTTAAAAATACTATAGTGAATAGTTATTTATTATGATTTAACAAATATATTTGTCACAAAAGTTGCCTGTTTTCAATTGAATCATCTCAGAAAATTAGGTCTGGTTTTATGTTCTACTATGTATTTAAACATATTTTGTTTTTAAAAATAATTATTAAATATAGGAGCAAATATGGATTTCTGCCTCCTATTTCCCTTGATTTTTTAGCATTCACATACATACAGAAAAATAAAGTATAATAAAGTAAAATGCTGAGTTTTTCTTTCAGGTTAACAAGATAGATGGAATGATAACTTATTCAGTGGGAATTTCTGAAATATTTTATTGCTAATGAGATCGAATGCCAGTGTGGTTGCCTTCTAAAATCCCAAATTTGAAAGTTCCTGTTATGTCCAATACTGACAAAGCAGGGAATGAGAACACTTGAACTTAGCATCAAGAAACAAGGGTGTGTGTGTGGGGGGGGGGCGTCTCTCAAACCTATACAGCACTCAAATGAGCTACAGAACTTCATGCTGACTACAGATGCTACCTGAATAGAAACTCGATATCTTATTTTTTGTTAAAGAAAGTATGCTGACAACTGTCTGTACTAAGTATGCTTGACTTCTCAAACTTCTCTATAACACATAGAAATGTATCAATTACCCATAATCAGGTAATGCAGTAGAGATTTTGAGGTAAGTAATTACTCAAACTAGTGTTTTCTAAGTGAATTATAATATTTACATTTTTGTTTGCATGAATCACAGGACTGACTATACTATCACATGCATAGCTCAAACCAAATTCAGGAGAGAGAGGATTACAAAATGGTCATTGAAAATCATAATAGAAACCTGCCTACCATATTAATCAATTATCTTGATTTTTAATATGTTTAAAGTTAAAAGCATTTAGGAATGTTAGAACATTTTATATTTTTTTATATGTAGTAAATCAATAATATGATTAACAGCAGTTGTTTTTTTCTCTGATGCTATATATTAGAGTTATACATTTTGGTTTTTGTTTTTGTTTTAGGAAGGGGAAGTTTGCACTGAATTTTTC
The DNA here is from genome assembly GCF_987537825.1 of Furipterus horrens. Classification (NCBI taxonomy): domain Eukaryota; kingdom Metazoa; phylum Chordata; class Mammalia; order Chiroptera; family Furipteridae; genus Furipterus; species Furipterus horrens. The sequence continues at coordinate 200,440,929 of NW_028327172.1, read as the reverse complement.
CAAAGTGTTGAAATCCATACAATAGCAAAACCAAAGCTGTTTAAGAGACATAAAAACGTATACTTTTCTCAGCACTCCTCAAGAAGTTTGTATAATTTTAGACCTTTAATGAAGTGCAAAGAATAATGTTATTTGATAAAAATATAGTGGTTATCATTAAATAGTTTGTAATTAGTTTGTAGAACATAAAATTATGTAATGTTTAATTGATTTTTGTTCTCTTTTCATTATATAAAATATTTTACACTTATAAAATGACACTATATATTTTTTAATGTAAAGAAGAGGAAGGGTCTAGTCAAGGAACATATACAAATGACTTGACCCACAGACATGGACAACAGGGTGGGGATTGAGTGTGGGAGCATACGGTGGATGGGGCAGTGGAGAGCAAGGGAGGGAAAAATTGTAACAACAGTAATATAATAGAACAACAAAATAAATACATAAATAACATGTTATGCAGTGACTACAGGGATTTTTTAAAGGAAACTTTTAATAATAATGTTTGAAATTTATTGACAATTCAAAACATAAATTACAGCCATACATGGTATTTTTATTCAGGGAACATGGTACACCTTTAAACAAAACTACTTTTTCAGGAAATCTCAGATAACCATGATTATGCCCCAAAATGATTAAATGGTACAAAATGAGTTAAGTATTAACTAATTATGTTAGGAATCAGCTTTGTTTATAAAATATTATATTAAACATTTGTATTCTAATTCTCACCCAAGACTACAGGTGTTTAATGTAAGTTTTCAGGAAATAGTCTTCTTGACAATGTCATCACATTTTCCTTCTATAACCACTTACAGTTTTTTATAATTAGTTAACAAAAACATATCTGAACAATGGGTAATTTATTTCCAACTGTCCACAGATTTAACCTTGGGAATTGATTATGGTTTTCCAATAGTGAAATAAATAGAAATTCTGTATTAGTTAGGGTTCTCCAGGGAACCAACAAGATGTGTGAGTGAGAGGAGGAGGGAGATTGAGATTGCTTCACACGATTGTGGAGACTTGGTTACATATAAAACCTCAGGCTCAGGATGCAAAAGTAATGTATTTTACTCCAAGTCCACAAATATAGCCTAGCCAATTAATACACAAAATTAACCATAACAATAATCATTAATATTAATAAAGATATTGGTACTAAAGTGTTTAAGCACATTTGGCATTTAGTGGAAAAACTTTGATTAGAATCCAAGTCAGTTGACCATTTTATCCCAGAAAAAAAGATTATTATATCTTACTTCACCTAAGCATAACATTGAAAATCCATTTTAACAATAAATAATAGGTAATTTCTTATTCAGTGAGTTCTGAACTATATATCTAAAATGGCATAAAATGTGTACCTACATAGCCAACTGCAGAGTTTCAAAATATCACCCATAATACTTAGCAGATAGCAAACCACATGGACATTAGAATTTCCTTATAGTTGAACTGCTGAGTATGAAATTAACATGTTAAAATATTATCTAGCTTAATTTAGACTAAGAGGTTCATATGAAGGTCAATTAGAACTTATGAACAAAATACCACCAATTGCTTCATCCAGTTGTTTTAATTCTTGATATCTGAAACTAGAGTTATCCCATTATCCTACATAATAAGTAATTGACTGAGTCACACCCAATACTATAACTTTTTTAGCTATATATGTTCAGATGACAGAAAAATACATAAAATATAGGCTAGAACTGGAGTCATTATTATGTGTTATTTAAAATGTTGAGTGTATAATATTATCTAAAAAAGATTACACACACACAATAAAATCAAGCTAAAAGGAAATTTATGAGAAAAGCCAATACTTAAGTGACTGATGGAGACTCTTGACCAGGAAAGAAATGTGATAAAAAACAAGTTTTGTGTTCTTCATTGCAGAATATTTGTAAAGTTAGTTAGAAAGACACAAATAAAATGTGGAAGAAACATTGGAGTGATTTTGATCAGAAATGCCTCATTTAAAAAAAAAAGGCTAAAAATATGTGAGTATTGAATTATTCCCTATATTGGCTATAGTAACTAATTGACTCTGTTAAGATAGCTAATTAAGGAGAAGAATGAAAGTTACAGGAACAGGTAGTATAAGGATGCTATTGCAAGGTTGTTATTTTGTTTGATAGCAAAAATGAAGCAAATCAAAAACACGATTTTAGTAGAATTGAGATAGAACTGACAGCCTGAATTCCCAGCTACCTCATTTAATCATTAATTTCAGTTGTAATGAGAATGTGTTACATGCAAGTGAATAAAACATTCCTAGGAGAGCATCACTTTATAGAATCATCTGGTGTTCAGTCTGTAGTAATCATTAATTGATTATGAAGATGGGGACTTAGGTGGTACGGTGAAGAGCCTGTAAGCCTGAGAATTTGCAGGATCTGCTGATTCATTATATTATCTCTGACATGTTCATAGGGTAAAGGAAGTAAATATTCTTACCTGAATTTCCTAACCTGCTTCTCCCAATTCCATTGTTCCATGAAAGAAAATCTAAAAACTGGTAATAGGAAAGAGTTATCTACCATTAGTTCTTGCAATGATTTTGGTTGCAATCCCCTCTAGCATCTCAGAGCCTTGCGGTGATACATTTTCCTTTGCTTTGATGCCAACACAGCCTAGATAGACCAATAAGAAAAAGGTGAACTAAAAGATGAAGGGAAAGGAGAAGGAATCCACAAAAGGAATCATCTGACGAGAAATAGGAGAGTAGCATTAATGGAAGATGAAGTTGTGAGAGGGTCAAGGAGAGTATGGCCAACATAACCAAATGAAACAGAAAAAAAGTGACCAAAATGTGCTTAGGACAAAGAGGTACTGGCACGGCCATGAAATGTCTCCAGATCCTTCTGGGGTTCGGGGTGAGGAGGCTAATAAGGCACCACAACCACATAATCACCTAAAGATAAGGTTAAGGTGTATGCAAATTTTTAAAAGAGAAATGTAGAGTAAATTAGAACTATCCTTGTAAGAGTCTAAAATGAGAATGACAAAGAGAAGAGGGCAAGAGAAATTTACAACAGGTGCTGGTTTGGCTTTAGGTCTTTCTCTAAAGCTGTTATTTGATACGTCAGAAACAGTTTTGAGATTGCTTGCCCAGAGAGTCATGACTCACTCTTAACCTACTATTTCAATTTAAAATGACTTAAATGCATAATGAAAAAGAAAACAGAGAATAAAATAATGTCTTCTTTGCAACATTATTTATTTGTTATTTTTTTTATTTATGAAAGTAACATGAGTTTATTTAGAGAACTAAGAAATATAGAAAAGCATAAAGGAAAAATCATTGCCAGAAATCTCAAAAAGAGTAAACACTATTATTTTCAACAATATTTCCTTTAGTATTTTTTTTTGATATGGGAGATTAAATGCATGTGAATATTTGCATATACTTTGCTGAAAATCCAGACCACACTGTACACATAGCTATGAATACTGCTATTCCATTTACAATCATAATGTGAGCACTTTCACATCAGTATTTTTATATCTTCACCTGTGTATATTTTTTCATTGCTTTTAGAGAGAGAAAGGGAAAGAACGAGAGAGAGAGAGGAAATGAGAGAGAGAAACATCAATTTGTTGCCTTTCATAGGCTTCCCTTACCAGGGATCAAACCTGCAACCTCAGTATGCGCCCTGACCAGAAATGGATCCAGCAATCTTTTGGTATAGAGGACAACTCTATAACCAACAAAGCCACGCTGGTCAGGGAACATAGATATATTTTTAATGATTACACAATTATATTCTATTTCATTGTTCTGTTATACTAGTACTTTATAAATTATTTTCTTTTTGATTATTTGGGTTGTTAATATTTCAGTATTATATAACATTGTGATTACATTTTTGTTTACACATATGTTTTCATTATCATTTCTGGTACAGTTTGAAGATGAAATCCTGAAAAATTAAAATATGAGGTCAAAAGTAATACACACTTAAGTTTTTGACAGATTTATAGTTCTCACACCAGTTGTAGTTAGTCTTACACTCACCAGGATATAAGTAGGTTCACATTCAGTAAATCTTAAAAATGATAAATATTATTAAAGTTGTTATTTAACTGTAAATATTAAAGGTATTACAGTTGAAAATGCTAGTGTGATTCTATTCACATATTTTGATTATGTATTTATTTATTTGCTATAATTTATTGCTTGCTTGCACTTTATGTGTGTGTGTGCGTGTGAAAACTTTGTTTAAAACCTTTCCTTATTTACCCTACTTTGCCATTACTTGTTTAATAAATTTTTGTATTTTATTATATTAATATATTAATCCATTGTCTTTAATGTATGTATCAACTATTCCCTTTTTGTCAGAAGTCTGAGTTTTATCATGCTTTCTTATGCAAAACATTTACATTTTTCATGATAGCAGTTTCTATGTTTATTTAACATTTCTCTAAAAATATTACCTTTAAAAAGTCAAATAAATTCTTGTTTATATTTAGTTACATTTTCTTTACATTTTCATTGAACATAATCAAAATTATATTTTGTCATATGATATGAAAAAAGTCCTTGCTTATTTTCTTTTCAAACATTTACTAGAAGTTTTATTGACTAATTCCCTCTTTTTACTTTTCTGTAAAGCACATTGTTAATGTATTTTTGTAAACAAATCTTTATTGCTGCTGTTGATATAGTGAGTTAAATTAGTACTAATCAGTGGTTTCTACATTATTTATTTATTAAGTGGAATTTAATTATTCTTTTTAAAGTTCCACTGTAGGGGTAACAGTTGTTGTGGCCACCGAGATGGAAAATGTGACCAAGACGTTGCTGGAGGGCTTCAGTTTGCCTGCAGTAAACTTTTATGTAAATGAGAAAAAGAACTCAGTTGAAAACAATGTTTTTGTTACAAAAAATACATTTCTAAAATTGTACTGTTTATGGTTTCAGATATACACTCTACAGTAATATTTTGCTTATTTCTCTCATATACAGTATTATGTAAACTAATAAGAAAATTTTAAAAATTACTAAAAACATGTCTGAGAACAGATACAGAAAACACTTTCTTGATTACCATTAATACAGAAGAAAAAAACATTTGCAAGTAATTACTTTGTATCAAATTTAAAATTTTTTAAATCAAAAAGTGTTTAAAAAAGGTTTAGATTTAACACTAATAGTTATAACTAATGATAACTACAAATTACTAGTCTTATGTTAGTGATTGGTCACGTAACTCTCACAACAACCCTGTGAAATTATTATAATTATTATAATTATAATTATTATAATTTTAGGCCACATATTTTTCAACATGTATTTTACCTGGATATTATAAGGCCTTCTACATTAGAGGAAGCACAGGGTATTGACAGAGGCTACATCCCCTCTACCCAATCCCATCCACCAGTTTGTGTTGAACACAATTTTACCCTTTTTTTAAATAATATTTTTTCAACAATAGATGACATTCCAAAAATTAAATCAATTCTCAGAATTGAAGTTACTTGTCAAGAGCAAAGGGTAATGGCAGTTTTCAAAACCAAGGTTTTCAATGTCTCAACTGATGACCTTAGTCACCCTCTAATACTAAGTCATTTATGTTAAAATTCATTAGTGATAAAGAATATTCCATCAGAACAGAGTCTAAATTATAATTAATGCTCTTTAAAAAAGGTATTAGATGTTATCCAGAAATTAAATTATTTCAAAGATTTTGGGTGTTCTATATTCCTGTAAGAAAATTATAATCTCTCTCTAAACACATGAACACACATACACACCCCACAAGAAGGCAAATAACACCCAGTGTTAATGTGATTGTATGCACCTTAGCATCCAAAGCAAAATAGTTATTAGTGTAAAGGAGGAGCTATGAATAATTATGCTGAGACAACAGGTATAAAATAAAACTGTCAAGGGCAAAAATGAGACATATATCTGTTGCGGGAACTCAGATCTCTGGGTAGGGGCATGTTTACATGCTCCTCTGTCCAGGTGTCCTGTGGCTCAGGAGATAAGCTGGCCTTGTCTCTGCCTGCAGCTTTAGGCTGTACAGGCCACTGAGTCATAGAATCCTGAGAACAAAGAGGTCTGTTAAGTACTCCATCTGCCTCCTTGTAAATGAAGTGTTAATTGGAGCTGGCCTTGAGGATTAGTGAGTCTGCTTTGTATCCTTGATAGGTGCTATCTAAGTCATAAGTTACCCTAGCTGTATTTTACACATTAATGATACATTGTAAAAATTCTTTCACTATTGGCTGTAGAGCCACCCCCCACCCCCCGTTCTATTTTTTGTAACTTTTGAAATCCTAATAAAAGGACAGTGGGGTCTCATGCTCTCCGCTGACTGCCAGAGAGTGCTGCAGCCTCCTGATCATTTTTATTATTCTGCTTGCTGGAATTATCTGTGTGTCCGGGATCACTATTAAATCTACATATATCCCAATTGTAATTTTTAAAAAGAAAAAAATTCTACAATTTTCATTTTAGATATAAAAATGAAGTAAACATCCTACCCAGAAAGGCATGTTCTTAGTCTACAATGAAGCTGACACAGATAGGACTTTGCAAGAAAGCGGGTTTACTGAATGAAGAAACCTATCAAATGATTCCCAATACTCCCCACCTCCTGGTAGTCATACTGTTTAATCTCCTTCTCTTGAGTGTGAGCTATAGCTAGTAAGTCACTTTGAATGAACGTAGCAGAGGTGAAAAGATGTGATTTCAGACTTTAGGTCAGAGCATTCCTGTGGCTCTAGTTTGGGGGACAATCTTCCCTGATCTCTTGGATCATTAGTTCTGAGTGAAGTCAGCTGCCATATCGTGAGTTGCCCTCGTGATAACAAACAAAGGAAGTCACCATCCTGTTCCCAGGGACTGAACCCTGCCACCAGCCATCCACTTGGAAACAGATTCTTGTGTAGTCAGGCCTTTAAATGGCACCACCAACCTCACCAACACTCTTTGTTTCTGTCTCATGAGATACCTTGTTCCAGAAGCATCTATGCTTGCATGTCGCTTGATCATAAATATTGTAAAGTAATATTTTAAATAAAACAACTTTTGTTGTTTCATTCCATTAGAGTTTAGCTTACAGTTAATAAGCAATATATACCTAAAACACTGCTAGTTAATCAAACTAAGAAGAAAAGTGAAAGATAAAAATGAAAAAAACACTAAGTAAGAAATGTCAATGGGACTTTAACTAATGAGAGAGGCAAAAAAATAAATAAAAAGAAAGTTAGCAATTACTGAGACTTTTGGAGGAGCAGATGACAGGGTATGCTAGTGGTACCAATATTTGACTCCTCATTGTAAAGAAGAACCTACTTTGAATGGAGACACTGGGTATTGGCACCTTAACTAAATGATCAAGCACAGTATTACTAGCGGTGGAACAATCTGACATATGCTTCTTGATGTGTAGTAACATCAAATGCACAGCAACATCTATGAAGTATTTTTCAACATGTATTTTACCTGGATATTATAAGGCCTTCTACATTAGAGGAAGCACAGGGTATTGACAGAGGCTACATCCCCTCTACCCAATCCCATCCACCAGTTTGTGTTGAACACAAGTTTACCCTTTTTTTAAATAATATTTTTTCAACAATAGATGACATTCCAAAAATTAAATCAAGAATTCCTAAATACCATCAACCAATGGTCATTGGCGCCAATCTAATGCCAGCAGGAATCCCCAGTTTTGGATGTGGTAGAGAGGAAACTATTCAGCACAAAACAGCCCAACTGGGATACAGCACAGTTGTGAAAACAGCAGGCTGTGAGGACACCCTGGGGCCAGTCCCCTCTCCTGCTAGACTGCTCTGCTCCGGTGCATCCCAGTCTGTTTTGTCCTGCACTGTTCTGCTCCATTCTGTGCCATTTTACTCTGGCCTGCACTGGGCTGCTCAATTCTGCTACAGTGAGGCATCTTTGGTGTTTCAGTTCACCCAGGGAAACGCAACGCCTTGGGTCTTCAGTGGAAGAAGAAAGCGTGCTGTCAGAGCTAGAGGAGAGATGGCTTATATGGACAGAAGCCCTGCCCCTGGTCCCTGACTTATCTGTCTTCATGCAAATGAGGGCTCCAAATCATCACAGTTCGACCGGCCCCAAATGCCCCGATTGGTCAGAATGGAACCACCCTTGTTGATTGCACTTATGCATTTCTGATTGGGTGGGGAAAGCTTCAGTCTTATAGGCTGAAATAGGATTCCAGGAGCTCCTTTATAAGGGTTGGCTCAGATGGAAGACACGGTGCAGGTAGGCAGTTCAGGTAGAGGCAAACAGTTCAGTGCAGGCCTGTCCTTGAGAAGCTGCTGTGCAGAACTGGCTGCGAGGCTCTGGGGATTTGTCTCTGATTGTTTGTGTAATTTGAGCCCAGAGAGCCACCAGGAGTATTTCTCGGTACACGTCTTCTTTCTCAAAGTTCACGCTACCTACCCTACTTCCTCAGAGTCGATTAAACGTTTGCTATGGTTTCTATTAAACCGACATAAATGTCAGTTTCTGGCACCACAGTTTGTCTTAGATAACTTCATTAAAGGGCTGACTTTTGACTTATATTTGAAATTTGGTGGATTTGGGGCCAGCTTTTGGTAATTTTTTTTTTTTTTTCTATTAAGGTTTTGGCTTTTCACATTCTGGTGATGAAATAACACAGCTTTGAAAATTGGGACCAAAATTTACCATTTCCACTGAGCTATAACTCAGGTAGTAATTCCTGAAAGGTCCTCGACTTCATCCAGAAATTCACAATTCTTTCTGCCACAATGGAGTTTATAAAATTGGGGGGCTATTTTTTGCTTTAATTTTTTTTTATTTTAATGTAAAAGTTTTGACCTTTTTACTTGTATTTTAATTTTTGAACTATGCCATAGGCTGAATTGTTTTCTATTCGAAGTTCATATGTTGAGGCTCTTACCCCCAGTTTTACTGGATTTGGTGATAGGCCTTTTAAACAAGTACTTAAGATAAAATGAAGTCATTAGAGTGTGGCCCTAACTCAATATGAATGACTCACCAGGGATGAGTGTAAGCAGAGAAAAGGCCACGTGAGGACACAAGATGGTATATGTCCATCGGCCACGCTAAGGAAAGAGGCTCCAGGAGGCATCAAAACTGCTGACACCCTGATCTTGAACTTCTAGCCTCCAGAGCTGAGAAAATAATTTTAAAATTTCTCCCTAGAAATCTCATATCGAGGAGATTTTATACTGAAATCTGGGATTCCTAATATTATCAAAGTATATTTATAATGACATTCAGCATCACTACATAGCCTTGGAAAATCTGTGTTGGGGTAATCTAACGAAGTGTGATGTAGAGTAGGACACAGAAAAGCCAATGACTTTTTACAGGAAAATTTAGGGGTTTGGGGAGAGCACAAGTTTACGTTAGCAGCATGTCCAGAGCCTAGAAGCAGCTGTTGGTGCGCGTGCCGCCTCAGAGGTGGAAGAACCGTCTTGAAAACACACTTGGCTGCTTCCCAGTGAGCAGCAACCACTTGAGTCAAAGTGACTAAGAAGCAGAAACCAGTATAATATTAGGGTGAGAAACTTCCTTTCCCTGGTTCTAGATTCCCACGAGGAAGAAGTTCCGTTAGAGTCACACTATTTCTATCCCTTCGCTGACTTCTCCTCAAGAAAAAGTGGGTGGTCTGAGTGATTGCGAAGCTTTGGAGTAGTGTCTGGGCACGTCTGGCTCAAATCTTCTTTTTCCTTCATCTTTGGCATTAGTGTACTCAGGGTCAGCATCTGTTCTTCTGTCCTCCATGCTCTAAGGTTTATATACATTACTTGCTAGGGCAGCGTCTGTGGTCTAGCTCACCACAGAAATACGGTGGTGCCATATTAGCTGGCCATGTGACCATGCCCAAGTCAGGCTTGTCTGCATAGATTTGCTTGGGAAAAAAAGGTGACAATTGAATTTTCATTGGCTGATGTAAGTTTAACTTCCAATGGTTTCCAATTTGAATGGAGAAGAGGACTATGAGAGAGGTCATATTACCATAATTACTAGCTTACAATATTTCAATAATCCAAGTTATTATGCTTGAAAATAAAGCATTCGCTCCTTAGGAGAGTGCAGGATAATCCAATATAGGACTATTAAAATAATATTAAAATTTCTATTCTTTTTATCTAAAAATGTGAGAAATGAGCAGTGTTGTATTAATACTTCATTGAAGAAAGGACAGTTTTTTCCATACAAGAAATATCCAATGATCAACTACTTACTATATGTCAGGTTCTGGGGAGCCAGTGATGAAAGAGAAAAACAAAGATCAACCACATACTCCAGCTGCTGTATGTCAAGGTTTTAAAATGAGAAAGCAAACAAATGAATCTATAATTTAATGTTATATAGTAATTAGTGTGATGAAAAATCATAAGGCAAAGAAAGTGGATAGAACATGGGGAGGTTTGAAAAAGATGCTATTTATGTTAGGGCAGACTAAATGTAATAATTTAGCAGAGGTCACAAGGAGGTAAAGAGGTAACTCATGAGAAGAGGCTCTCTGACACAAAAAGTCATGTAATGTTGGGGAAAAAAATACCATAAATACAGGGAGCCGTGAGGGATATGAGGGGGGAGGAGGTAGAGGCAAGAAGGAGAGAGGAGCCAGCTCCTGAGAGATTTCCTGGCATGGCCTGGATTTTGGCTACTGTTCAACACGTGATAAGTCACTGAAGGCTTCTGAGTAGGCGAGGCAATGACACCATCTGATTTACCTTTTTAAATGATCTCTCTGGCCCCCTCATGGAGAAAACTAAAAATATATTGGGGAATGTGCTCATTTCTTTCTTTATGCAAGTATGTTAAAAAATGTTTGAAGGCCATTGATCCTAAACATAAATTAATGATTTAGTTTCCTACTCCTGCTCTTAAGAGAAACAGAAAAATCTGAGATTTTTAAAAATAGTATCATAGAACTAATATTAAAATAATATCAATAGAAATACCATGAGCTTCAGGGTCAGACCAACTTAGAAATTAATTTCAACTTGGTCTCTGCCTAATTATGTGATCTCAGTCAAATTCTTTGAGTTATTGTAGCCTCTACTTCTTTGTCTGCAAAACTGCGATAATAATTTCCATTGATTGTTTCTGTATGGATTAGAGCTATGCTTATTGCATCTAGTCCTGAGTAGGAAATCGATAAATGTTGATTCTCGTTATTATTTATGACCAGATACGTTGGACAATCAGACGTGAAATATCCCAAAACTATGAACTTGATTTTGTAGACCTCTATTGAGAATATCCAGTGCTCCAGATTTCCCGACTGGTAAATACAGAAGGGCAAAGGATAACCTGTTAGAAGCAGAGTGCTCGTTGACAGAGATGTGAGAAACAGTCAGACCAAGGCTAAATTTACAAAGATGACAACCATATGGTCATTAAATAGATATGGTCTCTCACCTGTCACTTTCTCTGTTTGAAAAAATCTGTCATTCCATTTCCAGTGGAGGCCCTTAGAGACAATAAACTACACCTCCCACCCCTGAGGCAGATTAATGAATAATTTTATCAGACCATTCAGGATAAGTCCAAAATTACTTTCAAGTGAAGTAACCATTTAATTGAGGCAAAATTGTTCGGTTTTGCTCCAGTTATCCAGTTAATTGCCTTCATTTTGCACTTTACGTTTCACATGTTGACATCAACTCAGCTTTGTAATCCAGTGTCTTGTTTCTTTTTATTCTCCTCTGTGTACAAGTTGGAAGATACAGCCTCATTCCTCTGTAACTTTGTTCTTTTCCATGTCATTGATTTTTCCCTGTGGATCTAATCGAGCTTAAGCTTCCGTATGTTCATTTGTTTTCTGTTTGTCACAGTAACCCCGATGATGTAGTCTTGCTTCTGAGAATAGTTTGCTGGAGAATTGTTTGCTGGAGACTTACTGCTGCAGAATGAAGGAAAGAAGCAAGCATATGGAAGAGAGAGAAAAGACGGGGGTGGGGGACCAGAGAAAGCTTTCAAATAGAGCAGAATGTCCTTTAATCGGTTGAAAAGAAAGTGAACATTTGGCAATATTTTATTTTCAAATATGGAAAAGAAAATGAAAGTGTAGGAGCAAAGAAAGCAAAAAGAAAATGAGCCATCACCAGTAGCTCAGTCTGGGACATAAAATAAATTCTTCAGCCTGCCTCATAATCAGATTTATACTTCTCTAAGCAATTTCCACAGTAATCAGGTAATTTACAAAATTTCACACAAAATTGCTATGTGTAAAACCTTGCCTAATGATATCAGTAAAGCCTTATTTTTGTCTTCCTCTCTTTGGGTGGGTGTTTGTAACCCATAAAGAAATACACCTAAGGATATAGTTCTCATAATGATTTGACATGGTTAAATGAATATTTCATCATATGATTCATTGTATGTGAAATCTGATCCAAATGAACATTACTAATAAGTTTTCATTGTCCCACAAATTGCTGTATAAAAATGTTCTCTGTAATCAATGTAACTTAAAATTTATTTGTCTAGTTATCTACTTCAGGCTTTATTTTTTCATAGTCTGTGTAGACATTGGTAAGGACTACAAGATTGAAATCTTCTGATATTTATTAGTCACAGAAAATAATAGAAAGAAAAGCCATTTCTTGGTGAATGCCATCATAATACATTTGATATAGTATTACTTTTTGTAGGGAAAGGTAGATTTATTGAATATGTGCTGTATAATTTACCAGTCTTGTAGCTCTTATCAGACCTAAAGCTCTTGGAGGCCAAGAGCTCGCAATCTAGTTGAGGAAACTACTGTTTATCAATAATTATGAAATAATGTGATAGCCATTAGGTGTAATGGAAATCCTAACGTTGGAGTGAGTATAGATGGTGGGGAGGGGCTACAGGATAATTCACTCAATAGACGAAATAATTGTGTTGGTGTAAAAGTATGGATTATGAAGTGGATGGAGCTGATATTAAAATGTGACCTATATTTTCTTTTTCAAACACAAACAGGCAGAATTCCTATTTTCTCAAAATGAACTAAACCACAGTGGAGTCATCCTGCTCATGTTGTCATAACAAGAGATGCAGATCTCTGCATGGATCCAGAGTCCCTGGGCCTCCACAGCCATCCTGGCTGTCGAACCCAAATCAGCCCTGCTGTGATCCACTGGCATTTCTCACGTTCCCATGTAGAGAAAGGGCACAGCTGATCTCATTATAGTGGCTTGCTAGAGAAAGAAGCTCAATTGTGAAATAAACTCATGATGACTATAATCCTCTCCTCAAGGAGAGATTTGCATCATAAAAACACTCTCATCACTGGGCTGGTCATTATTCGTATTGGTGGTGTCCGCAGAGAAAACAAGAGCTGAATGTCTCTGAACAATAAATTTCTGATTTACCTTTATTTCAGTAGGAATTTGTGCTATGTCCCAAATAAGAAAAAATAGAAATAAATTTCAAGAAAAAATGATTTATATTGGAAGCTACATTGAGCTTTAAATTTTTTCTGCAGACCTTATATGGTCTTGTATGAATATGTTTCGTACATACATACAACCACATACCTTTACTTATTTATCCAATACCTCCAAGTATAATTGTAAAGGTTCCCATTGTTTTTCTCTTCTTTACTATTCTCAACTCTAATATTTTAATCAAAAACAAATAAAACTACTAAATCATTGTTTTTGAAAAGAATATGTTTCCTCTATTTCAAATGCTTTAGGACATGAGCCACCTGATTTAATAATTGTGTCTTCTCTATCCATAGCCACATAAACAAGCCTGCACAGTGATTGAAACTAACTTTGCACACTGTATTATTTCTGTAATGCCTTTGGTACGTATGTAGTATATTTGCAATAAATGAATCTTTTAAAAATGTTTATATCAGAATCCACTGTTATTCCTTGACTGGTCCTTTCTGGAGTTACACATTCAGGGATTGCACACACAAAGAGTCTAGTTCCACACCTATGAAAGAAGTGGTGATCAATTATGGAAAAGAACAGTATCGGATGGTGCAGGTCACTGTGATTACTAGTCATGACTGTGAATGAATATGTGACTATTGGAGACCGCTCCTTGTGGGTTAGGGAATTGTTGCCCAAGCCATGAGCCAGGCAGCTCCTCTTGGGAAGCCTCTAAGTATCAACAGAGAACTGGAAGGCTGTGCAGCAGCCAGGACTGAAGGCCACTCAGAGGGTTCCCATGGAAATTGGATTTAAAGAAGGCTTATTATGCTTTGGAGCTTACTCTGCTTTTCTTATCTCTCAGTTAACTATAAACAATCTCTAGCAAGCAATGTATGAAACCTTGCACCTAATGCCAGTGTGGCATCAAGATATTTAATAGACCCTGACACAGATTGGTCACTGTGACATCTACATTGAGATCTATAATCAGTAACTGTCAACTGTATTCCAGGTGCTTAAAAGCTAATTGATGATTTATGAATTTTGATCTTGTATCTCCCATGCATACCCTTCTCAATAAAAAGTATGTGATACAGAGGTCTTGTGCTTTCTCCACTACAGGAAACAGCCACCTCTCTTTTCCCCAATGACTAAATACAGTGTCCTGGATAAATTTGTTCTGCCGTGATCTTGAAACCTCTGCTGGACAGAGATGATTTCCTAACGAGCCAGGGTGCTGGAGGCAACTCAACCTCATGTGACCACACCAGTGACTTCTAAAAGCTGGATTTTCTTAAATGTTAAAAAAAAAAAAAAAAAAAACAACTTTTTCCTCATGAATCATTTGTTAGTTGGTCTTTGCTATCATATTTCTGTTTAAATATATGTTTCACTTGACAACATTTGTTTATCAGAGCAGGTTGAATGTTCCATTGCAACCCTTTTCTCTCTGATATTTTTATTCAAGTGAAATTTCTATTGCTCTTTTTCAATGCATTTGCTATTTTTGTAGAAAGTATTAGAACAAGGACTTGTTCATTTCTGAGTGCTTATAACATAAACAAGTGTCCTTACATAACATAATTAGGTGCAGCAACATTAGGCAAGAAGCAAAGGCAAGTTCCCGTAGGTGTGTTTATACCTTATCCCAATGAAGGGATAAGAGAACTCTCAACAGGATGAAACGGAACAGGCTGTCCTGGACTAAGGGAGAGGCTGGGACTTACGAGAGAGTAGGTAGGTACCTGTAAAGAGGGACTTGAAAGTGAACAGAAAAAGCAAATGATACAAATTATTTGTCCTGCAACACTGGGCTATGACAATATTATTTCAACCATGTTTTATTTTCTTTTACCATTGGATGCAGATTGGTGTCTCTATCAATATACAGGTGCTGACTCTACTGACAGGTGCTGACTTTTGCCAGTTCGTACACTACGCCATTAGCCTGTAAGCTACCTGGTTGAGTTTAGGATGAGAGCAGCCCCAGAATCAAAGCCAGATGGAGGGCAGGCCCCGAGAAGATCAGGACACAGGTGGAGAGAACATGTGGAGCTTGCATTAGAGAAGCAGCGCTGGTGCACAGGGCCTGCTGAGATGGAAGAGGCTCTGAGCACCTGCAAGAGCTGGGAGTGAAGCCCACTCTCATGGAGAGGAGAGAAAATAAAAGGACGTTGGGAGCACTTCTCTATGTCACTTAATCCACACGAAACTCACTGAACTATTTACTAGATTCTTCAAATACAATGATTTTGGTTTGGGATTTTTGTTTTTCTCTCAACAGTGCTCTGGCACAAAGCTTTGGAACTGTTTTGTAAAACCATTTGGTATAGTTACAGCAAGAATAGCAGGGCCCTTCACTGTATCTGGTCATAGAGATATATAGCATTCTGAAGAGCCCAAGCTGCAATTATTTTAACACAGTATAATAGAAATCTTCAGATTTTGTTTTAATAGTAAAATGCAAACAAATCTTAAATTTTCAATATCTGATCATCTCCTCCAGGAAGAGAGAGATCTTCCTACCCAGACGTCACTGTTTGACTTGCCTGAGAAATAGTTTACTGTGTTTCAAATCTACTGTCACCTCAAAACTGTGAATCAGGTTTTTCTTTTCCTCCTCCACTGTTGGTACATTGTCATCTAAGTGTGATGTTCCTTTAATTACTTTTTATGTGTTGTTTGAACCTAAACAACTTCACAGAGCTATGCCTAAAGGGAGCTGATTTAAAGAACAGTGGAGGGGAGAATTTGGGAAGGAAGAAATAGTTCTTTTCCATGGAGCCAGCCATTAGTTTTTCTTTGCACTGATTCATCCATGAATGTATATGATTATTCTTGTATCCCATAAGCCAGGTCAGCATTAGGTGCTTTATAAAGATGATTAAAAATATTTCTTCTCACAGAGACATAAATATTATAGGAAATATTAAAACCTATAATATTTTAGGGATTTGAAAGATGTTGTGCTCTTTTATGGAAGGATATGCTAATTATACCATTATCTGAAAACAATACATGATGTCAATAGATGATTTAGAGTCAGATACACACCGGTTTAGATTTGTGGTTGACTGGTTGACTCTAGAGACAAAGAAAATGTTAGCTACTTAATATTTCTTTAGTATTTTTCTTAATAAAATGATGAAATTTTCTCAAGCTTGTTGTACTGTAGGTAGAATGAAAATGAAATCATGCATGCAAAGTACCCAGTGCAAGGTAGATTTTCAATAAATATTTAATTTTCCCTTTTCACATGACTGCTTCTAGTTCCCAAAATGACTCAAGATCTACCTAGGGGCATGAATCTTCCATGTTGCTCTTGGCTTAGATGTTATCCTTTGGAATCTATTACTTCACTTATTTTATTAATTTCAGTCTTTCTGTAACAGATATTTTTAGTTAGTAATAAAGCAAATACTCATTCAGCACTTAATAAGTGCCAAGCACCGGTCTAAGGGAAAGTAATTCATTTCATCATTTTAAAAAATCTCATGACACAAGAACTATTATTGACCCAATTTCTCAGATAGAGAAATAGACACAGAGGTAAAGAAAAAGTTATAGAAATTGCTCAGAACCACTTACCTGGAAATTCTACTCATGTATAAAAGCTCCAGGGTCACTCTCTTAATCACTAGTATATATTGCTCCTCATCTTCCCCACTTTTCTGACTCTTTGTTGTAACCTTTATTTGCACCACATTGCTAAAATATAGTCCCCCCCCCACAAAAGCAAAAGATTTGCCAGACTGCAAGGAACCTTGACTATTCCATAAATGTTATTGATTATGACTGTGAAATGAACAAAATTGTGCAAAGCCTCTAATATTTTCCAAATAATGTAACATCCTATGGATCTCGGTACTTATAACCTATGTTGAAGTGTTTTATACCTTAACTTCCAAGGCATTTTTTAACAAAATAAGTAATGCATTTAAATAGTTTTAGTTGACTATGTTAAAACAAATTGTATCCTCTAACCGCTTTTATAGGTTCACATCATTTTATTTTTTTGGTTTTCACTAGCATTTTGTATTGAAAGATAAGGTAGGAAACATAATTTTATATGGGAAACAAGCGTTAGATGTAGTAAAATTTGATCATATTAGAAATACTTAGCATGAAAAAAAGTTTTTAAAATGTGTAAATATGGCTTTTTACTTTTTTGATGTCTTATATAAATAGACAGGATACAAATTGGCATCTTTCACTTAGAATGATGTTTTCCTGTACTTCTTTCCAGATTTTCAGTATTGTGAAAGACTCACACTGTCAAATTATACAGACTGTCTTCTGAAATCCATATGGAAGTAATTGACTCATATAGTCATATCAGCACTGATTCCAAATGTAGCAAGCATTAAATATCTTCCATGTGGAAATGAAAACTCTTTTTTTGCACAGACCTTGTTCTTCTTCATATGAGGGCTAAGACTTAATGAAGAACCATGAGAAATATATACTCTTCTTTACCAAAACCTCTGTGTGTTTCCCTACGTATTTCATTCCAATTCCTGACTGAGGTCTCTGCCAATTGAATGCTCCTATAGTTATTTTGGATGTTATTAAAAAGCTATTAAACGTAAGCAATTTTTTGCTAATCTGAATTCTGGTAGCTCTTATATACTAATTTCAAATGTATCCCTGTTCTTCTTTTCAAGTAATTCAGTTAAATCAACTGCTCCTCTTACATTCTGGTTTGTTAAAGTAATTCATAAGTCATAGAAATTTACACTATTCCTAGTTTAAAAAATGAAGGCTTGTGTCGTCGTCGGCAGCAGCCATCCGTCTCGAGAGACGATGGTGTAGCTTCTTAAGAGTCTATCTGCACCGCCGAGAATGGCTGTGCAGTCCGACTCGGGAGTGACACGGTATCTGTCTCCTCCCGTGTTGAATCGACATCTTGCGATGACGCTGGAGTGTCCTCTCCAGTGAAGCTGAAGCTACAGAGCCTGGGCAGGGTGATATGGAGGGTCTGCTGTTGCCCATGCAGCAGACCCCCCCTCTCTTCGCAGCTGAAGGGTCCAAGGGAAAGACGGAGTCAATACAGCTTGGCTTCAGGTGCGCCGCAGGAGTTGCCGGTGTTGACTACAACGTCAAACCGCCTTAGGGACTCCGGCTCCGGATTTTCTGTCGGGGTTTACTCCCTTAGCCTTTCCCCTGAAGAGGTATGCCGCAAGGCAGCGGAGGTTTTTTGGAGTCAGAGTTTTCCTTCTCTGATGTGCCCTGACTGGAAGATCGAACCAGTGACACTTAGCTCGCAGGCCGACGCTCAATCCACTGAGCCAAACCAGCCAGGGTCAAAAGCTGTGATTGTGTTTAGAAGGCTTGTGTACTATATTTAAAATGAGTGTTTTTGTAATAATTAACCTTATAAATATTTACTCCAGAAGAGTTATTCAATGAGTAAAATGGCTCACAGTGCTCTGCACAGGAAATAACATGTGAAAGGGCCTTTATTCTGATGAATGTAGCGTCCCTTATTTAGGATGAGTGATACATTCATTCTACATGTTTTGGAATAAACAAGCGGTAGTGATATAGATGCTGTCATTTATACTTTCTTTGAAAAATCCAAATTCCATTTGTATGTATGTATTGTGTCAATGTCAAAACTACATAATGGGCCACAAAATAAAACATTAAAATAAATGAAAATCAATAGAAAACTAAAATAATAGGAAAAACAAGATAGAACATGTAATATTGCTGATCAAAACATGTGATAAGATCTTTTATATTTGCTGGAAATGTCAGGTATATTTGGCCACAAGCTCCATGGTAGCTAAAGCAACAGGAAAAACAAAATCACTTCTAAAAATATAAAACCAATATCATAGGACAAGCATAAGTATCCCTGAGTGAGCAACATAAAAACCATGTAAATATAGTAATTTGTACTCTTCATGTGTGAAATAAACATAATGAGAATTGTAATGGAAATGTTTCTTATATGTAAGCCAATGACTGAATGTTGAAACACAGTTCAATGAAAGTACATCTATAAAGATCAACAAATACCAACAAAAGTTAATGTTTTCAAGATAATGTTTAACCAAAGACTAAAGTTTAAATAATTTATTGTATTAAATTTTTAAGTAATTTTTTCTAAGAACTTAGATTTGGGTATTTTTATTTGTTACTATACATATATGATATGAGATATGTAGATAATATATGAGGAATATCTGTATCATTTGTGTATATATGCATCATATATATGATAGAAAATAATAAATGGTATTAGGTTCAAAGAGAAAAACAAAGAATGATGACGATGTGTGTGTGTGATTATAGAGTGACCTGGGAAAGCATCACTGAAAAGGTGACATGTGAACGAGACTGGCAGGCAGAGAGTGAGAAAAAATCAGGTGCGAAGTGCTTCTTGACATGAGAGCGGACACTGTGTGCCCAACAAAAAACAGGGCATCTGGCTGCCTGGAAAAAAAAATAGACATGTTCTGAGGTTTATAAAACGGATCAGAGAAGTAATGGAAAGGCCATATTCTATATGGTCTTCAAAGTCATTTTGCAAACCAGTCTGCTGCTCTGAATGAGGCAAGCTTTCATAAGTAGGTTTTGATTTTTAAAAAGATTACTCTGGACAGTGTGGTGAGAATGGACAAAATGGCTGAGCAAGGACCAGACACAGTGAAACCACTTAGGAATATACAAAAACCCAGGTGAAATTGATGACAAGTCACACCTTTAAATTTGGCAGAATTGAGGGGTCAGAGGTGGAATTACCTCCCATGTAACTATTACTAAAATAATATTTTTTATTGAGATAAAATTGACATATAAGGCTGCGCATCCTGTAAGTCTAAGGTAAACGACATAGTGGCTTGATATATTTACATACTGCAATGTGATTATCACTTTGGTGTTCGCTAACAATTTCTTCACATCAGATAATTATAATTTATGTTATGCGATGAGGACATGTAAGATCTAGTCTCTTAACAACTCTGAAGCATGTAATAGCCGCTAGATCTTTACTATTTTTCTTCTAACTGCAAATTTGTACACTTTGATCAACAACTCCCTGGTTTCCCTTACTCAGCCCCTGGTAACCACCATTCTAACTTCTGTTTCCATGAGCTCAGCATTTTTAGATTCCATGTATAAGTGTTATCATAACAGCATTTGTCCTTCTGTGTTGACTTTTGTTGCTAACATCATGCTCTCAAGGTTGATCCAGATTGTTGCAAATGTCAGGATCTCTTATTTTTTCACATTAGAACAATATTCCATTGTGCTTGTGTGTATTCAGACTTTATTGATTCATCTGTTGATGGACATGTAAGTTGACTATTGCAAATAAGGCTGCAATAAATATGGAACTGCAGATATATCTTTGATATTCTGCTTTTATTTTCTTTGCATATATATCCAGAAGTGAAATTTATCAATCATATAGGTCTATTTTCAATAATATTAGGACCTCCATACTATTTTACATAGTGACCGAACCAATTTACATTCCCACCAAGAGGGCACAAGAGTTCCCATTTCTTCACGTTATCACCAACCCTTGTCTTTTTGAAGGATGATAGCGATCCCAATACATGGGATGTGATACCACTGTAGTTTTGATTTGCATTTTCCAGATGATTGGTGCTGTTGAAAACTTTTCCATATGCCTGTTGGCCGTTTGTATGTCTTCTTTGGGAAAAATGTCTACTTAGTTCTGCTGGCTCTTTTTCAATGAGTTTGTCTTTTGATTATTGAGGTGTACAAATTCTTTATGTATTTTGGATACTAACCCTTATCAAATATATGGTTTGCAAATATTTTTCCCTCATTCCATACTTTGCCTAGTCATTATGTTAATTATTTCTTTGGCTGTGCAGAAGCATTTTAGTTGGATGTAATCTCAACCTTTTAATTTTTTTTTTCTTGTGCTTTTGATGTCACATTTAGAAAAATGTTGCCAAGACCAATGTCAAAAACCTTTTCCCTATGTTTTTTTCCAGATTTATGGTTTCAGGTCTCATGTTCAATTCTTTAATCCATTCTGAGTTAGTTTTTGTGAGTTATGTGTGATAGGGGTCCAATTTTTTGCAGGTGGTTACTTATTTTCCCAACATCATTTATTGCAAAGCCTATCTTTTGCCCATAGAGTTTTATAATGTTAAAGGAAGAGAGGAAGTTTCACTACAGTATTTATAAAAGCTCTGCCCTGGAAGATAAAGCAGGCAGCAATTACTTATTCTATAAAACAAGAAAACAGAGGGAAGAAAAACAAATGTGATTGCAGTCAAAGGGGTCCCTGACTACAGAGATCTGAGAATTGGACAGTGGTTTTCAAATACTTTTGTAACTTATCTATATGAGAGAAAAAAATGTTGACCAAGCCCACTCAGTATACGTAGGTCTGTTTGTAATTATACCTATAAAGTACTATCAAACCATATGTCAGATATTAGAAAAGCTTAATTTTCCCTTTAAGTTTATAATAAATATAAATAAAAATGTCTTTTATCTCAAAATGTAATAAACAGCATGTCATACCCTTCCACCCTCCATTCCTTGTGTTCATTAAATCTAGGTCAGTTATGCATAATTAACTTTTCTCCAACTTTTTCAAGATGAGGCTGCACATTTTTTACCCTTCCATTTACATAATTGCCACATTTAGTCCTTCAATTTCTTTCTCTGCAAAAATTACTACTTCTTAAGAAGTCTAAGATTTAGTTCTTTCTTTCTTTGCTGCCCCCATAACACTTACTAGCTCTAATTTCAGAGACAATTTTGACACCTAGGGTTATAGTTCTTCTTAAATCCCAGCAATAAATACAAGTGATGTTAATATCTGTGATGTTGCCCATTCCACAATTTAAATGCAAAATAATTAAATATATTATTTTATAATACTTATTTAAAAATTACAAATAATGAGAATGTAAAAATAAAAAAATAATATACCTAACTTTTTGTAGTATATTCAAATTATTATATTGATATAAGTGTTTTCTTTCATCTGGTAACCTAAGAAATTTATTAATCGTCATTCAATATTTAAATGTCTATTGTAGCTCATTCTCGGTCACTCAGCATAAAATTTCCTATGCGCTCTTGACTATACAAGAATAATTAAAGTATAGAGATTCTGACTTCATAGTTTTCTCTTTACTAATTTTATATCCTATCCTTTTTATTGTGATATATATATATATACACACACACACACACACATGGGTAGATATAGATATTTAGATGGATAGATATAGATTTAGAGTTAGGTATACATATAGATATGTGTCTCATATGAAGACATGTGTTTATTTCTAAATCAGCCATATCAAAAGTCTGAATGCTTGTTTTATCTGTTTATTTATGCAGAAAATAAGTTACTATCCTTTGTGTACTCTAGAACCCTCATAGTGACTTTTATGTAACAGATTTGCATTTTAAATACATTAACCAAATACACCTTAAATTTTTAACACCAAAAAACAATTTCCTATGGACTTTTATCATGTAAAGTATACCAATATAAAAATAAATTTTTTTTAGTTACTGATTTCCATATTCTTTTATAACTTTATTTATTGTTTTTTTTACTACAGTTGTCCCATTTGTTCCTCCATTTCTCTCCCCAAAGGTCCCAGTCCCCCTCCCACAGCCAATCCCCACCCCATTGTCCATGTCCATGGGTCATTCATACCAGTTCCTTGACTAGACCCTTCTCTTCTTTCCCCCTCTCCCTGCTCCCCTCTGGTCACTGTCAGTCTGTTCCTTGTTTCCATGCTTCTGGTTTTATTTTGCTAGTTGTTTGTGTTGTTCATCAGTTTTCTGTATTAGGTGATATCATATTTGTCTTTCGCTCCCTGGCTTATTTCACTTAGCTTAATACTCTCCAGTTCCATCCATGTTATCACAAAAGATAGGAGTTCTTTCCTTCTGCTGCATAGTATTCCATTGTGCAACTGTACCACATAACATTTTTTAAATGAATTTTAAAATTTCTCTAAGAAAAGAAATATACAAAGAAGTTAAAATATAAACTTTAAATTGTATTATATTTCCTAAAATTAACATGTACTATATAATAGACAAGAAAAAAAATAAGAATGTTACTTCATTAGGAAGCTTTTAATTGTTATAATTGCTTACTAGGTAAAACCTAACTTTTTGTGTGTCAAATCAAGATGTTCAATTTTTTGAATCTTTACAATACTATTAAAATTATTTCCTTAATACACTTCCCTAACGTGTGTGTGTGTGTGTGTGTGTGTGTGTTGTCCAGAAAAGATCCAGCCACATACTATGGAAAATAGAGATATTTATTGAAAATACAAGATACTAGAAACTTTTTACATAGGACAATGATGCCTCAGTCCCCTTCAAAGTAGGCACCTTAGGATCTCACACAGTTCTCCCAATCGCCATCAGCTGTCCCATTGTATTTTCCTGAATCTCATCGATGGTCTGAAATCTCTTCCCTTTCAAAGGTGATTTTAGTTTTGGGAAAAGCCAGAAGTTGCAGGGTGCCAAATCTGGGCTGTAGTGGGGCTGAGTAACCTGAATTATTTGACGTTTTCCCAAAAAACTCTGCATGAAACATGATGCATGAGCAGGCATGTTGCCATGATGAAGCTGCCAGTCACCAGCTGCCCACAGCTGCAGCCTTCTGAATCATCAGAATAGTCTCTGTGATGGAATGTTCAAGCTTAATGCAAAATCTGATGCAGATTTGTTGTTCTAGTTGCTCAGTCATTTTGAATGTGACCGCCCCCACTGACTAGTACCATGAGGTGTCATTGTTCACACATTGGCATTCCAGTACACACTCGTTGACTGCCAGATTAAATTGATGTCTCCCAAACCATTCTTATTATATTAACAATGGCTGGACTTTTTCTGGACAGACCTTGAAAAAATACACACACACTCACACACACACACACATACACGAGTATGTATCTATAATATGTGTGACATAAGGATATATAATATAATATAAAGCTGAAGAAACAAAAACAAATTTAAAATGTTATTTTGAATAATTTCAAGATCTTTCCAAATGAGGCATATTTAAAATATGTACCCTGATAGAATTTGGCTTTTACTTCAGCAAGTTTTTATGTAAAGGAAAATATAACTCTATCACCTTAAATTTCTATGTGCACTAGTGAATAAAGAAAGGTGTTCTTTCTCAGAATTACATTCACCTATCAGTAGAAGGACTATAACCACACGTTACAGTATGGGTCATTCCCAAATTTATGTGATAGTGTTTCAGGGCATTTACCACTTAATTCTACCATAAATCCAGATTGATTCCAAGAAAGTCTTGTGTAGATGTGTAAAACAACCCTCTGTCTCTAATAAATCATAATTTGTGTTCCTTATGTATGAACAGAAGGTGTAGGTAAACAAACCAATTTGTGGAAGTTATCTATTTTTCTCTAAATTTTCAATCTCCTAAGAATCCCCCCTAATTTAGCTTTTATTGATCTCTCCTTTAATCTTGGCTATTTTTGTTTCCCAGATGGAGTAACCTCATTGATAGTGGTATCTACATAATGTATCATTGCCTCCACTTCTTCCCACCTCTCTGTTTTTGCTTTAGGGTGTTTTTTAATGCCTGGGGAAATAACACACACACCCATATGGATGTATGGATGTATATCTGGGGGAATGTATTTGTCACTATTGCACTGATTCAAACATCCTCTTGCTGCTTGTTTCAATTATCTATCATGGCACCCCAAAACTTAATAGTTTAAAACAAACAGCTTTACAATTGGAGCAGATATTGGGAACAACTTCATTCTGCTTTATATATCCTTAGCTAAATTGACCTAAGTAGGACTAGAACTCCCGTATTTCATTTCCAATATATCTCCCACAGATGTCTGGAAGTTTGGTGCTGGCAGTCAGATGGAAGTTACGCTGAGGGTGTTGACTGGGATCTTGTTTCTCCTTTACGTAGATCTCTCCACATGGTGGGTGTGTTTCCTCACAATGTGGCAGCAGTTTCTAATAAGGACAGTGCCTTCAAATAGTGGGTATTCCAAGAAGTAGAAAACAGATGTTTCCAGTCTTTTATAAAGGCTAGGAATGGAACAGTCATAATGTCACTTCTGATGTATTTTATAGGGTAAATATTCGAGGACTAGCCTGAATTTAAGGGTGTGCAACAAATAAAATCTGTGTCTCAAAGTGAAAGTGAAAACTTATCTCCAGCTTCATTTCATCTCACTACCCAAGACTCAAGTCACAGGTCCACCCCTTAACTCTCAGTAGATGTTTTGCTTCCTAATTATCATTATCTAAGTCCTCCATCTTTCATCTCTACATACCACGACACTGATGTTTATTACAATTATTTTCTTTTTGGTCTCTCACCAATTATCACCTACTTTTAATCAAAAGTAGGAGGTATTCTTCCTCTTCCCCTACCTTAAAGGTGCAGTTTTCTTTTCTCTACCCCTTCTTTGGGCATCTGCCACATTTTCCAGCACTAGCCATCCCTTTGAATTCCTCTTCTTCCTTCACCAGATTTCTTGGTTGTCCTACATCATAATTGTTAAAAGAACAACTTTACATAACCGTGATACCCCATCAAACTAACACCCACTATTTCCCTTCTACTACAACATTCCAATGACAGCAATAATAACTCCTAACAGCAATTAAATGCTAACTACTTGAAGAACTGTGTTAATGGCTTTATTTGAATTGTATTTCTATTTACTCTTGAGAAAAGCTCAATATATTCACACCTGTTTTTTTTTTTTGTTTTTTTTTTTTTTTTATCTTTTAAAGACTAAACCAAAACTCTGTGAGTCTGAATGATCTGTCTGAAGACGAACCATGAGTAAGTGATGGAGCAAATATTAGAGTCCGGTTTTATAGAAGGTCATATATTATGCTATGTTCTTGTAAGCTGTTATATATTCACTGCCTTTATTTCTTATCCAGCATTGGTATATTAATATCCCAATGTATTTTGGCCAAGAAAAAGAGTCTTGGCTCTTTGTAACTTGTATAATGTTTTATTTGAAACAAAACTACCAAAGCCGAATCACTGTATCCGTCCATCTTTCTCTTTCCTACTAGATATAATTGTTGCTCTATTTTCTTTGTCCATATACTATTGCACTGTTTATATCAGTCACATTCTTGCTGTTTTGTTAACATTTTTAAATTAAATGTCAACGCATTATGAAAGAAAGATATCATTGGAGTTTACCTTAAAAAGAAGAGATTGCTTTTACTGGAACTTTGTTGTTTACCTTTTTATTTATAATATGGTCTTCTATTTTGGGAATGCTTTCTGTGTTGGGGTGAGTATACCCATGGATCTGTATAGGGTATTATGCTCCAGATAGATTACAAGCCGTGTGAACATTTTATTAAGGCTGGACTTTTAAAACATTATTATTTATTAACTGAGAAAATAAATTTGATACTTCTTTCTCTTGCTTTATTTTTTCTCAAAATTTTACTTAAGGCAACTAAAGCAAAGATTATGCCTAGTAGGAGAGAAAAAGTTGGGCCTGATTTTAAATGAGAAAGTACAGAAAAGAGTTAATGTAGGGATAACCTGTCCTACCCAAATGATTAAATTCATCATAAAAATGATGTTAAATAAATAATCTGATATCAATTACCAAATACTTACTGAACAATTACAATACTCAAACTTCTGCAAAGTACAGATTCAACAGTTGAATTTTAAAAAGTCATTTCTACCTTAAAAAGTACTTGTTCCCAGTATAGCAGATGTTATCATTTGATTTTCTGTCTTATAACTTAGACTTAAGTGCACTTTTAATTTTTTTTCATAACTTTTATTGAATTCATTTCCCATACACATCTGAATTAATAGGAAAGCATATGTGTTCAAATAAGTGCAGATGTACTAATTACAAAATAATACAAATGGCACTACAGTCAAACAAAACACTGCAAAGGTTCAGAAGAATATTGAACACGAAAATGTAAACTAGAGCTCAGAGAGGAAGGAGGTTACACACCTTTCCCAGCTTATTATGTGATATTTGGAAGTAAAAGGTGTAAATATTTTAGATTTCCAATTTGGAAAGGTTTTCATAAACAGTTTGCTGCCTCATCTATCTTTACTGTTAAAGGTTATTTCATTTTGGTTTGAAATACTGTTTTCCTGTCTGCGTTTGTTTTTCTTCTCTTACACAGGCTTTGAATGCATGATATTGAATTGAACAGTGCCGCTGTGGAGCTTCATCTGGTCATGCTAACGAGAACATTTGAGGCCCATTACTCCCCTAAACACAGCTTACGGTGGGTAGACTTAGCGTGCGCTGTGCCTTGAGCAGGCTCCTTTCAGAGAGATCACCGTGTGCTCTTAAGTATCGCTGCTGCAGAAGATGTGACTTCTGAGATGTTGTGTCTCAAAGAAATTTATTTTTGGTTCTGTTTATTTGATTTTTAAGTATAACCTTGAACTCTGATCAGGAAAAGAAAAAGTATGACTCTGTGGTAGAATTCATGTTTTTTCTATTGATATCATCAATAATGGTGAAGTAGAACGTGTCTGAACATTAATCTTAAAGTTTGTGAACCTGGAAAATGACATAAATACAACAGCATCCACACAGTGTTGAGAGCAACTCTGCTGGCCCAAAAATCCAGAATTACTATAAGCACCTATATTTCTGCAGGGAATATCAAAGATTGTATGGTGAGTATTACACATCTTTCAACCTATGTGGAAAAAAATGGAGATAATAAACCATAGATTATATTTTTATGAAACCAGAATAAACAGATTACTTCAGGGTAAAACCAAAGTTAACTCAGTTAAAGCTTTACTTGTTAGCATTAGCCTTAATTAAACAATTAAACAACACACACACACACACACACAAACTTTCATTCTTTTTTCAATTAGGTTTTCTCAGCCAAATTCTGGAAAGTTTTTTTTGTTGTTGTTTTGTTGTTTTTTCTTTTTTTAATAGGGGGTGGGGATAGTGAGGAGAAATTGCATGAAATATCAATTCAGTTGGAAATTTTAAATGATCACCTTTTAGAACCTATACTTTTTCACAGTTACCATGAACTTTTACAATGTGCAAGTGTTATAATAATTTCTTAGCTTTACATTTCATGTAAACTCATGTAGTAAAAAAAATGTTCTAAAATGAGATGGGAATTATAATGAGTTACTGTCTTGAATACTTCTGATGATGTCAGCAATCTGTTGAGATGAATAATTTTCAAGTCATTTATCAACTACCTCACTATAAAGTTCTAAATTCCTTATAATGACTTTCAACTACAAATACATTTCTGGAATCTTATAATACAATGTATTGTTCACTCCTGTATCACTCTAATTGGAAGGTTAATAGCTTAGGCACAGTGTACCAACAATGTGTACAGCAACATGAACAATAACTATTTTCAACTGTTTAATGAATTATTAGCTTAATGGTTGTGATGACTCAGCCTCAAAAATATTTTCTTAATGAAAAAATGGACTGTAGAAAGCTTAGTGTTTTCTGTTATGAAAACAAAGAAAATTATAACTACATATAAATGGTTATGTAATTTACAAATATTTTCAAAAGATTGGTTTCATGTATTTCTAGTTGAGCTATAAGACATAGACATCAATGTGTATAGTTTAATAAATTTTTACATGCATCTGTGTACTCAGGTAAGCATATTTCAAATCAAGTTCAGGATGTTATCTCTTTTGAGTGGATAAAGTCCCAAAGATAATAAATATTATTTTGATCTTTTTACCTATTAAAGACATCTTTGTTGCCTTGAGGTTTGGGCTAATAGGAATAATACTGCTGTAAGCATTTATATGGAAGTTATTTGTGGACCTGAGTATTCAAGTTAGTTAGGTAAATACCTAGAAATGCAATTTCTATATTTAGCTTTGTTAGAAAGTTCCAAACTACTTTCCAAAGTGAGTGTACCATTTTACATTCCCTTCAGTACTGAATGAGAACACTTACTGCCCCACATCTATGCCAACAATTGGTATTATCAGTTTTATTATTATTTTTAAGCCATTTTTAACATCTTACTGTTGTGTTTTTTATTTTAAGCATTTAAGTCTACAGACCAGTTTTGTTTCTGTGCATGTTGAAAGGCCCTATTTGACAAGTGAAAAATCAGATTACTAATAAGTAAAGAAAATTGTACCACCTCATAAAATAATTGAGCAAAGGATGTGGTCTGCACCTGAGGACTACATCAAGTTACAATCTAGCATACTCATTATTTAGCAATACAGAAATGAATTTTTATCCTACATCCTAGATACTGAAATAAGATTGATGCCAGGGGCTTGATAAGTTGTTAGAAGTTCTGTTAGGTGAGCAAGGTAAAATGTTTGAATGGGGTTAAATGTTCTTGGATAAATAAAGAAAATACCCAAACTAGTCAAAGATATAATAACAGAGTGTTCTCCCTGGTGAGAAGAGCACATAAATGCATGAAGTGATATATATTTGAGAAGGTTATCAGTGTAATTTTGGTAGACTCCATTTTAAAAATAAGAACCTTATTTGCTTGAGTGGGAGCTGTCAAAAGCAAAACAGCACCGACATTTATAAGGAAAAGAGGTAATGAAAAATATTTCCACTGCTTGAATATAGAAGTAAACATCAATGGATATGAAGTAGAGAAAATTTAGTGGAGTTGAGCTTGAAAATGTAGCCTAAACAAGGGTACTTGTGGAAACACAGGCAGAATTAGAGAAGTGGGTATCAGAAGGACCTGGTGACTACTGATTAGCAAGAGTGTCAAAATCAGGCAATGGGACCTTATCTATTATTTGAACATGGGCCTCTTCACAATTTTGGACGTGTTTCTATGTTTTTGTTTTTGTTTTTAATAGGAACCTATACTGCAATGAATAAAACTGAAACAAGTTATCATATTAATTCATAAATAAACTATGGAGAAAATGTAGTGCTCCATTTCCTGGTTATAGTTGACACTAAGAGCTACTGTCATTTTTCCCCCCAAAGATGAATTTATTCAACAAATTGGGGCACTTCATGAAACTTTAACTCACCCTTTAATAAATTCTTCAGTTCTCTCAATTTGCTTCAGGAATTTTAAACTTGGTATCTGCCACTCTCTACAATCCCAAGTAATACAAATCCATATTTACAGTGATATTGATTGATGTAATAGGCTCATATTTAAATGGTTTAGGGTCCAAAATTGTTTAATGCTCTATATTTTTTAATTCTAAGTTTACATTGTCTTCCTATAAAAAATAAGTAATCAACTGTGAAATCTTTAGATCATATCTACTGTCAAAATTCCAGACTCATGAATTCAACCTTCAATTGACCATTTCTCTCTAGATTTACCCTAAACATTTCACACTGAACAAATCACAGAGCATACTTAATCCTCCCTCTAAGACTTCTCCTATTTAATACTCTACACTTAGTGAACACTTTGTGATATAATTGGAAATGTCTTAAATTTCTTAGAGTTATAATTCAATCATTATCATAGTCTCCACATCCAATCATTTATGCAGTAAACTTTATTAATTGAAGATATACACACCTCCTCTTCATTTCCTTGTCACTGACCTAGTTTAGCAACTCATCATCTCTTTAATAAAAATTGAAATAATCTTCTTCCAGATTGTTTTACTTTTTGTTTTATCTGTCTCCAATTTGCCAATCAAGTGTCTCCCATAATGATCCTTCTAATTTTCAAATCTGATGGGTATATTCCGCAGAAGTTCTCAAACTTTGCAAGCATAAAAAAACACGAAAGAAGTGATTTAAATGATAGCTGCTAGACATTGCTTTCAAAGACTGAAAGATTGATTAAATCTGTTATTAAATAAGCCTGCAAATAAAAAATAAATATTAAATAAAATGAACATTTTGTATTTATAATTACATGTATAATTAGTATGTATAGTGTGCATTGTATATTTATAAGTATTTTTTTAAAAGGCTACTATGTAACTATTAATAAATTAGTATTATGGTAGTTTCTTAAATTTTAGGAGAAAGATGTTTTTTGCTCCTCAGCAGTCATATTTAGCTCCACTTTTTCAATTTTCAATATATATTGTATAATTGGACTTAACAATGTATCTTCTTTGGCTTTTTCAGTCAAATATATTTTTCAATATTCAATCACGTAAGTGCATGTTGTTACAATTATTTATTCCCCCACTAAATGGTATTTTTGTACAACTATATACAACTTTTTTGCTTCTCTTGTCAATAAGAACCTGAGTTGCTTTGATTTATTTGTAATTTCAAAATTGTTACTATGAATATTTATGTGAATGTTTTTCCAATGTCCATGTGAATTTGTCTAAATATATATGCCTATAGGTGCAATCATTGCATTGTTAGTTGTACAATTTCAAGCTTCACAGTTGTACAACATGTTATATTGTTTTCATGCGTGGTTTTAACAGAAGCCTTGGGCCAACCTACTAGTTATGCACAATCCATGTTATAGATTTGTTTTCCTTTTATCACAATTCTGTACTCCTCCAGCATACATACTGAAGGGTAATAGCTATCTCCTAAAGGGAGGCATTTTAAAATAGAATATGTTTTCATATTTATAGACTTATTGTTTCTTATAATATCTCAATTCTGTCAATACTGGTTTTCAGTTATTTCTACAATAGTTATTTCCAGGATAATATATGAGTACATCATTATTATTATAAATAATATTATCACTAACAAAAATAGTATACTAGCTGTTGTCATGATATTACAGTAGGCAGTGAGTTAGATATTAACGAGAAGGGAGCCACACATCTGATTAAGCCAGATTCACCAGAAAGGGCTGACTCACAGTCCCCCCAGGGACTAATCTGCGTGGCTCCAACAAACAGATTAATATCCAAGGAGGCAGGAAAGACTGGCTTTCTGATCACCCCGGCATCTCACCCCTTATTAACCAGGGAAGTGGGAGGGGAGTAAACACATGGGTAGTATAAGCTAAATGATCTACGAAACATGTGTCGAAGCCAAAATGGCAACCATAAAGGGGGAGGGGACTAGCCTGGGAAGTCTTGGAAAAGGATCACATTGGAAAAGGGCACAAGATCCCAGAAAATTTACAAAAGGGAACAGATGGGGTGAGGGCACCAGCACAGACCTAGGTAAAAGACAAGAAAGAGATTAGGTAGTTTGAGAGAAAGCCTGCTCTTTCCCCAAGGCCAAGGAAATACATAGAAGTTGAATAAGGGCTCGTCTCCATGACAGTCATGAGAGCTGGAGCACAGCCTAGTGCCCAGGCACCATCGAGCTGTGGCGCAGAAGTACAGATGGGAAAACGAGGCACGGAGAAGTTATGTAACTTATCCAAGGTCCAACAGCTAAGAATTTTTATGCTAGCACGGAGAGAGACTGAGCTGGACTACTGGAGCTTCAGGTGCTGCAGTAATGACATTGCAGTTATGGGCTCTGATCCTTGCGGATCCCTGAATCTAGACTTCTGCCCTTGCAAGAGGAAGCAGAACCACCTGGTCACGAAGAGACATGATGCATCTGGGTGCAGATCGACAATGTTGACCAGCTTCCGCTGCTGGACCCACCAGGGAAGCACCTCTGCGAGTGTGGCTGCCTTTGAAAATCGCTCTAATAAATCTTGCTACTAACACTCAAATCCTCCTTCGCAAGTGTCTCTGAAATGCTTTTCCATGACACCAGAAGAACCTATTTCCAGACCGGTCTTCCTCTGGTAACAAAGATATGATAAATAATTTAGATAAATGTCATCTTGGTCCAATATGAAATTTTGATATGAAATAATATTACTAATGAATATAAATGAGTTTTAAAAGCATAAGAAAGCATAAGGAAATAATTCAGCGCACCAGATATATTATTGATTTACATAAATACAAAGGCTCTTGAGTTAGATGGACCAAGTCAGAAATCTTTTCCTCAGTGTACTTAAATTTGATCATCCACACCTTAGCTTAAATAGTTTTAATAATTACATACTCATCATTTTAATTTTTCCTCAGCAGAATGTAAACTCCCCAAGGCCAGTGATTCTTCTGTGGTTTAACTTATTTGTTTGTTTTTTGTGTGTGTGTTTGCTTTACTTTTAATATCCAAAGAAGTATTTGACACAGAGCAATTGCTCCAAAATTATTTGGGGGAAAAAAAGCAATGATACAGTTATCAGCTCTTTTTTTTAATATTCCCCCTGGCCTTAGTTCTTATCTGCGAAACAGCACAACCCATTTCCGATTTGTCTTCTACTAAAGTTTTATCAAGTTGAAGTTGACCAGCAATATTGTTCTCTTGTTGACATTGACCAAACGTTGTCTTCTCAGTCGTGTCTTACTTTCTCCATTTGTAAAATGAAAACCTTCCAAAAATCCTTTCCAAATTTTTAAATGGTATGCATTTAAGATCTCTCACCAAACTGTGGGTCTTTCAATATGTTGTCTAGTTTTCCAAAGTGTTTTAATGTATGAAAATCATAATCATCTGACACATGTCAAGTACAGGAGATGAGGAAAAAAACAATCCTTCTGATTTCCACTAAGATCCATAAATGCACCCTATCATAGTCCCAAGTATTTAATATTTGCAGTCATTTGACATATTTTGATATTGATATTAATAAAAACTTTGAAGTTTGTTCACACAAATGGACTACTCTACATATAATGAAAGCATTAAAATCATAAATAATATGCAAAGGTTTAATTGAGATGGAGAAGCTAGAGAATAATATAGACATTTCCTTATGGACTAAAGGCATAGGGAAGCATTAAATTGTTTTGAATTTGATACAATTTTGCTGAAGACATAGAAATTTGGTTGTTGTCTCAATGATGTATAGAGAGAAAAATGGCAAAACATAGAACCATCCTACTTTACACTTCATCTGTTTTATTATTTTTGCAAAGATTTATTTTAAGCCTTGTGAAACAGAAAAATTTTATTTTCATGGCTGGTGCAAATATGTATTTCCCCCCTAACCTCTATGGACCATTTTTATTGCAATCCAATGGCAACTCACTGGCACCGTTCTTACTATGTATCAAGGTTGGTCCCTTTTGGGGAGCTTTCATTTCCAAAGGACAGTGCATATTCTTTTTGGAGTCACCTTGAAAGTACATTACCTCTGTTTCTATTCCCTGCCGGCGCAGCAAACAGGCATAATGAAGTAAGTCTACCCTGTGAGCTTCAGTAAATTGCTCCCTCCCCTCCGTCCCAATCTCTTCCTTGTTCAATCCGCTTGGAAAACTAGTATAAATCTCAAAATCACGTTACCTGTACAGTGTGAGGCACTATCTTTAGCCAAACTGAGAAAGTACTTATATATTTCAAAGCTGATGTATTATTTTATCTTTGTCCCAGGAAGCAAAGATTTACTTATTTTATACTTGGCTCTTCTTCAGAGAGACTCGTTTTATATTTGGCTATTCTTCGGAGAGACCCACATTTTCACAGTCTAAAATTATTTTTCCCCATCACCATTTAGTCCCCTTATATCCTTGCCCCAGCAGTCACCACACTGTTGTCCACGTCCGTGGGTCCTTTTTCCTTTTTGCTCAATTCCTCTGCACCCCCTCCCCCACTAGCTGTCATCTGTCTCCGTCTATGAGTCTGTCTCTTTTCTCTTTGTTAATTCAACTTGGATGGACCTGGAGAACATTCTGCTAAGTGAAATAGGTCAGTTAGAGAAAGACAAATACCATATGATTTCACTCATATGTGGAATCCAATAAACAAAGTTGATATTTTAATAAAACAATAACCTTAATGTGAAAATGGCATGTTTAAATGTCTAATATATAATTTTATTTCAAAATAAAAAATAAATAATTGTAAATGGTGAGGCATTTCTACTTTCAGAATACAAACTCACATTAACATAAAGTGTATGTTTCCCTGATTATTTGAATGAGATAGTGAAATAAAGAAAGATATTTGATTCTTAACGATTTTAAAGCTCATAAGTAAAATGAATATGCAATGGAGGAAGTCACAAGAACACATATTTAATACTAAATGTACATTGCTTTCTATTATATATCAATTTAAAAGCTATTATTTTGATTTTTGGAGGTTTAAAGAAAACAATAAAGATGGAACTCTCCTGTTGAACGAATATATAAACTGAAATGTATATCTATTAGGTTTCAAGAAAGGACCATTTTCAAACAGACTGACTATCTTGAGACTCCCGCAAATACTCATTATAAAATAAAATTAATATTTATTTAATAATTTCTGTGAGTAACTCACTGATTAAACACTATATGTTTTATCTAATTTAATCTTTTAAAGTTTCTTTAAATATATACTATTATCCATATTTTTCAGGTGAAAATACTGAAGTGCAAAAATGTTTAAGCAACGAGTCCCATGATGCATGATGCCAATCTTGAATAATAATAAAATCAACAAAACAATAGAAAATATAAACAACACAAATGTCAATAGTCATAGAAACATTAACTAACAGGTATGGAACATTTCCTAGGTACAAGCATCCAGCTAATTATTTTAGATGCATTCTCTAGTTAATCGTTTTAATATCATTTTTGTAGATGAGTTTATTCAGTAGTAGAATCCAAACCAGTCACTTGGGCACGTAATCTATTAAAGAAGGAAGTTCTCTGTTAACTGATAAGGGGTATTGATAGGTGGAAAGTGAAACCGGACAGGTCAGGATGCCAGGCACATGTTCAATTTAAGACAAAGTCAAAGGGAGCCTGCAGGGGAGAGAAAAGTTGTGGCATCAATTCCAAGTTTGTGCAGTGGCTCCAGTCTTTGGAAGAGAGTAGCAGATGACACTCTATTATGAAGTCAATAAAAGCTGTAGTGCGAAGAGATTTTCAGATGGGTATATACAAATGGTGAAAGGATCTGAGAGAATTAAGGAAAAGCAACAATGTCTATATTACGGACTGAGCTGTACATACCACCCCCCACCTTCCAATTCCTGAACAAAATTTAGCCCCCAGTGTTATTATGTTTGGAGATAAGGCCTTAAGAAAGGTAATTAATGTTAATTAATTAATAGCAGTGGGGCCCTCATTCAATAGACCTGGGTCCTTGCATGAATCAGACAAAAAGAGCATGCAAGCACAAAGGAAAGGCCATTGGAAGACACAGCCCGATGGCTGTGTGATAGCCCGGAAAGGAGACCTCAGGGGAACCGAACCTGCTGGCACCTTGATCTTAGACTTCCAGCTTTCAGGAGTGAGAAAATAATTTTCCCTTGTTTAATCCACAGGCCTGGACTATCCTATTATGGAAGCCCTAGGAGACTAATACAGTCTGTTTACCTAGAGGTCACCTAGAGATAGATACTACTATAATCATTAATTTACACTTGAAAATAAATTAATGTTGAGGACTTATACAAGTTAAGTCACTTAATCAAAATATGCACATAAAAGAAGATAAAATCAGGATTGCGACCCACAATCCACACTAACTTAAAGATTTTGTTTATAAACATTTTGCTCTGTCACTATTATATTTTGCTCCTATCTCGAGTTTTAATATTCAGCATCACCATCCTTAAAAGTATCATTTGATATTTTGAGCTTTGTCACCAGCAACATGTGTTTTTCAAAAATGATGATCGAGTGGAATCAGTAATTTTAACAAGGGTGCTAGAGTAAGGACTTTGCTGCAAAGTTGACCACTATTAGGAAAGATGACCACAATCGAGGATGATGATAATCCATGTCAGGGATGGTTGAAATAATCAAAATTTCTGTCATAGTTTAACCGGAAAAGTAGCTCTAAGAGAAGGAGATTTGCATTACCGACTTTGCAGGGCATCTAGAGAAATTTAAAGAAGAAGAAGAGAGAAGAAAGGAGAGGAGAAGGAGAGGGAGAGAAAACCAGAAAGATAAGGAAGGATGGAGAAAGGGATAGAGAAAGAAAAGATGTAAAATTCAAACATTCTATATCACTATTTCTGACTAGGACTTTATTTTTATATGTATCTTTACTTAAAGTCACAATACCAAAATGCCAGTTTATATTTTACATTTTTAGTGTATCTTGGAGCAAAAATTTCATTCTTTAATATAAAAATCATTAAAAATGTACAACTTCTAAGAACAATTTTGATAAGTTATTAGCTGAACAATCATTATGTGAAGGAAGTCTTAATGAAAATTCAAATCATATTTTAGTTCTTCAATATGGCATTTTCCAAAACTGTTATTTTAAACATTTAAGGCATTAGTTATTAAGAAATTACTGCTTATACTTGCTTCCTTCTTCCCTCTGCCCATTTAATAGTTCTTTTGATAACTTTTTTTATATTTTTACATTACCAAGGGATATTACATTTGTATCCTCTTACATGAATTAAATATCCACAGTTGCTTAACTCTGATTATAAAAATAAATTGATTACTTGCCCATTGCAGGGTATTTTGTTGAGAAAAAAAATGCTATTATGAAATTTTATGACAGGTTTCTAAGAATGCCATCTACCTTTCCTCTAAGAGTGCCTTCTGTAATGTTGCTTGACCATCTAGGATTCCAATTCCCCTAGCATATATTTCCCTTGTTGAAATTTTATCACTTCTCTCAAACTTCAACCTAATGCAAAATCTTTCAAGAAGTGTAATCCAGCTAGAATTGATCTCTTCCCAGTATGAACTCTCCTAAAACTTAGTTCAAACTTATGTCTTTGTGGCTCTTTCTCAAGTTTTCAAACATTTTGTTATTTTTATTTGTCCATTTTAAGCCTCTTGAGGAATTCTATTTAGGCACCACATTATAGAACGTTTTCTTGACAGCCACAACTGACTTAAAATATTTGTGAAGTATAAAGGAGAAGGGAGAAAAGAAAGAAAAGCTGGCCAGTACTAGGGAGAGAGAATGAAAGAAGTAAGAAAAAAAGAAAGGAGGGAAGGAGAGACGTCTGGTGTAGGGAAGGAACTAAGACAGAGGAGAAATACATTCAATTGAGTTGAAAGGAGTGGGGAGAAAAGAGAAAGAAAGAGAACACTTTAAGCATTATTAAAAATTTGATTGGTAAGTATTTAAATGGGTTTTTAAAATTTATCTCTCTATTATATATGATATACATGAGGGCAACTATAACTTGATTTCATATATTAAGTGATTATTATCAAAATGTAATTTTTACATTCTCTTTTCTCTCTAGAATATATTTTTTCTGTTTATTTTCTCTTATGGCACAACCTTTCTCTCTAATAAATTAAAAACAATTCCCAGATCATTAAACGATCATGGATTTGAATTATGATGATAGCCTCAGGAGACACATACTTGTATGAATCACACTATTTCAGAGAAAAAAAAATATGCCTAGAAACAAATAATTTTATTTGAGATTTATGGGAATTTATTGACAACCAGTGGAAAATCAAATTTAATACATTATTTATTTCTAAGTGAACAGTGGTTTAAATAAAAATATTTTATTTCTTTTAATAATTAAGCAATTAATATTTTTATGTAATTCAATTATTGTTAGGGTACTACACTTCTTGTTTCTGCATTTTCTTTTTACATTAGCTTAAATTTCTATTAGTTTATGCCCAATTGTTTTAACATTATGTTTTTAATCTGACACTTTATCCATCCCATATCAGGTAAGATTGTGTGACTTACCTGAATGAATTTGGTAAGAATGAACTCGGCATGTTGGGATTATTTAGTAGTTCATAGCTCTTAACACTACTGCGACAATATATCACCTGTTTATACCTTCGGCAAGAGGCAGTCTATTTTCCTTCCCATTGCATCTTGTCTAAAATAGGAACAGTCCTTGTTCATGTTGCCTGTCACTACCAGAACCAATAAGTGCAGACAAGATACAGAAAAGATATGGGCGCTTCATTCAGATGACTGGCACTCTGAGAAGACTGTAGGTACGTATCCTAAAAGACTGTCTTACATTTTTTTCAAGCTGACCTTTTTTATAAGGAGAAAAAATGTGTAGGTAAGAGGTTTGGCTTTCAGGGAAAGAAGTAGGTAAGGGGTTTGAAATTCAGGATACAGGTTAATCAGATAAAAGCTGCATTCTGGCAGTTTCCTAGCTTCCCTCCCTCTGCTGACCAGTGATTTTATGTCTTTGTTCTGGGTGGCAGCTCTCTCCCTAGAGCACAATGGTTCAGATATCATCTTGATGGCTTGCATTCTTCCTGTGGCACAAAGGTCAAATTGCTTGTGATCTACTGAAGTTAGGGTGGGTCATATCTTCTGTTTCTGAAAAAAATAGCTTTTTTACGTGCATTGATCACTAGGCTTATTAGCTATAACTTAAAACTAAAAAATTGCCAACTCTTGAGTTCACCCATCAGTTCCTTGACTATTTTAATTGGAAGATACGATAAAAATGTTATTCTGGGACTTTGAAGTTCAGTCGTTAAGCAAGCTGAGTGGCTTCTATTTTAAGGCACTGAGAGAAGTAAGCTACCAGCTAAGAATTTTAGCTAAACTGAGACTTTACATAGGGAGGAACATATAACTAGTTACAAAGAGAGGCTGTGTGGGAAGAAGGAGTCAAAAGCCCATCCAGGCCCAAGTGTCTCAGCCATCCCAGCTAAGAATTAGACATCTGAGGAAAGAAGCCATCTTAAATGCTGTAGTTCCAGCAAATGTGATTTGAATGTGAGAAAAATTTTCTCCATTGAGCTCCATCCCAGTTGAAGATTTGTGAACAAATAAGTACTGTTACTTTAAGCCACAAGATGTTGGGAGGACGTGCTATGCAACAACAGATAATTAAAGCACTTAACTTCACACTCACATATTCTGTTTTCCTTTAGTACTCACTGCACACAAAGAACAAGGATTCTGACTTTCTCTTTTAAGGAAAATCTGACTGTGTTCACTGGAAAGGTTGGGGGTTGTCTGCCCTGATCCAGCACAGAGACAATAGGTTATTCTGATAAATTCTGGAATGCTTTTAGCAAGTCTATTTCTTTTCACTTAGCTTCTTTCTCTAGTTAGCCTTTTACAGTGTTTGCAAAACACATAAAATAAAAATGTGTTAATTATTGTCCTATTTCAAAACCCATTATATTTAGGAACACCTGATTTGTCGCCATGATTCTTTGTCCTCTCTTACCCATCTGTACATTAATGGTCAGCACTAAAGTTCCAAGGTTGCATGGAGCTCTCATGAACAAATACCATGTTAAGTACATATCATTTTAAGCAGAAGTGTATAGTCCTGGGAATATATGTGGACTTCTGTAAAAACAAAAATGGTTTGTATTGGTCTGCTGGGGTTACCATACCAAAACAGCACACTCTGAATGGCTCAAACAACATAAATTTATTTTCTCACAGTTCTGGAGGGTGGAAGTTGAATATCAAGGTGTCTGGTTATTTGGTTTCTTTCGAAGCTGCTCTTCTTGGCTCCCAGACTATCACTGGGATCTCATGTGGCCTTTACTTTGTGACTATCTGTGGTGTCTCCTCTTCTTTTAAGAACACCAGCCATATTGGGTGAGGACTTCACCTCAGTGGCCATTTAAACTTTATCAATTCTTTAAAGAACTTATCTCCAAATAATGTTACGTTCTGAGGTTCTAAGGGTTGAGAGATTAACATGTGAACTTTGGAGGGGAACACAATTCAGCCCACGCACAGTTTAGTCTGAGTTTCTTGTAACACAAGCCTATGGATATGCTCTTCAGGCATCTTATAGTACACAGAATGGAACTGTGAAATCACACTTACATAGTTCCTCTCGTTTTACCGATAATTCAGGAGACAGGGTCAATATCAAAGCATATGAAAAGTAACAAAAAAAGATATTGTCAATGTAACTCTCCTCGTTCTTTCATCGAGTTACATTGTGTTTTGGTTTTAACGTTTCTAAGTGAAATTGCTAACACTAAGGAAACTTTTCAAGTGTCTGCATTGTTATACCCCATTAATCCCAGAACTGCTATACTATTTTTCTAGCTAGAAATGCCCACATAAACCCATAAATGGAAGATTTCTTTCTAATAAACAATTTAGTTTGACTGGTGATATTTCATTAAAGGAATTCCAAAGATAAGAACTCTTTCTGCTACTAAGTATAATTAATGTATTTGTCATGGACTATTGTTGAGATGTTTACAAGGTGATCTGAATGAGTCTATTATTTTTAATCTAAACATAAATTTGAAGGTCTGCTTATAACCCATTCTTTCTCATCTCCAAATTCTTGTGAGTTATGATAAACTTCAGGTTAGAGATATTTCCATGAATCTGTAATGTAATTGTTGGTCTCCCCAAGCTACACTGATGTTTCTGAGAACCCTTCAGAAGTGTATTGTTCATCTTTGCTCTGTTTTTAACAAAGCTCTTTTTTTAAGGTGGCCGAAGCACCCTAAGACCTCATATATTAACATTGAGCATGATACTTGTCTATTGTTTATTTGGTTGTTCCCCTGGGATTCTATTAGTTTGGGCTTGGAAAAGATCAGAAATTTTTTCAAACTGGCCAATGAACCCACAAGCTTTCATGGGCTTTTGACAGGTCCACCCCCTAGTTAGACTGACAGGCCTCTATGGTCATGCACCTCCCCTAATACCCCCAAAATTCAGGTACTGCAAGAGGGAAGGAGAGAGTGTCAATCCCCTTGGCAGAGTAATGCTGTGATCCCCTGGGGTGTGAAGCTGTAGCTTCCTGGCTAAGTAAGCAGGCTCATGCTCCCCATTAATTAAACTCAATGTGTAAGACCCTTTGTTCTCCTTTCTCATCAATAATTACCAAAATATAGGCAACAACAGTCATATATTATTGAACTGACATATAAATATAAATGGCAATGGAAAAGACAAGGTTTTTTTTGTTTGGGAAATGTGCTGAACTTTTTTAATACGGAAACAGTAAATTTGATATTTTCTGAAGCTAATGACAAATTATCACAAAAAAAATGATCCACATAGCAACCCTTTCGTGGATGCTTACTTCATGACATGTGCTAAGCAAACATTTAATTGTTAGAATAATCTCTTTCATTAAGAATTATTTCTGTTTTTGTAGAGGAGGAAACTGAGGCTCCGAGAAGATATTTAACTTTGGAATGGCCTACTTTCAGCATCTGTAAAAATAGGAATGGCTATGAAAGGGTTCTTAACCTCTAACATACCACACTAAATAAAAATCATGAAGTAAAACTATCAGGTATGAATTTTGAAAGGGGTGGAATTTATTCCCTTAAAACCTTACATTAAGCTTTATCGAGCTTTAGGGAAACAGCCAGCCAAACGTGAACATTCACAGCAAAGTCATTTGATAATTACTCCAAAAGATGCTCAATTACTTTTCCCCTCCAAATTGAGACTAATGTCATTTTTAAAAAATTTTAAAAATATATCACTTCGGAGAAGAGTCCTGAAAGAAATAGATGCATTAATGAAATTACACTGATGGAGCTGAGGTGTCACAGGGGAAGATGGAGTTTGCACAGTTGAGGTGAGAAAAATTGTGAAAAGGTCACTGCAGAATGAGTTAACACCTGGTCTGGATGTTAATGAATGAATATGAAGAAGGAAAACGAAGAAAAAAATTAAAATCCATCAGTTTGCAGTTATCACTGCCCTCACTCTGAGACCTTTAGAATATTTTAAACATTTTACTGAAGGAAATTCAGGAAGTTTGTTAACACTCTAACATGCTTTATTTTATCTAACCGAAATTCCCTTAAAGCAACCGGGCCCCGCCATGATATAAGTGGAGGGAGAAAAACTACATAAGGAAGATTGTTGAAGAGTTCAGAACGTTTGTATTTTTCTGTCATTTTGTTCTTGAACAAATGACAACAGGATAAGATTAAAAAATAGTCAATTTCAGTCTTTACTTTTATGCTTCTTTCCTCCGCATAACAATATTTTTTTGCAAAGTATAATAAAACATTTCAGACGTTCTTCTCTTGATAGTATATGACTTCACAAAGCTGGAATTGCAAGAGTTTGATAAGTTAATATATCTTTAATGCAAAATTCCTTTGGGAAAATAACTCTTTTTTTCCACCTATCTATTAAAAATAATCACATCGCAAAAATGATATCTGAAATATTTCTTTTTTAGGTGGACAACATGTGTTTTT
The DNA here is from genome assembly GCF_987537825.1 of Furipterus horrens. Lineage (NCBI taxonomy): Eukaryota > Metazoa > Chordata > Mammalia > Chiroptera > Furipteridae > Furipterus > Furipterus horrens. The sequence goes on along the minus strand of NW_028327172.1, from coordinate 200,397,506 downwards.
TATCCATATAGTCTACTCTGAAATAATGAAATGCATTGGCCTACGTATCAGTTTGTATACAGATAGTTAACATATTTATTGACACCTATGAATAGGATCATCAGTTCAGTTACATTAACTTTATGAAGAATGAATTGAAAACCACAGTGACAAACTAATACCTAAATTGCATGATACCTTGGCCTTAGAAAAAAAAAGTATGCATTTCACTGCCCCACGTGAATGCAATTCTGTTTATTATCTTACATACAAAACTGTCAGCAACCTGTAATGTGGAACAGTTTAGATTATTGCTGACATCCAGAAAATGAATGGAGTTGAATGACCTTGAATAAGTTAAGCAACATGGCAACTTGATTACGCTGAGCAGAAATATTTTGTTTGTTGATTAAATATTTAAAATGTAGAAATTTTTGTTGCCTTCTGCTTCTTAGTATATATTTATCTCGTCAGGATTAGAATAGCTTGGATGAGTTTGACATCAAATACTGAGTATAATACGTTAACATTTTTAGTATGACTTAAATATAGGATATAGTATCCATTGATGTGCATGAACTCTCCCACTGGGTAAAACTGAGTTAAAATGATATTGCACTCTGGGTACTCTGTATACTGTATCTCAATTCATTATTTTAAAATAAAAACATAATTTGTACTAGAGAAAACATTAAGAAATGCTATTGAGAAATATGCTAATCGAGGCTGGAAGTGCATTTTTGCCACATGCATAGTATCCTAAATATAATTGTTTACTGTTCTAATAAGTAGCCACATATGTTTGTTCCTTTGGTATTTTGGAATTATCTTTGAATGATTTATTTCTGTTTTTCCAGGACCATCAGGTTTGTAAGGACATCAGGCCTTCCAAATATTAGGTAAACCCTAACTAGTCTGATTATTAATTCTAAATTATTTAAGTATGTGTCCTAATAAATATTTTATTAGATATAAAGCAATTACATGGATGAGTAAGTTAAGACCATTCAAAAGTCTGAAAAGCAAAGTAATGATGAGGTTATAGCATAGGTGACCAGCAGGGACAGACTCACTTGTCAATAGGTGATTAAGTGGGCATTAGTGAATCCCAAATGCTTGTCCTTTTTCTCTAAAAAGTATTCTGCTATTTGTTTCTCAACTTTCCATAATGAAAATCGATATGTTGAATCTTTGTTACCTGTGAGGTTGGCAGTAAGATGTATGATTATTAAAATGCGTGAGGGCTTTACCAGATAGAAAATGTAGATTCAGAAAGCCACTATTTATCTTAATGAAATTTCTTTCCAAACTTTCTCCCCTAACCCCAGAAGCTAATACTTGTAGACTATTGATTTGTGCATTAAAGACATTCAATAAATAATAATTCCAAAAACAATGTAATCTATTAACTGTACTAATTTATAAGTGTCCTAATTTAAGGAACAAAAGCTCCATTTATATTGCCTATAAATCAATACTGATTTATAGGTAAGAAGTCGTCGTCGTCGTCGGCAGCCGTCCGTCTCGAGAGACGATGGCGTAGCTTCTTGAGAGTCTATCTGCACCGCCGAGAATGGCTAATAGGTAAGAAGTGTGAGTCTGGAAAATGGGAAGGAAACTGTTTTAGCCAAAGGACCACTGAAGTCACACTGCATGAATGGTTGCATTTTTACTCATGCACTGGACCCCCCAACATTCTGAAGAATATTAACGTGCAAAGAGTAATTAATGGATAGATAGGTACATAACATTTATTGAATGCCTGTTTGCTGAAAGTAGTGAATTTGTTTTGAGAGTTTACAATATATCAAGAAATGATCAAAACATTTTATATATATTCACATACTTCCTCACATTATCACTAATAAGCAAGTACTATGATTTACATGATTTTACAGAAGACACTAAGGTACAGACTAAAGGATGAGCTTAAGTTCAAGATGTTTCAAATTCAACACTTGATCTCAGGCAGCTGGCCCCAGATTTTGTCTTAGCCAATAAAAAAGTTGATTCTCATTTGTACAAAGTCTCATGTATATAGCATTACATTTTTTAAAAGTACTTGATTTTTCACAATTTTTTCTTATTTCTTTCTTAGTTATTAATTTTAAGGAGATATAATAAAAATGGATATACAAAGAGCAAATATGTGCCTTCTAAATATACAGCTCAATATATTTTTATCTATGTATATATCCATGTAACTACCCTCAGGATGAAGACATAGAACATTTTCCTGAAAGTTTCTTTGTACCTTCTTGCTTTTTACTACACTGTTACACTCATTATCACTTTCTTGATTTTAATCACATATAGATTAGTTTGTTCATTCTGAATTTCATATAACACTGTATATGTTGCATACTCTTTCTTTCTGTTTAATTTTTTGCTGTATCAAAAAATCACTTTAAACATGAATGGTCTATATACATGAATTAAAAGACTGAGAATATCAGAAGAGACCAAAAAACAAGAATCAACAAAATATTACATACAAGAAACTCACTTTAAATATAAGAACACAGATGAATTAGAAGTAAAGAAAGATGAAGATATATGATGATTGCATTAATCAAAGGAAAGCTAAAATATCTATATTAATTTCAGGAAAAGAAGATCTCAGAGCAAATAAAATTATCAAGAATAAAGAGGGTCATTACATAACGCTAAAAGTGTCGATTCTTCCTAATTTACTTCTAACAAGTAAAACATGGCACAAATGATTGACTATCATTCCTGTGATTGAGACATTTTATGATTTCATCCTGGTAGCCTATTCTCATTTCTAGGTAAAGAAAGTAAGTCACCATGTCAGGTAGACCAGATGCTGAAGAACTTCAGACAGACCGTACAGAGTGCAGGTGGTATCAGGAACTGAGAAAAAGTCTTGACGTTCTCTTATACTCCCAACGAATTGAATGCTCTCAACAACCAGCTGAATATCAATAAGAACCCTGAGTCTTAGATGAAAACTCAACCTGGTCAACATTCTAATCAGCTTTTTGATTACCTAAGCAGAGTACCGCCCTACTTGTGAGGTAAAGAATTTGTGAGATAATAAGCATCTGTTGTTTTAAGCTCCTAAAAGTGTGGTGGGAGTTTGTTACACAACAACACAAAATGAATATAGCTTGATTCAAGTTTGGGGCTGTTGTGACTAGGATATAATTACAATCTTGGTTTTTAGGAGACATATGAGACATTTCTGTTGGGTAACTATTGTACATGCCCAGGAATGGAATTTCGGGGTCACAGGGACAAACAACATTTATCTTTACGGTTATAGCCAAATATTTTTCTAAAGTAATTTTACCAGTTGACAAGCTTACAAACGAAGGGAGATTTAGACATTTTCTCACACCTGCCAACATTTGGTATGGATGGATAGTACTTTTAGTTTTAGCCATGCTCATGAATATACTCTGGTATAATAATATGGTCACAATTTTAATTTTTAGGAATAGTATGGAATTATAAAAGTAACCCAAGGTATATACATAAAAGCACCTGGGTTAGTATTTATAACTTATACATTAGAAAGCACAATTTTTGTATGCCACAAAATTGTTTCCATACTTTTTCTTCTTATTTTAAGATCATACTCTAGTGAAAATAATGGAAAAAGCAAAAACCCATGTCCACATGAACATTTCTAAAAATAAAAATGAACAAAAAAGTAAGAAACGATGAGTAATAACCTAAAAATACTGAAGTAATAAAGTTTATAAAACAATTCACAGCAGCATCACAAAAGTTTTGTAATACACTAAAGAGTCTTTAAGATACTGCTTTAATCATGTACATTGAAATTAAGATGTCATTATGCATAAGTGATTAGAAGAAAACCTTATTAAAACATTATGCAAGCTGGCATAATACTAAATGCTGTAGTTGTAACTTGTACAATATGTATTATTGCTTATCTCACTTTACTGTTATGGGCTTTGAAGATGTGAAGATAAAGAGAAATTAAAAATCCTTTTGTAATAAGCAAGTTTTCTTTTGTGGAAAACGCAACTTAACAACTGACCACACCTCATTAAGAGAGAGAGTGAGAGAGAGTGAAGGAGAGAACACAACAAATAGAAAAATGGCAAAGTATTACAATGTGAGATATAAAGAAGAGAAAATAAAAATGTCCAATAAGTATTTTAATAGATAATGAATCACAGTACTAATCATGAAGAGATTAAACTGCACTGTTACTTGTTATCTATTGGTTCAATATTTTTTATTTACCTCTTTTTGTTTCTTTTGCTGGATAATTTACATAAAAAGATACTTTCATATATGTCCCAGAGACTGTTAATCCAAAAACTTTCACTTTTACACATTTAGGGAGGAGAAACACATGCATGTGCAAGAAAACCTGTATTTAAAAAGGCATGCATCTCTTTATTAATTAAAAAAAATTTTTGGAAAGTACATTATCATTTAAAGGAAAAATAACTTGCTTCACTATGGGACAAGAAGACATAGACATAGCACACATGTCTCCATGCCTTGTCATATGTGACTTGACTCTCACAACTAATGAGCCCTAGGTCCTCTGCTCGGGATAATTGCTGAATTCTTAGGTAAATTTGTGCAATTTCTCTGACAGACCTAAATTCTATTGTATTACTCACAAAGATTTAAAAAGTAAGATGTACTACTATCTTTTACAGAAAGATAGCAAAAGCAAAAAATAGTCATTATAACAAAAGACTACATAATAATTGTTGTACCTTACACTTACATGCACCAGGTACATGCTTGGCATGGCTGTAAGGTCTGTGTGTTCATTTAATTCTCTCAAGAACCATATACAGTAGGTCTCATTTTTGTCCTTCTCAACATATTGGTGAGAACACATATGTCACATAACTTGCTCAGGGTCACAGAGCTAAGTGATAGTGGAGTCAGGGTGACTGAATCTGGCAGTCATGTTCTCAACCACACTTCTTTCATATCTTTTATGAGATTTCCTATTAATTCATTGATATGTTGTGGTATCCAAAACAGTGTTGTAAATTAATAGTTTGAGCTTATATTTGCCCCATATCACCCTCTGTATTCTTTTTTTTTAAGTATATTTTATTGATTATATTGTTACAATAGTTCCAATTTTTTCCCCTTTGCTCCCCTCCGCCCAGCACCCCCCTTCCCCAATCCCCTCCCCAAGTCCATGCCCATAGCTCACCCTTTCATATATTCTTCTTCTTTTTTTTTTAAATAATTAATTAGTTAAATATTTTAACAATAAAAAATAACAATCCCTCCCTTTCAGACTTGAGACCCTTTACAATCTTATAAAGGACAATGGACGAAGGTCTCGAGCTCCTCTAGCTGCTTCAAGCTGGACATGGTCGTCGTCCTACCTACCCTTGGGTCCAGAAATCCCTAATAAGAGTGGGGGTGTGGAGGGGAGGGTGGCCTTCCCACAAGGGGAAGGATCGTGCAGACTCCAGGTTGGTTGGCTGTCTCTGAACAACGGCATGCTTGGTTTAATAGGCTGGCATCCCTGTTGTATTCTGGGGGCAACAGGGTTAAAGGACATCATTCAATCCATAACCACTAGATGACAAAAGACAGGTATTAATTTTTCAATGTCCCACATTAGGGAAAAGAAGGGTTTCTTTGGAGGAAGGTGTGCCAGGCACATCTCACCTGTCCAAAACCCTTTTGCCCATTATACTTAGTTTGGACTGAGGGAAATATTTTAGGTATCCCCCCTCTCAGGCCTCTGGGCTCTTTCTGTCCAAGTCATCAGGATAGAAAAGAGAAACCAGTTTTAAAGTGAAGCCCACAGACCACCCCATTCTTCACCAACCCAGCCACTTAGTTCAGCCAAACCATTGAGTCTCAGGAGGCAGCAATGCAGACAGGATTAAGTGAGGCCTATACGTACAGACAATCACTCAGGTAATGAGATCGTAGGCTTATGCCCTTTGAAAACAGAAAACACATGTTAATTTATGTAACATAACCCACACACAAGTTTATAGATCTGTAGGACTGTCTTATCGGAAAAACATTCAGTTGCACGGCATTTGACATTCTTCTTGCCTGTAAATTAAACATCTTTGATAATGCCACAGACATAGTTTAACTTTCAAATGAAAACAAATTTTAAATGAAAAGAAACTTTAAAGATGGTTAGCTGCACTACTTTATAGTCTACCACTGGGCATTGTGATCTTCCTTGAATCGTGATTTTTCTCCCTAAGATTACCCTCCTTGTCATTAAAGGGACTGCATTAAGTTCATTTTTAATTTATCCTGTTCATTTGCATAAACACAACAAGAGCAGCAAATGATCACTTATGATCTTTAGTTCTGCTTTGCTGGAACTTACGCAAGGAACATTTAGGGTGACCTTCAGTCTGCCCTTCAGGGCATAGAAGCTGAGCCACATACCTGGCATTCAGCCTTGCCTGTAAACACCTGTCTTTTCCAGGTCCTTCTGGTTTTCCATTGTGCCTTAAGGTCCCTTCTAGCCATCTTTCAGGAAAACAACCTTCATTCCTTCCCTGGAAAGGTTGCTATGGACCGCTCATCCATCTAAGGTACCAGGCCTTTTATCTCGTGGACTTTTATTACCTTTGAAGGTCAGTCCCAGTTGCTCAGGGCTTTTTGGTAACAACCAAAGCCCAAGCATGTCTCCTTTATGCATGACATTCCAGTCAAAGTCTTAGTCAAAAAAATCATTATTAACAACTGGTCTTATTAGTTTTATGCAAAGAAACTTAGGTCATTACTTACTTCTTTAGAATGCCAAATTCTGGAGGGATCAGATAGGGAGAAAATATATACAGTGTGAAGGAAAATCCTTGTCCTTCTAATATTCACTGAACTTGCATTTCTATTCTTTATATTTTTTATTTTTCCCCCCACTAAAGATTTTTCTGTTTGTTTGTTTTTCCATTACAGTTGTCTCACTTTTTTCCCCCTCTTGCTTCTCTGCACCCTGTCCCTCCCTTCTCCCACATTCAGTCCCCACCCAGTTGTCCATGTCAATGGGTCAATTATACATGTTCTTTGACTAGACCCTTCCCCTTCTTACCTCTTCTCTCCCTCCCATTTCCCCCTTTGTTACTGTTAGTTTATTCCTCGTTTACATACCTCTGGTTAAATTTTGCTCATTTGTTTGTGTTGTTCATTAGTTTCCTTTAACAGGTGATAGCATAAGGTAATTTTCTTTTGTTGCCTGGCTTATTTTGCTAAGCATAATTCTCTCTAATTCCAATCATGTTGTTGCAAATGGTAGAAGTTCCTTCTTTCTTTCAGTACTTATTCATTGTCATTTTCCCCCTTTGTACTCGTGTTCCTCTCTGTTTCTCTCTGTTTCTTCATCTTCTTAAAGCAGATCCTTTAGCATCTCTTGCAATACTGGTTTGGTGGAGATGTATTCTCCGCACTTCCTACCGGTCACGTTGTGATGTAGCGGCCTTTTCTGTCTCTCCGTGGTTATAAGACTTCTCTCCAGCTGGTGTTCGGTTGGTTATTCCAGATGATTTCTCCAAAATTACGTTGTAAATCCAGACTAGTTCTGGGAGGAAGTTAGTGTAGCTTCCACTTACTCTTCCGCCATCTTGTTTCTATCACACCCTCTGTATCCTTAAGACAATCTTCAATTACAAGACAGAGATTCCCAAACATGAGTAATATCTGAACTCCTTTTCAAGTTAAAAATAATTAAAAGAACAAATAAATCTCTCAAGATCAGTGGGTACTTGATGGAATAATTTGTATCGAATGTTTCAAAATTATGTAAGTAAAAAACAAGTTAGAAGTGCCTTATGCTTATAGAACATATAGATTTTTTAAAACAAAACTGATGAAATACAAATTGGGAAAGACTGCATAACTTCTCCCACATTTTAAATCACACTCCTATCTGTACTCTTTGCCATGTGACTTTTTAGTTTCTCTCAAAGAAGAGAGAAAGCCAGTTTTGTGACTTGTTCTGTCAGTAGAATATGACAAAAGTACAATGTGACACTTCTGAACATAGGTTTCAGTGACTTGTGTATTTCCACTTAGTTGCTCTTGTATCTCTGCCTTTTGAAAAGAAGCGGTTCTAACTAGCTGGATAAATATTAGAGAAACATAGAACTGAACAAAGTTGCTGCAGCCTAAAGACAGTTGACTTCACAATGTTTGAGCTCTAACAACTCATATCCAACTCCCAAATGAAAGCAAGCCTAGCTTAAATCAGAAGTAATTCCCAGCTAAAACACAGATCTGTAGAATCATGTTCTCGATAAGTGTATGTAGTTCCATTCCACCTGATTTTAGGGTGCTTAATTTTGTGGTATTATAATGTCAATGTATGAGAGTTACAGACGTTGCTATCTAGACTTGAGGTGCTGCCATATAAATACTATAAAAAATCAATGGCTTCAGGGTCAAGGCAATGATAACTCTATATTCATCCGTATTATTTGATAAATATTTACCATTCTAGTGTTGTTTATACCTACATTGCATTAAATGGTTACTCATTCTAATTATTGTTGGACTCTAAAAAAATATTTTTTTCACTGCATATTTATTATTGAGCAGTTGTACAGTATTGATTGCTATGAGTAAGAAGTTACAAAGATGGGTTCATTTCAGTCTGGTAATATTGAACTCAGCTCTGTATCTGACAGGACTGAGTGGAGTGTGCTATCTGATGCCTCACGAATCATACCCCTCTTGTCTACTCAATCTATAAAATCATTTATACTGTGATCTTGTTATCATTTGATTGTCAATTTGCTGGAATACAATCATTTACCAAAACAAACCCAAATGTTTGAATCTAATTGGCAGTAATAATTATTTCCCCACCATGTCCTATGCTTTTTATATTCTCAGTCACTCTCACAGAGGTAGAGTTCACATCCATGACTCCTGGCTTTGAACTTGGACTTCTAACTAGCTTTGGACAAAGGGATGTAAGCAGAGGTGACATAAGCCAAGTCTTAAAGGAGGAGGCTTTTAATATTGGATGCATTGTTATGCTTCTGCATCACATTCATCAGCAAATATCCTTTCACCTTGGAGCCCAGAATGAAGACAAGCAGAACAAATCTGCTCTAGCTGACCCATAGATATGTAAGAAATACGTGTTTAATTATTAATGCCACTGTGCTATTATGTCATTATTTTTTATTACTCACCAATAACTTATTAATATAGTAGTAGTCAAATAATCCATAATTACTAAATTGTTGTAGCTTATCACTGAGATTAAAAAGTTATTAGTGTAGAGTTCCCCCAACCAAGCATAAATCTAGAAGTTATTTTTAATTTATTGATTTTTACAGAGAGAGAGAAGAGTAAAGAGAAAAAAAAATCAATTGGTTGTTCCACTTGTTTATGAATTCATTAGTTGCTTCTTGTATGTGTCCTAACCAGGGGTCGAACCTGCAACCCAGGCATATGAGGATGACGCTGTAACCAACATCCCAGTCAGGGAAGTTTAGAGATTTTTGATGGTGGTTGGGGAGTATCAGTTCAAACATTAGAATGAACCTTCCTGAATTGAGTTCATTTGACCATATTTTCAGATTTCACACCTTGAAAAAGGTTATAAAATTAATGCTCGTATTGGGAAAAGAGCCTTGTACTGACTCAATAAAGGAAGGATGAATTGATGAATAGATGAATGGATGATATTAATGAATGGTGGCTCTATTTTTTTTTCTCATAGCCAGAGACTATTTGAAGATGAAAATGTTTTATAAGCTATTCAGAGAGCAGGAAACCAATACAAAATTAAGAAATACATTCAAACCACACATCTGTACATGTTTTCTTTAAGTTCCCCCCAAAAGATCTTCACAATTTATCCCCATGACATGGGATTCATTTTGTCAAATAATTTCAGCCTCTTCTTTTCTTTTACAATGTGTCAGTGTATTCTACAGTGATCTTCAGAGTGGCTTCTGTCACCTCTGTGGACGCTGGTTTTATGTCATACTGTATCTGTTCTAATCTTTTCAACTTCCATCTCTCCCTTTTCCATCGAGGGCTCCAGAGCTAGATGATACTTTGGGAAGTTAGCACTACTTAAGCATCATGGGATGACTTAAATTGTGTCTAACTGAATCGATCACAATTGAATTAAATTGAAAATACCTTGAAACAGTCACCACACCAATGTGACCAGAGTAGAGGACAACCATTGGATAAGAATGTAAAAGAAAACTGGAATTAAAGAAAGCTGAATGCTTAATTACTTTAGCATTTTATCTAGAGGCAAAAAGACTCACCAGATATTGTCATAAGCTGGAATAAATAAGTTTAACCACTAACAATCAAGCAAGTAAACAAAAAAATACTAGTGGATCTTGTTTAACAGGAAACTAGCAGGGTCATAAATCAAACTGGCAACCATGTTCACCATTGTTCGGACCGTTGAGAAATTAAAAAGAGGGCAATATTTTGTAAAAACTTAATAAATAGGAAATTACATTGGCTTTTTAAATAAGTATTATTCAAGCTGTCTTTAGAAAGAAGTGGCATATTTAGTCCAGATAACTTAAAGAGGGTAATAAGAGAAATATATACAAAAGTTTGGAAACAATCCAAAGAAACCGATAGGTAACAACAGTGCAGCCCCTGGCAGCCAGTCACAATGGGAAGAGTGGTGATTACCCCCTCTAGACATAAAGGTTCAGGGGGCTGTAAGGACTGAAGCATAAGGAGGTTCACTATGTGAGGAATAAGCTATGGTCTCCAAGGGACACAGTCAAACCATAGCCACCTAACTCTGTCTTCCCACACTTGATGTCCTGAAGCTACCTCTCATTTGCTGAATCCAGCTAAAAGCTACTGTGAAATTGGGCTCAGTGAAATCATGATACAGGACAACCTTCTGGGACCAGAGCAGGATGGAAAAGAACAGAGAGTGGATCCGAGGTGGCAAATAAAAAGTATCTTGCCTGCATTCTTTAAAAGAGTGTATTTTAGCTATCGTCGTCGGCAGCCGTCCGCCTTGAGAAACGATGGTGTAGCTTCTTAAGAGTCTATCTGCACCGCCGAGAATGGCTGTGCAGTCCGACTCGGGAGTGACACGGTATCTGTCTCCTCCCGTGTTGAATCGACATCTTACGATGATGCTGAAGTGTCCTCTCCAGTGAAGCTGAAGCTACAGGGCCTGGGCAGGGTGATATGGAGGGTCTGCTGTTGCCCATGCAGCAGACCCCCCCTCTCTTGGCAGCTGAAGGATCCAAGGGATAGACGGAGTCAATACAGCTTGGCTTCAGGTGCGCCGCAGGAGTTGCCGGTGTTGACTACAATGTCAAACCGCCTTAGGGACTCCGGCTCCGGATTTTCTGTCGGGGTTTACTCCCTTAGCCTTTCCCCTGAAGAGGTATGCCGCAAGGCAGCGGAGGTTTTTTGGAATCAGAGTTTTCCTTCTCTGATGTGCCCTGATTGGAAGATCGAACCAGCGACACTTAGCTCGCAGGCCGACACTCAATCCACTGAGCCAAACCAGCCAGGGCCCAAAACAGTTTTTAGTACAGTTGACAATATTTGCATACCCATGAGAAAGTGAGGAATTATCTATGTTGCTCTTTTCTCTCAACCAAATGGTCAATTCTGTGTTTCCTTTGAATGAGTTTTGTCTCTAAAAACAAACAAACAAAACCCCCAAATTCTGGACTAGGAATCTCTTCTCTCATGCCATTCTACCCAAACTTGCTTGTGGAGCCACTGGTATTGATTAAGATCTTGACCATAACTGAGAGATCAGCAGACCAGATTAGGAAATTTCCCACAACCTTCCTCACTGTACCTCCAGAGAAAAAGATAAAAAGGTTTTGTAAATTATTAACTTGATCTATTACGTCAAAGATTATATCAAAAATGTATAAATGCTTAAGAAAATAATTTGGCATTTAAAAAAAATTAGTAGAGACAGCAGGGAGGAATGTTAACCTTAAGTCTGTGCTATGATTACTTGTGACTAGGTTTAAACTATGTATGTTCTTGCATAACATAGCATTCCTAAAAAAGTGAACATCCTGCAAGTAAATATGATATTTTTAATTGTGAGTCTATCATTCTACACTTAAGAGAAGTGACAACTTGAGGTAATTATCAATTTTCTAACGAAGGGGAGAAATTCAATTGTGTTCAAAGCCCCTACAGTCTTAGGATATCAAAGGGACTGTATATTGTATAATTATGATAGTAAGGGATCTGTAACTAAATGAATCAAAGTGTGAATCCTATTTCTTCCATTTGCCAGTTGATTGACTTAGTTCCAGCTCTTCATATGCTGAAAATAAAGGACATTATACTGACAACTTCACAATGGATTATATAATACATGTAAAGGGACAAATGCAGTAGCAGTCCACAGGTTTCACTCAGTAAACAATAGCCATAGGTCATTGCAAAAGGTGACAGTAAACACCTCCTCTGTCTTTGTAAGTTTCCTGTGAAAAACATATATGTTAGCATATGTGTAACTAAATTGTGTCTTTTCTTCCTTACCTTTAAGTTGGTAATTAGCATATATAAACTAAAATTTAGAAAACATTTTCTATCTTTGTTTCTTTGCTTTTCTTTTAAAAAACATCTGTACTAAGGTACATTTTACATGCCATAATACTTACCTACTGTCAGTATACATAACATAGAAATTTTTAAGATAATTTTACATTTATGCAACATTGATAGCCTAGTGTTATAATACTTCTGTTGTTCCACAAGTTACCACTATGACATTTTGCAATTAATCCACTTTACATCTCTGGACAATGAGAAAAACAGATCTAGATTCAATAGTCTTTAATTTTCTAAAAATTTCATATAAATAAAATGATTAAAAAATAGTATTTTAACTTATCTCATTTAATATAATTTTTAAAAGATTTATCAATATTGTATGTTTATCAGAAGGTGCTTTTTTTTTACTTCTAATAAGTGTTTAATTATATGGCTATAGCACATTTTGTTTATCCTGTTGAAGGACATTTGAGGTGAGCATCACATACAAGTGTTTGTATAAATATAAGTTTTTCTTTTTGGCAGTAAACACATAGAGATGGAATTACTGAATTATACGTTAAGTTTTTAACATTTAAAGAAACTACCGAACTGTTTCCAAAAGTGATACTGCCATTTTATTTCTCATCAGCAATGTATAAAGATTTAAATTTCTGTATATCCTTGCCAATATTTCAGATATAAAAGTCTTTTGACTTCAGCCATTCTTGGTGGTATGATGTAGTAGTCCATTGAGCTTTTAATTTTTATTTATGTAATGAAAAATCATGCTAAAATTTGTGTGCTCTTTTACCTTTCTAATATTTTATTTAATAAAGTGCCTATTCAAATAATTTGGCCATAATTTTAATTGAATTGTAAGTTGTAAGGGTTCTTAATATACATTCTTGATACAATTCTTTAATTGGGTAAACTGAGTATATTTGGTTACACTTTGACAGATTCTAATATATAAGAAAATAAGGTTTTGATTGAGGAAGTGTAAGGAAGAATAGAGGAAGAAATAAAGGAAGAAAAAATGGAAGGCATTTTACATAAGGGAAGTGGAAAAAGTCTGATCATAAAAATTTCAGTCATTGTTAATATAATTAAAATGGTTTGTCCAGCTTTGATGTAACCTGCCAGCCAAGCATAGTGAACAAGAATGTGCATGCATAAATAATGATGGTGACTTCATTGTATGAGTCAGTAGGAACAGTAGATGCCATTCAGTGATCATGTGTACTGTGTGGCCATTGCACTCACAATGACTAAGTAGAACAATAAATCTGCATCAAATTTTTCATTAAGCTTGAACATTCCTCTGTGGAAATTATTTGGATGGTTCAGAAGGCCGCAGCTATGGGCATCTGGTGACCGGCAGCTTCATCACAACAATGTGCCCACTCATCATAACCTCCCGTGCAGTTTTTTTGAGAAACATCAAATCACCCAGGTGACTCAGCCCTGCCCCGATCCCACCATCAAAGCCCAGGTTTTGCACCCTGCAACTCCTGGCTTTTCGCAAAACTAAAATCACCTTTAAAAGGGAGGAGATTTCAGAGCATCGTTGAGATTCAGGAAAATATGACAGGGCAGATGATGGTGATTGGGAGAACTGTGTGAGGACCCAAGGTACGTACTTTGAATGGGAATGAGGTGTAATTGTCCTGTGTACAATGTTTCTTGTATCTTGTATCTTCTTCAATAAATTTATCTATGCTTCATTATCATATGGCTGGATATTTTCTGGACAAACCTTATTTGTGTGTGTTGCGTGTATGTGTTCATGTGTGAATAAACAGTCAATGCTAGGACCACCAGAAGGCATGACAGAACCATTTAATTCATAGAAGGGAGAGCATATAAAAGAATGTTGAGGGTTTAAAGGACAGGGGGAGCATATTTTGTAGCTTATCAAAGACTTTGCAACATCCTGGGTGTTGTGGTAATACTTATATTCAAAGGGCCTATTATATTTTAAAGACTAACAAACATAATGTGCTGTATTTTACATTATCATTTTCTTCCTGCCTTTGTTTTGATTTTGAGTAGATTTGTATTTTTTTATTTTAGAGATATAGATGAAATGTTATTTGTCTCTATTGTGGAAACATAGTTATCATGAAAATTTTCTAACATATATAAAAACAATAGTATAACAAAACTCCACAAATCCATTACACAACTTTAACCATTTTACTTCAAGATCAGCTTGTTTTCTGTATAGTCTCATTTACTCTTACCCTTCCTCCCAGATTACTTTTATATAGGTTCAAGAAAGTTTTTCTTTTATTTATAACTATTTAGTATCTTTAAAATATAAATAATTCTTAAATATAAACATTAATTATTAAAAGTAAAAAAAGAAGTTATATAATGTTCAGAAAGTGGATTATATTATTATGTGTATAATGAGCACACCTAAGATTCTTATACCATTTTTTTAATAATTATAGTATTTACGTATATTGGCTATATATATATATGGAATACTATTAGACACTATAAAATCCACAATGAAAATAAATCCATTGTTTTAAAGTTGTTTCTTTTTTGAAATATGGGACATAATTTTTTTTAAAGTCCTGTCTGTTTTTTAGGACACCCAATAATTATGATGGCTTTATCCTTTATCTACACAGGAACCCACTTAAGGATAAAAGGGAGCATTATTAAACATTATCTTGGAAGAATGGGTATAAACTGAGGTTTTTTTCATGCAAAACAGTACCTATGGTTATTATCTAAATGAGAACAGGCTGCCTGTGAATTTAGGTACAGTCATTTCTTGCTGTAGTGGCCAAACTCAGCACTGGTGAATAATTCAATGCAGTACAACCAGGTAACAGCTTGCTATTTATGGCATATTGATGTCCCAAATATTTTCTTGAAATCTTGAACTTTTTTATTCCTCCACATGTGTGAGCATTCCAAAAGGTGAAACTAATTGGATAAGCAGAGCGGAGGTAGCTGGGAACATGTGTGTTTCGTCCATTCACACAATGGGAAGCAACACCTGCCCTCTGACACTCAAGGTCTCTTGCTCCTCAGTCATGAGAAATGATGTATTGCTTCCTTTATAACAAAGGAGCTGATTCTCATCGAGCTAATGTCTGTTTGCTTCTTTAGAACGGAAGCTCTTCTAGGAGCTCTCCTACTAACAATGAAAGTGAATAAGGAATTCCTGATTGACATCAATGAGAACAATCTGTAAGTCAAACAACTTTAGATTATCCACCTCTGTTCCCTTCTTATGACCCTATTTGGGTAGATAGGAGCCAGAGAATTAAGTCACACCTACAAGGAAGGGATGCTGTCAGTGTCACTTGTTCTATATTCTGATTCGTTGGCAGCCGTCCGTCTTGAGAGACGATGGTGTAGCTTCCCAAGAGTCTATCTGCACCGCCGAGAATGGCTGTGCAGTCCGACTCGGGAGTGACATGGTATCTGTCTCCTCCCGTGTTGAATCGACATCTTGTGATGACGCTGAAGCTACAGAGCCTGGGCAGGGTAATATGGAGGGTCCGCTGTTGCCCATGCAGCAGACCCCCCCTCTCTTCGCAGCTGAAGGGTCCAAGGGAAAGACGGAGTCGATACAGCTTGGGTTCAGGTGCGCCGCAGGAGTTGCCGGTGTTGACTACAACGTCAAACCGCCTTAGGGACTCCGGCTCCGGATTTTCTGTCGGGGTTTACTCCCTTAGCCTTCCCCCTGAAGAGGTATGCCGCAAGGCAGCGGAGGTTTTTTGGAGTCAGAGTTTTCCTTCTCTGATGTACCCTGACTGGAAGATCGAACCAGCGACACTTAGCTCGCAGGCCGACGCTCAATCCACTGAGCTAAACCAGCCAGGGCAATATATTCTGATTATATGTTTGTATTTTATATATTCAATTTGTCTATAGAAAGCTAAGATACATGATGTTAAAGGGCTATGCTGAAAGAGAAACAGAAAGATATTGAACAATTAAAAATTTATTGATTGATTGGATACCAACAATTATGCCTAAAGTTTACTCCCATTGTGACATTTTATTTGCTATGAATCAAAGGGTCCATATGCCCCTACATGCAGAGGTCAGAAGTAAAGCAGTGCACATTAGCACAGTTTTGATACTTACTTGTCTCATTTGCCAACTTAAGTCCAATAAGAAACAATAAAAAGCTTATTCTAATAGGTTCTCTTATTTCATTAGAGTGGTACATTTGCCAGGATTGTAGACTACTGAACTCTTGGCAACCTACATACCAAGACGCCACTGCTCTATATTTATTCTGTATCTTGAGGATCCACCTAAGAAGCAAGCATCGATTTCAAGTGACTCCTTATCTTTAAAGTCTGTGCAGACAAGAGATACAGCACTTTGCGAGGCAGCACTTTTATATTCTGATTTGGGGGATGAAATCTATGAGCAAAAGCTATATCTCTCTGTAAAGGTAATATTGGCTCCTTTAATCAAACACATTACTACAAAATTCTCCTATTAAAATGTAAGGTGTTATTCACTACTTAGAACTCTATCAAACCATCAAGATCCACCTTCCAATAAGGAAAATGTCCTAAATTTTTGTTTTATAGTATTGAGTAACATGACTCATGAATGAAAGTTCCTGTAACTATTGGTTGCAAATAGGAGTGAATCATTGAATATTAACTCACACAATTAACAACTAACTTTAAATTAAAAATAGTTTTATTATAAGATACTTTATAAGGGAACATTTAAACTTATTTCTTATTTAGATTACTACAAAGACACTCAATTTTTGAAATAGATTAACAATGTATTTTTAAAAGTATTGAGGATTTATCATGATCAATATATTTTATAGGTATACCAGTTATGAATGTATGAATGAGTATGCATACTTGAGGTTCCCTGAAAAAAAAAAAAAAACTGATTGATTGAAAGAGAGGGAGAGTAACTTTAGGTCTTTAGGTTGTAAATCAAAAATATGCACTTATTATTCTGATATATGTTTTTTTACTCCTTTGACTTCAGCTAAAATAAAAGTTTATGTTGCAGAAAAAGAAAAGTAGAATGAATTAATTAATTTTTAATGAGAAGTGGTGTCACGGTCATATAGGAGCAAAAATGTGGAACTCTGTGTTGGAAGATTAGGAATTAAATTCCATCTCAGAAACTACATGCCTTTTCACCTAAGACAAGTTATTTAACCTGTGCCGTCTCATTCACCTCCTTTGTAAAATGTGCAGGGCGTTCTCTATTTACCTGTGAATATCTATCTCCACCTCTCTCTACTGGTTCTTTGCATCTGGAGGTTGATAAATATGGAATGAACCAACCGAGAATCTTGGCCTCCTGACATTCACTTGGTTTCAGTGAAGCAGGTACCAGCAGGAGGTAACAATAGAAGTCTGATGCTTATGCCCTTGGTCTTCTCTGTGCCGGGCTGAAGATTGATAAAACTGGATTTTTTGCATGGTGTTCTCTACAGTTACAGGTCTTTTTGGGTGCTGATAACCATTCATTCTACTTATACCTTCAGATTTTGCAACCGTGACCTGGGTTCCCTCACTATCTCTTGTTGGTTTTCTTAAATCTAGTCCTATCCCTGCAAACAGGATCCCTTTATTAAACAATTGCTAGTTTCTTGCTTTGATCATGTAATTGTCTTCTGGACCCATAATCACACGGAGGATAAATAAAATACCAGCAACGTATGGATGTTCTATGGGTTGATTGGTATATGCTCGGAAATGGGTAATATTAGTTACCACATAGGCATTAGCTGGACTAATCTAGGTTATACACCTCTGAGTTTGGATTTGAAACCCATGTTTAACTGTTCTGTTGAAGTGATATCAGCAGAGTCTTTCTGGTCTAAAGGAGCTAGTACACTTTCAGCATTTTAAACTCTTGATTCTGCCAGCCTCCACAGTTTTCTTAGGACATACAACTGCTATGAACACTTATTATTAAGGTATATGAGGAACACTTCTCCCACTCCTGTATTTTAGAACAGTCCTTAGCAGCATTCAGGTTTTAAGGGTGCTCTGTCTAAAATTTGGCAAGTATATGAATTTTCTAAGATGTCTTTCAGGAAAGTGACAGTTGCAATGTTGTTAGAAAAAGAGGGATCGGCATTGCTGACAAGATGACAGTGCCTCAGTTGCTGAATAACAAGGGTGACAAGAACCTGAAAATGGCTGTGAGTTCTTGACATTTTTCTACAGGGCGAAGGGATCTCATATCACACATTGCAAAGGTAATAGTCAATTCAAAGAAGTGACGCTTACAGATTGTTTTATCCATATTAAAGACTGGATTAGGGAAAAGTAGCAAGTATGACATACTAAGTTTAAATGTTGGGATCAAAGAGAAGACCACCCTCAATCAATCCACCTATACTGTGGTACAATGTTAAAGTGGAACAATCATCAAAGTACCATTCTAAAAATATGTATTACAGTCAGGTATCACTTCAAACTCAGTGAATGTTCTTGAGAGCTGTGATGGTTAATTTTATGTGTCAACTTGACTGAGCTAAAGGATGCCCAGATCACTGATAAAAATTAATTCTGATGTGTCTTTGAGAGTGTTTCTGGAAGAGATTAGCATTTTAATCAGTAGACCGAGTAAAGAAGCTTGTTTTCACCAATGTGAGAGGGCATCATCCAGTCCTCTGCGGGTTCACGTTGAAGGAACACGACGAAGAAGGGTGAATGTGTTCTCTCTGCTTGAGTGGAGACATCCATCTTCTGCCTTGAGACATTGGCACTTCTGGTTCTCTGACCTTCAGATTCAGACCAGACTTAAGCTATCAGCCCCCAAATTCTCAGGCTTTTGAATTTGGACTTACACCATTGGCTCCAGGGCTTCTCAGGTCTTTGGATTCAGACTAATTTAGACCATCAGTTTTCCTGGTTCTTCAGATTACAGCTAGCAGATCTTGGGACTTCTTGACTTCTGTAATTGCATGATCCAACTCTTATAATAATTCCCCTTTTAGATATATCTGAAAGGATTGGTTTGGTTTCTCTGGAGAATGCTGACTAATTACAGGCACATCAGTTATCTGCTGTAGGTTTCATTTTAGTAAATCATAGAATAAGAGTAAATAATTATGAACTTATCCACAGTCTGTGTGAGAAAGGTGGGAGAAGTAAATACAATAGCATACTTGCAACAACCATGCTGCCTCACTGTAGACAAATTGCTTAACTTTTCTAGGATCAATTTATTTATCTATAAAATAAAAAGTACATACTGGAGTCAAGTTTTCCAAGCAAGTCCTTAAAACCAATAGGGTCTTTCAAAGGTTATAATGACATAATATTGGAATAACTATGCCAGGTGGGTACTAGACTTATTGGGGGAAACTTTTTGTAAGTTATATAAATATCTAATCACTATGCTATATCCCTAACCCTGGCTGGTTTGGCTCAGTGGATTGAGCGTCGGCCTGCGAGCTAAGTGTCGCTGGTTCAATCTTCCAGTCAGGGCACATCAGAGAAGGAAAACTCTGACTCCAAAAAACCTCCGCTGCCTTGCGGCATACCTCTTCAGGGGAAAGGCTAAGGGAGTAAACCCCGACAGAAAATCCGGAGCCGGAGTCCCTAAGGCGGTTTGACGTTGTAGTCAACACCGGCAACTCCTGCGGCGCACCTGAAGCCAAGCTGTATTGACTCCGTCTTTCCCTTGGACCCTTCAGCTGCGAAGAGAGGGGGGGTCTGCTGCATGGGCAACAGCAGACCCTCCATATCACCCTGCCCAGGCTCTGTAGCTTCAGCTTCACTGGAGAGGACACTCCAGCGTCATCGCAAGATGTCGATTCAACATGGGAGGAGACAAATACCGTGTCACTCCCGAGTCGGACTGCACAGCCATTCTCGGCGGTGCAGATAGACTCTTAAGAAGCTACACCATCGTCTCTCGAGACGGACGGCTGCCGACGACGACGACGATGCTATATCCCTGAAACATATAATATTGAATGTCAGCTGCAACTGAAAAATTAAAAAAGAACAAATAAATACAATGTTATAATGAGCCTAACTTAACTATAAAATATATTTTCTTTCATATGGAATTATATCATTTTAATATAGAAGTTTATGAAATTACAAATAGTGAAATAACCCATTCAGTGGATTTTCTTTTCATTTTCTTGATGGTTTTTATTGTTGTGCAAAAACTTTTTAGTTTGATACAGTCCCATTTATTTATTTATTTATTTATTTTTTTGTTTTCCTTACCTGAGGAGAAATTTAATTAAAAATGACAAAAACTAACAAAAAAGTAGATCAGCCAAAAATACAGTAAAAAATAATTTCAAAAAACTTTTCCAGTCATGAGATACTTGTTAAATCTCATATTTGGAATTGAATTGTAAACTGTAAATCTCAGCACTAATACTTTGACTGAAGAAATAGTAACATATTGCTCTTAAAATGTTTATGGATTTACTAAAATTACTTGTTCAACAAGTAATCTTATTCAAATACTAACTTTATATTAATGAAGAAAGAATAAATGCAGAACACCAAAAGAAATGTGTTTATAAAATTTTCACATTTAACCAAGAGTGGTAATCAAAATTATTTGATGATCTAACTATTTTGAATACCATTATATTGCTTTAGATATGCTATCTTTTAGTCCTAAAAATAAGCCTATTTGATATAAACAATTGACATTTACATATATTATTTATTTTCCCAAACACATAAAGTTAATTATAGATTATTCTTGTGAGGCTATGCAAATCAGGTTGTTCAGACTCAAAACTTATATTTTCCCCCAATTATTAGTTAGATTTCCTGGTAAAGTGATACCAGTTGTCTAAATATTTTCATATAACAGCAAACATATCAATACTTCTTTCCTTTTACAACACCCAAATACAACATACTAATATTAAGTTAATCATAGTCTGTCTATATTCTCCCCAATGTCCACTTTTTACTTATATCAATACATAATTCTGAATTATTACACTTTCCCATATAATTTGTGCAGAAAGAGTTTACAACAATCCCTTCTACAAAGAGATGAAACAAGAAATTGCCTCTCTCTTTTTGTCCTTCGAGAAGTAAATTTGCAAGAAATGCTTCAGATTTTGAAAATAAAAGGCAGTATATTTTGTTAGAAACTATCTTCACCATGCTCCTTATCCTTATCTTTTGCATACATGTGTTGAAAGAGATTCCCAAGCCATTGAGCACAGGCTACCAGGAGAGGAGCCAGCAATGTGCTTCTTCTCCCTCTCCTGGCACTGAAAGAAGCCATGATGGTCCAAAGACTAAAAAGAACCACAAACGTATATTTCCTGAACTCTTTCTAAATTTCTCTTTCTGGAAGTGGGTACGCAATTCCTCAGAATCCAAGGGCTCCTGTACCAAAATTGAATGTTTGTGCTGAGATTCTCTTATCTAGTGAGATTCACCAGCAAGACTTTTCCATCATTATTCAGAAACTCCTCACCACACTCTGCACTCTTACTGTGAACTGAGACCATGGTTCAGCCATTTTCCCAGCCCTCAGTTTCAGGAACAGATATTAAATGTGTCTACGCACAGCAAAACAGCACCCATCCAATGTGTTTCCTTTTATGTGCTTCTCTTGCTTATATGTGGTTGCTCTTACTCAACGCTCACTCTCCAGGAGATTGTCTCCCTCCACAACAACCTATCCCCCAGTAGTGGCCATAGAAACATATCACAGGAACACAACACAAATTAAATAGAATTATTATAGGCACTAATTTCAAAAAAGATAATCAAATCTGCCTTATGAATTTTGGGATTTTTAAAAACAAGTAAAGAAACAAAATATAATATGCTATTACACCTTGTGCTGCATTACTCAGGAGGATCCTTCTCCAACATACTGGGGAGCAGATTCAGAAAGCAGCCTTCTGAAGACAACCGGACAGAGTTTGCCACACTCCACATTCTTCTGAGCTCTGCACTTGCCCTCTATCACATTTAAAGGGAAGACAGAGATCTTTTTAACCGAAAGCCAAAAAAAAAAAAAAAAAAAAAAATGTTAAATGCCTAACAGATATATCTGATACTATTAGGCATTAGAATAGACATTTTTCATATGTAATTTTGTGAACAATTTAGAGATATAAATCTAGACTACATTATGTATAGGATATTTTAAGATCCAGAGCTTTCTTGAGTTTTCAGTGTATAAGGTATTAGAGGAGATATGTTTTATATTGTCTACTATGGCAAATTTTGCCATCTTATAAATTATATATATATATATTTATTTATTTATATCAACTATTTATCTAAATAAATTGTGAAATTATGGATTAAAATATAAGAAATATTGAATATCATATCATTTAAAAAATAAATGTAGGATTGATCATCCATAACTTGGGTGACCACTAAGCTGACCAGTTTACCTAGGAGAATTCCAGAATATGTCTGTGGTTCTGGCTTAGTTATTAATAACTCCCTCTTCTTTCTCAAAATTGTCTTGATTTAGATGGTAAATCATATATCCATTCTACCTATAACTCATTAAACCAAGTACTATGTTTTTATTTTCCTAATTTTTATTTTGGTTTTCTTCAGGAACACATTATATTTTCTATCTCTCTTTTTTCAGAAATATAAAAAAATATGTATTTGAGAAGATTGCTATTGAAACAAATTTATATTATTTGCACTTTGAATTACTGGCATAGGCTTATCATTATATTCCAATTTAATAAAATTTTAAAAATTATACAAAACTGAAGATTGAAATAAAAATATTTATTTTTTGCCAACTTGGTAAAATGTAAAAATTAATAAAATGTAGTCATATGAATAGATATATGATGATAGATAGATGAAAAAGAAGATATATGTATATATATGTGTGTGTATATATATATATAAAGATTTTAAAAAACCCTGATACATATATATATATATATATATATATATACACACACATATATTCTAGAAGGACTGGAAAAAATATTGGTCTATGTCTCAAAACATTTAGTGCTACATCCAAAAACATTTTCTTTTCTCTTAATATTAAGAGGGCTTTTTGGAATAAACAACTTTAAAGCACAGCTTGAGATGGACCAATTATAAGAAACAGAGTGGTGAATGTATGTTACCCATGCACAAGTAATTGTGAATAGGTTTCCAGACAGCTAATGTGTCCTTTAGAAAGAATGCGTCTCATTTGTCCATTGTTTAGAGTGATTGAAATACATTGCTCTCACCCAGCTCCTTGGCAAGTGTTTCAATTAAGTGGGCACAGAATTTATCCTAGTGCAGTGTTTTATTATTCTGCTCTGTAGTACATAATTGTATGTGACTTTGGACTTGTAGAAGCCTTTCATTGTCGGGAAAATAAAATAACACATCTCTTTTAAGGTAATAAATGGAACTTTCCTCAGCGGAAATTCTTGTTTGGTAAAAAGCCACTGATGCTGGAACCACAGGGCATTTATTTTCATCAATGTATTAGAAAATAATGGGAAATGTATGCAGCCAACGAAATTTTTAAACTGCAAAATATTATTCTGTATAAGAGAGAAGCACAAGTACATGAAAGATGGTACCATTATGATATTTGTTTCCAAGGAATGATTTCTACATATTGGAGATTAATAAAGGGTAGACTAACGATTATTCAGTGCCCACATCTCCCACTTGCTGTAAAGTTGTAAGAATTAAGATAAATAAAGCTTTATCTTTTTTTCATCCTGCATTATACAGTAACACAAAGGTTTTTAATACTCTACGGTGTCCTAGGAGCAATTCATATTATATTATAAATGTACTTCCTCATTGGGTGCTTTCAACAAATCATTTAAGTTCCAAAATTTATTATTTTCTTAAGGTGGGGGACTTCAAATGTTAATTAGTGTTTAGTTAAACATTAAAACAAAAAATATAAAAAATATAATTTCTTTTCTTTAAATAGACATCACAGACACACAGACAGGCAGACACACAGACAGGCACACACAAACACAAGAACAATGAAGCCAGCCATACAATTTTATCTCTATTACATCTTGTGGAATAAAATAGCATCAGGAGCTCTGTGCTGGAAATCAACACCTGAGAACTACTAAATCATCTGCTTATCTAACTCTTTATTCCCTCCTCATTAAAAAGAGGGTGTTTATAAACATCTAGGTGCTTTTAATTCTTAGTGTTTGATGTAACAATAATTTACGTTTGAAAATATATCACATTAGAGTGGCTCCACTAGCTTCAGAATTCTTACATTTTACCCATGTTAGGTCCTACATTTTAAAAGAAATGTGCTTGTTAAGAAAATATCATAAAGGGTAAAATTTTATTTCTTACAAAAATATTTTGAGTTTCACAATACTATATTTTCCATGGAATGGATACTAAATCACTTACAAAATATTATTACACTGTCATCAGTGTTCTTGGTAGTAAAAAGAATTTATGACCATTGAGTCACTATCTAAATGGGACCTGATAGGTGAGCAACAGGACACACACAAGAAAAATCTCACACAAGAAGCATCACAACCTGGTCCTCACTTAAATTAAAAGTCAACTTCCAACACCCCCTTGCCAGCTTTTGTACTACTTTTCAGTAGCAGGTGTTATTTATCATTAATGATTTATTTTCTAGAGTTTACTTCCTATATATTCCGTCATGCAGACTACAAGTATCCTTGCCATGGATTCCAGTTTTTATAATAGCTGTAGAAATTACTCAGTCTCGTTTTGTATCAAGTACCAATTTTCTATATGGTTAAGAAGAAAATGAGGTCTTTGAGAGGTTGTTAGTTGGCCAAAGTGACCCAGCACAACTGAAGGAGTCATAATAATAATAGTCATTTTCAGGGATTTCACATGGGCTTCCAGTTACATGCTGAGCTTACTCTCTGAGAAGCTATTCTTTAAAATTGCTTTTCTATTTTCCTTATTGAGTTTGAGTGTTTTGCTCCTTTCATAACTGAAAATATCCTTTGGAGATATAAGAGTTGTGGTCAAATACAATAATAGCCCAAATTCTTTGTTCTTCACTATACCTGCATCATTTAGAATGTGACTTTAAAGTTCTTCCTATCATGAGACAGTCTTTCTCTCTTCTACTTGAATCTGAGTTGCCATTCTGACTTGCTTCACTCAATAAAATTTGTTCAAAGCAGTGTCGTGCTGCTAGGACTCAGAAGGACTTAGATGCTCTTGCTCAGTGTCTTGGAAACCTGAGGAGTTGCCAGTGAACAGATCTGAGCAAGCATGCTGATGGGTGAGTGTCTTCTTGAAGCAGAAATGACCATCCCAGTGTAGGACATTCTAGACCAGCCCAACAAGATGAGAAGATAACAGCCTGGCTGTTCCAAGATCCTTCCCGTGCCAAGTTTCCAGCCCGTAGAACACTAGTTATTGTAATTCACTAAGGATTAGGGTGGTATGTTGCATATGTTGCATATCAAATACTAAGTGGTTTTGGTTCCATAGGATAAGTTATCTCATTGGAAATCTTTGGGAGACACTTGAAATTACTTGTTTACTACATAAAATTTCTGACTTTGATTAACCTGTGCTATGGAAAATGTTCATATAGGAGGGCAGGGGCAGAATCTCTGTTACTGAGAAGAATGCAAATTAAAATAGCTTGAGATGGACTTTAGCTCTGTCAGTACTGCATTGAATGGTAGTATTAGGTAACTAGAGTCGTCGTCGTCGTCGTCGTCGGCAGCCGTCCGTCTCGAGAGACGATGGTGTAGCTTCTTAAGAGTCTATCTGCACCGCCGAGAATGGCTGTGCAGTCCGACTCGGGAGTGACACGGTATCTGTCTCCTCCCGTGTTGAATCGACATCTTGCGATGACGCTGGAGTGTCCTCTCCAGTGAAGCTGAAGCTACAGAGCCTGGGCAGGGTGATATGGAGGGTCTGTTGTTGCCCATGC
This sequence comes from Furipterus horrens, assembly GCF_987537825.1. Classification (NCBI taxonomy): domain Eukaryota; kingdom Metazoa; phylum Chordata; class Mammalia; order Chiroptera; family Furipteridae; genus Furipterus; species Furipterus horrens. Next base: position 200,371,166 of record NW_028327172.1, on the reverse strand, counting down.
ACTAGAGTAGCTGTGTAGGAATCTTTCAATGGAAGGGCAAGCTAATCTGATGTAGTGAATGTACTTGTAAGTTTCCAGTTATAGGGCAGAAAACGGAAAAAAATCAAGATGACTTGAACAACATTCCTGCCATTCGAAAAAGTAATGGGTCAATTCTTATCAGTATCAGGAAGATTTGCCAGGAATCTTGAATGCTCTAAGGGGATCTTTATGATACCTTTATAAATCCCTTCCAAACAAATCTATACTATTTTTCTACAAGACCTGTAGTAGGTTTCCACAATGCTCTTAATTGTCAATTTGGCATTGAGAACTGCTGTTTTACAGCAGAAATTGAAAGCGACCATCACAGTTATGTTGATAAAAGTAATAATTTGCAACTCAAGGGGAACTTAGACTTGAGAAAAGTAACTGACTTTCACATGAGGTTTTAATTCAGATATCATTATCAAGGAGAATAGAGTGCATGAGGCAATAGAATTCAACAGCTTTCTCACTGAGCACTGCTTTCAAGGTTTCCAAGAAATTGATACAGTGATTATTCTACGAAAATAAACATTCATTGACTAATTACATAGTTCAGGACATTGCCTTGAGCTACTTAGCATAGCGTAAAGTTTCCTTCTTTGAGGTACTAAAATATTTGCTTTGTTTCATACTTTTTGCCCTTATGTCATGGAGCCACTAACTTTGGCTCTAGCTAAACATGATAAATTACAGCTGGTAAAAGGTATACAAAAGAATTTATCCTGGCTGCTCTACAGTGCCTTTGTGACATTAGAGGCATTACTGTTATTACTATGTTTCTGTGTTAGTTCCTCAGAAATATAAACCAATTTGGAGTCACCAAAAAGATTGCCCATAAGTGATAGATATCTAATGGAGTAGCTGTGCCATACTTTTGGTATTATATATGACGCTGATTGATTTCTAACAAAAAATTTATAGACAATTAATTTCCATCATATTCTTTTCATTCTTAATTTATTAAAGTTAGAATGCTTAATACCTAGAAAGTATTAAAATCCCCCTCAGGGAAAATACACCTGTAGGTGTATACATTTATAAATAAATATGTATATAGTTTTAAACATAATATAAAATTAGTCCTCAGTTTATCAATGGAATTAATTCTAATTTTAGCATATTTAGATTCAGTAAAACATTTGCATAATTTAAATTTATTTTACATTAAATGATTATTATTGAAACATTAAAAAACACACAAAATTCATATTTCCCATGAAAGTTTAAAAATAATTTTATAATGATATCGGTTGTTAGTATTATCCACCAGTAAGGTAAATTAATTCAGCATTTTGAGTCAGTATTTATTTATAAACATAGAGCAGAGAAACTCATATGATACCTTACTTGAACTAAATTGATTTCTCATACCATATTATTTTCCTTGGATGCTATGATATTCACCACATTTTAGTTACCTGTTACTTTTAACTTTTTCAGCCATCTTTTAGAAAATGCTTTCTTCCTTTGAAATCAATTATGAATCCTTTCACTATGTTACTATGAGTCCAATTGAAACACCCAAGCACACACATACACACACACATGATCTAATATCCTTCAATAGCTCAATGTGCTCCAGACACAGCCCCTGGAGAAGTGTTGATGTCTATTCCTCATATCCTTATTCTCTAGGTAGAACTTTTTGGTACTTGAACAGACATACAAAGACTGTGGTGAATAATTCAAAATATCTCAAGAACGAGAACTAACAGATGCAAAAGAGAAAAAGTAGCTGTGACTGCACTGATTGGAAACCATATAGATAAGGCTTGCACAGGTCATTCCTAACAATCGTGATTAAGCCCTTTTCTGAAAGAGCAGGAAAAAGGTGGGGGGTAGAGAAGGACAACGAAAGGCTAAATATGTGGGTGCCAGAGGCAAAGATACAGATGAGCTGCCTCATTCACTGACGATTGTCTGGAGCCAAACTCTTCTGCCCAGAGAGCCAACTAAGTTCTCTTACCATTTAGTGCCCCTGCAGACTTCCCCAAAACCTCAATTTTTGTGCATTTAGCTCAAATGAACTTACTTTGCTCTCTTAAGCAACCAAAGCTTCTAAAACATGTGGAAAAAAAAAGGTAACTTTGACATAGAGTCAGGCAGGTATTATTGTAATTGGATTGTGTTGTTGAAAAGGGGTTGGTTTAAAAATATATGTAAGGTAAAAGAAAAAATCTATATCTACAAACAAGAAGCAATAGCTAAGAGAGCTCTCTGCATTTTGACTTATCTATAGAAATACCCTCTGTACTTTAATGTCAGTGTTTTACTGAGTGTTGATTCTATTTTCAAACAGTAAACAATTTTGACGATGCCACCTATGGAAGAATTTTGAAATGAATCAATAATTTTCATAGAAAAAAGAATCTCATTGTGAGCAAAACAAGCCTATTAAACCTAAGGTTATTTCCTATTGCTTTCAACTTTTGAAAAATGCTAACACTGCCAGCTAGACCTTCTTGTAAAATTGGAAACAGGCTGGTTATAGATATATAAGCCAGGGATACTGTGTCAGCATTTTCTAAATCTGTATTGGTGCTTTCATTCCAAGTATAATCAAGGCCAATCCTGTACCAGCCAACGCATCTCGGAAATGTTGTACAAAAAAACTTATGGGTATATCGATAATGATTTGCTCGTGCCCTTTACAGTACTAAAAATCCCTTAGGAAGCAAAATGTACAGCTGCTTCTGGGAGAGCATGTAGGGTTATTCAATTCAAAGTACTCATTTAAATGTTGTAATTCCAGATTCAAATCTAGATAGAGGACAGGAACCATCTAGTTGTGTGTTAATTCATTTATATATTTTTGTAGTCATGAGTAAGAAAAGAGACGCTTTTCAGATTCTTAGGTCAAGATAACAATACACATTTCTGGTACAATGCCATCAGAGGCACCCTCAATGAGGAAGAATGCACTATTTGCTCCCTTAAGTATCTGAGGGTCAGACACTGCCTTCACTCTGGTCTGGCACAAGGGCAGTGAAAGAACAACTGGATGGGTGGTTGAAGGAAGAGAGGAAGAAGAAATTACCATGGGGATGTAAAGTACATCTTAGAGAATATAGTCAATAATACTATAATAGCTATGTATGGTGCCACGTGGGTACTAGACCTATTTGGGTGACTGCTTTGTAAGTTATATAAATGTCTAATCACTACTTTGTACACCTGGAACTAATAACAACATTGTATGTCAACTGTAACTGAAAAAAGTATATTTTTTTAAGTTTAAAAAAAGAATTGTGCAGAAGAGAATATATTTTGTTATGTGACTCCTATCCACAAGGAGAGATATCAAAAGTTATGTCAACCTATTGCTAGTTTTATTTACAATTCATTTAATTTAATATCTAAATTAGTTACCCACACTGTTTAAACTTCATAGCTGATTGTAGTATAGAGGACATAAAACTGGACAAGAGGTCCCAATACCTGTGTGGCACTTGAGATGATGGAGTTGTTTAACAATTCTAGGTTAAATTCATGCTGCCAGCACTGGCTATTTTTTCTCTTCATCTTATTATTTTGCTGAACTGTAATTCAGGCTTTAAAATTCACTTGAGTTTCCACCTTGACAGAGATGTTCCTTGACCATTCCCACTGAATTATTCTCCTTTTTCTACAATTCACGGTGTGCACCTTTATTCTTACTCTTGTGAAATATCTCTGTACACACCAATGTGTTGTCTATTTTCCCTATCATGATGCATGTTACGTCAGTTCGGGGCTAAGTTTTATTCATATCTGCATTCTCAACACCTTGTATTGTGTTTTTCACACAGCAAACCTCAGTGACTAAATGGTAAGTGATGTAATAAGTGGATTAAAATGTTAAATGAACGGCTCTGAGTAAAAACAAAGTAGCCTATTGTAGCTTTTCAATTTTATTATTATCAGATGTAGCCCACTGTTTATTTTGACAATGCACATTTGCACTGATCCATTTTCTCCTCTTTATACGGGCCCATCTACATTTACTATATAGAGAAGGTACATCATAGCATATTTCTTGAAGGCCTTAAATCTATTCCATCTATTATCTCAAAATATTACAGAATTTTTATAGCTTTTTTTGCATTTTTCTCACCTGATCTGGTCTCAGAAAACATCTTGATTACTATAGGGGCTAAAATTAAGAATGTAGCAGATAGTTTTATGCAGAGGAAGGTGCTTTTTTAATTCCAATCACTAAACCACCTAGTATTTTGTTTTGTTGAAGATGCCGTTATCTTTTTTTGCCTTCAATACTTCAATCCTTAATATCAGCCCTAAATATTTTAGACCTTCATTGTGTGCATATACAAGTCTAACTTGAATTTACTTTCTGCCTTTTCTGTTTTCACTATATCATTGACCGGTATGCATGTGACTTCTGTTTTCCTTTCTCTCTCTCTCCCCCACCCATATTGAGAGATCACCTGTCAATCTATCTATCTTTTACCTATTTATCATCTGTCTGTATATCTGGAGATTCTTCTCTTTCATTTACTAATATATATGAGAGAGATCTTTTTATTTCTTCTTTACTTTTTATCTCTTATTTGGGTGCATGCATAAATATTGATACAAAGAATAGACTAAAGACAATTAAATGATGAATATAGTGAAGCAGTAGGTATATCACTGATGAAGTCTGGATAAAAGAATAAAAGAAATAAGACCCTTTAGGGGAAAAGGGGACAGCTGTAACTGAAAAACCAAAATAAAAAATAAATAAATAAATAAATAAGACCCAGGAAGTCTAAATAAAGGTACTGAGCAGGAAGAGTGAAAGGCTACATAAGGACTTAGGTGAATATGCAAACATAATGGCATACAGTTATGGGAAACAAAGGCATCTGAGTATTTTTCCTTTCTGTGTGCCACCCCCTAATAATGATCTCCTATAGAAAGAGAGCTAACTACATGCTCTACAAGAAACTGAAGAGCTCAGCACCATGTTGTCTAAAGGGGATTCACTCAATTATTTTATCCCATAAGTTTTTTTTTTTTTGCATCAAAGTCCATCACCTTTCTCTTGGTTCCTTTTTACACTATCTCTGAAGACTTGGGTTCTACAGAAAAGATGTTGAATGTTAGGAAATATTATACCAGTTCAATATCCCTTTAGGAAATTATGGATACCCAGATGTAAGTTCTGGCTTAAGTTATATATTATATTTTAATTAATTTTATGAGCTTTCTGTTTGGTATGAATATCATGAAATCTGTAAAAGTTTGAATTGTTTATAATCCTTTACCATAGTCAATATATTACTAAGATTTTCTTTGGTCATGGTTTCACTAAGTAAACAGTATTCAAAGCCATCTGGCTTTCACTTCAGGGGGTAAAAGTTGGAGCATAATTAAAGACAACTAGGGACATCAGTCAATATGTTACAGGATTTTTCCTCCTAGAAGGAAACAAGACTTTATTCAACTTTACATAATCAATGAAAAGAAAGATACAATGAATCTGAAATACTGTATTTCCACTAGAAACATGGTTTCTGGAAAATTTTATTCTGATCTTCCATTAATACTCCGAAATATGAAATTACAGATAATGGTCTTCTCTTCCAGAACATACTTAACACTTTTTGCTTTCTACTTTGAAATTCAAGTTTTTGTGTTCACTTTTTCTCATGATATGCTATTTTTCTGGTTTGAAGAAACAGATGATAATATCTTGTAACATTTTACACACTACAATGTTAGTTCACAATTGTCTAATACATTTATTGAGATATGGTCAAGTTATTTCCCTTTACTTTAGATAAGAACCTTATCTAGACTCACAAAAAGACCAATGATAAATCTGTTTATAATATCTATGCATGTTAGAGAGGATGATGATGATGATGAGTGTGTTTGTGTGGTTGGGAGGGGTAGGAGAAGAAGTCAAAGGTATAGCTCCTCAGATGATATGAAAATGCGTATGTAAATTCTTTTAAATATGCAAGCTTTCATCATCACAGAAGAACATACACTGAAATGCCTTACTTCTTAAGATTAAAGTAAGAAGACTTCCTTAGATGCTCTAAGGTAAAAAGATGTGTTACATAAAGAAACTGTATTTAAAAACTGTATCCTCAATGTTTGTGAAGAATTGCAATTACTTTTATATTTGTCAATTATTCCTCAATAAAGTTAAAATATGAGTCACAATATATTATATGACAGCTTACAGAGAGAATTGGAGGAAAATATGGTGGATGCACTTCCATTCCAAATAACTGTTTCCTAAATAATGAAGTTAAAGACCAAACATTTCAGGCAAGATTTAATTTGTGTCTCAGATTTATCAGTCTTCAAGCAATGGATTAAGGAGTATAAAAGTCCGGAGGTAGGAAAACAAGTTAGGAAACCACGTCAGTTGATTAAGAGATAATTTAAATGGTTACAAAGCATGGATTTGTTCAAAATCTAATAAGGACACAGGGTTGACTGGGCTAACTTATTATTTAAAGGCAGAGCATGGAATGAAGTGAAGGATATAGACTGACCTTCATTCAGGTTTCTTGATTGTGTAATTGAGTCAAAGGAGTGGTGTACACCAAAAGAGAATAGAGAGGAGACAACGGAAAAGGAAAGGAATGAATTCTGTTTTAGTTGTGTTCGGTAATTTGATCCTGGATTTTAGAAGATGTGTGTGGTTTGGATATATGAATGATGGAGATAGTCGAAACTACACGATTTTGATATTTTAAAAATATGTGAGGAAAGTGACACATAAGAACAGCCCATCATATCAAGCATTGACAGAGGATGGCCAACCCCAGTTATCCAGTACACTTAAAGAATTATGAAAGGATGGAAGGGCCTGGAGAGAGAAGTGAATTTGCTAAAGGAAAAAAAAAGGTGTGTTAGCCAACCAGCGCTGCCATAACTAAGCACCACTACTGAGTATCCAAATCCACAGAAACTTATCTTGTCTTAGTTGAGAAGGCTAGGAGCCTGAGATGAAGGCATCAGCAGGGCTGGTTCCTCTGAGGGCTGTGAGAAAAAATCTGCCCCATGGTTCTCCCATAGCTCCTGGTGGTTTGCTGGCAGTCCTTGGCATTCTTTGTTGGGTCAAATTATCACCCCAATGTCTGCCTTCATTTTCATGTGACATTCTCCCAATGTTGACATGTGTCTGAGCTGAAGTTTCCCGTTTGGGTAAGCACATCAGACATGTTAGATGAGACACCCATGCTACTTCAGCATGACCTCATCTTAACTAATCACATCCTAATAGCCCTGATCCATGTAAGGTTACATTCTGAGGTAGTTGAGGTTAGGACTTCAATCTATGAAATTCAGAGGGACATGATTTAATTTATAACAATTTTAGAAAGGGCAACTGTAATGATATATATATGTATATGTATATAGTATATTTTTATATATTTATTTAGTAGAGTAAGTGTAAAGTGCAGATTTAAAGTGTCTATTAAATATCACCACTAAGAAAGTCATTTTTACTAACCAGTTTCAATTGGTGGTAGAAGCAGAACCCTAAAATTATTTATCTCATTTAAGTCATAACCTAGACAGAATAAATTTGAACTTATGCTGAAAAAGTCACTTGGATTTGAAATGAAGGGCAAAATACAGAAGCAGTTAGAAGGGGGTTGTTCAGTCTCTAAACACAGGGAAAAGCTAGGTATTTTGGTTTTTATCTAATTTGACCTACCATAAAATTTTTTTGAGAAAGACTCTGTAGAGGTAGACCTGGCCTGCCTGGAACAATTCTATTTCTAGAAGCAGCAAATTTGGAGTCACAAGATCCACCACGTGGTCCTGGATCTGAAGTCTCTAAACTGTGTAATTTTGAGGATGTTTGTTGGCCTCGTGAACTTTCTCTTATTTCAAAGTTATAGATATCAGTATTGCTGCAGAATAATGCTATAAAATTAAATACAGTTATATATGCAAAAATGTTTCTCCAAAATATTATGTTGTACTTTTTTATATTGCCAGTTTCATTCCATTCAAAGTCTTATTTCTCTAGATTGAAATTATTAGTGTTAGCTATAAAGCATTTATGGATATTTAGAAAATGCAGAATTAGATTTCTTCTGATTACTAAAGCACAGTAAGGATTGTAAGAAACATAATTGTCTCTCTGATACACTAGGTCATTTTATCTTAAAATAGTAAAGGTGTGCAATATTATAAAAGTATGTTGTATAATGACAGTGGTAGCACCAATTCTTAAGAAACTTTATGAAAAGCACTGAAAATACAGAATATAAAAAACAAAGAGGGCAATAAAAACTGAAATATATTTGAATTTAATAAAATAGTACAATCTCATTTTGGCACATGGACACCAGACCTCAAGAAATATTAATAGCTATTATACTCATATTTGTAATTCAGTAAAATGTAATTTTAAATCCTTTTTTAAATCAGAAAATGTTAATAAGAATGACTTATGAAATCAGAGAAGTATGAGAAATGAAAATGATGAAACACATGAAGTTGGAAACCACAACTGTGTTTCACTCACAAAAGTCTTATGTAGTTTCCAAACTTGAAAGCAGATAAGCCATTTAAAGACGAATATTATATTTTTGAAACTGGGCAGTTTCTTATCTTAAAATCCTCAATTTGTCCCAACATATTGTATGAAATGTGTCAAATTTATATTCTGTTCCCCTACAACACCAGGCATTTTGATGTACTATAACACTGCATAATTTATCCAAAGGTATTATTTCATTAAACTAAATATTGAAGGACATGCATTATGTTGAGTAATCAATCATTTATGTTATCATTTTGGGTACATATTTTAAGGTGAAGTAGTAGTTAACTTATAACTTGTAACTAACACCACCTTCAGTGATTCCCCAATACCGTAGTCACACTACCCTACTTACCCCAGCAAGCACACTGCGTGTTACAAACATCACTTCAGCGATTCACATAGAAAAGGGAAAATTAACATTCACCCTAAACTTATCATTCTAGCCAGCAGCAGAGTTCTCCAGTTGAGTATGCTGTGACTTTTTTTTAAGTTAATGCCTAATCTCTTTATTTATTTATTTATTAATATTATTTTATTTATCTGTTTTTAGTGAGGAAAGGAGAAAGAGAGGGAGAGAAACATCAATGTGTGGTTGCCTCTCACACACCCCCAACTGGGGACCTGGCATGCAACCTAGTCATGTGCCCTGACTGGGAATCAAACAAGTGCTGTGACATTTTGAATGAAAAATATTCACCTCCCTCCAGCATTATCTTTATGTGCACAGTTTAGTGATCTAAGCAGTCAAGAGTAATTCTGCAAGTAATACACTTACTAAGGAATGCTTCAAAGAGGAAGTACCTACAACACCTTTATTTTATTGATTCAATACATTTACATCCTTTCAATTTTCTAAAACAAGTGGAGGTAGTTATTCCTCTATTCTTCCCTTTAAATGCAAATTACTAAGACTTTATTTCCTGGAAAATGGAAAGAATGTACATTGCCCTTTTCTACTGCAGCACAGAAAATGGCATGGCATAGCATAACAAAGCATAACATAGCATAACATAGTACAGCATATCATAATGTGTAGGCACATGTGTGTGTATGTGTGTGTGTGTGGTGAAACTCTTTATGCTGAGATATTCACTTGTTAGGTGTTTAATATGCTTGTCATCTACTCATTTTACTGTGGGCATCTATGGATTTAAAATATGTCACAATTTTGCCTATATTTTGTGTTTACTTAAAAGAATTATCAAGACTAACATAATCCTTGACATACATTAAGTTCAATAAATATTTATTCAATGAGTACACTGTCCTAAAGGAGCCAGAAATATATATGACAATTACCAAGCAGCCTGAGGCCTTCATTGTCTAGGACTCAGCTGGAAGTTTTATAGAACACATCCCAACTCTCACAATAGACCAGTTTTGCTTTTTGCATCTGAGAAATATTTTCTCATCTGCATGAACAGTTGACTTACTGAGAGCAAGAGATGTGGGGTAAGTAAGTCAGGGACAGAAACGTTACTCCTTCTGAAATTCAGTTTTCTTCTCTGTGAGACAAGAGTTGAACCATAAACCGTGTCTGGCATTTGTTACTTCCTAACATCCTGACTTGTTTTTCTGATTTCTACTTCTATCTCCTATATACAAAGAACATTATCCTTGGCAGATGAACATCCCTAAATCCTTAATTTCAACAGGTCATCATTCTTTTCCAAAAGGCATTCGGAGCGTGAGAGGAGAAAAGGTGCTTCTCCTACAGTGAAAACAAGCAATTGTCACCTTCAGAAGTATGGGGATTCCAGTGTCACCAAGTCCCCAGTTCTTCTGTTTCACTCACTAAACAGTGTTTGCTTCTGATGTGACACAGCTAATACTTCATGTAAACTACTTAAAAAAATAAACATCATGTAGGTGGTAGCCTTGCTATGTTTAAAAGAAGAGAAAAACAAAGAAACCAGACTCAATCATGCATGAGGGTTTCCAGAAAACCAGAATCTAATGGCGGGCTACGCAGTAGAGTGCAAGGCATGTGGACAGACCCCAGCAGGAGGTAGAGGTTTGACCACCTATTGCTGAATTCCAAAATATGCCTTCTGATATTGGACCAAAATGACATGTGTCCTCACCTCTAAAATACCATCCTCTTCTAACACTTTTCAGGAATGTTGCAGGGTAGTCACATTAATTACTCTGTATTACTCAATATGACATTAAATCTATTATCAACTTGCATTGTTTCACAATAGTGAATGTATGTAATCACTCCATTGTTCTGTTTCTCTATTTCAGTTGCAATGGTTACATGTTTTCTCAGTCTGATCTCTTTTTAAACTGTCTGCTCAGCAAACATGATCTACTTGATGCTTCACATTGATACTTTAGGCAACTTGACCACCAGAATATTAAATATTCTGTTTGAAATGTTTTCTCTCTCTCTCTTCCTCTATGATATAGTATTCATTGTTTCAAAGTAGTCGATGCTTGTGACTTTGAAGGAGTTACTACCTTCACAAAAGAGTATCTGAACTTGTAAGTACCTTAGGTTCTCAAAAAATAGTGAGTTTTTTGTAATTTGTTTTGAAACATTTTGTATACCTTCTTTCCTTCTATCATCTGTATAATTATATCTCCAACAATTTATTTTTATAGCTACCCATAGATCACCTAGTTTGCAAATACTAAAAATATCACACTGAGATCCCACCACATGCCTACAAGGATGACTATAATGAAAAAAGACAGATAATAACAAATATTGACAAAGATGTGAAGAAACTGAAATCCTCCTACATTTCTAGGAAAAATGCAAAATGTTAAAGTCACTTTGTAAGCACAGGTAAGCAGTTTCTCAAAAAGTTAAATAAATTCATTATATGATTCACCAATTTCACTCTCAGGTATATGGCCAAGACAAATCTTAAAGTAAGCCCCCAAACTAGTACACAGATTTTCACAGCAACATTATTTTAATGTCCCCAAAAAGAAAACAAGCTGAAGTGCTCCAACTAATTAATGGATAAACAAAATATGGCATATGCATTGAGGAAAATATTATTCAGCCATAAAAAAAGAAGTACTGATGAATGCTACATGGAAAAACTTTAAAAACATTATGTTAAGTGAAAGAAGCCATACACAAAAAGCCACATATTGTAGTATTTTATTTAGATGAAATGCCCAGAATAGCCAAGTCAATAGAGGCAGAAAATAGATTAGTGGTTAGCAGAGGCTAAAAAGAGGAAAGTGTGGGAATGATTACTACAGGCATATGGTTTATTTTTGGGGTGATGAAAATGTTTGGGAATTAGATAGTGGTTAACGGTTGCATAATTTTGTAAATGTACTAAAAACCACTGAATTGTTCACAACCAACAGGTGAATATTCCTCAATAAATGTAAATTATTATGGTGGGAAAATATATAGTTTGACATTTTGACTTACTAGTGATATATTCTATTCCATAGTAGATACTTAAAATATTCTCATAATCAACTGATCTATGTTTGAAAGGGGAATCGGGAGAAATAGAAGTGATGAGATAAAAGGTACTTCAAAACAATCCAACCCAATTTTTAACTTCTGGTTTTATTATTTTTGTCAGCGTCCTAATTGGCATACATGTTGTTAACAAGTAACATCAATTGTTAAGTACACAGCAGATGTTTGCCTCTCAAATGCTGTTCTTGCTTTAAGGAATATAAAGCTGTAAACGAATAGGCAAGTTTTCAGTTTTTGATCTCAATTTCTCAAAGACAGTTGTAGTTAGGGCCTGCACTGTGTGGCAGTCTTCAAATTTGCACAAATTCAATCGATGACTTTAATGATATTTCACAACAGGGACCTTTAAATAGAGACACTTGAGGTTGCCCATTTAGTGATAAAATCTTGCAAGGGTAAACCATTGGAACTTTCCTGCCCTCAACCATGCAGAACAATCCCTGGTTAAAACAAACAAACAAACAAACAGAAAACAGAATTTCTTAGCACTCTTCCCTCCATTTTTTCAACCCAAAACAAGTAAATATAATGTGTCTGTTTGATCTGCTTCAGTTATTCGCAAGAATTACCCAAGCAAGAAAATTAAAAAATAATAATGTAAGATTAGAAAATAACTACGGAAAAATCTGAGGTCAGGCTATGGCAAACGATGCTATTTTAAACATAAAAAAGATGAACTCCAACGTGAATATTTTTATCCTTCACTTCTGGAGTGATGACAGTGAAACAGCTCAGCTTAGTCCATAGGGAAGAAATTGCTAGCATTCAGATATAAAGATACAAAGCTGAATCATCTCGAGACGCAAGTAATGATGTTGCCAAGGGCTGCACTTCTGTCCATTAAAGGCTTTCTTTAATTTGCTCATGACAGGTAGCTGAAGTATATTTTAAATTAGTGATTTTTTTCTTTCTACTTTGTTGGTAGAAATTTCATATCCTTTTGCTCATCAATTTTTATTGAACATGCAAAAGCATTGCAGGGAAATGAGCAAGCAACATAACTGATAGTCATTTATTGGGGTGGACAAACTTCCTTAGCCAAGCACTTCCTTTTTCTATAGTTTAATTTTCTATTGAGAAACAAAGCTGACCTCATGTTTGTGTTATAGAATTTACACGTATGCTATTTAGTTAAACACCATAATCCCATTTATATTGTATTATCAGAGTCTTTCAAAAATACTTTTAAAAAAGTAATAATTTTTATTGAGTTGTTCCAGCAAGTTGTGACTTAAAAATGACATTTAAAGCAGGCTGTGAAATAAACATTTTAATGAACAGTAAGGCCTTTTGTTCTATTCAATTTCTTTCTTACTAATTTTAGCTACCATTAATTGGATTTTGATTCAACATGTTGGGTAGAAAATATTTTAAATAAAATATTTTGTATGGACAACTACTTTCATTTTTCCTATTACAAAGGAGGAGTAAGGAGATGTTATATTCTTAAATCTTTGTTGGTAATTATAACATTTCTGTAAAAGTATGTAATAAAAATAAGTATCAATAAATATTTGTTTTGTTGATCTATGTTAAAGGTGAGAGTCATGCAGGATAAGGAAAAGCCAATAACTTATAATCCTAATTCATCCTTTTTATGTAAGTGTTTATAGAAAAAAATTTTAACCTTTCTGAGCTTTGATATTTTCACCTTTTTTTTTCAGATAAGAGTGGAAACCCAAACCGAATTGTGGGGTTGGTGGAGCAAGTGTTGAAGAATTAAGGAAAAATAAGTAAGAATTTAGTCTGTCTCCTGACAGATAGCAGTTTGTCTGCAAATCCTCCTTCTCTTTTTCTTTGCTCCTTTCCTTCCTTCCTCCCTCCCTTCCTCTGTCCCTCCCTTCCTTCCATCTTTCCTTCCTTCCTTTTTTCCTTCCTTTCTTTCTTCTTATTCCTTCCTGATTTTAGTTATTTAATTCACTAGCAAGCAGGACCATTATATTACCTCATTTAGGCACTAGACACCTAAAATGTTGACCATTTCAATCAATCTACATTATAGTAATATGATAGGTAAATATGTAGCAGATTCACTTTTATAAATATGAAGTTTACTAGTTTTAGTTTTAAGTGAATTGATTTAATTAGGTTGTTCAGCATTTTTTAGATGTCACTGAGTATTCTTTAAAACAATTAGGTAAGATATGTAACCAATGAAATTTTCAGTTGGATATTAAATTTAGCAGTAAACTGAAATAATTTTGCAGACATTTATTAATGTGAATTTTTAATGATTCTCATAATATAATGTACTTGATATATATATTCATTTCGCTTACCAAAAAATCCTGTGGACTTTTAAAAAGAGAGCATCTAATGCACTGTGGATTAAGTTGAACTGGTTGATCCTATAAAAGCACATTAAGTTATCTCTGCTTATGATAATAGTTTTACCAATTAATTTAACAAATTTTAATTGTCATTGTTAAAAATAACTGATAGATTATCATGTATCTGATAATGGGTGATTAAATATAAAAACTCACATTGCTACACATGTATACTCTACTGAAAGGTCCATATTGACAACTGATTTCTGCTTTCCCAATGACTGTATTTAGTTAAATGTTGTCCTGAAAAAGATCATTTGGAAACTCAAGGCCCTTGAATGCTGGCACCTGCGTGCATACTTTATTTTCACAAATCATGATTCTAGGCAAGTTCCTCCAAGTCTAGGTGAGAGAATCTCTTACACAAAGTTGAGGGGGAGGAGGCATCACTTACAGGTGGTTTTCTTTTACAAACACACATACACTTTTTGGCCAACAAGATTTTTGTTTTTGTTTTTGAGGTAAGACTTTCCTGCTGAATTCCTAGTCAAAATGCTTTATTCATTTTAAATTTATGCTGAGTGAAGGAAGGGTCAGGACAAGACTCACCGGTTAGATTGAACTCTATATTCTTGGTTTATAAGTATATGTCCCTATACTTTTGCATAGAGATCAAGAACACTGTAAGACATGCTGACAAAGAGCAAGTAGTTGTCAGATTGGAAATGTCTCATTTTGCTTTTAATTGTCATTTAGAGTGAATCTTATCTAAATGGGAATTAGTGGAATAAGTAAACCTTATTTGTCTGAAATTGTTGCATGTTGATAGTATTGTGTCTGTTGGCGAGCTTGAAACAAGTTAAGCTTAATAAATTGATTCAGTTTTAAGTCTGTTTTAATTGAAGGAAAATAAATCATACAGAATTATTCTGGACACTTTAATTAGAGGCTAATTTCAGGTCACTGAATTGTTTTACTTACATCATTCCATCACAAACAAGGTGGAATGACATGTTATAATGTTTTAGAAGCAGTTATCTTGATTTTCAAAGCAGTTAAAAGGTTTAGTTCCATCTCCATCAAGAACAAAGGGACAGGAATCTAGCCTTTCTGGAAAAGATACATTTGATGACGACCTGCTCTGTGCTTAGAACTACATGATGGTTCAACTTATAAAAAATAAAAATGATGTTCCTCTTGCTCCAGGAGTAAGGGCAGGTAGGAGAGAAAAAGCAAAAGATGAAAAGACAAAAACAATAAGATGTGTGAATTACCAGAGGAATATAAAATAAAGGTGAAATGCTACATCAGTGAAGGTTAACCTAAATCTTGAATTGTGAAACACCCTATAACCATGCAATTAAGCTGAACTACTTAGTTACTCAGATGCTTTGAAATCGTTCTCATCTTAAACACTTTACTGAGTATAATCTTTGCTCTGTCCTATATGCTTGTCAAAGTATTTTGAAGATGTTCATCTTTCCTTAAGTCTCCTCTGAACTACCCACAGCAGAATGAAACCTTTCTTCCATTGTTCCCCATTAGTACCAAGTACATATTTTTGTCATATAAATATTCAGATATTTGGTTATCTCTCCAAGTTGACCCTAATCCCCCAGACAGCAAAGCTTTGTTCCTTCTATTTATTCTGGATCCCCCTTCACTCCCAGATTTTACTCCTCTACCCAAACCCTACTGTTTTATCTAGACAGACATTACCTTCTCTACACCTTCTCTTTGGGAAATCTAATTTGGTTCTATGACTTTAAGTTGCAGCCTCAGTTTCTTCATTACACCTCAGACTCTGATTCAATCACTTTCTCTAAATTTTGACCTATTCACCTGTCTGCCTGACATCTCTGCTTAGAGTGTCATACAGGTGTCTCTAATGCCACATTTTGTAAAGTAAACTCACTTTTCCTATAAACCATAGTGTCTCTCTATCTTGTTGTTTAAACCTGGATTATTGGAAGGTATCTTTGATCTTTCTCTGTTTCTCATTCTTCACATAAAATATAAACAACTCTTGACAACTGTACTTCCATAATTCTTCTCCTTGATTTTCATCATCATCACCGCCTGGTGTCTTCTAACACCTTTCTCTCCTTTCAGTCACTGAATTTCAGATACACTGGACTCTTTCATGTATTCAGCACTCTGACTCTCACCCATCTCATTATTTAGGATTTAAGCTGTTGTATCATATAACTCAAATTTGAATTCTTGGGCGTGACTAGTCCCTTCTCTTTACTCAGCTCTCAGCTTAATTTTGCTTCTCTAAAGACAACACTGACTGCCCAGTCTATATTGGAATCAGTACTCACCCAACTGCTTTCTTAAAGAACACATGTTTGACTCCTTCTGAATATTTACAATCTCATTTTTTGTACTCATTTATGCCTTTATTGTTTAATATTTATTCCCTCATTATAATTTAAGAACCCCAAAGACAGTAATCACCTTACTGCTGTTTGCCAAGAACCTAACACAAAGCCAAGAAAATAGGAGCCCCATAAAAATGTGTTGGAAATATAAGTGCATAGATTGAAAAATAATTTTTTAAAAACATAATAAAAATAGAAGAAAGCAAACTAGAATAAATATGCTATAATGTAAACTATATGAAAGCAAGTACATTTTGTTTTGAATCATTGTATCTTTTTGTCTAAGGGTATTTTGGAATGTATGTGTTCAATAAATATTTTTTGAATAAATGAAAGAATTTGGAAGACAATGTTTAAAGTAATTTTGAATGACAGCATAAATGCTAGGATTGGCTTCCAATATAAATAGACATTAAACTATTTTCTTTTCCATATACATTATGAGTATGGACACTTTATTTTCCGTAAAAAATAACTTTATTCATTGACTGATACAAAAGTCAATGAACAAAATAAGTAAAAGCAGTTATTTGGGTCATTGTATAAGATAATGTAATCAAGATAATGAAGAAGCCTAAAATAACTTAAAAATCAAGGTTCACCATAATAAATGTACAAACCATTAAAATGGCTTTCACACGGGGAAAAAAAAGAACAAAGCACCTGTATTTTAAACTTTGATCTGTAGGTTACATAAGCAGGAATTTCAAAAACTTAAAGTATGCATTTGGTGATATAAAACTTTCATAAATATCACTTTCATCATTTCATACAACAGTTATCCAATAGTTATCCAAACCCCCCCAAAAAAAAATTACTATAATAGTTTTGTCTTATATCTCTTCTCAAAGTCTATGGTTTAGAGTTCTTTCTCTTACTCACTTAGGCTTTTTCCACTATATCCCTGAATGTATGAAGAAATCTTCTGAGATAATTGCTGCTTTTTTATTGAATTTATTGAGGTGACACTGGTTAATAAAATTATATAGGTTTCAGGTATACAATTCTATAAAGTGCGTCATCTGTATATTGTATTGTGTGTTTATCCCCCAAAGTCAAGCCTCCTTCCATCACCATTTATTCTCCCTTTACCCTCTCCTACCTCCTCTCCAGCCCCCTTTCCTTTTAGCAATCTCCACACTGTTGTCTCTGTCTGGGAGATTTTTATTTTCTTATTCCCTTCACCTTTTTCACCCAGTCTCCCAATTCCTCTCCCCTCTGCCAGCTGTCAGTCTGTTCTGTAACTATGAGTGTCTCTCTTTTCTGTTTGTTAGTTTCTTTTGTTCATTAAATTACACATATAAGTGAAATCACATGATACTGGTATTTCTATTACTGGTCCACCCCACCTAGCATAATAGCCTCCAGGTCCACATTTCTGCTTTTTAAAAAATTCACAGTAGAGAAAACAAAAAGTGAGCAGCACAAGGGGAAAAAACAATAATTTATAATTTGGCTTTTAATCTTTAAATAATAAGCAACTATCAATCTGATGCTTTAGAAAGAATGAATGAAATACATTTTATATAATTAAGTGTCCCTCTAATTATGCAAGTTTCATAAATATAATATAAATATAATTGGAAAAAATAATATACTTGCATGATATGTTATAATCTTTACAAAAACAGATTAAGTTTAATCCTAATTAAGCTATACATATCTTAGTGTAATATTCAGTGAAGATTTTATAAAATAAGTAATTGCTCCTAACTGTTCTCAGAAATCAAGGGCATCATGTTGTTTTTGATATGTTTAATGATATTTGTTTCATGGTGCTTTAAGAGAGACGCTAGGAGAATAATCTGTTTATAGGCCTCAAATCCTTTGATACCACCATTAAATGATTTATTTTGGAATTGGGTAACAGATGGAATTCAAAAGTAGTGATTCTTGGCTTTTGTTAATAACAAAGTACGCAAACCTTTTTTTGTAACTAAAATGGTGTCATAAGGTGGGTTTATTATGGTAAATAGTACATTTATTATGGCCAATCGTGTCAGGAAACCCTGGTCCGGGGTTCTGGGGTTCTGGGTCTGTTGCTTCCCTTTGAATAACAGATTCTTCCTCAAATTATTTAAAACCTGTAAACGGTAAATTATTAATAACATAGCTTGATTTTGTTATAATGGAGTAAATTTAAGCACAAAAGCTGTGTTTCCATTAAGAGTATAATTGGGCTTTAATGACATAATTTGAAAGATTGAGAGTAAAAAGTACCAGAGTGTTCCCTGAGTGAAGAATTGGCTCTTTGAGTTGAGGGCAAAGGTTCTCAGCTTTGGCACTGGTAACATTTTGGACTGGATTATGTGACCAGCACATTTTAGGATATTTAGCAGCATCTCTAGCGAGACACCAATAGCATTGTAGATATTACCAGATGTCACAGGTTTGAAATACCACAAGTTGAGAATTACTGCTTAAAAAAAAAAAAAAAATGAGCAAACCAGCTAGCCATGTAAAATAACATGCCCTCAAGTTCTCTCTCTCTCTCTCTCTGAAATTTTTTGAAAATAAAGTTTCTTTTCTTACCCAGTGTCAGGGCTGCTACTCATCACGGAGCCACTAGTGAAATTTCTGCCTTTAAAGTAACGATGATGAGCTGCTCTGCTCAGGAGCTCACTATCAAGCAGTGGCCAATCCTTCTTCTCTGTGGATATCATGAGATTCATTCAAGTCCGGAGAACATTCTCTTTTACTGTCTTCCCCAGCCCTAAAGTAGAAGAAGTTAGCAATCACATTTGCTTTATTCAGTCTATTTCTTCTGTTAATAGCCACATCATGAGACATGGTGGATAGAAGGATAGGTCAACCAGTTGGCTAAGCCATTCTTGTCTATTCCCATTGCTAAACAAGAAACCACAGCTCTGGGTCTGTAGAATTTCTAGTCAAGTGAAGAAATCCACATTCAGGCAGAGGAAATTAATAGAGAAATTAATATCTGGATATAGTTTGGTATTTAATTTGTTAGGAAAAACTTATAGAATTAATTATGT
Organism: Furipterus horrens; assembly: GCF_987537825.1. Classification (NCBI taxonomy): domain Eukaryota; kingdom Metazoa; phylum Chordata; class Mammalia; order Chiroptera; family Furipteridae; genus Furipterus; species Furipterus horrens. The sequence goes on along the minus strand of NW_028327172.1, from coordinate 200,351,529 downwards.
GCAATCCTTATTTGTTAATGTCGTATCCATTAATTTGTGCTGAATAAAAGGACCATCCAGAAACTTAACAATTCAGGATGATAAGCGTTTATTTAGCTCAAGCACATTGATTATTTGGGCTGCATTTACCTGGATCGTTCTTCTTGTGGTGTCAGTTGAACTCAGTCATGAACTTCTGGTCATTTGTAGGTAAACTCGCTCTGATTCTAAGGATTGGCTGGTTGTCAGTTGGGGTGAGCAGAGTAACAGGGCCACATATCTCTCGTTATCCAAAGAGCTGGCTTTTGCTTGTTCACACGAGAACAGAAGCTACAAGATGTCACATATTCTAAGCTAAGAACATGGACAACGTATCTTCTATCAGATTCTCTTGGTCAATGCAAACGATAGACAAGCCCAGATTCAAAAGATTGCGATAGAGATTTCATCTCTTGATAGGAGTTACTATAAGATATTTTAATAATTTTTTATAATTGATTGCAAGTGCTCTGAATTTTGTTCATTTTGCTTAAAAATAATTAAATGAGGCACTATTCAGAGGGAAAATATCCTTAATTTCAATGGGCCTTGGAATACTGGAGCTATGGTATTTATAAAATAGGATGGACAATGTTCACACGAGGTATGTCCAGAATGTATCCAGCCATGCACTATGAAAAATAGACATTTCTTGAAGAAGATACAAGATACAGGAAACAGTACACATAAGATAATGACACTTCAGTCCCCTTCAGAGTAGCACTGTGGGACCTCACACAGTTCTCCCTCCCAATCACCATCAGCTGCCCCATCATATTTTCCTGGATCTCATCAAATGTCTGAGCTCTCTTCCCTTTCAAAAGTGATTTTAGTTTTAGGAAGAGCCAGAAGTCACAGGGTGCAAAATTTGTTTCCTTGGTAGCTGTTTGAATCAAGTCATTAGCAACTGCTGCACAAAGTTCCTTCTGCTCTGGTAGCAGAAGCCGTGGATCAAATTTTGTTACATGTTTCATGCCAAGATTCTGCATTAAAGTCTCAGACACAGTAGTTTTGGGAATCCCCAGATAAACTTCTAGTTCTCTCCCTGTCAGTCACTGATCTTTCTTGACTGCAGCCCATACACATTCAACATTCTTAGGTGTTCTGCTTGTTGCAGGCCTTCCAAAATGTGGATCACTTTCAACAGATTCTTGACCATCTTTGAAACATTTATGACATACTTTTATTTACACTGCACTCATTGCCTCATCCCGAAAGCCTTTTGAATCATCGGATTAGTTTTTACAGAGGAAATGCTCAAGCTTCAAGCAAAATTTGATGAAGATTTGTTGTTTTATTTGCTCAATCACTTTAAATGTGACAGCCATACAGTACACATGGTCACTCAATGGTGTCTACTGCCCTCACTGACTAGTACAGTGAAGTGATCATTGTTCACACATGCACATTTCAGGCCACTCTCCTTGGTTGCCAGGTTACAGCAATGCCACACAAACCATTCTTGCTCTGATAACATTAGCTGGACTTTTTCCTTACACTCAAAATCCTGAAAGACAACAATGGTTTGTGGGAAATTGACTACTGAGTCTTTTATTTTCTTATTTTTTCACACATATATTTTTCTCACCCAAATTTTTGATACTTGAATGTTTCTAATAGTAGAACAGAAGTAGTATTTTCCTTTTATGAAATCAAATAAACATTTTACTATATACTCTTACAGGTTGTTGTAATATTTTCTATAAATACATTTTTTAGAGAGAATCATGATTCAATTAATATACTCAGAATCTTTTAAAAAATGTTTTTGTTTCATTTTAAGATAGCATATGCTCTTAGAGAATGTAACTACATAGGGTTTTGTCTCTGCCATGACAACAGTTGTAAAGACAATGGTTAGGTAAGGTTGGCCAAGTATCCTGGTAAGGACATAAAAAGATTAGTCACTGACTTTAGGAAGTAGCTTCTCCAATGCAGAAATCAGATAAGTGTCAGAAGATTGCAAATCATTAAAATCCATGTCCCTGTGATAAGAATCCCGGGCTTCAGTTACTTTTTCCACTTGCTCATTTGGAGAGAGAGAGAGAGAGAGAGAGAGAGAGAGTGTGTGTGTGTGTGTGCGCGAGTGTGTGTGTGTCTGTATGTTTAAATTATTTTTTAATTGTGATATAATATCACTGCCTTGGACAAAATGCTCTGCCAGCCACCAATTGTGATTAAAAGAAAACCCAAACAATGTTTTTCCAGGCAACCTGAGCCCACCCCATCCCCAATAAAGCCCTTCATCATTGTCTTCCATCCCACTAATCTTTTTTTTTCTTTGTTTCTTCTTTCTCTTTACCTCTCTCCTTTCCTTCATCCCTTCTTCCTTCCTTCCTTTCTTTTTTTTTTCTTCAGTACTTCATAACTTCAAGCCACTATCCACTTCAGATACTCATATTATATTTTCTGTAGCCCTACAGTGTTCTTCATATTTTCATGCATTAAAATGTAACAAGCACACTAAAGAAAGCCATTCAGAACACTGTTTTAAGTAACCATGAAAATTTCCTCAAGCAACTTTTTACTCCTCCACCCCATTTTGCTTTCTTGATAACTTTTTTTATGTTCTGAAATTATCTTATTTTATTTGGAGTGTCTCTCCACCAATTATGATGTAAATTTTGAGATAGCAAATTCCCCTGCCCTTTGCTATAGAGTAAATTCTCAATGAATACATACACATATTTATATATTTAAATGACTAAACTTTTCAATCAATAGGTTAACAGGTATATTTATGTGGACTGAAGGGAGGAGACTCTCTGAATCAGTTACTTCACATTTTTCTCTTAAACAAAGAGTGGGTGGTTTATCTTCCAGAACATATCTAAAACAAGGTTAAACTCCCTTATGTGTGTAGGAAATTTATTGTCACTTCACTAAATGATTCATTCATATTTCCCTTATCCTAAAAAATTAGTTAGAGGGCTGCTGTGCTACTTATGGATTAAGGGATAGAAAAAAAATGCCCACTACTTGGGTTATTGCCTTGCAAGTCAGTTATATGTTTCCATTTAAATCTGAGAGATAAATAATATACTGCAATGCATTCCAGGTGTATTTTTAAGGCAGAAAATTATAAATGTGATATGACCTGATGTTGAAAAAATGTAAATGTGTGGGTTTTAGGAAATTTCAGTGACATCACTGAGCAGAAATAACAAGATGAATTTTGAAAGTTGGGAATATAGCTTTTTCAGTAGAAGCATTCAAAGCTTTAGGCAATTTCTGCTATTTCTCTTCCAAAAATATTAAAGGATCTTATCAAATGATATTTATCATCATTACTGTAATTTTACTTATTTACCATGGTTGATGTTACTAAAGCTTGAGCCTAACACACTACAATGAAATTATTTTGAACAGAGGCATAGTAAATTACTACAAGATATGTGTCAATCCAGGTTTCAAAAGAATCTTTTTTTTTCCCAATAAACAACTTATACAGTAGGAGAATTGGATCAGTTTTCTTCAGAAAACATAAAGTATTATTTTAGCTACCTACTCAGACATTTTCCAAATAATAAAATTTATTTTAAAAAACATTTAATTACATTTAGTCTTGTTCTTTGTTTTAACTTCCTAAGACTTTCTATATAGTTATTCTATAAGCTTCATTATAGTCTCCCTTTGATTCATTCACTCATCAATAAATACTTATTATGAAATTAACAAATACTAGCTGCTCATCACGGTGTTGAATTAAAGAAGTCCCTAGTCTCATGCAGCTTACTCTCTATAGGAAATAATTAGCTAAATTTTAAGAGCACTCATTATATCCCAGCATTTATGTTAGTGTTTCAGTGTACACAACTGTTAATTTATTTCCCATTTGAAAGATAAAGAAGCTAAACTGCAGGAATGTAAATCACTTTTTTGAAGGTCACCAAGTTGATATTAGCAAAGAGAATCCCAAATAAGATGAATGCAGAGGACCGCTCCAAGACACATCACAATTAAAATGTCAAAGGTTAAAGATAAAGAGAGACTCTTAAAAGCAGCAAGAGAAAAAACAATTTGTTACCTACAGGGGAGTTCCTATAAGACTGTCAGCTGATTTCTCAAAAGAAATTTTGCAGGCTAGAAAGGATTGACTATAAATATTCTGAGTCATGAAAAACAGGGACCCGAAGCCAAGATTGTTCTATCCAGCAAAACTTTCATTTAGAATTGAAGGGCAGATAAAGAGCTTCCCAGATAAGAAAAAACTAAAGGAGTTCATCATCACCAAACTATTATTATATGAAATGTTAAAGGCACTTATTGAAGAAAAAGAAGAAGATCAAAACTCTGAACAATAAAATAGTAATAAATACATATTTATAAAAAATTGACTCTAAAAACTAACAAAGCAAACAACAAGAGCAAAAACAGAATCATGGATATGGAGAACATTATGGTGGCTACTAGACAGGAGGGTGTTGTTGGGGAATGAGGGAAGAAAAGAAGAAAAATTTTTATATATCTTTTAAGTATATTTTATTGATTATATTGTTATAATAGTTCCAACTTTTCCCCTTTGCTCCCCTCCACCCAGCACCCCTCTACCCCAGCAATCTCCCCCACCAAGTCCATGCCCATGGGTCATACATACAAGCTCTCCCACTTCACCCTTTCATATATTCTTATTCTTTTTTTAAATAAATAAATTATTAATTAATTATTTTAACAATAAAAAATAACAATCCCTCCCTCTCAGACTTAAGACCCTTTATAATCTTATAAAGGACAATGGGGGAAGGTCTCAAGCTCCTTTAGCTGCTTCGAGCTGGACATGGTCATCGTCCTACCAACCCTTGGGTCCAAAAATTCCTAATAAGAGTGGAGGTGTGGGGGGGAGGGTGGCCTTCCCACATGGGGAAGGATCGTGCAGACTCCAGGTCAGTTGGCTGTCCCCAGACAACGGTGTGCTTGGTTTAACAGGCTGGCATCCTTGTTGTGTTCTGGAGGCATCAAATTTGGCAACAGGGTTAAAAGACATCATTCAATCCATAACCACTAGATAATAGAAGGCAGGGATTAATTTTTCAATGTCCCACATTAGGGAAAAAAGGGGTTTCTTTGGAGGAAGGTGTGCCAGGCACATCTCACCTGTCCAAAACTCTTTTGCCCATTTTACTTAGTTTGGGCTGAGGGAAATATTTTAGGTTTCCCCCTTCTCAGATCTCTTGGCTCTTTCTGTCTAAGTCACTAGGATAAAAAAAAAGAAACCAGTTTTATAAAGTGAGGCCCACAGATCACCCCATACTTCACCAACCCAGCCACTTAGTTCAGCCAAACTGTTGAGTCTCAGGAGGCAGCCCTGCTGACAGGGTCTAGTCAGAGAAGAAAGGATTAAGAAGTAAAAATAGGTAGTTACAGAATGGCCCTGGGGATGTAAAGTACAGTATAGGAAATGGAGTAGCCAAATAACTTACACATATGACCCATGGACATGAACAATGTTGTGGGAACTGCCTGTGGGAGTGGAGGTGAGTAGAGGGAGGAAAAGGGGGAAATATTGAGACAACTGTAATAGCATAATCAATAGAATATAGCTTTAAAAATGAGATTGAAACCCTGTTTGCCTATGCCTATGGTACTTTGCCCTTTTAGAGTGAATTCTTCAATACTTATGTCTGTGCTACTCATATGCTTTCTTGTGTTTTTAAATAAATTTAATGTTTTTTATTATAAAAATAACTTCATGCAATTTTTTAAATGTAGGAAACATTCATATTAACACCACATTGTAACTATTGTATGTCCAACAGAAGTCTCTAAAGAAAATAAACTAAAACTTTGGCAGAAACAGGGGGTTAGAATAAGATTATAGATCCAGATTTTTCTTTTGGCCAATATCTAGACTAACGATCAGAATGATAAAGTGAAGAAGATAATATTTATCTTAAACATATTATCTTGTAGTGTTGTACAAATGTTTTGAAAAGCTGTTTGTTTTTTGAAATATGAAATTTCTTAGTATATTGAGAGAGATTTCATAAAAGCTTCCTTTGTGGACCTGCAATATAAGTTAATATGATGGCTAAATTTTTTACATATTCTAAGAGAATAAAACAATTTTAATAAAATTTTAACTTTGATTTATAAAACAGATGGAGGTAGTAAACTGTAATAAATTACTATATTAAAAATGATGAAATTATTAATACACCTCGACTTAAACATCTGTGGTCCACAGGAATTACATGGAATTATTTATCAGTGTCATTTCCCCTTCCTGCCTTCCCTAACCACATTTGATGAATGGGGTTGGCATAGCTTTGTCATTACATAGTGAAACATATGGCACAGGGTTTAAAAGTTAAGTTACATGAATATTTATGAATACACTGTCAAAATCCAGGAATTCTAAAGTATTTAAATGATTGAGATTTGGTGTTCAAGTTAATAGAATGAGGAAATGTGGGAGTTAAATTTAAAATACCTACTATTTCTTAAGTTATTATTAATTGCTAGACTGTGCTAATAGCCTTAACCTCTATATTTAATTTAACTGTTCAATAAAGGATAAAGTAATTCACTGAAATTCATATTGCTAGGAAATTAGAAGGCCAGAATTTGAAACCAAGTATGTCTGATTCAAAGTTCCAGGTCTACCTTTCTCACCTGCAGAATTGGAGAAACATACCACGTTCTCCCTTACTCACATCAGTGTTATGAAGTTCAAATGTAAGAACAAAAATAATTTACAAGTTGTATCATTTAAATAGCTGCAAAGTCACTTATTTAGATGTAGATGATTTACTTATCTCATATCTTATATTAACTATCTGTACAAATAAGCTTAAGAAGAAGCCAAATGAAACGGTAGGCAGAGCAATTCTGTGGTGGTTTTCTACCAACGCAGTACCCAAAGCCGTCAAGGTGGAAGGAAACACTATTTTTACCTATATAAAGTCACATGTTAAAATATTTGACCTGTGACATTTAGTGTGGCAAAAGGCTCCCAAATGAGTGGGATACAAAGTTCTTTGGACGCCAGATGTTAAATCAGGGAAAATAAAATTTCTCAACAAGTCCAGTAAATCAAATGATGGTGGTGGCCTGGCTTACTTTCATGGTTTAGAATGAAGAAGGTTGCAGGTAGTATGCTGTGGGAAAAGCAAAGCTTGTTTTTATTGAAATTGATGGATTAGGGGAGATAATATGCAGACAAATTCTTTTTTACTTCTATTTTTATACCTTAATCTAACTCATTTGAGTCATTTCAAATGAGCGTACTTAATGTTATTCCTCTTTCATTCTAATATAAGTTGGATCTGACTCGCAGTTAAACTATATTCCCAGATCAAAGCCAAGTCAACTGAAATCCATTTAGATCTAACTTCAAGTCCAAAACTTTTTATATCATCTATAGTTTAAATTTGAAGTAGCCCAATAAATGTTGATACTTTAACCCATCTAATTTGGAACCAATCTCAGGATTCAGAGAAAAGTAAATGCAAATAGAACTTTTTGTTTTGGAAGACATTAAATCCAAAGATGTTGTATGAATATGTGGCATCAGTGGGATCCCTGGTACTGAATGAGGCAATATCTGCTTGGCCATAGGCAACCATGGATAATACATGACAGATATATCTACAGAGCATGGACTTTTACTTTTGAATTAACTACATGACCAGGAACTGTATGTTTTCTATATTCACCTATAACTGATAGAAAGAAACTAAATGGATTAAGTATGCATGCCTATGTCCAGATCTTAAACTATCAATAAAATAACCTAGTTTATTTAAGAAAAGATGGAGAGGGTAGAGGTAAACAAGAGCAATTGTTGACTGATTTTTTTTTTTTTCACAAGAAAAATATGAAACAAGAAGGACAAAGACCCATACAAATGCTAGACTATGATTCAGTGCTTAAAGACTTCTGTTTCAACATTTTTCTATATGTACCCTGAGAACTATGACAATTTCTCCTGAGACATGGAAACAAACTCTAAATTAGACTTTCTATAATCTCCTCAAATGGTGCCCATGTTCTTAACAAATTCATATAGAATTATAAGCCAAGGAAGGGATATTTTGAAAGTGATGCCAAAATAAACCTCAGCCAGAATGAGGAGCAAAAGAAGAGGGGATCATTACTTTTAAGCTAATGGCCAGGCTGAATGTAAGACAGAGTGATGGTAGCTGGTTACAAAGTGTACGGAAAGTGGAAACCCCAGCACTGTTTCATCAGTGAAGACTCGCTTTATGTGTGATGTCCATTAATTCTCAATTATTAAACATCTATCTATCTATCTATCTATCTATCTATCTATCTATCTATCTATCTATTATCTGTCTATCATCTCTTTAATCTAGCATCTATCTATCCATTCATCCAACCATCTATCTATCTTTAATTCCCCTAAGCCTGTAAAATGTATAGTATTCTATGTGTTGTGCGCCTGTGGCTGGGCAGAAAGAGGGACGGTGATACCAGGAGGCTGGGCAATGGAAAAATATAGTCACTTGTGAAGCTCATCTGACCTTTTTTTTTCTTTTCTTTTTTTTTTTTTTTTACTCTCCACAGAAAAAAAGGTATCAAACCCTTCTCAGAGTCAAAACAATTGGCCTCTGACAATATTACTTTTGATTATGTATATCAAATATTATACATGATTCATGGCATTAGCAGTAAAACCTATTTATAGCACAAATGGATAAAATGCGGTATTCTAGGTTTAATTATTTTGCTGTTATGTTATTTGTATTATGAGAAATGTGGTTGGCACATTATATAGAGGTCCAATTTTTGACTTGTGAAAATACATATCCAAAGATACAGAAAACAAAAATGACCCAGTCATTTGCAAAACAAAGTTTTTGTATTCCATAAGAAATCACATCAAATTTTCACCATTGCAACAAAATGCTCGTATACTGAATGCAGTCTAAATCTTTGCACAAAACCATAATGCTAAATTATGATCAATTTGTTAATAATCTAAATTTCTTTATGTAACACTTAGTTTTAAATGTTATAATATATAAAATATAGTTTTAGAAAATAATTTCTGAAAGAACTGAGCAGGTTGTTTTAGACTCTGAGCATAGGTAGTTTTATTGAAACATGTTGTAAAATGCAACTACTTTGATTCAGTGACTCTACTGTGCCTTCACATTTTTAGCTAGCAGTACAGATGACACTGGCTTTGTTCGAAGAATGCTGTTAGAAAACATTTTCAAGAGAATGCACCTCTCTGCCTAGGATAAGGTCACCAAGCCTTTGCTTGGCTTGCTCATTATTATAATCTTGTAAAGTCACCATTGTTTAGGAAAATTCTTCGAAGAGGCATTTTTGAACACTCATGTCACTCACTATTACATCTCCCTGTTTAGTTTCTTCTTAGATCTTGACAATAGCTACATTTATTTCCAATATAATGTTCATGGTTGTATCTTAGTGTCCTTAACCATATCTGGTGCATAGTGCGAGATTAATAAATGTTGATTTGCTGAATAATAATGTAAGCTATCAGAGGCTAATTAAAAACTAATGATTGGAGGAGGAATGGATTTCTCTTTCTAACTTAAAAAAATATACATTCAATGCCAAAACACCACATTCACATAAATGAAAACCCAAAATAAAGACAAGAAGTCATCATGAACAGATTTATTGCTGCCCCCCAAAAAAAGTTTTTGGAATTTCTTCCATTTTAATTGTTATAATTATATGTCATACATAATGTCATGCTTTGTTTTCCACATTTTTCCACATTATAATTTGTAATAGATGCTGTCAGTGAGTTGCCCATAGTATTTAGAATTTTCAGTATGCTCTGACCAACTTCTAACTGCCAGTGTCTGTATCTATGTGCCTCAGCTGGAAATCCTGGGCATATAAACACCCTAGTCCCCTGGTCTTTCAAGTAGAAACATTTTGAAAAGTAGTTTACATCATTTATAATGTGTGGGATCCTCTATGTCCCTCATTTACTAGATCAATATACAATCCACTATAATTATTTTGGTTTATTGGCTAAGTTGTTGAGTGCTAACTGATAACAACTTAAAGCTTATATACAAGCTGACAGTTGAATGAAAATGAAATTCTTTAATGGATTAATAGGACTTGTTAAATACTAATGTTGTCATTTCCATAATTTTATCAAATCATGGAAAAAGCAGTACTTGAAAAGTCCTTTAAATCACATAATAAAAGTATATGTTTGATCCAATTCCAAGTCATTCTCTTTTTATTCTTTTAAAATACGAGGTCTTTCCAAAAATATTCCAGCCACTGATAATATAATGGGGATGGTTTATGCGACATTAATGTAACCTGGCAGCCAAGGAAAGTGAACTGGAATGCACATTGTGTAAACAATGATGACTTCACTGTACTAGTCTGTGGGGTCAGTAGATGCCACTGAGTGAGCATGTGTACTGTGTGACCGCTGCACTCAAAATGACTGAGCAAGTAGAGCAAATAATGTGCATCAAATTTTGTGTCAAGCTTGAACACTCCTCTGCAGAAATTATTTGGATAATTCAGAAGGCCAAAGCAATGGGCATCTTGTGATTTCCAGCTTCATCACAGCAACCCCTGCTCATGCATCTTATCTCGTGGAGAGACTTTTGGCATATCGTCAGATCACCCAGGTGAATCAGCCCCCTTACAGCCTAGACTTGGCACCCAGTAACTTCTGGATTTTTCCCACTAAAATCACCTTTGAAAGGGAAGAGATTTCAGATCATCAATGAGATTCTGAAAAATATGACCAGGCAGCTGATGATCATTTGGAAAATTGTCTGAGGTCTCAAAGTACCTATTTTGAAGGGGACTCAGGTATCATTGTCCTATGTACAACGTTTCTTGTATCTAGTATCTTCTTCAATAAATGTCTCTATTTTTCATATTATATGGCTGGATACCATCTGGACAGATGCTGTATATTTTTAATTCCCACATTAGCAGTTTTTTCCAAATATTTAAAATACCTTCTGCATTCTCTTTAAATTATGAAAAGCTATCTGGATCTGTTTTATACTATTCTAGACTTATCCAAATATATCTATTTTCACTTAGCATTTCCTATCTATATTTCTTAAGATTATTGTATGATTGTATCTATAGTACATCGAACCATAAAGATCACATACTTTATATAAATGAGAAAAACATTCAACTAATTATTCTGCAATTAACAAGGTGCAATGAAGAAGTTAAGTTCTTAATATTTGCTTGTGGTTGACAAGTTTGATGACAACATAATTATTTGAAATGCTGACCAGCATGCTGTACGTATTTAGTAATGATGTGTCTGTGGCCTATCACAATGAATCACATTGTATTTATGTCTAATACCACACAGCATCCCTCTATAACATAATTGGTGAAAGTAAAAATAATTAAGCATCTATTCTTACATTTGTGGGCTTAATTCTTAGATCAATATGTTCAAAGGTGTTTATTTATGTCTCAAAAATATAGGTCTTTATAAAAATATATTTAGTTATTCTCACATTCAACACACAAACACACAAAACATCCATTTTATATTTATATATAAACTTCCCTTTTTTATAATGGAACTATCTTAGTGGTATTCTATTTTTTAAACATACTATTATTGTGCATTGAGGAAAGACTATTACTTATATCTAAATGTAATTGCCTAAGAGATTATTGATATGTCTTTCAAACAGGACCATTAGTTCTTCATGATCTATTATCTCTAGATGGAGACAATTCTTCCTTACTCTCTCTTGAAGGAGAAATTGGAAAGTCTGTGTTGGTGGGGAGAGGTAGATGGAAGACATTACTAAATCAAAAGTGAATACTCCTTCCTTTGGTTCCCAGAAGGAGAGCTGATGATACACAATATAACCACATTCATCAAAGGGAAACATTTAGGAGCATTTTAAAGTCCTCTATAGTTCCATATGTTGAAGGTGGTGTGCATAGAGTGAACTTATGCTTTTTGGGAAAATGCATTTTCCTCATGGAAGAACTTTTCTCTGCCTTGGAAAACTACTTGCCATCAGGAATGTTCCCAGGATACTGAGAAGTATGCTGTATTAAAAGGAAGAACTTTCTATGTCAGGCTTTTATAAATTTTCTAGCTGAAGCTCAAGAAGGGTTTGATCGATTTCGGATTCTGCTCAATAACAAGGAGAACAGAGCTATTGCACGGTAGGCTTAGGGCCGACCTGAAAACTCCGAAGTCAGCTGCATTGCTCTATGTGGCAACTGCGGGACTCAGTCTCATGTAAGATGTGATCCCATCGGCAAGAGGCTTCTCCAGAAGCCATAAAATACTATATAATGGAAATATCTTAATCTAAAAAAGACTGTCACCCCCTTGAAACACATTACTATGGGTATTAACAAGTCAACTAGATGCAAGGTGAGAATATAATAAGATTAAGAACTAAATTCTGGTTCATAAATATTCAAAACATGGGAGGATAAAAGCAATGCATACATTAAAAAGTATGCATTGTTATGGTGTTTGGACATCAAAAAAGACTGAAATCCACAGGAAGGAAGCGTCAACACCATGCAAAATCAGAAGCATGCCTTGGTTCTAACACTGTTTGCTATTTACAACTAGCATGACTTTGAGCTGGTAACTTAACTTCTCATTGTCTGTTTCCATGGTTATAAACTGGAACTGATAATGATACCTACCTCATAAGATTATTAGGAAAGCTTGATAAGATAAAACATATAATTATGAGAAAAGCTTCTAGAATTTTATATTATACTTTTATGTTATTATAATCAAAATCATTGTTAAGATTAGGGCTTAAAACTGATCATTTTCTTTTATTATTTATAATATATATTATTGTCATATCATTATGTTAATAATATACATTATTAATATTAATATATATTAAGTTGTTTTTCAAAAAGGATGTCCATGATATCATTATTTTGTTTGCTGCATTTCAGGTTCTCCAGTATAAAGACTAAAGTTTTTCTATTATTTAAGGGTTAACAACACATCTTTTGCATGGCCATTGCCCAGATGAAAATAAACTATCCTATCCCCTCCGACCCCCATATGACCCACCAAAATAATAGCCTATGAGTTATAGAGAATTTGGTAAACCTGAAAACTCACCCTGGTATTTGTTTTAATGATATTACATTAAGATCAATGCAAAGATTCTCTTACCTAGAGAAAAAGATGAAAGCTCTATCAGCATATATGGTGTCTAAGCCAAAAGAGTTAGCCATTTTAGACATTAGGATATTTAAATCTTGGGACATTAATTAAGAATTTACAGCTAATAAACGGGTATAAAAATACAAACAGTGATGGGGAGCCTACACATTAAAAAGCTAGGATTAGTAAATATCAATGATGCTTCTCACAGTAATTTGGAAGATTATTTTCCAAAAGTGTAGCCAAAGAGAGAGCATTTATCAAAGACTTAATTGAGATAAGTATCAGAATCCTGTGTTTTTTTGAAATCCATTAATTACATATAATGAAATAACCATGATAATTATTCTTTTTGTTTCATTTCAAATTGGTTATTCTTTTGAATTACTAATGAAATTATAAATTAGGCTATACATTTCAAATACATCCTTGATTGACAACTGCAAAAAAAAAAAAAAAAAAGAAAGAAAGAAAGAAATGGTCACTTAACTGGAAATTACACAATAATGTAGCATTCCCAATATTAAGATGCTTTTAAGAGTTAAACATGAGCTTCTCTATTTCAAAATAATTATATTGATGGAATTTTTAGAATGATTATTTAATGTTTGGTGACAAGGAAGTTTGCATTCATGGTATTCATAAAATGTTCACTTTGATTTCACATGCTTTAAAAATATAATTTCTACATAACATAGTTGGTTCATTTAACATTCATTTATATTAGTCATTAGATGATAAGATATAAGGTTGTAGTTGAATTATAAAATATCAATACATGTATCAAAAATCCTTAAATGTATGTACTAAAGCTGTGTTTACCATTCTGTAAGATTCTGCAATATCTCTGATATTCTGGGTTACCATGACAACATGCGATTTGTATACTACTTAGTATTTAAGAATTTATTTTTTTATTCTTATTTTTATTCTTTACATATTTAGTGATGATCTTGCTATAGTTTGCACAATAAGACTTTTGAGCACCTTAAAATAAATGTTATATCAAGTTATAAGTTATTTATTATTAAAACAATAACTTATATAGTTATTGCTTGTATAGTTATGTTAAATTATATAGTTAATAAAATATATAATTATTTATCTAATATGATTATCAGAATACTATAGTAAAGAACACAGATACAAGCTGATGGCAAATGTTTTACCCTTATAGAATAGTTATTTAATTATTAACAATAAAAATAGTTGTAATAGTTGACATTATTTAATAATGATATTTAATAATTTAGTCCATACATACAAAAACAAATAAACAGAAAGATACTTGGAAACATCAAGTACTCCTTCTTAAAAAGAAAATGTCATATCTAGAAATACATAATTATTCATATGTTATATTATGGGCTCCCAAGAAGGGACCTTTGCTTTATTGACACTCCTGTTTGCCCAAAACACTTTCACAAAGAACTGTACTTTTTTCTAAAATGCTTTGCAAGTTATTTGTACACTGTTGTTTCTATTCTTCACCCTGTTCAGACCAACAAAATGCATCAGTTAAGTCTATTAACAAGTCATAAAAAGCAATAAATACACCACTACATAGCAGGTCCAAAAACGAGTTTCAATGTGTGGTCATCAGATTGATTCATACAAAACCTGTAGCAAAACCATTCTGAAGAATGGGCTCCACCGTGCCGTATCCAGACCCTCAGTGGAGGAAGAGGAGCTTGAGGAAGGTAGTGTAAAAATGAGATGTAAAGATGATTAGACCTAGAGCATAATCTTACCTAAAGGCCCCAGGTGATATAGGCCTTGCTTATAGCTGTTCCTTGAAGGACGTGTAGAAAACAAGACCGAACCCAAATTTTAAAAAATCCCTTTTACTATCTCCCAACATCTTGTCCGTCACTCCCACTTTCTGCTAAGAACACCCCAAATAAATTGTAATAAAGGGTATCAATGTACTCAGGGAAGTTGATACTCTAAAAACACAGGGAATGGACCCTATTCAGCTGAAGTTGTGTAGTTTGCCAGTGATTGGCCTAGAAGAAACCATAAGGAGAAAATACTGCACACTTTAGGGAACCATATTCCTTCCTGATGAAAACAGAGGGTAGTAAGAAAAGAGATCTCCACAAACTTCGTCCTTGCTACTTTCAGATGTTGTTGACTAAAGACATGATGTTGTAACTTTTATGCTTCCTTAAAAACAAGTAAAATAGCCAGCCTACTGAACAAAATGCATGAACAGGCTTCTCTGTACCATTCACTGAAGTACCCTGTGTGATATTTCCTACTTCTAAAATTCTGTTAAAGGAAAACATGCAAATGCCTCTAATTTAAGCCAAACTTTGGATATTTCATGTAGCAATATTTTTGCTGATAAACATTCTAGGACAAGGGAAATAAAGGAAAACATAAAGAAATGGGACTATATCAAATTAAAAAGCTTCCGCATGGGTGAAGAAACCATCATCAAAATGAAAAGGGGACTGACTGTATGGAAAAAATATATTTTCCAATGATACATTGGACAAGGGTGTAATCTCCAAAATATGTAAATAATTTATACAACTCAACATTAGAAAAACAAAAATTCCTATTAAAAAACGGGCAAAGGACCTGAATAAAGATTTCTCCAACGAGGACATAGATAGGGCCCATAGACAGATGCAAAAATGTTCAGCATAACTAGCCATCAGAGAGATGCAAATTAAGACTGTGGGGAACCATGGGGAACCGCTCCTTCTGGTTTAGGGAATTGTAGCCCTGGCCGTTAGCCTGACTTGTCCCACCCCACCCCCACCCCAGGCTTGTGTTTAAGTCTCAACAAAAGGCTGGACGGGAGACATAACCGAAAACAACTCAGAGGGTTTCCATGGGAAATGGATTTAAAGAATGCTTGTTATGCTTTAGAACTTGCTCTGCTTTTCTTATCTCTTAGTTGAGTATAAACAATCTCTCGCAAAGAATGTGTGAAACCTTGTACCTAATGCCAGTGTGGCATCAAGATGTTTAATAGACCCTAACACAGACTGGTCACTGTGCCCTCTGCACTGGTACTTGTAATCTGTATTGTCAACTGTAATCCAAGCACCTAAAAACTATTGATGATTTATTAATTTTGACCTTGTATCTCCCATGCATACCCTTCTCAATAAAAAGCATGAGGGATGGAGGTCTTTTGCTTTCTCCACTAGAGAGAGCAGCTGCCTCCCTACTCCCCAGTGTCCTGGATAGATTTTTTTTCCACCGTGGTCATGAAAACTCTGTTGGACAGAGCAGTTTCCAACTGAGCCTAGGGCATTGGGGGCAACTCCTCCTCCTAAGACCACAATGAAATACCATCTCACACCAGTCAGAATGGCCATCATTAACAAATCAATATACAACAAGTGCTGGCGAGGATGTGGAGAAACGGGAACCCTACTGCACTGTTGGTGGGAATGCAGACTGGTGCAGCCACTGTGCAAAACAGTATGGAATTTCCTTAGAAAACTAAAAATAGAACTACCTTATAACTTAGCCATTCTACTGCTGAGAATATACCCAAAGAATCTTGAAACACCAATTCAAAAACATTTATGCACCCCCATGTTCATGGCAGTGCTATTTACAATAGCCAATATTTGGACATAGCCTAGGTGTCCCTCAGTAGATGAAGGAGATCAAACAACCATGTTACATTTACACAATGGAGTACTACACATTGGAAAAAGAAGAAGAAATTCCTACCTTTTGCAATAGCATGGATGGTATTGGAAACTATTATGCTAAGTGCAATAAGTCAGTCGGTGGAAAAGAAGTACCATGTGATCTCATTTGTAAGAAGAATCTAATGAACAAAATAAACTGATGAGCAACATAGAACCAGAAGCATAGAATCACAGAACAGACTGACAGCTGTAAGTGGGAGGGGGAAGGTGGAGGCTGACTGAAAGAAGATGAAAGGGTTAGTCAAAGAACATATGTGAAGGACCTGTAGACACGAACAATGGTGCAGGGAGTGATTATGGATGTGGGGGGCAGTCTGGGCAGAGGGAAGCAAAAGGGGAAAAGTGGGATAACTGTAATAGTATAGACAAAATATTTTAAAAAGAAAAATGTTACTTGCAATGAAATCCCTTATTTTCAGTGTCAAATAAATATATGAGTTAAATAAAGAAAAAGCCAAAATTCTTCAGATTTTCTTTAACTTAAAGACAGTATATCCTAAGTGAATCAGGTGACCGTTTTGGTAATAAGATTCAGGATTATAAATGTTTCTTGCTTTTCTCCATCCTCTCATTAAACCAGGAAGCAGTTTTTGTTAGTTTGTAAAATCAGAAAGAGTTCAGAGCTATAAGAAATATATCAGTGACAGCAATAGAGTCTTTGTTTTTCCTTGCTTGCTCATTTTAAAATTTATCTAAAACCTTCTTCACTTCTATTACTTTCACTGTTTAATTTTCATGTCATTCATCTTTCCTATCAATTAACAGCAATTTTTATCACCATATTTGGTTGAGCAAGATAAGAAATTATTATCAATTATAATCCAAATAGCAGAATTCACTGAATACATACATACAGCATATAATTTTGTGCATTACATCTATCTTTGTAATTATGCTATGTTTACCATAAAATTAACATTACTTAGATTCCTACCTGTGCCAGCTGAGGACAAAGATAAGACAGAGGTAGACAGGAAACATTCAGAGGAAAGAGAAAGTAAATCACAAAAATGTAACAATTTACCAAGCTTGATGGTTAATAGAAATATCTCCAATTTTTTTTCTGTTTATGAACATACTAAAGATGAGAAAGCTAAAGTAATGTCAATATGGAGTAATAGCAGAATCAAGAAATGAAACCGGGTTCCTTCCTAATTACTGAAATAGTTCTCTCCAAGTTGCTTTGAATGGCGCGTTTTCAAATACAGCATCTTGGATGTCATTTGCTTTGCATCTGAAAAGCAAAGGCAAATTAGCCTTAACCAAATGAAATACTAAGTGAAGAGATGGATGCATAAATATGATACAAAATGTGTAACACACATACAAAAGAAAACATTTAATTTAGTTTAAAATAGTGCAGGTAAATCTTCTCTTTATTACAACCTTCCTTCAAGTCTCCTAGTTTCATATTCATTCTCAGTTTCATATTATTTAATTCTATTTGTTGATTTCTTCCTGTGTCTATATGTATATTTGTAAACTTTGGTCTCTCCATGTATTAATTTAGCAAATATATAAGCTGGATAATTTTCTAAAATCTAGAAATAAACAGGTAAATTATCTCTTTTTAAGTGTCTTTGACTCTAATGGAAAAATAAATAATAAATAAATATATAACTTAAGGTCGGGCGTTTCCTATGAGCCAGACACTATAAACACTTTAGATAAAATAGCATCGTTATTTTCAAGAAACTATTATTAACCTACTTTTTGCAGTTGTGGAAACTAAGGTACACAGTGACAAGGTAAAATGACTAAAGATCACATAACTTGTAAAGAGTGAAACCCAGGGAATATACCTTCATAATCTGCACTCTCTGCCACTGCCATGGTAGCTTCCCATGTGGTAAGTGTTCTTGAAAAAAAATGAAAGTGGAGCTTTTTAAGAGAAAACAAAAAGGAATGAGTAGGAGGAGAGAAGGTATTTTATTTCAGGAGGTCAAAGAGTCTCAGCGAGAAGATAAGGTAGATAGCCAAACAATTAGGTGAGGAAGAACTTTGAAATGCGTGCTTCCTGCGTACAAGAAAAGCAGAGCAAACAACAGGGGTGATCTGCAGTGAGAGGGAGGTAATGGGTGAGGTAACAGAGGGTCAGGAAGCAGATAATGTCAGACTTTTAACCTCACTATAGTTCTTATGTGTGATGAAAAATCTCTGAGAAACTTGGAGCAGGTAAGTAATACATTCCTATTAAAAACACTAGTTGGACTAATAGTTTGAAAAATGGTGTAAAAGCACTAAAAATGGAATAAGAAGAATCAGTAAAGATTTGGGAGAGGATGCCTAAGGTTTTAACAGCCAAGGTGGTTACATATCAAGATGGTGGTTTTTATATATTAAGATTCCCTGATAATTGGACATGGGATTGGAGGTAAAGGGAGTCAAGGCTGACATCAGGGTTTTTGACCTTGGCCACAGGGAATTGATAGTGCCAAGCACTTCAGTCGGGAGGAACAGACTAGAAGTAGGGCAGACATTCAGTTTGAGACTAACTTTGAGACACTTGTTATTTCCTAAACTTTGTAACATGGCTAGTAGAAACAAAATTTTACTTTTCATTTAATTTATTGAATACGATTTTAAACCTAAAAACTGTTATTCAATACAGTTATTAAAAAAATTTAGGTGTTCTTGGATCAGGTTGATTTGTGAATCTACTTTTTCAAAAGTAAATTTTATGAAATCCAGGTATAGGTCAAGTGATTGATGAAAATTTTGCATCTGAGTTGAAATATCTCTTAAGTATCAAATACACACTGGATTTCCAAAACTACAGTTCAATGGATCATAGGGTATACGCTTTGCATTCACTAGAGAGATTGAAGGTGTCAGTAAAAGAATTGTGTTGAAATTCTGCGGCTGAAGTCGTCAATTAGAGAGTGAGTTTGGTTAGCAAAGAACAATGTCTTCCTGGGGGTTGTCAATCCGAACATGAGGAGCCCTTGGTTTTTTGGAATGAGTTTGTTTTATTTCACTTGTGGGTAGGTGTTGAAAATTAGGGAAGGAAAATACAGAAAGCTTTGCCTTATAGTCTTAGAAAATACCTGGATGCTTGTGTTTCAGTCCTTCTCACCCCTTTTTATCAATATATCTAGAACAATTTTGACAAGTTGGAACTACGACCCATTTAGGTATTTTTTCCAAAAGTTTCCCAGGTCATTAGTGACATATTTACATTAGGATTACATACATTTTAACTCATAATTTATCATTGATTCTACTATGGTTGGGGTGACCAGGTACCCTGGTTTCCTGTACCTGCCCCAGTCGACAGCTTTTTATTCTGATATAATTAGCAACAATGTTCCATTTCACTGTAAAGGTTTCCTGATTTGAGTGGTTAAGTATATGTTCACCCAAATTATTCTAGGATTTTGCTTTTAGTCTGGGGAAACAAAGTCTTCAGTTTGTTTAGTCTGGATTTCTGCTTCTGTTTTTATTAATTGGTTTTACTTTCTTTTAGTTTATATTTTTTATCCCTGTCATATTTTCCTTTCTGTTCATCTCTACCATTCATACTTTATATCAGAATCTTATCAGTTCGTACTTGGATAATTAATCAGATTTTAACCAGTGTTCCTGCCACCTCAACTCACTAACACAATCACCTTTGCAAATTTTGCAAGACTCAATGTTGAGAACTATAAAGAAAAATAAATGTGAAGGGTTTAGGATATCAGGAAAGAATGAGATACTGTGTAAGGCAGAACTGGAGGTGAACGCAGCCACATGATAAAATGGCATTTGGACTAAACCACGGTGAATAGACAGACTCTTGTTTGGGGTGGGTTGGGGGACATGAGAATAGGAAGAAATGCTGATGATGAGGGAAGGAATGGTGAAACCAAGAGAAAAGCATGGACCTCCCTGACATAGGACTGCTTTCAGTTAATGTTTATTTTTTTACTAAATTGCTCTTGAATCTTTTTTTTTTTAAATCTCTTCTCTGACGATTACCTTTATTTTCCAGAATAGTTATTTTTCACCCAAAACCATTTTAAATAAATGCCCTATAAGAAGTGATATTTCAACCCTATACTCTCAAAAACATACCAATAACTTACAGAGGTTTCTAATGACAAGGTGCTGAGCTTGTAGAATAGCACATAGTACACCTTTGAGTTACACGCCATGTCTGGATGAACCCCAAGGAATTCACATTCCATTTTGTATGCTAATCAAAGCAGGCCAAAATGTAGGATTAATTACAACTCTTCCATCTATTTCACATATGTACTATTCCCGAATAGTGTAAAGGACTTATTTAGCCTTTATTTTGCCCTGAGCACTTTTTATATGCTCTAACTATTTTAAGGGTATTTTTTTTTTTTGGTCCTCATAACCATGATACTCTTAAAAGATTGTAAAAATACTCAAGGTAGAATGCAACTTCCTAAGAATGACCTCTTCATTGCTCTTATCCACCAAACATGGCATGTGTTCTTTTTTGATGAGTATACCATATCTTTAGTATATTACAGATTATAAACAAAATGTGTACATTACTAATTAATAATCGATGCTTGAAACAGCTAACTTAAGGACGAGAGATTCTTCGCATGAAGAGATGCTAACTATAGCACCATCTTTCCAGCACATACGCCAGGTGCATGGCATCAGTGAGGCCATTTTCACGAGGGCATGAGTGCACTGAGGTAGGCAGGTAACTGGAAATTAGGAAATCTACACTGGAGACTTACTTCTGCTGATAAGATTCCTGAGAATAGGGACTTTGTTTGATTTGCTACTGTGGTCTAACGTCTAGATCCACACAAGTCTGAAATGTATTGAGCACTAAATAAAGACTAAGGAATGAACTCATGAATGCCTACTGCTGCAGTTAACATCTCAAGTCTTCAGTTTCCTCATCTGAAGTTAAATGGACACTTTAAAGAGTTCTAATGTATCTACTGTATCTTGGAGTCTATATTGTAGTCAAAAAAAATATTAAATAGTTTTGTTGTGGCCTATTTCCCCCCATACTTTCTTCCTCCTTTCCTTTTCCTGTCCTTCTTATTCTACTTTATATTATACTTCTTTTTTTCCATCATTGTCTTTTCCTCCTCATTAAGTTAAATGAACATTACATATTTTACAGTTTAAGTGGCGTAAGTTGTCTTTGTTTGAGAGAAAGAGATAAAGAAAAGGAGAATTATAAAAATTTTCGTACCTTTCAGAGATTTCACAGAACATAGAAAACACTTCTTTTTACACAGGAAAGTAAAGGCTATCAGCCCTGAGACACAGGGAGGTTTAGAGATACTACATTTTTATCTTTTCATTTGCTGTCAACTTTTTGTTCCAAAAAGCTCTGGCACATTTCATGTCTCAGCCATGCATGTGGGGGCTCTTTCCCTGCCACACTGTGCAGTATTTGTCTCATTCTATTACAGATATATAACTTTATAGAACCCTTCAGTTGAGCTTCAGATTATCTCCCTATTTTAGTGTGTCTAAAATTGAATTTTTAGCACCATTACTGCACCTGTTTTCCCCTGCCACTAGCAACTGACAACATGTACACTTCCACTAGGTATTCTGTTTTAAAACAATAAGGTGAAAAATAATAATGCAGGGAAATTAGTTGTTAACAGTTGAGATTTTAATTTTAATTATCTCTCATTTGAGGACTGTTTTTGAGGGAACTCATTGTATCCCTCCAATCATGCCTTATTGTAAGTAAGTGCTTTCTTGTTTCCTAAATATTAATATTGTTTCTACCAAAATCAGATGTGTGGGTCAGTCTTCAGCTTATCACAACATCTGTTATCTCTTTTTATTTCTCATTTGGACATAGTCATGACTACCAACTTATCTATGCCTTTTAGCACACTGTACATCACAACATCCTGACATAGAACCAATGGTAACAACAGAATGTTTGAACCAAAAAGTAATCAAGAAGTTAATGAGTAAAGAAAGACTTTAAAAACTCAAATGATATCTCAGAAAATAGGCAAAATAATTCCTTGTAAGAAACTGTATGTGACTGACGATTTCTACAGCTACTAATTTCCTGCCTTCATATACATTTTTAAAAATTCTGTGCATTTATGTTTTCTTTCTTCCATTTTTTATTTCAGCAGAAAATCCTTTCACTCTTTTCTTCGAAATAAGTAATTTATACATGGACGTCCTCATAAAAGATGATTCCTCTGCTTTTTAATGTCTTTTTAAAATGTATATTAATTTATTCAACTTATTCAATATATAAATGGTTGTTGTTGCCTGATTCTTAACCTTACCAATTTACCAGTCTTCTTGATTTTTTTCCTATTAGCTGATTTTATTTTTCTTATATTTTCTTTCTTTACTCTTGTTACTTTAAGTGTAGTTCAAATCTTTATTATCAAATATTTATCCAATTGTAATAAATTCTTAAGTGCCCTTCCTCCAATATTTTATATTTTAAATCCATCTTGTTAGTAGTTTACGTCTAGATTCACCTTCTCCAAAAACTATTTCTACTGCATCATCCCACCTTTAAAACTTTTGTATTTCTGCTTTGAATGAAGTCCAACCTCTCTCTTAGTATGACATTGATTAAAGCTGTATTTCAAACTTGTCTTATTTGGTGTACTCAGCAGAAGACCTTAAAGCAAAGATATGAACACAATATATGGGAAGTGATCAATAAGACAACAGACAAGAATGAGAAGTGAGACAAAATGGAAGAAAGCCAATAAAGTATATATTACCAAGCATGCTATCACTGTGTATATCTGGAATTTTTTTTTAAATCCAACTGGGAGACTTTGAGGATTACTGTAGGATATATGTCTCTGTGTTTTCTTATACAAGGAGCAAGAGAAGGGATTCTTATCCAACAATGGATGTAATGATACATTTAGTAAGTATTTAAGCTTTTTGGGACTCTGTGTTAGGTACACTCATATACATTATTTAATTTGATATCACAGAATACCTTTGAGGTTAATATTGCAATCCTCATTTCGCCGTGTTTGCAGATATCAGGTGACTTATTCAAAATAAAAGTTCACTTCCAAAATTTACTCATATCTGTTTGTCAGTTACAGTCAATAATTCATCACTGTTCATTGTGCACTGCCTTTGGGAATGAGTCTCATTGGAATCACAGGAATCAGTTTTGTGAATTCATATACCACTTACGTGCCGTACACATCCATCAAATGATTTATGCTGTCCTCAAATTATGTAATTATTTTATCAGTCTCAGCTTTGTCTATTTAAATTGCAAGCTTCTTTAGGAGAGTGACAATTCTTTCTATACTACTAATAATACACAACGATTTACTATACAATTTTTGATATTGTTCTATGATGTTGAGTATAATTAATTTCATCTTTTGCATATTACTGAAACTTTGCATCTAAACATGTTATATGGCATCCTCAATACAAAATTTTCTAATATTTATTACTATTTCTACTATAATTAAAAAAAATTTATGTCTATTGGATTACTTATTTCTATACCTTTTTCAACTCAGAGCACTAAAGTGTATTTGTATATAAAAATATATGCATATATATATAATGCTATACAGCTATTTTTAATATATTAAAATTAAATAAGGGTGCATTTTCAAAAATGGATAATTTATTGGTTGCTAGGAAATCTTATTAAAATATGACAATAAGAACATCTTATGTTAAGGAAATTTATATTTTATTTTTGGCAGCAATAATTCACTATATATCTTTTTAGTCATTTTCTAGAAGTATAAAGAAGCAATGTAGCAAGAGCTTGAAAAGACATAATCAAATGATTACTAGATATGTGCAAAATTTTAAAAGAACTTGGCTCCCTTTTCTGTTCAATAATGCTTATGTTATTTATAAGATAATGCAAATATTCTCACATTAATTCACCACACTGTTCTTTAAAAATATGAGAAAATGTTAATGGGGTGAAATATGCAAGACATTTATAAATCAAGCTATTATGCTAAATTTATGCAAATATGAATATTGTTAGTTAAAATAATAATTTTTTAAATATTGCCTTTGAAATGTTCACTTCATTAGCATGCATATTTTTTATTAAATTTATTGGGGTGATATTGGTTAATAAGATCATATAGGTTTCAAGTACACATTTCTATGGTACATGATTTGTATATTGATTGTATAGTGTGTTCACCACCAAAAGTCAAATCATCTTCTGTCATCATATATTTGGCCCCCTTTTTTACTATTCCCACCCCCTACTTCTGGTAATTACCATACATGGTCTATGTCTATGAATTTCAGTTTTATATTCCACATATAATTCTTTTAAATATATTCCACATATAATTCTTATAATTCATATGATTCTTAGCTTTTTCTGATGTATTTTGCTTAGCATGATATTCTCAAAGTCCATCCATGTGGTTGCAAATGGCGATATTTCATTTTTTCTTATGGCTTATGAGGATTGCATTAAATCTTTATATTGCTTTGGGTAATTTGGCCATTTTAGCTATGTTGATTCTTCTAACACATGAACGTGAATGTCTTTCTGTTTCCTTGTATCTTTTTCAATTTCTTTTAATAATGCTTTGTGGTTTTCAATATTTTGGTCCTTCACATCCTTTGCTAAGTTTATTCCTAGGCATTTTCTTTTGATTGTAATTGCAAAAATAATTGTTATTTTTTCATTTCTTTTCCTGAAATTTGATTGTTAGTGTACAGTAAAGCAGTAGATTTGTGTACATTGATTTTGTTTATCCTGCAACTTTTCTGTATTTGTTTCTAATACTTTTTTAGTGGAGTCTTTAGGGTTTTCTATATATGGAATTATTTCATCTGTAAAAAGTGACACTCTTTCTTCTACATTTCCAATTTAGATGTCTTTTATTTATTTCTCTTGCCAGATTGCTCTGGCTAGGACTTCCTCCTCTATGTTGAATAAGAGTGGTAAGAACAGACATACTTGTCTTGTTCCTGATTTTAGAGGAAAAGTTTTTAGTTTCTCACCATTGAGTATGATACTGGCTGAGGATTTGTCATATCTGACCTTTATCATGTTGAGGTACTTGCCTTCTATGCCTGTTTTATTGTGTTTTAGTCATAAATGGATGTTGTAGCTTATCATATGTTTTTTCTCCCTCTATTGATAAGATCATATGATTTTATCATTTGTTCTGTTAATGTGGTATATTACATTGATTGATTTGCATATGTTGAACCATATTTGTACCTCTAGAATGATCCCCACTTGATCATGATGTATTATTTTTAATGTATTGTTATATTCAATTTGCAAGATTAATGTTTAAGAATTTTGTATCTGTATTCATCAGAGATAACTGGTCTGTATTTTTATACATGTGTGTATTATTGTTGCCAGGTTTTAGTATCAGTGTTATTTTGGTTTCATAAAAGGTATTAAGAAGAATTGCCTCTTCTTCAGTGTTTTTGGAAGATTTTGGGAAGGATAGTTATTATATCTTCTTTGAATATTTGGTAGTATTCATTATCAAAACCATGTGGTTTGATAATAACCTAATAGACTTCCTTTTATAGATTACTTCCTTCTTTTCCCTGGTTGCCTTCATAATTATTTCTTTGTCATTAATTTTTGATAGTTTTAATACAAGGCATCTTGAAGAAAGCTTTTTTAAGTTGAATTAATTAGGTGTGCTGTTTGCTTCTTGGATTCAAGAGTACAGCTCTTTCCATAGGTTTGGGGAGTGTTCAACTACTTATTTGAATGAGTTCTCAATTCCTTTCTTCTTTTCTTCTTCTGCTATACCTACTATTCTTATATTGCTCATTCTGATGGAGTCAGATAGTTCTTATAGAGTTCTTTCATTTTTTTTATTAAAAACTTATTCATTGATTTGAGAGAGAGAGAGGAAGAGGAGAGAGAGAGAGTGAGGAAGAGGAGAGAGAGAGAGAGAGAGAGAGAGAGAGAGAGAGAGAGAGAGAGAGAGAGAGATTTGTTGTTACACTTATTTATGCCTTCATTGGTTGCTTTTTGTATGTGCCCTGACTGGGGATTGAACCCGCATCCTTGGTGTATCAGACTGATGCTTTAATCAACTGCTGTGTGGCTGTTACTAGTTCTTTCATTTTTTATGCTTGTCTCTCTTTTCTTCTCTCTGTGCCATTTCTAGATTCTTATTTTGATATCACTAATTCTTTCCTTCACTTGTTCTACTCTGTTTCTTATGCTCACTAGCTCAGTTTTGATCTTTTTTATTTAGTTTTTGATCTCCAGAATTTCTGTTTGGTCTTTTTATTTTTTAAGTTTAAATATCTTTGGTAAAGTACTTGTTTTATTCATTGATTTGTTTTATGAACTCATTAAACTGCCTTTCTCTATTTTCCTATATCTCATCAAGTATTTACAGAACTGTGTCTTGAAATCTCTGTAATTTAAATCACATATTTCCATGTCTTTAAGTCTGTTTTTTGGTAATTGTTTTAAATTTTCTTTTAAAAAATAATTTATTTGTTTGTTTATTTTTAGAGAGAGGGGAAAGGAGAAAGAGAGGGAGAGAAACATCACTGTGTGGTTGCCTCTCATTCAAGCCCCCAATTGGGGACCTGATGTGCAACCTAGTCACGTGCTCTGACTGGGAATCGGACCAGCGACACTTGGCTCACAGGCTGACGCTAGAATTTTCTTTCAGAGCTGCCTCTCTACCTTGATTATTCATGGTATTTGATAGATTATTTCTCTGTCTGGGCATCTATGTATGAGTGTCACTTCTCTAGTAGGTTTATACAAAGAAGGCTGTCTATCATTGTCCAGTTGGTGGCGCTGAGTCACAATTTTTTTAGCTGTCTTTAACTTCTATGGCCGTTCAGCTCTCCACGGTACTGTGGATAATGGGAAGGTGTGTGCCTTGTCTAGTCTCAGGGAACCAAGACCGCAGAGTAATGCAATGAGTGGTGGGGCTCTGAATTTGTGAAATCCCAGCACAGTCTGCCACAGCTAGACACTGCTGTCAGTTAGTCATGATGCTTGGTGGGTGGCATGGGTTGGGGTGACCACCTTCTAAGTTGCTTTGTCATCCCAGTAATGGGGACCTTGGACCTCCACAGAGTCTGCCCTGCAGCTTCAATCTCCTTTGCTCAGGGAAAAGGTGATTCTGTAGTACACATTCTTGGATTTGTAAATAATGTGCTCCACCACACAACACCAAGGGCAAAAAAAAGTGAACTCAGTGATATTAAGAGGCAACCAGGTTCTAGTCCTTTGTTCCTATGTCTGGAATGCCAATCATCTGACAACCACAGGTGCATCTCTATGCTGTGTCCCTGTCCAGGTCACTGGCCTCAGTTGCATTTTCTACTGTCCACTCCTGCTGGAAGGCCCACAAAATCTCTTTGCTCCTCCTGACTGAAAAGAGTGGCAGCCACATCCTGATTCTTCCCCTCTCCAGGCTGAGCAATTCCATGAGCTCCCAGCTATAGGGCTACCTTAGTGGTTCATTTCAGTGCTTCTCTCTTTTTGCCCCCTCAGTTCATTCTCAGCTACCCACCTTTAGGTGTTTCAAAGCACAGATCTCTCAGTTGTGTCTTTGCATTGAGCAGGAAATCCTTTAAATTATAGCTATTCAAACTCTTGAAACTTCAAGGGGAGAAACCAAGGTGATGTCTCACCCCACTATTTCTGATGTCACTTCTACACATTCCTTTAAAAATGATATGCTTAATATTGTTATTTTTAGATAATGTAGTGATATATATTTATAGTAAATTCTTCATTTAATGTTGAACTTCATTCAACATATGTGACATAGGATGAGGCTTTCAGATTTTGAGACATTTTCAAGTAGAAATAAAACACTCACAATATCATTGTTCTCTTCTGTTTGTGTTTCTTGGATGGTCAGTAAATATCATCATTTACATCCTGAAAATAACTAGTAGTACAAGCTTCCTGTAGAAACTTTATTTCATGAGAAAAAAAATATTTTGAAAAAAAAATTTATTGCAAAATAGATTTTCTTTTCCAATGATGTTAGTAGATTCTCTACTTCACCCCCATCTCCAAAATCTTTTTCAGACAACACAATGATTAAGCGTCAGTGAATTAAAACATTATCATTATGAGTAGAGGAACTTTACCGATGTTAGAGATGTTCATTGTGGCATCTCGAATATCTAAAATACTTCTTTAAATGTATTTAGTACCAATTAAATATTACTGAGTAAATATTACATTGAAAAGATGGACACAAATGTATGCTTAATTAATACTACTAGATTCATATTTATTTAAAAGTGACAAATTTCTAGAAACATACAACCTTCCAAAACTGAATCAAGAAGAAGTGGAAAGTCTCAACAGACCAATAACAGAGAAAGAAATTGAAACAGTAATCAAAAATCTCCCTGCACACAAAAGCCCTGGACCGGATGGCTTCACAGGCGAATTCTACAAAACATTCAGGGAAGAACTAACTCCTATCCTCCTCAAACTGTTCCGAAAAATCCAAGAAGAGGGGAAAATCCCAAACTCTTTCTATGAAGCCAGTATTATCCTAATCCCCAAACCAGGTCAAGACACAACAAAGAAAGAAAACTACAGGCCGATATCACTGATGAACATAGATACTAAAATCCTCAATAAAATATTGGCAAACAGGATCCAGCAATACATCAAAAAGATCATACATCATGATCAAGTGGGCTTCATTCCAAGGATGCAAGGATGGTTTAATATTCACAAATCAATAAATATAATACATCACCTAAACAAAATGAAAGACAAAAATCACATGATCATATCAATAGATTCAGAAAAAGCATTTGATAAAGTACAACACCCATTTATGATGAAAACACTCAGCAAAATGGGAATAGAGGGAGCGTACCTTAACATAATTAAGGCTATATATGAGAAGCCTGAGGCCAACATCATACTCAATGGACAAAAACTGAAAGCATTCCCCCTGAACTCAGGAACTAGACAAGGTTGTCCACTCTCTCCACTCCTTTTCAACATAGTGTTGGAAGTCCTAGCCACAGCAATCAGACAAGAAAAAGAAATAAAGGGCATCCAAATTGGGAAAGAGGAAGTAAAACTTTCAATATATGCAGATGACATGATAGTATACCTAGAAAATCCTATAAACTCCACTAAAAGACTACTCGATATAATAAGTGAATTTGGCAAAATCGCAGGGTACAAAACAAATATACAGAAATCTAAGGCATTTCTGTACACCAACAATAAAATAGCAGAGACAGAGACAAAAAAGAAAATACCATTTACTACAGCAACAAGAAAAATAAAGTACCTAGGAGTAAACTTAACCGAAGAGATAAAAGACCTGTACTCTCAAAATTACATAACATTGAAGAAAGAAATTAAGGAAGATACAAATAAATGGAAGCAAATACCATGTTCTTGGATGGGAAGAATCAACATCATCAAAATGGCCATACTACCCAAAGCAATTTACAGATTCAATGCAATCCTTATTAAAATACCAATGACATATTTCACAGACCTAGAACAAATACTCCATAAATTCATATGGAACCAAAAAAGACCCCGAATAGCAAAAGCAATCTTGAGACAGAAGAACACAGCAGGAGGAATCACAACACCAGATATCAAACAATACTACAAAGCCACTGTAATCAAAACAGTCTGGTACTGGCATAAGAACAGACATATAGATCAGTGGAACAGAATAGAGAGTCCAGAAATAAACCCAGGCCTCTATGGTCAACTAATCTTTGATAAAGGAGGAAGGAACATAAAATGGAGTGAGAAGAACCTCTTTAACAAATGGTGCTGGGAGAACTGGATAGGGACCTGCAAAAATATGAAACTAGACCACCAACTTACACCACACACGAGAATAAACTCAAGATGGATCAAAGACTTAAATGTAAGCCGTGACACCATAAAAGTCCTAGAGGAAAAGATAGGCAAGAAAATATCAGATCTCTCACATAACAATTTCTTCATGGATACATCTCCTAAAGCAAGAGAAATAAAGGAAAAAATAAATAAATGGGATTACATCAAACTAAAGAGTTTCTGCTCAGCAAAAAAAAAAAAAAAAACATCAGCAAGATGAAAAGGAAACCAACCATATGGGAAAACATATTTGCCAATGACATCACAGACAGGGGACTGACCTTCAAAATATATAAAGAGCTGATACAACTCAACATCAAGAAAACAAACAACCCAATTAAAAAATGGGCAAAGGACCTGAACAAACACTTCTCCGAAGAGGACATACGGAAGGTCCATAGACACATGAAAAAATGCTCAACATCATTAGCCATCAGGGAGATGCAAATAAAAACCACAATGAGATACCATTTTACAGCAGTCAGGATGGCCATCATCAACAAATCAACAAACAACAAGTGCTGGCGAGGATGTGGAGAAACGGGAACCCTGGTGCATTGCTGGTGGGAATGCAGACTGGTGCAGCCACTATGGAAAACAGTATGGAATTACCTCAAAAGATTAAAAATGGAACTGCCTTTTGAACCAGCGACTCCACTAGGATTATACCCGAAGAATCTTGAAACACCAATTCAAAAGAACTTATGCACCCCTATGTTCATTGCAGCACTGTTTACAATAGCTAAGTGCTGGAAACAGCCTAAGTGCCCATCTGTAGATGAGTGGATCAAAAACTGTGGTACATTTACACAATGGAATACTATGTAGCAGAAAGAAAGAAGGAACTCCTGCCATTTGCAACAACATGGATGGAACTAGAGAGAATTATGCTTAGTGAAATAAGCCAGACAAAGAAAGAAAAATACCATATGATATCACCTAATACAGGAAACTAAAGAAC
The DNA here is from genome assembly GCF_987537825.1 of Furipterus horrens. Lineage (NCBI taxonomy): Eukaryota > Metazoa > Chordata > Mammalia > Chiroptera > Furipteridae > Furipterus > Furipterus horrens. The sequence goes on along the minus strand of NW_028327172.1, from coordinate 200,319,955 downwards.
AACACAAACAAATGAACTAAATAGAACAAAGAGCAGAATAGCAGTCAATAGGGGGAAGGGGAGAGGGAGAGAAGGGGGATAAGTAAGGGAAGGGTCTAATCAAGGAACGTGTACAAATGACTCATGGACATGGACAACGGGGAGGGATATGATTGTGGGAGAGGGGGTGGGTTGGGTGGGGGAGAGAAATTGGGGGAAAAGGGGACAATTGTAATTGAAAAACCAAAATAAATAAATAAATAAATAAAAATAAAAATAAAAGTGATCCTGTTTTCACTGGTGTGGCTCAGTTGGTTGAGTGTTGTCCTGCAAAATGAAAGGTTGCCTATTCTATTCCTGGTCAAGGCACATCCCTAGGTTGTAGGTTTGATCCCCAATTGAGGTACATACAAAAAGCAAGCAACAGATACTTCTCTTTCACATTGATGGTTCTCTCCCTTTCTCCTTCCGATCCCTCCTCTCCAAAAATAAATAAATAATTTAAAAAGTGATCCCGTCATGAAAATATTTTAGATTGCTTAGGATTATAACTCCTGAAGAGATAGTACACTAAGTTAAACTGAAAAACATTTCATAGTTTAAAATCTATTGCAGGAGTACAGGCAAAAATGCAAAACAAAACAAAATGAAAAATGGTGAAGATATATGTAGGAAAAAATAAATTAAAGCAAGAGAGTTCTGGGGGCAGTAGATTTCAAAGAAGTGTATTTGAAGGCTAGACACATGTCCACTAAGAAGGTGACCACTGAGTAAATGTCAAAATGAAGCGAGCTAATCCACAATGCTATTTTAGCAGAGCGTTTGACGGAGAGAAACAGAAAAGTACCAGCCTCTCAAGCAGAATCATGTATGGTGCGTTTAATGATTAGCCAGAAAATTTCTGTGGCAGGACAAGAATGAAGAAAGGAGGAAGAGGAGGACAGCTGACAAGTGGAGAAGAACGGACAAGTTAATATGCTTAAGCCTCTATAAAGGAGAACACCTAGTTGCCTTCTAAGGTGACAATTTTCAGGTGCAGATGGATTCCAATATCTGTGAAAAAAATTCAGGTAACAGAGTTGCAATGGTGGTCAAAATTGCAGACTTTGAAATTCCTGCAATATTAATTGACCTTGGATAAGTGATTTAATCTTTCTGGACTTTAGTTTTCTCATTTGCAAAATGGAGATGATGACTGTGCTTCAGAGATTGTTACAAGATCAAGTGAAACATGCACATAAAGCTCAGAAAACAATGTTATAAAATATCTGAGATTTAGAGTTACTTTAGAATTTTAAAAGTAGTAATGGAGTAGCAATTTTAGTTGCACATGGTCACAGAATTCATATAAGTGGGTTTGAGAGTTATTAAAATGGTCAGAGTGTAAGTCTTTGATGCAAATATTTTCTTGATGTTCACAAACAAAAGCAAAAACAAAAACAATAACATCTGGATCCCATTAATCAACTACACCTTGGGATGCATGTTGGTGATACAGAGGGACTGTGGGCTTTTGAAACAGAAATTAATGATTTCTAAGCAATAGTAATGATTGAGCAAGAACATGTCATGCTAAATGGACCATGTAATGGAATTATTAAAGTTCTGAAAGATGTTGTAAGAATTGTATATCTTAATTTTATTGAGCTGTTAACAAATATTTTATAATATTATTCTTTAAATATGTATATATATAATGTATTATATCTTTATAAGTACATATGGGGAAATATATTAATTAAAAATGGATATACTATATATAATTCTAAACGGATCATTAAGAATGATATTATTCTCTATACCCAAGAAGCTGTACTAGAATGACTAAATTTGTGATGAGGTTGTGAGAGGATGAATGTCAGACTTCTAAAATGTGGGGCATTGTGTAATAATGCCATTTTTATATTCTTAATAAATGACAGATAGACAAGAACAAGATTGTAAGTGGCAAAGTACAAGAGAAATGCCCTAGGAGAAAAATCAAAGTAGGAGAACATGGCATTTGGACAAGTGAAATTAAATGTATCTGTTACAGATGTCTGGAAGTTACTTATCAACTTTCACTCAAGCCAATTAGAAGTTGACATTATCAGTCAGGATTAAGAGAAGATCCAGAGGTTTCAATTACAAATAAAATTTTAGAAATAGGTTCAGTGTTCAGCTTCATACTTCATGTTTTCTTAGCAAATGGTGATAGTTACAAAGAAAAATTAAAGGTTGCTATTTATTAAGTATCTACTTTAAAAAACTATCTAGAAAAGCTATTTCACCTTAATTTCTGTTAGGTAAATATGCAGGTGACATGAAACAAAAAGTGACTATTAATTGTGGGTTTCTTTTCAATTTACAGAAGCTCTAGAACTAAACTACATTTCTCCCCTCTAACTCACACCCACCCTGGCTTTGAATAAATTTTAAAACTACAACTGTGTCACTCTGTAGACAAACAACTTCAGAATTCTAATGGATCGATTTTATGGTTACTCTGAATTTTCATGCCATTAATGACATAAAAATTATAACTCATACCATATTATAATATACTTAGCATTTGTTTTTATTTTGCCTAAAGCAAAATGCCCATAATTGACCTATATCTGGGGATTGGGCAGGAATGGAACTGTATCTTATCTCCCCCCCAAATTGGTTAAGCCCTTTATTTTTTCACAAGAAGCTGCCATTTCTTTCTAAAGATGATCGCAAAAGTATTTTCCATTGGTCTATTCATATCACGGTGTCTAAACTAACATAATACACTCCTATTAAACCATTATTTAAATTTAAAAATACCCACTATCAGCCATAAGCATAGAGTTGTCTGAGGCTGGATAACCTGGGAAGTGTTCTGAGACAGAGATTTCAGTCCAGGCATTTCCTGGGGAGCGATCCCAGCCGGAGTAAGGACTGCAGGGCTGAGTTGAGGAGGAAGCAGAACAGCTGCAAAGTATTTCCAGTTGGCAGGGCTGAGTAGGAGGAAGTGCAACAGCTGCAGTGTAGCTGCAACTGATGTCTCAGTCTGATTCCGGGGAGCTAGGATGGCCGCTCAGGGTTGATCTGCACTGAAACAAGGGAGCTGGGCCTTTTTAATTCCGCACCAGTCCATCGTGGATGCGGGATGTGGGGTGTGGGATGTGGGATGCTCTGGAGGACAGGAGGAGAGGTTGTGAGTCAGGCAGCTCCTCTGGGCAAAGACGATTCCCAGAGAGGGACTTAGCTCAGTCTGCAGAGTAACTCTTGGAATTGAGAAGGAGAGGGTTGATGACAGCCAAGCCCAACAGAACAGATAGGGTACAATCTTTCCTCATCCTCCATGTGGCCCCAGGGCTCTCGCTTGGCCTTTTTCCAGCATCACACTTAGAAAACATTCGGATAGCACAGAGCTCAGAAAATTAATTAATTAACCTAAGACATAATGAATAGAACAAAAAATTATCTGAAACCAGTAAAATAATAATGTGAATGTAAAAGGTACATAATATTTGTCCCCAGACTAAGTCAGTACTTATCCTAGGAGATTGGAGGAGATTGAATTTCATTTCCAGACTTCTTTAAGGGGAGGCAGGGGGAGGACAGGTCATTCAAGGCAGGACACAAAAATTAGATTAACCTGAGCTCTTTTATCTGTGCAACTACAATTACCTAATCTCTCAGAAGATATTCCTCAAAAGCATTGAACAGTGAGAACAGAATGTCACTCTCTCCATGATGCCGTCAAATTGAAATCTTATTAGGCATTTTTCCTTATAATTAATAATTTATAATTAATTATAATCGAAGTCCATGTTTGTAATCAAGGACACTGGCACTTAAGCACTGTGTCATTATAGACTGAGTTGAGTTCTGCTCAGTGTGGTTTCAGGGGAAACACAAATTATGGTGATCTGAGAAGGAAGTAGAAAAAAATGTATGACTACAGATTAAATAAAAATATCATGAATTTTCAAACATTATTAATAAATTTTAGGAGTTATTGACATTATCTTAAATAATTTACTATATAGCTTAGGTTGGTGAAGAGATGTGTGCAGGAAATTTACTGGGAAGTGACCTTGGGAATGAAACCTAAAGACAAATAAGACAAGTAGCTCTGATCAGAATAGGGATTTTAAACCTGTTACAGTTACAAGTCTATCTCGGTAAATCCCATCCGATTTGTTTTGAATTTAGGTTTTAATAGGGGCTTTTTTAGCCAACATGTAGCCAGTAGTTGAATGTGAGCTAACCCCAGAGAGCACACATATATGAATTGTGATTTGTCAAATAACAATACGTATGAAAGCCTTGGTCTTGAAGTCTAAAAAGGGAAGTGTGGGCCAAACCCAGCAGCATCAGTACTACATTATCTTTTTTTAATCTCAGATAACATTTCTTAAAATATTTCTGTGGACATAGTCCTCTGTCTGTGGAAACAGTGATTATGTTCATCTCTATCGTATTCAGTTTTTTTAAGTGGTTGTTAATGGCAGTTAGGAGAAGGTGTATCTTGAGAGGTGGATGTGTTCAAGATCTTTGCCCACTCAATCAAGGCAATAAACCTAGTGAAATAAACCAGACACAAAAGAACTAATATTGTATAATTTCACTTATGCAAGTATATAGAACAGGCAAATTTATAGAAGCAGGAAATAGATTTAGAGGTTTGCAGGGGCTAAGGATAGAGGATATGCAGGGGTTGTTGATTAATGCACACAGAGTTTTTCTGGGGTTATGGGAAAATTTGTAAATAGAGGTGATGGTTACGCAACGCTGTACGTGTCATTATGCCATTGACTTTTATGCTTACTTGGTTAAAATGGCAAAAAATTCTTATACATGTATATTTACCACAATATAAAAGTAAATGAAGGTGATCAATTCTGAAAGTACTGTATAAGATCCTGAAATGTTATACACTAGGACTATATCCTTGGTATTTATAATAAGAAAAACTTTCCATTGTAATTAGTTTTGAGCCTTTAATAATTTTGATCCTTTGGCAACTCTGTAATCTATAACTATGACATCCTCAGAACATTTTTCCTTTTTAATGATAACTTTTTTTCTTTAGTTTCTTTCTTTTTTATATAAATAATGTCTTAAGAATGCCATATTGTAAGTATATTATGATATATCATGTTTTGAAAGTTGTACGTACGTAAATTTTTTGGTCCCTAGAATTCCAAGTCACAGGCATAAATTATTGAATACAATTTTTACATGTAAGTGCTTTATTTAGACATACATTTTTTTTCAGAGAGAAACCTAGAGCTGCCTAGCTTTTTTTTTATTTTTTCTTTGTAACCTCTGGATATTAGGATCTGACTCTTTCTCCTTTTGCACAGCTGTCTTTTGTCAGTTACTAAGCTTTAGCATAGAACTTAATTACTCAAAGATTTTCCCACTTTTCTTCATAGCCAAAACCATACACCAGACCTTCAGCACTCTCGGGCTGTCTTACTGCGGAAGGCTCTTCTATGTCTCCTGTCCTGCCTTAATTGGAATTGTAGTTTAATTGTTTTTCTTACCATCACATAGTGAGTTACATTAGATCTATTAGATCTATGTTTAGTTCACGTCTCTTTCTAACTTTTTGTACTTGTGGAATATAACTCAGTACTTGGGAAATACTGTATTTAATAAATATTTGCTTAATGATTGATAAACAACAGGTAGGCAGGGTTCACATTGAGTAGCTTGGATTCTTTGACTAAATGACATAAAATTTAAAAATCTTTGCTACTGCTGGAATATTTGCCTGCCCCCCCACCCCCCGCCGCCTCAAATTTAAATGTTGAAATTCTAATTGCCACAGTGATGGTATTAGGGAGCTGGGTCTTTGGGAGGTGCTTAGTTCATAAGGGGGAAGCTCTTATAATGAGGTTAGTGTTCCTATAAAAGAGACTCCACAGAACACCTTGGATCCTTCAACCATTTGAGAATATAAGGAGAAATTTGTAAATGGGAGGAGGGCCCTCACCTGACCATGCTGGCACTCTGATCTCAAACTTCCCAGATCCTGGAATTGTGAAAAGTAGGAGGAATCATGCTACCTAAAGTCAAACTATACTCTCAGGCCATGATAATCAAAACAGCATGGTAGTAGCATGAAAACAGACACACAGATCAATATAACTGAATAGAGAACCCAGAAATGAGCCCATGATTTTATAGTCAATTAATATTTGACAGGGGAATAATTTCTTTTTAATTTGTAGCTCTTGTTATGTAATTAAACATCTTGTAATTAAGCCCTTAGAATTGTTGTGTAACACTTTATTTGTTTCTAAATATAGAGGGATTTTTTTTTGCATTATTTCAAGGAAAGATGAATTTCTTTCTCAGGATGCTCTAGAAGTTTTTATGTTCTTTTTGGTGGTATTGTTGTACGTGTGTTTTGTGTATGTGTGCGTGTAAGGGAAGGCTCTCCCTTTTACACCAAGAGTCCCATAAACAAATGGTTTTATGATTTGTTTAAATCATGATAATTCTTATGTAATATTAAACTCTAAACTTATTAATAATTTTAAACCAAGGCAGTAGTACCTATCATTTGCTGAGCCTTTTATGGGGAAACAAAGTGCTAACTGCTTTACATAATAATCTTATTTATTTTGTCAATAAATCTATGTGCCAAATACTCTTAATAGTGTTATTAGATTACTTTTAAGAAAATGTCCAGTTCAATGATGCAGTGAAAGAAGACTAAAATTCAGACATTCATTCCTTTAATCATTGTACTATGGTGTCTCAATAATGGTAATTGTGTAGAATAAAATACATGTACAAATGTAGTCACTTTTAAAGACTGTAGAACATGTGCTCTGGACAGGAAAATCAGAATTAGGCAGATCAAATAAGAGGCTCCAATGACTAGGAGCTATAGTTATTCCTTAAAATGAATTTATTCATATAAAATATTCCTATTCCTTAGTACCATCAGCTTTGTGGTAGTTTTAAATATGCATTTCTGTAATTGCACATAAAGTATAGTTCACCAGCTTTTAAAGGATCCAAAGCTATATCTTTGGTTCTCATTACCAATGATATTTTTACAGAATAATTTACAAAAGATAAATAAAATATGATGCTGTATAGCTATTCTTTAACATTTCCATGAAATGAATTTCAAAGATACTCTATTCTTCCTGAATGAACTATGCTAATAATAAATGCTACATTAAAATATTTTATTTGTGCTGAAGTGTTTAACTCTTCAAATACACATTTATGTATAAGAATCTTAACAATGATGCCTTTGGTACAGTAGGTATGTGTTATCAAGATAAGACACCTAAATTCATAAGCTAAAGTATATATCAATGTGACATGGATTTATTCTTTGATATGCTGGACAGGTTGAGAGCAAGTGACTGCAAATGGGCTTTGGCTTGGACCATAGATGCTGAATGGAGATGAGTAAAATGAGTGCCGGGTTTTAAAACAGAACTTATAAGTTAAAGCACTCTAGTGTACCTAGGATGCAGCCCCGATTCTGAGACTGACTTGGGAAAACTTTCTGAATGTGTTGTCAATGTTTACGAAAAACATTACCTTGTTCTTGTCAGAAAAATCAATATCTTCCTTGATAATTTTGTCATAAAAATCAATTTCTTCATTGCTAATATTTCTAACCAAGTTAATCAGTAAATCCAAAGACACTGAAATATTAAAATAATGAGTATAAGACTTAAGAACTTTCCTGTAAAATAACAGTTGATATTAAGTATCAACTTTTCCAATTAACTCTATTAAAATATGCACATTAAAAAACAAAATACATTTTAATATATAACATAACCTATATAGGAAAACTCACCTGGGGTATTTGATGCCAGCATTATTAAATGCCCAGAGTTATTTACTTGTTTTATTTATTTATTTTTATTATTTTTCTTCCCTATTTACTAGCTTTTGATGTTCTTTTTTTTCCTGTTCTGACTATCTTAAGAGCTCTTGTCAACAACTGAGTTGTTGGATGAGTGTGAAGATCTGGTGGGCTGTCAGCAGAGGGCAAGCCATTAACTTGCAAACCTCCACTTGAGCTCAGTGATGCTGAAGAGCTTCCCTCAAGAATTACTGTTGAGGGTAACATGACATATCCACTTATGAGCTGCATAATTGTACATGATACAAACCTTCCCCATGCAAAACTCCACTTAAGAAGTGCTTTTTTTAATTTAAAAATATATCAAAGGCCCTGTAACTATAAAATGGATGTTATTTTCAGAGATATAATTTGAGACAAGACTGCATCCTACAATAAATAACCTACAAAATCCTATGTCAAAGAAGGTCATTTTCAAGCAATCTAGATCAATTTTGAAGTTGGGAACAATCAGAGTAAATTATGTTATTGATACAATACATGTAAGTGAAACCTTTGTATAAAGACGTACCAGAGGGTATGGAGGTTCATGACCTTGCTTCAGAGTAGAAGACCCAGAAACTGCATAATTAGAAATCAGTCAAAATGGGAAATATTATGTAAGGTCAGGGAGGTCATGTGTCATTGTTCTGTCTTTCAAACCATGGCCTTATCATTATTCTCAAAAGTTATATGGAAATTATTCCAAGCACTGTTAGAAACTTTGAAAAACCTGTGGTATATGTAACTTCTGCCATTTAAGAACATTTTGATACCAAATATTATGTAATTTTTAGGATTTCTTTGCGCTCCTACTTGTGTAAGTGAGAATGTATGGAAATAAGATTTTTCTATAGAGGTTGTAGAAGAGAATCATAATGATATATAAACTTTTAATATAACATTAGCTATCTAATGCAGTGTTTCTTAACCTTGGGACTGTAGACATTCTGTACTGCATCTTCTTTCTTTTGGGGGCTATCTTGTGCATTGCAGTTTCTATTAGCATCCCAGGACTCGATTCACCAGGACATGTAACACTGGTCCCCTATAGTTGGGACAACAAAAATTGTCTCCTAGCCAGGGCTGGGTGGCTTAGTCATTTGGAGTACTGTCCTGTGCACCAAAAGGAGTTGGGTTGGCTCCTTGGTAAGAGCACATACCTAAGTTGCGGATTTGATTCCTAGTCAGGGCATGAATGGGGAGCAACCGATAGATGTTTCTCACTTTGATGTCTCTCTCTCTCTCTCTCTCTCTCTCTCTCTCTCTCTCTCTCTCTCTCTCTCTCTCTTTTCCTTCTTCTCTCTCTAAAAATCAATAAACATATCCTGGGGTGAGGATTTAAAGATAATAATAATAAAAGAAAAATTGTCTTCTGACATTCATTGGCAAATATCCCATGATGGTAAAAATCATGTAAGGCCACGTGGGATGTTTTTATAAGCTGAAATAAAAATAAGGAACTCTCAAGTCTTGTTAAAATACCTTTGAATATGAGAGCTATCTCTGTCTCTCTCTTTCATTGCTTCACCTGGAAAATGATAACACCGAAGTAGAGGAAAGGTTTTCAAACTATGATCTCTAGGTGTTTAGGGTTCAAAAAAAATCTGATTAAAATTTTAATATGCTTTTAAGTAATATTAAAAGTGCAACACTGAAAAGTTTAGAAAAGACTGTAATTGACTCTGCTATATACCAAATAATAGTTTCTGAACACTCATTTATACCACTGAATATTTTTGTTCTGACTTCAGAAATTAGGCTTCTTTTCCTATTTTCTCTATGCATACAATACTAATTCATATAAATACATAATTAAGAGAAAGGGTGACATGCTGTATCTGATTTGTTTAAGACAGGTGTTTGCTTGCCTACTCATCTACACCTGTCCTGAGAAGCTCACTGTGAAGAACATGAGTCTGCTAATCTGCACACCAGTTAATTCTCAGGCATATGTGCTCTTTGCCACCTAATTGTCAGTAGAAATTGGTAATATTAGAATACAAATGTGCTTATTTCTCAACCTTGACTATTTTCTTTTACATTATTGACCAGGAATGGGACGTTATTTAATTTTGAAATTTAATACAAAAATCTCCTACTGCCACGTCAAACTTCTTGATTTGTTGAAATCAGCAGTGCCTCAAAGTTAGCATAAGTCCTATGAGAACTATTTCCATTTACTTTGATTTGTGTAGATGTCTACTTTTCAATATTGCATAACTGAAAAAAAAATAAGTAGAGATAAATTGGATTCTGAAACTGATATTCAACTGCAATTGTCACCCATGACAACCAATACTAATGTGTTTATCAAAACAGTCTTATTATTTTTATAGATGGGTTTATCATATGTATATAGTTTAAACTTGAACTTATAAAACTATTGTAATAGAGCACCCATTTAATCTATTTTTATATTAAAAGACTACTTAAGTTTAATGTGAAAAACAGTTCTACTTTCAAAAATATACGAAATAAACATCTTTAGAGTGCCATAGTTCTAAGTTTCTATTATTTCTGTATCAAAATTTTATAAACTGAATGCATTTGAAGGTGGAATTTTTTTTCTTAATGTCTTAGTTTTGATACAATTATCTTGTTGAAATAATTACTAAGACACTTTTTCTATGTACTTTTGTTGTAGTTAAAAATACAGTATGAAATACAATTATCTCATATTTATCCAATCCATGGAAGTGGGTCCTTGGGTATCACTGATTCTTTACAACATGCGTAAGTGATATCAGCTGTGGTCTACCCTATTTCAAATCTCTCTTGTCACAACTTATAAATAGTCACTGAGTTTTCAGAATTTAACTCCCAGTTGTGAATAGATGCCAAAATCAAATATTGTCAGGTGTTATATTTGTAAAAACAAGGGCCTATGGCCAAGGGTGGCGCAAATGATTTCTCCACAGGTATCTCAGCAAGTATGGATGGTGAATGTACTCTTTGCTCCTCACTACTTTTTCTGACAAGAAACATGCCCTAGTGCAGTTTTTGCCTAAAAATTTCCCTCAGGAATTTGAATACATTGAAACTGCCTGGAGGAATGCAATATTGAATATTTTTTTCACAAGGTACTAAAAACAAAAAGAGGGAATATTTTCGAGACATTGCAGTAAACAGTCTTGGTCGCTTAAGGAAACACCTATTTGCAGCTGCTATCCCTCATTTTTCTGTAAAAGACAAAGGAAATGTTTTTTGTTTTTTGTTTTTTTTTTTAATTGAAGCAGTACAAAAATAGACACGTGTCTGACACCAAGAAATCACTTTAAACTGCCCGGAAAATAAGGTAGGTTGCGCTGTGAGCAGTGGTTTAATGTCTAGGCTTTAGAATGAGACAGATCCAGTTTTGAATTCTAGATTTAGATTTGTTTCTGCTAACCAGGAACAGTGAATTTTGTTGAATTTTTAATGTTTTTGCCAAGGTCTTCACATTTTCTCATTTACCAGATACACACATGTGCAGTGAAGGTGTCATTACTGCTACTATACAGATGATGAATCTAAATAAGCCTCCAAGAGGTTGATTGATCTCATGCAATTTCTTAATGGCAACTTCAGTTTAGAACCAAGGCTTAACCAAGGAAAGACCAAAACATTTGCAGGAAAAATAATCACTAAAAATATGGTGCAAACCCCCATTTTTTTTTGGAATATCATATTACTTTTTTCTATTCTCTTTTCAAATTCTAGGCAAGTGATTGGGTTGTCTACAATTCAATCCAATATTCTTCTTAAAAGCTATACAGTAGTCCCTCTCTATATCACAGTTCACTTACCATGGCCTCACTGTATTGCAGGATTTTTTAAAATATTATATTTAATTATTTATTGTGGAATTTTCACTATGTTGTGGGATTTTGTGGCACTGTATACGTATGTGTTACGTAGGTTTAAGACTGTGGAATAAATGTAAGGTTCCTACCTCGTGGGGGGTGTGTGTGTCTAGAACACAATTCCCGTGATAAGTGAGGGACTACTGTGCTCTACTCTTTCCCAATAATATTAGAAATATAGAAAAATCACAGTTTCTCAAAAGTTCATTTGTCTTAAAAGATGTTAAAACCAAAATAAAGTTAAGATGAAATTATGTGTACAGTGATTTTGATAGAGCCTGGAAATTAGTAAATTGTTTTAAAAAGACATCAATGACTAAGTATTTACTGATTCAGATTACTGGGTGTATGGCATGGACGCATCCTTTAAGATGCTCATAAGTAGGTAATGATGACCATGAAATTCAGACCAAATTGAGCAGTGAAAACTTGTTGATAAAAATGATCAATTACTCATCTTCTTAAGATGAATACTCTAACTCTCATAAATAGTTTGGTGCATTTATTTAGCATGGAATTATTTGCATTATTGAATGCTAATAAGCAGGGTGTTGTTTTTTTTTTATGTGTAACTTTCAATATAAAAAGAATTAACAATGTGTTAGAGGATGTGTTGCTATGTTAATGACAACAAGATCCTGCTCAGGTAGTTTTGTCATGTTCAAACAGGTGAAGAGTGACATGGCCTTAAGACAGTGGAGCGGGGTGGTGCTAATTGTCAAGCAACAACATTTTGACTGGGAGAAATGGTTGAAAACAATAGCAGGAAATATTTCCTTATTATGTGAAGTTTCTTGAACCAGTTGCCATGTACCTACCTCAGGGCCTCTGTACTTGTATTTTCATATGTCTAGAACCCCTCCCAATATCCCAAGGCTTGATCCCTCCCACACTTTTTGCTTCAAATACACCCTTTTCACTATGACTTTCGCTAACGATTATCTAAAACAATAACATCATTAAAGCCTTCTAAATCCATCATTCCAAAAACCTTCATCCTTATCTGCTTTCATTTTTACCATAGGAATTTTCACTCCTTGGAGGAAATCTCTTATGCTATTTTACCAGCATCTAGAATAGTTATTTCCACATTGTTGGTGCTCAATAAATATTTGCAGAATCAATGTTAAGTTCTAACAATAAATGGCAAAGTAGGACACCTGTGTCCCCATTATTTGGCATCATTAAGCTGAATTATTGGACATTAAAGTATTTATCTGGGTGTGAGTCATTTGGTTTATATCTCAAGTAAAGAAATGTGTTATTAGCAGGAAGACTCAGGAGCAGAATACCCTGAGAAAGCCGACTGTCACACAACATTGGCTGGGAAATAGAGGCAAGGGTAGAAATTCAGTTGAGAACCACTAAGTCTCAAACATTGGGGAAACCTGAAATGGGAGAGTTATCTGTCGAAACTCTGAACAACCCACACAAGCACCACAGAACTGGCATTTGGCCATTTATCCCAGAAAGGAAACTTAGCATTAGGCAATGTTAACGAGACTAATAGAATATCAAGTTACAAGTAGAATCTCCCACCTGAGCTTCTTCAAGTAAACAAATATTTACCTTTTCCACCCCACCCTTCTCTGTCACAAAAATGGAGTAGCTAGTGATTTAGAGGGAGTGAAATTTCATAGCCCAAGGAGCCTCTCTTTTTTCTATTAAAAACAACCTAGACCTCCACTTTAGTCTGTAATTAAAAGAAAGGAGGAAATTTAGCTTTAAATAGAGACTGAGATTAAAATTAAAAATAAAAGAGATGTGGGTCTTCACTAACCATAATGAGATTTGTGTAATTGAAAAGCTGTGGATTCAGTTCAGATGTCATTACAGAGCCACCAAGTGTTGTTTTTCCAAGTATAGATGCATAGTAATGATGGTTATTTTTTAAAATAGACTCAATAGTCATAAGTTAATGACTTCAATATTATAGTTACAATGAGATCTATGTATTATTTAGATGTCATCTCCTTTAGTAATAAAAGTTACTTCCATCTTAGGCATTTGTCTTTCAAAATGAGATCTAAAATCAAAGTTTGAAATATTGGTTAGAGGTTTGGTCTAAATGATAAATGAGTTTCTTAAAAAGAGATTAGCCATTTTAATTTATAAAGGCAGTTACTGTTTTGTTAGTATGTCTCAGAGGATCTAATAACTTAAAAGAAAAATCAAAAACAGAAGAAATTCCAATGCAAGTTAACTCTTCAATGAGCCATGCTGCATCTTAGGATGTACTATAACCAATTAATAATTTGTAGGTACACCAGAAACGAAAGTTTCATGGGCTATCTCAGTGAGTACTTGTTGAATGAAGGAATGCACTCCCTACTTTTGCATTATAAATAAAACAAAAGTTACTTTAGTTGAAAAAAAAGAAAAAGAAACAACTTACAAAACAGCGATTTTAGGTTTTGTGGTCTCCTGTGATTAGTGTTATTCCCTATGGTCACTTTCTCTGCTACTGAGGTCACTTAAGCAATCAGAATGAGTCTGGAACTTCAACAGCATAAAGAATGGCCACCCCATGACATTTTTAAAATTGTTTAAAATATAGTAATCATTTAAATGGACACTTTGACCAGGGAATAATTTTAATGCATTAAAAAAACAGAACAGGCAGAGAGGAGGAAGTACTGAGTTGTGGTAAGTGGAATGCACATTTTTCCTTCTTGCATTTATGCCACAACTAAATATACTGTAACTAGCAGACATTTCGGTTTTGAAGTTTCAAAATGCATGGCTGCTTTCTAATCAAATATGGTTTCTGTTCAAAACAACAATGAACATTTCTAAGTTTTAAAGTTACACATCCTGTGATCAATGTGTAATTAATAATAGCATTTTATACTTAGTAATACTTATTAGAAGTCATTTTTAAAGTTTTATTTATAACTTTGTGGGACAATGGCTGGCATTATAATTATTTTTTCTTAACCTTCTGGAAAAAAATTGAAGAGGAAATAAACGAATTGTTTAGCTTCTCAGAAGACAGAATATAAATATATATATCAGTCAGTGAGTTGTTTTTAACTTACAAAAATGAGTCACTAGGAAACAGCTGTCAATACAGATACAATACTGGGCTCTCAACTCTTCTACAAAATGAGTTGTTCATACTTATTTCTCTGGTAACAGTTGTGCTGATGGTGGGAGGGTTCTCCCAATTTGGTGAGGTAAACACATAAGAAACATATTTCTTTCCCTTCATTTAAGTGAGTCATAGTTTCTAAATGAGAACTTATACCATTCATAGACTAGAAGTTAGTATAAATATTACAGATTTATTTTACTTTTAATTCTCATTTAATAAAAAATCCATCACATGGTTTAATAAACACCTTGTCAAGTTAAGTGGTATTGGGTGTACTTGGAATAGCCTTTTTTGCATTATTTATAGGCGTTTTTACATCAACTATCTTCTATCTTGCTGGAAATCATACTTCTTGAATCCTTCATTAAGTTTTTGAAGTTTAATTTTCTAGGTTTTCCTGTTACAGTAGAATTATACAGAGAAGGTATTTAGCAATAAAAGCTGAAGTTAACTCTCAAACAAGTTGAATTATTGTCATTTAGGAAAAATGACAATGGTTTGGGCATCACTGAAACTGGAAACGGTAGAAGGGTTCTGAAGGGGAAACAGTGCATTTCTGGGACACATTTCCTTCAGCTCTATTTTAAACTCTGAAAGGCATTGGAAGATCTAAGTTCCCACTCTATTTGTAGCAATTAGTATAATGCCTGGCACCAAAGGAGTATTTTTTGATAAGTAAATTTATACTTACCATTTGATACCAGGCCAGTCTCAGTTTGTGGCACCCTCCCCTAAGTTTTTTAGTAAGCTCAAAGTAGAATTAAATCTAGTTTAGCATGTAGCCTTATGATGATGTTGAAGTAATCTAATACTTGTAGACTCAGTTTCTTTATTTCTACCTCTTAATGTTCATTAATGCTTTGATTTAAAAAGACTATACTGCACTAATTATAGCTAAATACTAGTGCTCCTGTTTGTATTTGTAAAGCACTTACAGTACAACTACAAAAAAGTTATAGGCCTTGTGTATATCTTTAGTAGGTTAATCTATTTAGAACTCTGAAAATGTATGAAAATGACAATACAAATCTCTTTTCCCAAATAAGTTACAGCAAAATTTTAAAATATACAGCATGGTGATTCACAAAATTTTTTTTATTTCTTATTCTTACATTTCATTTTGAGGCTTTGACATTCGTAATACATATTTTACAAATTCCCATTTAGGGAATAGGTATTTAGAATTCGTCCAAGGAGCAAATAAAACACTATAGAAACTGGATACTCCAAAGAGAAAATAGTGTAGTATAATAGAGGTAATTACTGTTTGTTTCATTAGTATAATATTTAAGAGAGACTCACTAACATGAATAGTAGGTATTTGTGTGTCCAATGTCCCCCTATGGATATAAATTGATGTCAGAGACTTTACTAATTATTAAACATAAATTCCAAAATAGTGTTCAATTTTATTTATTCAAAATTTCTGAAAATTAGCCATTTTATATAAAGAATAATCAAAGTGACTGAAGAAACTAATTTAAAAGATTAAGGAAACTGTCTTAAGGTAGGCAGAATAATTAATGTTTCCACAGACCTTTCCAGCTCCAAAGATGCCCGAGTCTTAATCCACGGACCTGTGAACCCGTTACTCTATATGACAAAAGGGACTTTCAAGATATTATTAAAACCAAGGATCTTGAGACAGGGAGATTATTCTGGGTAATCCAGGGGAGACTAATCTAATCACTTGAGTTCTTAAGAGTGGGATCATTCCTGGTTGTAGTTAGAAAAGGACTTAGGTTGCTGGTTTTGATGATATAAGGTAGGTCACATGAGCCAGAAAATACAGGCTGCTTCTAGAAGCTGGAAAAGGCAAGAAAATAAATTGTTCCCTAGAGACTCCAGAAAGGAGCACAGATCTGCTGACTTCTTGATCTTAGCCTAGAGAGACCTGGGTCAGAACTCTGACCTATCAAATGATAAAGTAATAAATTTGTGTCTTTCTAAGCCCCTATGTTTGCCGTAAATCATTACAATAGCCATATAAATCTAACACAAATTCTAAAATGGACTACATTAGTTCTTGCTATTTTTTATAATTTTATTATTTTACTGAAAATTCAATGTTAAACCCATGCTTAACAATTACAGCACTGTATATTAATTTAAGAAAAGGCTTTCTCTTATAGTTGGTGATATTAGACTGGCATATTCTTTAAATTATAAGGAGGAAAATGAAATAGCCAGCAGTTCTTACTATGTTCCTGAGCTGGGTACTTGTCAAATATTACATCATTAATTGTAATAACAATGGTGCTATGGTTTGTTCATTTAACAAATGAGGAAAGTGAGTCTTAAATATTTTTTTAAATTTCTAACTTCCAGAAGGTTATTAGTAATAGAATTTACATTCTAAGGCAGGTTTTAAACTTACCATTTTATGGCTCTGTAATAATTTCTATTCTGATGATATTTCTTGAATCCCTTCCTTCCCACTCAATTTGCTGCTTCTAATCATCTATGGAACAGGGGAATCAGAAGAACTAATTTTCTTTGAGTTAGATATGAAAATAGAGTAGAGTGATAATGAGGACATAAAGGTCAATCTAAGACTGAATTTCATGAACTTCAGTGAATGAACTTTTTATATTCATATTCATGATATAAGAACCATGCCATTTTTGAACTGTTGTGCACTGTTATTAATGTGTTTGCAATGGCAGAAACAAAACCATTAAATAAGTTAAAATTTGGGCGTTATAAACTACATAATTATCCACTCCCAATTTTATATATGCTTAATGACTAACCTTCTCTGTGATGGTATTAAGGGGTGGGGTCTTCGGGAGGTAATTAGGTCATGAGAGTGAAGCCCTCATGAATGGAATTAGTACCATTATTAAAAGAAAAATAAGAACTTGATCTTTGTTTCTCCTCTCTGCCATTGAAGATGAAATAAGGAGATAGATAGCCATCTGCACACTAGGAAGACTGCAGATATACCTGCAATGTGAGCTTAAACTTCCCTGTCTCCAGATCTGTGAGAAATAAAGGTTTGCTGTTTAAGTCTATGGTGTTTTTGTTATAGCAGCCCAAAAAGACTAAGACAGTTGTCAAGCTTGAAATAAAGTGTATATTGATAAAATTGTGCACATTGCATGACTGAAGTCAAGGTTAATTTAGTTCCATATAGATGCCATAACAAAGTGCTACAAATTGGGTGACATAAAATGACAGGAATGTATTGTACCACCGTTCTGAAGACTAGATGTCCAGAATCAAGGTCTTTGTTCGTTCGTTCTTCCTATGAAATCAGTAGGGAAGAAAATTTCTTTGCCTCTTCATGTTATTTGTGGTCTCAGTTCTTCCTTACATTGTGGCAATACAACTCCAATATATGCCTCTGTCTTTATGTGGCCACCTTCCTCCTGTATATGTGTCTTAATAAGACATTCTCTTTTGTATATATTTAAGCTCAAATGTGCCTATTCTTATAAGGATGTTTGCCATATTAGATTAGGACCTAACCAAATGACCTCATTTTAACTTCATAACATCTGCAAAGAGCTTATTTCCAAATAAGGTTATATTCACAGATACAAAGGATAGGACTTCAACATATCTCATTGGGGCACACAGTGAGGTTCATAATAAAGGTGTTGAACAAGTCCTAAGAAAAACGAGAAGAAATATTCTTAAGGAAAACTAATATCCAAATGACCAAAATTTAAGGAAGCATTTTAGAAGAGGAATTCCAAATCCAACCTTTTGGATTGTGTTTGGATACCATAGTACTTCTGTGGCTCTTCGATTTCTGATATGCTTGATTGGCAGATGTCTGAATATAAACTTTGTACCTCATTTTTATATTGTATTTTTTATGCAGTCCTAGGTTTTCATGGTTAGTCAAATGATATCTAGATAAGTGGGAATGACATGCATTTGACTGTGACAATGAGGGAAAAGGATGAGTGCACATTTAACTTAGTTATAAAAAAAGAGTGTGATTCTTTATGAGGACTAAGGTTGTAATGATAGAACAAACAGGATGGACACAGATGTGTAATAGGAAGGGAGTATGCATGTGAGAAACAAAATAAACTCTAAGCAGAATGAAAAGACCAATGACAGACATAAAAAGAGAAACTTAGACAAAAACTCTAATATAACCTTACATTTTAACTTCAACAATGAATTCATGAATGTTTCACAGAATGCAAATTGTATCTCACATACTCAGGTACTTAACTACATAATTATGAAAATATCAGTATGAATCATTCAACCATTAATCCAACATGAACTATAATCCCATAAAGATATCAAGAATTTATGTACACTTGTCATCATCTTCAAGTCAGTGATGATTTTACAATGAGTTTTATTTTATCAATAAAAGGTATGTGAACAAACCATGAGCATGAACTCATTCGTAAAATATGAAAAAAGGGGACTGAAAAATTGTATGCGTAAACCCGTGATCAATGTTTAGAATATAAAGAAAGTGATATGCAACAAAAGTATTTTTTGTGATTTTATTTTACTTCTTAAACAAGTCAAATGAATGCATTCTTTTACTTAAAGATCAAATTTGTAATCCATGCTGTTTCATGTCAGTTGATATATATAATCTTTACCTATTTGTTAAGAAATATATGTCCATATACCCCTGGCTGGTTTGGCTCAGTGGATTGAGCGTCGGCCTGCGAGCTAAGTGTCGCTGGTTCGATCTTCCAGTCAGGGCACATCAGAGAAGGAAAACTCTGACTCCAAAAAACCTCCGCTGCCTTGCGGCATACCTCTTCAGGGGAAAGGCTAAGGGAGTAAACCCCGACAGAAAATCCGGAGCCGGAGTCCCTAAGGCGGTTTGACGTTGTAGTCAACACCGGCAACTCCTGCGGCGCACCTGAAGCCAAGCTGTATTGACTCCGTCTTTCCCTTGGATCCTTCAGCTGCGAAGAGAGGGGGGGTCTGCTGCATGGGCAACAGCAGACCCTCCATATCACCCTGCCCAGGCTCTGTAGCTTCAGCTTCACTGGAGAGGACACTCCAGCGTCATCACAAGATGTCGATTCAACACGGGAGGAGACAGATACCGTGTCACTCCCGAGTCGGACTGCACAACCATTCTCGGCGGTGCAGATAGACTCTTAAGAAGCTACACCATCGTCTCTCGAGACGGACGGCTGCCGACAATATGTCCATATTCTTAGTTTAGTCAATGGAAATCCAATTTCATTTTTCTTCATATAGTATTTATTTATAGCTCTGAAAATCTAGATTATTGCCAACCAACCATTGTAGTAATCTTTTTTCACAGAAGGATTAGGAAGCCTGCTTCAGAGTCTTTGTTCTATCTAGAAATATAGTTGACCGGGTCGAAGTCATCAGAAAACTATTTTGGGATCTCAAACTGTTTCTTTGGGGGTTTTCAAGGCAAAAATGTAACAGAACAAAACAGAGGTTTGCAACCTGTTGCCACAAAAGCCAAACTTGCAAGGCAAGTGCTGGCCAAAAGAAAGAGGTTTTATTCAGATGCCACACAACCTGCGAAAATGGTGGACTCCCACCTCAAAGCCCGTTTCCTCTTTCTGCCATGGGAAAAGTCCAAGTATCCTCAGCAAAACCAAGACAAAAGCCAGGGTCTAGGACTCCTTCTCCGTTTTATAGTACAGTCCTTTGGAACCTTCAGGTGGCTGCTAAAAGGTCTTAGTCCCTATCCAGGTAGCTCAAATTGTTCCCGGCTGCTGTTCATTTCAGGCTTCTTCCTGGAGACTGCATTGGAGACTGCATAGCCATGTACCATGCACCTGCTTGGGTCACATGATCACATGTTCCCAAGAGACAGAGTGCGGGGATGTATGGGTGAGAGCATCCCCAGGTGGACAAGAAAGAACTTCTTTGTTCACCTTGGATCATATTAGTTTTGACTCAGGATGGAATAGGTGCGTTCTCATATGACCAATCAACTTCGCAAACTTGAGCGCACCTTGGGTGGGTCCACCGCACAATCAATGCCTTCTTTTCCCAGACTAGACTGACTGGCTTCTTTGGTTCAGCTGCTCCCCATGTGCCACTTTAACTCATATGGCACATCTGCTTGCCTTCCCCTGGTCCCACCATGCTACTAGAAGGGGGAATGGACTTTTTTCTTTATCCAATTATCTTTCTAACTTTTCACATGCTTAGGCCCTATTATTTCCAGATTTCTGCATGCTCAGTGTGAGATCCTCCTTCTGCTACCATCTAGGCCAACATGAAAGGACTTTCTGGCACTCCCGCTGACCGCTTTACAGTAACAAAAACACTTAATGCTTTTTGAGAACTTTCTTAATCCAGCTTGTTTACTTACTAAATAAGCCACAGAAATAGAACTATTTTAGCCTTGTAAACCTACATTTCCACAAATTATTGGGAATATTAAATAAAAAACTACACACACAGGCCCAATCGAGATTCACGTCTTTAGTTTCAATTTTTATAGAAAAAATAATGTGTTATTATTGATAGGTACTTACATTTTTTCCATTTTATTCTTTTTTTAAGATTTTATTTATTTATTTTTAGAGAGAGGAGAAAGGAGGGAGAAACATCAGTGTGTGGTTGCCTCTCACACAGCCCCAACTGGGGACGTGGCCCACAACCCAGGCACGTGCCCTGACTGGGAATTCAACTGGTGGCCCTTTGGTTCACAAACAAGTGCTCTGTCCACTGAACCACACCAGCCAGGGCTCCATTTTTTTCTGTATACCTATGTCCTCTCTCTCTATTTTTTTCTTTCTTCTTCTTAAATCAGGCCCTTTAACATTTCTTCAGTACAGGTTAGATGGTAATGAACTTCTTTAGCTTTTCTTTTTGGTCTGGGCAGCTTTTTATTTCATCTTCAATTTTAAATAATAGCCTTTCTAGATAGAGTAGTCTTGGTTGTAGGTTCTTGCTTTTCATTAGTTTGAATATTGAATGCCAGTCTCTCTGGCCTGAAATATTTCTGTTGAGAAATCAACTGATAGCCTTATGGGAGGTCCCACGTAAGTAACTAAAATAATTTATTTTGACCCGAGAAAAATACCATGGAGGAAAGAGTAATTGTTTTAAGTTTTTCTGGTGAATTTTCTTAAGAATTCGAAAATGGAATACCAGAACTGAAAGGTAAGCATGGGCAAAGAAATGAGGTAGAAAAAAGACATTAGCAAGCAAAAGTAACTGAAATATCAGAAGAAAATATTTGAAGGCAATAAATAATGAGCCTCAAAAGGCAGTTTGGAACAAACTCATAGAGAGATTGGCATCCCATTGAAAGGCCTCTTGCCTGTGTTCTCATTATTCTGCTTCCCAGCACATAGCTGTGTACTCAGGAAACAGTGACTGTAAGTCCAGGGTATGTAAAATCAGACTGGATTCTTGAAAGTGTAACATGATTTATAAGTGCCCAGATAGAGCTATTCTGAAGATGTATCAAAAGTTTCAACTATATAAATGTAGTTGCACTTTATCATTTTTGCTTTTTGTTTTTTGAGTGTCTATGAAAATTGTCAGAGTCCTTGGAAGAGTCAAAATTTAATTCATTATTAACAAAAGTCTCAATAAATGAATAATAGCTTAAATGCCCAATAGGCATTTTATATGAAGGGGTCAAGTGCAAATTTTTCTCTCTTCCTACCAAAATCTGTTTACTGAGCTACTAGAGCAAATAAGATTATATCAACTTCTTCCTTGCATTTAAGGAGAATAAAAACCTTGGCATTGTCCTTGGCTCCTTTAGTTGTTTTTCAATCCATATCCAAATTCTGTAATCTCTGCATTCAAAATATATTCAGGTGTTTATTATTTCTAATCTGCTCCAGAGCATCATCCATCCCTTAATATTTTCCTGGATTTATTACCCTCCTAAAAGAACTTCCTGCTTCTACCCACACATTTCAATCGTTCTCATCATATCAATATAATATTTTTTTTAGCATAGGTAAAGCATTCCACACCTTGGCACAAAACCCTGAAAAATGTCTCCGATTATAAAATTTAAATTACCGTGTCTGGACCCCAAGGTCAAACATTATTCTCAGTGTGTCTATGAGACTGCATGTAGATGAGATTAACATTTGTATTGACAGCCTAAGGAAACCAAATTGTCCTCGCTAATGTGGGGAAGTCTCACCCAATCTGTTTAAGGACCTAAATTGGACAAAAAGGGTGAATAAGAGAAATTCTTCCTGCCTGACCGCTGGAATGGGTACATTGGTCATTTTCACCTTTTGGACTCAAACTGAAAAGTCAGCTCTACTTGGTTTCCTAGTGCACAGGCTTCCGGGCTGGGTCTTACACCACTGGTTCTGGTCCAGAGGACTTGGGACTCAGAATAGTCCTGCCACACTATTGGCTTTCCTGTGTTTGTGCTTTGCCAGGTGCAGATCTTAGGCCTTTTCTGCCTCCGTAATCATGTGAACCAGTCACTTATTTACTTACAACTATTTATTTAAATTACACATATTAAATAAAAATAATTTAAACCATAATCGAAAGTGGAAACTGGAGTAGTAATGTTTGTTTCAGGGGCCAAGAAATTTGGGAAACAAGGAACTTAAATACATAGGTCTTAAATTAATGTCAGGGATGAAAAGAGGTGGATAGGACTAAAATCAATACCTTTTATAAAATTTAAACCTTGAGATAAGTAACACACCCTCATGTTAAAGGGTGAATTGGAAAACAAAATTCACTGTATGAGGTGTAAACAGACAAGATATTTTAAGCATAATTTGTTTCGTTTAATTGTATACTATATAAAATCACTTTTGCTCTATCACAAGTAAAAGTTCATGATGAGAGTTGTAAATATTCAGGGAAATATTTTTTTTATAATTTAATTTTCTTAGAATTCCTAGATAAAAAGTATAAGTCATCGAAAGATTTGAAAATTAAATTAAAATCCTTCTGTGCTCCCAGATATAATTGATGTTGCACAGCAATTTAAAAAATTACCTAGATTTTTTATGTGTAATGGCTTAATATATTTTTATCATTACGTTTTTATGTGGAGCAATACATTTATCATACAGTCTTAAAGAATTCTGATTAGGACTGAGTGAAGCACATATATTACATTGACTTTTTATAAATTATCTGAAATTGGAAAACAAAAGCAATTGTTACAGTCTTATACTTTCAAAATATTTGTTTAGCAATATGACATAATTTAGTGTTTTTCATTATATTCAATTAAGCTTTGATCTATGGTTTCTGAAAGATATAAAGTCAAAGCAATTTATATAATTTGGGTATTTTAATGTAATATATCTTGTTCCTTGCCACAGAGGTTGTCACATTTGTCATCTCATTAAGTTTTATACCCTTACTTTACCCCTTCAGGATCTTTTCTTTGTCCCTCACACTTAATGTGTCCCTTTCAGAGCTCACTCAGCACTCTGAAAGACACCTCGTTCAGTATCTTGTTAAGGTAACATGCTAGGAAACCATAGCAAAACCTTCCTATTCACATCAAGGGAGATTCTTAGTCACTAACCATGTGCTAATTTTTATTCCATTAAGGAAGCCCATATTTTCCCTAATGATGAATTGTCACTAGCTAAGCATGCTCCTAATATAATGGGGCCAAAGAGAATTTACATTTTACAAAATAAAGGAATAATGCATGAGAAAATTAACAGGCTTATGTTGTACATATTTCAATGACAAAATTGTCAAGCATCCTATTCAGTGTTCCCAAAGTGACAGGAAAAATTGTAGTTGGAGGTTAGAGCTGGGCATGATGTAAATGGAACTGCTTTAAACAGGCCTTTAGTCAGGGGGGCGGGGTGTCAGGGGG
The DNA here is from genome assembly GCF_987537825.1 of Furipterus horrens. NCBI lineage: Eukaryota > Metazoa > Chordata > Mammalia > Chiroptera > Furipteridae > Furipterus > Furipterus horrens. Next base: position 200,295,428 of record NW_028327172.1, on the reverse strand, counting down.
AGGGGAAGTGTTATGGATAGGTCCAAGGTTAGGTCTCAGTTTCTAGTGAGCCTATGCCTCCACACTGTGCATTTCACAAGGGTTTCAGTTAGTTTCCTTCTCCCCCCAACCCCCCTTAGGTGGGAAAGGATGACTGGGGCCAGGTGTTTCTCTTCTCCCAGGTCAGCTAGGCTCTGAAAATACCCCAGAAGGTTAAGCTCTGGTTAACTAGTTTCTCTTGAAGGCAAGCCTTGTTATGAACAACGTGCTCTTCCTGTATTTCAAACTGGCTCCTCTCCCCCAACGCCCTTGCTGGAAGCCCCATGGATTTTTCTCTGAAATTCACCAGGTTGAACTCCTGAAAGTAATGCAACAGTATAGGGACCTCCTTATGGCTGGGTCCCCTTGGAGTTTGTAACTCTCAGACTTGTCTGCAATGTGCCTCTACCAATTCATCGGTTCAGTTCAGTCTACACTAGCTGTTGCCCTCAGAGCTTTCTGCTTGTGAGTCCCTGCTGAAAAGTAAGCCATGGCACCCTGCATAAATTCACATATGTCTCTTTGCAGCCCTGAGGATAACAGTTTGACCTCTGTCCTCCTCTCTCTTAGGGATCCTAGAATTGTTGATTTATCAATCTGTTAAGTTTTCACTTTTTGTTACAACAGAGTGGTGATTTCCAAGTCCCTTAAATGCGTTACTGGAAACTGGAAGTCAAGGTCATTACTCTAAATCACTTCAGTAGAAGAAGCAGCAGCAGAATCTCACTCCAGGGCATACGAGGAACAGATGGTGGCCATGTAAACTAACCTAGAATTCATCCCTTTTGATCTGCACTAAGATACGGTGTGTGTGTATGTGAGTGTGTGTTTGGAGGGTCGGGAGCAGCAGGGCAGACAGAGCTCTTGCCTCTTCGGACTTCTGAACCTATTCCAGCAAAACAGTGCGTGTCGTACCTAAGTTTGCCTCCATGGTATTTTCACTGGAACATGAAAAAGACATTTCAGAGAACTGTTTTTTTTTAATATGTATCTATATTTTGGAGTTCAAATACTTCCCCTTCTAAAACAATTCGTTAATAGAGAGCATGGTGAGAGAAAGGTAATCTCTTAAACTTCATATAGGATTTCACCAAATCAGGAATTAAGAGCTGAATTTATTATTATTGTCAGAATATTTTATGGTAGAAAGAAGGAGTGCACTTTTCAAAAAATACAGTGGGCTAACAATTAATATTCTCAGTATAGTATATGAAATTGTACAAATTTCTAAAGCTTTGCCTCTTACCTATGCATTTGCCAAGCTCTCTCTTTTATTAACATTCAAACTCTTATACTATTTCAACTAGCAGTAACTGTAAGAAACAATGATTTTTATCTTCTTGGCTTTACCTCCTCATTTGACATTCACGATCAAACCAGTGAAACATGGTTTTATCCTCTACTTCTCAATACAGTTTATCGATTTATCGATAGTATCCTTGGAAGGTTTAGTGGATTCTTATCAGAACATATCTCAACAGTGTAGCATTTTATATTGAGGGAATTTTTCTTTATATTTTGCATTTTTGAAAATTTCTTTCTTGATTTCCATGACATAATTCTTTCCAAGAGTTTTTCTCTTTTGAGTTTCTCTTTCATTCTAAAGCTATTTTCTTGTCCCAGCATCCAAATTTTGATATTCCACAGAAACAGCGTCTTATGCTTGGGAAAACTCTTCATTTTTTTCTGTGGTATCTCAGTCATTCTACTAGCTTTACATATTCAAAACATTTTCCTCGAGCTCATTCTTATCAATAAACCCAAATGATCCCTAGGTTTTTCCATATAGAAGGCCTATAAGCCACTTGTTAGTTTTTAAGATAATTTTTTGAAAACTAAGCTTTTATACCCCAAAAAAACATGTCTGTTTTCTCCATCTCAGAAAATGGCACTTTTAATTTCTCCCTCCTCTCAGGAGTACTAAGAACCACTTAGGAGTACTTGTTTCTATTGGTGTCAGTAAGGCCAGTATTGTTTTTTGATTGGAAAGTAATCAGATCAGAGATTACCAAACTGACTAAATTCACAAGCCAATTTATAAGGCTTCAATGCCAAGATAATGAGTTCTAATACTTTCTAGTCTGGCACCACTTAGCAATGACAACGGTCAAAAAAGTGGGATTCCATTAAAACATAATCACGCTGTTTCTTTTAAATAACTATCGCTCTGTGACACAACAAAGCAGTACCACCCACAACGATTCTGGCTTCACTGGCTGCACATATCAGACACCTGTGTAGTCCCACTTTAAGTATCATGTTTGATTTTAGCAGCAGCTATAGACACACATGGCTGCTGTACACTTAAGACATAGCTAGTGTGACTAGGAACTGAAAATTCAATTTTAATTAACTTAAGTGTAATTTTCATTAGCTGCCTGTGGATAGTTGCTGTTATATTGAACAATATAGGTATATGGACTGCCCTGGCTGGTTTAGCTCAGTGGATTGAGCATCGGCCTGCGAGCTAAGTGTCGCTGGTTCGATCTTCCAGTCAGGGTACATCAGAGAAGGAAAACTCTGACTCCAAAAAACCTCCGCTGCCTTGCGGCATACCTCTTCAGGGGAAAGGCTAAGGGAGTAAACCCCGACAGAAAATCCGGAGCCGGAGTCCCTAAGGCGGTTTGACGTTGTAGTCAACACCGGCAACTCCTGCGGCGCACCTGAAGCCAAGCTGTATCGACTCCGTCTTTCCCTTGGACCCTTCAGCTGCGAAGAGAGGGGGGGGTCTGCTGCATGGGCAACAGCAGACCCTCCATATCACCCTGCCCAGGCTCTGTAGCTTCAGCTCCACTGGAGAGGACACTCCAGCGTCATCGCAAGATGTCAATTCAACACGGGAGGAGACAGATGCCGTGTCACTCCCGAGTCGGACTGCACAGCCATTCTCGGCGGTGCAGATAGACACTTAAGAAGCTACACCATCGTCTCTCGAGACGGACGGCTGCCGACGACGATAGGTATATGGAATAGAATCTATAGGGATATTCAGTGAAAGATATGAATGAAGACATGTATGTACACACAAACACTGACAAACAAGAGACAAATTTGGGAGAATCATGAATCTTAGATTGGGCTTCATGTATGGAAAGGAAGGCTCAATCAAGTGTTTTGAACAGGGAACATAAGAATACAACACATTAATAGCAGTCTGGTTTGGAATATAACTCTCCTGTAAACATACTAGAACACCAGCTATTGTATTTGTTGAACTAGAGGCATAATATAGCCAAAATTTAAATTTAAAAAAGTGTTTTTTTTTTTATGTTCTATCTCACTGAAAAGTATGAAAAGAATAAATCTCATTGAATGTGCAGTCTTTATTTACTTTTTTATTTTTTAAAAGATTTTATTTATTTATTTTTAGAGAGAGAGAAAGGGAGGGAGAAAGAGGGAGAGAAACATCAATGTGTGGTTGCCTCTTGTGCTCCCCCATCTGGGGACCCAGCCCACAACCCAGGCATGTGCCCTGACTGGGAATTGAACCAGCGACCCTTTGGTTCGCAGGCCATCAATGTGCATGAATGTGAAGTCTTTAAGTATAAATATGATTCAGCCTCAATCCTTCATTATGGTTTTATGTAGTACCTGTAGAGTTCACAAAAATGTTTAATTTAGATATATATTTAGCATAATAATTATTATTTAAGCATTTTGCATATGCTGGTTAATAGAGAAATGAGATAGCCTATTGATTATGTTATTAGGATCTACTCACATTTAGATTTCGTAAATCAATTTTTTGGCACAGTTTGAATCACCCTTTATACACATTCATATACACCATTTATGTGTTAGTTAAAATCTTCTTAATCAATTTTTCTTAACATATATTTCTTTCTCTCATGACATAAATGTGCCCATTTTTATTTCACTTATTGAAATATTCTTATTAAAATAATATGTTTCTGTCCATTGCAATTGTATACTTACCACTTTGTACAGAGAGTATTGAACGTTAAGAATGCATAACAGGTCCTGGCTGGTGTGGCTCAATGGATTGAGTGCCGACCAGTGAACCAAAGGGTCACCAGTTCAATTCCCAGTCAGGGCACATGCCTGGGTTGTCCCTGGTTGGGGTCACGTGAGAGGCAACCACACACTGCTGGTTCTTTCCTTATCTTTCTCTTTCCCTTCCCCTCTCTCTAAAAATATATAAATAAAAACTTTTAAAAATGCATAACAGGTGTTATCAATACATATTCATAAACCCAAATACAAAATAACAGAAGTTTATATTTTCATACAAATATAAATTTATTCTTGTACAGTTAGACATATCTTACATTTTATCTGTACCATTAGAATTTTTTTAAAAACACGTTTTTCTAATTCTAATTCCCTTGAGCCATACAGACGCTCGTAAGTTCTCTGAGTGTTCTGTTCCACTTGATTACCTTTTATTTTCTGTAAAGTTTGAACTCATGATTCCATATAAATTCTGAGTTACTATTTTAATATTAAGTCACATAGAGATATTTATCCCAGAGCTGTGTGGGATCATGGATGGTTTCATTTATGTCTGAAATTGCCACCTTGGGACTCATTTTCAATTTCCAGACATGTAGGCAAAAAGACAGTGCCCCCAATCACTTAATGCCTTCCTCCTCAAACTAGAGATCTCAAACACAATCCCTCTAAAAGACCCATTATTTATAACATAGGAAAGATGGTTTCTACTAAACACAACACTCTCAGATTAGAGGAATAATTTGTTTTAGGATCAACGAGTGGCCTAACAATACTCTTAACCATGCTCTTGGTGTTTTTTGTCTCTGAAGACAAATTTCTATCTCTAGAAAAGTAACTTTTATATTTCTGATAGAACAGTTAGTAAATCCCATTTCACACACGTTCTGAATACAATCTCATCCTCTCCGAGGGCATTTAGTACTAACTCTCCTCATTTCCTACATGCACAAACACACTGGCATAAATAGTACCAAAATTTTTTCTCAGAGCTGGAAGACAATGAATACAACTTAGCAGTCATTACACAATTCTACTATTTTTGTAGACATATTTCTCACTGATATTTCAATGCCTGAGTCATCACACCAACAAGAGCTTTCCCTTCTCATGGATGTTTTCCTATATCATTGCCCATGAAATACTTACAAAGTAGGCACCATGTTGTACCAGGGTCTACTGTGCCCCACTCAAGGACTATGCCCAACTGAATTGCCAAGGGGTTCATAAGTACTCATTTATCACTTTTTTCTCAGACCATTTTCAGTGTCAATTGCATTATTCTTCAGACTGTGAGGCAAGTCTCTCACCTGTGAAAGGAGAGAAGTAAGGAAAGAGGATTAGGTAAGAAGGATCATGGACTTTAGCATAGTTCTAAGAAAGTTGAGATGTGACCAATGGGCAGTCCCTGAATGAAATCTGCCAACTAGAGGAGTCCCACACCTTCCTTAAGTAGGCTTTCCTTATTACTCTGACATGCTCAGGCATTGCCTGGGAACATGGTCTCAGGATAAACACAGTGGTGGACCCAAAGGGGCAGCAGCTAGACCTGCTAGTCAAATGTTCTACAGAAGCAGATCTGTGAAATGCGTTTTCATGGCCACCGCACTAACTTCAACCTGTCTCAATCACTTCACAAAAGCCATGTTTAGGAAGATCACGTATAGCCTCCACATAGTTATACTCAATGAAAAAATGTAAATCATTCTCTTTTTACCATTCAGACACACATCAAGCATTTTAATCTACCCATGCCAGACGCTTCCTTGAAACATTTTTTTTTTTAATTACATCGGCACCTCCCTTTTCTAAAGGGCTACTTTTCTTTGTGGTTTCTCAGTATGTGTCTTGTATGCATGCTCATCCTCCTCTGCTAGCTATGAAGTATTTCAAGTTCTCAAACACACATTGATACCTTTTATCATCACATTCTGTATTCCCTCCATGGTTTATCTCATCTACATCAGTTAGAACTTAATACGTAGGGGACAAGTTTATATATTCAGCTCAGATACCTTCTTTGGGATATAGACTTGTATATCCAAATACTCTTAATATGTCATCAATGTTGAAACACATATGTAATTCACCAAAAATGTAAAAATACTAAATTCATGGACTTTACTCTCTTCAGCACCAACATATTACTTCTTCCAGAATCATTTGTTAGAAAAGATAGTGACACCATCCTTCAATTACCATAGCAATAAAACCCCAAGTCATTCAATTCACATCCCTCTATTACTTGTCACTCTGATTTTGTGGAATTTACACATAGGTATCCTTAGGCTCTACCCACAGTCCTTTTCTCTTTGCCTAGTAATGATTTAATTAATCACACCTCTGCAGGAGCATGATTTCTTCACAGAAGCCTTCCTTGTTGTCCCACAACTGGGTGAAAACTCCTTAGTGATTTTTCAGAAATACTCCTTACATATTTAATTTTAGATTGGCTTCTACTATCAATTGATTAATGATTATCTCTTTCATTATAACAATATACCTATAAACTTAGAAAACTGTCATAATTTTTCTCATGTACCTAACATTTATTTCTAATGTATAACTACCTGCTGAGGGTGATGATACCAAAAATGAGCCCATGCAAACAAAATATATTTATAAATAGTTAATATTAAAAATCAATAAACTACATGAACAGAAGTATAAAAAGGTGACTGAGAAGCAAAATGATCTGTTTGCTCCTACGTAGCATAAAAACAACAAAACATTGCATGTTTTTTATCCTTTTGGGTGTTTTCTCTTTATAAATGATAGAAGTTATGAATAAGCAAAATAACTCTACATATACTTTAAAAAATAAGAAATTTAATTAAATATACAGGCATCAGCAATGTACGTAGGTTAATTTTGTGTGTGGGGGGAGAGAAAAGTCAATTTACACTGTAACCTGATTCAAATAGCTTTTTAAAATTAGATTTAGTAATTCATTAACACATTTTTCTTGAATTTAATTGTGAATTACTTCTGAAGAAGGTCTAGGGCACTAGTAAGCTTCTCAGTTTACTGTATGCTAACTAGAATAAGAGCCTTCACAGCTATAATCTATAGCTTTGTCATTGGGTGCTAACTAAGACAGAGCTTTACTGAGATGAACACTTTCTTAGAGCTCCTTATTCACTTGTATCCTCTGTCATTTCATTTGCTATATGGTTTCTGTTTGTTGTGTAGGTGGATAAGATAGTTTGAGAGAGTATGTAGGGTGGAAATAGCTTTCTGAGTTATTTGAATCTGCAAACATGTCAATGTTTTCTGAAAAAAGATAAATCTAACCACACATAAAGAAACAACAATCTAAAGTGATTTTTTTTAAAAGAATGTTTTTTTCCAAAATATTCTCTCACTTTTTTTTTCAGTGAGAGTAGAATATTATTTTAATAGAGATGGAAAATTCATGAAAAGTAGCAAAAATAATTTAATTAGATTTCCCATACTCCACCTGGAAATGTGCAAGATTGGTTCTCATGGGGTGGGAAGGAATTGACAATATAAAGCTTCAGAATTATTTTGCTTGTTAGACCCCTCTAATCCTGAGATAGAAACTTTGTAATTATAACATACAACAAGGTCTGTCTGGAGAGTATCCCTTAATATAATATGAAAACTAGGGACATTTATTGAAGAAGATGCAAGATACAGGAAACATTGTATACAAGACAATGACATCTTAGTCCCCTTCAAAGTAAGCATCTTGAGACCTCACACAGTTCTCCCCATCGCCATAAGCTGCCCCACTGTATTTTCCTGAATCTCATCAATGATCAGATATCTCTTCCCTTTCAAAGGTGATTTTAGTTTTGAAAAAGCCAGAAGTCGCAGGGCACCAAATCTGCGCTGTAGGGTGGCTGAGTCACTTGGGTGATTTGATGTTTCACCAAAAACTATGCACAAGATTTGATGCATGTTGGTACAATGAAGCTGCCAATCACCAGTTGCCAATAGCTACAGACTTCTGAATCGTCAGAATAGTTTCTACAGAGGAAAGTTCAAGCTTAATGCAGAATTTGATGCAGATTCATTGCTCCACTCACTCAGCCATTTTTAATGAGACAGTCACACAGTGCACATGCTCACTCAATGGCATCTACCACCCCCACTGACTAGTAGAGTGAAGTTGTCATTGTTTACAGATGCACAATCCAGTCCACTCTCCTTGGCAACCAGGCTAAAGCAATGTCACACAAACCATTCTCACTATATCAACAATGGTTGGACTTTTTCCAGACACACCTCATATGACACCAATATAACAAGTTACAAGTTTTTATATTCAATTTAAAGAGGTATCTGGCATCATCTTGACCAGCTTGTTTCTCTTAATTCAACTTTATTTTACTGGTCTATGTATGTATGTTGTTTTTTGTTGTTATTGTTGACACTATTACAGGTGTGTTTATTACTAACTTTAAAATGCTGTTTTTCTTAATTCACAAACTTTGTGTATTGTATTGCTCTTCTAACTTTTAATCCAAATATATATTTACTTGCATGCCCTTCTTCTCTGACCACCATAATATATTGAAAAATGATTATGTGTCCCAATCTATTATTTCACTCTGTGGGAAAGTACAGTTTTTGGCAATGTAGTTCAATCCAGGCCAAACAGAAAACTCATCTATTACTTTTTAACTGGATTTGCTAAAAATAGATAAATGATAATCATGCTTTTAGTATTAAGGAGAAAGGCATTTTCAGGGAATAAAAGATGCTGATAATAAGGAATCATTATAAGTAGAAAATGATGCTAATGATGGCTACCTGTTCAGCCCTTGTCCCTGAAGCTATGGATTGTCTTGATTTTAGATCTCTACCAAGTCAGTTGTTTGGTTTGCCCTTCAAATCTTTAAATTATCCTAGCAACATTCAAACTGCCTTTTTAAAAAATATTTCATTAACTAGTTGTCAGATTATTTTATCACTTTTGCCAAATTTACCCTGTAATGATGATGCCTAAATCAGAATATAGAGTACATAATAATCATGAGTCTTCTTCTCTTGTATACTCTTCCACTATTAATAAATAATGTACTATGAACTTAAAAAATAGATGTCCTTCAAGGTTCATGAATGAAACAGTAAGATGAAAGCTGTTTTCAAAGAAAGGTGTTTTGACACATTGGAGAATTTGCTTTGATGCTAAACATAATTTTTGATAAATAAATTAATTGTGATATATTTTAAGTCATATCCTTCTAGAAAATTTAAAAATATATATTTTAGTGCACTCTTAATCTAATAATAAAACCCTATGCCTGAAAAGTCATATGAAATTAACTTTAGTTACACTAATTTCAGCAGGTTAACATTAGCATATAGCCAAATTAACAATCAATTTAAGATAATGTTTTTTTTCCATGTTTTTCCAAGGTTTTATAGCATATATGAAATACTACTTTAACATAATAGGAAAATTTTATAGCACTTCCTTTTATCTACAATTCATTTGAATCAATACCATAGTGATCCCAAATGTTTCCACTAAGTGAACATAACTGAGCTTAAGAGATTTTGAACATATCCTTTAACAATAGAAAATACTAATGTACCAGTCGGATTTTCTCCAAAAATATCTTCAAAAATGTGATATAAAATATAGCACTTACTGAAAAATTATTTTGAAGTATTAGTTTTGTTGTTGTTTGGTTCAGTTTTTATCATTAATATAGAAGTTAGCAGGGCAAGACATTTAATGGTTTTGAGTATAAATTTTCATATTTTGACTGTGGAAATAATCCCAATGAACCATAACATTTTTCTTTTACTTTTTAAGGTATAAAACTTGTATTGTTTGATGTCTATTGCTCACACTGATTTTGTTTGCACTTTATAGACTGGTATTGAGATGTAAACTCCATAAGTTTCTCTGTTAAGACAGAAACAGGATTAGAAACAGGTTCAATTAAAAAATTATTTAATGTACCACCCAAAGTCTAGACCCCTTTTTTGCCTCAATGTCTAAATGAAAATCAATTGGATCATCTGTAGTCTAAATTTGACATTCTCAAATGTCCTTAGAAAAATAAGCAAATAGATAAAATGTGTATATTGTAAAAGCCATTGCTAAGTGATGACAAAATAGTATAACAACAACAACAAAAATCCCAAGGATTGTATAAACAACAACAGAAATAGTCCTCCGATTATTTTTCCATTAACTTCTCCATGTAATCTTGTAGTCTATCATATTTATTATTAAAAGGTAAGTATTAACTAAAATGTGTTAAATAGATATAATATTCAGATTTTTTTACTCCTTATTTATGATGGCATAAGATTATGTACTTCAAACTCTTTTGTGATTATATATTTAAAAATTTATGATAGCTTAGGATTTCATATTTGAAACTATTTTATGATTATATGTTTGAAAATTTAAAAAGTAATATCAGTATAATATTGTTTTCACTTGCATTGGGTAAGGATTAAAAATGAGTGGTTAATATGGATACTTGCATAAAGTTAAAATTGCCAATCTTTGGATAAAATTAATTGATGGAAGGCAAGTAACTTGGGTAGTTTAATGATGTATCTTAATGTTCTAATGGTGTGATTTTGCACAGCTTCTGAATACTAAACTCTTTTGAATGACATCTTAGATCCAGCATGACAAGGGAAACAAAACAAGGCTATTTTGGTTGTAGCATAATTTGTCCTTTGCCAGAAAAATGGAGTTTATGTTCTTCAGCTAACGTCATGAGCACAATAAGTGAATGTTTCATTATATTAATGCAATTTAACATTTAGTATAAATTCAGAGAATAGAAATAATGACCTACTAGAGTCAAAATCCTAATGAAAAGATTACCTTTTAACTAAAGAAAAATTTACTGTGGTATAATATTAGAATATGTAATAAAGACAGGCAATATTTTAGTTGAGCATTTTGGTTAAATTAAGTATTAATATAAACACAACATGAAACTTTTTAAAGAGTCTGCCATATTGACAAGAAAGCCCTATTTATCATTTTTATACTCTTTTCTCAGATTAAAAATATACACAACTTATCAATATGTTATAGCATTTGTTTGGTAATAGCTGCATATTCTTTACCATTACTGCACAATCATAGATATGAGAGAGATTTAGAGACATTTTATTACAATCTCAACACAAATTTAAACACACATTTCTGCTATGTCATTAAGAGTTTATCAAAAATGCTTGATTGATTCCAGTCATGAATAACTTCATATAGTTAGGCAATGAGTTGCATTGTTAAGAATATATGATTTTTGAATTTATACATTTCCATTGATCAAATATCTGCCTCCTTAGAAATTGTTTATTGTTGGTCCTATTCTATGTATGTAAAGGAGAAAAATATAGAACCCCCTTTCATAGGGGTCTGAAGACATCAATTTTAATTTGAGTTAAATATTCTCATCTCCAACCCTTGCTGTAGTCTGTGGTTCAAGAGCATTATTAGCACAATCTGAAAGTTTGATAAAAATACAAGAAGACTCCATTCCAGAAATACGAATTAGAATCTGCATATCTAAGACCACCAGGTTACTTATATGCACATTATAGTTGACAACCATGGTCCTAACTGTTCTACATATGGATGTCAGAGTGTCTTGTTCCATCTAAATTTTAGCATATACACACCAATTCCTTCTTTTCATTTTTATTTAAGTATAATATAAATATAGTTAAATGCACAGATCTTAAGTGTTCAGTCAAATCACTTCTGATAAATCCATACACCCATATAACCCAAGCTTCCATTCAATATATGACTTGTATAGAAAAATTCCATCAGTACATAAAGATCTCCCACTCCTCAGGTGAATACTGCACTGATTTATGTCACTTAAAGTTAGTTGCAACTGTTCTAAAACTTCATACAAATTAAATCATTGAGTATATTTTAACTTATGCTGGTTTTTTTTCACCCAACATGTTTTTGATATTCATCAATGTTGTTGCACATATAAGTATTCTGGTTATTTCCACTGCTCAGTGAGTGACATTTTATTGTATAAATATAATGCAATATTTTTATGCATCCACCTGTTGATGGGTACCTTAGATTCTTTTCAGTTCTGTGCAAATATAAATAGAGTTACTATAAATATTCTTGAATGGTATGTTTTGAGCACACATGCTTTCATTTCTCTTAAGGAAATAACTAGAAATATAATAACTATGTCAGTGAAGATGTATAACTATTTTAATATATTATTATGGGAATATTCAAAAATACAGCAAATTTTTAAAAACTTTGCAGTAAACAGTCAGAACCACTACCTAGAAAATACTATTAATAATTGAATATACTTATTTTATTATGTATATATATATATATATATACACATATATATATATATATATTCAGGTATTTTCTATGCCTGCATCAGTCCATTTAAATGTTTCATACATTTCAATATAAATAGAAGGCACAAAATCAGTCTCTCTCAAAACTTTAACACATACATCACTAATGAGAGTTGCCTTTATTTACAATTTTTATTTGATATAATTTACTTACAATGAAATGTGTGTACATTTACTGATTTTTTGGCATGTGCATCTACCTATGTAATCTAAATCCTTGTCAAGATATGCACCATTAATATTTTTCCAGAAAGTTCTCTGGTGCTTATTTCCAATAAAACCCTTATTGCATCCTAGCAAAGGCAACCATGCTATGATTTTCTTTCAACATCAGTTAGTCTTTCAATTTTTAGAAATTCATAAATGTAAACTTACAGTTATGTAACTATTTTTGTGACTGGCATTATTCATTTTCATTTAATTAATTTAAGGTTCATTTATATTGTGTTTGTCAGTGGTTTGTTTCTTTTTCTTCGCGACTGAGTAATACTTTTTATATAAATAGATCATAGATTTTTTAAGTCATTTTTATACTAATGGAAACTTAGGCTGTTTTCAGTTTGGAGCTATTATGAATGAAGTTACTAAGTGTTTCTATGTACTAGTTTTTTTCATGAGCATGTTTTCATTTCTCCTGAGAATATATCTAGAAGTGGAATTGTTTCAATTTTTAAAGATTTTATGTATTTATTTTTAGAGAGAGGGGAAGGGAGGGAGGATGGAAGGAGAGAAACATCTGTGTGCAAGGGAAATATGGATGAGTTGCCTCTCATACATGCCCAGAATGGGGAAAGGAGCACAACCCAGGCTTGTGCCCTGACCAGGAATCAAACCAAAGACTTTCTCTTTGCACGATGACATGCAACCAACAGACCCACACTGGTCAGAGCTAGAAGTGGAATTCTTAAATCAAAGGTAAGTGTATGTTTCTTTTTTATTAGAAACTACTATAACTCATTCTAAAATGGTTGTAAAACTTTACTATTTTCAAAAACAATTTGAGGGATCAGTTACTCCATAATATTACTAACAACTTGGTATTGTCAGTCTGTTTTATTTTTGAGCCTGATGTGAAGAGTGAGATGAAGTTCATTTCCCCCAAAATAAATATCAGGCTTACGAGCACCATTTGTTGAAGAGACACTCTTTTTTCTCCTTTGAACTGGTTTGGCTTCTCTGTTAAAAATCAAGCAGTAACTACCACATTAATCATATTAGAGAACAGTAACGATTATTTACTAGATTTTTCTTACATAATTGTTTTGTTATCTTTTAATTCTCACAACATTATATAACATAGCTATTACTTTTACCCTCATTTTACTAATAACAATAAGACCTTTGAAAATTAACTTATCCAAAGTCACACATCCCATGTTCTTCACTACCACGTTACATTACCTCAATAATTTAGGAAGAAGTGATGGAAATTCATTTTAAATTGGAATAAAATAAACAAAACATTAGGCATATTATCTAACTAGTTATGCATTCACCCAACTCAATTATTGTCTGAATAAAAGCCTCAAGAGAAATTTTCAGTCACTTTGATCAAATCAAAATATACCGTAGCTGCATTTGTCTCCTAGTTCTCGTATCTGAGCGTTTTCGGTAATGCATCATGTGGTTTCATTGTAATACCTAATTTTACTCTCTTGACTCATTTGTGTTGTTTTTTAAAAAAGCACCCAATCTTGGAGTCGGAACATTTTTCTTCAAACACTGCCTTGACTGTGTTATTTAAGATAATAAAGGCGTTGCCAAATACCTGTAAATAATGTGAAGGGATGTTAATGGAAAGAAAAAGTAATGTGATTCTTTTCCCACTTTTTCTATTAGTACTACTCTTATTATTACTGTGCCTATTAATATATGAATATTACTACTCCTTCTACTATTACTAACAGTACAACTTAATAAGAGCTTTCAAGTGACTAGCAAGTCGATTCGATTACTTTTTTAATAAACGAAGATATTGTGGCTTGGAAAATTAATGCAACTTACTGAGAGTTTCACGTTTATTAAGTAATCAAGCTTGTTATTTGGAATTCACTTCCAAATACTCTAACCTTTGTCCTATTTAGTTCATTTGTTTATGTTGTTCAGAACAGCAGTCAATAGGGGGGAGGGGGGAGGGAGAGAAGGGGAATAAGTAAGGGAAGGGTCTAGTCAAAGAACGTGTATAAATGACTCATGGACATGGACAACGGGGAGGGATATGGTTGTGGGAGAAGGGGTGGGCTGGGGGGGAGCAATGGGGGAAAATGGAACAACTGTAATTGAAAAACCAAAAAATAAAAAATAAATTAAAGAAATACTCTAACCTGAAAAAAAAGCAAGAACACATAAGTACTGAAAATATGACTAAATTGTAAGGATCACTTCTACGTACATTCAAAATGACATTTTCAATTAAGTCTTCATTACTTAAACAAGTATTAATCTCTTTGGGGGTTTTCCAATGATTTGTGTGCTGCATCTTTTCTGAATATATTTTAGTTATAGCTTTAATGTAGATTTTGTAATCCAGGAGAACAGGGCTCATAAGCATTATTTTTCTTTTTTATCATTTTTTTACATTTTTCTTTAGATTCTTTTAAACAATTTCTACAGTGTAACTTTATAATAATTTTATCAACCTAAAAGGAAGAATAAGGAAAAGTCAAGAAAGACAGAAGAGAAACTATTCATATATCAAAACCATGAAAACAAAAAATAAGACGTTTTTTAATTTGGAAGGGAATTAATTTAATAACTTTGATTCAGAATTATTTTAATGAATATACATTTTATTATAAATATAATAAAATATAGTTTTCTTCTTTTGAAATCCACACTTTACAATGTTTATATATCTTAGGTTAGGTTATTTTATTTTATTTCTTCTTTCTTTCTATTTTATTTTATTTTAATAATTAATATATTTTAATACTATAGTTAAAAATTTTAATGCATTTTTAAATTGTTTTTCTATTATAGTTGTCCCACTTTTCCCCCATTGTTCTCTCCTGCCCCACCCACCTCACCTCTCTCCCACAGTCAATCCCCACTCTGCTGTCCGCTTCTCTGGGTCATTTATACTAGTTCCTGGACTAGACTCTTCCAGTTCTTTCCTCCTTTTTCCCCTCTTTCCCCCCCTTTTCCCTCTTCCCACTCCCCTCTGATCACTGTCAGTCTGTTCTCTGTTTACACGCCTCTGGTTCTATTTTGCTCATTTCTTTGTTTTGTTCATTAAGTTCCTGTGTTAGGTGGGATCTTATGGTATTAGTCTTTTTCAGCCTGACTTATTCCACTAAACATCATATTCTCCAATTCCATTCATGTTGTTGCAAAAGGTAGGAGTTCCTTTGTTCTTTCTGCTGCTTAGTATTCTATTGTGTAAATGCACCAGTATTTTTGATCCATTCATCCACTGATAGGCACTTAGGCTGTTTCCAGCACCTGGTTGTTGTAAATAGCCTTGCTATGAACATAGGGGTGCTTAGGTTCTTTTGAATTGGTGTTTCAGGGTTATCTCCAAAATATATAAAGAACTTATATGACCCAACACCAAGAATACAGACAATCTAATTTAAAAATGGGCAAAGGACCTGAACAGACACTTCTCTTAGGAGGACATACAGAGGGGCCATAGAACATATGAAAAGATGCTCAACATCACTAGCCATCAGAGAGATTTAAATTAAAACCACAATGAGATACCACCTCACACCGATCTTATGTTATTTTAAAAGTTTGTATTGCTATTCTCCATATCTTATAATTGTCTATACATAAAGTTAAAGTATCTAAAGTATATAATATTATATTTTATCCAGTTACTTTACTAAACAACAAAAGGTATTCAATTATTTCTCTAAGATTTTCTATAAATAAGAAAATATGATCTTCAGTGCCATATTTTCTCTTTAACATCAAAATTCTTCCCTCTATTGTCTATTAAGATGCTGGTCAGACCTTCTAAATAATTATTATGTGATAATAGGTAATCGTTCTTAAACTTTTTATTAATATACCATGGTAAATCTTTAGTATTTCACCATTAAGATAAAACGTTTAATTAATAGATATATTTATATGACTCATCAGCTTTTTCAGTACATAATTTATTTGTGAGTTTTCCAGCTTGACTGTGAATGCTTTGAAGATCAGGTCTAATCCAGTTAAATGGCACCATCTCAGAGCAAAAATAAAGAATTATTTAAGTAGCAGCTCACTTGTCTAGGTGAGAATTCATCAGGGACATTGAGTTCTGGAAAGATATGTGTCTATCACAAATTATAGGCATGTGAGAAATCAGGTAACAGAATAAACACTAAATTGAGGTGCTATAAAATATGAGTTAGAACTTAAAAGTCTACATCTGGTCAACCTCCTTCCTGACTGAATGATACAGACATGAATGGCTGTGTGAGCAACTATATTGAAATGCTCCTTATTGCATAAAACGCTCAGTTCTGCAAACAAATTCTTTGAAATTATTGTCTTACTCCATCGTTTTTTCTCTTTAATGGCAAAAATAAATGTCTTCTTATTTTACTTTATGTTCTGAATATAAAATGGAATAAACAAAAGCTTTGGATATTGGCAAGAAAATGTAATTAAGTACTATCATTTTGCCTTCTCTCAGCTGTGTTGAAAGCAATAGAAACAGGTCTGCTAGTAATAAATACATATTTAATGAACATTATTTGTTTAAAAATATTTTGACAGGGATTGCAAGTGCACCACCTTGTGAACTGTGGAGAATGTGTTTCAGTTTTCAAAACTATCCTAATAAAAATGATCTTAATGGAGTCAATCTATGGAAGAATTAGATGTGAAAACTTGCCAACACTACATCACTTATGATTTTAACTTTAAGCCTTTAAAGTTTTCTTTAAAATATATAACAATGAAACTTTTTTAGCTCTAGGGTTGAAAATAAACTTTGGCTTCTAAATCATACAGCTTAAATTAAAAACAAGATTACACCATGATTAGCAAATTTCATATTTGTTTCAAAGCTATTTTGCATGACTTGAAGAAAGAACCATTGTGTGGTTGCTCTCTACATTCCCTTTTCTTATCCAGATTGATTGCATAATTATCCTACTCTCCATTTCACTGAGTCCTTATAGTCACTGAACAATCAAGGATAAACAACAGAAGTATTTGTATTGTGGCCCATATTTTAAAGTAGTGTTGCCTAGAAACCAATGGATAAAATACACACTGTTAGTAGAAAAATGAAGAGAACAAGCAGAAAGTAATAGTAACCACTTAGATGACATCTTATCTTTTAGACCTTAATTTAGACCATTAAAAATTGAAAACAAGTTCTTAAATTTCTGGATCACCTGTCTTCATAATTTTTAACACTATGTATGAGTATTATTGTAGACAGTCCAAATAGGAAAACAATAATTAAAAATAGTTAAGTACAATTTATATTCCACAATATATGTTTTAGAGAGGAAAAACATGTAATCAAAGAACTACAAACAAAATGGCATGTTATAGAATAAAAAGGTAAAATCTGGCAAGGGTATTATAGAGTAGAGGTCAGGGCTATGGAGTTGGGCTAAGACTTCACAGTAGAGTGAAATAAGATCTTAATGAGCAGGATATACACTATAGTTCTTTGGAAGTTAGAGATAGAATAAACAACATATAAACTTTCAGGAAATCAGTAATCAGGAAGGTAACCAATTATTTTAAGGGAGAACTATGGGTGACGATAAGCATTTTGGTTTTATTTTGTTAAGATATTATCTCTAAAAAACAACTTGCCCTTGAATGTCCGAAAGAAATTAGCCAGGTAAAGAGTGAGAGTAACAGCATTCTAAAGAGAGAATATAGCACAGGTGGCCAGAAATGATGGTAGCTAGGCTTTATACTTACAACTTTTCATAGGTACACTAAAAGATTTTCATCCAATATTTATAAGAATCATTTTATCTTGTTACTTATGTGTTATAAAATTCATAATAGTCTTTTTTCCTATTAAATTATATCATCAATTGGGACAAAAAGATTAGTGAAGTACATACATTCCTTGTAAAATGGGTTGCTTTTATAAGCTTTTTTTGTTTTTTATTTGATTTGGATTTTAAAATTATTTTAAAATTATTTTTAAACGCATCTGTATTATTATTTTTAAACCACCATATATTAAGTGGCTATTCTGGTTATAAGTAATAGCAAAACAGGAATTAGAATCTTTAAAAATAACTTGCACTCAATGACTTTATAACTACTAAAGACACCCTGTGACAAATTTTCATTTAAGTACTGCTATACTCTTATTTTAAATTTACAACACAAACAATAGCCTCATTAGTGGCTAGGCTTTATAATCTAGCTTGCTCCCAACTCAAATTCCAGCTGCTAATATGCTTGCCCCTTTAAACTGAAGGATTTAGAGTTAGACATAGATGTTATAAAATACAATTTGTAGCCTGTGATGCTCATAATTGACAATAAGTATTTAACCACGTAATCTTATTTACTGTTTAACAATGTGAGTTTGCAATCATCTTTTGTTCTAACTTCTATGCAATTTCATCTCCTTGCTCTATCTGTATGTGTCCCAATTTCCCGCTCTTTACGTATGCCAAAAATAAGTAATATCTCATGTGGTCTTTGTGTATTTCTCTTTTATTTCTTTCCTTTCTCTACAATGTAAGTGAATTTCAGGTCATTTTAAGGAAATCTGAGTCATAGCAACTTTAGCCAACAGCCCTTTCAATGTTTCCTAAAAGGGAACATGGGTCCCTGACTTTTGCTGGTTGTATCTATTTCAAAAAATGTAAAAAATAGTCTATTTTCATTATTTTTAGATTCCATATTTGTGGGGTTTATGTACTCACTAAAATTTATTTGAAACCTCAAAATCAGTATGCATGGATTTCCACAGACATGCACAGAGAGGAAAAAATTTGAGTCCCTTGGTGAGTGTGTTCACAGCTGAGGTCCAACAAGGCTATACCCTGTGTTTTTTCACTGTCTATTTAATGCCTAATATTTTTGCGTTTTTTGTTTTTTTAATCAGTGAGTTAGCTCTTTAAATGGCACTCAAAGGCAGTGCTGAAGTGATATCTAGTGTTTCTAAGCACAAGAAGGCTGTGATGTGCCTCTTGAAGAAAATGTTCATGATAATATACGTTCAAGCCTGAGTTACTGTCCTACTTGAGTTCAATGTTAATGAAGAAGTGGAAATTCACTGATATTTACATGAAAAATGTTCAAAGAAGAGCTAAAATAACATCTATAGCTTACAGTAAAGCGATGGGAAAGCTGGAAATGGACTAAAATTCTAAGAAATATTTATTAAATCAGATGTTTATAACAGAAACATGCATAAAACAAACTTATGTTTGATTGGTTAATAAAAGCGTTATGATGAGAGGCTTTTAGGAACCTGTATATTTCCCCTAGGAATGAAAGCTCTGTATTCACTAATTCAAAACTTCATTTGCAAATTCAGTAAATTCAGTCATAGCGACTTTATGAAACATACATAACTACTATATATAAAAAAGTTCAACTATATAAAATGTAGTTAAACTCTTTTTATAGTTAGAAAACTCTAGTTTAATAGGTTATTTAACAACTAATTTAGGAAATTCATGATCTAAAAATGATTAAAAATTAAATAGACATGAAACTTAAAGGAAAAGATATGAAGGATATACACTGAAAAAATAATAGACCATTTTTTGAAATTAAATGGCTTGGGTAAAATATACATTAATTTTAATTCACAAGAACAATTTTTTTTAAATTGATGACAACATGGGTTTTGTAGTTCTTTCCATGGCCCATATTGCCATGCTAAATTGTATTCAGAAACAAGTAAATATGTATTGGATAATTACTTGAAAACAGCTAAATAGATTTTTAGCTAATTATAGTGTTTATCACCAACATTGTTTTTTTTTAATTAGTTCTTTAAATTCTAATAAACGTTTTTAAAATTGGTGAAAAATATTTAATCTATTTTCAGATGTATTTAATGATTCATATTTATATGAAGAAAGCCTATGAATGTGTAACTACTTTTTAGAAAGAAATGAAATCTAGTCTATAAACTGCAAAAAGCAATCAGAAAGTAATGGCAAATATTATTTTAAGCTATCTAATGCATTTTTTTATTCTAACTCATGTTTCATATGTTCTTCAAGATAGCTCTTTGGGTTCTGTTTCTCATGTGAAACCTTGTAAAGATGAATTGGGGAAAGAATGACCAATATTACTTTAAAGTAGTAACTCCTTAAATTTCAATGTACATATCTCTTTTACACAAAAATGAATAAAAAGGATGTGCCCCCAGGGAGAAACATTGTAAGCCAAGGTTTTTGCCATAATGAGATTTTTCCTTTTGAGTTACGAACCTGTACAAAAGTCATGAAGCCTGAAATGTGACAGGCTTCCCGAGTGTGGCACAGGTGGCGTTGTCACACTACAGCGGGCACTTTAGAAAGCACCATGAAACTAAATTGAAAAGATATGTTATTTTGAGTAAATAAAATTTCAGCAGGAGCCATATTCAAATAATATTTTCAAAAAGTTTAGGTAAAAGACATAGAGCTGAATTTTATCTCTTTTAAACAATCTTACACAAATAAATATTTTCAGAAGCAATATTCATGGGCAAAGATGTTATCATGGATCGTTCAATGAAACCCAACTCTAAAACAAAAGTATATTCCACAACTCCTTTTAATATGTCTAATACAAAAGGAAAAAGTTCTCAATAATTATTTTAATATCAAATTAATAAAAATTAAATTGATTCTTCAGTGAAAAATTCTTTAGATTCTTAATATGATCAAATTGCTTATTAAGCTTCAAAATTGGGCATACTTATCTTTTCACTAATGTATTTATCCACAAAAACAGATGCATGTGTGTACGTTTGCTGTGTCTTCTCTGACACCTACTGTACTGCAGAACAAACCTTGAAAAGATTTTTATAAAAATATGTTTAAAAAAAAGTGATACTTTCCAAATGACCCTGTATAATGTTTAGTTCAAAATTTTGGCAATATATTTGAATATAATACTGGGGAAGTTAGGATAAGTTTATTCAAAAAATGTTTCTAGAATAATTTGTATTCTAATTATTTTAAGAAGCAAATGATTTCCTGATGTAAAATGAAGAAAGAATGAAATAAGATATTTAGGATTATTTGGTAATGAAATGCAGTGTGTTATATAAATCAGGGGATTAATGAGGCTGATTGTAATAGAAAAATATCTGTTAGTAGTCAGTTATCATAAACACTTGATTTCTTTTTTTTCAGCAAACTCTACAATCAAGAGAATTCATTTCATGGTCTATAAATTAATTTATCACACAAATGCCATCTCAAAACACAGAAGTTTCTAAAGTTCTGATACATTTCACAGTGGAATACTACTTGGCCATTAAAAAAAAAATCTTACCCTTTGCAACAACATGGATAGACCTGGAGATTATCATGCTAAGTGAAATAAGCCAATCAGAGGAAGACTAATAACATATGATGTCACTCATATGTGAAATCTAATGCATAAAATGAACTAACAAGGAAAATAGTGTGAGACTCATAGACAGAAAGAAGACTGACAGCTGTTGGTGTTGGGGGGAGGGATCGAGCAATAAAGAAGAGGAAAAACTCATGGACACAGACAACGGTGTGGTGACTGGTGTGGGAAGGCAAGGATGGGAGGAGGCGAGGGGGGGAAAGGGAGAAAAATGGTAATGAACCAAGACTTGACTTCAGGTGATGAACACACAATACAGTGTACAGATGATGTATTAAAGAACTATTCACCTGAAACCTGTATAATTTTGTTGACTAGTGTCACCCCAATGAATTCAATAAAAGAAAAAATAAAAACTGCTCTATATTTAATGTACCATTAGTAATCATTGAGGTTAGTCTAATATCCACTAATAAAGCAAACAAAATACTGAATATTTTTTGAGTCACCAGTATTCACTAAACTACTTTACATATATTTGCACTTAGATACATTATATACAATTGTGATGATTAGTTTACTGATAAGTGTACTTGTTAATAATAGTATGTTAAATTTTATCTTAGGGTTATTACATATAAGAGTCTTCATTTATATTATTATTATAAATTTTATCTGGGGGGGATTTCTGAGTTAGTGACCAATCATTAAATATACAGAACATGTAATACTATTTTACTGATCCCACTCTCTAATTGGCTGCAGATCAATTTAAAGTCCATGGAATGGTGTGGATTTTTGAGTACAATATTTAGTTATCTGTAAAACTAGCCATGAAATTAAATTGCAGTCTCTCAGTACTAACATCTGCTTTAGAGCCCTAGCCACATAGATTCAACATATTGAAAAAGGGTCAAATCTTTCAACACAAATCTTTGTGCAGCAGGATGTAGGGAGACTGACCAATAACCAAAAGCTAGGTTTGGTCATAACTAATTTTTAAGAAGTTTATCTTGCAGGCTCACTTATAAGCATTCATCCCATACCTCACTTCATTCTCCTAAAACAATAGATTCAGTATACTTTGTATTTTTCAAGGTCTTATATTTTTAGACCAAAAACGTCTTTCAAGGAGAAAATAAACTTAAACTGTGTTTGAAAAAAAGTTAGTAATTGCTCCAAAGAATAAGGGTAGAGAATCATTGGGGATCTCTGTAAAGGTGTTAAGATGGTGGCTAGGGAATGAAATATGTATTGTGAGCCGAATTGTTTGACAGTTAGGATATATGTTATAAAATTTTGTTGATTGTGAAGAAGCTGATCTCTTCACCTTTTCTCCAGCCTGTCAATTCACTTAAGCTCTCTTTCCATGCCATGTGCAGATGAAGTTCAAGGGCTGATCATGTGTTCTGCCCGTACAATTGTCCCAATCAGTCACAGAATACAGTTGTCATTCTTACAGGCATCATGGCATTCTGCAAGTGATATTGTAAACAATCTTTTAGCAAGGGTAAGAAGTATCAAAAAAAAAAAAAAATTACACTCTAGTCTAAAGACTCTGAAGTTCTTCCCTGATTTTCTCTACTCTGCCTAAAGAAACAGGGAGGAAGGGGAGGTGAGGCACCCGGGAAAAGGTGGTAACATAGGCCTGTTCTAACCTCTCTCCGGTAGACCAAGGGCAGTTCCTTTCAGAATGCAGCAGATACTAAGGAGCTATGTTTTCTAGCTTTGGGGTGTTGTCCACACTGCAGGGAAACAGCACCTGCCACATTTCCTGGTACACAAAACTTAATGACTAAATACCCCATTTCATGCCAGAGTGCATTAATATGTTTAATTCAGGGGAAATTAGATAGGGATGATGTATTAAGTTTCAATTAGCTTTCTAGTACTTAAAACCTGGGTACTATGTCCTCACTTATTACCAATGTTGTAGGTAGATATCAGTACAACTTTTAAATAATTAAAGATTTTGTAACGTAAGAGGTTTTTCAGCATGCCAGAAACTGAGATTTTGTTAAGAATTAACAAAGAATCTTTGCATCTCAGTAATCCAAAGACTGTGCTTCTTCACACCAGAGAATAAGATATATTTTACTAAGAAAGCTGCCATAAAAAGTTTTAAATTAGCTATTGAATAAGTCAAATAATTTTTGTAGAGTACTCTATTTGGAAAGCTTAACTATTGTATGTTGTTTAAGTTAATAATAATAACTGATATCACTTTTTTAATGAGAAAATAGAACTTAACATCAGGTATACATCACTTTTTTAACAAAAATGTCAAACTTATTATTCTGTTTGTTTGTTTTCCTTGGTTAAAGTTAGTCTACCAAACTCTGTACTACTAAACTAGAAAAAATAAAGCATATGCAATATTTTAATATGGTATTTTAAAATAAGTTAACAAATATTTCTGACAATTAATCTATTTAATTCCTTCAATTGAAGTATTATATATTGCTAGTCAATTTTAATTATGTACAAAGTATAGCAGCAGTAGTCAACGTAAGAAAGTAAACATTACATTAAAATCCCAAAGCAGTGACAATTTAGTCAGATTATAGTCATTCAACAGCAGGTACCCAATATTTCTTAAATTGATAAGTTTATGTGGAGTTAGGCCTTTCATAATTGAATCAACTCATTATATAATAACAACTGTTAAATATAAAATATTTACAAGAAGATCAATCCTTATTTATAAACATGAACATAACTAATAAAAATATAAATATACATGACCTTTTATAGAACTAATTATAGGAAAACGTATATAGCATTTGTATTTTTAGTATCTGTCTACAATTCCGGCCAATAAATAGTTACAGTGTTTTAGCAAAAAGTAAAGTTTTCAAATTTTAAATTAATTTGAGTTGGCATCTTTTTCACTAGAATATAAACACATTTTCATCTGAATTTATTATAAGAGCACAACCTATTTGTTTTCAAGTTCATTTCCTCTGGGATCAAGTTGCAGTAAATGGATAATCCATGGCTTGATTTCACACAGTTAGGCATCCCAGCATGCACTAGGAATAAGGCAAATAAAAGAATTGGGACATTTATAACAAAGCTCCCTGCAGATTCATTATTGGCAGTGCCATGAACCATTACAAACCCACAACCCTGAGATCTCAGAAATGCATGCTGTGGTATATACCACATCCATTGAAATACAGCATAATGCATTTTCTAACTCTTTAATTTATATTTAACCTTTCATTTCTAAAAGCTAGAATAATCGAGTTTCACATGTAGGCAAAATTTAGTTAATTTATTCTATTTTTATAAACGTCTATTTGGAAATATGTAATACATACATATATAAATAATAAAAACTTCTAAGAGTCCTTTTAAGCATTTTACAATGTTAACTAGAACTAGAACTATCCACAGTTAAAAATATTAAGGTTTGACATGGTTAATAGTTTATGGACATCCCAAAAAATAAATTGAAAAGTCCAAGAAAAAACAATAACCAATTGTTAGAAGAAAATATGATTTATAATGTTATGGCCGAATTACAACATAAAACAATTTATTACCAAGAAATGTTAGAGAGATGATAGATCAACAGGTAGATAAACAAGGACTATGTGGGGTGGGAACTGTAGAATATACAGATTATGTACATATTTCATCTCCAATTTAAGACTCTAAACTTACCATGAGTTAGCTCAACCTATATTGATAATTTTAGTATTAATACTTTTTATATGTGCTCTTTTTAAATTATCTATAATGTGCCAGATTCTAGCTGGGGACTTTTACATAATTAGATAATTATTTCATATAAATCACTTTAATTTTAAGTCATACAGTTTATAGTTTTTAAGTCACAGCATATGTATAAAATAACAGTTTTCATTTTCATATATTTCTGTTAAGAAGGTCAACAGAGTTTTTATAAGTAAAGGAAATACTGGGACATGTTAGCAGATGCAAATTTATTGCCGAGAAGGCATTTTGGACATTATGAATCTCACTTCAGGATAAATGTGTGGAAAAGCATTTTCAACATTGAAAATAGTTATATACGCAACAAATTTCTCAAAGTCTAGATCATCCGTTGGTAGCATATGGCCAGCTTACCAAATACAGCTAGTGAGATAACTTCTACTGAAGACACTGTGGAAAAAACCTGAAAATGCAAAAATTAATTTTGAGAAAAAACTGTCAGCCAACAATGTTGGCTTTTGATGGCTTTTTCCTTCTTCAGCTACTTATGTCTGTTTTCTGAGTCTTCTGGTAGGAACACGTGTTTTTCTGACCACCCTGCTCACTCCCCAGATGCACTCTTTTCCGTTCCTAAGCAGTGGGAGTTACCTCCTCTGGAATCACTTCTAAGATATTAACCACTGGGTAAAAATAATTCCTGTTGATAAACAAAAGTTGCTCAGAGTAATAAATTCTGCTGTTTCATTTAATTGTTATACATATATATTCCAAACATTTTATATATTAAGTAAAACATGGCTAATGCATAGGATTAGGAACTAGGTTTCACAAGCAGTCTTACAAAGTCTGCAGGGTTCTCTTGCTCTTATTGCATAAACCTGGACTTTATTCTATACCACTCTTCCCACTCTTTTGACTATATAGTCATGCTGGCCTCTTGTTGCCCTTGGAACATGCTGGGCCTTAAAGTTATAAAGGCTTACTTTTTTCCTTGTCCAACTTTTCAATGGTAGAATGAGATTTGATCATCTACATAAATGGGCATAATCTCCAATGCCCTCTTCTCAACTGGCCAGGGTAAATGATAGAAAAAGAAGGCGGTATTAGGTTTTGGAACTGTCATCTGAGCAAACAACAAGGTGAGAACACTCAAAGAAGTGTCAGAAGTCTCTCAAGGAACATTTCATACCCAAATAATAGGTGGAATTGGCAAAGTTGCCCAATGGAATATCAAAATTGATATGAAGCTGTGACTATTTTTATCTCTAGGCAACGCAGTTTCCACTGGGACATTAAAAATCATTTCAAGAGCTATTCTTTCGATATGTAAAATATGGCAGGTGACATGTTACAACAGTAATCTGACAGCAATTAAATGCAGAGTCAAAAAAAGAAAGAATGGTGAGAAAACCATGACAAGAGCAAATCTATTCCATAGTCTTCAGGTCCTGCAGTGGCTAATCAGGACCTCAGAATTTAGTCAGAACCAAATTTCAGTAAACAGTTGGTCAACTATTGAAAGATAATAGACAGGCTGGAACCATATAAGGAGTGAGAGATACAAAACTAAGTAGACACAATGATTAAGTGCTTAGTAGATGAAACCTACATGCTCAGTAGTTTTTATACAGAGCTATACATAGGCATCAAATGCCCCTAGTTATAGCATATATAGCACTTATATATGCCAGACACTGTTTTAAGTGCATTACAAGTATTAACTCAATTAATCTTTGTAACAACCATTTGAGGAAGGAACAAAGGAGAATATGAGCAAAGGAGAACATGAGGCCAGAGATACTTGTTATCTTTTCAATGTTCACTAGGCTAATAAGTGACCAAACTGCTATTTGAGTGCTTAATATTATTTTATCCTATTAATTATAACTGTGCCAAAGAACATACGACAACTATTTTACAAAGAAAAAAACTGATGACCAGAGAATTTAAATAATTTATGTGAGGAGGTAACTAGAATTCACTGTAGCTTATATTTTAAGTCAAGTATGCCTAACTCAAAATACCAGTGCTCTTCCATTGTACTAGTTTATCTTGCTTATATAAAAATATGAACCATACAGTGTGTGAGGGAGAAAGTAATGAATAAAATATGACTACAATTATTTATTTAACAAAATATAAAGGATCTTTATAATATCGATGACCAAATAATATAATGAAGTAAGAAATAATAATAAAACAAGCTTCTGATAAGCACAGAATAATATTAACTACATGTCTATGGCGGGGGGTGGGGGGGCTTGACAAATATATGTGACATCAAAATACTTGTGATAACAAAAAAGTAACTGCAGATGTTAAGTACCTTTTAAGGACCAGGACATACTTCGCACAACTTTAGTGTTTGTTAATAAAAACTAATCAAATTTTTTAATAGGTTAAGGGAAAAAAAGTATCTAGAGGCCATAAAACAAACTAGGAAGAATGAATAAGAGAAGCAGTGATAGAAAGAAAGAAAGAAAGAGAGAAAGAAAGAAAGAAAGAAAGAAAGAAAGAAAGAAAGAAAGAAAGAAAGAAAGAAAGAAAGAAAAAGAAAAAAAGAATTCAAATTATATAGAAGTTCTAAGTAGAACTTCTCTATATTAATAGCCAGATCTTTATGTTAAGAATATTAGCAGACATGGCAGTCTTAAAGTTCTTATTTTATCTGTTTAATTGACTTATCTTTGATGTTTTTCCTTTTAATAAATGTAGTAGTTTTAACAAATCTTTATATATAAAATAGTTTGGATGAGATTTCGTCCTCAACAATATGTTAGCAATCTGAATATCTTTTTAAATTGATTTCTAATGAGTAACAGAACTCTGAAGGATGTTTATGATCTTAAAATAAGTGACATTAATATCCTGTTTGGAACTCATTTCCAGAATGAATTGCAGTGTTCTAGATAATACTAAAATTGTCAACATGATACCAGCACAAAATCAAGTGAAATTATTTATGTTTTGTTGATCTCTTTAGCAAATAAACAAATGTGAATCAATTTAATTTGAGCCATTGATAAAAATACTTTAGCACATTGTTATGAAATGAATTTTGTGCCCCACCCCAAAATTTATATATTAAATCCTAACCCCCAAAGATGATAGTATTAGGAGGTGAGACGTTGGGCGGATGCTTAAATAATGAGGGTGGAGCCCTCATGAATGAGATTAGTGCTCTTATAAAGAAAATACGGAGAGATACCTAGTCCCTTCCACTATGTGAAGACATAGCAAAAATGTACCAGCTGTGAACCAGGGATAGAGCCTTCATGAGAACATGACATATTAGCACCTTTAACTCAGCCTCTAGAGCTATAAGAAAGTTATCTTTTTCATACGATGCCCAGTCTATGGCATTTTGTCATAGCAACACAAATGAACTGAGACAAACATTAATGTGAAGTGAAATTGTTAATTTTCAAGGTTTCAGTTTAGGTTTTTGTGCATTTACTAAGTAAATATAAAAATAATAAAAGTACATATATAACTTCTGAAGATATCAAGGTCCAAAATATTAACAACAACAGACCCTTAAACTAAGTAGCATCATTAATGTAATGGAAGGAAGAAGGGTTGTTTCACTGATATGCCCCTTGGCATTCTTGAGATGATCTAAACTCAGTAAGTTTTGTCCTTAAATCTTCTGTAAATGTAGGTCAATATATTATTCTTTATTTGTTATTTTATAAATATGATAGTGTAATGAAACAAAAATAAATTTGTCAAATAAATCTTTATTACGTTATACTCAAGAAGAAAATGCAAGCCACCAATAAAATATTTTGACAAAAAAAATAGCAATAAACCTAAGTCTCATTTCATAGGAGTTGCCCTGACAATATCACTGCAATATTTTCCTGACAAGAAAATTCCATTTTACTATCTTCAAGAAAGAATATCCAGAACCTTTTCCCACCAAGGTAGTAACTTTGATTCTGACAATAATGTTTCAATTTCTTGTGCCCTGTGAAGAAGCATCACTTTTAATCTGGAATAGAAGAAGTTTGAATGAAGTGCCACTTGTTCCTTTGACTGCTGGAGACATTTTATATAATTACTTACAAAATTTTAAAAAGACACAAAAATATCAAGCCATACAATTATCTTGCCATTTTATGATATTATTGGTATACTAAAATGTAAAATATACACAAATATAGATAAACATATTTACGACTTTCAAGTCTTGTTTTTGTATTGCAACATCATACACTTAAAGGCGTATTTTACAAATAGCGTTGTTGAGTAAAGATGTAGTTTCAATAAGCAAAAGGACTTGGGTGAAGGGTGACATATAGTTTCAGTTCACTCCTGGGACTTTCACATGGACTGGCAAAAGGTCCTATATATACATGCTTAAGTTATTGTGCTATAGTTATGATCCAGAGTCAATTAGATATGATTCTAATTGCAGTAAGTCTCATACTATGTGGACAATTTTGGATAAGTTAATTAAGAAATATGGTCCTAAATTGTAAACTGAGGGTAATCAAACTCATCATGAAAATTTGATGGCTATGGTCTAGAAATCATGTATGTATAGTTCCAGGCAAAATCCTGGCATTTAGTAGCATTTCTTGAGAAGTAAATATATTATCATTTTCCCTGAAGATATAAACATATGTGGAGACCATTAACATAGAAATATCAAAAGAGCATGATGTCAAGTCTCTACCTCTCACCTTAGAAGATAAAGATAAATATAGTAAAACTTCAAATGATAGTGAAAAAAGATAGATTCTTTAACTTTTGCAAAGTATTTGGGTAGAGTAACAAAAACATACCCTAATCATATTCAGTCTTATATATCTAAATAGTACCTAAGATAAGAGAAAGTTTTTGACTAATCATTGCTTTTTATTTTATCTTTGGGTTGATGATTAGGGATAGTAACCCCCAAATCTAATAGACAAGATGAGTCACAGGAATTTCTTTCACAAGGAATGAAACTTGTGGTTTTTCTCTTGAACTGAGCTTGTGTTTTATTCTTTATATTACTTGTAAAAATATGTCTTCATTCAAGGGTGAGTAAATAAACTAACAAGGGGGCCATAGATATTTTTTAAAGAGACAAAATTTATATGCAGTAACAGAAATAATTGAGAATATGTCTGCTTTGTATTTTCAAGAAGATGAAAACGCATGTGTAATCTGAATCAAAAGAGAAATAAATTAGGATAAAATAGAGGCTAAGATTAAAAGGAAAATGACTAAAATGGGTAAATAATTAAATAGAATTTTTAAAGTTTTTGAAACTTCTGCACAGCTAAAGCAACCATCACCAAAATGAAAAAGAAACTAACTGTATGGGACAACATATTTGCCAGTGATATATAGGATGAAGGTTTAGTCTCCAAATATATAAAGAACTTATACAACAACACAAGAAGACACATAATCCCATAAAAATGGGCAAAGAACCTGAATAGACAATTCTCCAAAGAGCACATACAGAGGGCCCATAGAGATATAAAATGATCCTCAACATCTCAAGCCATCAGAGAGATGCAAACAAAAATCACAATGAGATATCACTTCATATATGCCAAAATGGCTATCATTTATAAATCAACAAACAAGTGTTGGCGAGGATGTGGTGAAAAGGAAACCCTGGTGCATTGCTGGTGGGAATGCAGACTGGTGCAGCCACTGTGCAAAACAGTATGGAATTTCCTCAAAAATTTTAAAATGGAATCGCATTTTGACCCCGTGATTCCACTGCTGGGAATACATCCTAAGAATCCCGGTATACCAATTCAAAACAATATATGCACTTCTATGTTCATAGCAGTGCTATTTAAAATAGCCAAGATTTGGAAATAGCCTGAGTACCCATCAGTAGACGAGTGGATAAAAACAAAAACAAAAACTGTGGTACCTTTACACTGTGCAATACTATGCAGCAGTAAAACAAAAGAAGGAATTCTAACCTTTTGAGACAGCATGGATGGAACTGGAGACTATTATGCTAACTGAAAATACAAATACCAAATGCTCTCCCTTATAAGTGGACTCTAATGAATAAAATAAACTAATGTGCAAAATAGAACCAGAACATAGAGTGTGTATGTGTTGGGGGGGGGGCTGATTGAAATAAGATGAAGGGATTAGTCAAAGAACATAGATGAATGACTCGTGGACATGAACAAGTGTATAAGGATTGACTGTGGGAGCGGGGGGCAGGCTGAGAGGAGGGGGGTCAATGGGAAAATTAGGACAACTACAATTCCATAAACAATAAAATACTTAAATTTAAAATAAATAAATAAATACAATTAAACATCCAGTTAGAGCAGGGTTCACCACCTCAGCACCACTGACAGTTTGAGTCTTTGTGGGCCTATTACTCCAGTCCATTGTGTTATGTTTAATCAGTATTTTTCTCCT
The DNA here is from genome assembly GCF_987537825.1 of Furipterus horrens. Taxonomy (NCBI): domain Eukaryota; kingdom Metazoa; phylum Chordata; class Mammalia; order Chiroptera; family Furipteridae; genus Furipterus; species Furipterus horrens. The sequence continues at coordinate 200,263,553 of NW_028327172.1, read as the reverse complement.
ACACACCAGTGCCAGTAGCATGTCCTCAACTGTGATGAATAAAAATGTCTCCAAACACCATGAAATATCCTCTGGAGAGCAAAACTGTCTCTGCTGAGAGACACTAAGGTAGAGGAATTGAAGAATAAAATGGAAATGCTGAAAAATGAATACATGATATGAAAAGCAACATTGTGAACCTGGCAACAGAAGCCACAGCACAAAAAAAAAAGAAACTACAAAAATAACCTATAGTATAATAAAATTGATATAAAATGAAACACAATCCTAAGAAAAAAATAATTTAAATAATATGAGGTAAATTTTTTTGATCCAAAAAGTATATGTCTTCAAGTAAAAATGACATTTATCTGCTAGGTAAAATCCATTGTAAAAGCTACACAAATATTCTTCAGAACTGTTCAATGAGCATTGGCTTGCGAGCCAAGTGCTGCTGGTTCGATTCCCAGTCAGGGCACATGACTAGGTTGCACGTCAGGTCCCCATTTGGGGGCGCGAGTGAGAGGCAACCACACAGTGATGTTTCTCTCCCTCTCTTTCTCCTTCACCCTCTCTCTAAAAACAAACAAACAAATAAATAAATTATAAAAGAAAAAATATATATCATTTTTTGTATTTCATCAGGTATTTTCAGAACTGTGTCTTGAAATCTCTGTAATTTAAGTCACATATTTCCATGTCTTTTAAGTTTGCCTTTTGGTAATTTTTTTAAATTTTCTTTTTTTTTTAATAATTTATTTATTTGTTTGTTTGTTTTTTTAAAAGAATTGTTCAAGAATCTGAATCTTAAATATATTCCTAATGAAAATATATATTGATATTTTAGAAATTACTCTATTAAATGAAAAAGTCATTATATAGCATATTAAAAAATCCAAACATATTCCGATGACAAAAATACTTCTAGCAAATTGAAAAAGAAAGTTTATAAAGCAAAATAAAAGACAACACCCCCTCCACATACACACACAAAAGGCTGCTGTGAACCTATTACTATCAGACAAATTAAACTACAAGGCAAAAAAAGACAGTAGTTAGGTGCTAATTTACATTAAAATATATGTTGTAAAGATATGAATTACTGTCAAAACACACAGTTTCACCCAAGTTAAAAGGAAAAAGAAGTTTGCAATGCAAGGGATATTTGATGAAACAATGAACTGGGGGAAGACTCTAATATACCACTATCAGACTATGATGTATCCATTATAAAATCTAGTTAAAGCTATAATTTTATTACTTAGATACATTCAAACTTATGGATTTGTTTAGTTATTGTTATAATAACATGCTCCACAAAAAATTATACAATTTATTTAAAAGTAATCCATGAAACAATTTCAAAAATAGTTTATATATACCAGTCTATAATTAATTCATAAAATTAAATATTTTACTGGTGAACTAATTAAACCAAATATAACAAATGTATAAAATAATATAAAGATTAAGTGGAAGTGTTTTGCTTTCAGATAAAATTTAGAATAATATGGAAACGTAATCTTTACCTGAAAGCAAGAAATCACCAGATATACACCCCAAAAATATTTATTTTTTAATAAAAAATAGAGACATTTACTGAAGAAGATATAAGATACAAAAAACATCCTTAAGCTATCGATAATTATAGTCACAAAAAATTTGAAAAGGTGAAACTGAAGTGATGACCACATCTTAGGTGAGTAAGGGACTGTGGGCCTTATCATTCCAGCTGGTGGACAGAGATGGTATTCACAAGAGATGGCCAGAGAACGATAGTCTGTGACTGAATAAGAAAGAATTAGACAAATTTCTGGCAACATTTTGGACCGCTCCATCACATTTGAATAAAAAAGAGTTCCAGATGATAATTTTTTTCACAACGTAAGAAGAAACTGGGCAGACAGGACAGAAGAAAGAGCTCTTGTCATCTAACAATCTCACACTTTCTAAATATCATAACCTCAAAGTCCAATAGATTCACAGTATTGCAATCTCACAGACACAAGTTCTTATATTAAAAAACAAAAAGAACTCCTGATTTCAAACATAAAATCTCAAGGTATCATTGTCTCAAGGTCAAAGCTTTATATTCACAGGAGAATTTGATCATTCTATTCATCTTGAAATTCTCTCACTTATTTTCTAAGCTTCTGAGGTTTTGTAATACCACATTAATATAAACTTTATCTTTAAATTCATAATAATTTTATTCATTCTTCTTTACTGGTTTCTCATTCATCATCACATGTTAAAAATCCAAGGGTTTTCTTCTTCTCATCCCAGTCTTCACTCTACTCCAGGACATTCTCAATCATTCTCAATTGAGTAGTTACTCATCGTTGCATATTTCTAACTCTTATAAAGGCTTTTCAGAAAATTTTGAAATATTCTAAAATTTATATGAAAGATCAAAGTCCAAAGTATACATCAAAAGTGCATCATATATCAAACCTTATTATACACTTATGATAATTAAATGAGTAAAGAAATTAGCACAGAGATAGGTAAATTGACCAACAAAATAGAATATAAAAGCTAGTAACAGGCTTATGTATAAAGGGAACAAAAGAGTAAAGGGAACACTATTTATTTATAATGGATTGACATTATAAGTAACTGGGAAAAGAGAAAAAATCATTCTCCAAGTAATGTTGAAACAGTTGGTTATCCATATCATTCAAAAAGAAATTGGATCCTCCTGACTACATACCACACAAAAATATCAATTCAATATGAGTCAATGATCTTAATATGAAAGAGAAAATATGACACTTTTAGAATAAATCGCTACCTACATTGATATCAAGCTTAGAAACATTTTTCAGTTAAAAAGAAAAGCGTGTTGCATAACCATGCAACAACACTTTTATAAAGTTCTGTCCTTAGCAAAACTAAATAATATGTATACTGATATTGTCTATCTGTCAAGGAAAACAACAAGATAAAATTAAACAAAAATTACAAAAACTGATAAGCACAATAGTCAGGAAAATAATTTTCTCTGCAAGTTAAAGAAAATAAGATATGACAGGAGATAGGCTCATATATAGATTCACTATTATTAGTGTTTAACTGGATTGTCATTTTATCTATATCTGTTACTGCATTCATAATACTCATATAGATACATATTTCATGCATTATTTGGTTTGTGTAATGCATTAAAAGTAAATGCATTTTTAAAACAAACCTAAAATTTCAAACCTAAAAATGACATTGATAGCTAGAAATACTGTCCACTCCCATTTATGAGTATAAATGCAAAATCCCTAAATAGCAAGTTATCTTTAAGACGATTATTCACCATAATTACATTTGCTTTTGTTTTTATTCCATTATGATAAAGATGGATGAGTGTATTGGAATGTATTCATGTTGCATAGACAATAATTAATCAAATGTGTGTGTGTGTGTATGAGGGGATACAAAAACAAAACAAAACAGAATTATCTTCTGGAGGGCAGCATCCTTATAGTACAGGTTTCCTCCACTAAGGGGGCTGTTCTAGGAACCCATCTGTATCAGTGTACCAGCTGGTGTTGTTGTGATATATATTTATATGTAAATATGTAATTAAAATTATATAACCATAAAAGGCTACTACAAATAACATTTACTATCATGAAGCAAATATTTGCTTTAGATTAATAACCATTATTAAGTGCTTAGGGTAAATCTCTGAAGATTTGTCCTAAAATGTTAAAAAAAATAACAAGAGGGACTGATCTCTGCCATCACTATTTTAGGATGCAATTGTTTATTTAAAATATTTGAAACATAACTATTAGAAACCAGGAGAAACAATATTATTGGCATATGTATGTATTCATAAATATGCATACATGCATATGTAAATATATATATATAACTGCACAACAAAACAAAGTATCAAAAATGCTTAGATTTAATAAGATTAATTGTATTCATGAGAAAGTTTGAACATAAAAACTGACTTCAAACTCTCAAACAGTAGCTTTTAAAAGTCTAGAAAATGGTGTGCTTAAAATTTAGTTTTTAATTCTGAGCCACTATAATGTCATTACAGACCCAGTGTCTACGTCTTGCTAGACTGTATTATTTGAATTATCTTCATCCAGAGGCTGGTTCTCTTTACGGTGACAGAATGACTATAGTAAATCCAGGTTCCTTCTGTACTAAACATTTTCCATCAGGGTACTAGAATTCACCATTAGTTCCGATGCATTCATGGACCGGATCATTTTAGAAAGAGTATAAGTCTTAGAATGACTACATGTAAGAGGCCATCCTGGGAGTTATAGTCAAAATATCTGAATTCTGTAGGTAGGTGGATGGATGTGCCATTCAGTGCATTCATGATCCATATATGAAATAAAGTATCAGGACTTAAAGAAAACAGAAAAAAAAGTGATTATTTAATAAAGAAAAAATACTATGCAAGGTAAGTTTCTGATAAGTGTGTACAATAAAACAAAAATATTTAAGTATCAATGGTTTAGCTGTATATCAGAAATAATTCATTAGAAAACATAATTTTAAAACACATTAAAGACCAAGAAAACATAATTTCACTGAAAAAAATATTGACAAGATATTTGGATGACATATACCAAAAAAGTATAAACATAAGTTTTGGATTAAAACAGAAATAAAATGGAGCAACTACCATGGTTTTGGTGTTCTTTGATGGAAAATCCATTAAAGAAGTCATTTCTTCTAAGAAGAATACATGTTTTCAGTATTAACTCAATCAAAATACACAAGTAGCAGGCTGACAGCTCTGAGGAGCGGGTGGGTGTTGGGAGTGATTGTGGTTGGGGAGGGAGTTGTGTGGAGGTAGAAGAGGGTATAATGTAGCTAAATGGTAATAGAAAAAATACAATAAAATAAACTGTTTTAAAAATAGTAAAAATACATTTCTTAATTTTTAAAAATTGATTCTAAGTAATTTGGATGAAAAAATTGTAAAAAGGTAAATATAATCCCATATCACAAAAGACATGACAGTCAGCCATTGTAAGAGATACATAATAACCTTATTTTAAAATAACATATTATTACTAAATATATATTAAACTCTTAAATTCATCAAGAAGTCATACATTATTTTCTAAGTGCTATTACAGTTTTAGACAGTTTTGAGACTTTAATCAGGTTATAAACATGAGGTTGAAAGAAAGGAAAATTATGCACTGTTAGGTTCTGGTCATATGATACCAGTAGTCATCAACTTAATTGTTTCTTAGGATATGACGATAATACTAATTAGGGGGAAGGAATGCATACAGAATAATTGCAACTCTATAAAACTACATGCCTATGGCTACAGATAAATAATCACTGGTCTACTTTGTGGACAGTGACATAATTTGTTCTTAATTAAGTTTTTAAATATTGTGGAATTTGAAATATCCCTATATACATGTGGAATAAATATAAGATTATTTCATTACTTTAAAAATATACTACACAGCTCTTTTCTTCCTCAAGGATGCCTGAATGATTATGTTGTAGCTTCCTGTGTTTCCCAAAGGACAGTAATTTGGGTGGATTTTGAAGGAGAAGGAACTCCAGGTGCAGCCTAGGATCAGGCCAGCCTGGCAGAGGGTGGCAGGGTTATTCTTCCTTGGGTGTTCTAGAGGGCACCAGCTCTGAGGCAGAAGCCTACCATGCTTCCAAAATTGTGTAGCTTTTGTATCTTACGTTTTATTTTGTAAACTAAGCCTATAGAAATAAGATAACTAAAAATAAGGGGATTGATAAGAGAACCCAAGTGTTAGGGTTTAGTCTTAATTGATAGACTTAAGTAATGAAAGCTGTAGCTAAAGAGTTAAAGAGTTAAAATTAGGGTTTAGCCTTAATTGATAGGTCTAAGGGACTAGTGTGTGTGGAACATTGTTATTTCAAAATTGTGTAACTTTAGAATAAAACTCCTTTCCTTTATCACCAACCTTTGCCTCTGGAATTCTGCCTAGAGGGTGACGGCCCACTGCAGAACCCTGCTTGCTGATCAGTAACAGAGCCTCAGCAAGTGCTCTCACCACCTGCGCACCGAGTGTTACCTTTTCTCCAGATGATTCTTGTCAATGTTACAAAAAAAGTATGTAGTAACAATGTTTAAATTTTAAAAGACACATGCCATGCACAGATACCTAGCCTCATTTACAGTAAGAGAAATGCAAATTAAAACCACAAGAAGATATCATTTACGACCTAGCACACTAGCCAAGATAGGAAGTCAGCCCCCTCATACACAGCTGAAGTGTGAAGATAATTTGTCAGTATCTTCTTAAGATTAAAAAAAAAAAAGTCATCTTTAACCCACAATTCCACTTAGCAATTCCCCAAGTAGTCCATCGCATAACTCTATCTTTTATTACTATAAATAATGCTGCAGTGAACATCCGTAATACACAACATTTCTAATTGCAAATGTACAGCAACAGGGGTTAGGTAAGAGAGAGAGAGAGAGAGAGAGAGAGAGGAGAGAGAGAGAGGGAGAGGGAGGGGGAGGGAGGGGGAGGGAGGGGGAGGGGGAGAGAGAGAGAAGAGAAGAAAAAAGAGTGGGGTACAAAAAAGAAAAAAAGAGAGAAAAATAAAAACTATACATATATAGTTTATATTTATGAGAACAAAGTTTTTCTTCTATCAGTGATGATTATATCCTGTCATATAAATATTGAATCACTATGTTGTACATGTGAAATTAATATGCTATTGTATTTCAACTATAATTTAATAAAAATTTTAAATAAAAAAATTAAATCAATGTTTCAATGAAAGAAGAAAGAAAACAGAGAGGGAGGGAATGAGGAAGGGAGAGAGAAGAAAAAAAGAAAGAAAGGGAAAGGAAGAGAGAAAATATAAGAAAAAATCATGTCACAGCTAATAAATCTTTTTTTCTGTAATGAACAGGTGGAAAATATTTCTTTATGGTATGTAATAGTTGCAATAACACTGAGAATATGTGAGTGGAGCAAAAGGAAAGTCCATCTGTACTTATATGAAATACAATTGAAGGTAAATTTAAAGACTAAAAAGTATATACTGAGCAATGTTATTGACACTTTTATTTTTGGGGCAAGTTTAACCACGTTTAAGAAATGGAATTTTGCAGTACTATTAAACCAAAACGGGTTGAGCAGTGATCAGTCAGGCCAAGTACGGTACTTCTGACCTTAATAGGCCTCTGTTTGGAAAACAATGTCATCAGGTTTATGTAATACAGATGGATAAATGAAAAAAAGCAAATAACATTCTAAGTTTTCTCTGTACTTGGTCTTCTGCCAAATGGGATTATATTTCTGTAGAAAACTGCAGAATACCTCAGGGTATTTTCATTCTTCCACTTGTGAAAACTCCTGGCACCAATTTAACTCCTCCCATATCAGTTTCTCTCTGAATGTATCTTCTCTGAAATATCTCCATTTCATAGAATGACTATATTTAAAAAATTGTTAAGAGTGGACACTTAACCCACTTTTCTCAGTGTACAAATTATTCCTTGAAATGAAGTTAAACCACTATTTCAGTACCAAATTAAGTATTCATTCTGTTGGCATGAGCTGAATTGATCCCTCCAAATTCATATATTGAAGTCCTAATACTAGTACCTCAGAATGTGACCATACTTGGAGACAGTCTTAAAAAGGTACTTAAGCTAAGATGAGATCATTGGGGTAAACTCTGATCCAATTGCAATAATATTCCTATAAAACAGATTAGGACACAGACCTGTGCAGAGGAAGACCATGTGAAGACATAAGGAGGCCATCTACAAGCCAAGGATAGGTCTCAGAGACAAGTTCTACACACACTTTGGTCTTGGACTTCTAGCCTCCAAAATATTCACATTTTTTGGAAGCTACTTTAGATTGAGCTCTGATTGAAGGGGTTCCTGAGAACATTTAATGAAAAAGAGGTACCTGAGAAGAGCAACTGCCGACGTCAGTCCACCATGACAGTATAAGAAAGTCCACATTCCCATGATGTAGGTCATAATAAAAAGTTTCCAAGAGTAGCAGATAGCCTTTGAACGTTTTCCTCAGTAGACATTGATCTCTTCACTTTTTCAATTCCAGATTCCAGAGTAAAAGTTTAGGTTGCCCCATAAGATAATTAGCAGTTAACCATAGGAGTAATCCAAAACTGATTAAGGGATCAAAATCATTCATTAAATCTCTTATAATTTTGATAATAATTAAAGTTTGGTCATTTGGAATGACCAAATCAATTTTACAATTATGTGTGACATATAAGCTGTCCACATGAAAAATCCTTCATGTGCAAAATGAGAAAGGACCTAGAAAAATCTGTACTCATTCTATGGATTTTTGTTTCACTAAACTAGAACATGTACACTAAAAAGGGGGGAAAGAAGGGGAGGGTCTAGTCGAGGAACTAGTATACATGACCCATGGACGTGGACAACAGGGTGTGGATTGACTGTGGGAGTTGAGGGAGCAGGGAGGGGCAGGGGAGAGCAATGGGGAAAAATAAGACAATGGTATTAGAAAAACAATTTTAAAATAGTCTTATAGTAAGAAAAAAGAAAAAGAAGGAAAATGTCCCCTGGGAGAGCAGAAGCTTAATTGCTGTTATTATAATACTACCAAGGGTGCAATTCCTTTATGCAACCGATATGCATTTGTCAGGCACTGTTCTTTAGCATGTCTCATTTTGAGGGGGTAAGTGGGACTAAAATCAAGGTATTAAAAACTTGTTATTGGTTTTTAAATTTATTAAATTTACTTGTATTGCACTTTTCTGTTATCATTTATCCTTCTTATACACATCCCCTGCTCAATCACCACATTGTTGCCCATGTCCAGGAGTCTTTTTTTCTTTTTTGCTCAATCCCTCCACCCCCTAACTCCCCCCTCCCCTGCTGCCAGTGCTGAGAGGTGTTATCCTGCTCTCTGTGAGTCTGTTTCTATTTTGCTTGTCAGTTCAGTTTGTTCATTAGATTCTACATATGAGTGAAATCACATGTTATTTGTCTTTCTCTGACTGGCTTATTTCACATAGCACGATGTTCTCCAAGTCCATCAACACTGTAGCAAGTGGTAAAATTTTTAATTTTCTTCTTTTTTATGGCTGAGTAGTGTTCCATTGTGTAAATATCCGATAACTCTTTTATCTACCCTTCTACTAATGGACGTTTGGGCTGCTTCCTAATCTTGGCAATTGTAAATAATGCTACAATAAACATAAGGATGCTTATGTTCTTTCGAATTAGTGTTTCAGGTTTCTGCAGATAAATTCTCAGAAATGAAATTACTGAATCATAAGGCAGTACCATTTTTAATACTCTTTATTCACATCTCTTATTTTTACAAAGAATGTTCATTACATACATGAAAAAAAAAAGCATTAAAACTGAATCCAGTACCATCATTCTTGCCCTCATTAAATTATTTTTCTTGTCATATCACATAGTCTCTACTATCTTGGACTCTTCCAACTAAATTACCCCTATGTGTTTACTCTCTTAACAACTCTTGCCTTTTCATCATTAGCATGTCTCAAGAAGTAGTCCTTCACATTCTATTCCTACCACTACTATATCATCAAGGCCCTAAGTTAGACATAACTATACATGGTGGCTTGCTGAGAGAGTTGTCGACTTTGTTTTCTCTCCATTATCTCTCATCCCATTCAGTCTGCATCATTTTGCAAGGTGGTATGAAGATTTGGTTTCAAGTTTTAGCTCTATCACCTACTATTTTTGTGACCTTATTAATGTCACTTAAAACACTAAGTTCCATTGGCATCCACTTGAAATGATGGAAAGATAGAGATAATACCAAGATATTGCTATCTTCTCTCTTACCATTAAATTTTTGAAGTCAGTCTCTTTAAATATCTAGACTGGTTTCATCGTGTTTATTATTGCCTCAGCTTCTCTCTTCCCCCCTATTCCATCTGTGTGTTTTGCTCTAAGAAGCAGAATAACTTACTCTAAGAGCTCCTTCCGCATAGGTGTTTCCCCTGGTTACCTAATTCCACATATGCATGTGCATATATATACAATGATACAGACTAGTCTTGTCTAAATGGAAGGTTCTTTTTCCCAAACCTCCCATTAGAATTCAACACATAGTCAAAATTTTCATGCATTCCCATTTCGAAACTACTGAAATGGAGATAAAATATTTTTGCTGACTTTACTAATCATGATTCATTGCATTGGGCTAAGGAAGGGGCACAGCTTTCCCTAAAGCATAAGGCTACTTAGTACTCAAAACTAGTAAGGTGTTCTATCAAAGAAATAGGTGAGTGGGGTTAGTAGTAAGGTAATATATTGTGTTTGTAGGCATCACTTGCTATGTGTTACTATCATGTTTCCAAACTCTTAATAAAAAAATTTTGAGAACTACTAAAGTAGAAATAGATTTTATATACGTGCAATTGCTTACTGGAAGGAGTGTTGGGCTGGACATAGAAGCAGTGAGTTTTGTTTCTGACTGTATTTCTAACGGCTGCCTGCGAAATCATTTTGTCTGTTTTGCTGTGTGTCTCATCAGGTGTTAAGGTCTTTAAAAAGAAGATGTAGTAGCTCACGGGTTTCTGATTTAGACGCTTGTATAAGAAGAAAGACTATTCATCAAGGTAGAAAAATTCATGGGACAGGTAAATTTTAAGATATAAAGCAATACACAAAGAACTACTAGATAGGAAGAACCTGACTGAATTAGAGAATCAAGAAGTGGTTATAAAATTGATTTGCTTATGGTATAGCAGAGATGTATTAAAAAGGCAACATCTGAAAGTCATTTAAAATATGCAATATTTGAAACCACTGGGCAGAGATAAGTCATTATTTAAGAGAGTTTGAATACAGAGCTCCACCTAACACCAACATGGAGGTATGGGCATAGTTAATGGAAAATTCACAGATTTTATTAAATGTCTATATATCATTTTATAAGTCAAAAGTAATATTTCAGTTAGGAACTATTTTTTTAACTATGCTCAATCTTTTTGTTTCATTCTTCTTTTGACCGCTGTACACGTGATATTTTAAGAAACGTTTTTCCTTAATGTCAGAAACATGTTTTTGAATAAAATATTTACATGTCAGCATTTTGCCAGTCACATCTCTTAACATAAATGATCTTTTTATTAGAACTCATATTTTTCTTACTTTTGGTCTTAGATTGCAGTGTTCATTGTTTCTGTGGCTCAGTGACAAAATGAAGTAACACCTTTATGTGCGGTGCAGTTGGATAATTTCATAGTCACTGAAAAAAATTGCCTGACAAGGTAGAGAAATTGGGGAGTGAGGATAAAGACAATTTGACTAGTTTATAATGACCATTAGAAATTACATAATAAAATTATTAATACATCCAAGACTGCATGCAAATTCTTGAAATGACTACCACTTAACTTTTTGAGAAATAAAGAATCAATTATGAGTTATTGTTTCATTTAGAATTTAGAGTTTTCCTGCCATTACCCATTTATAACTTTACTCATACTATTATCTTAAAACAAAAAAAAAATTTTTCTTGTTAATAATTATAAAGAAAACTCTGTACCCATACAGAAAGGTACTGGGAAGTAGAAATGTATTAATCTGTTTATCCATCTCTCCAATCATTTATTTGAAAATATTAGTGATTCACAAATATAGGGAGACAAACATGTGGTTGTTTTTTTTTCTTTCCTCAAGAACTTTCAAGCATACTACTTAACATATAGTTCACACAATAAGTTTTTGGTTAGAAAAACAAGGAAAAGTGATAAATAAAAATAAGTCATTTGTCCTAGCTGGATTTTTCAGTTGATTGCAGCATTGTCCCATAAATCAAAGAGGTTGAGGTGTAGGTTCATTTCCCAGTAAGGGCACATACCTAGGTTGAGGACTTGGACTTGATTCCGGTGGGGGTACATACAGTAGGCAATTGATCCAAGTTTCTCTCTCACATCAGTGTTTCTTTCTCTCTTTCACTCTCTCTCTCTCTCTCTCTCTCTCTCTCTCTCTCTCTCTCTCTCTCTCATACGCGTGCGCGCGCACTCAAAAAATTAATAAAAAAACATATCCTTGGGTGAAAATTAAGAAAATAATAAAAAATAAAAATAAGTGACTTTTATAGTATGAATTATAATGCAATGTGCTAAGTGGTATAATAAATTTCTATGAGGACACTGTGTATTTATAAGAAGGCTTCACAGTAAAATATCACCACTGAAAGATCAAAAAGTAACTCATGTAAGACATATATAGTATTTTAAAATGTGAATAAGGATACATATGATGAATTAATAACTGAATATAGTAAATTGTTGACCCAAAATGGCTTGTAAAGGAGGCTTTGTTTATTGTATTCATTAACTTTTTTAATGGGTGTCTGCTTCAGTTTCCCAAGTCTTACATTTCATGTAAGGATCATGGTATAGTCAACGAATGTCCTTAGAGAGAAACAAATGAAAGAGTCTTCCTGTACAAATAAAGGGTCCAATAAATGTTTGATAATACAAAACACTTTGTAAAGTATAAAAGTATTGCATAAATAGGAAATGGTATTCATTAATCAAAGAAAATAATTACTTGGTAATTTTACTACTAGAGGAATAACTCCTAATTACTTCATGAATATACAGATTTTTCTCCCTTATTGCAGATACTTCAGTACTTATATCAACTTTCTATTTTTTTCCTTGATTATAAAGTCTGTGTTGATATTCCCTTGTGCTGTAAATATACATAAGATATCAACTTGCTAATAATGCTTGGATATCATTAAGTAGATTAAATTGAAAAATAAAACCTCTTTCTAATGAAATGAAAGTGGTTTTCTTTCTTATTAATTGTATTAAACAAAATCCTCTCTTAGGATTGAGTCATTAAATTTATCCTCTCTACCTATGAAATAGAGCCATTAGATATTCAACTTGATCGATATAAATGTCTAATTAAGGCAATTCAGACCTAGATACTTCCCCTGTTCAAATGCTATTTGGTTTATTTAATGTACCAAAAGTCCTTTAATAAGAAACGAAGCTTTTTTTTTTTTTTTTAACTTTTTACACATTGCAAAGTTAAGCAAAAAAAATGAACCATCAATATTTCTTAAAACCATTTTGCCCATTTTTGCCAGGCTCCCAAATACAGGCACAATTAACATGCCTAATCTCAGGAAGCTTAAATATTACTTAATGATGATGAGAAAAAAATAAATATCTATGATAAAATATAAGGTCTCAGATGGATTATAGAAGAGGACTTTTTTTCTTTTGTCTTTTTTTGGGGGGGTGAGAGCAGGAAGGATGTGAAAATTCAAGATTGTTGTTCAAATTCATTATAAGCATCAGAATTAAATAAGTCTTTATGAAACATAGATATTAAAATATGCCAACAGTTCAAATTTTTTAAATACTGTGTTGGATCCCCATTAACCTCACAATTGACTGAGGAGCATTTTGGAGACACAGAAAGCAGGTGGAAGGAATCTCCAACAGAAAAAAATCTTTCAACAAAAAAAGGCAGGAACACTGAAAGTTTTGTCTGAATTAAAGTGTTGCAAAAAAATGTTTAATGTGATACCACTTCAGATATAGTATATGTGTAAAAACCTTACAACAGACAGTCCCCTTCCGTTCTCCTGTGTGATGAGAAAACAGCTCCTCTGAGTTGCTGCCCAGGCATTTTGTAGTATGAGAACCACAATCCAGACAGTTAGAAAGGGACCTAGCTTAGGATTCCTACCACAGATTCCTGCTTTACTTTTCCTGAGGCACATTTTAAAACACGTAGAGCTGAGATCATGAAAAGTGACCTCTACCCCAACCACCCTATATGTGTAGGTACAGGCTACCCTTGCTCTCTGTCTCCTGCTCCTTGGTGACCTGCAATGAAGGACTATCGTTCTCCTGGATCATTACATCCTCGGTTCCGGGATCTGTAACTAATCAATATTGGAACTTTACTTCATTTTTGTGAGTGTATTGAAACTGTGCCTTCAGTCACACAACCTGGGGATTTTCACAATCCCAAAGTGACAGCTCAAATGCTGAAGGAGCAACCCTCTAACCCTTTATGCGTGGTCTGTGCCTCTTCACTCTGCAGGTCATAATCTGCGTATTTTAAATTTAATACACCAGTTACAACCACCCCCAACACAACATGTGCTCTTATTGCCAACTGTTTTGCTTCTACATATTGACATAAGACCCATAATACTATTTGCCACTTTTTATTAAGCAAATATAATTTATGTAATTTTTTTTAGTGAGGAAAACATATTAAATGAATCCACATGCATATCAGTTCTACCACTCTCTATATAATGGTATGTAGGGGTGGAGCTTCAGGAGGCGATTAAGTCATGAGGATGGAGCCCTCAGAAACAGGAATGGTGCCCTTATAAATGAGACTCCAGGGAGTTTGTTCACCCATTCATTCATGTGAGGTCACTTGACCTTGGCCTTCCCAGTATCTACAACTTTGAGAAATAAATATCTATTGTTTATAAACCACTTAGTCTACTGCATTTTTATTATAGAAACCCTAATGAAGTAATATACTAAGGCTACCATATAAAGTACTATAGACTGAATAGCTTAAATAATAGCGATTTATTTATTCATAGTTCTGCAGGCTAGCTGTCTGAAATCAATATTTATAGCTATTTGTTTCTTCTCTGACTTCTCTTCTTGATTTGAAGATGGCTGTTTTCTCCCTATGTCATCACATGGTCTTCCCTCTGTGCATGGCTGTGCACTTATCACCAGTTTTTATAAGGACACTAATATATAATATATGTATGTTTTATATATATATATATATATATATATATATATATTAAGCCCACTTTAATGACCTCACCTGAACTTAATTGCCTATAGAAAGTTCTTATCTGCATGATCTCTGAATATAGTCACATTCTTACTCTGGGTTAAGACTCCAGCATATGAATTCTGTAGAGACACAATTCAGCCCATAACAGTAGATAATAAGTTTGTAAAGCAAAGTCTTTTATGTTCTATGTATCTGCAGCTTTTACAGTGCCAATCAAGATAAATTTTCTCATGAAAGTATTGAATGATAATGATTTGATGTACTTGCTATAATCTTAACAAATTACATTTATCTATAAAATCATGCTTTTAATTATTTTAATTAATACACAGCCTACTGAAATAGTATAATTTCACTGAGAAAATCGATAAAGGGGGAAAGTAGTTAGTTACTCATTAACTCTTTTGGATAAATGAACTATGGTTGCTCATAAGGCCCTGGCTGGTTTGGCTCAGTGGATTGAGCGTCGGCCTGCGAGCTAAGTGTCGCTGGTTCGATCTTCCAGTCAGGGTACATCAGAGAAGGAAAACTCTGACTCCAAAAAACCTCCGCTGCCTTGCGGCATACCTCTTCAGGGGAAAGGCTAAGGGAGTAAACCCCGACAGAAAATCCGGAGCCGGAGTCCCTAAGGCGGTTTGACGTTGTAGTCAACACCGGCAACTCCTGCGGCGCACCTGAACCCAAGCTGTATCGACTCTGTCTTTCCCTTGGACCCTTCAGCTGCGAAGAGAGGGGGGGTCTGCTGCATGGGCAACAGCAGACCCTCCATATCACCCTGCCCAGGCTCTGTAGCTTCAGCTCCACTGGAGAGGACACTCCAGCGTCATCGCAAGATGTCGATTCAACACGGGAGGAGACAGATACCGTGTCACTCCCGAGTCGGACTGCACAGCCATTCTCGGCGGTGCAGATAGACACTTAGGAAGCTACACCATCGTCTCTCAAGACGGACGGCTGCCGACGATTCCTACATCATTTTAAGTGGTAGTTAGATGAAAGGTTTGTATGGTTATGATTAAAGTATTTTGAAGCACACACTTCTAAATTACTAAAAAATTAAATTAATAATATACATTATTTTGTATAATGTGCTAAAAGTAAGTGATATATATTTGTCATTCTTAAGATATATGCAAAAGCAAATGTTGTAATTCAATATTATTTTATTTTTCAGATTTTATAAATAAGAATACAAATGCAGAACTTCCAAGCTGTTTTTTTGAGATTCTGCTAGAACTGAGTAAATAAAGTAGACATTTAAAATCAAAACTAGTATTGTCTCTTCCATTAGTTTCCAGGAAAGTATGGAATTTTTCCATATTTGATAATAAAAATGAAATATTTTTTGCCAAATAGCTTCACTTATTCTTCTTAGGAAAAGTATTTCCAGTTTAACTTTACCTAGTCTAATAATCAAAGCTGTTACAAATATATCATCTCATTTATTAATATTCACAAGTATATATGTGTTTCACTTACATTTACCTTTATCTGTTTTACTAATGCATGCTATACATGCAAACTGATGATCTAGAAATCATTATTTTCCAAAATATCAGGATGAGGAAACTGAAAAATAAAAGGTTGATATACTTGCCCCAAATCACATGGAGTTAGCATTTGATTGCAGGCAATCAAGCTCTAAATTAAGTCTCCTTAACAACTACACAGTGCAGGTATAAACTGTCAATCATTCCTTCAAAGGAATCTTGGGGTACTCTGACTATGCTGTCATATAGAAGAGACAGATAAATAACAAACTGAATGAGCAGTACTCTCAGAACCTTTCCTAAATTAGAAGGAAAATCTAATTCCATTCAAGGACACTTTCACTTGACATATTGCAGTGTTCTTCAAAAGATAATTTTAAGACTTCTTTTATTTATTAAAAATTGTATTACACTATATCTCTGAAGCTATGTTTTCTTCCATTACTCATTTCTTTTCTATTCTGAAAACTACAAATATTTGTATTTGGTATTTACCTTGTCCTTTTTCTATATATATAAATTTCTCTCCAGATGTTTATTTTACATCTTTACTTTTATCTCTCTAGAGAATGTTTGCATACTCATTGTTTTCAGACAACGTTAGGCTATTAAAATGGGTTTTAATATTTATTTTCCATACCAGTTATCATATATCTTATTTATTGACACGAAAGTAAAGTATTTAGTGAATGCATACCTAGTAGTATAAAAATAAATTTAAAGTTCTTCCATAGAATTGTGTTGAGCTTTTTGCTTGTCATTTTGCAAGTATGTAGTTTTATTTTGTCACTGAGCTAATGCATGATGTAAGTTTTAGCTCCTGTTTCAATTTGTGTTTCAGAACCATTGATATCATTTGAAATATTATTCATAATGCTAGAATTTCAAAAATATCCAAAATATGTTACCAATAATCTTAATGTAAAATGGAAACAAGTAAGCACACATTAAGTGCAGCGAGGTTAAAATTATTATGTGCCTGGCTTATAAAAATCAATGCCATGTATGGAAGTGAATAGGATAATTAATATGTTCCATAGAAATATATAGTTTCAAAACCCTCAAGATTAGAAGTCTCCATGGCCTTTTAGTCAGAACACACTGCTAATTAAGTCTCTACTTGAATATTGTTTGTATTAATATGCTCATTGCCTCTTCCAACTTTTCCTGACCAGCTTTCAAGAAAATGGTTCATGGAGCAATAAAGTTAAAATGGCAATGAATAAGATTCAGGGCCAGAAAGACTATTAATAACCAAAGCCGAGAAAGTTGACTTTTACCTCTTAGAATCAGTTGTTAATTAGCAAATGTGACAGAAAACAACTCTTCATTGGACAAAGTTTTCAGTAAAATTGTCTGCTAGTAAATTCTCACTTTCTTTTTAATTACTTTTCTGTTTTCATCACCTCTTGTTTATTTCTCTTGAAACAAATATTTTAAATCATCTAGAAGCAGCCTTCAATTGAAAATGTCTACATTCCCCTCAACTGATCATTTTCCAAAGTAAGAGGCCGACCATGTTGCACTAGATTATTTAATTACACCATCATACATTTCAGAAGGCAATTTATTTTAAAACATAATTTGACATGATTGTGCACAAATAACTGTTATAGGAAAAGCTTATTTACAGTTTTCCTAACCAACTCCCTGGCAACACAATCTTATAAAAATAATTAGTATATGACCCTTTTTATTTTTACAGTTTTCATATAAATTTAGTAGTCCCTCTCTATATCGCAGTTCACTTATCGTGGCCTCACTGTATCATGGGATTTTTTAAAAAATATTGTATTTAATTAGTTATGGCGGATTTTTCACTATATTGCGGGATTTTGCAGTACTGTATGTGTTGTTAAAGTTACATAGGTTTGAGAGTGTAGAATAAATGTAAGGTTCTTGCTTCACGGGGGGTCTAGAACGTAATACCCGTGATAAGTGAGGGAATGCTGCACCTTCTCAATGTCCTATCTTATTTTTATTCAACTGTCGTTTTAAACTATATATGATGAACACTAAAAGCATCTAACTAACATTTATTTTTATTACTTAGTTTTTGAAGTAAAAATTGCAATCATATGGACAACAAAGAAAGTATCAGGAAATAATGAATTCACTAGTGAATTAATTTTGCTGGTTTCCAGAATCATTTGTTCACAAAGTTGTTGTTTTTCTTCTCTCATAATATGGTCATTGGACATGTAAATTGCCTAAAAGTTTTTTTCTCCCTGAAAAAAAGAAAAAGCTAATGCTAAAATTTTAAAATGTGTTTTGGGTAGTATTATAATCTGAGAATGGGATTTCCACTTATTTTTAACTGTGAAAAATGTTCTATTACTTAACATCAAACCATTTTTCTTTCAATTGGATGAACACTGAATTTGAAAGTTTGCAATAGTAAAAGTAATCAGAAAGTTTTATGGAAGTTTAAATTATAATTGCAACTTATACTCTGATATCTATTTAGTACCCTTGTACAATAGCAAATCGTGCATTTAATAAGTTCTATTTTATAATACTAAGTATTTTAACTTAAAATGCAGTATCCATAATTTGTATTTTTGGGGGCGGGGGGTTTGACCAAAATGTCTGTTTGTTTATTTTCATAAGATGGTTCTAGTAGCACTTAGTTGTCTTCAACTTCATTCAAAGCAATTTTATTAGATTGTATTGTGACAGCTGCCTATCAGTGTGCATTTAAAAAAATCAAAATTGGTGAACTTCTGTGTAGCCATTTTAATATTGAAGATGGAAGAAAATACTTAACTTTTTTAGCATATTATGCTTTATTATTTCAAGAAAGGTAAAAATGCAGTTGGAACACTTAAAAGTTTATGTGGTGAATGGAGAAGATGCTGCGACTGCTCAAACATGTCCAAGGTGGCTTGTGACGTTTTGTGCTGGCAGTTTCTTGCTGGACGCTGCTCCACGGTCGGGTAGAAAAGTTGAAGTTGATAGAGATCAAATTGAAACATTAATTGAGAAAAATTAACGCTATACCTTGCGAGGGATTAATCAACATCCTCGAAATATACAAATCAATAAAGTTGTTGGTGAAAATGAAAAAAAGACTTTTATCTTATGGAATACAATAGTCTTTTGGCCAATCTAATATTTTATTTACTAATACATACATTTCTTAAGGACTGAATTGTATAATATTCCCCCAGTTCATATGTTGAAGCTCTATTCTCCAGTAAGTATATTTGGACATGGGGCCTTTAAAGAAGTAGTGAATGTTAAATGAGATTATAAGAGTGGGACCCTAATCTAACATGACTGCTGTCTTTCTCAGAAAAGGAAGAAATATCAGGGGTGTGTGTGACAGAGGAAACACCATGTGAGGACATAGTGACACAGGGCCACCTGTGAGATCAGACAGAGCCACAGAAGAAACCTATACTCTGGCACTTTTGTCTTGGACTTCCAGAAATTTGAGAAAATAAATTGTCATTGTTTAATCCAACTAACCTGTGGTATATTTATGGCAGTCCTAGAAAACCAACAGAAAATTCTAAGGCCAAGTTTGTGATTTTCTTAGATAAGTTTTGGACCAAGAAAATATTACACACAAAAATATATAGTTTGGAACTGCTTTTTAAAAAGTTTAAATATCCCCTGGCTGCTATGGCTCAGTGGATTGAGCGTCGACCAGCGAGCCAAGTGTCGCTGGTTCGATTCCCAGTCAGGGCACATAACTAGGTTGCACGTCAGGTCCCCAGTTTGGGGCACGAGTGAGAGGCAACCACACAGTGATGTTTCTCTCCCTCTCTCCTTTCCTCTCTCTAAAAATAAAAACAAATAAATTAATTTTTTAAAAAAGAAAAAAAAGTTTAAATATATATATACATACATATATATATTACCCTGGCTGGTTTGGCTCAGTGGATTGAGCGTCGGCCTGTGAACTAAGTGTCACTGGTTCGATCTTCCAGTCAGGGCACATCAGAGAAGGAAAACTCTGATTCCAAAAAACCTCCGCTGCCTTGCGGCATACCTCTTCAGGGGAAAGGCTAAGGGAGTAAACCCCGACAGAAAATCCGGAGCCGGAGTCCCTAAGGCGGTTCGACGTTGTAGTCAACACCGGCAACTCCTGCGGCGCACCTGAAGCCAAGCTGTATTGACTCCGTCTTTCCCTTGGACCCTTCAGCTGCGAAGAGAGGGGGGGTCTGCTGCATGGGCAACAGCAGACCCTCCATATCACCCTGCCCAGGCTCTGTAGCTTCAGCTTCACTGGAGAGGACACTCCAGCGTCATCGCAAGATGTCGATTCAACATGGGAGGAGACAGCTACCGTGTCACTCCGGAGTCGGACTGCACAGCCATTCTCGGTGGTGCAGATAGACTCTTAAGAAGCTACACCATCGTCTCTCGAGACGGACGGCTGCCGACTATATATATATATATATATATATATATATATATATATATATATATACCTGAAACCTTGAAGACATTATGTTTTAATATTAACAATTGGCTGAGATGGGGAAGTCAGATGTTTTAGTTCATTCTCCAAACAAGCAGCAGGCTGAGGTATGGAAAATCATAGACAAAAATAGAGTATAATATATAAAGTCAATGTCAGGTTTGAAATAGAATGCAGCAGCATCATATGTAACTTTGATATGTGTACACTCCTATTATATAAGATGTAGATCCAATCGTTGAAGAATATAAGCAGCCAAACGGGATATCAGTAATTTAGGCAAGCAAATCAAAAGCAGACTTCAGGCCTCTTGGAGTACAGTACTCGGGTACTTTGCAGTGAGCTGTAGTAGGTATGGTCGATTTCAGGATTCATTCTTATCATGATCTAGGGTGCTTTTCTGTACTGCAAGGGCAGAGAGCTAAATATTTTTTCCTAGATTTCCTTGAATGTACTGGATGCAAATCAGTTATTTTAATTAGATGCATTTATACGAGTGTTTTGAAGGTGAAAATTGGTAGAAAGTCATCTTCTGACTCTTACTCATTTGTTTTTATTGTTTTTTTTATAGTAAGGAAGTTGTGAAGATGTGATTTTGTTCTGTGGCTTTATTTTAGAGTCCAGTTTCCAGCTTCCCTGGTATTTAACTAGATTTTTGGTGTTACAGCCATTTCCTGCTTCATCAAGAAGCATGTCAAGCTCAGGGGTTGAGTTGTAGCCTCCTGATTTTCTGCTTTTCTGTTTGTCTCAGAGGTTGAAGTTCCCTTGATCAATTGAATATGGAATATTCTGAGGTATAGTTAAGATGTGACTCTTCTAATTATTCTCTGGATTAAATCCCTTTCTGCTCACAGTATCTATTGCAATTCTGATTGTTGGAGAAACCAAGACGAAATCTTCAGTTTTGCGTTAAAAATTTCTGCATAAAATTTATTCTATTGGTGTTTAGGAAAGTAATGTGTTAGCCATACTTTAACTAGATTAAATAGAAAATATATACAAGTCTAACTCATAAATATCTCCAAATGTGCACCTGAGTAGGTAAATACAATTTGCTCTTAAACATGAAAATGACTGTAATTCCACACTTAATATTTCTTTCCTCTTTAATTCACAAGTGCATTCTTACTCTACTCTCCCCTCAATGTGGTATACATTTACTGAATTGTTTATAATGACAAATATTTTTCTATTTAGAAAAAATTACTTCATAAACAAAAAATAACCTTGCTTTCATTATCAATTAGCCACAGAATTGTGCCATCACACATACAGAAGGTATTAAACCTTATCTTCCCAGACATAGTGACAATAATTTATGAAAGAAAAAAGTTATAGTACTCTTTCAGTTTATTATTCAATTTAATTACTTTTCCTTCTATCTTAGAGACTAAAATTGCCTTGAAGTATCAATACAAACATGTCCTTCCCTTGCCCTAAGAATGTTTAGCTGTGTTTTACCTAAAGAAATCTTTTAAACATTTTTGAAAATTTTTTTATTTAAGGAAAAGAATACATGACAGGGGTGAGGAAAGCTTTGTTTTTATGGCTTCACCGCCATTAAAGAATGAAGAACACTTCATTATACGTATTTTTCTAGAACTTAGATCACACTATAATTAAAAATCATGGAAACCACCTAAACAACCTATACAATTTTCTCTTGCTCTGAGATAGCAGGCTTATCTTCTGGCTATAGTATACTGGAATTTAAAATGAGCATTTAAAATAGACTATTTGATTATGGAAAGAAAATGCTAAATTAGAGCATATTCATTGAATATATAGAGGAATGTGGAAGAAAATAAAGTATTTCCCAACGGAGAACCACTAACTTAATGCAGATTTTTAATTAATGTAATGCCACAAGCTATCAATAAATATTTTGAAAGTTGCTTATATATGTCCTACTACAGTCCTCTGGAAGAAATGCTAGCTCATATTATTATAAACTTTAAAAATATATTTATGTAAAAAGTTATGTATGTTTGTTCTTTTTATAAATTAAAATAAATTAATAAAAATATCATTGTCATGATTTTCAAGGTGATACTTATTTGTATCTTCTTCAATTTCTTTCTTCTGTGTCTTATAGTTTTCCAAGTACAGGTCTTTTATCTACTTGGTTGGTTTTATTCCTAGGTATTTTATTCTTTTTGAAGCAATTGTGAATGGGACTGTTTCCTTAATTTCCCTTTTTATTAGTTCATTATTGGCATATAAAAATGCAACTGATTTCTAGGTATTAACTTTATATCCTGCAACTTTTCTGAATTCATTTATCAATTCTAGTAGTTTCTTAGTAGACTCTTTGGTATTCTGTACATAAATAATATGTCATTGCAGTTTTACTTCTCCCCTTCCAATTTGAATGCCTTTCATTTCTTCTTCTTGTCTGATTGCTGTGGCAAGGACTTCCAGTCCTACATTGTATGAGAGAGGTTAGGTGGACATCATTGTCTAGCTTTATACTTCAGAGGAACACTTGTTTTTGCCTGTTAAGTATGATGCTGGCAGTGGGTTTCTCATATATGGCCTTTATTATGTCTAAGTGTGCTCCCTCTATTCCCACTTTGTTGAGTTTTTATCATAAATGTGTGCTAGATTTAATCAAATGCTTTTTCTGCATCGATTGATATGATCATGTGGTCTTTATCATTCATTTTGTTTATGTGATGAATCACATTTATTGATTTGCAGCCCAACTGTTCATCGTTAGATGAGTGGATGAAACAGCTATGGGACTTTGACACAATGAAATACTACTCATTTGTAAAAAATAAAATTTTATGCTTTGCAACAGAATGGATGGACCTGGAGAGCATTATGCTAAGTGAAATAAGCCAGTCTGAGAAAAACAAATATCAAATAATTTCACTCATATGTGGAATCTAATGAACCAACTAAACTAACAAGCAAAACAGACTCATAGAGAGCAGAATGACGGCCAAGGGAGGGTGGGAGGTTAGGTGGTAGGGAGATTGAGCAAAAAGAACATGGACTCATGCACATGGACAACAGTGTGGTGATTGTAATGGGGATGGATAAATAAGGAACTAAATGGCAATGGGAACAAATACAATAAAAAAAGAAAAATAAATAAAAATAAAAAGGAAGAGTTTTTTTGTTTTTTGTTTTTTTTTTGTTTGTTTGTTTGTTTTAAAGGGAGACCTGCCAGAAAGTTATTGGAATTCTAAAGGCAAGAAAAGATGTCGACATGAAGTAGGAAAGCAACACGGGGTAGTTAAACAGAGTCAAGTTCAAGATTTCTTAAAATGCAGAACCAATAATATTTGTTCAAAGATTGGATGAAGGGCATGAACAGAGTGTGGAGTTAGACATGATTTTAGTCTGAAAAACAAGGTATAATTCAGCCTCATTCACTAAATAGTGAACAGAGAAGTCCAGATTTTAAAAATACAAATCAAATTTCAGAAAATACAAAATGAAAAATTGCTGTTTTTAAAAGGCTAATTTCATAGTCATCTTTATGTGAATTAAAAATAGTAGCACTGCACACTCTGTGGAAAGACTCATTCCCACAACAGGCTGCCAATCTTAACTAAAATAATTTCAGCTGGATTTCAGCTCCAAGAAACACCTTTATCTTGGGTCCTTTGTGTAGTACATAAGCTTCACAGTCATGTAAAATGAACCTGCAGGTCTGTATATAAAATCAAATAAAAATTAAGGCGAATGCATCATGAGAGTGCATTGGGATTATATTAGCTTAAGCTCAGGACATACCAAGTGCTTTCTCAAAATGACCAATTAATTCCCCAAACTTTCATGCACTTTGGGTGGGTTCACCTCCTAACAAATTCATTCTTTCTCAGGCTAGAGTGACATTTTATTTTATATTTTAAGTATATTTCATTGATTATGCTATTACAGTCATTCCAATTTTTTCTCCTTTTGCCCCCCTCCATCAGGTACCCGCCTTTTCACTAGCAATACCCCCCCCCTTAGTTCATGTCCATGGTCATGCATGTAAGTTATTTGGCTTCTTCATTTCCTCTTTTATCCTAACATCCTCCTATTAATTTTGTTTCTACGAATTATGCTTCTCAATTCCTGAACCATTTCTCCATTCTCCCCTTCTCCCTTCCTATAGATAACCAACCCTCCAAATGATCTCCATATCTATGATTCTGTTCTTGTTCTGTTGTTGCTTAGTTTATTTATTTTTTTTTTTTAGAGTCAGTTATTAATAGCTGTGAATTTGTTGCCTTTTAGATGCTCATGGTTTTGCTTTTCTTTATCTTAAGTATGTCCCTTTAACATTTCCTTTAATAGTGGTTTGGTAGTAATGAACTCTTTTAGGTTTATCTTCTTTTGGATGCGCTTTATCTGCCCTTCCATTCTAAATGATAGCTTTGCTGGAAAGAGTAATGGAAGCCGTAGGTCCTTGCTTTCATCACTTTGAATACTTCTTGCCAGCCCCTTCTTATCTGCAAAGTTTCTTTTGATAAATCTGTTAATAGTCTTATGGGAACATCTTTGTAGATAATTCTCTTGCTGCTTTAAAGACTCTTGAGTGTGAATGACCTATGGACATTGACAACAGAATGGGGATTGAATGGGGGGGTAGGGGGGAGAAATGGGGGGAAATGAAACAACTATAATACAAAAACAATAAATACATTTTAAGAAAAGAAAAAAAATCAAAAAGATTATCTCTTTATCTTTAAACTTTGGCATTTTGATTATGATATGTCTTGGTTTGGTCCTCTTTGGGTCCAACTTGTTTGGGACTCTCTGTGCTTCCTGGGCTTGTGTATCTATTTCCTTCACCAAGTTAGAGAAGCTTTCTTTCTTTCACTATTTTTTCAAGTTTTCAATTTCTTGCTCTTCCTCGTCTCCTCCTGGGGTCCCTAGGATTCAGATATTGGCACATTTGGAGATGTTCCAGAAGTTCCTAAATCTATTCTCAATTTTTTTTAATTCTTGTTTCTTCTTTTTGTTCTAGTTGAATGTTTATTTCTTTCTTATGTTCCAAATCATTGGTTTTAATCCTAGCTTCCCTTACTTCTCTATTGGTTTCATAGAGATTATTATTTATTTCACTTAGAGTAACCTTCATTTATTCCCTTATATTTTTGCCATCCTCAAGTTCTCTGGGCATCATGATAACTAGTGTTTTGAACTCTTCATATGGTAGGTTAGTTATCTCCATTTTGCTTCTTGTTTTTTGTTTGTTTGTTTGTTTGTTTTTGCTTTTTTCTGGGGTTTTGTTCTGTTCTTTAACTTGGGGCATATTTCTTTGTCTCTTCAATTTAGCAGCCTCCTTGTGTTTGTTTCTGTGTATTGGGTAGAGCTGCTTCTACTCCTGTCTTAGTAGTGGGGCCTATGTAGAAAAGGCAACTATAAATTGTCTGGGGCAGAGCCTTAAGTAATTGACAGTGTGGGACATCCCTCTTCATCATTTTGTGGTTGTGTGGGGATGGCTTGTAGGGGAGAAACTGATATCGCCTGACTTCTGACCATTCACTGAATACTCACCCTATTTCCTGTCACTTCATACCCTTCCCATGTGTGACTGGAATCCTTCCAGCTGGTGTTCCAGTGGTGAATCCAAGAGGGGTTGCATTTGTGTACATTCTATGATGGTGCTGGTCCTTCAAGTGGCAAAAATCTGGCAGTTTCTTCCACTGCCCCAACCTCCACTGGTTTTTACAACCAGAGGTAATGAGGGTCTATAGTCCTGGTGCTGGAACCCTGGGCTGTGTGTCTGTGCTGGGGCTGGGATCACTCACTCCCAAGGTATCCCACTAGTCCTTTCCAACACCACTGTCCTTCTGTGTCATGTTATCTCTCTGTTGTCTCTGCAACTCCACCCCTCCTACCCATCTGGATGAATGTGCTTCTTTAAATCCTTCATTGTCAGACTTCCATATACATCAATTTTCTGATGTGTCTGGGTGTTATTAGTTTTGAGATCTGGTTGTAATTCTTTCTATGATTGCATGAGGAGGAAAAGCATGTCTACCTATGCCTTTGTCTTGACTGGCAGCTTAAAATTGAAAATTTTTAATATAATATATAGTTAGACTTAAAGAAAATGAAACATGTATAATATCTAGAGATAAGTGAGAAACAGTTCTTATACATCATCCAATAAAAATATTATATTTTCCACTTGGAAAGTTACAAATTAAAATTGTTTTATTCTTTCCCCTAAATTGATATAAGGCAGTGTAAAATAAAATTGTGTTAAAATATCATTCAGGTTTATCTAGCCTTAGAAAATAAGGAGAAATCAATATTCATATATATAGGAGTAACCTTAGACTTTTTATATACTAAAGTAGCCTTATTCTGAGCAATGACTGCTAACTACAACAAATATGTTAGTTTCTACTTTTAGTATATTTTTGGTGTACCAATATGGTAGCATCTGACTCACTTCTGATGTGTCAACTTTAGGTAAAGAGTCTACTCAAAGAAAGGTCAACTTCTTATAAAAACAATGAGGAAAAAATACAAGAAAATGATATCTTGTAACAATTTTGTTCAAAATGAACAAGTTTTTTTCAGAGGGAACTTGATTCTTACTGTCTACTAATCAAGGCAGATTAGATAGGTAGAAATAAAATAAGTCAATCTCTCCATATGAAGCTATTATGTTAAGCTACTAAAAGATGCAATTCATTTATTTTAAGGAAAAATTTCTTCCAGTTTTGGAGTCCTGCCTAAAGTACAGGGTATATGTGGCAATTGGTGAGAAATGCTGGTTAGTGTTGATTGTACACAATGTTGTCATTAATCCCTACCCTGTTCACGTCAAAAATATATATTTCTTACCTAATAATCAATTGTTAATATCTCTTAACTAAAGCTGTATGTATAGAATATTGATATACATTAACCCCACCTCCCACTGCTTTAATTTCTACACTTAACTCATGACTTACCTATAATAGCAAGCATCAGAATAATTTAAAGTACAAATCTGATTTTAAGTCATATCTCCGATAAATTTTAAAATTTAAAGATAATATATATCAAGTTTTGAATTAAGGTCTGACACACAGTAACACTCAATATAGATTTTATTATAATTACTAACTATTAAAATATATATTTATCATTTTGACCTTCCAGAGACATTGTTTCTTACAAGATCTTCAAGTAGAGCATTTATGATTTAAGGATCCACTCAATATTTTACAAGAGTTGTATTTCCATAGTTGTAAGATTTTTTCTATTTTATTAAATATTTTACTAATATTAAGTGATTTGCTAATATAAAGTGAACAATTATAGTACTTAATTCAAGAATCAATCACTACATTTGAACTTGATTCCAAGATTATTTGCCAAATCTTCAATAACTTAAGTAGTTCAACAAGGTAGCAGTTACCCTCAGTTGGAATCCAAGTTACTCTTCTGATTGATTGATAAGAGACAAGCAGCCTGAAGAATAGTGTCTAAATCTTAATATATCTTCCAACTGAGAAATATGCAGTCAAGAATGAATAAAATATAGGAATTTAGGTGTGGTCTCAAAATCCTTATGTGCTTCTTTTTTGTTCTGAGCAATAATTTTCTAAATTGGAAATGTATATGTTACCATTCAAAGGATATATTTTGCTTACCAGAAATGACTCTAACTTTTAAAAACACAAATAAAACACTGGTACCCACAGGAAAATGACAGTGCTTGACTCAAGAATCACCACTTAAATAGCAGTGACATAAGTCTACCACTCAGTAGGAAGATTTGAAAATACTGGTACAAAAGTGTTCCATGATTGCCAATCAGCTGGAAGAAGAAATACTCCAGGTTTTCTCTATCCATGGGTAAAGGAAAGAAAGAGGGGCATCTGCTTAAAGCAAAAACAAAATCAGCAAATATTGTTTCAATGAGAGACTTAACAAAAAGTGTCAGTTCTTACTCAACTGACTCAGGAGCTAAATGTCCACTCAGGGACAATGGAGTGTGGATGGACCTCAGTGATCCCAAAATGAATATTCAGAATTATTTGATGGAACAGAATATTTTTGGATAGTTCAACATCTTCCCCAACTGTTACCCACTTCACCACTGAATGAAGGCATATGATTCCAGATTTGTCCATTTAAATGTGTGTGCTCAAGGGAGGAGGGGTATACGAAGTATCTTATGGAGTTAGAAAGACATTAGAGTTATAGTAAAGAGGAGGCCAACGACAAACTACCTAACCTATTTTATTTACCTTTTCTTCTATTTTAAACATAAAAGTTGCAAAAATAGTATATAAATTGTTAATATAACATTCATTCCAATTCTGCTAATGTAAACACCTCACATAACTATATTACATTTGTTAAAACAAATAATCATGATGCATTAATATAATTAACTTAAATACAAAAATATTTTCAAATTTCAACATATTTTTTACTAATTTCCTTTCTCTGTTCCAGGTTTTATTCCAGGACCTCATAATGCATTTAAAATATTGTGTTTTCTAATCTCCCCTTTACTTATTAGTTAGTCCATCTTTCTTTGTCTCTCATGACCTTCATGATTTTGAAGAGTACTGGTTAGTTATTTTGTATTCCTCAATTTTGGATTTAATGATATTTTCTTCTCATTATATTGAGGTTTCATTTTGTTTGCCACAGAAATGATAGCCTCTTTCTCATGTTATCATAAGAGAGGTAACATGATGTCAATATGTGCTATTGCTGATGGTGTTTTACCTTAATGATTTAGTTAAGGTGGTGTCTGCTGGGTTTCTACATTGTAAAGTTACTATTTTTCCTATCAATTGTTAAATATATGAAAATTAATTTCTTTCAGGTTAGGCAAATGCCCTTATCCTCTTCAAAATTTGTTCCACCAGTTTTAGTATCTATTGATGGGTCTATAACATTTCCTGTAGTGTTAGAGTGGTGATTTTTTCCTACCTATCTCTATTTCTTATTCACTGTAGTTATTCTCAAAGGAAGAGTTATCCCTTCTATCTCACTCATTTATGTGTTCAATCATCACTTTGTATTATTAGGTGCACATGGATAACTATTTCATTCTATGGTTTCTAATCCAAAACCATCTTTTTTGTTTACTGTAGCATTCAAAGTGTGCTTATTTTGGATATTAGAAGCTATTTCAAGGTGGCTACTATAAGCTTTAGACATGTGCTCATTTTTGTTATTAGCATTTCTTTACTCTCTGACATGACACAATGCTCCAGACTCATTTTGTATTCCCTGTGCAACATTCCTGGAATCAATTATTTCTTCAATAAGGCCTTGTTCCTTTTATTGAATAATGTTAGTTATAAACTATTACCAAGTATTTAAATACATAGCTACCAAAGTGCCCTTGCTTCTAGGCTTTTTAAATGACTAAAGCTTAGAATATATACATATTTATTTTTGTATCTGGATGGCTGGGTAGACAGATATATAGATAGATTTATATCCAAATCTATATATGCCATAAGTTCATATGATATGTTGAATTCTAAACACCACAAGGTTTATTCTGAGAAAGCAAGAATCCTGGTTCTCATTATCAACAATGTATTTATTTATCTGTACAACACTAGTATACATATTAAGTTGTTTCAGAATCGATGACCCAAAGCAGTGTGAGAAACAAACTTACTAACTAGAGTACAATATTTGTGTATAGGTATTTTTGTCCTTAGTCTTTTGGTATCCAGTCAAAATAACATCTTCCACAGTAACTTAGTTTAGCTCTATATTTTCCTAAAACTTTCAGTATGATATATCATTCATATGTAGTCCAGGTGCTTTTATATATTACATTTTAGCTTCCTTTCACATGTTACTTGATTTTGCATGCCTATAGAGACGCTTGGACTCATGTTGAATAATATTCGTAGAACAAATGGAAGGTGGATGAATGGATAGATTGATGGTAATACACATTTCTCCAGAAGTTTCTTTGTCTGGCCTCTCATACCTATTGTGGTGGTTAATGGATGCATTTTGTCACATTCTTCAGACATCATTGGGCATGTAATGTAACCTCTTCAGAATTCTGTGTTTATGTGTGAGTAGGTGTATTTCTGTATGCGTGTGTGTGAGAAAGAGAGAAAAGGAGTCAAAGAACCAGAGAGAGATAGAGATCAAGGACACAAAAAATGGTGGGGAAAAGAATCACTTTAGATTCTGGTGTTTTTCTCATTTATTGTATCCTCTGAACTAGTCCCTCCAGATTCTCCTTACGCCCTCCTCATCTAGAGCAGGTAATATTTCTCAGAATTTTATTTGTCCTTTCATTTGGTATCATACTCGGAGAGTGTTGAATGTTACTAGGTTCCTGCCCACATATCTATATTAAATTTCCTACTGACATTAATAACATATACTCCTTCTGAAACTAAATTTTATTTCCTAGAGGAAAAACAAGAGTGTTGAATGGAAAATTCTGGTTGAGGAAACAAAAAATAATTTGATTACTTCATGGCATGCACATCCAAAATTTTTCAAGAGAATAGAAATTTATACCCAGCAAGATTAATAAGAAAGAAGTGAGGCACTTGCCTTGGGCACAAACAAGGTAGAAACAAAAATACTCAGTAATTGAGGTAAATATTTTAATGTAATATCACTGAATGTTCCATTTGCCTCAGGCTCAAATAGTGTTTATCAAGTTATAGTTGCTGATTCTGCCTGAAAATAAAATTTTGATATTTTGTTCATCATGACTTCTTTTGCATTAATTCTGATTTTAAAATATGAATTAAATATGTTTCTTCACTACTGAGTTTTGAAGCTGCCTCCTTATACTTTGTTTCGAGGCAAGATTCTCAGCCACCTTACTCATCTTACTGTAACCCAGCCCTTTTTTTCTCCACTTTAAGTAGCAACTGTTGACATTATTTATAAGGTAACCCAGAGTATATGAAGAGGGATGTTTCTGTGTGTGCATGTGTGTTGTGTAAGCACATGCATACACATGTAATACAAATAAAAGGGGTAATATCAAAGTTAACCAACATAAATTGCTTTTTTTCCTAATAATCTACTTTTGCTTAGAGAATATGTCAGAATATCAAATATTTACAAAATATTTCAGTCAATTTTCCCCATAAAAACAAATCGCTAAACCACAGTGTCCCAAATCAAACAATGACTGCAAAA
Organism: Furipterus horrens; assembly: GCF_987537825.1. Classification (NCBI taxonomy): domain Eukaryota; kingdom Metazoa; phylum Chordata; class Mammalia; order Chiroptera; family Furipteridae; genus Furipterus; species Furipterus horrens. The sequence continues at coordinate 200,231,764 of NW_028327172.1, read as the reverse complement.
GAAAATTTATGAGACATTTGTAACTGTGTTGACAGAAACATATGAGAATTCTACTAAAGAAGAGAAGACATTAATTATAGATTTCTTGTCAGAAATGATGAATGCACATATACCATGATGTAAGGAAGAGTCTGCATTAGCCACATTCTTTCATCCTATCAAGCCTGGACTTTCATATTGTTTTACATAATAAATTTAGTGCTATACCCCAATTTAAATTTAATTACCCAGATATTTTGAAATCTCAAATGTCTTATGATTAATACCTTTCTCTAGAACAGTAACTTAATAAGCTGATATGACTCATTCTGCTCCTTGCCTCCCGGGTCTCCTCTTCACTACCCACTAATCTTGCCTTAAAGAAAATGATATTTTTTCCACTAAACCAGCTGCCTAAAAATTACCTAGAAAGAAAAGAAGAACATTTTGTTTTGATCCTGTTGTCAATCTACTGTCATAGAGCTGAGATAGTATTTACTCTGAGTTTCAAAATCAATATTTAAGAACTCTGGTTTTAATTTAAAATCAATTAAAACCAAAATGACAGTAAAAAAATATTTCCCAAATTACCTGTAAAAGGAAGTAGGTCAATATCAACATTACATGACACCTGGACATTGCAGAAGATGGCATATTAAGAACATAACAAGAGTTAGTCCCTCCACTGAGAGAACAATTAAGCGATCAAGAACTGTTTAAAGAAAGTTTGAAACTCTAGAATCTAGTCATATACAGAAAACAGGAGAGTGTTAACTGAAAACCCTCATCTCTTTTAGTGAGTTCTGAGTTTCCTTTTGCAGCTCCTATCTTCCAGCCCCTTAACCCTGGAGGCACATCTGGTCACAAACCTGGTATGATTTCCAGGTGCCATATGTGAAATTACGATCTCCGCTTCCAAAAATACGGCTTTTACATTTTGATTATTGCTATTTATTGCTGAGGATATGGCACAGGGGCAGGCCATTACTTAATCCACAGGGGTTGAAGGTGCCATTGGTGGGAGAAAATTTAAGGCAATGTCTATTAGGTTACTGGCTTACTGGCTTACTGGGACACTGCTGTGACCAAAAATCCCAGGAATATAGCCTTTGCAAGAACATTGTTTAAAAGTCACTGCACAAACTTCTGAGTGCAGCCCTCATTAGGTAGTAGGTGCAATCCCAGGGCAGAGAAAGTATGTGATGTCCACAGAGGCCTTATTATAATATTCAAAATACAAAACATGCAAAACATATGGAAGTAGGGCCCACTCACAGGATAAAAAGAAATTGATAGAAATCATTCATGAACAAGCCTAGACATGGGACTTATTAGATAAATAACTTAACAGTTTAAAACTGCTCAAAGATCTGAAGGAAATTATAGATAAAGACATAACTGCAATCAGTAATAATATGATTGAGAAACCAACTGCAATAAAAATCAACATTGGTCATTAAATAATATATACTAGAGATTATTTCTATACCAGCTATCCTTTGTTATCATTCAATGATCTGAAAATAGGATTTCAGTCATTAAAAATTGTGTACACGTTTTTATGAGTGCTCATGTCTGTAAATATGGAGCTTTCACTTAAGAATAAAAATAAAAAATGTTAAAAGCTTCCTATATTTTAGGTGTTGTTCAAGCACTTTATTTCTCAGCTTATTTAATCAACAAAACAAATAATTAGGCAGTATTTAATAAGTAAATTTTGATAGTTTTCTGGTACAAAAAGTCATATATAAAACTAATACACCAATATTTGTGAAGATAAAGTGAAAAGTAAAGGAATAGAACATGCAAAATATTTATTACATTAATATGGTACAAAATAGGATACTTAAAAATACTATTACTTACATTATTAACATTATTCCAACATATTTTTAGATCGTGAAAGGAGCAGAGGGAAGTCTGATGATGGCAAAGTGACAGAATGTTATATTTAAAACTATTATAATTAAATCAGGTGGAGATCACGTTATCTACCATGAGGCATTCTTAGCTTTACATATTATACAAGCCATATTATATAACATTTTATTATGCTTTTTTAATATACTATGGCATTAATAGCTTGAATAACAAATTTGTGACCAGAGTATCTATAAAACTACATATGTGAGCTTTTATTATTAATTCATAGAGGCTATAATGCTTAAAGAGAAAAATAAATAAATGCAGAATCTTTTAGTTAACATGATACTAATGGAATGAAAGCTAATGATGGTTTTATTGTGAAACTTGACAAAAAGATAGAATGATAAAGAAGGAGAACAGAGACAAAGGAAGAAGGAAAGAAAGAAAAGAAAGGAGGGAAGGGAGGAGGGAGAGAGGGAGGAACAAAGAAAGGAAGGAAGAGAAGAAGGGAGGAAGAAAAGAAGAATGAAGGGAGGAAGAGAGGAAGAGGAAGGGAGAACATGAAGCACTAACTTCAATTTCATATAGGAAGGTGTGCTTGTGAATGCTGTGATTAGAACATGATCCTGATTTTAAAATTACATAATTTTATTCCCAGTTTTGCTCTTCACTCACTCTCTGCCATTGGCTTTCTCTAACCTGAACAGATACTCTGATGTCTTTAACGAAATTTTATCTCATCTGAAAAAGATGATCAAAGAGGCTTCATCTCCCTAGGTTCTAGTAGACACTTGACAGCAAGAGCTATCGATTTATTATATGAAGTATTGACGTATCCTTTTCTGGGAATCATAGCAATGGACTGGTCAAATTATAAGAAAATATTGTAAGAAAATTGAAAAGGATTATTTTGTGTCTTTGGGAAATAGACTGATGGTTGTGGCAGACCTTTGAGATTTCTTCTAGTCTTTGTTTTTATCAGTGCTACAATTTTTAACACATTTTATCTTTTTTAAAATGGGCGTCCCATTTTAAAGTAATTTGAAAGAAACATCATCTGATACTTTCCTCAGAAACCTATCTTTCTAAATTTATAGCTCACACTGTGATATTTTTTTTTCATGAACAGCCACTTTCCTTAGATTCTTTTAAGCTCTTATGAGTATCACCAATTTAATTTCTAAATTTTCTCTCCTGTGTGTTATACTCGATATTACAACCTCAGCTTCTATAGTGTGTGCATCTGTGTGTTATCAAATGTACCACATCACAATCCCTATATATTTTATGATTCTAATTATTTATATAGTTAAATTGAATGTCATACATTTTAACATTAATTCAAAATTAATAATTTATTTTTTTAAAGATTGTATTTATTTATTTTCAGAGAGCGGGGAAGGGAGGGAGACAGACAGGGAGAGAAACATCAGTGTGTGGTTGCTTCTCACACACACCCAACTGGGAACCTGGCCTGCAACCCAGGCTTGTGCCTTGACTGGGAATCGAACCAGTGACCCCATGGTCTGCAGGTCAGAGCTCAATCCACGGAGCCACACCCGCCAGGGCCAAAATTAGTAATTTAAATAGAAGATTAACAATGTTATGGGACACGTGGTGTTTCTTGAATAAACATGAGTACTATATAGTGTTCCAGGACACACTGAGAGTATTTCTAGAATAAACAAATTGGTATGCCTATTTTGAGAAAATTAAACCATACTTCAAATTATTTGTGACCATATTAAAAGAGAAAACTTCTCAAAATTGTTCATTTTAATTACAACAAAAAATGTCAGTGTTTTCATGAATAGTTTCTCCTAAATGAAATTTCAACATCATTAATTATGAACCCTGAGAGGTTTTTTTGAAAAAAAGGACAAGTTTATTTGGAAATAAATAAGGTTATAAGGATCTTAGTGTGAAAACTGTTGAAGATGCTTAATGTCTGTTAATCTTTGAATTTACATGATTTTTAAATATTGTGTTGAACATTTAGTTGTTTCTAAATGAAAAGCCTTTCCGATTTAAAAAATGATTACTTACATAGTTTCTAAAATGGACTAATTATATTTTTTTATGAAGGACTTATAAAGCCTTCTGAAATTTATATTTAAATAATTAGCATTTGAATCTTGTGCATTATTGTTATCTATAGGAAAAAATCTGTTTTTAATAAGAAAAATATATTTATCCATTATTACTTATTCAATTTTAAAATATTTCCAATCAAAGCATACATTCACAAGTGGATTTAAACACAATTAGTATAAACAATTTAAAAGCAGTTGAATAAAATTGTGTAGAATTTTCAATGCAGTAGAGCATGAAAATGTAACATGAATATGTAACATTTTTATATATACAATCCATCAGTCCAGAAATACTTCTTGAGCATTAAGATGATTACTTTTATGTGTCAACTTGGAGGCTGTTTGGGATGAAATTAACATTTAAATTAGTGAATTCTGGTTAAAGCAGACTGCCCCTTATAACGTGGGTAAGCCTCATCCAATCAACAGAAAGCTTCAGTGGAACCAACAGATCTTCCTTTCACAGCAAAAGTGAATTCTCTGGTAGGACCACATCCGCAGCGCTGCATCTGCACTGTTAGCTCTCCTGGGCCTCGGGTCTGCCAGCCCACACAGCCAATTCGGATCTATGATCAGGTAAGCCAATTACTTCTCTACATACATACATCCTACTGATTGTTTGTCTGAGGAATCCTAACTAGTTCAAATGTTGATTGTATCATATTTTAAGTACTATTTTGGCATCTTAGAAGATTGGTCAGAAAGAGAAATGGTGAGTTCTATTATGCCTATGCTTTGAACTATGGAATACATCATTTGGATTTTTTCAAAATAAAAATTCCTGTTGCTACATGAAGATTCAAAGGAAGCATGTGAGAAACTGTTAAAAATATATAGTAACACATTCAGATTTATTCTCCTTGTATTTACAACACATTTTAGCATTGAGTAGAATATCCTATTTCAGTTTTCCACTCACCACTTACCTCCTTTTGATGTGATACTTGCTGGGCTCCTGGGTCAGCAAAACTCTCTGCTAATCAAAGGGCTCCACAAGCCTGCACTGTGAAGATTAGGACAAAATGATAGAAGAAGTCCTCCTCTCCACTACTTCTGAATTCTCCACCTTCTGACTCCCAGTGCACAGAAGTCCCACTTGGAATACCTTTGAATGTATTTCATTCTTCAGGAGGCGTCATCTACAACGTTAGTTCAGATGAAACGGTAAAACTAAAAGTCTGTAAAATGGTGTTTCTTGTAAAAAACATTTCTCTTCATTCCCAAATTCTAAAACACTTGCCTTTTGTGGGAAAAGGGGACTTTCAAGCTAATTATTTTGAGATATAAATGTGCAAGAGCACATACAACAACATTTTACATCTTAGAAGAGTTCTTCGTAACTAAAATTCACATTCCTCTTTCACACTCTTGTCCCCATTCTGTTTTACTTTTTTTTCTAGTACTCACTTCTCTTTGACATTTTTATACTGTATTTATTGGTCTAATTACTACCTTTCTCCAGAATCTTAGTTTTGTACAGAAAGGAGCTTTGTTTGTTTTCTGCTCAAATCCCAACTTTTACAACAACTAGTAGATGATCAATAAATACTTCATAAATATTCTTTAATGGAGAAATTAACTGATAAATGAATAAATTGTACACAGCAGAGTAAATTTTTTTCTGTCTAAGGATAACTTCAGTTTCCAACTGCATCCTCTCAGGTAAAGAAAAGTTGTTTTTTTTTTTCACTTTTCTATTCAGATTAACATAAGATATCTCTTCTTTACTTAATCTATATTCAAACTTCTTTGTGGATATATCCCAGAGTAATAAATAGTAAATTGTGCAAAAGTTTCAAGTAAAAAAATGTTATGCAGCTTGTTTAATAAAATTTCCTTATCTTGTATATTCATTATATGATTCTATCCTAGTATGTTGTACCTGGAATTGTTTACATAAGCCTGTTATTTGGAAAATCTCATGTATTTGGCAGTTGGATATGATTAATTAGCTACAGCTCAACCACCTAGTACCAAGAGAGGCTATCACTGACCACTGTCCCTCCACATGAGGTCTTTCCTACTTCAAAAATAAACCTGACCTCTTATAATTCATCACCATTCATAGTCTCAGCAATGAGCAGTGGATATTGTGCTCGGCACAGTGGGCGATACAAAGATACAAGAGAGGTGGTCCCTGGCCTTCAGGGATCATGATTTGTATTTCAAAGTCATTAAAATATTTATAGCATATATAATAGCAAAAGAGGCACATAACTTTATTTACCTGATATAGCTCAGACATACTTAGTGCTAACTCTTAATGCAGGGTGTGCCAAACCATTTCTGATTCTCCTTAACAGTGTCTTGAAGTGTTGAAATTTTCATGTGGGTATTCCTTTCATACTGGTGTTGAGTTTTTGTTCTAGATAGTATAATAGGTGTGCCATCACTGTTAATACATGAGTAATCCTAGGTTTTTGCTTTCTCCTACTCATGAAAGAGAAAACTGTTTTCTCCTGCTCAGTTCCATTCTCCCTTCCCATCTCTACAGTTCCTAGAATTCCTGGTAGTGGTATATGTTTTGGGATGAGAGAGAAAAAAACAAACTTATTCTGTCACAACATGAAAGACTTGACTATATCATCCCATTTCTAGTGAAGAAACATCTTGCTCACAATTTAAAAAGATTAGCATTTTAAAAATCTCAGTAATCTAAAGCAAAAACAACAAAAAAGTCAGTTGTAAAGGTTTAGTTCAGTAGTCTGAAATGTTACTATAATGAGGCTTCTCTTAAAGATGATTAGCAAACACGTGGTCTCCTTTGCCCAGAAAGCTCTCTTTGGTACAAACACACCTTTAAAACAGACCTTTTCAACCTTCTTTCATTAGTATATAATGAGCATTTTGTTACCAAGCTTTTGGTCTCGGGTTAAACCCTCCATGAAGACATCCTGCAAAAATAGCATTTTTAGTTAAATACTGCAATTATTTTCAACAAAGATTTAAAGAAATTAGCATGCATACTTTACATTTTCACAAAAATATATTCTCAAAGTTGATTTTGCCGTATGCTAAAATTAAAGCTACATTACAGAAATAAAAATGTTTGTGAACTTTAAATATTGCCTAAAAGTGGAGATCTGAACTATATTATAGGAAGCGCTGCTTCTTGTCAATTAAATAGTTCCATAGTAAAACTTTTAATTCATTAGTATCTAAGCATATCTGTAAAATATATATATTTTCAATGTAGCATTACCTTGATTACAAAAACTAAAAATATTTTTTCATGTGTCACTCAAAATACAATTGATGATCGCTTTAAATGCATCTTACAATATCTGCAAATAGTTACCTCCCTACTTTTTATTTACCTCAATTTACTATTAAAATCAGTTTGCCTTTCCTAAATATACAATAAGTGGTGTGGGCAAAAAGAAGGCCCCGAAATTCACAGAAAAGTTTTCCCAGTATTAAAGCCAGACTAAAATAGATCATTGCAGCCAACTTATCTATGGATAATTATGAATGGGCAAGACTTGGAGCACACAGTAAAGGAAATCAATAGAAGAAGCCACTTCCATTTAAACAAGTTGTTTTCTTTCTTAATGGGAGGAAATGATAATGATGATGACAGTAATGATAATGGCAATAATCATACTATTAATGGCAACTACCATTGAATTGATTGATTATTATGTGCCAGGTACTGAGTTACCCTATTTATACATATTATCTTATTCACATTATCTTATTTAATTTTCATAATATTTCTACATGTATATACTATAACCCTCTATTTAAGCTGAAAGGAACCTATTCTTACGTATATTAAGATATATTTCTGAGGTAATATTTAGTGTGTGACAAAGCAAAGGTTCACATGGGGGGCTCCTTGAGTTCAGAGCCCATACTTTCAGTGACCACATAACAAGTGGTGCTGAAATCCATGTTCATTTGGCAGCTCATTTGCTGCTTTTTTTTTTTTCTTACTGTTTGCTTATTTCTCTGTGTATAATACCAGAGCATACTGGTACAGCTCTAGCATGAAAGAACTAAGAAATTAAAGTATTTTATGACTTTCTCAATTAAATGAAATTTGTAAAGATTTCATATTATTTTATCTTAGTGTCTCAGGACGGTATCCATTAAAAGATATTTTCTATGTTTATTTCCATATTCTCTTCTTCTCATATTCTTCGATAAGGGGAAAATATGGATAAATGAAAAACTTTCTATAAGTCTGTAATGCAGACAGAATCATTCCAGTCAAGCATAATCTATGCACTGGTAACATAAATCTCAAATATACATTTGCTGAATCTCTTGAAATTCTCAGAATTTAGTCAAAAACTAGGATATCTGGAAATGTTCCAATTATTCTTGCACTGATTTTGAAAATTTTGTGCTTTCTTAAATTTAGATTAATATATTATTTGTGTAATTTCTATAGTATAAATCAAGTTTCTGAATATTTGTTGCAATAGGAGTAATCTTCCTAAAGCATAAATGTGATTATATGAATGCCCAACTTAAAATACTTAAATGCCTTTATATTGTTCACAAAATTCAACCCAAGACTTCTAACATTTTTTATGTGACTTTTGTATTAGTCAATGGACATCTATCGATACCTACTGTATTATTTGTCATGGCTTAAGGCATAAATATTTATTGATTTCACATAAGAAATCTAGGACTAGGCTGCTGGGCCAGTGCCATGGTTCAATGACATTATCAGACATGATCTCAGGTTCTTTCCATCTTTCAACCCTATTGTTCACAGCATATAGTCTTCTGTCCCCGCACTTATAACCCTATGGTCAAAAGATGACCACTCTTCTCTAGGCTCATGACTTCATAATAGTAGAACAGGGGGAAAGGGGAGAAAAGGGACAGGAGGGAAATGCTGTGCTTATATTAGGAAAACAATATAAACAGACTACGTAGCAGAGGTAGTATTATTTCATTAGCCACCTCTAGCATGGAGTGGGGGTGGGTGGGAAATAGACTTTTAGCTAGACACTCTTGGAACAAAAAATAATACTTAATTATCTTTAAGGAAAAATAGACAAACATACATTGAGTTGGAATCTAACAGTACCTGACTAATAAGTAGAAGCTAAAATTTGCTGGTTAGTACACATTATTGCATTGTGCTTTGAGTCCTTTACATAATCCAGCCTATGTCAGCTCTTCAGTCTATTTTCCTGACAGAACTCTATATTTTCTCTGTAATCCATTCTAACTGAACAACTAATTTCTTGAACTGTCCATGTGCTTTCCCTGTACATTTGCAGTTGTTGTAATTTTGACTTGCAAGGCACTGTCTTCTTTACAAGTCTGCTGAGTTTCTACTCTACTTAGAAGTCAATTCAACCCTCCTCTACTACATCAAGCATCCATGTTCTTTCTCTTAAACGCCCAATAACATTTCATTCTTCTGTGCCACATTATACTGTAACATTCATATAAGCTTAACTATTATGAGCAGTGTGTAATAGATACGGGAATTCAGACTATATTCAAATTGTAGTCACAAGAAAGAATTGACAAAACTTGCAACTGTTTAAGTGATATGTGTCATGTATTGTTAAACTCTGAAAGTTTAGTCAATTCTTTCTTGTACTCGCAAGGCCATGGATAAAATTACGTGCTGGAAGTTTAATCTTAATGAAAATAAAATGTTTTACCTGGATAACTTATTAAACTTCAGCTACTGTAGAAAAGATAATATTGGAGAAGAAGCTAAATTATTAAACCAGCTACTGTAGAACAGATAATGAGGATGGGAATAACTAATCTAGATGTTGTCATATGTTGTCATGAAAACATAAATTAGTGACCAAGCAGTATTGGATAATTGTCTATAATTTTGTATTTATCAGTCTATAAATAACATTAGTATAGCATTTTAGTGTTTTTAATTTACTTTCATATACTATCTTATTTGATCTTTAAAACAGTCTAGTAAAGTAGATATGATAAATATTATTATCCTTCTTTTACAGAATAGAGATGTGTGTGGTTAAGAAAGATTCATGGATGTGCCAAAAATTTAATGAGTGGTAAAACTGGAAATTAAATGTAAGCCATTGATTTCAAATTTAATGTTTAGTTTACTATACAAGGATGGCAAAAGTAGGTTTACAGTTTTCAGTACAAGAAATAGCTGATTCTTATATTATTATTATTTATTAATTATTACATTATTTTCCATACAAACAACTATAAACCTACTTTTTCCCACCCCTGTATAATTCTGACTATTGTTGTAAATATAATAATTTTACAATGATTATTTATTTTGCTCTCACAAGAGCTTTGCATTCACATTTACTAATAATTAATGTTACTAAGTTATAATTATTTTAAAATGTTCTCTAAATCAAAATGCCATAAACATAATTTATTTTTTGTTTCACATATCATTTACTAAGTACTTGGTATGGTGACCAACTTGTCCAAGTTTGCCAGGGATTTTTCTGCTTTTAAAGTTAAATGTCCCAAGTTCCAATAACCTTCTCATTCTGAAAAAATCTGAAGTTTTTGTTACTCTCTTTATACTGTGGAGGACATAAGATGTTAAGCCCTTTATTCTTTGGGGCAGTCTTAATTAGAATTATAAATACTTCAATCAGTAATTTTATAAGGAATCTTGAATGAAGGAAACATGCTAACACAATTTAACAAAGACCTCAACTAGTCTTTTCTCATTAGTAACACAACTTTAACAAATATTTATATTCCATGAACTATGAAATTTTAGTTTATTTTGTATTTCTTTTTATCAAAGTATCATATTTATTGATTTCTCTTTTTTAGAGAGAGAGAGGAAATGAGAGATAAGCATTGATGTGACAGAGAAACATCGATTAGTTGCTTCCCATAGGGACTCCCACCCAGGGATCAAACCCTCAATCTTGGTATGTGCCCTGACCAGAATTGAACCTGTGTTGCAGGAACTCAGATCTCTGGGTAGGGGCATGTTTACATGTTCCTCCGTCCAGGTGTCTTGTGGCTCAGGAGATAAGCTGGCCTTGTCTCCGCCTTTAGCTTTAGGCTGTACAGGCCACTGAGTCATGGAATCCTGAAAACAAAGAGGTCTGTTAAGTACTCCATCTGCCTCCTTGTAAACAAAGTCTCAATTGGAGCTGGCCTTGAGGATTAGTGGGTCTGCTTTGTATCCTTGATAGGTGCTATCTAAGTCATAAGTTACCCTAGCTGTGTTTTACACGTTAATAATACATTGTAAGAATTCTTTCACTATTGGCTGTAGAGCCACCCTCCACCCCCCGTTCTATTTTTTTGTAACTTTTGAAATCCTAGTAAAAAGACAGTGGGGTCTCATGCTCTCTGCTGACTGCCAGAGAGGCCTGCAGAACCCCGATCGTTTTTATCATTCTGCTTGCTGGAATTATCTGCGTGTCCGGGATCACAATTAAATCTACAAACGTGAAACCTTTTTGGTGTACAGGACGATGCCCCAATCAGCTGAGCCACACTGGCCAGGGCAAAATCAGTTCATCGTAAAATGGCAACACAGCTTTATCTAGCTCAACCCCTGATTAAATTCATGATCTTAAGAATCATAATCTAGCTAAAATAAGAAAACAGAATCTGGATATTCACAGTAGTTTTATTCATAACCTGAATACAGATACAAAAATATAGGAGCTATGTGAAGACACAGGAAATGTGACAAGGCTGGAATAAAGAACATTAAAAATGAATAAATATATGAGTAAATGTAAAAGAATACTGACTGTTTAAAAAAACAAAATTAAAAATATCTGGGGAATTTAGAACTTATGCCAAAATAAAATATGTGACAAAAAGATACAAATTATGTAAAGGTACAATAGTTTTTAATTTTTAGCAGCATGCCCTTAAGATATATTATTTTTTAACAGACCTTCTGGTTATAACATTTCTGACTCCATTCATGATAATCATTGGCTGACTTTATCCTCATATTTACATGATAGTTTGGCAAAGTATAAGACTATAGGTAAATAATAATTTCCTCTGGCTTTTGAAAAACACTAATATAACCTTTGATAAGAAACAAGTCTGAGTTATATATAAATCTCATATGGTTGATAACTTGATTCTTTCATTTTTTAATTTTCTAAATTTCTCTTTATAAGGTGAGTTTGGATATTTCTTTTATCTTAAAAAGATCCACTAATGTGTATATATATATATATATATATATATATATATATATATATATATATATATGCCACTCTGGAAAAAGTCCAGCCATTGTTAATATAACAAGAATAATTTGTACAACATCAATATAACCTGTCAGCCAAGGAGAGTGGACTGGAATGCACATGCATGGACAATGATGACATCACTGTACTAGTCGGTGGGGATGGTAGACTCTGTTGAGTGAGCACGTGTACTGTGTGGTCATCACATTCAAAATGAAAAAACAAGAAGAGCAACAGATATGCATCAAATTTTGCGTTAAGCTTCAACATTTCTCCACAGAAACTATTCAGATGATTCAGAAGGCTGCAGCTAAGGGAAACTGGTGACTGGCAGCTTCATCAACACAACATGCCACTCATGCATCACATTTCATGAAGAGTTTTTTGGTGGCACATCAAATCACCCAGGTGACTCAGCCCCACTACAACACAGATTTGGCACCCTGTGACTTCTGGCTTTTCCCAAAACCAAAATCACCTCTGAAAGTGAAGAGATTTCAGACCATCAATGAGTTGGTGATTGGGAGAACTGTGTGAGGTCCCAAGGTACCCACTTTGAAGGGGACTGAAGTGCCATTGTCCTGTGTACAATGTTTCTTATATCTTGAATCTTCTTCAATAAATGTCTCTATTTTTTATATTACATTGAATACGGGATTTTTAAAATATATATATCAACTCCCACTCCTAGAGGAGAAACTTTCTATCTGGAATTAAGTATCTTTATTTAACTTCCAGAAATGTTTTTTCTATTCTAATTTTCTTCTCCATTTTGCCTTGTCATTTCCACCAACACGATATTTTAGAGCATCTGGAATTAGGAGGGGATGGGTGGAGGTGGAAGAAGATGTAAGGGGGATAAATGGTAATGGAAAAATAAAATAAAAATAAACCATTTAAAAAGAATAAGAGAAGAAAATTTCTCATATTTTGCATTGCCTGGATCATGTGCACTGTGTTTCTTATCTCAGTTTTCTACTGATTTGCTCTGCAGCTGTGTATATGCTCCCAATCATCTCAACTAGTAAAATTATCTTTTAATATGTTAAGCAAATGTCTTTTTCATGTTTAAGAACTATAACTGTGACTGTTTTTATTTTACTTTATTGTTAAATATTAAAAATCCAATTAATTTATCTACAGTCTTAATCATAGTAGAAGTACTTTAACCGGAAGTCTAATAAAAAGAGAGTCGATATACTTGAAAGAGAAGTATTTCCTTCGCCCACTTCTAAAACAATACCAGTGTTGTAACTGAAGGAGGACTTGCTACAGTGTGGATTGTGGCAGAGTGCCACCTGCCTGGCTGTAAATGGCCCGTCAGTGATGGTTTGATTCACACAACATGGACAGCAGTGGTGATTTTTCGAGAATAACTGAAAAATGATTCCATCAAAAGCTATTGCTTGTTGTGAAAATATTATACATGTCATTGAACCAAGACAATTTACGACGAGCAAGAGATGGCATAGATGGACGTGCCGAAAGAAGTCTGAAAAGCAAAGGGGTAACAGATTATGTTGCTGGAACTTCAAAAGTGATAGTGTGTCATTTCCTCTTAGACGCTGAGAGTGCTGCTTCGGCAATGACTACAAGCCCGCAAAGAAAATTATTTTTAACATGGCTTCTGAAAATTAGGAAAGATTTCTGCTAAATATACATATAAAAACTATTACACATTTTAATATGTTTGGCATGTCCATCCTTATCACTAAACGCTTTGTATGTTATACAATATGACTTGCATTACTTGAGTTACCCATGTGGTTTTTAATCTATGAAGAAAGATGGTATACATTTAGTGAGGTTTTATTAGTTTCAACTACATGGGTAGATATTTAGATTTAACTTTGATAATTTCATTTTTAAATGATAAATTGTGACATTTCAGATTTAAATACTCACTATATATTTGTAGTAAAAAAAGTTTCACTTTACTTCTGAAACTCATCTATGAATAAATACAGAGAAAACATATAGTAGACACATAGCACAGAAAACTCAAACTCCTTTGTCCCTACTTTAAATTTCATTGGAAAGTCTATGTGAGTGTCCTGCCTAGGATCTCTTGAAACCAGGGGGGCCTTGTGAAATGTATGCACAAGCCTGATGGCACTACACCATGTCAAAATTACAACTGTACTATAGAACACCATCATTCAGAAGTGTCAGACATCCAGCTGAATTGAAGTCTTACAACTATAGGATTAAAGAAGAAACCAACTATAAATTCAGAAAAAGAAACCACAAGAAGACTGGTAGGAGGGGCAGAGTCTTCAAATGTGCTAGTCCCACACCCACATGTGGCAGATGCAAATTGGGAGGGGTATACAGTATTCGCTCACTTATCACGGGTATTACATTCTAGACTCCCCCCCCCCCCCACCCCGTGAAGCAGGAACCTTACGTTTATTCTACACTCCTAAACCTACGTAACTTTAACAACATACATATACAGTACCTCAAAATCCCACGATATAGCGAAAAATCTGCGATAAATAATTAAATATACTATTTTCAAAAATCCTGCGATACAGTGAGGCTGTGATAAGTGAACTGTGATATAGAGAGGGGTTACTCTATCAGGAGCGAGGAGTCCCAGCCTCAAAATAGGATCATCAGCCCAGGTTTCCAGTGACAGGAATGTAAGTCCTCATAAATTCTGGCTGTAAAAAACAGTGGGGTTAGGCTGTAGAAGTCAGAAACTGCTATAACCTCAGGTAGTTCCTCTTAAAGAGTCCACACACAGACTTATTTGAACACTTGCGCTCTGATTCTCATACTGGGGGAGCAGATTGAAAGGCATCAGAGAGATATGGAGAGAAACTAAATTTGTCCAGCATCAGGGAAAGAGCTGGGTGGCAGATTGCTCCCCTGCAGAAATGCTGGCAGAGGTCATTGTTCTTTTCCTGGGACCTCCCCCAATAGAGCCATAGAGTTGACAAGTGGGCACCATATCTGAGACCCCATCAACCTGGCTCACACAGTTTGCTTCACGTTGATGATTCCCTGAGGCCATACCCCACCCATTTTGAAGTCTACCCAAGTTGTTTCCAGTGGTTTTTCCATACGAATAGCTTGTAAAGATTTTCCTGAATTCTCTCAAACAAGCAGCACCTGGCTTCAGCAAGCCCTGTAACTCTTGCTAAGATGCCCCAGGCTCAGCACTAGCAGCACCCAGCTTTGTTTCGCAACTTGTCCTCACCTGGGCACACTCAAGCCCAACTCCAGTAACAGCCATCTGCAGATCACTTTGTAGCTTATGCTGTGTGACCCTGGAAAGAACACAGTTGGTGGCTGACCTTTGCCATGCTTACAGCAATCAAGGTACAACTACAACATGAAGATGTACACAGCCTATGCAGTGGGTGCACCTCAGTTCCCAGCTTGGGTAATAGGAGAGGCTGTGCCACTGAACACTACAGGACATGTACCTCATTAGGCTACTCTACCAGGCCTGAGAGACATGGCAGCTCTACCTAATACATAGACACAAACACAAGGAGGCTGCCAAAATTAGGAGACAAAGAAACATGGCTGAAATGAAAGAACAGAGTAAAATCCCAGAAAAAAAACTAAAGAAAATGGGGACAAGCAATCTACTAGATGCAGAATTCAAAACACTGGTTATAAGGATTATCAAGAAACTTGGTGAAGACCTCAACAACATAAAAAAATTTCAGTCAGAAATGAAGGATACACTGATTAAAATAAAGAACAATTTACAAGGAATCAACAGTAGAGCAGATAAAGCCAAGAATGAAATCAGCAATCTAAAACACAAGGGAACATTAAATGACCAATCAGAACAGTAAGAAGAAATAAAATCCCAAAAAATGAGGATAGTGTAAGGAGCTTATGGGACAACTAGAATACCAACATTCATATCATGGGGATGTCATAAGGGAAGAGAGAGAGCAAGATATTAGAAATATATTTGAAAACATAATGACAGAAAACTTTCATAATTTGGAGAAGGAAATAAACATACAAATCCAGGAAGCACAGACAGACCCCCAAAATATGAACCCAAAGAAACCTACATCAAGACACATCATAATTAAAATGTCAAAGGTTAAAGACAAAGAGAGAATCTTAAAAGCAGCATAAGAAAAGAAGTTAGTTACCTAAAAAGGAGCTTCCACAAGAACGTTAGCCAATTTTTCAAAAGAAACTTCTCACGTGAGAAGGCACTGGCAAGAAATATTCAAAGTGATGAAAAGCAAGGACCTACAACCAAGTTAACTCAGGGCAGCAAAACTATCATTTAGAATCAAAGGACAGATAAAGAGCTTCCCAGACAAGAAAAAGCTAAAGGAGTTCATCACCACCAAACCAGTATTATATGAAATGTTAAAGGGTCTTCTCTAAGAAGAAGATAAAAATATGAATAATAAAATGGCAATAAGTACATACCTATTAGTAACTGATTCTAAAGAACCAAATAAACAAACAAGCAGAACAGAAACAAAATCATAGATAACGTTTTGTTGGTTGTCAAATGGGTAGGGTATTGGGAGGATGGCCAAAAAAATAAAGGAATTAAGGAGTACAAATTGATAGTTACAGGATATTCATGAGGATGTAAAGTACAGCATAAGGAATAGAGTAGCCAAAAAACATCTATGCATGGCCCATGGACATGGAGAGGGTGTGGGGATTGCCTGAGGCAGTGAGAGGGGCTGGGTAGCGGGAGGCAAAGGGGGAAACTTGGGAAAACTGTAATAATATAAACAATAATTAAAACATATTTTACAATGATATTTTACAATTTTATAAACATTTTACATAGTTTAGTAGAATTCCTTATTTATTTTTTAAAAAGTTGTAATGTCTGCACCCTGTTTATCCATCTCTGGTTTCTGCAATTACTTCACTGAATGTTTGGCTGTATTTTATTAAGAACCTAAAACATGTCTTATTCTTCAGGTTCTGACATAGTTAATAATTGTTGTCTGTTGCCTTTATAATTGAAGGGAATTTAGCCTTGTATATAATTTATTGATGTTTTATTTATCTTTTTGAGGACTGTAGAAATTATCCCACTGTAATTTTTTAAAATCTTTATTTCAGGAAAAGTTTTCTTTCTATTATGCCTAAATCCTCTTCTCCCAATTTTAACTTATCTTCCTCAGAAGCCACAGTTTTGCTTATATGTTGTTTTCTTTATAAATTTTCTATATTCCAATACTTCTAAGAAATTAGCTATTGATCGTTGCAGTTTTTATTTCAACATTTTATAAGTTTTATGAGTTAATCACTTCCTTGGGAGAAGTTGAGTTGCATTTGTTTTTATAGCCTTAGTTTCCAATATGGTGTTCATTTCTGTTGAATTGTTCTTGACCTTTATTTTCCTTCTAGCTCACATTTCTATAGTCTCTGATTCAATCATCTTTACTTAATCCTTGACCTCTGTCATCAAGATCACATGAAGCTACATTTATTGTAGGGGGTTCAGCTATTCTCTGTAAGCAGTTGCAAAGGCCTGCAAAAATGTTGCCAATATTTGCTGTTAACATGTTGAGTAATTACTTTTTGAGACTTCTATTTGCAGGGCTTCCGGCACCTGCAACCCCAGTATCTCATGGCAGTTACACTTCAACCCAGCACAGCCTCAGTCCCCGGAACCATTAGCGGCCCACGGATGTGTGACCTGATTGCAACAGACCCTGCACCCTGCTCCCCCGCCTGAGATTCTGCTATATAAACCCTGCCCTAAGCCCCACTCGGGGTCAGTTCCACTTTAAAGACTTAGTCTCAGCCCCGCTGCCAGCAATAAACTTTTTGCTTTCCCTATCCATTTTCTCCATGTGGTTTATTCTCTCTAAATCTGCTGTAACATTAATACATATATTAATCTCCTTTACAAATAAGTTATTTTCTGATGTAGCATCTTTATTTGTTTTTGTTTTGTGGGCTTTCCTTCTATAATAGACAAGTCATATCTTTTTCATTTATCACATATCTAACTATTTGTGGACAATGAGTATGGAAATGGGAGTGGAGTGAGATGAGGCAGATCTTGGCCAACATATTTGTTTTTCTCAGGGAAAAATGTTTGTGCGTTTTTGCTGTTTAAAATCTGTGAAACACAGCATAGTCCTTTAAATCTCAAGCTGTTCATGTTGATATATTGTTTTTTGTTTTTTGTTTTTTTTTTTTGCCTCTTATCTTCCATCCACCTGCCTTGAATTTGACCATCTTCTTCAGTAGAGGCTATGTTTGTAAAAATCATCAATATGAATTTTCATTTAACTCCACTTTCTAGGCCATCATGCAAATCTTAACTAAGTCATTCCAAATATGCACTGGTCAACTACATATCTCTTTTAGAACTATGATATTCAATTTTGGAGGAAATTTAATTTTTGTCCAGTTTCTGAAGAGTTATAAGCTATGGAAGATCCCTAGAAATAATGACATTAAAGTTAGGGTAGACACTTGACTCCAATGTGTAAATTAGATTATGGCAATTGTCTGCCATTTTAAAAGACAATCTATGTACCATTCTCTAAACTATAGGCTATATATCTAAAGAAAAGAGATAATGCAACTCTTGAAATTTTCTGTTGAAAGTCCTTCTTGACTTAGAATTTATCTATTTGTTTCTGATGATTCTATTAAAATCGAATCAGGGTTTGAGGGGGGAAAGTGCTCCTCATTGTCTTCAAAGAGCTAAAACACCTATATTTGAATATGAAACAGGATCTGTAACTTCTGCCTCAAGGGAAGTTATTCAAATCAGATCATTTATTCTCTGTGCATGCTTTCCTGAGTGCACTTGCTGAGAATTGGCATATTCCTCCATCACTGGAGTGCTGATCCTCCCTGCCTTAGGAGAGTTAAATACATTAAATAGTCAAACAAAGAGGAACAATAGGGCAAGAGCTATTTGGACATTACTAGGGAATTTGATGAAAATTGTCTGAAATGTATAATGTAATCTTTAACAACTCACTAGTTCCATATCACTTTAAAAACTACCCCAGTGATTGAACTATGTCTAGAGCATGTTTTATTTATTATTTATTTATTTTTGTGTGAGAAAAAAATTTATGTATGAACATCTGAAACAATATAAAAGTCAGAAGCTCCCATTAAGTGCAACAAACATGGACATAATTCTAAGCAACCCTAGTCCTTTTCATAAATTGAGTGAGATTTAAGTTTGAGAGCATAGTAATACTTAAAGAAGCAATCCTCAAATTTCAATATGGCCCTGTATATTGTTAATAAGCAAGGCTAGAATGAGCTAGAGAGTTTTTGTTTTTAAGACTATATTGAGTGACATGGTAATTACATGAAGTGATCTGAACAAAGGTGTGTAAGCTTGAAAAATAGCATGTCACATGGATAAAACATTGATGCCAACCCATAGAGCCCACAGCGTCATTAAGAAGACCATATTTTCTAGAGGATGAAGAAGTGGCTTTTCACAGCTTACTGTATTTATAAGTTATTATTGTCCAATTTCTACTCAAACTTGTGCTATAACTAGCTACTAGAAGAGGATTGTAATTCTGTCAATATTAGAGTCAACAGGGAAACTTGACCTTAAAAATCTAGGTCAAAAATCAATAGGATGCGGGGGTGGGGATCTATAGGATGGGTCTCACTAGGAAACTGAGTTGTACAGGGAACTTAGATTAAAACCATTTCAAAGAAAGGGTGGGCTTTAAGGTAATAATGTCTTTTCAGAGATTGTAGCATGTGAAGAACCCACCAACACTACATATTATGAACAAAGATCAGAAAAAGATCTTTCGATTAAAGTGGGAAGAACATTATAAAAAATATCTAAAAAGAAGATTCAGAAAAAAAAGAAAATTTACAAGATATTACACTATTAATCTGCAGCCATAATGAGGTCCCCTCAAGTTCCCAAAACCTTTGCTTTCTTCTCTGCTGAGGAAGATGGCCAAGTTCAAGGCAGGTGAATGGAGGATAATAAACCAAGAAAACAATATACGTATCAACACAGAGAGCCTGAGATGTAAAGACCTATACTGTGTTTCACAGATTTTAAACAGCAAAAATGTACAAACATTTTTCCTTGAGCAAATCAAATATGTTGGCAAAGGGTGTTTGCTACGATGTATCAAAATTGAAGCTAAGAGCTGCCTCATCTCACTCTGCTCTCCCATTTCCACACTCGTTGTCCACAAATAGTTAGATGTGTGATAAATAGAAAAGATATGACTTGTCTGTTGTAAAAAGAAAGCACACAAAACAAAAGCAAATGAAATATTACATCAGAAAGGTATTTATTTTAAAAAGACGTTAATATATGTAATAAACATACTTCAAATGATCTTGATTACAGAGCTCAAAGATTAAGTAAAGATGATTGAAGTAGAGATTATAAAAATGTGAGAGTTGAAAAGGAGCTAGAAGAAAAATAGCAGTCAAGAAAAACACAACAGAAATTAACACCATATTGGAAACAAGGGATATAAAAATGAAGGCAACTCAAATTCTCCCAAGGAAGTGATTAACTCATAATAGGTAATAAAATGTTGAAATAAAAACTGCAATGATCAATAGCTAATTGTTGAGAACTATTGGAATATGGAAGATTTATAAAGAAGAACAACATATAAGCAAAATTGTGCTTTCTGAAGAAGATAAGTACAAAATGGGGCAAGAGGATTTAGGTATAATAGAAAGGAAAACTTTCCTACTATACACTCAACTCCTTAAGGGCAAACGTTGTTTGTTTGTTTGTCTCTTTGTTCGTCTTTAATTTAGCATGTGTCATTGTTGTGAAAGCGTCATCCAAATGATTACTCAATAAATACTTGATGAGTATTTATTAAGAACCTTGTGTTAAATTGCAGTTACAAATTAATCACAGAATTTTAGTCATTTAACAGAAAAACATTTTAAACCTAACTCATGGCCCAAAGGTATTGTGGGTCCTGATGAGAGGAAGGCTCTCTGTCCACAGCCGTTCATAGACCCAGGCAGAAGGAGCCTCTGGCATCTGCCAATTCCATGAAAACCTTGTGACTGCCTTTTTCATTTCAGGAAGTGAGCAGAGGGCATAGTGCACGTGCTATTTTATACTTCAGGCTTAGACTTCAGTGATGAGCACTTTCTGCTTGAAACTCATTGGCCAAAGGAAGCTACGTCATCTTTCCTGACTGCACAGGGGATGGAAAATAGGGAAAGGATATAAGTATTTAGAGAACAATAATTATCTTTTCTATGGGGGAAGGGATAAAGGCCAGTTGAATGCATTTATGCAGTGTGTGTGTGTGTGTGCGTGTGTGTGTGTGTGTTTGTGTGCCATGAATGTGCATTAATCAACAAATATATTCTGAAGATATTGTGTCATCTGATTAGGAATAAATTAACTACTAAACCATATAAAGTTCTGCTATTTGACTCAAGGAATTTTAATGTGTGGAAAATGTATACTTATTAAAGATCTTATCCTGTCAATAATTTTATCATTTAAGTAGTTAGGGATATTTGGATGAGGGATAGTAAAAAGTAAATACATTTAATTTTAAATATCCAATTAGATAAACTATCTGTACTTCCATCAAAAATTATGAAGGCATTAACTGAAGCACATGTTAAATTTAGAAATTACACAAATGCTCTTTTCTGAATACAAACAGATGGCTCATAGATTCTATTATAGATCTTTTTACCTCATATTATTGTTTGGGCTTCATTTCATATTATCCTTTCAAATACAAAATTAAAATATTAGATTAAAATTTAATATATTTCTTGATAAAATAGGTTGTAAAATCACATCTATGTTTTATCACTTAATAAAATAGATTATGTGACAAGTAAAAATATTTTCAACAATGTGGAAACTCAAATCATTTTGCTTCCCTAATCTTATTATTTTTCAAAAAGAAAACAGAAAAATATCTGCTGAAACAAATAAGTGCTGATGTATTGTAGGAACACTGTCACCAAAGTCACCAAAAAGTTCAGAACTCAGCAGAAATTTGAATGTCTAGATGTCTTCATAGGTTACATAATAACAAATAGATAATAAATAAGACTTTCTATTTTATATTTTAGTCTGGGCACTTTCTAGTTTATTTTCTTACCTTATCAAGAACTTCTAATAAAAGTTTTCAGTAAATAGATTTAGAAAACACTAGAGATAAGTTTACTTGTACTGAAGGTATAGTTTGATTTAGAGATCATCTATATTTTATGATATTTTTTCCCTTCCAGGAACACAGGATGACTTTTCTTTTGTGAAGATCTTATTTTATCTCTTAATAATGTGCTCTCACATTTTTCATCTGTTTTTCTATCTTTCTTATTAAACTTATAGATAAGTATTTCATAATATATTATTATTTTGTTTTGTTGTATTTGTTGTTATTTTAATAGATTGATTTTTCCATTTAATTTTCTAGTTGTTTACTGTTAAAGTCAAGACAATCTACTTTTTGTAAACATTATTTTTATATCAAGTCACTTTTATCATGTTAGTTTTCTCATCTCAGTAGCTTGGGAGGGAAGATGGGGACTGTAGGTATAAATCATACCATCATGAGGAAGCACAATTTTATCTTCTTTTTTCTAAAATATATATAATTATTTATTTCCTGTGTTCCAAAATTTGGTGAAAACTCAAGAAAATGTTACGTTATATAGTGAATTGAACTTCAGTTGACTTCTTTGTTTTAAATAATTTATTTTAAATAGAATTTTATTATGTAGTATAATGTTTGCTTGAGGATTTTGGTAAATGGTTTTGAGAACACCTTCTTCTAATTCTGTTATACCCATGGTTTTCATAGGGAAAGAATTTCCATGTTACCAAATGATTTATTGGAATCTACCAATAGAATTTTTTCACATTTTTCTCCTAAAATGTGTGAAGGTAAATACTAAATTTCAGATATTGAATAATATTTTGATTAATTGAGTAAACTCTGCTGAGTAATTATACATTATTTTTATGCATTGCTTGCTTCTATTTGTTAGTATTTTACTTAGTCTACTTGCTTTTGTTTTCATAAGTAATTTCTCTCTATCATTTCTCTATGTCTCTCTCTAGTTTCTTTTTTGAGACTGGATATTTGAATCAAACTGGCTTCATAAAATAAACTTGAGAATACTTTGTCTCTTTTTACAGCTTGGAATAATTTAAATAAAATTGGTTAGCTAAAATTCAATCAATCCACATCACTTTTCTCAATAATGTAGCTTCTAAATGTTTCTTCTTCCTTTTTTCTGTTGCTTCTATGAAATTTTATCTTTCCAAGTTGCCTGCATCTTGGATTTATTTTAGTAATTTGTATTTGCTAGAAATCATTTAGTTCCTTGAAGTTTTTCAAATATGTTTTATATATTTTAATATTGGATATTGTTCAAAGCTTAGATTTGTCCTACATATTTTATGAATTCTCCTCTTTTACTCCCCATTCATATATTTACTCTCTCCCCTTTTAATTAATTTTATTAGACTTTTAAATATGTGATTTACTAAATGTAAGTATTTTGACTACTATTCTCTTCCTTTTTAATGAAATTTTATTCTATGATTATTAAATTTATCTTTCTATTTTATTTTGGTGTGCTTTATATTCAATAATCTTGTTTACAGTCAAGTTTTATATGTAAGCCACTTAAATTTGGACACTCATTATCTTATAATAACAATATTTAAGACCATACTTTTTTTCATTACATAAGCTCCATCCCATAGGTTTTAATATGGAGTGTTTTCATATTTATTGCTTTCTATACAATTTGTAATTTTCCATTGAATTATCTTATAGTTCCCCACATTATAGAAATGTTTCTTAATTCAAAAATAATTATGATTTTTCAGTCATTAAATTACTTAGTTCTACCTTTTTGGGTGATGAAATATGGGGGTTAAAAAGGTCACTTTTTAAGGAATTCGTAAAGATTCATTTTATGAATTTATTTATGTATTTAAGTATGTGAAATATTCTGTAAATTTTCCAGAGATTTAATGAAGTATATGCATTCTGTATGAGATAGTCACAATTCTATATATTTCTATTAAATTGGTTTTATTAATCACATTTTTGTACTGTGTTAATATTTCTTGTCTTTTGCATCACTGGAACTTCGATGAGATTACTGAAATTGTTCTTTATATCAGGAAAATATATCAGGAGAATCTACTTCCAATATCTTTTATAAACAGTTGCTCCTTACTGTCTGTATCTTTTTTTTTCTTCTTATGACAAGCATAAGCATGCATTCCTATCTGCAAAGCCCAGCCTTAGTTAATGCCAGTGATGACAGCACATGTATTAATCTTTCTCCCCTTTCACTAGCAAAGTGTCCAATTTTGATAATAAATTATAGGGTCAGCCTACTTATAAATCTTACTATTCCCATGTTAAACTCCTGGAATTATTCTCTACAAACCTTGCCTCTTGTCATAGTATTCACATGTAGTTGTCTAAATTGTTGGCTCCAAAATTTCACCTCTCCCTGTATATACACCCTTGTCTGTGTGAATGAAGTGACTCCAGGAAAGGTGGAGTAAAATCCTAGTCTCTTGACTTGGGACTCAGCCATGTGAACTCTTTTAGCCAAAGGAATATTTGCAAATGTGATTAAAAGCAAAACGTGAATTGTGCTTGTACAATGGGACTTGGCCTCTTGTTCCTCTTCAGTTATCATGAGAATATATTAAAGCTAGCACACTGGTCAAAGGGAAAATGAACCACATCTGGACCAAATATAGACCATTCTGTAGCTTGAAGACAAGTTCAGATGAGCCCTGCCCACATTAGTTATTGACTCCCAAGTAACTGACAATGTTTAAGCAATATATAAATATCAGCAAAACTAACAGATTAATTCTCTTTATATTTTTACTATGTACTCTAAGATATGTCTTCTATTTGATATTTAAGGTTAAGTTTTTTTCTCAACAGTAAACCTCATTCATTTCACCATTTAAAAAAATTATTAATTGGGAAACCATGGCCTTAAGCAATAGAAAGAGTTGTCCTACCAGGAAACTTACTTTCTGTCTTGTATCTATCTCACCAAGCATGTTATCTGTTGATTTTAACTAATTTCTAAATGCTAGTTCTTGAACCTTCTTAAAGAGTATGCTGTTTTTCTTGGTCAGTTCATTGGATCTATGCTTTAGTGATGGTATATCACTGATGCTTTCAGTTCTAGAAGTCAGAACATGAAGTTTTGGCTTCAGACCTTTGGGTTAGTGTTGCAGAACCAAAAAAAGTTGCAAGGTAGTGCCTGGTGTGGCAACTGGAGTGAGTCCACCAATACAGAAACCTCCCATTATAAGCTAAGATCAAATTCATTTGGGGCTCCAACATTAGACTTCATTAGAGTTTGTACAAAAAAGTAATCATCCCACCTGGCTGACTCCAAGGGATTCCCACAGAACCCAAGGCTTTACTTGTCCTTAATGCCTTTAGACTCCAATACGTAAGTTATGTGCAGATTGTCATTTTCCACAAATTCTCACGTCTATATAACTCTTTTATGTTACTCAGCTCACCTTTCTGTACGGTCCTATTAGTCTACTTTATCAAAATAAAAATTGCACTCTTGTTTTATTGTTGTTAATTACTTCTAATCATTTTCTCCATTTACATTTACACATTAAACCTCACCACTGGGGTTTGCACCATCACCACTTTATGAGATCTTCTCTTGACAATTCTCTAACAATATCCATGACTATGAGTACAGAGGGTATTTTTGATTCCTCTTTTTAATTGATATATAAGCAGCATTCTGCCTCTTTAAATCTTTTCTTCCCTCAGCTTCTCATCATGGATCTATTTGGGGCCATTTATTTCTTAAAACTGGATTTGTTTCCTAAACAGTATTCTTCCTTTACATCTAATATCTTTTTTCTTTTTTAGTTTTATTTTTATTGTTTATGCTGTTACAGTTGTTTTTGGGTTTTCTCTCTTTCCCCACCTCCAACAAGCCCCACCCTCTCTTACCCCAGGCCCATCGGATATCGTTTTCCATGTCCATGGGTCGTGCATAAATATTACTTGATTAATCCTTTCACCATATTTCATCCCATCCCCCCTCCCTTCTGGAAGCTTCCAGCTTATTTTATGTAAGTTTCTGCTACTGTTTTGTTCAAAGGTTTATTGTATTCATTAGATTTCACATATAAGTGTGATCATGTGGTACTTTTCTTTCACTGACTGACTTAATTTACTTTGCATAATTTTCTCTAGGTCAGTCCATGCTGCTGTAAAATGTATGAGTTTCTTCTTTTTTACTGTTGCATAGTATTCCATTTTATAAATGTACCACAGCTAAAGAAAGCATCAACAAGACAAATAGGAAATCCACTGTATGGGAGAACATTTTCACCAATGTTACATTTGACAAATCTCCAAAACATACAAATAACTGATCCAATTCAACGCCAGGAAGACAAATAACCCTATTAAGAAATGGACAAAAGACTTGAATATACTCTTCTCCAATGAGGACATACAGAGTGCCCAAAGACATGTGAAAAAATGTTCAACTTCACTAATCATCAGAGAAAAGCAAATTAAACATCCCAGGAAATATTACCTTATGCCTGTCAGAATGGCTATTGTCAATAAATCAACAAGTGTTGGCGAGGATGTGGAGGAAAGGGAACCGAGTGAACTGTTGGTGGGAATGGAGACTGGTGCAGCCTCTGTGGAAAATATGTGGAGTATCCTTTAAAAATTAAAACAGAATCACTTTTTGACCCAGAAATTCCACTTCTGGGAATGCCCCAAGGATACTGAAACACCAATTCAGAAAATACAAGCACGCCTATGTTTATAGCAACACTATTTTCGATAGCCAAGATTTGGAAATAGCCTGAGTGCCCATCAGTAGATGAGCAGATAAAATATATAATATCTTCTAAATCTAAATGCTATCATCCTCAGCCCTCTTCCACCTCGTGTATCTGATTGTGTCTGAAGCTCCTCGTATTGAACTCACAAATTTTGTCTCCAATTTTTTCTTTTAGAAGGTTTATCTCTGGAAGTTCATTATCACATATTTAAATCCAGTTGATAAAATCTTAGGAATCATCCCTGACCACTGTTACCACTCAGTTAAGGAATTCACAGTTCCTATCAATGTTCTTATCAAGAATTTATCAACACCATCCCAGTTCCACTGGCATTTCTCACTTGAATTATTGCAATAGACTTTTATTTGGCTTCCCTCTAACTGCTTATTAAATATTGCTGTTCTCAAAGGACTCTTTAAAATCATAAAATAAATCAGGTCATTCTTCCCTTTTAATAACTCCTAATTTCATTTTTTAAATGTAAACAAAATCTGCACGTGGCTAACAGGGTCCTGCTTAGAGGGACACCGCCTGCATCGCTCAACTACCTCACTTTGTGACACATCCCCCTTTGCTCTCTCTAACTCAGCTATGCTAATCTCTTCTAAGATCCTTAAATGTCACAGTCTCAAAAGATACTCTTAAACCTAAACCTTTTTATACATTTAGTATTTAACTTTCTTATAGATGAGGTATCAGCTAGTTTATCACTTCCTACAAGTAAACTTCCTTGTCATACCAGACCAGGATAAGTCTCAACCTGTTCTCAATGATTTTTCCCTTTGCAGTTTCTTATTTGCTATCACTTAGTGAGTTATTTGAAAATATTTATTAATGTGCATCTCCATATGTAGTCTTTAAGTTACCTGACACAACAGGTCACATGTATTTTATTCAGTTCTGTGTTCCAGTACCTAAAATGAAGACACAGAACAGAGTTTTTAATTATGCTTTCAATTCCGCTTTGTCAGTTCCTCATTCCAGACCCAATTTTTCACTTGGTCTCAGCTGTTCAATATATGAAAGTAAAGTATGTTTTTCCTTATTTTATATGTGGTACACATAATTACACCTCATGTTTAACCTGTTAAATGGCTGTCAGTTCTTTAAGTTAAAACAGCTGTTCAACTCTGTGTGCTTCTATTAAAAACTTGGTAGACAAAAATTAATTTGTGTATTTTATCTACATATTTTGTTTAATTTTCCATGTCAGTCAGGATTATTTTGAAATAAGAAAGGATAAATAATTTCTTCAGAAACATTAATAAAAATTTTATTACTCAAATATGGATAATGACTACCCTAGAGGAGACTGAAAAGATTAAATGTAGAAAATATGAAAATATTTTCAGAAGTACAGAATATTATACTTAACTTATTAAGATATAATCTTAGTCTTATACAAACATGGTGTAAAATAATGCATTGTATTATAGTCATTTTATTCCCCCTAAACATAAGAAAAGTAACTGCTGCTCATTTTCGTAAAATTTTTATTGTCTCACACCTAATTATTACTAAGAAAATGAAAGTTTGTTCAAGACCAGTGGCGTCAGGCAATAGAACTTTACTTAGAATAATTTCCTCATAAGTCAGAATCTAATTGGATAACAGAACACTCAAACTAGGAATCCTAGCTGACCACAGCTAAAATTTACTATGATTTTATATCTGAGGGGGAGAAAAATCCTGACACATATTTGAACTTGTAAAATTACAGCTCTTTTGCTTTAGCATCCATTTAACAAACTGTTGTTTAATTAACATTTTTATGACAAGATCATTCCACTTTCCATCCTAATTAAAAACTGTAACATTCCAGAGCCAGACTGGCCACCAGTTTTTTTGAAACTACACTTCCAGTTTTCCCTGGGATTAGATTTTAACAGTCAGATACCCCATGCTCTGTAATTAGGCAAGGAAGCTCCAAGACAAGCAGTGCTTAAAGTCTGGAACCAAATGAGGCTCTTGACAGCATCTATATCACTTGGAAAAAAAAAAAGAATAATAAGATGGATGACCATTTGCTCTGGCAATTACCTGGTTTCCCAATTGCCATGTGTTACATTCCATTGGAAATTTACTGCTTCAATAAATTGGGGAACATGTTTTAATATTGCCACATAATACATTTTTATGCATCTAGCATTTAATAGTTGATCTATAACTTCTTTATTATTTCCACTTGAAAAAAATAGAATAATTATAAATTAATTATCTCACTTAAAAACACTCTCTGAATCAAAGTGTTTAAAGTTCTATGAATTAAAATAGTATTCAAACTACTTATTATGAGATAAAATAAAATATTCAATACATTTTCATAATATACATTCTAAACCCAACTTTAATAAATTAATTTCCAAAATATGAATAGCCAGAGAAAGCTGGAAAGTAATCAAAAACTGTCTAAGAGCTCTTAAACTTCACCAACGACAATACCAATTTGAAACATACTATTCCTGCGCCTTTTCTGAGTGAAAATACTTTATTTTGCTTTCACGTACAATCATTCATACATAATTTCAATCTGCTTATTGTTTTTATTTAGCACTTTGCACAAGTACCTAACCTCAGGAAGCACGTCAACAACAGCCAGCCATGTGCCCTCATGCTACACTGCTATGCTAATTTAACTTTTACCACAATAGCATTTTAGAACATAAATCATAATACTGTATTTCTAGTCTAAAAGCAACATTTGACTAAAATGGCTGCTCAGCTGCGTGCCAAGACAACTTGATTTGTTAGTTTTAAAAAGAGAAAATATAATCTGTAAAGATCGAAACAATGCTAGTATAATTCCTATTAAAATGAAGAAAAAAATACAATATTATCTCTAAGAAGTTTTAATGACAAGAGAAATACCACCAAAAGCCAAAAATGTATTTAAAATTAGATGTTTATAATTCTTTTGGTGATAAACAAAAAAATTCTTTGTGAAATGAAATTCTAAAGAATGTTTAATATTGAAGTGGATAGAATTATGAATAAATTATCTAGGCACTATGAAGGATGTTTGTGATTTTGGATTGTATATCCAGAAGCAACATATCATTAAGCTGCAAAATAATAAACACTTGCTATCCAATTTAGCTGTATTGCATTGTGAATACTGCATTCAATTTTAGGCACCTCATTTCTAACAAAATATAAAAAGGGGAACAGATTTCTGAAAACACCCACATTAATGTTCAGGGATTGAGAGGGTATTTTAAGACAATGTTCACAATAGTCTTTTTCTCACAGCTCCAGAACATGACTTGATGTATGCTCTTCATGGATTATACATAAGCACACATATTTTGATAAAATAAACTTGAAAAAGTTTTCTTAAAGAAATATTACCCCATCTTTATTTAATCATGAGATTCTGGGCCCAAAATTGTCATCTTAAATAAGTCTCTAGAACCTATTAGTGTCAGAGCCAACATTAAAACCCACATTCATGATAATATGAAGCTTATTCCCACCTGTCACATTCTTCAAGTATCTCTAGCTAGTGTCACCTTACTGAATTAAAAGTACTACATTATTAACTTTTTCCTAATACATTTGGGTATTACTAATATCAAAGCACAAAGGCTTTGGTATAAGACAGAAGTCCTCATTCCTTTACCTAGACATTGACCTTGGCCTAATTACTTAAGCTTTCACTTTCTTCTTCTATATAATGGAATTATTAGGAGTAGCAACTTTGTAGAGTTTCCTTGCATATCATAAAAGAAAACTAAAATAACAATGCCTAACCCAGTACCTGGCACATAGTATAATCGTGCATTGGGGAAAAGGAACATAAATAACTGGTGGACAGCATTCTTTATATCTTCCAGAAATTCTCCCCTACAGAATAAGTACAAAGAACATTGCAACTTGGAAAATGAGAGCAAAGTCACTAAAAAAAAAGTATAAATAATTTTTTTAAAAGCCACATTGTTTTCAAATGAGTAATAAGACTGGCAGTTGATATCTCAGGAGAAATCTTATGTCAGATGACATTGGGGTTATATTTTGTAATGATTAAGAAAAATAATCACAAAAGAACTAAATAGAACAAAGAGCAGAATAGCAGTCAATAAGGGGGGAGGGGGAGGGAGAGGAGGGGGATAAGTAAGGGAAGGGTTTAGTCAAAGAACGTGTATAAATGACTAATGGATACGGACAACGGGGAGGCATATGATTGCAGGAGGGGGGGTGGGCTGGGCGGAGGAGAGAAGTGGGGGAAAAATGGGACAACTGTAATTGAAAAACAAAAAAATAAAAAAATAAAAATAATCAAAAGTCTAGAATTCTACATCCAATAAAATACTTTTATAAACTAAAGTTAAACAAATACAG
The DNA here is from genome assembly GCF_987537825.1 of Furipterus horrens. Lineage (NCBI taxonomy): Eukaryota > Metazoa > Chordata > Mammalia > Chiroptera > Furipteridae > Furipterus > Furipterus horrens. The sequence continues at coordinate 200,200,514 of NW_028327172.1, read as the reverse complement.
TGATTATTGCTAAACAAATAAAAATCAGGGAGTTGAGGGGTAAAAGAAAAATGATCGAGAAAGATCTAAGGAAATACACTAAGCAGCGTGGTCAATGGGATACTAAATTATTTGGGTGAATGTAAATGAATTCTGACTGTTTAAATTTATAATACTGCATTGTGTGGTTTAAATACTTAAAATTTAGGTACATAATAATAATAATATAAATGGTAAAACAATAATAAATGGAGCCATTAATGTTGTATGGGCTGTGTCTGTCAGAAAATAATTATTCAAGGAAACATTTTGTAATACCTACAATAATCACTAAAAGAATAATAACATAATGCATAACTTGAAAACTACTAGAGAGAAAAGATCAAATAGATCTAAAACCAGAAATACATATAAACAATTAGAGATTTACAATGAACTATAACACTAGTTAAATACAATGTTATTGTCCATAACAGAATGAGTAAAAAGCAAAAAAATTTAGACTGTATAAGAGCAAAAGTATGAATAGGCTCCTTATAATTCATACATTTAAAATATGAGGGCACACCATCTGTAGATGAGTGGATCAAAAAACTGTGGTACATTTACAAAATGAAGTACTATGTAGCAGAAAGAAAGAAGGAACTTCTACCATTTGCAACAACATGGATGGAACTAGAGAGAATTATGCTTAGTGAAATAAGCCAGGCAAAGAAAGAAAAATACCATATGATATCACCTAATACAGGAAACTAAAGAGCAACACAAACAAATGAACTAAATAGGACAAAGAGTAGAATAGTAGTCAATAGGGGGGAGTGGGGAGGGAGAGAAGGGGGATAAGTAAGGGAAGGGTCTAGTCAAGGAACATGTATAAATAACTCATGAACATGGACAACGGGGAGGGATATGATTGCGGGAGAAGGGGTGGGTTAGGTGGGGGGGAGCAACGGGGGAAAAATGGGACAACTGTAATTGAAAAACCAAAAAAATAAAAGAAAAAAACATTAAAAAAATAAAAATAAAATATGAGGGCACAAAAAATATACCATAATATATTACATATAAATGATAATCAAAAGTAAACTGGTATGGTTATACTTACATTAGAAAACTAGAGTTAAAGGCAAGATTTATTTCTCGCCATGTAAATAAATATTGGTTAATGATACAAGAGTTTAATTAATACAGTCAAATCAATTAGAAAATGAAAAGAACCTGACTGGTTAAGAAAAAATTACAAATTACTAATCTGGATGAAAAATATACATCACTCCAGATCCTATAGATAGCATATGAATATTAAAGTAACATTTAATAACATTAAAAATTAATTTTAAATTTTAGATGAAATAGACAAAGATTTTGAAAAGCACAATTTTGTAAATCTGAATAATGAATATGTAGAAAATCTGAATTATCCTAGATGTATTAAAGAAATTAAATCTGTAACTAAAAATCTAGTGAGAAAATTCCAGGCTCAAATAACTTCTCCTATTAAATATTCTCAATATTGCAGAATAATTTGCAGCAATCTTTATATTTCAAAGTAGTAGAACATTTGGGAAATTTCACAACTCATTTTATAAAATTAGTAAAAATTTAATAACATTAATAGTGATCAGAAAAGAAGCAGTAGGCTGATAAGAAGGGAAAGAAGACAAAGATTCTAGTCAAGGAACTGGTATAAATGACATGGACAATAGGGTGAGGATTGACTCTGGAAGTGGGGAGGACGGGTGGGGCAGGGGAGATAAATGGGGGAAAATTGGGACAACTGTTAAAGAACAACAATAAATGATAGAAATAAATAAATGCAAAAAAATACAAGAAAAAATTGAGGATACCTATATAAAAAATAATACTTGAACCACCCATATGACACGCATGAAAACAAATTCCTTATTGAATGTAGATAGAAAATATGAAAGATAAAACAATGAAACAGGTCAAAGAGTATCATACTGACTTTGGCATAAGTAGATGTCTTAACCAAGATTCCTATATGGTAAAAGACACCATTTGGTGAGTGAAAAAACACTCCATAAACTGGTGAGTGATACTGCAATACCACCTACAAATGACAGTTTCATAACCACAACATAAAAATAATTTTATGTATGTGAAAAGATAGACCTCAGTAAAAAAGAAAAAAGAAGGAAAACCTTCAACAAGTAAAGAAGAATGTTCAAACCATCAACAAGCATATGAAATGGTATACAACCTTATTAGCAATAGGAAAACGAAATTAAAATCAATGTGACTCAAATACACACTCACCAAAATGGCTAAAATTAAAATGCCTGGCCTCACCTACAAATGTTGAGGATGCAAGCAACTGGAATGCCCATATATGTCTGTGGAAGCATCGGTTCTTGAACCATTTTGGGAAACTGTCAACATCTACTAAAACTGCATGCAAGCATTCCCTATGAATCAGAAATCCCCTTAACTGATTCACATGACACAAAGCAGTGTTTATAGCAGTATTACTATTAGCTGCAGATTAAAAACAGCCAAAATATCTGACAACAGAATAAATTGCTTTTAATATAGTCATAAAATATAAATATATTCATCAAAGAAAACATTCTATTGCAACCACAAAAACAGGTTTGCATCGCAGACAATGTGGAGAGAGAAAAACACACAAATAGAAACAGCATAGTTCCATTTGTTTGTGTGTGTGCGGAAGTTGTAAAATGGACACAATCTCTGAACAGAGTTCAGGGCAATAACTCTTTAGGTAGTAATACCAGAGAGGGTGAGCTTCTGCATGCTGGCATTGTTCTAATTTTTTATGTAAGTAGTGTTACCAATTGGAACGTTGAGTGAAATTATAGAACTTTACATTCTATATTGTATTCATTTTATAAATTTGAGATACATTTTAGCAGAAAAGTGTGAAATATGTGAATAAAAGCTCATGTTTTTCTCTGGGTTCTTGGTTTCTTAAAAGTTTGTCATTTTCAGGTTCTGTTTTGGCCTTTTGATATCCCACTTCTCATATGTTAGTTTGTAGTTTTGAGTCTTTCTCTACCAACTTTTCAGCACAAACTTAAAATATCTGTTCAAACACTACTGCCAAAGAATTTCTGCTCATGATATTCTACTGAAAACATGACTCTTTTTACTTGCTCCAAAGAACACATCTCCCATTGCCTCTTCTCGAAAGCTTTTGAAAAATGCTTTTCCAAGAAACTCATGACTAACATCATTATTTTGATGTAAAAACTGCCAACATCTGCAGCTTAGGGAAAAATAAGAAAACATGCTTCTGAAAGAACTTCTTCCATGTACTGTACAAGTTCTGTTTTATCAATTATTTTACTTAGAATCTGTTCTAATTATTTTCCAGCTTATGTCAAAAAGAGAAAAAAAGAAAGCATTAACTCTATTTGTTCATAGTTCACTTTTGTTAATAATGAAAACTATTTTCAGAAATTAATATTGGTTTATTTGGAATTACTTATCTGTTGTGTTGTTTTATTTATTTGTTTATTTATTTTTTACCAAAACCAACCTCATATCAATTAGAAAGCTATTTAGTCTTAAAGTGTTAGGGCTCATGTGTCCCTATGCTTAATATATTTAATTTTATTGTTTTTGGGGGGTTTAATCTTAAATTTTATACAAATTTTAATGCGCATGATGTTTTAATTTTTAAAAAATTTTAAATGTTTTCAAGAAATAATTATCTCTTTCAAAACCCATTGAATGTCACTCTATTTTTTTAATTGTTTTTCTATTACAGTTGTAACATTTCCTCCCCATTGATCCCCTCTATTCCGCCCACCCCTTCTCCCACATTCAATTCCCACTCTATTGTCCTTGTCCATGAGAGTAGTGTTTTATAAGTATTAATAGTTTATATCATAGAATCTTATGAATGAATTACTTTCATTTCATTGTATTCTATAGGTAGTATAAACATTATAATTCTTTTTCTTAAATCAATCCATCACTGCACAAATGATATAAGCAGTTTTCATAAACAATCTGGCAACTAGACAGTATTGAAATTCAAATGGCTTTTTCTGTTTACTAAGAACTATTTACTATGGTTACATGACAATAACATAAAGTTTACCTAAGCTACGTTTAGTTATTAATAACCCATTATCAGTTGTACTGAAAATAACTTATTCATTATCTTAAATATTATCAGGTGAACATGTTTTGTTTTCTGGAAGATGGATAAGGAGGAAGGCAGAATTCAGTGTGATCTACATCATCTCTCCTCAAGAAGATTCTTAAAAGTATAAATATAAATATAAATTTGATGAGATGCTTCATCAAATGTATGGGTTTAGAATGGCATGTCTCTTCCTGAAGAGAGATAAATTTAATAAACTAGAACAGACTTACAGAGAATGGTGAAAAATCTTACATTTGGAATTGTGCAATAAAAAGCTCAGAAAAAAACAACTTGCCAGAGGGTTTTATGAGGCTGCTTTCTATTTCATAACTGTTAAGAAAATAAAACGAAAATAGTGACAATGGGAATAGAGAGAAATATGATGATTGTCCATATTAAAGAGTTAGAATAAGAAGCGCTTAGAAATCATTTGGATGTGTGCGGTGCAGACAGACAAAAGTCTTGGGTGTCTACATGTTGGGAGTGTTAACAACCAAGTAGAGGTAAACTAATAACGTTCATCAAGAAACAGAAATGACAATGAAGAACCTATTGGGAGGACATGCCGAGATTCAGATACAAGTGCTGATGTTCATGAGACAGTGGACATAAATTCTGGGACTCAACAAAACAATCTGGACTCGAGACACTAATTTAGGAGTCGCCCAAACATCTGCAATTGGTGACATTATTGTAGTGAAGTGCTTTTCCCAAAGAGAGCAGGTGGAAATGAAAGAATCTTAGAAGCTCATTGAACACTATATTTTAAAGAAAGCAAAGTGGAAAAGAAAATTTATAAAAGATCTAAGGGAAAGCACAAAATGAAAACACAGTGGTGACCAGAATCCAGGAAAGATCTTCAGGTAAAAAAAAAAAAAAAAAAAATCAATAAAATCATGCTGCAGCTATGTTAATGAGACAGGAAAGAAAATACCTCCATTGAATTCAGCCATAATCAGTTTGGGTGAACCTAATGAGCCAATTTTACTGCTGTGGAACTCACAGAAGCCACATTGCTGGAGGACGATAAATATAGTAAACATTTAGAGGTAACACATATAAAATACATTTTTAAAAACCTGTCAGGGAAAGAAAGACACGTTACAAGTCATGTAACAATCAGAACGTTTTAGGTTGTGCTACAAAAACAAATGGCCCTGAATCTCACTGCTTAAAACACCCAAGATTTCTCTCTTGCTTAGGCTTCATGCCCATCTTAGGTCAGCAGGGGATTTCAATCTACATTGTCCTCACTGAGAAGCCCAGCTAACGGACCCTTAAAATTCAGAGTTATTACATCAGGGAGGAAAAGAAACAAAACTGTCGCACTGAATCTTGCAGTTGTCTGCTCACATATCATGACTAAAGCAAGTCAGGTGTTTGTTCACGCCTGCATTCAAGTGGATGGGAGTACAATTTACCTTTTATTTCAGAATGAAAAATAATAGGATATTTATAAAAACTGTAAAATCTATTGCCTCTGTTCTGGTAACCAACTATTCTGTTCACACTCTGTCCTGAACACAGAGTTTGCTTACCTCAGCTGTCAATGTCATTTAATCATGGCATCAAACTAAAAATACCAGTTTTCTCAGTGAAAAGACCTTTCTCTTAAAATGATAGATAAGAGATTTTAGATAAACCGTGGCTGTTGAATATTCTTGTTTTGGAGATCTGTGAATGAAGACATGTTATCTACTCCTAAAAACACAATCCAATAATCACTGCCTGAAAGTCACAATAAACATTCTTTTTTTGGAAAGCATAAGAATGCAACAGAAATCAGGAACCAATTATTCTTTTCCACTATCTTCCTTTGTCGCAATTGAAAAGGACATCAAGGTATATACTCTTCTTTGAGGCTGCAAATAGTTCTCAGATTACCTTCTGTCTATAGATAGCTGGAGCCAAGAGTCATTTCAAGTTGCAAACAGCAACAGCCTCTTATGTCCAGGCTGTTTTTTCTTTTTTTTTTTTGAAGGGTGTTCTTTATAAAAACATAGTTGGATTCATATCAATTTGATTACAGTCAACTTCATTTTTATATATGAGCATTCACAAATACATTTATTTTTAAGACATGCATTTCATATATACTATATTTCTGACTCTGTCTCTCTCTTTCACTACCTTGGTTTATTAAATGCTTAGAGATTATCAGGCATGGCAGGAACACACCCTTAGTCTTTGTTCCCTGAGGCATTAGGAGCATTTGAAAATATTAACTGATGTTATCGTTTTAGTTTGAATATTTTTCCTGATGCAACTTAATCCAGGTGGTTTTAAATATGCAGGCCCGGAACCTGTGATTCTCTATGCTCAGTTGCTCATTATGGAAGCAGTTCCCTTCAAGCTTGGCCTCTTTCACATAGGATAGAGTCAAATATGGGCCCTCTGGTATTTCCCATCTGCAGGAGGGTGGCCACCATCCCTTGCCAGATGTCACAATACTAGAGGAAATAGTCTTTCTCCCAAACTCCTTGGCTCCTGGGAATCTTGGGATCAACAGAGTGAACAACTGTGAGTCTTCACTTTACATAATCTTCACTATGACATGTGTTGGAGTTCAGGTTAATGTCACATCTTTTCATCCCTACTGAAGACACGCTAATGAAAGACAGGAATTAATACTGTTCAGCAGAATTGGCTAAACTTCAGGCAACCATCTTACAACTGGATGGCTGGCTCACAATATTTCCCATCTGAGCAATTATGCAAACTCTTGATCCAGTGCAAATGTGTGGTTGTTTGAACCAGCTAATGACAGAAACAACCATTAATACCCAAGATTGTCCTTTTGGGATAAAGAACTCTGGGAATTTCTGACCTCACTGGTATCCAAAATCAAGGTCATACATATCTCATACTTGCAAGAGATAAAATGTAAGACTGCATCCAGACACTCCACCCATTTCAGAGACTCTGACATTATTGATAGTGACCAAGGCAATGGTTTCATTTCTCAAGATGAGAATACACAGTGAACAGGGTAGTGGACAGAAAGTTCACCTCTCTTACCAGCCTCAGGCTGCTGCCCTCATAAAGCACCATAATAATTTAATTAAAAAGCTTCAAATTAAGTAAATGAAAACAATAAATTTCAGTCATTAGGCCAACATAGAGGTAAAATGGAATAAAAAGACTGACTTGATTTTTTGTCATTTATTTTTTGATAGCTTTTAAATCTCACCCCTTTTCATCTCATATATAGGAAAGTTGGTAAGAGGAGCCAATTAGCTTTCCTTCAGCTCTCCTGCCAAGTTCAAGCCACAAAGGTCCTACTTATCCTTTGCATGGCCCCACACCTTGACTGCATTAATATCCCCAAGCCAGTCTTCTTTCCCTAAGAGCCCAAGCCCTTTTTAGATCTGGTTTAGAGCTATCCTGCTTTTCTCAGCAAGTTTCACTATGTGACTAATGATAAATCTTTTTATACCCTCCTGTTGTATGTGACATTATCAATGTCAAAATCTTCTTCAAGTTTTGGGTGGTGCTTTTTCTTACTTCTGAAGAATGGTTACAACAGATGGACTAGTGGGTGGATGGATGGATAAAGCAATGATAGATTAGATAAATAGCTAGCTAACTAGATGATAGATAGGTAGATAGATAAATAATAGATAGATAGATAATAGATGGATAACAGAAAGAGACTAAAGGTGAAGCAAATTCACACCTCTCTAAAGATAATAGACTATCTCGCCCTGACCTTCATAGCTATTGTTACAGAATTTAAGAAACGTGATATGTTGTTGGTCTACTGCAGAGCTGTGCTTCTCAATTCTAATGAGCACATGACCACGTAGGAATATTGTTAAATTGTACATTTTGATTCAGTAGGGATAGAGTGAAGCCCAAGATTTTTTATATCTAACAAACTTTCATCAGATTCCCAGTCTCTGATTGAGGTACATGGTAAATATTATGATTCACACTCCCACCAACATCACACACACTGACAGAGGAGTAAGTCCTCCAATAAAGTTGGAAATTGTAGCCAAGGGAAAAAAAATGAGGGTGAGCACATTATAATGAATGCTCTGCAAAAAAATATATATAATATTCCTTTTACTTGTAGAATGAGTGTCTTCAACTGAATCATGCCTTTGTGAACTGATGTGTTTCTCCCTGAAATTCTATTTCCCTACTTGCTAGCAGTTACCCTTTCAAATTGAAAGCCTATGCTTAGTACTACTACCATTGAGAAAAACTAGACCACAATATCCAGACTTCCCAATGTGACAAAGCCTGTCTCTGTCATCATGCCACAAAAGTCAAGTCCTGGAATAATATCTGCAAAATAGGAGCACAAATGTATGGGTGATTGTTTTGGTGTTTGTCAGCTTTAGTCTGTCTTTCCTGGTGATTGTTTCTTAACATTTTCAGTTACTATATTCCTCAGCCTGTGTTTCTTGTCAAACTCTCCAATATCCCAAAGTCAGAATAATTTTCTTGAAAATGATCTCAGACCTACATACAAGAAAATATGTTTATATGAGATCTATTTTTATTGGGAACTCTGCATTCAATAGCAAGACAAACCATGTGATTTTGCTGATATTCACTTAAATTTTTTTTCTACTGTTAACTTACAAAATGCATGTGGATTTTTATTGTTTGTTTTTATGCCACTCATCATATTATTTTATCTGTTATTGCTATAGTTGGAGTTTCTATTATTATTTAAGTTTCCCATTTTGATCCACAATAGGAACACCTTGTTTATTCCTAGATCAGGTTTTTGATCTGCTGTGTACAGACTGGGAGTGTAGAATGTTCAATAAAGTTTCTTTGTGTTTACTTTTACTCTATGCCAAGTAATGAAGCTTCATTATAGCAATTCCCTTGCCTGCCTCAAATCCTGTCATCCTGCACAGCACAGATGCTAGTTGGACCACAAACCTTCACCATCATCACACACTTGAAATTAGGTGGTTTGTTTACTAAAGTCACTGGGTTGTTGCTAATCATTGATCCTATTTCTGACTATTTGCATTATGCATTCTGTTGGAGATCTTCATATATACATACTTTTAAGTGAACATTTCTGAGACTGTCCTAAACACAGTGATATTAAGAAAACACTGCTTTGATTTGCTTCATTGACTTGCACTTTCTGATTTAAGCATTTTTAACTCTCTGCTGCTTAAAATTTGTGGCTACAAAGTCATTTTTAGTTGATGACATAACTATATGTGAAAATACTAGGCTGCTTATTGTCATTCAGACTTTGCTAAGTTCCTGTAAATGTTACTTCAAAATTACATACTCAAGAGTGTTAGTTTTTCTTATGCATTTATTATAAAGCATATTGGTGATAATTGTTCTCTCCTTAAAAAGGGATTTTTTTGTAATAATATTAACATTGGGAAGATGGGGCACTATATTAATCCCATCTAAAACTGGACATTATGCATCTGCCTATAGATATTCTCTTGATATTATTTTTCTTTTTATATATAATTACCAGGTCATTAGAACTCATGTTGTGGAATACTAAGACCCTAGTCTTGGATATGATCTATGCTTCTTTCACACACATCATTCTTAGCACTTAATTTCTTTGTGCTCCATTTTAGAAGCCTATTTAATATTAAAACCGATAATGGCTACTATCAGTGAAGCCAATGAAATGAGAGTACAGCTGTAACCTGAGAAGAGAAGTTGATTATACCACAAAGGATCATAGAGCTTTGCTTGTTCTATGTTTTCAGAGAAGGTAATACGTGTATATTAGAAGAATATTTGCGAGGGAAAAAACACCCTTTAATGCAATGCTCTTGTGATGACCTTCTTCTCTAATCAATAGAGAAAAACCTCTACATTTTTAAGTTAAAAATAGAAATTATATAGTAGCTTGAAGACTCCAGATATACCATGAATATAGCTGATGGCTATGGTTCCAAAATGACACCTCAGACACAGAAGTTGTTGGAAGTCTTGGCAACCCGTCCCCACTCTTCCTCCTCTTGGGATTCTAACTGTTCTAAAAATTAAAATACAGAGCCAAATGATAATCAAAATATCATATAATGAATAACATCATGTAAACAGTCAATACAAAGGGCTCCCTTATAAATCCTGGTTGGAAGAACACTGCTTAACTTTCTATCTCTCATCCTACACTGATTACCTACAGAATTCCACTGGTGAGCCTCATTTTACCTACTTGTGTGAAGCAGAATAAGGTTGACCTGCTGAAAAAACCATACTAGTGTGCCTTTCAGAGGAAAATAGGATTTGCAAGAGTTCCCTGTGCTATCTTGGGATAAGAGAGCTTAAGTGGAAAATAAGTGCTAGTCATAGAGATAGAGAAATAAAATCAATACAACTTGTCTATGCATGAATATTGTTCTTTCACTCATAAACCCAAATAAGTAGAGAAATAGGGCGAAGAATATGTCAGTTTTCCAATAATTAGGAAAAGTTAGTTCTCCCTTGGTGCCTTAAGAAGATATAGATGGATCAAGTATTGGAAATTTTTTCATTCTCTTCTCACTAAGGGAGAGAAATCAGTGAAGAAATAGAAAGGATCACTCCAACTATCTTTTTTTCAAAGTTTTGGGAGATTTTTTTTTCTTTAATTAAACAATGTCTGACAGAGTTTTATTTGAAACTACATAATGCTCACTATGCATAAAGGAATTGCTTTATCTGATGCAGATACAGCAGCAAATTTAACAGAAAAGTACCCGTGTTTCTGGAACAAGCATCTTAATCACTTGTATGCCTCGTTTTTGTCTTTCAGAATTCTAGGGATTCAGATAAAAAACATCTAAAGGCCCTGAAATTAGAAACACTCTAATATAATCTTCTAATTTAAAGTACAGGAAAACAAGGTCATAAAGCACTAGGTCGGGGTTGCATGTTTTTCTATTTGCTATTAACTGTTATTTATTCTAAAATTCTGACAACCTCAAGGGCAGTGGTTTTATATCTTTATTCTAAAAAATCTTTACAACAGCCCATGGCAGCTTGAAATGCATTAAGTATGTTAATGGAAGAATGATATGAACAAGATTTTCAATCCAAATGAGATTGTTACTCAGGTGATGACACTGTTATTTGTTCTAAGACCACACTTCAAGAAATAACGAGACTTTAAAGCTTACCTGAAAGCCTTGATATTTCACAAAATTAGGGGTATTGTGAGATGAAGAAAAAGGAAAACTATTAATAGAGATGAACACTGGACCATAGATTTGATGATGGGAGGATAAAATTATCTAATTTGTGTCTTTTCATTTGTCAGTATTGAGGGGCAAAATTCCCTGTGAGAAGAAAGAGATGGGAGTATAAATTTAAAATTGAAGTGAGTGGAGACACATTTTCTAAACAGAGTGTGATTCCTCTTCAAATAGTTGTAGGAGTGGAAGTATTATAGTAATAGACAAATAGGAATAAAAGTTTGAGATAAAAACCATATGCGTTGCTTTGTTTGTACATTTATTGTTTGAGACATAGTGCCAGTGATTTAAAATACTATTTTTAAATGTTGTATTTCAAAGAATTAGTAAGAAAATTTGTTTAGATAAAAAGTTTGATTACTCTGAATTCTGAATCACATTGATAATATTATTATAGATAAATAGTAGATATGCACTAATTACCTCAAGTACTTCTACTACTACTAAATATAGCTGTTATAATCAGAGCTAGTAGTTTGTAAGTATCCACTTTTGGGATTCCTAACTCAGTATAATCTGATAATACTCTAGACATTTACTAATAAATATTTACCAAATGCCTAATGCTTGGCATAGTCCTTGACACTAGCATTTTTACTTCATTTTATTTCCATTAGAAACAGAAAACCAGAAAATTTAACATTTTGATTCAAAAATACACATTTTATGTGTTTTTTATTATGCCATGCTGTAATCACTTGAGGATTACAATTGTTTCTCGGTATATTAATGAGATTTCTAGCTTATGTAGTTCAAGCAATTATGTATTTTATGGTTATATTCTTTTAAAATCTATCATTTGAGTATTTCTATATATACCATATTCAATCAAAGACTAAATGTTATCATTAAAGAGCTCTAAGTAACATAATAATGTGGTCTTCTTTCTTCTTAATAACCCTGTAGTACATGCAAATTTCTTTAAGGTGTGTGCCTCTAGTCCTATTTGTACTTTCCATGTTTGATGGCAGAATTTGCCTTCATTGACTCTGTGCTGGACAAAAGAGAGCCAGACACAAATCAATTCATTTGAATAACAAAATTGGTAAAGCAGTACAAATCTTATCAAAAGTAGATCCAAATGGGTCTGAGCAAAATGTAAGTATTCCTTCATAATGACCTATATACCGGGACTTAGTTGCCACATTATTCCAATGACAAGTAGAAAGAGAAGAAAGACAAAAGAGAGGGAGGGAAGGAAGGAAGGAAGGAAGGAAGGAAGGAAGGAAGGAAGGAAGGAAGGAAGGAAGGAAATGAGTGTTTATTAATAAAGGACTATTAGAATAAAGTGTTATGTCCAAAATAGAGAATGTTGTTCAAAATTAAAAATAATGATGTAGAATTCCATAAAGTATTGGCAAGGAGTGATGCTTATGATAGACCATTAATTGGGGAAAAGCACAACATAAAATAATACGTATGGTATGATCAAATTTTTGTGTGGGCACAGTTTTAATAATGGTAGGCAAAAAGTGAAAGGGGAATCATTCTGTCAGTTACTAATTTTGTCAATCAATCAATAAATATTACTTTCTGAGTGCCTGGCACCTCTGTTTAAAATGCATACATTGTTGTCAGTGAACAATTTAAGCTATAAAATAAAGAATCAAATATGTAAAAATACCTTACCAACCCTGTTCTTTTGAAACATGGTTAATTTTATTTTACACATGATTGTATAACATACATACATTATTTATATAAATCCCATGACAAATGGTCCACAGCACCTAAATGCGTAATTCAGTCACACTGAGGAGCCCTACTTGCTATGTGCCTAACAAATTAACAGTGGCGGCAAAGAAAGTGACTTCCGGCAAACAACCAAGATGTGGAACTTGTCTTCATTTGCCTGGATTGAAGCCCTAAACATTTGGTTCCAGAAACAATTACAGTACCATATCAGACAAAATGTGTCTTTGATTAAGTCACATTTAGTTGATATCAGGGGAATTTTGGTTTACAGATTTTATTTTCTCAAACTGAACACAAATGATGTACACTTTACTGTAGACAAGGGATTTAAATGAAAAGGCCTAACCAACTATATGTTCTTTATCTCTTTTCCTCTTGAAAACATCAGCAGATAAGGAAATATTTTCCAGAGTAATCAAGCCAAAACTGCCTAGTAAAATTTAATTAATATGCCATGCTTGGTGATATAATTTTCATCTGCTACACTTCATTGATAACACTGCAGTCACAGACATGACAAAGGTCAATTATTTGAGAAACTAGATATTGAGGTTATTGTGATCAAGTGGCAAATTAATTTTCTAAGAGAGGAGGGTTAGTGTGTTTCATAGGAAAGTAGGTGGAATAATTTCAGGCAACAACATTCTTTTTAAAATTTGCTTTTCTGCAACTTCTAAAAGACATAAAAGCTTATCATATAAAGACTTACATTGTAGATGTGGAAGAATTTGATAATTACTGGGGTTCTATCCAGTATTAATTCCACATCTCTCTTTGAGTAATTCAGAGCATCACGTAACAGTCATGATATTATTTCATGTTAATATGCTATAAAAACCCTTTATTCTATTGATTAGAAAGACACTGAGTGAAAAGTAAAGGATGAAGATTTTAGACTTTAAAAAAGAAATTCACATCATATAAAACACATTACATTTGAAATCAGACTAAGATTTGAATTCAACTCCCACTATTCTGAAGGTTATACAACTTTTATCCATATCATTTAACCAGCCTCAGCTTTGATTCCTTCATCTGTAACATATGGATAAAGTACACAAAAGTAAATGTATGGTATATTGGGGGGAAGCTTGAAATATAGTAATAAAAATTATTAGCAAGTATAGACAGCTGACTTGTCCCAGGAAATGTTCTAGAGACTTTACCTATATTACCTCTGGAGTAGATGTAATTTTATGATTTTTATTTCACAGATCAGGAACCTCAGGAACAGAGGTGTTAAATACTTTGACCAAGGTTACACAGCTAAGGAACGAAAGAACCAGATCTGATTTTATGCTAACTTGCCTCTCTCCTTAGGAATCAATGATTAGTGGCAACTATCATTGTCTTTGTTAAAATGAAAAATAAAAAAACAAACAAAATATTTGTATAAATTAATCACAGAGTTACAATATTAATGTTAATTCTGATTTCATTCATCAGATGGCACAATCATATATATATACATATATATGTATATATGTATGTATATATATATATATATATATATTTGCCAAATAAAGGCTTATTTTTGTTTCTCCTGACACAGAAGCCATGGCTTGGCTGTAATGTGTGAAACCTGTACAAAGTGACATGGGAAGAGGAAAAATACAAATCCAAGGAGATATTTATAATATCTTTGAATACTTTTGTTTTATAAATCCTTCAAGTTCACTACCATCTTTATAGAACACTAACATTTTCAGAACTCTCAAAATGCCATTTTAATTAACATTACTCACATATTTTCTACTCAGCACAAAGAACTATTCTAATTCTAGCATTTGAACACATGATGGCCATTAAAAAGAGAGCCTTCTCTCTTTTTTCTTCATTTATTTTTATTATTTTTTAAATTTATTTTTGAATTGCCATTGACATACAATAATACATCAGGTCTTTAATTCTTCTTCTCTCCTTTTTATAAATTTTCATTATAAGTGAATTTAATTAATTTCATGCCATCCTTTTGATTCCTTTCCAAATCTTTGCCAGCTATCATTTCTGGTTGTGGCAGACTGGACAACAAACAGTGAAAAAGAAGGCCCTTGATGCAGAATCAGGGGGTGATTTCAAGAAGCAAAACTGATTGAATTATAAAAGGAAAGAAGCTTCCCTAAACTAGAAATATCCTCATTTCCATCTTCCATCTCCTCCATACTGTTTCTTGCCTCATAATGTTGATACTCAATGACTCTTCACCCATATATGTGTTTATTCACTTACACATTACTCAGAGCAGACAGAGTATTACCGCATGTCTAGGACTGTCTTGGACCTGGGGTCAAAAAGAAGTAACTGAAGTAGCTCTTGACCTTGAGGGGCTTAGAACTAGAAGAAAAAGATGGATAAAAGGCTATGTTTTATTTGAAGACATAAAAACCTACATGCTTCCCATATTTAATCTTTCTAGGGAGTGAATATTATTCTGTTTCCTAACTGTAAATGTTCAATGCTAAATGAAATGAGGGATAAACAAACATCAACAAGAGAAAATACTTTCAAGAAAGCTCAGATTGAATCCGTAAATTCTTTTCAACCTTCTCTTGTTGGGTAGTTTGTAGTACTATGACTATTCTGTTGACAGGGTATCTCTTGTCCTTTTTAATTAACTTTTATAACTTTTCTTTAATGATTTACCCTTTTAATAGATTCTGGTTAACGAAATGAAATATTAATTTTCCATTACTTGTCATAATGTTTATGATACATGGCTCATGACATAAACTTTGATAACCTGGGAATATATGATAAAAATACTTGTTGTTGTTTTTTAATTATAAACTTGGTTTTCTTAAAAAGCATTTTGACCTATATAAATTTCCTAGACAAAATTTTTACAAATTAAAATACATGAGTATGTTTCCAAAAAAAAATTTACTTTCATTGTGATTATAAGATTTTCTCATTAAAAACAATACAGAAACCTGAAAGGTAGTATAAGTTTAAATGCATAAAAACTAAAATGTTGATATATTTGGATTTCTAATTCAAAAAATATACATGAATATACCTATATATTTCCTTTTTATGTGTTAACATATTCTAAACACTTTTTATTAACTTGTTTTTTATTAAATGATATGTTATTAATATATTTTATTAATAATAAAAAATCAACAATAATGTTAATATAAAGGCATTTCTATATAGTATTCCATTCTATGGATGTATGTGATTTATTTAACCAGTCCTCATTAGTAAGGAATTACTTTATTTTAAGAGTTTCTCTATGCGTAAGTAATATTGTAATGAACACTTTCCTAACTAAATTTCCTAGTATTAGAATTGCTTTAAAACCATCATTATCCATGTTGCTAAATTGTCCTCATAAAGTGGTACCAGTTTATAGTTCCAAATGCAGGTATTTGATGTTTTGCATGTGTGACTGATTAATAAGTATATTAGGTACATACACACATATATTTTCAGTGACTGTTTACATAAAAGCACTCCAGCACAATAGTTAATGGGTAATAATGGTGTTTTTCTTACATTTTTTCCTAAAGTCTATATTAGACAATAGAATAAAATGTATCACATACATGAAGTTATAAAAACAAAATGTTTGTTATTTTTCAGAAAGTATACTACACTATTGGTCAAAAATTTTAAAAATTAAAGTGAACTCTAAGCCAAGAATTTTCTAGAATTTTTTTAAAATCAAAGAACATAAATAACTTTATAATGTATTTTAGAAGCTCCAGTTTAAATATATATATATATATAACACATATATACTTTTAAAAGGAAAATGGGGTTTAGTGTATCCATCATGAATTTGCTGACATTTATTCTAAAATATAGGCTCTATTTCAAATCCTTTTTAATCCTTAGGCTTTATGTCATTTTATTCATGGCTGCAAGAACATGTAGAAAGCAAGAGAGAGATGGCTCTTGTAAACAAAACGCAAATTCATTAAACTTACTGTTTCAGTACGAGTATTGTTTTTAGGGCAACTGAATTAAAAAAAAAATCATGAAAGAAAAATACATCACCTTAAGAGATGATTTAAGTGGTCATAGCAACTATTATTCTAAAGCCAAGTGTTAGTGCCCACTGTTCCCTTTCTTCTTCCTAAATTAAGATTTGTAAAATATTGTTGCTCCCTTTTCCCAAGTTTTGCTTATATCATAAACATATCAATTTCAGATGTGCCAAGCTGTCTCTGGTAGTTTTTCTGACAGTAGATAGGTATCAGCAAATACAAGAACGGTGTTGACTGTATTACTTCCTTATAGACTTCGCAGCCATTATCTTTACTTTCTATTTGAAACTGAAAGGTGCTTTGGAGACATCAGCAACAATAGAAATGGTAAAATATTTTGGAGAAACTCAAGATCTTTAGTAGTTAGACTTGTGGTTTGTAAAGCCAGAATTATCTTTAAAAAGAGCAATTTCGGCGTTTAATTTTCTGAGATCTTTCTTTTTTTTTTCCTCCAGTTTGCCTACAGTTAAATATTTTAGGTCTTGTCTGGGGTTTTTATTCTTAATCCTAAAACAATAGTTATCTATTCATTACACATTGTCCTACCCCTGGCTGGTTTGGCTCAGTGGATTGAGCGTCGGCCTGCGAGCTAAGTGTCGCTGGTTCGATCTTCCAGTCAGGGCACATCAGAGAAGGAAAACTCTGACTCCAAAAAACCTCCGCTGCCTTGCGGCATACCTCTTCAGGGGAAAGGCTAAGGGAGTAAACCCCGACAGAAAATCTGGAGCCGGAGTCCCTAAGGCGGTTTGACGTTGTAGTCAACACCGGCAACTCCTGCGGCGCACCTGAAACCAAGCTGTATTGACTCCGTCTTTCCCTTGGACCCTTCAGCTGCGAAGAGAGGGGGGGTCTGCTGCATGGGCAACAGCAGACCCTCCATATTACCCTGCCCAGGCTCTGTAGTTTCAGCTTCACTGGAGAGGACACTCCAGGGTCATCGCAAGATGTCGATTCAACACGGGAGGAGACAGATACTCCTCCCGAGTCACTCCCGAGTTGGACTGCACAGCCATTCTCGGCGGTGCAGATAGACTCTTAAGAAGCTACACCATCGTCTCTCGAGACGGACGGCTGCCCACGACGACGACGACGACGACGACACATTGTCCTCTGTCTAGGGGTAGCTCAATCCCATTCAACATCCCTGACCCATTAAATCCCTTTGATAAATGGAATCAAAGATTGTAGATTTTTTTTCAATGCTCTAAACTGAGAATTTTCTTGGGAAAGGTGAAACAGTGTTAAAGTATATTTTGTGATGTATTTCTCTGTTTCTTGACTTTTGGTATCTTCCTTATATTGCATGTCACTGGTTTTATCTCCTAGGACCCAATTCCTTAAAATCATGGGTCTCCCTCACCTCTGATAAGACAAGAAGAAAAGAATCTTGGGTCTCCCTGTCTATCTCTAATAGGACAAAGAAAATTCTATAAGAAAGAAGAAATGAAGTAGCTATATCAGTGTAACTACCACGGGTTTTAAGGAGAAGGACTTTTCCCATGATTCTCTTTTCCAAGATTCGTATCTCTGTGCTCTGCTGTAGGTGCCACAAAGTGGGTAACAGGGTGCACTTTCACCCGAGTGCTGATTCCTTTTTTCCACTGTCCTCTATTTTTGCGGGAGGATGCAATTTAAAATTTGAAAAAAGAATTGTAAAACTAGACATTTTTAATGGACCTTGGCAAAATCTTAGGACGTAGATTGGACATTACTTTTGTTAGATGTCCCCTGGATAGTAATGTCTAAGGAGGACGGTTACAGATGGTCTGAATCTTTGGCTCAGCTCCTTTCCTAAGTGTTTCTCATGTGGCAAAATGCGCTGCGACAGTCATCAGTACACAGTTCAGTGCTGTCTCGAAGTTGTCAGTGTGGTGGCCCAGGCCTAAATCCCTCATGGGGGCCCAACCAATTACCTCATTTTGGGTTCTACAGACTACCGTTGTACTCTTCTGCTTTTCCAGGTTAGGTCACCGAATCTACTTTTCTCTGGTGTTTGGGGTAGTCTGATCTTTATCTATGTGACTTTAGATGCTTCTTGTAGCATTAATCTCATTCTGTACCTGTAGTTCATTTAAGGTTTTATTTTTATTCTTTTGCATTTTTGTTTGTTTCGTTGTTTTTGGCTTTATCCTTTTCTTATTTCGAAGTCTGAATGTTGAAAAGTAAATATGTTGTTTTCAGAAATTCTTTGGGGAGGAATTAATTCAACAACCTATCGTGGAACCCATAATGTCTCCTTATTCTTCAAAAAGTAATCCATATTCCTCCGTCTGCCTGGGGGAGTGGTCACTGAAGAGAAACGAGAAAAGAACAAGAATAAATGTAATGATACAAAATATCTGCATGCATTCACTGGTGTAAGAGCGGTCACACAGAATGACAAGGCGGAAGCTGCATTTCTTCGACATCACATCCACCGTATGATCACTACTTTGAAATTGCCATTTAAACACAGAAGCATGGAGATTCACAGGCACTGGAAAAAAGAACGGTGCACAAAACAAGTGTGAACAATTCTCAACTGTTACTGAGTCTTTAAATAAACGTGTGTAACTGAGTCCAAGTGTGTCATGAGCCAACTGTATAATTGGAGGTTCTCCGAATTAGCTTCTATGAATTATGCAATGTTAATTAAAGAGAAAATCACAAAACAGACTGATTTGACATTTACAAACATAGTATTAAAATTCAAAATAACCAGATAAATTATTTAGAACCTAGCCCAAGAAAATGTTTCTTTAGGAAACATATTTATCACTGATATATTTTTGCTGTCATTGATGCATGGCGATGACATCAAGCCAGGACAGTGCTTAGAGGGTTTGGTTATCATTTCTGAATTCTTTACAGACAGTGCACCCACGTGTTGTCAGCACTTGGGGACCATACCGCCTGCCTGCCTTGCCTTTGGCACAGCAGTGCTTTGTTGTTCACAATCTGAGGCTCCGGGTCCAGGCCAACGCATCTTACGTATAGTTATATAATTCCCAAGTTTCAGTGTATGTCTATTATGGAAGGTTAGGATCAACAATAATTTCTATCTGTGACTCCAGTTGGTGGAATCTGCCTGTTTCAAGGAACTGTGACATCAGATGACCCGTATAGTTAGAAAAAGGCAGGAACAGTGGACAGTCCTGTTCACCTCCATCTGGACAGTGATAATATGCACCTGAAAATAGAAGTGTTCCTTTCATTTGTGATGATCTTACTAACTACCCTTGCTGCCGAATATATTGAAATGCCACTTGGCACTTTAGTGGGACTTCACAAATTAAAAAGCCACAGCATACGTGGATTAACTTAGATACGAACAAGTAAAGGGACCCCCATCCAATGGAATGATTAAAATTTTTAAATACTGCTCTAATTCAATCAATTAAAAACATAAGCGGTGTAAGCTTGAGTGAATCAATTTAAAGAATTACACAGTAGTCAATGTGCTCATCAGCAGGAGTGAAAAATTAATGCATCACCTACAAACAGCTTGAAATCTGTATCTTTCAATTAGATGTGACTAACTTTTACCACCTACCAGAAAGGCAACTTTCTGTTCAGAAGGAATAGGCTACACCAAAGGGATATGCTATTAGTCACAACTAAAGCATCTGTCATGTAGCTTGAAATATTTACAAATACTCTATCTTGGTTATGTATAATTCTGTGTCTTCCACCTTCCACCAAGTGTGATCCTAACTATAAAAATGTACTTTAATGTGCTTTTACATAAAAAACATTTGAATATCAAGATGTAGTCTTTTTTAAATGTTTATTGAATTTACTGGGGTGAAATTTGTTAATAAAATTGTATTGGTTATAAGTGTATGATTCTACAGTGCATCATCTCTATATTGTACTGTGTGTTCACCACCCTAAGTCTCCTTCCATCATCATTTGTCACCCCTTTACTCACTTCTACAAAATACCATCATGTGAAATGACAAGTATACAAAAGGCAATGGTGACTTAAGATAATCATGAAATCATTGAGGTGATTGTTGTATACCTGCTTATTATAGCAAGAAAATACTAAGATGGATATTACTATTTATAGCTGCAGCTAAACAAGGCTAATAGAGACAGTGATATATGTTAACTTCCTGAAATTGTTAATAAATACCTCCAAATTAAATGCACTCCCTTTTTGTCACTCCTGGATTCTGGCTATGATTAATAGACTTGTTTTGAGGGAAAAAGATTTTTCTATACAATATTCACCACTATATTTGAGCCAAGAAAAGAATGCATTTTGGGTGGGAGTGAGGGAAAGAGGATGACAAGTATGCATGCCTTTTCAAATTAAAAAATAAAATGAAATATATCACATTTATCTGAGTGTTTCCATTTCACCAGTGCAAAGTTTTATACATTTGATTCCTATCATTGTATGATTCCATGTTCCCTTAAACATACCTGTTTTAAAAAGCTTTAGAATTTAGATGCAAATAATGTTGGGTCCTTCTTTCCCTGTGTCGTCTAAAGTAACACTCTCTGAGTCTTTCCCCTCATACAGAGTATGCATAGAAGCTGTGAGCCTATGGGGTAGATTGCCATAAGAGCCTGCCATAGAGTAAATGCTTGGTGAATGTTAGAACTACTCTCTTTCAGACTTTTCATCATATAAATGTAGGATCATTAATTTCATTATTGTAAGTTCATAATAATTTATTGCAAACTCCTTAAGACCATATATGTATTTATTTATTCCAAACTCTTGGGGGGGTTTATTTTCAAAATTTTAGATTTTAGAAAGGCAGTAATATATTTTAATAATTAGTAAGATGCAATCATTAATGAATAGAACATAAATTTCTGAAACATTTCACCATAAACGGGATAATAAATCAGCTTTTGTAAATGAGAAAGGATCTACAAGCACTATTAAAGCTCTTTGAAATTTTCTTTTCATGTTCTAAATTTATCGAACCTCATATATTTCTAACCTCAGGGATAATTCCACAAAGTAAGTAGGAAACAAACAATCAACAGTTTTACCTAGGTATGTGTCACATGTCCAAGGGCAGAGTTTATCCTTATGGTGTTCTTTATGTACATGGTCTAACAAGTAGATATACAGTTTTGTGGCCTTAGTGTCCCAAATATGCTACTCCATAACTGTAATCAGTTACTAATTGTGCACTAAATATGCTGGCTGTGCCAGAAATTAGTTTCATATTTCAAACCACAAATGCCCAGATTATGTGCCATTTAAATCAACAGCATTTGGCCCATGTTGACCTGGACAAGAAGGCACAGTAGAGGGCATCTCTGTGTGTGTGCAGGTCAACGGTAAGAGGAATGTAGGTGCCCTCTGTTAATACAATGGTTTTGAGATATAAATCTGCTCCTTTGTAGCACCTGCTCACCAAAGCAAAGTTGTGAGAGCTGTTGCAAAAAAGGTATTGCCTGTAAGTTAGAAACCAACGACTTGCAGTGTAATAATGCTGAACCTTATTGTTTATTTGGAGTAAATATTTAAAAATACATAAACCTTCAAAAAAAGAGTGTGAAGTAATTTAGAAATAATTCACATGTTATATCTCAAGATGTTTTTAAATTACCAGTGGTACAATTTATAATTCTATATTACAAAGCCAGTGAAAAAAATATTAGTTAAGCTAAAATCCACTAAATTATTTAGAACAGCAAAAGACCCTTCCATCCAAGATACAAAGCAAAAATCATAAAGTATCAATACATACTGAAGCATCCCAATTCAGATGTTTAGAACAAAGATCATTGCTAATGCTTGAAAAAGTGTTAGAAGTAATAATAAAATGCACTCATTAATGAATAGATAATAATTTCTGACACATTCCATCATAAACATAATATTAAATACACTTTTATGTAAGAATAGCTCTACATGCACTATTAAAATTCTTACTTGAAAAAATTTGAAAACATATCTCAAAAAGTGCTGTGACTTAAAGTATTCTTTTGCATTTTTATGGTATAAAGCTTCAACTTAAGTGCTCCTAATATAAACTTGTCCAGTTTATTAGCGTGGCAAAGAAGAATCTGCAAATGCTTCATTGAGGACCATGATCTCATGTTTGTGAAAGAGAAAGTGATTGAAAGTGATATTTTCAGTGAATGAACATAATAATGTAAATTATAACTTTTAATATACTATTTTAAATACTTTGCTGTAATTTCTATGCACAAATTTTGTTCTGTTTGCAAAGTGAACATTTATTATGAATAAATTCTACCACTTGTAGAAATTCCTCACTTTGACTTTCAAGCATCAAACCATGTGGTATTTTAATATTCTTTTCACAAAATAACATTCTATTATTTAATGCTTATTAAAAGAGTAACAAAAAGTGACAGACATGCTGGAGATAAGAACAAATTAAGAGAAGAACATTGTCCTACTGGCAAATGGTCGCTTGTGATCTTGATTTTTTTTTTCTTTTTAGGTTAACAAATGCTATTTTACCCCCATAAGAATAACATTTTTTATTACATGAATTCATGTAAATCAGGGTCTCACTATATAAATAAAATTCTAAAGAGCCACAATATTCAACCCACCATCATTTTCCTAGTTCCTTACTATAAGAAGTTCTTTTTAAAACTAATATACAGTAGTCAAGTTTGTTGAAATTAAAATTAGATCATTTCTCCCCACCTCAAATAAAGTTATGCTCCCTTTATCTGTTATTCTTAAGGAATGCTGGCTACAATTACTTTTTTATAAAGCGGTCACAATCCACCTGTGTTTGTGAATGTGGGAAATCAATAGGGATGAGTAGCTCTCTCAGCTCAAGCCCACATAAACACTCCCCTGGGTGTGTTCTAATTGCTCGCTGCTGCATCAGCCCAAAGAAGGGAACATAACAGCACACCAATAACTATAATAAAAACTTATGAATGAAACATGCACAAAGCTCAATGCTACTAACGATAAACTCAGTAAAATCTTTGGCATTATATTCAGTGGCAGATAATGTTCATAAAATAAAACATATTAATTGGGAACTTACCAAATGTACTATATATTTTTTATTTTGAGTTGTTAGTGACAGTTTATAAAACTCATCTCTACAAAAAAATATTAAGATTCCTTGAGTACAATACTCCTTTCATAGGACCTTACAAACATTGAATAATAAGTCGTCGTCGGCAGCCGTCCGTCTCGAGAGACGATGGTGTAGCTTCTTAAGAGTCTATCTGCACCGCCGAGAATGGCTGTGCAGTCCGACTCGGGAGTGACATCGTATCTGTCTCCTCCCGTGTTGAATCGACATCTTGCGATGACGCTGAAGCTACAGAGCCTGGGCAGGGTGATATGGAGGGTCTGCTGTTGCCCATGCAGCAGACCCCCCCTCTCTTCGCAGCTGAAGGGTCCAAGGGAAAGACGGAGTCAATACAGCTTGGGTTCAGGTGGGCCGCAGGAGTTGCCGGTGTTGACTACAACGTCAAACCGCCTTAGGGACTCCGGCTCCGGATTTTCTTTCGGGGTTTACTCCCTTAGCCTTTCCCCTGAAGAGGTATGCCGCAAGGCAGCGGAGGTTTTTTGGAGTCAGAGTTTTCCTTCTCTGATGTGCCCTGACTGGAAGATCGAACCAGCGACACTTAGCTCGCAGGCCGACGCTCAATCCACTGATGATTATGAAGATGACATATATTAGTTTTGTATTCACAACTGTATTATAAGCTTCTTATTCCCCTGTGCTGGGCGTTTGATATACTTACAGATTAATTGATTTTTTTTAATCCCGACCCAAGGTTATGTTCATTGATTTTTAGGGATAGAGGGAGTGAGAGAGAGAGAGACATTGAGGTGAGAGAGAAACACTGATTGGTTGCCCCGCTACATGTGCCCTCCTGGGGATCATACCCTCAACTAGGTATGAGCCCTAACTGGGACTTGAACCCACAGACTTTTGGTGTATGGGATGATGCTCCAACCAACTGAACCACAAAATAAATGACTGACCTAAAACTGAGAGCTAAATATATAAAAATATTAGTAGAAAACATAACAGTAAATCTTTATGACCTTGTGTTAAAGAAAGCATTTCTAAATATTGCATCAAAAGCACAAGCAACAAAAAAGAAAAATAAATGTATTGTATTAGATGCTATCAAAAAAAAAAGTTTACTTTCAATGATATTAAAAAAAATGGGTAGATAAGACCAAACATTTGAAAACCATATGTCTAAAAAGTATAGGGGACTCTTACAACTCAAAAATAAAGTAACTAATTTTTAAGTGGACAAAGTGTATAAATATACATTAATGCAAAGAATTAATGGCCAATTATTCATGAAAAGATTCCAACACTCTTAGTCATTAGGGAAATGAAAATTTACACTACAATGAGTTACTACTTCACACTAGACCGGATAGCTAGTATTTTTTTTTTAAAGACAATAACAAATGCTTGCAAGAATGTAGAGAAACTCGAACCTTATACAGAGCTGGTAGAAACCTGGGTCTGTTTGGAAACCATAATATGGTTTGGAAAACAGTTTGACAGTTCTTCAAAAAGTTAAACATAGACTTATCATATGACCCAGCAATTCTATCCTTAGATATATACTCACAACAAATAAAGAAATGAATTCACAAGAATCTAAAATGTAAGTATACACTAATTATTCATAAAAGCTAAAAAGTGAAACAACCCCAGATTTCCATGAATTGATGGATGGATAAGAAAAACTGTATATATCTTTACCATGAACTATTATTTAACAACAAAGAGGGATGAAATACTGGTTCATGTTACATCATGGATGCACCTTGAAAACATTATGTTCAGTGAATGAGACCAGACACAAAATGACACATGCTGTAAGATTCCACTTACCTGAAATTTTCGTAACATTCAAATATATAGAGACAAAAAATAGATTAGTGGTGGGAAGTGACTGTTAAAATATACATTTTATTTTATAGAGACAAAAATGTTCTAAATTTTGATTGAATATAGATGGGTGCATATGTCTGTGGTTATAGAAAAAAGTTAAAGTGTGCATTTTTAATGGGCAAATCGTACTGTATGTGAATTATATCTCAGAAAAGCTTTTCTGCATATTCTGGAACCCAGATGAACACATGTTAGCTGTGAGACTCAGGGCAAATAAATTCTCAGTTGCCCAGTTTCCTCAATCTCTAAAATGAGGGGGAAATGGCATGTCCTTCTTTTACAGGCAAAGATACTATAACCAAATCCACTCCTTACCCACCCCCACCCCACCCCCACAGACACAGATTCCGGAGTGTATTAAGCATTTGCTGAATGTCAGTTGTTATTGTGGGATAGCATTATCTTACAATTTAGTGTTTTAGTTTCTAGGATTGCTGTGGCAAAGTACTTACTACAAACTGAGTGGCTTAAACAACAAACATTGATTGTCTCCCAGTTCTGGAGGCTAGAAATCTGAGACCAATGTGTTTCATAGTGTTGGCTCCTTACTAGGGTCGTTGGGATGAAAGAAATTGTTAAACTGATTCAGGGATTGACAGATAGTTTGATATGTAGCTACAACAAAACCAAAGGAATCTGTTCTAGTTAAAATCACAAGCAAGAGCCCATACCTGAAGATCTGAGAATGATACTCTTAGAACTCCTGTCTTTGGTAAAATTCCATCAATGTCATAAGACGCGTAAACTTCACCAATGGATATTATTGATTGTCCATCCCTGTTATTCCATATGACCATTTTTTAAAGCAACTTAAAACAAGACGCATTGATTATCTCACATTTTTTGTGTGTCAGGAGTTCCCTCACAATGTAGTTGGGTCCTCTCCTGGCCTTCAATTAAATGCCAGCTAAGACTGCTGCAGAGGCTCAAAAGGGAAAGGTCCACTTCCAAGCTAACACAGGTTGTTGACTGAATCCACTTTCTTGTAGCCATAGGATTCATAACAACTTGCTTTGTCAAAGGTAACAAGGAAAGCAAGCCTCCAGCGTGAGTCCTCACAGCTTCAGGGACAGGGTAGTCCCATCTTAGTGTACCTATCACAAGCAGGGGAGGGGGAGAAAAGCCAACCTCACCTTACAGCAATATTTTTGTTTTGTTGTTTATATCATGTCTAAAACTCTTTGTTGTGGAAGTGTTCAACCATACATGAAAGTGGACACAATACTGTAAGATCATCATATTTTTAATTAAATTTATGGAAAAAACTCAGCAGAAAATATAGTTTCCTTTTATGACCTCTCCCCCAACACGCATTTTTTCTATTTATATTATCATGCATTATACTGGTACATTTGCTAAAATTAATAAACCAATTTTGATACATTTTTAATTAAAGTCTATAGCTCATGTTAGGATTTATTCTTTGTTTTGTAAAATGTATAGATTTTGGCAAATATATACATATATATATATATTCATGTTATATATTATTTTTATATATATACACACTCCTACATGATGACAGGATCATACAGAATAGTTTCACTCTTTTAAAAATTCCTTGTTTTCTATTTGTTCATCTCTCTTTCCTTTCAGACTCTGGCAACCACTGATCTTTTTACTGTCTTCATGATTTTGCCTTTTGCAGAATGTCATATACTTGGAATCCCACAGAAGGTAGCCTTTCAGATTGGCTTCTTTTCCTTAGCAATATGCATTTTACAGCACCTCCGTGTCTTTTGGGGGCATTTACAACTCATATTTATGGCCGAATACTATTTCATTATATGGCTGTACTACAGCTTGTTTATCCATTTATGTATTGAAGGACATCTTTGTTGCTTCCAACTTTTGGCAGTTATAAATATAGCCACTATAAACATTTGTGTGCAGATTTTTATGTGAACTGAGTTTTTAGTTCATTTTGGTCAAATACCACAGTGTATCAATGTTGGGTCATAAAGTCAGAGCATGCTTAGTTTTGAAAGAAACTACCAAACTGTCTTCCAAACTGCCTGGACCATTTCACATTCCCAGAGTGATGAAGGAGAGCTCCTGTTGCTCACCGTGTTGTCAGTGTTTTGGATTCTAGCCATTCTTAGAGATTTGTCCTCTTTTTAGCTTCACCATTTGGTCTTTATATATTTTCAGGAAGGCTATTCTAAAATTCCAAGGAGAATTCAGGAGGTACTTAACTTTTTGATGAACATATTATTCGCAGGTCCTAGCATATAATGTTGAAGTAATGAAGAAATCTTTGAAGAATCTACCTAAATTTTTATTACAAGAAGAATATATGTCTATCACGATCCTGAAAACTGTAGATTAAATCAAAGTTTTCCTCTCATCCCTAAAGAAATAAAATTGTTGATTTTATTTTTATCTTCCATACATTTTCTGTTTTTAAGACCATTGAGTAAAGTCTATAACATAACATTGGGGAATCCCCTATATTCTCTATGGTACTTTGTTTTTTGTAGTAACAAAGATAAATGATTCCATTTCTTCTACAAATACTAACATTTTTCAATGTACTTTTCTTAGGACAAATTACAATTTGCATAACTTTTCAAAATATTTTCATCTAGTGTGCAGATACTAGTTTAAGGTAAACTTCAGTCTACACTTTAAAATAAGTCATTGATAAATATGTAAGAATTACTGAGGATAAATAATATGTATGAAGATTATATGGAGATATTATATATATATATAATATATAATATATATGAAGATAGTATTTATTTATTTATTTATTTTTAAAGCAAAACTTTCCTAAGGGCAAGGCACCTTAAAGTCTATAACATCAAACCTAATAATGATTTATTTGGTTCCAAGATTTTTACCAATAAATCATGAAAATCAAAGCACACCATGACCTAACCCTACTTAATTCTTTGTTCTGTCATCATTTTAATTAAAAAAATAATAATCCATATATTATTATTAAGACTTTGCATCTTTTGAAAATTATAAATTTTCATAAATGTGGCATTTTTATTTAAGTATGCTTAAAATAAAATTCTAATTTATTAACTTCCATTGCATAAGTATCATTTTCCTTTATTTTC
This sequence comes from Furipterus horrens, assembly GCF_987537825.1. NCBI lineage: Eukaryota > Metazoa > Chordata > Mammalia > Chiroptera > Furipteridae > Furipterus > Furipterus horrens. The sequence goes on along the minus strand of NW_028327172.1, from coordinate 200,171,570 downwards.
TAGACAATAATCACCACATAGCTATTTACCTCTTAAGTATGACACATCTTTTCTTTGATTGGGATGTAAGGGTAAGATGGGGTTTTTGTTTGTTTATTTGCTTTAGCAAGCAGGTAGATAACATATATGAGAATGCATACATATTTTAGGTATTATTTATGTATAAAATTTTATGTAATTAAAAACAAGTGGATATATGTATACATGTATATACATATACATAAAAGTATTCATCACAAGTAATATATGTATAAATTTATATAAATACACTTATATACATATTCATCAGATAAAATATATACATAGAAACTTCAATCTAATTGGTTAAGTTTTATTAAAACATAATTATCTTTTTGTTAGTGGTTTTGCTTCTTGAAGTACCCAATTGATCTATAAAAATCTACAGTGAGTAGTACATATCCTGCTCTAAAAGGTGAGAGGTTGAGTACAAATGAAAAACAGATGGTCTCAAATTGATCAATTTAGTGATTGACTGAATTTTTAAGTCTATAAAAAAGTAAAAACAAGAAAAGTCTATGTTTAAAACTTATAATTAAAGTGTTAAAATATTCAAACTGTTAAACCTTAAAATACCAAACCAAATGACTGAATGTGCCACATCCTATGGTGAGAAAATTGATCCTATCAGACTGCAGGAGCCACTTAAGATTACCAAATTAGATACAGACAGGTGTGAGCACGTCACTCTCACAGATGGAAAAACTCAGACACAGAAGGATTAAGGAACTTGTTTAGGAATCCACAGCTGTTCAACTTAGCACAGCCATGACTGAAATCCAATGTGAATGGGATCTAATCCCAGGGTTTGTTCACTCGATTGACCTGCCTTTTATTCAGTTGCTTTATATTGATATTTATGATTTCTTGTTAGTAGAGTGTTATAAACAATTTTGCATACTCATGTGGAATTTCTAGTTAAAATTTAAGAATTTATAAAATCAAGAACTTTACCTATATTCATCTTTGTATTTATAGAAATCTAAATTTAGGCTATCAGGTAAATTTATCTATTTAGATTTAAGAAAGAATGATTTTCTCCTTTACACATAAATCCCCATTCCATTGTTCTGACCATATCACTAGTCTTGGAGTTCCTGTCTTCCTCCTCCTGCCTCCCACCAACTTCCAGGTGAGCTGAGTGTTTCGGAATCAGATAGGGCCATTTTCCTAAGCCTGGCTGAGAGCCGAGGCCAATTATAGTACAAAATGTACCACTGCACTCTCTTCCTCTTCCTTCTCCACCTCAGCACTTGTAATTATAATGATTTTGTTGGACTTTGTTTAAAACTCACACCCTCTGCTAATGATAGACTGACAGGAGCTAGGTCTGCAACTGGCACAATACTTGGCACTAAATAAACTGAAATTTATTAATTGAAGATGACAAGAATTTTCTTCAATCACCACTTTATGTTCTTATGCTCCTTCATTTTCCCTCTTTCCAACTCTAACTAGTATGACTTATGTTTTACGTTAGAGGATTTATAAATGGGGGTAGTTTAATTTAACTATGCTATTGGGGATTTATTCTAAGAAACATAGGTTGTCACCTAATTATGTTATCCTGGCCAGGTATTCTTGATAAAAAAAAAAAAAATAGATAACTAGACCAAAGTACAACAGAATACTTTGTGTATAAAAACTTGAATATTCTGAGTTGGTCACTGATTACATTCTAAAACCAAACATAGATGATTTTACTGTTTTGTTTCTTACAGTATAATATTCATTCCACTCATCCCCTTGATATAATTAAGTTCTGACTATTCTTCCTTTGGACTTGAAGAAAGGCATTCAGGAGATTCACTCCAAACTAATTGGCATTGATTAACTTCACTGGCATTTCTTCCAACCCGATTTCAAATACATATGATATTGAGCTGAATTGATAATGGGTTTACAATTCCTCTGTGAGTATAACTCAATGACTTCTGTAACATATTTCATTGTGAAATAATTCATTTACCACTATTATCAATGTTATTTTGAGTCTGTTGACTCTCTACCCTTGGAACTTGGTATTGCTCTATAAATACTGATTGATATCACTTAATTTTATAGTGAATACAAAAATATTGCACAACAGTACACCTCAGAAATAGCTAAAAAAAAAAAAAGCAAAAGACTTATAAAAGTTGGTTATCGCCACTAGGTAAAGAAACAGTGAGGGTGTGGGGAATGAATGATGATATTTCTTGATACATAACATTTTGAGTATTTGAAAACTGTGTCTGTTTGTTTGTAACTCTATTAGTCCCGTCTGGTTCTCATAACAAAACACCACAGACTGACAGACTACATGGCTTAGACAATAGACATTTGTTTTTCATATTTCTGGAGTCAGGGCAGTCCAAGATCAAGGGCCCAGCAAGGTAGGATTCATTTTAAGCCAATTCTTTGGGTTTCCAGGCAGTTGCCTTCACGCTATGTGCTTACATGGCCTCTTCTTTGAGTGCAAGTGGGAAGAGAGAAAGGGAGAAGCAGAGGCAGCTTTCTGATGTCTCCTCTTATAAGGACACTAATCCCTCCAGAGCAGGCCTTCATTCTTACGATCTCATTTTACCTTAAATTACTTTTTAGGAGCCACATCTCCAAATGCAGCCACACCAGAGTTTAGAATTTCAACGTATGAATTTTGGGGTCATGAGTATTCAGTTATATATATTAAATATGTATGTAAAGTATATAGCTATATGGTTATTTATTTATATATGCATATATTATATATGCATTTCTAATATAGTTATATTTATATATGTAGTCAAACATGTTTTAAATTATCACATAATTAGTCAGCTATATAAGTACATAGAACTGTACCTTACAACCTAACTCTACACCATGCATAATTATTACAATATTATTCACTATATTCCCTATTCTTTACAGTCCCATGGCTCCTTTTACAATGGAAAACTTGTACTTCTTAATCCCTTCATCTTTTTCACCCATCCCTCTAACCCTCTTCCCATCTGGAACTATCAATTTGTTCTCTGTTTCTGTGAGTGGGTTTCTGCTTAGTTTCCTCATTTATTTGTTTTTTTTTGTTAAGAATACCTTTAAATAACTTCTCCTTGGAGCTGTTTATAGCAGTTGAGCTCTCGCCATAAATGTGAATTGTGTAATAGAGTCATATAATACAGAAACTAAGTCCTCTCCTCTAAAGGTTTCTAGAATACTCGGTGGGCAGTGGAAGGTTTTTAAATTCATTTTTTAACTTAAATTTGTTTTCCTCACAAGGTAAGATAATGGTGATAGAGAAGAAAAGAAACAGTACTGCTTTGGCTCACACAAAAAATAATAATAGTCTCTTCCTAAACTGTTACTAAAAAACTTTTAAGGGAATGTGTTCTTGGGTCAAGAATAAACTAGACTACTAATTGCATAGATAGGACATCTCTCAATTTCTAAAAGGCAAAAATTAAAGAGAAAAAAGTTCAAATAATCAAGAGAGAAAGTAGCAAAAACCATTGCAAAGGCAAGTGACATTTTCAGGGAGAACTGTATTAGACGATTGTCCCCTCTCTTTTCAAGAATATTTAACCCCAAAATTATCGTTCTGTAGAGGAAACAGGTGAATCAAATCCAGAACCATAAAGACATGTAGATTGATGTGTTAATTATTTTCTAAATAAATTTGATTAAGATATACAGAAATTGATGCTCTATATAAGTCAAACTAACCCTTAGAAAGATATGAAAGAAAAATAAAACAAGAAAATGGTAGTAGTTAAGTCTCTATGGGATGAGGCTAATTTGAATGAGAATTGTTTATACTTAACTGCAGAGGATAATTTTGCCTTTAACACTGTTAGCCCTGGAGAAAAGGAGCAATTTAGAGCTGGCCAAAAGAAAAATTGTGCATAAAAAAATCCTTGCTGTGGCCCTCTGCAAGAAAGAATCCCCCCCAACCCCTGTACCCATCATTACCTTCAGAATAAATTCTTCACCCAATACAAGGAAAGGAAGAACAGCAAAATTCCACATGGGAAAATCTCATGAGGGCAAGTTCATATTTGTTTTTGCTCATCACTGTATAACCTCCACTGAGCACAGTGCCTGCACATAGTAGAATCTCAATAAATATTTGTTGCATAATAAATATATTTGTATAATTTATTAACCCAAGTTGCCGTGGCAGAATTGCATACTGGTAACAGCAACACACCCCTCATCTACAAGAGATGTCCCTTCTACCTGTCATGGCATTAATGCAAGTACTCTAACTGTTAATTGGCTAACAATGTTGGCCCCTCTCCATTGCTTTGGCTGTAGCTCCTTGTAGCACTGTCTTTCTTGGCTTTGTGAGTCACTGAGGTTTAACTGACCCATTCTTTCTTCATAGATATTACCATTACTTATGTTATACTATTTGCATGAGGGGTTGATTTCCAACATATACAAGCAACTCCTACAACTCAATAATATTTTTTTTTAATTTAAAAAACATCAAAAGACTTAGACATTTCTCCAAAGAAGACATACAAATGGCCAATAGGTAGAAGAAAAGGTGCTTGCTATCACTGAGTATTTGAGAAATGCATGTCAGAACTACAAGACTACATCACACTTTTTAGGAAGGCAATTACAGAAAAAGGAGAAGTGCTGGCAAGGATGTGGAAAAAAGGAAACCCTTGTGCATTGTTCATGGGAATGAAAATTGGTTCAGCCACTATGGAAAACAGTATGGAGGCTTTTCAAAAATTTAAACTACCAGGGAGAAGGGGAGTAAGAAGGGGAAGGGTTTAGTCAAGGAACTAGTATAAATGACCCATGGACATGGACAATGGGGTCAGGATTTGCTGTGGGAGAAGGGGTGGGCAGGGGGGGGAGCGATGGGGAATAAAGTGGGACAACTGTCATAGAAAAACAATAAATAAATCAAAATTTAAAAAAATAAAATTATCATATAATTCAACAATTCCATTTATAGATATATACCTCCAAAGAATTGAAATTAGGATCCTGAAGACATATTTTCACTCCCACGGTCATTGCAAAATTTATTCACAATAGCCAAGATGTGGAAAAAACCCAAGTATTCATCCACAGGTGAATGGGTAAAGAAATGTGGTATATACAAACAATGGAATACTAGTTGGTATTGAACACGGAAATTCTGCCATTTACCACATGGATAAACCTGAAGGTTATTATGTTAAGTGAAAGCCAGTGACAGAAGGTAAATAACTTCCTAATTCCACTTATATGATGTATGTAAAATAATCTAACTCATAGAAGCCCAGACTACAAAGCAGTTGCCAGGAGCTAGGGAGTGGGGGAAAGGAGAGGTTATTCGATAGGTATAAAACTTCAGTTAGGCAAGATGAATAAGTTACTGAGAGCTACTACATTACATAGTATTTACAATTAACAATACAGTATTGTGCACTTGAAAATGTGTTCAGAATGTAGATCTCATATGAAGTGGTCTTACTATGCATACACACAGACACACAAAAAACAGAAACAAAATGAAGACAAAATGAAACTTTGGAGATGGTTAGCTATGTCTATTACTTCGATTCTGTTGACGGTATCACAGGTGTTTGTATATGTACAAACTCATCAAAGTGTATACATTAAATGTGTGCAGTTCTTTATATATCAATTATACCTCAATAAATATGTTTTAGAAAACTTCAAAAAAGGACCTAGAAATTCAGAGACTAATAATATCCCCCTTATTCTTCTTCCCACCATAACTTCTACATTTGTACATGACCGCTTAACAAAAAAATTCACATTTTATTTCCCACATCCACGTATTTTACATAATTTTCATTTTATGTATTAACAGCCTTCAGCAATGTAATTCTTCCAAGCCATATAACTAGTAACTGAAAAATCCCATTTTATAATTTCTGACTTCCAGTTTCAAGTCTCTCTTACTGGCACCTTTATGCATATCCAAATCCAGAGAATAATAACAAACCAGAAGTCTTAAAATAAAAAAATAAAAATAAAAGTTTTTAATACTCAAAATAACAGCAGCAATAAACAAGAAATAAGACTGGTATCTGAGAAATCAGGGAACTATAAAAGTCATGCAGGAAGAGAAGTGTACCTGATTCCATAGATTAGAGGGAACGATTCTGCCCATATGCCTTGGTGGCCACTGAGAAGCACCAGAGGGTACCAAGGAGACTGAATCATATTTCTATTATTAGTCTGACAAATGCATTTTACAGTACCCAATATTTTCTGCCCTAGCTGGATAGCTCAGTTGGTTAGAGCATTGTCCCCATGTGCCAAGGCTGTGGGTTTGATCCTTGGTCAAGGCACATAACAGGAGCAACCAATGAATGCATAAATAAGTGGAACAATGAAGTGATATTCTCTCTCTCTCTCTCTCTCTCTCTCTCTCTCTCTCTCTCTCTCTCTCTCTCTCTCTCTTCTCTCTCTCTCTCAAGTAAATTAAAATTCATATTAACCAATGTATTAAAATTTGAGACCATGGTTTCATAGATTTCATGACCTATCAAAATACCCACCACATACTTGATTTTTTAGAAAATGGTAGGGAAGATTTTCCTTTTGAAAACATGCAAAGCAGGTAAGCATCTCGACATTAATTGAAGCATATCAGTTGCATCATTTGCAGATTCTGAAAGACAATAATTAATATGATTCAGAATTGCTGTTTATACAGGATTATTATTGTACAGCACTACTGTCAGGACAATAAGTGGGGGAGAGGAGAAGAAAACAGCACTGAACAATCAGCTGTAATATAGTCACATCATCGAGGCCTGGCCTTTCCGGCTTTCCGTGCAGGAGAGGCTGAAAGGGCCTGTGCTGGGGAGAAGGGACTGGGCCTGTCACCCTCCCAAGGCTCCAACATGTGATGCAGTATGCCCTGGGGTCGGAGTATGCTTAGACATGGGGACTTTCCTCAGCCAGGGGCAGTTTCTGAAGAGGGCTGACAACTGAGCCCAGCCATTTGGCAGCACGCCCAGGATAGGAAAAGAAATCCTTCTGTCACTTAGGGGGTTCTGTAAAGTGGAACACAGTACCTACTAAATACCGACTCCATTTGTTGAATGTCCATTATGTGCAAGGTGATTTGCTGACGTTAAATCTGACTTTTATAAATTCTAAAGGGAGATATACTCTCAGCATGCTGCTTCCCAAGGACATACAGTTAATAAAAGTCCAGCTAATGCTGAACTTCAGAACTCTCCGTTTAAACTGGCCTCAGTCACAGAACAGTGTCCAGAGAGAGGCGAACCATGGCTTTGAACAGGAAGACAATTAGCAGCCAGAGGCTTTGTTCATCCTTCTCAAAGTCAATGGCTCCTCTCTCCCGTTCCATCTGGACCTGCCATCCCTGTTGCAAACTATAATGCAGATCACTCTCTGATTATTTCATTAGGAGAAAAGGAAAGTTAGAGTAACAGCCACCGTCCTCAATAGAGCTCTTTCTTTTTCTCGTTAGCCCTCTAAACCAGGTCATTTGAAGAAGGATAATCAACTACATCACATAGAGGAGCATTTCATTCGGATAAAATGATGAGGGCCAAAAGCACACAGAAAATGATGAAATTGCAAGGTAGACAGAAGTCATTTTGCCTGATAAGAAATTGTTCAAAGTGAAGGTAAACATTATTTGCAGACTTCTTATACACATTTACAGAAGAGATCAGTTTCTGTGACACCAGCAAATACTTGCCTCCTTAATATTAATCTCAAATATCCAAAGATGTACAGATAAGATGCTTTTAAATGCTCCGTAATATTTTAACCTACCAAATTATTTTTCACATCTTTACATATTTTAACTAAGACAACAGGAGTTGGAAATACATTTAATCACATGGAGTATCACGGTAATGCACATAATAGAAGGCAATGCTATTTGTAAGCAGCAGGCATAATACACGAAAGCTCCAACCTTGAATCATGTGACTTCTATTACAGTCCAGACTGCTAATAACTGAATGTGCTGGAGCAGGTAAATAGATTTTTTCTTTATTTTACATAGTCATAATTCTGACAACCTATCTCATAAGCTTGCTTCATCCAATAAGATAATATACAAGAAAATATGGTGACAATTATAAAATTCTTAAAATATTTAATAAATACAGCCTCAGTAAATCTACCTATGACCTATTATCTATTCATTGCTCATTAAGTAATGAAACTCAGTGTTCTGTTTCCTCCACACATGAGAGAGAACTTAGGGTGGCATTAAGAGCCTCGGCTCTGGGTACAGTCTGTCTGCCCAGCAAGACAAAATTGAGTAAGTTACTTAACCACGTTGTACGGAGTCCCTAAGGCGGTTCGACGTTGTAGTCAACACCGGCAACTCCTGCGGCGCACCTGAACCCAAGCTGTATCGACTCCGTCTTTCCCTTGGACCCTTCAGCTGCGAAGAGAGGGGGGGTCTGCTGCATGGGCAACAGCGGACCCTCCATGTTGCCCTGCCCAGGCTCTGTAGCTTCAGCGTCATCGCAAGATGTCGATTCAACACGGGAGGAGACAGATACCGTGTCACTCCCGAGTCGGACTGCACAGCCATTCTCGGCGGTGCAGATGGACTCTTGAGAAGCTACACCATCGTCTCTCGAGACGGACGGCTGCCGACGACGACGACCTCAGTTTCCTTTACTGTAAAATGGGGAACCGCTTCACTAAGCTTAGTAAATTAGATACGTGTAGAGAAAGGAAATTAAAGTAATTAAATAGGTGTAAAGAGAAGTTGCGTAAAGTAGCTGCCCTCTCACCCAAGTGAAAGAACTTTTTCAGTCTGGCAAAGGCAGTTTCTCTCCAGACTTAGCAGTACTCAGAGGTGTTGTCTTGGTGAAGTGATAGGACAGCTAGCGACAACTGCAGTGACATCCAGTTGTGCCTGGCAGCAGTGACTTATTCCACCTAGCCATGTGCAAAGACAAATATAGAATAATCAGTGAAATGAAGATTAAAACATAAACTTTTTTATTCCAATATCTGTTCTCTGTAGTGGTACATACACATATTTAGTAACTAGAACTTTTTCACCCTTATAGAAAAAGTAAGATTTACAGTTTCAGATACATGTGTATAATTGTCCATCTCTCCCACCACCACCCCCCAAAAATAACAATTTGAAAAATGTAACTCAAAATACTGATAATGTAAAGTTCAAAAAAATAATGAATTCAAGTTATAGAGAAAAACACAGTATAAGGTTAATCAGGGATTGGGTGAAAAAAGAAGAAAACTATATACACATATGTATTTTTTTTCACATTCCCTTCTCAATAGACAGATCTTCCATTAACTTCAGCAGGCAGCTGCTTGAATTGTACCCATTATCTGTATAAATATATAATGTCCCAAGTGTGCAATTATGTGAACCCACAGTGAAGAATGCCTTGGTTTTTAAATCCATGTGCTGGGAACCTGACTGACTCTGAAGAATTTGCATTTGAAAAGATAGACTTCACAGAAGCAGTCAGTAGCTCAATGCATCCTATTAGTGCACATTTCATACTAAGGAAAGAGCATAATGGCTGGGAATTCTCTTTCTCCCCAGCCAAAGACGTGTCCTCTCCCCATCACAGTTTGTTGAGTCTGAGGTTAGTTGGCTCATTGCTGAATCCTTCGATGCAGAACATCCTTGCCATGCACATCTGGGTTTGTAATACTCATATATAAGAAGTCCATATATAAGACATAATATGTGCAGACCATTTATTATTCAATCAATACTATCATTCACAGAACTAACTATATTATACATGTTTATTATTTCATTACAATTTCATTATCACCATTAAAAATCTTTCAAAGTATTTTTCCTAAGTGCTTGACTAGACACAAAATGATTGTGTATTTCCTTGGGAAGTTAACAACTTAATGAAATTGCAAACTTTGCAAATGCAGTGTATAACTATATACAGAAGAGAAATGATTGGTTTAACTTTAAATACTATTAACACATGTTTATTTAATCTTATTGCTAATATTTTCCATTGGAAAACATATTTTGAATAAAATAATAAATTATTAACATTAGAAGTACTTTATTCTCAATACCTACTGAATTTTGCTAAGCAAAACTGATTAGTTTACTCAAGATATAATGCTAACTCTTATGCCTTAAGGCATAATAATGTCGGAAACATAGGGCACCATTTCAAGTGAAAATTAACTAATGATATAGATAAATAAAGTTAGCATTGTATGATAAATAATACGTTTTTAAAGTGGAAGCGGAAGTGAACTAAGGGAATTCTGAGAAAAAAATTGATCATAGTCGCTTGGATTGAACACAGAATATTGCATACACTATACAGGAGTTAAACCAGTCATTGAAAGATAGGTAATTCTTGAAAACAGGTATTGAAGAGGAAAATAGCAAGTCCAATCCCCAGACCTTAGAGGCAAGATCATGCCTGTGCTACAAAATAGACCTGAGGGCATTAACTAAAACAGGTCTTGCAGAACAAAGGAAGCGGGCATCAAGAAGGAGAGAATTTGAAGTAGGGTTTCACCCTGGTGTTTGGCATTCACTGTGCTGTCATACACCTGGATGGCATAAAAAAACATAGTAAAAGTGTGAACTGATTCCTGGGTGTCAGGAAGGCATGATACTGCACAGGGCTAATTAGTCCAAAAAGCAGGGAACTTAAAAAAAATGGGAGCCAAGCTTAGGCACCACTGCCACTATGGAGGTTCCTTCAGATAAGGGACTCAAGTAGATTTCTTTTAGGGTAAGAAAAGTTGGGAATACATTGTTATTCTACTGACTTTAGGACATCATCAGGCATTCAAACAAATATTTATGTTTCCTAATCTATGAGATACTGAGAAAATAAAGATAAGTCAAAAACAACACTGAGTTCTTGGAATCATAAATTCTAACAGGAGACAATAGATCGGATGGACGAATGGTGTGGCTATCATTTAAGTTATAATCTTGCTAAATTTTTCTATATTCATTTTTCCATAAAGACTTCATGAAGAAATAAAATTATCAATGTTTTATATATTTTGTATAATTTTTTTCTAAAATTATCTGAAGTTGGTGTTATTTACTGAGAAGATTGAAAACTTTTAACAAGTTATTGTGCTATTAATTTTTTCTGTCTCCTTAAATGAGTCGAAATACCATTATTTTTCCTTCTTTTTGCTTTCTTTGGATTACTTTTGTTAGATTTTCTAAGTTTTTAAAATAAATGCTTATCTCTTAATTTTTTGCATTTTCTTTTTTTATAAATAAGCTTTTGACTCAGTTTTAATATGAAAAGAAAGAGAGAGAGAGAGAAATGTGATGGAGAAACATCTATCAGTTGCTTCCAGTATGTGCCTGGACTGGGGATTGAATTTGTAACCCAAGTATGTGTCCTGCCCAGGGATAGAACACACGACCTTTTGGTACAGGGAAGAATACTCCAATCAACTGAGCAACCCAGACAAGGCCTAGTATTGATTTGTTCATGTTTAAATTTTTATATTTTCTTTTTAGACCTACCAGTTATTTGGAAGTGTAACACGTACCTTCTAAATATATTTGGTATTTTTTAATTAGTTTTTAATTGTATTTTATTTCTAGCTCAATAACATAGTAATTTTGTATAATTCACTGACTTTTTGGAGAATCAAAGTTCAATGTATGTTCATGAGAGCAAGAGTGTTTAACTGTGTTGTTCAAATCTTCCATAGCTTTCTGAAGTTTTGGTTTTGTCGCTCATAATAACGTGTTGAATGACATCTTCCTGTATGATGGTAATTTATTACATTCTGCCTACCATCTGTTAATGTTTTTCTTTATCTATCTTTGGCTATGTTATTATATGACAAAAATTGCTTTATATTCCTAATATGAATTGAAAGATTTTATTCAAAAAAATGTTTTTGCCTTAAGGTCTATTTTGGCCAATATTAAAATAACTTTTTTAATTGACTTGAGAGAGAGGAGGGGGAGAGACAGAGACAGAGAGATAGAGAAACATCAATTTGTTGTCCCAACCCTTTTATGCATTCATTGGTTCCTTCCTATATGTAGCCTGACCAGAGAACTAACTGCAACCGTGACCTACCTGACAACACTCCAACCAACTGACCTGCCCTGCCAGGGCTAACATCACTTTTAACAGCTTTGTCTTGGTTGGCAACTCTATGCATTTTCTCTCAACTTCTGTAAGTTTTTACGCTTTGTATAAACCCCTTTTGAATTACATATACAATACAGAGATTTTAAAAATACAATCTATGATTCTTACAAGCATTTCTTTCAACCAATTCTGCGCGTTCTGTTACTACTGATTTCTGATTTTTTTCCACTTATAAAATATGCCTTCTTTTAAACTGATATTTTTCCATTTACCTCGTATGCTTTTTTAACTTCATTTTTACTGTTTCTGCTATTACAGATGTCCCCATTTCCCTCACCCTTTGCCCACCTCACCGCCCTTGCCGGACCCCGTCTTCCCTCTGGCCATCCCCACACTGCCATCTGTGTCTGTGCGTGATGCATGTATGGTCTTTGGCTAATCCCTTCACCTTCTTTCCTCCAGTCCCCTCTCCACTCTCCTCCCCTCTGACAGCTGTCACTCTGCTCCATGTATCCACGCCTCTCTTTCTATTTCATAGCTAGTAAGTTATTTGTGTGTTTTAATGGTTAGGTGTATGTTTAAACATGCTTAATAAATTCAAAAATAATGCAAAATTTATATACCTCCTTCAAACAAAAATAATTTTAGTGTATTTTAACTATTAACACAGAGGACACAACACTGGTAAATATTCATGTTTTATCAAATATTTCATTTTTATGTTAGTCTTTTAACCATTTTTTTACTTATTTAACAAGCATAAAATGTTGAGCATGTACAAAGAAATATTCTAAACACTTCAAAAATATAATATTATCTTTTTAACCCTCAAAATAATTTATAAGGATGTTACTGTTTTATATTTTAATATTTTTGTTTTGTTTTCATGTTTTTGCATGTTTGCCACTTTATTTTCTTACCATTTATTTCTAAATTGGAGATGCTTTTTTCTGTATTCATTTTATTTATTCCTGAAATACAACATTAATAAATTCTGCTAGTATGAATGCATTGCTGGTAAACTTTCTGTGATTTCGCTAAAAATGATTCTTCCTTGTTCTTGAGTGATGGCTTACTTACATTTAAAAAATTATATGTAGCTTCTTTTTCAAATTATCTTTTTTACTTTCAGTACAATATTCTAAGTTTGGTGCTCAAGTAAGTCTGCTGAAAACATTATTACTTTTTTTATAGGTGATTTTGTTTTATGTTAAATGCTTTCAATACCTCTTTATCTTTGAAATTTTAAAACTATACCAAAATTCGATTAAATGTGGATTGTGTTTGTGTTTTATTATACTTTCTAAATCTGAGGTTTCTCCTGTCTTTTATTTATTCTAGAAATTCCTAATAAAGTATCTCTTTAAATATTGCCTATTTAAAATCTTCTGCATTTCTTATTCTTGAATTCAAATTAAATACATTAGGCTTTTCTCCTTTACCTAGCACATCAATAACTACTGCTCTCTCATTTTTCTTTGCAAATATAATTATGTATATATTAAACTATGAGGCCATTTTATTCTGGGACATTTATAATATAATTTTAAAACATTCATTGAGTTTTGAATTAAAACTAAACCAAAAATAAGAGGAAGTTTAGCACTATAACAATTTTCATAGAGATGCACAGATTAGAGTATTCAAATCACATTTTCTTTGCTGTTCAAACAAAACCCATTTCATCTGGTACCCAATAGTCATAGATTTACACAGAGGTATTCTGGAAAAAGTATTGAAGTGCTCCTATTGCAAAAAACAAGTACTTACAATATCCCAACATATATCACTCCAGAATGCCATTCACTACATCAGCAAAGTTGTTTGTTACCTTCCAACCTTTCCTCTTCAAGGTTACCTTACTAGCACATTGTAATCATTATTTTAAGGTTGAATAAAAATGATAAGGGAAGTGAATGAGCATAATTTACTCCCAGACCTGCCAAGTATTAAATGGGATTCATTACCTGCTTTTTTAAAAACACAAAGCAGGTAAGTTTGTGATTTAGTAACATTGTCTGCACCAAGATATGTAAACTTAATTGTAATTGGAAATATTTTTAGTTTACTTCAGCAATGGGGTTGTTTAGAAGCATTTTTCTCCAAAACCTATCATCTTGGAAAGCTTAGAGATTTTTTTCTTCCCACTGGTTTTGAGCTGCCAGCATGCAAAAACAGCATGCCAACTTGTTGAAGTGAAAGAAAGTGTATATTTTTCATATGTTTTTCTCAACAATCATTCAACCTTTAAATGATTCTACCTTTGGTTGAAGTGAAACATTTTAAATGTAAGAGGATTAATTTGTGAGTGACTAAAAAAGTTTTGTATAAAGTCCTAATGTTGTTCTTTTCTCTTCTGTTATCATCAACACTGGCGCTCTGGATTCAAAGCTGTGGCAGCTGATGGAAATGTGGTTCAACATGCGGACTTGTACACAAAGTGCCTTGAATGACCTAAAGGCCAAAAGACAGTCTCAAACCAGGTTATGAAACTGTAAATGTGTTTTGCTTCCTCCTTATACCCACTGTGATCTGGCTGTCTGCTTGCAGCCCAGCAATCGAGAATAGGAAGAAGTAACAGTACACGAAAACAAAATAGCGTCTCCATGGATACAAAGAGGAAACGCGGAGAGAGATGCAAGCTGGAACGAAGGTATGAGACCGCTGGATCTGAGTCCAGAATCAGGTGGAGGCAGACAGGAATGTGTTTCCTCCAGGAATTTGTATTCTCCGAGTTTCCCCATACAAAAGACAAATATTTCGGCCATGCGTATTACAGGAAAATAGTTGACAACGAACCAGGTTTCTAAAAACTGGAAGCCCATCGATATACTTTTATTGTAATGGTTAGGTTACTGCTATTCTTTTTTTTTTTTTTTTTTGGTACAGTCTAAGAAATGTTAGTTTATCACAGTCAGCAGATTTTCTCTCTCATGTTTAATCCATAAATTTTATAGTTTTTAGCTTTCATATGTAGGGCTATGATCCACTGAAAACTAATTTTTGTGCTTTGTGTGAGCTATGCTTGAAATTAATCTTATGTCATATGTATATCGTTTTTTGTAGCATTATTTGTTTAGGAGTCTATACTACCATCTTTGATTATCACAGTAATGTTGTTAAAAATCAACTAAGTTGCATATGTGTGGTTCTATTTTTGGACTCTCAATTAAGATTTAATGACTTCTCTATCTTTACAAAAATACCACATTGTCTTGACTAATGTAGCTCTGCAAGTCTTAAAATCAGGTAGTAAAAATCCTCAAATTTTATCCTTTTAATCAAAATATTTAGTATAATCTAGGCCCTTGCATTTTCATATATATTTCAGAATCAGTTTGTTTATTTCTTTTTAAGTTCCTGGGATTCTGATTAAATATTTTTATTGCCGATACTATTTGGGATGTCCCTCATTTTCCCTCTCATTGCTCCCCTTCACTCAACACCCCACCAGCTGGCCTTTACCGCATTATTTTCTGTGTCCATGGACTATGCATATAGGTATAAACCGTGTATTCTTTGGTTAACCTTTTCCAGTCCTCCCCACTCCACTCCCCTCTGAGATCTGTCAGTTTGTTCCTTATATTCATGCCTCTGCTTTTATTTTGTTCATGAGATTTCACATATGAGTGAGATCATATGGTATTTGTATTTCTGATTGGGTTATTTCGCTTAGCATAATATTGTCCAGGATTTTTTAATCTATAGATCGATTTGAAGAAAACTGATATTTTAACTCTATTGGGACATCTTGTCCATAAAACTATTTGTGCCTTTAATTTTAGCAATAGCTTATATTTTTTATAGTGTGGCAGTTTTGTTGTTACTGTAAAATGTACTGTTTATATCTTTTTCCAAATATTTGATTCTATCATAAAATACAATTGAGTTTTGTATATAGACTTTGTGTCCTATAATCTTGCCAAGATAACTTATTAGCTGTAGCAATTTAGTTCTTGTATTTGGTAGATTACTTAGAATTTTTTATAAGGACTCTTATATTGTCTACAAATCAGACAAAGTTTAACATTTTTTTCTTTCTTTTTTTTTTTATTGTACTGGTTGGATCTTCTAATCTGATGTTGAACACAAGTATGAGTGTCTCTGCTTCTTTTTCTGATTTTAGAGAAAACATATTCAATACATCACCATTTAGTGTGAAGTTCTGTAGATTTTTACTGATGCTGTATTAGTTAAGTTGGGCTGTCTGATATTCGTTGTCTTTAGCTTCCATAGGGTGGAGGTCCAAGGTCATGGTGCCAGCGGGATTGGCTCCTGATAACGCTTCTTCCCTTGGTTGTAGGAGGTCAGCTTCTCACTCTGTCTTCATGTGGCCTTTTCTCTACGCATATACAGAAAGGGATTGCTTTCTCTTCTTACCAGGTGTCCCTTCTCTTCTTGTAAGGACACCAGTCCTGATTGGTCAGGGCTCCACTCTTATGACCTTGTTTAACCTTAATTACCTCCTAATAGCCTATCCCAAATACAGTGGTATTGGTCTTTGAGGTTTCGACATATAAATTGTGAGGGCACAATTAAACCCATGAAAAAATGCCCCTTTAATACATTCAGAAAGTTCCCATTGAGTTCTGTTTAGCTGGGATAGTTGATCATGAAAGGGTGTTGAATTTTGTCAAATAATTTTTATGTACTTATTGATATACAAGTTATATAGAGATTATAACTCACATTGCTTGATTTATAAGTATCAAAATAATTTTACATTTCTGGGATAAATCCCTTTGCTCATGATATATTCATTATTGTGGATATTTTATTGAGTGTTTTGCCTCTATATGATTGAAGAATACCGACCTTAATTTTCTTGTAATGTCAATATATATCTAGTTTTGTATTGCCAGGTTTAGGTATCAGTATATGGGTTTTATAAAAAATTAGAAAAAGTTTCTTTTCTTAAATTATCTAAAATACTTTTGATAATAATTGTTTCATAAACTTTTGATAGATGCTGCTACCAAAAAAAATCTCAGAAAAAGTACACTTACAGAAACATTGAAATTAATGTAATTTAAAACAGTATTTCAGGCAAAAAAAATTTTTGAACTAGTTAGTATTAAATGGTAAATTAGAATTAAAGAAAATACCAACAGAGCTCAAGAGGTTTAATTCACTAGGAAAATATAACAACTTAAAAGTTTATGAAACTAATAAAACATCAAAATATACACAGCAAATATTCTCAGAACTGCAAGGAGAAATTAACACATTTGTGATTGTAGATTTTTGGCACATTTCTCTCAGAAGCTGATACATCAGTTAAATAAACAAGTAAAAAGAATGTGAACAACAAAGTTAATAAGTTTAACCTAATAAATATACAAAAAATCTGTTTCCAAAAATATAACAGCAAATGAGCTTCAGCATAACTTATATATATTCTCCAAAGACTTGCTTTTATATTCAAATTCCAAAATTATGAAATGTAGATCTACTGTACCTTCATCATTATATTCAACTTACCAGTAGTCACTATTTAATGTTTTCTATTTCTCATGAAGCAATAAAAATACCACTTCTCAGAACTATAAATAAATTTTACAACATATTTATAGGTATAAATGGAACATTAATGTAGAGAAAGACTAACCAGATCTTAAAACTTCATAGTTCATCTAGATTTTGATCAAGCTGTTATCATCAAAATATATGTGCTTAGAAATCAAATAAAACACTAATGGAGCTCAACAGCAGCATGTAAAAACAAAACCAGAACAGAGTCTATGCCACAGCACTAGAGTTATGCCAATTTAGTTAAGGAAGGCACACAGTAATATTGAGTATGTTGGAGAGAAAACAATTTATAAAGCATTCTAAGGCCATGCATTCCACCAAGAGATATTATGCTCCCTTTGTTTTTAAACGGTTTCTAAAAATGTTACAGAGATATTGCTGTATATTGATGAAATATCTTTATGACTATATCAATAGTAAATACTTCTAGTATTGCCTTAACTGATGCACAGAATAGCATATTTATTGGCAGTAAAAATATGTTCATAGGATTAACTTCACAACCTTCATGGAGCAATAATTTAGAGGTTGCTAAAACCTGAAAAATAACTCATGGTTAATCCAGATTAAAGCAACAATCGATACTGAGAACTACTGGCAAATTCCCCAAGTCATTACTGTTTGCACATCTTTAAGGGCTGTTGCCAATATTTGTTGTAAGGTAGGTGCAAAGATAAATAGTATAGTGTTAGCTTCATGTTTTGATGTCTGTTCATTGAACAGATATTTAGAATATGGGATTAATTGTTCTTAACTGAGAAAAGTACATTAGCTTAGAGCTGGATATTTAACCAAGACTTAATCAAAAAGAGTATAGCAAACTCTTTATGATTCTGAAATGTCACTCATTAACATTAGTTCCTATCCATATAGATAATATAGGACCCTGTAGAGTTTAGGCCTGTGAATCTGTTGCTTCACTCACCCATCAAGTTCTTTCAAATTTCCAAGCCTTACAGTTAAATAGCTATTTAACTATGAAACAGGAAGCCAGAGTTTTTCTGCTCTAATGCTTCCATTTTACTACCTGGAGGGCATGAAGAATAAAAGCCTTCTTCCACTTATTTCTCATCCAGTGAGATATATCATGTGACCAGCTCTAATTGGGAGGAAGGTAGGAAAATAGCTTTGTTGTTTTTAAGCAGTGCACATGTCATACCAAACAATCATTATATTTTGTCAAATAACAAGAGCCAGTGAATATTGAGCAGGCAACTAGCAGAGTCTGCTTCAATGATCGTTAGCTAACATTATTCTCATTTGATGTATTATTTTCATGTTTCCCAACAAAAGTTCCAAAAGAAAAAAATGTTAGCTACCCTTCAACTTTTAAAAATTCTGGAAAAGCTGAACATAAGGAGAGAGTGAGTCTACCTTAAAATTCTCAGAGCAGCAGTCTCAAAGGGCTACTTCTTGTCAAGGATCCAAAAAACTTGTAAGAGCCATTTTAGAATCCCTATGTACATGACATATCAATTTCTTAAAGGAACTCTTTGAAATAGGTGGTGGTTTTCTCAGAATTTTTATAACTAGTTTTATCAATAATCCATTAAAATATAAAATTTTAATCCATATCTTTAAACTATATCTGTATTCATTTTTAAGAGGTAGGGCTTTATTTATATTCAAATCCTCTGTTTCCTTCATTGTATTTATTTATTGTTTTCACCTGGCTTTTCCTTTTAAGTTGCATTCAGAATTTTTTTTTTATAATATTAACTTTTACAGCTAATTGAGGCATCCTTTCCTGATCTCTTCCTTCCTCCCTATTTATAGACACAAACATCAATTTGGAATCACTCTAATGGTAAACTGCTGGGATTGTTGAATCCCCAGCTTTTGAACACTTTTCACATAGTTGTGATATCTTCATGTTACAGCTTCATTACTTGTCCACAGAACTTAAAAATCACTTGCCCCACATTTGTAAGTCAGAAGTGATGAAGGGAAGCTTGGTTTTGGAAGCATGGTGAAATGGGTGTTGCAGGAAATCCATGCTCGACAGTGTGGTTGACAAGATCCAGCTTTCGGTGGCAGGAGAGATTCCAGCATAATCATCTAATTCTAGATTTTCCGAGCAGCGGTGGCAGTGCGCTCTTCACTGCATTGTCCTCATTGATAATACACGGTATAGACTCTAGTCTCAATTAGCCAAGTCTGAACGTCCTAGACCTTTCAAATATTCAGCGAATTTCCTAACTGTCCAATGTAGGGTGTTTTTGAGTGAAACAGATAAAATCAGGTCTTATCCCAGGTAAATTGATACATACAGTCTCTTATAGAGAAAGCAGTTGTGAATACAGTGGAACATATAAGAAAGAGCAAAACAGAGATTTTTGGAAATCATTATAATTATGATAATTAAAGTTTAAGTAACTTTATAAATTTAAAAATCACCAGTAACTAAACAGTCTAAAAACAAAGCAGCAGAAGAAATTAAAAAGTGAGCATGGTTATGGAAGAAAGGGGGAAGAAATTTCAAAAAATAGCAAAGGTAAACACAGTTAAACACATCCAAAAAAAAAAAAGACAAATTTGTGATTAAATAAAGCCATTGGAATCAATTAAAAAAAAAATGTTAACCCTGTCTGATCTGGCTTAGTGGACTGAACGCCAGCTTTAGAACCAAAGGGTTGTCAGTTCGATTCCCAGACAGGAAACATGCTTGGGTTGCAGGCCAGGTCCTCAGTTGGGGATGCACTAGAGGCAACTACACACTGATGTTTCTCTCCCTCTCTTTCTCACTCCCTTCCTCTCTCTCTAAAAAATAAATAAATAAAATATTTTTTTAATTTTTATTTGGTTATTAAGGAAACATGAGAACATGCCCAGAAATTGATTTGGTTTTTTGGAAAACAATCCATATGAACAATAATTGTTATTAATAATATTTTAATACCAAAAGACTCAGATTATTTTTGTTTCTATAAAATTGTATAGAGCTCAAGATTCTCATCTTTTTATACATAAAGAAGGTATTTGTTGATTTCTAAAGTCTCATCTAACACTACTATTTTAGCTTCCCCTGATTTATCTTTCAAATTCTTTAGTCTAAGATGATCAAAATTAGCAAAATCTCCAATTCTAGATCTGTGGCTACTCAGAACTTAAGAATGTGTTGTTTATTAAATCACTGAAATGGATAAAAACTGTAATAAAAACCAGGTAGCAAAACCAGGTAACAAAACCTCAGGATGATCACTGTGCTTCATTATAATAGTCTAAATCCTGGGATTTTTTAACTTTATTTTTATTCTTGACACTATTACAGATGCCCCCATTTTCCCCCTTTTTGCCCACTTCCACACAGCCACCACTACCTTCTATCCGAATGAAAGAAAATGACAGAATTAGTCAAAGAACAAGGTCTGTCTAGAAGAAATCCAACCATTGTTAATATAACGAGAATGGTTTGTGGTACATGAATGGAACCTGGCAGCCGAGGAGAATGGATTGGAAAGTGCATGCATGAACAATGACAGCTTCCCTGTACTAGTCAGTGGGGACGATAGGTATCACTGAGTGAGCATGTGTACTGTGTGGCTGTCACATTCAAAATGACTGAGTAGAGTAATAAATCTGCATCAAGTTTTGCATTAAGCTTGAACATTCCTCTACAGAAACTACTGGATGATTCAGGAAGTTGCAGTTACGAGCAACTGGTGATTGGCTGCTTTATCACAACAACACAGCTGCTCATATATCATGTCTCATGCAGATTTTTGGTGAAACATCAAATACCCCAACCTACAGACCAGATTTAGTGCCCTGTGACTTATGATTTTTCCCAAAACTAAAATCACCTTTGAAAGGGAAGACATTTCAGACTGTAGATGAGATTCAGGAAAATACAGCAGGGCAGCTGATGGCGATTGGGACATCTCTGTGAGGCCCCAGGGTGCCTACTTTGAAGGGGACTGAGGCATCATTGTCCTATGTACAATGTCTCTTGTGTTTTGTATTTTTGTATTTTCTTCAATAAATATCTCTCTTTTTCATATCACGTGGCTGGATATCTTCTGGACAGACCTTGTATATGTATAGTCCATAAACACAGACAACAGTGAGGAATTCTTAATTTTTTAATTATTCTTCACTCTAGCTTTACTGACTCTCTTGTAGCCTGAAGTACGTGGGAAATAAGGAAGTAATTAAATATAATATGTGTTGAGAATATGAGTCCACAAATAACGTTCATCTTGAGGACAGAGATAACAGTGACACACATGCCCCTCATTAAATAAACATGATCATGGAAAGAAATTTTGTAAATGGTCCCTTAAAAATGAAAAACTGATGTGCCAGTGAAATGAAGACTATGTACTTTACTGAGAGTGCCGTCACAACTTTTATCCACTCTTTTCTTTTTCCTTTCAGGAGAGCATCAAGTCTGGCCCTCGTTCATCTGGACTGAATTCAATTCATTAGTCTACAAGCCAAGATTCAATTTAGGAGCTTGGTCCTTCACTACCTAAAATATTAAGTTCTTTAAAATATTAAATAACGGGGAAACTATTGGTATTATATGTTACAAGAAGAAGAGCCAAGGGAGCTGAGCAAGGAAGTGAAGACAAAAGCCACAAGATAGCATCTCCTGAAGGTGTGTAACCTCACCCTCCCCATGCGACAAAAAGAGTCTAATGGAGGAAATAGTAGCTGCTCTTTCTCACAGTTTTGAAAGAGCTGACAAACACTTCTCACTGCCATTCTCCTTTCAAATAATAAATGTTCGCCTTGTGAACCATGATGAGTATTTTGGAAAGAAGATGTCCAGAAGAAAACATCTATATGACAGGGTGACATATCAGTACATTCCCAGTTCAGAAGGATTGAATAGAACCCTTCAAACTAAGAACTGCTATAGGATTCTGATATATATTTTTTAACTCTTAGCTTGGGGTGTGGGGGCAAAATTTCATAACGTAACAAGTGAGGTAGCAGCCAGGCTCTCAGGAAGGGTATTGGAAGGTTAGGTTAATACCTGAAATGAGTAGCAGATCCATAACACAGGTAGAGTGTTAAAACCATCAGGTAATGTGAGATTGACAATGGTAATATAAAGTCTTAGGACACTGCCAAAGTGCATGATTAGTTTCTTCTATGCTAAAGCAAGAATGAAACATCTAATGCATTCCTTGTTTCTTAAGGGCCCTCTGATGACTGGCTGATCTAGAATCAGACGGTCCCTAAAGAATCTGGCACACACATGGAATCCCTCTGTGGTTAACTGACAACTTTGTGCCCTGCCAGATATAGAATAACTCAGTCCAAACTTTGTATTGAACTAGTGTGTAAATTTATTCAAAGCTTCTTTTTACCTATTCATGTACAAGGGTGCAATTAATGATGTGACATTTTCCTTGATTATGTGTCTCACATTATTTTGACATAAATTCCCTCGGCTCATTACAGCTAAGCCAGGGTGGTCTCTCAGTTTCTTGAAATCACTATTTCCCTTCCTACATTAGGGCCATCACAAGTTTCCTTAGCCTAGAATGTTCTTCCCTTCTCTCACCGACCATCCCCAGTCCCAAACCCCATTCGCCTGGTTAATATCTTATCAACATTTAGGTTTTTACATAAAATTAATTTAGTTCTTTTATTATATATCCTCAGAGCATCCTGTATTTCTTCATACCACCTGCAATAATTTTGGTTAATATTTTGTATGTGACTCTGTGTTCAATGTGTGACTTCAGTGACATTAAATGTCTATGAATATATAGATTTAGCCCTATCTTCTGTATCTAAATTATGCCAGGCTAATTAGTAGGTATGCAATAAAACTCCTGAAGAGAATAAATGATGTCAGAAATGCTTCCTTTCATGTATAAATAAATGTAAACAATCTCCTGAATGTTGTTGATAATGTTGGCAATGCCAGTATTGTCATTGGCATGTCACCACATTCAAGAAATAATGGGGGAAAAATTGAACCAATTTGTAGTTCTATAATGTTCAGGCCTGCGATATTTCTTGCTATCAAAACTGGCATTGAGTGAAAAGATTATTAACTAAAGGCCTTTATTAAAAATTGGCTAAAGAATCAAACACCAAACTAAGAATAAGACGAGTTTTGGCTCTAGCACCCAAGAATCTTAATCATATAATTTGTGCTAACCTTAAGATTTTCATCAGCAAATTGGAGAAAGCTTCCCCACAAACCAGCTTCTCTGGAAGTCAAGCACTGTTTAGGTCATTGATGGTAAACATGATACAAAGGTAAAGAATTATTATCATGACTGGCTTGATGTTTAATGACTATATAACTACAATGAAAATATATGTACTTCTGACTTATTTGCAGTTTCAAAGATACACATAGACATATATGTAGCATGCAATGTAAAAAATTTTATGTATTAAAATGTAGCTATAATTTTTATATTTTTGCTTCTTATAAACTCATACTCTTGTTCTTACCATGCAAAATAGCTAAGAATATTAATGTGGTATACTGCAATGAATCCAAACCCAGATCAATAACTGTCTCTCTGAAAAGTGTTTATGACTAAATAACAGTATAAATTTTACATATATTTAAAGTTTTCCAACAAAATAAAAAATATGCAAACATGATTCAGGTACACTGCTTTAATTAAGTCAATTGAAGACAAAGTAAGCTGGGGTTGATTGAGACAGAAATTTCTGTCAAAGATCTTCCTAGTGCCATTTTGCAAAATTTTGAAGTTTATTACTACTACAAAAATGCACTTGTTTTCTGAAGTGAAACATACCACCTGCTGAAAAAGCATGCGAATTGCATTGTATTGGTTCATTAGCTTTGAGAAGAAAATAGTGTGAATATCTTACATTAGAGTAAAGAAAACAATAAATTTTGCCCAGTTAAATTGGAATAATTCAAAATTAACATTCATTTTATATTTTAAACTTTTATGATAATTTTGATTTTAGTACCCTGTTTATATTTTGAAGTTGTGCATATTTTGTTTTTTAATAAGCAAAAACTAGCATTTTTCTTTTTCTGAATACTCTATTTTATTTGACCATTTTCTATGGGAGTTTTTATACTTTTTTATAAAACTGTAAGAACATCTTAATTATGACACATTTTAACCCTTGACTTAGTTTATTTAAGCAGATTTTTTTCTCTGGCTTTTGTGTTAGACATTCTATCTTATTTATTATGTGTATTGATCTGTTTTTTTTTGTTTTTCTTTTTTTTTTAAGCAGGATAGACCTCTTTTGTTGTGTGTGTGTTTTGTTTTGTTTTGTTTTTGTTCTTGGTGTTTTGTTTCAGTGTTTTTATACTTTGAAAAACTCTCATGCTCCAAAATGACAAGAGTAATCAACATTCTAAGTTAGAACTTCTGTTTCCAAATTTTACACTAAATGTTAATTTTTTTCCAGTTTATGTAGAGTTCAGTATGATTATGATTCTTATCATAACTTCAGTTATCAATTAACAAATAATTCCTTTCCTTTTACTAATTGGTTGCCTACCTTACTCATATAATCAATGGAAATATATATACATGGCAATGTGTATAAAGTTTGTGTGTGTGTGTGTGTGTGTGTGTGCGCACAAGTGTGTCTGAGATATTAATTTTGGGAAATTATTACTCTTTACTATACTCTTTAATGTGTTGTAACTGTTCTTCAACTATCAGAACTATACTTCCAGGTGAACTTTAATATGATTTTATCAAGTAACTACCAAAAAACAAAGGGACTTGTAACTGGAAAGTTATTTTATTCATAAATTAATTCTAGATGATTTGAAATATTTACAGTATTCTACATTTCCATTCAGTTTATTTTATTTCTCTAATAAGTGTTCATTTACATCTTGGAAAAATGTTTTCTTTTTTCTGTATAAATTCCATAATTCTTATTATTGCTAAATTCTTACATAGAATTTTATATTTTGGGGGCAGTTATTGGAGTTTTACTTTTAAAATCTGTAACTGATTATGGTGTAATGTAGTAAAGCTATGAGTATTTGTTCTTGTTTAGTGCCTGGTCATCCTTTGGATATTTCATAGTATGTAAAATATTTCTATTTATTCTCCTAGGTTTTTTAGGTAAGGTTAATTCATATGTGTTTCTTCTGATTTTAGTACTCAGTTTTCATCTTTATGAACACAAGTCTCAGGTGTTATTGTTTTAAAATTCCCATATGACATGTTTTTCCTAGGAATTCCTATTCTTATTATGCCATCTAGGTGCTAGCGTGTATCATATATAAAAACAAGCTGTTGTATTTCTTCATTAGAAAAGTTATACTAATGACTACCAGATGAGTTTTCTAGTAGTTGCAAAGCTCTTAAATTGTGCCAAAAATGATGGCTTATCCACATGAAGGAATTATAGTTGTGGTTCCAAATTCTCTGGCCTGAGACCTTGGCTTCATTAGACTTGTCTTCAAGCAACAGAGTTCAATAGATAAATTAAGGTTGAGAGGGATTCAATGTATTAAAAATCCAGATGGAAGAATAGCCTTCCAGAAGGCCCCTCCCCAACTTCTCTTTTTCATTTTCCACTCTACATGTAGTTCTTCCCCAGTAATTTCACAGCTGCTATATATGGCCTTTAGTTAAATGTTCACTTTCTCTTGGGATGGAAACAGAACTCATCATTTCCCAGGGCTTTCTCACCATTTCTTGGGTTCTAGATCTTTGTGGGATTTTGGAAGTATCTCTCTCTTCGTTTCTATTGTATGTACCTCATATCCTTCTGGTTAGATTAGGTTCCAACAGATAAACTAGCAGAAACCTGTGAGAAAATGCACAAAATTATTTACTGAGCTAGAAATAAAAAATTTAAAGTTCTACTTCTTTTAGATGCTTTGAGAAGATAGGATAATGCAAATTTAAAATGTCATTAAAATATATCAAGAATAAGCTATAATTTTTATTAAAAATAGTAAGCTTCTGTCTTTTAATTTATTCAGATCATTAAATATTATTAAATATTAAATGATGAACATAATAATAATGTAATTGTTTTTGAGGTTAAAAAACCATTCTAAAATATCTAATTTATATCAAAAAACTTTGGGGTCATGAGTTGTGAAATTCAACTACCTAAATATATACAAGAAACAGAGTGCCCCAGCTCTACTAAAGACTTGCATTAAGAGATTTTTATTGGAATCATTAAAGTTTAACATTATATTTTAAAATATTATGTATTTGTTATAGAAGATATAAATCATATAAATCAATAATCAATGGTGAAGTTGATATGAAGGATTCATTAGATAATGTTAAGGATCATGTTATAAAGGTAGATTCATATAAATGAATATTTTTCCTTAGTAGTAAGCATCACTGGTAATTCTAAAGATAGAAGCAATCAAGGTGCATGGATATAAAATATATATATATATGTATAAAGGTGCATGGATATGTTAAAGACACTGAGAGAAATTTTGCATGACTTTCTGTGTCTCTTCTGTCAATACTAGGTGTGTACCCTCTGGCTAAGAGGAATAGTGGAGGTACTCATGAGGTTTACAGGATACCTCAAAGAGTAAATACAATCAATGAAACTTCTTCATTTTATATTCACAGATAGTTGTATGGTTTATATGACAATTCTAGGAAGCCATACTTAATAAATAATTACAACACAGGTTTGTTTACAATAAACAATCTTAAAGCACAGACATTCTACTAAAAGCATTCCATAGATAGTATTAGTCTCCCAGCAAGAAGAATCTGCAGGTTCAATTATCAAGATATAAGATTATGCAAGTCTCCTGCCTTCTCTCTTTCCCTAGGAGTGATCACAAGTCAACTTTCAATATTGTTTTTCTCTCTGTTACTAACTTTGTGTATACCTAAACAAAATTCCAATTTAAAATGTTTTCACATTGATCTCTGGATTTAAATCTTTCAGAACTGTTTTCTTAATCCTTTTTGACTACCGAGTAACTAGATGTCAGCAGTAACACTAATTCATCTGTTGCTTACTGGAATACAAATATGTAGGTTGTACATAGAAATTAAATATTTCCAAATTGAGGAATGCTTACATTTAGTGGAATGATATATGATTAGGAAATGATAGAATATTTAAATTATCTGAAGTCTGCTCCTTTGTGTGGACAAATTTCCCTAGATGAAGAAAGCAACAAATATGTGGGGATCAGAAGTTCTAGAATTGTTTTCAAATATAATACTTTTAGTGTTTTACTTCTTGTTTTATTGTTGTGTATGGATATGGGTCAATAGATGAAGGTATTTTAACACCTGACACTTATTTTAAATACAATCTGTAACTAAAGAATAAATTCAATAGGGATAAATTACATTTTATTGTCCTCAAACTTGAGAGCCCAATGACTATGTGTATATGGAATTCAGTTTCCTGAGCAGTTTGCAGATATTTACTATACATTTTTCTAAAGTAACATTACAGAACAGCAAGTGATGTCCTGCTGCCCACCTTCATCCTCTAGGCAATATTCCAGAGGCAAAAGTTTGGTGATATAGGACTCTTTATTCAAAAGCTACAAAGTTTTGGAATAACAGGCATTAGTCACTTAAGCCTATCAATTAAGGCTAAACTCTTTAATTCCTGAGTCCCCCCACCCCCTCTCTAGAACACCCAAAGAAGAATAACCTTGCCACCCTCTGCCAGGCCAGCCTGATCCTAGGCTGTGCCTGGAGTTCCTCCTACCATCTTAAATTCCATCTGCAGGCAAATACAGCAAGATCATTCAGGCATCCTCAAGGATGAGAACCACAGAGCCAATCTTTGTCCTTCTCTTATTTTAAATCTTCTGGCCCGTAATTTCAGGTACTCTGGAGAAGTTCTGCACCTCAGTCAATCCAGTCTTAGGCTGTTTACCATTGTCTTGGGCAACCTCCTCCTTTGGCTCCACCTTACTCTTCTCCATTGATCTGATCAGATCTTTTGGTATCAATTATAATATTGCACTCATTAAAAAAGTCACAGTTTTTGTAATGTTAAATTTGATTTGATAAGAATATTTTAACAACTATCTTAAATGTATGGCTCTTATGAGGAAAAAAAAGTCATTTATCTGAGTCCTCAACTTCAGTTCTCCCTTTCATTCCACACAAGCCTATAGGTTTAGATTCCAATTTGAATAATTAAACTTGATGTATGGATTCTTAATCATCCTGTCATAATGCACTATCAGTATTTCCATTATAAAAAGTAACTGTGTATTTATGCAACTTGTATGCCTTAAACAAATATTCTCCAAATTTACAATTATCAAACAGATCTGCACTCTACTTGAGCTATCATTTCCTCTTTATTTTTGAAGACTATAATGGGCATGTGCCATCTTGCAAAAGTGATTTTTTTTATTAATCTGAGTGCTTCAGAGTGTGAATACTTAAAATTTAATCACAGTGAACATAGTTTCTCCAATTTTTCCTATTACTTCTGGTCTTACTGCTAAGGAACTCCACATAATTTCATTGTAATTAGCCAAATGCCATTTGGTGACTATGATGTTAGGTTTTTCTTTCCTATCCAAGAATTTGAAGTCATGTAGATACAACCTAAAAAAAATTGTTACTAAAAATGTTAAACTGAATTGGAGCCCAAATTTGCAAGAAGTATTATTATAACCATTTAAAGGAAATTATTTATTCCATATTTTTCAATATATGGAAAAGAAGATTATTCCTTTCATAAATGCAGCTACATGCCATAGCCACACACATATAAAAATTGTCAAAATAAATAAAGAAAAGTTCCTGAATTCTCTTTCAGATGACTGTCACAATGATTTCTGGGCCACCTACATGAAAAGCTTATTGTTAAGAAAACTCGAGACCTATTATAGAGTAGCACATTGTCACTTCCATGAGTTCATCCAAAACCCTGTGGAAATAGGTATGATACATTTGGTACATTCCTCTGTGAAATACTAAATTACTTAGTTCTGAAATGCCATTCTTGAGTTGCAAATCTATTTCCTAGAAGCATTTCTCAATGTGGCACAGATTGCTTTAGAAAGGGGTTTGATGACAATAGGAAAAAATATACCAGTATCAGTGGTAATTTTAATAAATCTAGACTAACAAATTCAGGGCTGGAAAAGCAGCTGCCTCTCAGAAGTAAGTAGCACTCAGCTACACATGAGGAAGAATGTGTATAGGAGAAAAGGAAGGAACTGCTTCTGCATTTTGAGTGTTTACAAAAGTGGGGATATCGTGGAATGGCTAAAGTGGAATTTCAGTTCATACAGGCCTGGTGTTGACTCTGAGCTCTACTGCTGTACAAGCTGTTTAAGACTGATCAAGTTACTTAATCTTGCAAATATCAGTTATTATAGACACCTATAACATAGATAAGAATCCTAGGCACCTAGAAAACTATCATTACTAGCTATGGTGACTGTTGTGATATCTTGATTGGGCCACAATGAGAGAATCGTTGAATACATGTACTGATCTAAAAAGTGATTGAATCTCTGAACTTAAACACATTTTAAAATGTTTTAATTAAGGCTATAAAGTCATAAATAGTATCAGTAAGTACTAATAAACATTAGTTGATTGATCAATTAATCAATTATCATAACTAATCATCATAATTAGTTAGAATTATCTGCATGAACTTTGTATGTTATTATAAACCCAATAATCTTGCCCTGGCTGGTTTAGCTCAGTGGATTGAGCGTCGGCCTGCTAGCTAAGTGTTGCTGGTTCGATCTTCCAGTCAGGGTACATCAGAGAAGGAAAACTCTGACTCCAAAAAACCTCCGCTGCCTTGCGGCATACCTCTTCAGGGGAAAGGCTAAGGGAGTAAACCCCAACAGAAAATCCGGAGCCGGAGTCCCTAAGGCGGTTTGACGTTGTAGTCAACACCGGCAACTCCTGCGGCGCACCTGAAGCCAAGCTGTATTGACTCCGTCTTTCCCTTGGACCCTTCAGCTGCGAAGAGAGGGGGGGTCTGCTGCATGGGCAACAGCAGACCCTCCATATCACCCTGCCCAGGCTCTGTAGCTTCAGCTTCACTGGAGAGGACACTCTAGTGTCATCGCAAGATGTCGATTCAACACGGGAGGAGACAGATACCATGTCACTCCCGAGTCGGACTGCACAGCCATTCTCGGCGGTGCAGATAGACTCTTAAGAAGCTACACCATCGTCTCTCGAGACGGACGGCTGCCGACGAATCTTGTGAACAAATTGAAAGGGGCATTTTTATAATGCTGTAAATCATCCCTTAATTAAAGTCATTTTCTAAATATGACTAAATGTCAACCTTTAGAATATACCCAGAGGCCTAGAATCCAAATACCTCATGTATCCTTATTTGTAAACATACCAGAAAACAGAGTCAAACTTAGTATTCTGGATAAACAATACTTCTACACCTTGAAGAATCATTTGGCAATGTTATGAAATTGAGATCTGTCCTAGGAAAAAGTGTTTCTCATCACTTCCATAGTAAGTCATCCGTGGATGAGTGCCCATGAAAAAATTATGAAATGAACAAACATGCGGACAAACGAAAAATAGTACAAGTATATAATAGAAAACAGATTAAGAAAGGCTAATGGGATTAACCCAAATTGTACCAAAGAAAAATATTAGAGCATGTTTCATGAGTCAATGAAAGCTTTCACGGAAAAAAGAAACATTACAATAGGCAGTTAAGCTCTGTAGGTAATGCTCCTCCTGTTTGCTCTCCTGTTTTCAGGATCCTCTTAGTAACATTTCCACTAACAAATTTCTCTTGGCTTCATTGTTCTGTTTTGATATTTGTTCTTTAAACTTTTCCTATAAGTCAAATACGATTCTCTTTCCTTTCTCACCGATCCAAGGAAATCTGTCCTGTCTTCTTAACTTAGCAGTCTAACTAATCAGATGAATTACTCTAAACTGTAGTGTATTGAAAATATCCCCAAGACCCTCAGGCTAAATATGTACTTAATAGGCATTTAATAAAGCATTTGTAGACAGTTTCAATTTCTCCCCTTACTGTGTTGTTAAACTAGTGCATACTAAAAACAGACATTCTAATTTCTTAAATCGAATTATACATGAGTTCTTTATCATTTGATTTTATCACAATGGTCCACTGATGCAAAACAAGGTTGATGAGGAAAGCAGTGTCAATTAGGTTTTTTAAAATCTATACTCGCAATGTCATCCTGTTTCTACTCAAGCAACTGTCATTGTGGCCAGCACACACACACTATCCACACTATCCCCAAACAATATAAGTATGCAAATTTTCATAAACTCTTCAATAGCATAAGACTTACTTCAAGTGAAAGTAAAAGTTACTAAACACTTACGGAACATATGCCAAAAAATCAGGTTCAGTTATTAATTTTTGGATAATTCTATTCAAGTGTATGCTTTGATTCTTAAATTTTAAAAGATAGGTTGAGGAAAAATAAATCAATCTTTCTGTGTTTTTAAAGGTTTTTTTGGTAGAGATCTTATCAAAGGACATAAAAATCCTCAGAGGTGATATTTGTCATTTTTCTTAAATAATTCTTTAAAATATTCCTTTATATTAAATTTTCTAGTACTTTTGATTTTCAAATAAAACATTCTGAAGATTTCTCACTGACAGCAGAGCTGGAAGCTAGTCATCCTTTATTTAATGAACTTTTATT
Source organism: Furipterus horrens (assembly GCF_987537825.1). NCBI lineage: Eukaryota > Metazoa > Chordata > Mammalia > Chiroptera > Furipteridae > Furipterus > Furipterus horrens. The sequence continues at coordinate 200,139,389 of NW_028327172.1, read as the reverse complement.
CTTTACTTAGGTGCATTTTTGTCTTGAATTACTTAATGCAGAATTTTTAAGTAAATGTAGTATTTACAGTGACTTTGACAATGAAAGCACATATAACTTACAAATATCTTGAAGATAAACATAATTATTATATACTGTATTATATTCTAAACTTGACTCCATCCATTCTTGATGAACTTTTAACATTCCCTTATTACTTGTGGTTTTTTGCTTTCAGTTAACACTACCCCATTACATGTTATAAAGAGAGGTATCCTATGGTCATAGTAATCCCAGTGTAACCGATTTTTCCACACAAGATACTCATATCTAACCTTCAAAAGGACACCAACTGTAAGTATTTGACTTCCCATAAAAGACCCCTTTATTGGAATGCCAAGGCTTGCAAGGCCTCTAACCAACAAATCAACTTACTTAAATAACAGACCACCCGATTCCTGCTTAAGGCAAGCCCTATCTTCTAGATTGACCAGCCACGCAACAGACTATGAAATACCAAACTACGTTTACCTGCTACTCTTGGAACTACAATCAGATGTCTGTCAATATGTAGCATATAGTGTTTTGAAGTATATCTTAGTGATTTGACCTGAAGTGTCCTCATAAATTTTGAACATTTACAGGTTCACAGCTTCAAATCCCCAAACACGTAATCTTAGAGTGCCATCAAAACAAGAAAGTAGAACAAAATCTCCCTTTTGAAGTTTATTATCTAATCTTCACTGGATATTTTATGTCATATACAAAGCCATATATTTTCAAATAACGTTTTAAGTGACTAAAATAAAACAAAAGAAAAAAGAAAGAAACCCTACCTTATCCCTATAACTATTATTTCAAGTTCCAAAAATGTGAAATGATTTATATGTACAATTTTTAAAATCAATTAAACATTTAATTGAAAGACTTTAATGAAACATCCTAAAAGCTGCATCATGACCACAGAATAAAATTCCAAAGCCAATTAAGTGTCATAAGGGGCTCTGTGCAAATTAATTCTTAATAAACTTCTAAATTTCATTCTTCTTCCCATTTACCTCTTTGTTCATATTTGACTTCAGACCTTTATATACTTTATTTTTTTCTTCCTGAATCTAGAACACTATTCTCTGTAGATTTCAGATCTCACTCCTTAGATCTACTTAAGTCATAACTCCAGGAAGCAGTCTACTCCCACCTCTTTTTATCCCTTTATCTTCACACCCAAATATATTCAAGTATGTACTGGGTCCTCTCAAAAGTGCTGTCACAGCACATGGGACCTCCTCCATCACATGCCAAATTGTATTACATTCTAGTTTCCTGTTCGAACTATTGTCCAGGAGGGCAGGCGCCAGGCCCTTTATAGTCACATTGTCTCCCAATCTTAGCCCAGTGCCTAGCCTGCAGTAGGTGCTCAATATTATTTGCCCACAAAGAGAGGAATGGTTGAAGAATTAGTATAAGAATGAATAAAATACACATCAGAATAAAAGAGAACACATTTATTAAATAGGAGTTCTAAAACAAGAGACTGTGCTGAAAATAAAGAGGAGGAACACAGCAAAAATAAATGCTCCTTTCATTTGTCCTGAAGTTAAATTAAAACAGTGTTCACCTGTTTCTAAGAAAATTGTATAGCATTTTAATTTTTTGACATAAATTATTTTAAAGGTACATGCACTTGGCCATTCTAAAAGTATAACTTTCCCATTTTTTCTGTAGTTAGTTCCTTCTTATGCAGGGTAATGTGCATTTCAGTCACTCTGCACATCATTATTATGACTTATTATTCTACATTTATAAAATAAGCCTTTCATTTTTAACCAAGGTGCTTAAATCTTCAAGTATAAAGGAAAAATAAGACATTTATAATTTTTTAAAAGAGGTTCAAGACAAACTTCACTCTTAAGAATTTCATGAGTTCTTTCCACTTCTTGACACCTAGACAAGTTCTTTGGATTTAAAAGTGGCAAATTTACAATGTTAACAGAAACTTTTTTACATGTTACAATAAGAATTTTTCTGAAAAAGTTCAGAAAATAGAACTCCATATAAACACATTTGATATATTTCAACTGATCATTTTTATTTATATGGATATGCATTCATTATTTATAATTGCAAGTTTAGACAAAACATCACACTATAACAACAAAATCAATTATTATCATGCTATTGAGTTATTTATTGCTAAATGTATTGTATGTAGGGGGTTTATTTTAAACCCCACCAGCAATAGATTACATTATAGGTACTCTACACACATGCTTAGGATACCAGCAATGCCTGAATAAATCCCTCCTGAAAGAGAATGAAAATTATTTGATATTTTTAAAGTTGCATGAAATTGTTTATAATAGGAAAAATAAAAACTTTTAAAAACTTTCTTGCAATTAATTTATGATTTAGAATCTTTTTAAATCACGTATAAAGATAGTCAATCAACAGATCTAAAATCCTGTTTATCCAATTTATTACAACAGCCCTATGCGATAACTACACCATAATTTTTAATGAACTAAGATTTAAAGATATTTTAAAATTAATTCCAGATCATATGTTGCATAAGATTCAGGATCAAGGTTGGCATTCAGGTTACTGCTTCAGGCGAAGGTTTTCCTCCATCCCTTTTTTTTTTTTTTTTTTTTAATTCTTTCCAAATGATCCAGTAGTGAGGAAACCATACATGGTAGACTCTACATGTAACCAAATCATTACAATTTGGGGATATAATAGAGTTGCTTTCATGCAGAAGACTACAAGATGCCATTGATTTATTTTCTTTCTTACGGTATTGCCAAATTAAAATGAAATGTTTTCTGACACATTCTCAATTGTTGAGCAACTGAATATACAAACAGATGAGGGCTAGATCGTATATATGTGTGGGCAAAAGTAGGTTAACAATAAAAATAAATGATGCAATGATTCGTCGTCGGCGGCGGCGGCGGTGGTGGCGGCAGCCATCCGTCTCGAGAGACGATGGTGTAGCTTCTTAAGAGTCTATCTGCACTGCCGAGAATGGCTGTGCAGTCCGACTCGGGAGTGACACGGTATCTGTCTCCTCCCGTGTTGAATCGACATCTTGCGATGACGCTGGAGTGTCCTCTCCAGTGAAGCTGAAGCTACAGAGCCTGGGCAGGGTGATATGGAGGGTCTGCTGTTGCCCATGCAGCAGACCCCCCCTCTCTTCGCAGCTGAAGGATCCAAGGGAAAGATGGAGTCAATACAGCTTGGCTTCAGGTGCGCCGCAGGAGTTGCCGGTGTTGACTACAACGTCAAACCGCCTTAGGGACTCCGGCTCCGGATTTTCTGTCGGGGTTTACTCCCTTAGCCTTTCCCCTGAAGAGGTATGCCGCAAGGCAGCGGAGGTTTTTTGTTTTTTTTTTGGAGTCAGAGTTTTCCTTCTCTGATGTGCCCTGACTGGAAGATCGAACCAGCGACACTTAGCTCGCAGGCCGACGCTCAATCCACTGAGCCAAACCAGCCAGGGCTGATTTACTGCTCATAATACCCCTGAAAGAGTAGTAGTATACTTATTTCCATTTTTATTTATTGATGCAATGATTAATATGTGAATAATAAAGCAAGAATAAACTCTGTGTTCCTCATATAAGTACAAGTCTACTTTTGCCTACCTCTGCATAAATATGAAACTCTGACCCACAACATGCAGCAACCCCCCCAGAAACCAACCCCCTTTATCTTTCATAAGTAATCTAGGAAGACAGACTGCTACCTCTAGTGACAAACCAGAAAGTAAAACAATAACTTCTGTAACCATCAGCCCCAAGTAGCCAAGACTTGATTAATAACTGAAAGGTTCCCAAATCTCTGTCCATGCAGACACCAGTCAGAGAGACAAATATGCACCGCTAGCCAGTCACACAACCTGCCCACTTCTAGCTGCCTGCCCTGCAGTTTCGGCATGTCAACACCCTCTAATCAGGGCACACCAGAATTCTTCTGTTCTCCACTCTAAAGCTTTCTCACTCCTCTGCCTTCCACTGAGTCTGCCAAAACTCAGGAGATGGTGGCTGACTCTCTTGATGGAGTAAGCTCAGAACAAATAGCCTTTGTTTTTTCTCATTTGGTTGATTTCCATACTTTCTCCAGTGCACAATGGTATAGGGATACAGAACAAGTCAAAGGTACGTCCCTGGCTTCGAAATGCTTATAACCTGTTAGGGCGGCTGGCGATGAAGGCTATGAAAGATTTCAAGAAAAGTAGAAAATATGGAGAGGAAAGTTTTATTCACTTGTCACAAGAGGAAAGGGATCTAAATGCAAAGAGTGGCAGCGGCCCTGAAGGGTTGGGGCTGTGAGCTTTTATTGGCTTATAAAGGGAAAGGGGATCGCAGAACAGGATGCTTCCATCGGTTTTGCATAGGCTTCAGTTTGCTCCAATGTTATCTTTCGGCGCAGGGTCTGGGTGTTGTGGTCTGGCCTGGCCTCTTTGGCGATTTTTCAGAACCATCTGCGCCTTTAGGATGCTTACAGCAACTTTCTAGTACTGATAATAGAGGCTCAGAAAACAATGGTTAATTATGGCTGACAGGGTCAAGAACAACTAGCATTGGTAAAGGGGCTTTTGTCCTCTTATAACTTATTTGAGAAGGGAAGAGAGGTCTATATAAAAGTGATTTAAAGGAAAATAGAATCCACATTTAGGTAAAATGATAAATTATACGTTTAAAAAATCAGTAGCTACTATAATGTTTAATCCAGTTTGGTCATTACACAGGCCTGGAGTTAAATCCCATATATATATCGTATAACCTACACAGGCCTGGAGTTAAATCCCAAATATGCCATATAACCTCTATAACTTTTGGGTTTGTGCTCAGATTCCAAAATTCAGTTTTCTACTTTCCGAATGAAAATATATTTATATTCAATATATATTTATATTTGTCTATTATATAATACAATAATCATTCAATGTATTAATGTCTTTTTTTGTTCTTCGTAATTTAAAGAGGAAATATATTGAGGTAATATAAAAATTATTTCATGATTAAAGAATATGAATGGGATCACTTTATGGACTAATGAAGAAGAAAAATGGGTATTTCAGACAGACTACGAAAGAGCTGTTAATGAACAGCTTTTGTTGCTAAAATAAGGGGATCAATTCCTTTGATGTACAAAAGGTGTATAAAAATTTTAAATACATTAAATAATCAACATGTTAGGCTCTTGGACATAGACTAAATAATTGACCCAAAAGACAACCGAAAGTAATAATTGTTCTTAGGCATGAAAGTGATCCAAACAATTTTAGAAAAATAAAATTATTAGTGAAATCATTGAGAAGGGATAATATTAGATGTAAGGAGACTGTTTAAGAAGCTATTAAAGCAACGCAAAAGCAATAAACACAGCCTGAATGAAGCCTTTTGTTAGCAGTGCTTTTCAGATAACTCGAAGTTTTCAGCCCTGATGATCTTAGATTGAAACAGGGGTAAGTAATCAACCGCACAGGCATCTACAGCATGTGGTGACAGTAGTTTGTATAGTGGTTTGAACTCACTTTGAGTTCCCTGAAATCACTATGGGTGTTCTTTAGTTTTCTTGGCTCTCCACATTTCTCCCTAGCATATCGGTATTTGTTCTTTTGCCCAAAGTCTTGCTACTTTTTTAAAATATTCAAATGCTATGTGAAATCTTACATGATCATTCAAGTCAATGATGGTGTTATCAGTCCTCTTCACAAATATTTCTAGTTTTATGCCTTCCAGGAACATAATAGGCATAAAATGGGATTATAATTTCACTCTTTCCTGACTGGCTAACAAAACATTTGTCACTACAGGGTGAAATTCTTTAAAGGACAAAATATCATGGCCCATAATTTTCACTCTGTCATAGACTGTGAGCTTCAATAAACAATTTGTAGCTTTCCATAAGAGAAAGCCAAAGGTCCAATGGGTTCACTGGTGAATTCTAGCAATTTTTAAGGAAGAAATTAAACCAATTTTGTATATAAATCTGTACATCATTTCTAGAGTTCCACAATGCACAACATGCATGGCCATTTGTGGTGACCCACTTATCTTCTGAATTTCAAAAGGATACCACATTGTTCCATAAAAATAGTAGATGTTGAACAAGCATTACTTTCCTGGATCGCCAAAATGTCTTACCAGCAGTTAAGAACTTGAAACTGAGCTTAGTAGGTGATTAGTACTAAGAACTTCTTTTCTGATGTTACAAGTATTAGTTCTTCACTCATTGTGCATTGAATTTTCTGATAATGCCCTATCCTTAACCTATAATAATTTATTAAACATTGAATGGTTCAATAAAGTAGTCTTTAATATTTGTATTAAGCAAAGGACTTATTTGTTTTTGAATCATTACCATCAAATGAGGGCCCATAGTTTTGTTTTTTTTTTTCATTATTTATTTTTAGTGATGTCTTTTATCTGATTGAATTCACGCATTTGTCAAGCATTTATTGAAAACCAAGTATGTGTGCTCGTGGGATTAAATGTGGGGAGAGACCACCAAGAATAAGACAGTTATAAGGTATTGTTGTGGATGGAAGGGTAGGGATAAGCGTAAAAAAAGACTATATTAAAACAATGATGTCTGGAATGATATAAAGGAAGTATCATGGGAATACAGAGAAAAGAAATATTAATTTCACAAGGGGAATTTGGAAACAGAGTTTAACTAAAAGGAAATGTTCAGTTTTTCAACAAGCACCTTACAGAGCCCTTTAAAAGGTATATTGTGATTCTAAGAACTACAGCTCAGTTACCAACCTAACTATACATGGCATCATCAAGGAAGATGAGCACATGTATTGTACCTTTACAAAATTCTGATTACAAGCGAGCTGATCATCTTCATATGGTTGTAATTATGCGTAATCATTTCACATTTCATTTGATTAATTCTACTTCTTTACGTACAAATACATACTGATGTGGGCCTCCCTTACCTTGCACATTGTTCTAATTATTGTTTCATTTTATTTAGTAATGTAATGAAAGTGGAGCATTCAATCAAGACATTATCACTCATACTTTGAAGAGAATATTATTAATTATGTAGTATCAAGATTGCCGATGCAGGGCTATGCAGAAGGTTGCCTAATTACCCAATGATTTCAAGAACAATTTACACTGTCAATCTGAGTAAAAAACAATAATAATAATCAACATGCTGTGTTTTCACTATTTCCTCTTTTTCCACTTTATCTTCTTCATTGATACACTTGGCTAACACATGCAAATAAATCCATTTGGTAATTCTATAAATTTGACACTCCAGGTCTGGATTTTTTTCTACAGTTAAAACATTTCCATTTTATCCTTCCACCCCATTTCATTTCTTTCATTAAAAGTAACACAATTTACTGGCCACATTCCTAGAAAGAAACTAGTATAATATTTAATGCTTTATTTTAGAATTTTTCATAACACTACAATAAGACAATTTGTTACTTAAAATCTACTATTTGTTAAACCTAATGTTAAAAAGGAAAACAAGGGCATTAGTAAATTTTGAAAAAATAAATATCACGATGTAAGGTTTACTAAAAATTTTGCTAATATGGATATCGAGGCCCAGTTTGAAAGATTAACACTATGTTTACAATTCTAATTTCTATAAATTGCTTTATAGCATGCACGAAAACTGAAATTTCCATATCTGATGCAATAATTCTCATTCTTTACGGAATAGAAGTTCTGCCAAGAGCAGCTGAGATAACCACTAGTGTAACAAATATATAGCTTAGAGTACAGGGTTAAAATTGGATGACAATCCTATGAATAATTAAATTTTATTAATTTGTAGCTGATTATATCAATAACCTAGTAATGTTCTTGGGTTAACATTTGAACTACATGTTCAAAATAATTAACTAGGATGAGTAAAGAAAGGTAAATTTCTAAAAGAAAAGCCATGACATCAGTATTTTTTAACAAAACTCCACAGGTGATTCTTCTGTTCACAAAAATCAGAAAACTATTGAGTTTAAAAAATGTTTCTCACAGCAGCTCTGACAAATGGTTTATATCCTAAATATATAAAAAACTCATACAACTCAACACTACACAAACAACCCAAATAAAAATTGGACAGAGGACCTAACCACGCACTTCTCCAAAAAAGTCATACAAATGCCCAACAGATATATGAAAAGATGCTCAACTTCACTAGCTGTTAGAGAGATGCAAATCAAAACTACAATGAGATCTGACCTCACACCTGTTAGAATGGCTATTGCTAACATGACAAGTAATAACAGCTATTGCTAGAGCAAAAGGAACCTCATTCACTGCTGGTAAAAATGTACACTGGTGCAGCCCCTATGTACAGAGGCTCCTCTAAAAATTAACAATAGAGTTACCATATGACCGAGCAACCCCTATCCTGGGTATCTACTGGAAAGTTTTGAAAACATTTCTTCCCAAAGACGTATGTACCTCTATGTTCATTGCAGCATTATTCATGGTGGCCAAGACACAGAAGCAGCCCAACGTGTTCTTTGCTAGGTGATTAGATAAAGATGTGATACATATATACAATGGAATATTACTTAGCCATCAGAAAAATGAAATACTTCTATTTGTGACGATGTGGATGGCTCTTGAGAATATCATGCTAAGCAAAATAAGTAAGACAGAGAAGTTAAGGACTATTAGGTTGACAAAAATTTCATTTTTTTTTTCATAAGATGGCTCTAGTAGCATTCATTGTCTTTAATTTCATTCAAAACAATTTTGTTAGATTGTATTGTGGGAACTGTTATATCAATGTGTATTTTTAAAAAACTTTTCAAAATTGGTGAATTTTTGTGTAGCTACTTTAATATTGAACATAGAAGAAAATACACAATATTTTTTGCATATTGTGCTAATTGCTTCAAGAAATGTAAAGATGCAACTAAAACACACAAAAAAATATTTGGGCAGTGAATGGAGAACGTGCTGTGACTAACTGAAAGTGTCAAACGTGGTTTGTGAAGTTTTGTGCAGGACAATGCTCTAAGGTCAGGTAGACCAGTTGATATTGATAATGAACAATCAATGTTATACCAGGCAGGAGGTAGCCAACATACTCAAAATACCCAAATCAAAAAGATATTGATGAAAATTTAAAATGTGTCTTTTATTTTATGGGGAAAAAATACAGACATTTTTGGCAACCCAATATATTATTTCAATTATGTGTGGGATATAAAAATGAAAGCAGCCAATGAACAAACAAGGACAAACAAATAAAAACTCATAGACACAGAAAACGCTACGAAGGCTACCAGAGGGATAGTAACGAGAAAAGGGGGTCAGATATATGGTGATGGAAGAAGATTGACTTTGGGTGGTGGGCACACAATGCCATATACAGATGATGCATCATAGAATTGTACACTTGAAAGCTATATAATTTTATAAGTCAATGTCACCCAAGTAAATTTAATAAAAAAATTTAAAAAATTAAATATGGTTTTCAATTCTGGATTTTTTAGTGCTCTTTCTAGACCAATTTAATAGACTCTTTCAAAGTGAAACTCAGATACTAGGATATTTTTTTAAAACTTCCTCCAGATGATTGCAATGTGTAACTAGTTTGAGAATTTGGCTGGAGCACACAGTAAAATGATCTTTCCAACATGTGGAATTTTATCTACATCAGCGAGCTAAATTAAAAACAATTGAAAGACGTGAAAGGCTCAAGGCATAGTTTTCTGATTCGGTGGAGCAAAGGTCACTCACATCTCACTCATGGTATTTACCTACAGAAGTTGAAAACTTATTTCTACAGAAAATATGCTCATGGATGTTTATAGCAGTTTTACTCATAATTGACAAACCTTGGACACAACCAAGATGTTTTTCCGTAGGTGAATGGGTGAAGAGTGGTACCTCCAGGCAATGGAATGTTGTTCAGCACTAACAAGAGATGAGCTAAGGAGCCATGAAAAGACATGGAAGAATCTTAAATGTGTATGACTAAGGAAAAGAAGCCAACTTGAAATGGATACATACTGTATGCTTCCAACTGTATGACATTCTGCAAAAGGCAAAAGTATGAAAGCAGTAAAAAGATCAGAGGCTGCCAGGGCTCAGCAGGCAAGAAGGGATGAATAGGTGGAGCACATAAGACACTTAGGGCAGTGAAATTATTCTGTATAATACTACAATGAGGGACATATGTTATTATAGATTTGTTCACACCCTTAGAAGGTATCACACCAAGAGTGAAGCTTAACATAAATTATGGACTTTGAGTGATAATGATATGTCAATGTAGGTTCATCAATTATAGCAAATGTGACTCTTTGGTCCAGGGAATGTTGATAATAGGTGAGTTAAGCAAATATGGGAGCAAAGGAAATACCTGTAACTTTCTGTCAATTTTCATATAAACCCAAAACTTTTTCAAAAATTTAGTCTCTTATTTTTAGAACAGAATCAAAAAATCTTGCTTGATCAATACCTTGAAAATTTGGGAGTAACTTTGATGTTTAATTCAGCACTATATATGAACCACATGGAGAATAGGGGAAAAAATAGATCATTGGATTTATAATTTGTGAAAAATAAAACTTTAATGTCATGAAAATTTTGTAATATTCACCTTTATTTGCTATATTTTTCTTGGAGAGAATATACCAAAAGGAAGAACATCTCCAGGAGAGGCTTCACAAACTGAAAATTATTATTGACATCAAGCTACATGTATTATTATAAAACACAATACCAGCATTGTCAGTTTTCAATTTGAATCTTAGTATTAAAAGGTATTTGCTATGGGATCAGCAAGTTACAGCAAAGAACAGAAAGCGAAGAGGGAATATAATTGGGATAAATTCCCAGTTTTCAGGAAAAAAAATAGGCATATATGCATAAATATAAAAAGCTTGTGTGCACAGTTAGGGTTGTTTCAAAAAAATCTGAATTCTTCATATGGACTCTGTTCGTCCTGTGAATCCCCAGTGAAGAATCTCTAAGTTAGAAGAAATGATTTTGAACAGGATGAATAGGAGAAAAGCCCCAAACCTCAAATTTGGGACAGAAGTCTAGGAGCAATTAGGCAGACCAAACTGGGAATCTGAATTATGTATGAAATCACGATCTATGTATTCATTTTATGTGTTTATTTAATGCCCATTTTTTCCAGACCTTTGATATATGCTAAATATCTAACATGAAGACAAAAATCCATGCCATCAAGAAACTCACAATTTGGGATGGTCTGTTTGTTAGGATCAAGTCAAGTAAAGATCAATAACAAAGACAGATAAAAATTAAAATATGTACATACAGTAGGTTGGAGCAATGGGCCAAATGATATCCAGACACCAAGACCAGAGGACAGAATGACAGGACTTAACAAAAAGCTAATGGATCCTTCAGAAAAAGATTTTATCATGTGGGTATTAATTTTTTATCAGCTGTTTAAAGATTTTTCAATGCTAGTGCTCCTTTAATCACTTTTGTTGATAAATTTAAATAGATTTCTAATAATAAGCAAAATTTTATTATCAGAATTTATCACAATGATAATTTTTATTTTAATGTGTTTCAGATTTCCTTTTGCTAATATTTTAAAGGACATTTTGCATAGATTCACAAGTGAGGTTAGTGTATGGTACTTTTCATTTGAATATTATTTTTAAATTTGATACAATGATACGATATTATATTTGCTTTGTAAATAGATTTCGTCTTCACAACTCTGAAACAGTGTAAGTAAAAGTGGAATGTTTTTTTCTGAAAGGTTTAAAAGAATTGATTGACAGAGGGACGCAGATTTGGTGCACTTAACTGTTCTAATTTTTTTTCCATGATATCTGGTCAATTTACTTTATCCAGCACTCTGGGTTATATTTTGGAAATTTATATTCGGTTTAAAAAATTTATTTTCTCTAATTTTCACAGAGTTTAACATTATAGTACTTTATTGTTTTTTGATATATAACTTGATATCACTTTTCTTCCTTTTTTTCATATAGGCCTAGCGGTGTTTCCTTTTCAAAGAACCAATGATATTTAAAATGTGCTTGTTGTTTTTCAGTCCATTAACTTCTGCTTTTATCTTCACTCTACTCTTTCTTAGGGTTTCCTTTGGCTTGTTTCGTTGGTTATTTTCAAACTATTTTAAATTATTAAATAATTAAAATAAATTATTCCTTGTTTATGAATATAAATATTTTAGACATAAATATTCAAGTATTTTGTTAACTTCTAAAGGTTTAGATATAAAGTGTTTACTTATTATTATTTATAAATTATATGGCAATTTAGAACTGATTTCATTTTTTACCACAAAATAATCATTAAGAGTAATTTGTGTTTATAATATGTATTTTTCTGAGGTTCTTGTTTTTCTAGGTTTACATGTTTACTAATTTTAAGATTCAGCTCTTATAATTTCTGTTCTTTTGAAGTTTTATGTTCCCCCAGCCCTTGAAAAGAAAGTTTATTCCCTGTTTTAAGGATGTGAATTGTGGACTCGAAGAGGACTGCATCCTTCCGCTGCAGCACAGGAGAAACGTGTACAGGTTAACTGTGCTGCATCCACTTCTGGGGGGCCCCCCTGGCCAAGCAAGGACACCAGCAACTGCCTCATCTCCCTCTGTCTCTTCTGCCTGTGAGTAAAGCATTGTTCCATCAGGGCTTCACCGCACTGTTTCCTTTGGCAACTCCAGTATCAGAATGCAGTGAGCAGACACGTTCAGACTTTTACTCCTGATTAAAAAAAGCATAACAACAGATGCCGCTTGCTTAACCAATTCACTAATACCCCGCTACTTTATCCTGCTGGTTCCACTTTCATGCACACATTTTCTTATATGTGTGAGGTATTTTAAAAGCATTCATTGAAAAAAAGAACACATAAATGAATAAAGGAGGCCCAGACTGCAAAATGTATGTGATTAAGGTCTTCTACAAAGGTCAATATGGAGTAATTTTACGTTGGAAGGGAAAAAATGTTCATTTCAAACTTACTTCCATTAAGTCAATAAATGACGTTCTTGAAAGTTATGTGTTTATCATTGCTGTCACTTACTGTAATTATGCAATGCTTGCTTTGAAAAAGGACAAGCAGTTCTGAACCATGTGGCAAATGATACTTGATATAATGTAAGCAATTTATAACTGGCTAACTCTTGAACAGTCTAACAGCTGTAATAAATACTTCAAGTAATGTTTAACTGGTATGGAAATAATTGTCAAATTAGTAATACACCACTACAGAATGAAAAGAACTTTATTTGTTTAAGTATATTCTCTACAGTTGTGAGAATAAATAATTATGGAGGTTAAAAGAAAAAGAAAGTCACATTATTAATGTAGAACTTCTACTAAATAATCATTAAAATGTTTTTTTAATATTCTTCAAAGGCCCCATTATGGGGTATTAAAACATTGTTTCTAAATGTTGATCAAAAAACATTAATTTGATCTTTAATTTAGGTGTAAAGATTGCCATAAAAATATGTCTGTAATCTCCTTTTACTACCTCTTTTGGAAGCACGTATCTTTAAGCAAAAGTGATTATCACAATGTTTTTGTTAAACTATGAACATCTATTATTAATCTTAGGTAGTGCCACTGACAGGAGGAATCCAAGGATGAAAAGTGCTAAAACATGTATTATATCTGTTACTATAATTTATGATCATCAAGTATTTATCATTTTCTGAAGTTTTAATATTTGCTATTTTCAGTGCTTTTATCCTCCTACAACAAAGCAGATCAAGGGTTGGGTTTTTGTCACCACTCAACCCTTGGTAAGCCACAGGACCTTTGAAGGCACTTAGGAGGACTCAAAAACATCTCATGGGATGCATGCATGAATGCATAGTCGTATCACTTAATTTTTTTATATCTGGTGACTTAGCAGAATACATGTTCAGAGAGGACTTAGGTGATCATTTTGGTGATTGGAGAAGTCCTCCCTGAAAAGATGGTCTTTAGCTAAAATATTTTTCTAACTTTTTAAATCACTGATGTTCAGTCTTTCTTCTTTTTCATATATGCATTTATAATTCTATATTTCCTGTTAGCAAACTATAGCTGCATCCTCCAATTTTTCATAAGTCATATTTATTCATTTCCATTTTGAGGTTTGCTTTAAATCTAAAAGTTATGATAAATGTGTTATATGAATTCAAATTATTTGTGGAATTTCTAGCATTCTTTTTGTTATGGTTTCTCTTTTAATTCTACTGGATATGAAACATGCTCTCTATGATTTCATTCATTTGAAATTGTTTTATTATTTGCTTTATGCATCAGCATATGTTCAGTTGCAGTAAATTATCTTTGAGCGACCTAAAGAAATCTTTATTCTTCATTTGTTGGGTGCAGTATCATTTGTATGATAATTAAGTCATATTTGTTGACTTCATTTATCCTAATTTTCAATATGTTTGTACTATATGTAACTGAGATAATTATCTGAAAATCCTCGAATATGATTGTGGATGTATATTATTTATTCTTGTATCTCTTATTTGTTTTATATATTTGAATTTATATTAATGGGTTTTTTAAATTTAGAATTGCTATATTTTCTTAGTATATCAAAACTTCTTTCATTATGTCAAATAATTTGCATAAGGTTTTACCTTACTTTGATATTAAAAATGTTTTATCAGTTTTCTATCATGTAGTATTTGCATGGCATATATTTTTTCAGATCCTGATTTTTATTTTTCTAAGCATGTCTCTTTTAAGCAGCATATGGTTGTTTGTTAATGAATTCTAATGTTTTTCACCATTTAACAATAATATTTCATATAATAACTCATACATTTAAGTTTTAAAGTAACATTTACTATTAGCATTTAATTGGCATCTATCTATGTTTCTTTCCTTCATTACTGGGCAACTTTCAATGGATTGCTTTTATTCCATATTTTTACCTCAATTAGCTTTTTGATGTACAATCTTAGAGTATTAATATAGTGATTACTCTAGAGATTGCAACTCTAGAGACTTCAAATCCTTGACTTATTCAAGTCTAATCATACCATTTGTATTCTATACTATTATATCTACAAAAATTTAGTCTCTTCTTTTTCTCAATTATTTCTTTCTATGACTTGAGTCAGACTTTCAAAATGGCCATTACACTGTGTCCTCTGAGTAGGGTAATTGTATGCCTAGATTTGACCAATCAGTCCAAATTTACACATATGGATAACAATTAATATCTATTAACTGAATGACAAACTTTCACTCTCAAAACTCTCTTATTTGAAAATAAGTTGTATTGTCTTCTCACTGATATCTCGGTTTTAACCTTTTGATGTTTTCTATTTTATATGCTTCTTCAAACTTCAGTCTTGATGTTTTTTTGTGACCGATCTTCCTGTTCAAAGACTTTCTTTCTTTACCTGTGCCTAATCTGTTGTTTAACCCATTGATTTAGATTTTAAATGTTATATATTTATTTTATTTATATATTTATGTATATATATATTTTTTAATTTTTTATGGCTTTATTATCAATCTCAGTGATCTTTCCTATTACTTCCTCTGGATATCTTCATTACTTGGATTCTCTATAAATCTCCATTTTTTGTCTATTATTGGTCTTGTTTTTCAGTGATATAGCATTGCCTCTCTGTAATGTAATATTATTTTTAATTGTACAATAGAAAATGTATATAAAATATTACAATGATAATTTAATATTATGATTAATGTTTTCCTCCATAAAGGAGGACTTAAATCTCCCTGTGATAAGTGACTGCTTTAGGAAAAACAATAATCTCAGGACATCTTAATTCAATTAGTTTTAAAATATTTTCTTGATTATTTCAAAAAATGTTCTAAATTTTATAAATATTCTAAATATTGTTCTAAGTATTCATAACAGAAAAGAGAAACTTGTAAATATTCACATTGTAACATAAAACTGTTAACCTTTGAGTGTTTAAAATTTTAATTCTTGTCATCATTACTAAATATTTTAAATTTTAAAATACAATCCATAATAATTTTATATTACATCAACGGAAGTATGTAAAATTTGTGGTAGAACAATTATTTCCATGGTAACATCAATCTTGTCATAAAAACTGCAAGAAATAAATGTATTAGAAAGTAGTTGGACCCAAATGTAAAATCCTCTAGTAATTAGAAATAACAACCAAAGAATTTAAAGGGAACTGTAGGGAATGCAAAGTATGTTTTTGAAAGAAATAGAGCTATCTTATATCATTGTATTTTGATTCAAATCATTTATTGAAAATAAATGCCAAATAGTGCATGGCATGAAAAGCTTTAAGCAATGTTTTATCAGTACACAGCACCTTAACTTCAAGCATAATAAGGAAACTGAATAGCCCATGGACAGACAGATTCAACACCAATGTAAGTTGCATAAAAACAAGATACCTTGGAAGTAGAATGCTTGTCCACATTAGGTAAATACATTATTCTTTAAAGAGATGAGAAAATGGAATTTTTCTAAAATAATTATTCTTGGAATTCTACTGCTAAAGAATATTTATGGAATTCTATTTTATGAAATATTTTGATACATTTATATTTTTTAATTAAAATCCAAAAATTGAAAATTTCATTACTCCTCAAAAATTTGCCTTAGGACACATAGATTCCAATGTTACTGATTTGCTTGCTTCTAATTATTGCTACTTCAGTTTTCAGAGGTTTTTTCTTGGATTCATATATTTTCTCATTCAATTTTTTGTTTTTATGCAACATGTATATGAGCATATTACTATATGTGTCAATGGACCTGTTGATTAGGACTCTTAAGGGAGCGCGGGAGAAGGACATAAACTTTGGGTACTTTAGACAACTTAATTATTTTAATAGTTTTTAAAATGATTTTTAACTCATTAAATTTCAACTCATTATATTTACATTATGATCATAAAAATAATCAGCAGAAGATTGCCAACCTCATCTTTCTCTCTAATGGATATATATCTGGTAGCTTAGTTCTAATGTAGAATATGACATATAACTGAAATGATCAATAGGATGAAATGAACATTAAGAAAAATATAACATCTAAGAGGCATATTTTATGGATATGGTTCTTAAAGAACCTCAAAACCATGGAATGTGTTCATCTGAAATGTATAAGATATGTACTTGGTGGCCAGTAGTGGATTTCAAAATAGTTAATGAGCTTCAGTTATTAGATTATCATTGCTCTAATCACCCACATCTTATAACTTGCTACTCATAGTAAAGATCAAGTACCAACAGCATAAACACACCACTGAGAACTTGCTATAATTACAGAAGCTCGGGTCCCACTCAAGATTTTCTGATTCCGAATCTGCATTTTCATAAGATCCAAGGTGATTTTCAGGCATATTAAATTTTGAAATGTACTAGATCTTCTCTGAAATCTTCATTTACAGATAAGCAGCATATATTCTTTACATAGCCCATTCTTAAGGTTCCATATTCTATCTTAATGACTTAAATAATACAAATCAACGCTTCAGAGTCTCTGAGCTTTCTGACTCCCTTACCTGTCTGTACTCTATAGAGTTTGCAAAACCAGTTCTATAAGATCTGCTAGGTCTATATCCTGATGACTCTCATGATGGGATCATAAAATAGGGTTATATCAGTAAAACAAGCTCTCTAAAGAGAAAAGAACTCTAAATTGAGTAGTTTTTTTAACATTTTTGTGTTGTAAGTAACTATGTTAAATATGAACGTTATAATAAAAGCAGAATGTAGTCAATAATTTTCACAATATATTTGCATAAATTTAAAAATACTGTTAATATTATAAATTTGTCTAACACTTATCATGTGTCGCAGTACTTTGTGGTCGAGGGCACGCAAGTAATTCCAGCAGACAGAATGTGGGAAGGACGGAGGGCTGCTGCAGACTCAGGCAGGTCAACACTGAGCAGTGCGAGCACCCTCCTTTTATTGGATTTTGCAGATATGCTAATCAATAGGGAGGGTCCAGAAATGAGCTCCCAAGCACATTCCAGGAATGATTACAATGTACTTGAAACTTACAACAGAAGAAGCTTAAAGGATTAACTGAAGAGAACGCTTCCTGATAAACAAGTCTGTATATCATCTATAGATTCAAAAACAGAAAAACAAAAATCCAACCATCTATTCTTTTAAGACTATGGAACAGATGCACTGTTCCTTAAACACTAACAGAAAGCAATCAAGGTTAAACACCACTTGTGCTTAGTTTTGTTTGATTTCCTTACCAACATCAGGGAAGATGGAGTACTCAGCAAGATTCTTTTTAAGTCACAGGATGTCTTTAAGATCCTGAGGCCTGAGCAGTCAGAGACTGTCTGCTGGCACCAGCGAGTCCAGCTCGCTACTCGGATCATTAAACACCTGGACTGAGAGGCATATAAACATACCTCAAATCAGAAGTCTTGATTTCCAGCATCATCATGCACCAGATACTTGTAAGCACTTTCACATATACTTGCCATTTAATTATTACAGATATCTGATGAAGGAGGTACCAAAATTGTTTTACATAAAGGAGACTGAAAGCTAAGAAAAATTAAGTGGCTTTCCTAAATTAACACAGCTAGAAAGTAATGGGCGAGAATTCAAACCAGGTGGCTTACCATCAAGTGAACACAATGTGAAATATAACATAAAGAATCTTAAAATCTTAGAAACATTATGTAACAGGAAATTTTTATTTTATCTCATTCCATAAATTAACCTTTGTTTAAATTCCTCATTTAAGCCCAGGAGGGTTTTTGTG
This sequence comes from Furipterus horrens, assembly GCF_987537825.1. Taxonomy (NCBI): domain Eukaryota; kingdom Metazoa; phylum Chordata; class Mammalia; order Chiroptera; family Furipteridae; genus Furipterus; species Furipterus horrens. Next base: position 200,120,687 of record NW_028327172.1, on the reverse strand, counting down.
TTTCTTTGTTAGTTACTTTGTTTGTTTTAGAGAGAAGGGAATAGAGGGAGAAAGAGAGGAAAAAGGATACCCATCGATTGCCTTTCATGTGCACCCTGACTGGGAACCCAACGAGTAACCCTTTGGTTTGTGGGATGATGCCCAACCAACTGAGCCACATCTGCGGCCAGGGTGAGTCCAGGAAGGGTCTTAAAGGACAGAAGTCCCTGGACCAGATACAAGCAGGACGTTATCAACAAGATCAACCTGTATGGAATGATGGAGGGAAACGGAAGATAAAAGGCAATGACTCAAGGGCAAGTGGGTGGAGCTGAGGTCAAAAGATGGGAGAAGAAACCCAAAATGAAATGTTAGGGTCTGTAAAGTCTTCTGTCTCAAGAGCAAAAAGTATAAATTCTGAACATTCAGTAATACTGTTTTCCCTTTTTATGTGAACCCTAGATTTCCTGAGGGAGAAAGTAGTGCCACCAAGGGACTAAATCGGGCCAAAGGTTTTGGATTTATTTTTAAGTTAATTACACTTATCATTCTCAGTGTTTTCTATGGAACAAAAGAGTTTTGGCTCTCAATGTTGGCTCAGTTCTTACTCAGCCTTGAAACTAAAGGAGAGTTCTTAACTGAAACCTTCTTACAGACAATTCAAGTCCCAGCTTTAAATATTCAATATTACTTACCATACAGAAATTTATAATCATTCCCTTAACATTACAACTTTTATCCAAGACCCCCAGCTAGTATAACCATGCATCTAGACACTCCATTTTCCTCCCTGCCTGTTTTTAGGAAGAACTGATAAACAGATCCCACAATTCTATTGTCTAATGCTTTACTTTTGTATTAGAAGACATTAAGAGTAAGGAAATTTACATTAATTAAATCCTTGCTATATGCCAAGGACCAGGCCATGTCATTTTCTTTCATCATTTGCAACAATCATAGAAAAGTATCCTTGTTTTACAGATGACAGAATCAAGGCTCAGAGTGGTTAATGTCTTGCCTCACTCACAGAGAAGGGAGTAAAATTAGAAAATAAACTGAAGTCTGACTCCAAAGTTCTTTGCTTTTTCACCATATCATGCTACTTCCACCACACAATGTATAAATTCCCCTCTTTCTTTTGATCTTAGATAAGAACATCATCTTTATATCACTCACTTTCCCTACCTTTGATTCATTAACTGCATAAAATCCATACATTTTAAAATACTAACCTTTATCCCTAAAATAAGTAAATCCATGTATGGACCTTCAAGGAATTGAGGAGTTGCTGCTTTTTTTTATTTCCTGAAAATTATAAAACATATTTAGAGTTCCACTCTCAATCTAGATGGAGTAACTGGAATCATATTTACCCTCCAACTTGGAATGCCCAAAACCAACAAAACAAGCATAAAAAGAATGCTTTTTTAAACAGTAGACATCAGTGTTCAAGAGGCAGTGATTCCTAAGACATGCAAAATTCATAAGCTTTCTGTTGCGGCTGTAATCAATTACTGCAAACTTAGTAGCTTAAAACAATAAAAATTTTTCTCACCTTTCTGGAGGTCAGAAGTCAACATTAATTTCATTGGACCAAAGTGAAGATACTGGCAGGGCTGATTCCTTGTAGAGTTTCTGAGTATAGAACGTTTCCTCACCCCTTTCAGCTTTTAGGGGTCACCTGTATGCCTTGGCACACCACTAACTTCATTTTTAAAGTACATCACCCCCTTTGCTCTTTCCAGCATCACATCACCCAGGCAGCCGGAGGAAACATGAGGGTGTATCAGAAAGGCCAGGGTTTGGGAGTCTTTTTGTTGGGGGGAGTTTAGGAAGAGGGTGGAGAAGGTTAATATGTCAATTTTCTCCAATTGTCTACAGATCTAATGTAATTCCAGGCAAAAACCACTACAGGTTTTTTTTATTTTGTTTTGTTTTGTTTTGTTTGGGCGGGAGGGGTCGTAGAAATTGATGAACTGATTCTAATATTCACTTGGAAATGCAAAGAACTTAAAACAACTAAAAACATCTAAAGGAGAAAAATTGAGGGGATTGATATTACATGATTTTAATACTTATTATAAAATATAGTAATTAATAAGCTATGGTTTTGACATAAATCTAAATATGAAAGTACAACAGAATAAAGTTTAAAAATAGACCCATAGGTACATTGACAATTTATTTTTGACAGAACTGCTAAATACAACTCAGTGAAAAATGATAGTCTCATCTACAAATTGGTGCTAGAATAATTGAATAGTCTTATGCAAATCAAATTGGAGCTTTGATTCATATCTCATAATGGATAAAGATCAACTCAGAAAAATTCATAGACCTAAAATAGAACCTAAAATGATAAAACTTCTAGAATAGGAAGAAACCATTGTGAACTGAGATTAAACAAAATTTTTTAAATTAGGGCATAAAAAATATTTTCTGTGTATCTTACAATCTTCTAAATATAAAACAGGAACTTCAAATTCTGACCAAAAGCCACATTACAAGTCTTGAATGCAATTTTGATAGGATTGTACAGACAAATACGGAAAAGTAGCCTCTGAAGCAGAAACCCTACAATATCATCCAATGTGATATTAGGCTCCTTGACTCCAATCCATATCGCCTATTTATACTGTTTGATATATAGAGCTAAGCACATTATGTAATGCTAAGAATACATGGCATTTACTAGTAAGTATGCAATCAATAGCACTCTGATTGTATTGAGGATGCTAATGTTTACAGCTGTAAACTAGAGAATTGGGCCAACAAGTCAAGAAAACATATGGGTCATAGAGAATACAAAGAAAGATGTTAAAAGAATGTGAACAATGTAGGCTACAAGTACCTGGATGCAGTTCTCTGTAATTCATTCCTCTTACCAAGAGAGAAAACAACACTTCAAAATATGGATAAAGGTTAAGTGCAGCAATGCTGCAATGACCTCAATTGATACGTAGCTTTAGAGAGAAAAAAAAAACTTTAATCTTTTAACCCACTAAGAATCAGCTTGTTTGTTACAACAACATAACCTAACCTATCCTAATCAATGGTGGTGGGGAGGCCAGAAAAAAGGGCAACTCCGAATGAAGTCTTAAACTTTGTACAAAGTGATTAAACGGAATAAATAGAAATGTTTGATTGATCTAGGAAGTGGTTACATGAGTACACTCAGTTTATAAAAATGCACTGATCTGTAGACTTATGGGTATTTTCCTATACATGTGTGTAAAAAGATACAGGCATATGCATAAACTTCCCAGAATGTATCCAGCCATGTAATATGAAAAATAGAGACATTTATTGAAGATACAAGAAACATTGTCCAAAGGACAATGATGTCTCAGTCCCCTTCAAAGTAGGCATTTTGGGACCTCACACAGTACTTCCAATTGCCATCAGATGTCCCATCATATTTTTTTAGATCTCATCCACTGTCTGAAATGTCTTCCTTTTCAAATGTGATTTTAGTTTTGGGAAAAGCCAGAACTCACAAGGCAGGGCACCAAATCTGGGCTATAGGGGGATTGAGTCACCTGCACAAGACATGATGCATGAGCAGGTGTGTTGTCATGATGAACCTGCCAATCACCAGTTGCCCACAGCTGTGGCCCTCTGAATCATCCATCCATGAAGAAATGTTCAAGCTTAACACAAAATTTGATGCAGAATTATTACCTTACTCAGTCATTTTGAATGTGATGGCCACACAGTACACATGCTCACTCAATGGCATCTACTGCCCCCACTGACTAGAACAGTGAAGCCATTGTTGTTCACACATGTGCATTCCAGTACACTCTCCTTGGCTGCCAGGTTACATCAAAGTCGTGCAAACTCTTCTCATTATACTAACAATGGCTGAACTCTTTGCAGAAAGACCTCATATACACACCTAAAATCTTCCACTGTAATTTTTTTTTAATATGCCAGTAAAGTTTGAATCGATGTTCTGTTTTGTGGAAGTTGAATAATTTCAGTAAAGAAACAGGATGATAGACAGGAAGCATTTCAGATTATCTGAAAGCCATACGCAGAACTATTTGGAGACAGAAAAAATGAACTTGAGAAGCCAGTGAGAAGGGGATTATGGAAGTATAGTTTTGTGTTAATCAAGTAAAGATGAAATATATTTTTTGCTTGGAAAAAAGGTTCTTTTTTTGTTTTTTTTTCTTGTTTTTTTTTTTTTGTTTTTTTTAATTCTAGAGGGCATGCTTACAATAGATGTGATTAAATGTAACATGACAGAGAGAAATGACAGAAAATTTGTTCCAAGATGTTAGACTTCAGGCAACATTTAGATAGTCCTAAAGCACAGATTTAAAAAATCAAGCACAGAAGTTGCTTTCTAGAAAAGCTTGGTGTTCTCTCTTAGTTGTAGACAGTTTAGAATAAGCACATACATCAAAAACAAGATAGCCTGGGCCAGGAAAATAAAGAGGCAGCATAAATTTAAGGTTGATTTGATTTCTTTAACATTCAAATAATAAGCTCAACTAAAACTTTATCTTTTTAGTGTAATTTTCTGATTGAACTTTATCATTTGTTTTCTAAATTTTTGTTGATTCTGTTTTGCCAAAACTTCCATTCCACATAATGAATTAATAATATCTCTTGCTCTTAGTGGATTCTGAATAATATATCTAAAATACTCAAAGATAGCACATTTTTCTAATTTCAGCAGTTTTGAAAATCAAACTCTTGATCATCACAAACTAGCAGAATATAGATGTAAAGGAAAGTTAGACACACGTTTTACACATTCATAGTTAATTTGTACATTTCTAAAATGATATCCATAATAACTTAAATATTACAAATTGATCTATATTTGTCATTCTGTTTTGGGTGAAGCACACCTTAAAATTAATGTTTCACAGTTCACTAGAATTGAACATCAAACCAAAATAATAGAATGTATGAGCAGGCAGGAGCCAGCAGAGAATCCAGGAGTTAAACACTTGGTACCAGGCACCAGAAAGGACAGAAAGAAGAAAAAGAAATACCGTCTTGAGACAGAAGTATACATCAGTCACTATTAGCCTGAAGATGGGAGCAGTGAACATAAGAGAAATCAAGTTACATCAACCGTGGGAACCAAGAGAGTACTAAGGGATGACCTGAGACTAAACCATAGAATACCAGGTTGGCGTTGTTAGGCCATTTTCTTCTTAGATGGGCTTCGTCCTAGAAATAGGAGGCAATGTAAGGAAGCCCTACCGATGGAAATCAAGTGACCTCAAGAGTGGAGAAATAAAAACTGCTGAACCCAGGAACCAGGGTGAAACTGACAGCTGATTATTTACTAAGTAACTTCTGTTCCCCTATGGAAGTATAGGCATATCAAAACAGAGTGAGAAGTTGATCATTGAAAGATTATAACAACTGTGTCTACCCTCTGGTCTTCAAGGCTATTTGAAAGCATTCTGATGGCCTACTAGAACAGTGAGACTCTGGTTTGAATGCTCTTGTAAAAAAACAGCTGAGGATCTTGCAAAAGGAGGATGTTGATTTAGTTGGTCTGATGGGGCCTAATCGTCTGCATTTCGAAAATGCTCCCTCAAAATCCTTTGATGCTGGTTTCAACCACCCGAGAGTAACAAGGTGCTAGGAGAGCTTGAGGATTTTAAAACAAAACAGAGCCAAATAAAACAAACATCCTTCAAAAAGGAAGCAAAAGTGTTGGAAAAATGTGACAATAAACACCTAAATTTTTTCTCCATTTTCTCTTTTCTGTTAATTTTTATTGAATTTATCGGGGTGACATTGGTTGACAAAACGGCACAGGTTTCAACTACACAATCCTATAACACATCAGTTGTGTGTTGTATATCCACGCCCCAGTCCAGTCTCCTATGTCACCAATTGTTCCCTCGTTACCTTCTCCTCGCTCCCCCACTCCCTTTCTCTCTGGTAATCGGCATACTGTTGTCTGTGGGGTGTTTTTGTTTTGTTTTGTTTAATTTTTTGCTTAATTCCTTAACCTTTATTACTCAATCCCCTGATCCGCCTTTCCTCTGACAGTTTTCAGTCTGTACTCTGTACAATAAGTCTGTTTCTGTTTTGTTTGTTAGTTTATTGTGTTTATTGGATTCCACATATAAGTAAAATCATATGGTATTTATCTTATGCTGATTGGTTTATATTTCACATAGCATAATACTTCTCAGGTCCATACATGCTGTCACAGAAGGTAAGGTTTTCCTTTTTTAATGGCTGAGTAGTATTCCACTGTTTAAATGTATCACAGCTTTTTTATTCACTCATCTACTGATGGGCACTTGCGCTACTTTCAAATCCTGGCTATTGTAAAAATGTTGGAATAAATAGGGGGCACATAGTTTTTCAGTTCATCATTTTGGGTTCCTTAGGATATATTCCCAGATGTGGGGTTGCTGGTTCATAAGACAGTTCCATTTCTAATTTTTGAGGAAATTCCATACTATTTTCCACAGGAGCTGCATAATCTGCATTCTCACCAACAGTGCATGAGGGTTTGCTTTACTCCACATTCTTGCCAACACTTGTTTGTTGATTTATTGACGGTAGCCATTCTGACAAGCGTAAGTTATATGTCATTGTGGTTTTAATTTGCATTTCTTTGGTAAATAGTGATGTTGAGCGCCTGTTTTTTCATATGTCTATTGGTCATCTGTATGACATCTTTGAAGAAGTATCTATTCAGGTTTTATGCCCATATTTTAATTGGATTGTTTGTCTTTCTGGTTTTGAGTTGTATAAGTTCTTCATATATTTTGTATATTAGCCCCTGTCAGATGCATCATTGACAATATGTTCTCCCATCAATGGGTCGCATTTTTATTTTGTTGATGCTTTTTTTGGCTGTGCAAAAACTTTTTTGTTTGAAGTAACCCCATTTGTAGCCAATTATTTCCAAGATGCTTTACCACCAAAAAACTATGTCATAATACAGAGTTTCTTCTTCAGAGAAATTCCCTGATTTTAGGGCACAAATAAAGAGGAGGGCCTGGGACTACAAGGAAGTGACAGAGAAAACAAAATTGTAGAAAAAGTTAAGCACTTCCCAAATAAAATAGATCGTTAAGTCATCACTACTATTATCACATTTTCCAAAAAAATAGGAGATTAAAAAATTAAGAATTTGCTTAACTTCACTCAAAAAATAAATGTGGGGGTTTTGAATATCCATCCATTTTACTAATGATTCTTGAGCACATTCATTATGTCAGACACCATTAACAAAGCCTACATTCTTAACTACCATATTATAATGACTTTCTAACACCAATCACAAAAACACAAAGAAGAAATTATGGAAAACAGATTTTAATATTAACTTTAAAAAAGGCAACATCTTGCTCTAGCTGGTGTCACTCAGTGGATTAAACACCGGCCTGCAAACTAAAAAGTTGCTGGTTGAATTCCCAGTTAGGGCACATGCGTGAGTTACAGGCCAGGTCCCAGTTTGGGGCATTCAAGAAGCAACTGATCAATGTAACTTTCTCACATTGATATTTTTCCCTCTCTTTCCCCCTTCCTTTCTATTTTTAAATGATTTAATGAAATAAAAATAAAAAGGCAATATCTTTATGTTTAAAGGTAAACAGAAACACAAATTTCAAATGAAAAATAGCTTTATATTTATTTTTCTTGGTATTTAGGTACATAGTTTACTTGATATTAATCATTATTTATTATAAGCCCAATTTCAGTCTCATTTGAAATATGAACAAAACACATATGTGGAATAAGAAAAGTTACTACAATTTTCAAGGCATTGGTATTTCAACAGAACCAGAGACACAATATATCAATCATCTTGAGAAAATTCCTTTAGATAATTATCCTAGACGTGAATCAGTCTAAGCATGATTTAGTGGCAAAATAAATGCAAATCTATTTGATTAATTAATTTGCTCTTAAATCTATAAAACTAATGTACAACATTGTGCTCAAAACAATGCTAAATATTCAAAGATATTTCAGAAACATCTTGAAAGATGAATAATAAGTTGTTTATCTTTATAATTAGTTCTGAAGCTGCTATAAATTTTTAGTCATTAAAACCTGAAATCTATTTAACATAATTGATATACCTGCATATATAATTCTTTTGGTTGTAATCAATTCTATACATAATACATGCCACTTATAGCACACATTATTTTGATTTGTTTCTAATATCTATTTTAAAATATATATATGATTTTTATTTCTATCTGATTTCTGAAAGACATATGTTAAATATTCACAGAATTTGTTTGCTATTTAAACACCCCTTAATTCCTATTTAAATATGTCCTTAAAGCATCCACACTAGAGGTGTAATTAATCATCAAAAACTTATTTAACAAAAGACAGTTTAAAGTTAGTTTTAACATTATTTCACTCTTACAAAACAGATTAATGTATCTTGCAGAAATTTAAGGAGTTAGCTCATTCTATGGGTCCATGCATCTTGGATTCTTATTTTGCATTTTATTTTATTTTGCAGTACTTTATTTTTGTTATTTTGTTCATCCAATTTCCTTACCATTAGCTTTAAATCACTCATAGTAATACATTTTTGGCAATACTTTTAAAATGGACTTGAAAATCCCTCAACAAGTAAAGGGCAAAATAAAACCCTGACTACAGGCATTTTCAAGTCAATATCTTTAGAATGAACTGCCTAATAATGTGGAATCTATTTCATTCTTTTACTTCTCTAAGATTTCACAAAAGGCAAATTGTTTATTAGGGACTGTCTGAATATTCACTCCCTTTCTCTTCTGTGTTATGTTTTATAACCCAGAAATTATTTGGAAAATTTTCCAAATTAGATTAAAATTAATAAATTTAAGTATTTATTCTTTCAGCAAATAATATTGGCTATCCACTATAAACTGGCACTTTGTTACAACTGGTTTCTATTATCAAAAAGCTTAACATATACCAGATATTTACCAACCCGGGGTGAACTACTTACTACTCTTGGTTCAAATACAGGGCTCCCATTCTACTCTGAGTGGGTTAGGAAAGTCTCCCTAAAGAGAATGATATTTAAAACCACTCCCAAAGGATGATTGAAATTGGAGCATGAGGAGTTTAAGAAATGAGAATTCTAGGCAAATTATTACTGAATTAAAGGGATCCATTTTTCTGAATGCATCAAAGCCCAATAAAACATGAACAGGACTTCGCAGCAAAAAGTAAGTGCTTATTTAAGAAAATGATTTCTAGCCCATAGCCACAAGTGAGCCTTGCTCTAAATCCTGGCTCCCTGAGGGCTCCTAGGGAATAGATCATCTACGGGAAAAATCGTTTATCATGGTGACAATGCAGTTGGGGCCCTGGGATCCACTGATCGGTTGGGGCCTGCGTAAGGAGTAGCTGATCACTGTACTGAGTCCTGATGTCAGCCATGGCATTGTTCTATCTGGTTTGTGAGGGTGTGGTCGGTAGCATCATTCTGCTTCCATGGGTCTGGTGCTGAAACACAACTAAGGTCAAGATGTTATCTTTATTTCACCAAAACTCTGTTTCCTTGTTCAACAGATCCGAGGCTTTTTCTTAAGTCAATTTGATGCTGACCAGAACCTGATATCCTAAAGAATCAGTGATTAAGGGCATGCCTGTGCAGTATGTCATGGTTCTATTGGACTGGACAAAGCCAGTTTGAATTAAGGAAAAAGTCATATTAAAACAATGACGTTTTTGCATAGTACAGAAGGGAAAACCACAGGGTAAAGCTCAGAGATGGAAAAGCACATAGTCATCTCAGGAAAGGATGGTCATTGTCAGCAGTCAGGTGACCTTAGACTATGGGAGCTCTTATTAATCATGGAGAGGTAAGCATGGTGAAAGGTCTTTTTTATTAAATGAGTTCATGTATATAAAAATCCTAGGGATGATACCTGCTATAAGAAATCATCAAGTAGATGTTGGATATAGTCATGCATAGTAGTATTGCTTTGATATATTATTATTATTATTCTGATCACCGACTGTTACAAACTAAATGGTTATGTCCCCATGCTCCACTCTGCCCAGATTTGTGTGTGAAAAGCCTAACCCCCAAAATATGAGGAGGTGGGGCCTTTGGGAAGTGATTAGGTCATGAAAGTGGAGCTCTTATGAATGGGATTAGTGCCCTTATAACAGAGGCCAAGGAGAGTTCCTTAGTCCCTTTCATCATCTGAGGACACAGAGTGAAGATAGCCAGCTATGACCACGAAGTAGGCTCTTCCCATGCAAGAAAAATGACCCTACTGAACACACCCTCACAAAAGTTACCAGCCTTCAAACCTATAAGTTTTTGGTGTTTCTGAGACACCCAGTTTATGGTATTTGGTTATAGTAATTCAAATGGACTAAGACTCATCCCCATTAAAAAAATGCTGAGTAGAAGGAATACTATCTATAAATTGGTAACTCATACTTAGATGTATGTGAGTAAAGACATTATAAAACATTTTCAAAATTAATATATGAAAATGAATAAATACAAAGATGGAATGTGCCCTTATAAATTAGGGAGAGATGATAATGTGATCTTTTTAAAACCCACTTCTCCTTACCTTAGCACCATTTTAGCACCCTTATGGTTGATGAGTTTATTTCAGTGTTTTGGAAAAAAAGCAAAAACAAAAAACTACAGTTACTTGGTAAGTGAAATTGAGTTCAAAGTGGGTGACTTAATTTGATATTACAACCACCAGATGTTTAATTGAGTCGCACCTCATTATAAAACCTTTCCCTTCACAAGGATCCAGCTTTACTGCAGGTTCAATCATATTTCCCGACAGGTCTTTTCTTTCAGTGCCTCTTTCTCTCAGTCCTTATGTCGGAAGTAGGTAACATTATGGAACAAAACTCATTTTTGTTTCTATGTTCATGTGCCTTGTTTATCTGCTAAGTATCACTTACGTGATGAATGGTTCTAGCTTAATATTGTGCACATGTACACTTTAAGAAACTAGATTTGTGGTTGTATAAAAAAGGCACGATACATACATGGACCTTTAAAAATAAATGGGAACTTGAAATCTGCCTCAGTTTGATGGGAAACAACAAAGCAGTCAGATCCTGCTAATAAGATCAGAGGGAAAGTATCTCTGGATTACCTAAAATAAATGCAAACATCCCTACCACCTTTAAGAACACGTGTTTCATGTTGAAACAAAGTATATCTGTACATGACAGCTAGTAGCAATTATTTTCTATACATAACTGGGCATACAAGGCCACCTTTGTCCAGAAGAAAATATAAAACTCTTCAGGGAAATAAGTAAGTTCCCAACTATTATGTTCAATTCTGTGTACCTTTACTGGTGGCTGATTTGATAAACCATCACCTCTTAGATTCTTAATCAATAATATACTAACATTTTAAAATCAATTTATTGAGCAATTATTATCTACCTTGCATCATTCTTAGTATCTAAAGTGCAGACTTTAATTTACACCAATCTTGTATGCTGTAAACTATTATTACTCTCATTTTACAAATGAGAGAATTGAGATCTGCTCTGGTTAGACAGCCGGTAAAAGAATGGTTGTGAGTGATTTTCTACATATTAGGGCTTCACTTCTTACCAACCCCAATTTTTTACTATCCACAAGTTGCACAAGTGATTCTTTTCAAACTGATGTAAATTGCAACGTGAATATGGCTTCAAAACAAATCTCCTGCATATTCCCTTCCCACCAGAATCCTAGCTCCTTCGTATACAGAAATGTTGGGGGCAAAGTGTCTTCTTCACTGAGGTGGGTTCTCTTTCTAAGTTGTCTCTTTCACTTTCCTCTTAGTTTGGGTCTTTGAAGGACTTCCTTATAACTTCAGCCTTCCCTAAGTTTTCAGTATCGAGTGCAAGAGTTGTTCTACTACTATACCAACCCTGAGCTCAAAATTATCAGCTTCATACCACTGTTACTATTCAGTTAAGCTGACACCAAGCTTATCATAAAGTGTATAACCCTGAGATTTACTTGTGAAAAATAATAGACACGAGGTCTCTTCAGAAACTATCCAGCCATATAATATGAAAAATTGAGACATTTGTTGAAGAAGGTATAAGATACAAGAAACATTGTACATAAGACAATGATGCCTCAGTCCCCTTCAAAGTAGGCACCTTGAGACCTCACACAGTTCTCCCAATTGCTATCAGCTGCCCCGTTGTATTTTCCTGAATTTCATCGATGTTCTGAAATCTCTTTCTTTTCAAAGGTGATTTTAGTTTTGGGAAAAGTCAGAAGTCACAGGGCAGCAAATCTGGGTTGTAAGGGAATGGAGTCACCAGAGTGATTTGATGTTTCACAAAAAAACTGCATAGGACATGATGCATGGGCAGGTGCATTGTTGTGATGAAGCTGCCAATCACCAGTTGCCCATAGCTGTGGCCTCCTGAATCATCCAGTTTCTGTGGAAGAATGCTCAAGATTAACACATATTTGATATAGATTCATTGTTCTACTCACTCAGTCATTTTGAATATGAGGACCACACAGTACACATGCTCACTCAACAGCATGTACCACCCCCACTGACTAGTACAGTGAAGTCTTCATTGTTCACTCATGCGCATCCCAGTTTACTCTCCTTGGCTGCCAGGTTACAGTGATGCCACAGAAACCATTCTCATTATATTTACAATGCTTAGATTAGGTACAGATGTCGGCAGCCGTCCGTCTCGAGAGACGATGGTGTAGCTTCGTAAAAGTCTATCTGCACCGCCGAGAATGGCTGTGCAGTCCGACTCGGGAGTGACACGGTATCTGTCTCCTCCCGTGTTGAATCGACATCTTGCGATGACGCTGGAGTGTCCTCTCCAGTGAAGCTGAAGCTACAGAGCCTGGGCAGGGTGATATGGAGGGTTTGCTGTTGCCCATGCAGCAGACCCCCCCCTCTCTTCGCAGCTGAAGGGTCCAAGGGAAAGACGGAGTCAATACAGCTTGGCTTTAGGTGCGCCACAGGAGTTGCCGGTGTTGACTACAACGTCAAACCGCCTTAGGGACTCCGGCTCCGGATTTTCTGTCGGGGTTTACTCCCTTAGCCTTTCCCCTGAAGAGGTATGCCGCAAGGCAGCGGAGGTTTTTTGGAGTCAGAGTTTTCCTTCTACAGATGTAGATAGATGATATTGATGTAAATAGATAGAGATAGAGATAGAGATAGAGATAGAGATAGAGATAGAGATGGAGATGACAGAGATAGAGATAGATAACAATCTAGAATCTGAGATAAAACTATGGAGCTATACAAAACCCATGATAATGTAATTTGTAATGTCACTAAAACAAGGGTCAGTGTCAGTCTCTTGTATAACTTGTCAAATGCTTTAACTTAGTTATGGTCTAACTTATTCAAAAGTTCTAGCTTACCTGTTCCCACCCCCAGACCACATATTGTATTTATTTGTGAGAGAGAGAAATGGAGGAAAGAGATGGTAACAGAATAACCCAACCCTAATGACTGCTTGGCCAACTGTGTACTCTTGTAAGTGAAAAATGAGGAATCCTTCTTGTTTGGTTTTCCTCAAACTCCACTGCAAAAAATAAATCTTTCCTGAACCACAGAGAAGACCGGCATGCTCACCTTTATATAATTTACAGAGATCCACATGACACATCTTCTGGTTTGAGTCCACACCTGTCTTTCACCTTGAATCTTGTGTAGCTGCTCAAGGTTTCACCACCACCTCAAACTACCCTAAGAGTTACATGAAGATCCCTGCTAGCCCCCATAGACTATACAGCTCTGTCAGACAATGAAAAGAGATAAAGAAGTAGAACAGGAGCAGCATTTAATAATGTTGATTATATATCATGCCTTGTACTAGGCTCTTTCACATGCAGTATTAACCTGTCTTATAGTAGAAGAGATAAATTATACGAAATTTGCCCATGGTCCTTCTTATTGTCACGTAAGTAATAGTGATGGAGGGGTTTAAAAAAAGTCTTCAAACTATAAGTTCAAAATCCTTATTTCACCATGGTTTTTAAGAATAACTTCTTCTTTCTCTTTATGACAGGATGCAGATTTGGAAAAAAAATATGTGGACTTCTGCTCAAGTCCTTTATGCAATAAAACTTGGAGATATGAAGAGTTTTAAGAAAGCGATATCATCTTTATTAACTAGCTGCAAAAAAACTTTTATTACAAACTCAAAAATGATAAACTTAAAAAATCACTTGAGGAAACATATACTGTCTCCCAGTTTCTGTATTCAGGGGGCTGGGCATGTCCTAGTTGGGTCTTCCTCTAAGTTATAATCAAGGTATGGGCCAAAGCTGCATTTTCATCTGGGTCTTCCAAATTCATGTAGTTGTTGGCTGCCTTCGGTTCCTCATAGGTTGCCAGACTGAGAAACTTCAGTGTCTTGCTGGCTGTCAGCCTGAGGCTGCCCTCAGCAACTTGTCACATAGCCTAATCTACATGGGAGTTCATGACATGATAGTTTGCTTCTTCAAAACTAGCAAAAGAGAGAGTCCCCTAGTATGACAGGCTTTGCAGTCATATAACAAAATCCAGTAGAGATAGTAAATCATGTAAGTCTTATTGCCTTTGTCATATTCTATTGATTAGAAACAATTCACAGGTCCCACCCACATTCAAGGGACAGAGATTACAAGAGAATGAACATGGCGAGGTGACAATCTTGGAAACTACCCACAGTCAGTCTGTTGTATCACTTATTAATAGTTCTTAAACTCAGTTTCCTCATTTATTAAATAGGGATATTAATTCTATTAATTTACATGGCTGAATTAACAAAGTTCCTCACACTGCCTTAAGTAACAAAAATGGATTGCCTCCCAGCTTTGGAAACTAGAAATCCTAGACCAATGTTTGGTAGGGGTGGCTTTGTCTGAGGACTGTGAGGGAGACTCTGTTCCATGAATCTCCTTTAGCTCCCAGGCGAGTTGCTGGTAATCTTTGGCAATTTTTTGGCTTACAAGAATATCACCTTAATCATTGTATCTATCTTCACACAATGTTTTCCTGTGTTCTTATCTGTCAAAAAGGTAAAAACACCTTTTTATAAGGACCCCAATTATATTAGGTTAGGGACTACCCCGATGATCTCATTTTAATTTGATTTTATCTCCAAATAAGTCACATTCTGAGTTACTGAGGGATAAAACTTCAAACAAATGAGTTTTGGGAAGACACAGTGCAATTTATAACACTAATGGTACTAATCATCAGGTTGGTTGTGAGGAGTAGAGATTTATAATAAGGGTTAGTTTATGTCCTTTTTGGTGGTAACCTCAATGAAGTCAGGATTATAATATGATTTTCTTATTTTGAGACAAGACTCCTCATTTTCCAAAGGTCACAAAAGCAATATTATGTTTATTTGCCATTACTGTTTCCCAAAATTTAGCTTATATTCCATTAATTTAAAGAGAATTTCCCTGAGTTTTATAGCCTTTTTGACCATGCATCCCTCTTAATACTAAACACATTTTTATATAAAGCATGATTAATCCTTTATTTCAAATTCATTAAAGTATATTATGGAGTGCCCATTATGTGCCAAGCAACCATTAGTTTATTTAAACAACTTAACATTTGAAAGCAAAGAAACAGAACAATTATTTGACTGGCCTAAGATCACAAAGTAAGGTCAGATAATAACAAGATATCCCTCAATATCAAGTGCTGGATCTGAGGACAAAGTTCTCAGTTGAGGGTAAAAGATGATCCTATCCATCAACAATTTGAAAGTACCAGCCACCTCCCCATAAGGCTGGCTGAGGAGTACTCTTCCCATGACCACATACTCACTCCCCTCAGGTGTAACAAGAGGTTCCAGAGAGGGAAAGAGTTTTCTTTTGAAAAAATGCAACGATCCTGAAGATTGAAGGAAGAGAGAAATGCCTTCTCTCCTCACAGCCGAGAGTATCCTTATGAATAAATAACAAAGGTTAATATCTTAATCAGCTTGGGTCACCAAAATTAAGTGCCTTATACAGGATAGCTTCACAACAGAAATGTATTTTCTCACAGTTCTGGAGGCTGACAGTCCAAGATCAGGGCAATGGCTCTCTTCCCAGTTTGTCTTTTTATTGTGTGTCCACATGGTCCTTCCTCATGGTATGCACATGGAAAGAAGAAAACAAGCTCTCCAGTATCTCCTCCTATAAGGATACCAATTCCATCATGAGTGCTATACCCTCACGACCTTACTTCACCGTAATTTCTTCTCAAAGGCCCCATCTCCAAGTATTTATGCATCTGGGGGAGGGGCGCAATCTTTCAGTTCATAGCAATTACTTTTGAGGAGTCGGGCTTTCACTGGGCAGGAATTGAACCTCCCTGGTGGTTTTGCTTGGTTCTCTCCTCTCCTCCTCATCTTCCACTGCCAGTTGTCCACACCATTAATGAATGGTTCTCTTGTAAATGAATTTCTAGAAAACAATGCCACTGGGGTGTGAGAAAAAAAAGGGCAAGATGGTTCAAGTCTGAGTATTTTCTGCCATACTCATTTCGTCTGTGGACAAGTCCTAAACTCTGACTTCTCAGCTTGATTACGTGGCAACCCCCGCCACTGTCTCTTTATACACTCTGCTAATTGCAGTATCAGTGGAGAGGTCAACACCAATTCCTGTGTTGGTGGAGGAGTGAGAGTGTTGGCAATGGCAACTTGACGAGTCAATGGCAGGTCCCACCTTTAACTTTGGACTGTAAAATACACCTAATCTACTCCACACCCATGAGTTGAAGAAGGGAGAGGATGATCTTCCCTTGGGAACACCGCACTTCTGAAACGGTGAGGTTTTTCTCACATAGTCCACTTTTTATTTCAATGGAAAAATAATTTGGTAGAAAAATGTTGCTTTTCTGCTGTCTGGTGCCTCTCAGCAAACCTAGTAGTCACCTGACACCAACAGCTGCTGATTTATCTGACACAGTGGGATATGAAACAGCTTTTGTCCCCAGATGTGGGCCGTAGTCATCAAACCATGCACTTGGCAATTAACACTACTCTGGAAGACAAATTAGTGACGAGGACAGACAATTGACCTTAAATTTTAACAAGAATCAAAATTACCCTAAGGGGCTTCTTATCCACAGATCTGTGGGTCCCAGGCCCACAGTTATGATTTAGTAAGTTTGAGATAGGGCTTACAATGTGCCTTTTTAACAAGTTCCTTGGTAATACTGCCTCTGGTCTTGAGATCATCCTAGGAATGACCCACATAATCTAAACCCAAGTGCAAGGTACAGTTTCCTATACAAGCATGACTTTTTAGTCATGTTAGATAATTACTGCTCAGAAAAGTTCAGGTTTCATCAATTATATTTATACTAAAAATCAGTGAATTTGTCTTATGCATTTTTCTACTAGCCTTTACAGTAGGTGATTAAAATGCATGTAGGTTTATTGACAAAGCAGAGGATTTAAGGATAATAACCACAGAGTTTTGGCATGTATTTCATGTTCAGTTGCTGCGTAAACCATGTATCTTTTATATTATAGCATTTCCCATCTTCAAAAGGAAAATGTAACAATCAGAATGTTAGTAAATACACTGATATGTTCTATAGGAGATCAATGTAGCCTAATCATTTCTAGAATGATAGACAGCAACTCTTTCTTTAAAACAATAATAGCCAATAAAATGCATTATTGGGTATATCTACTTATATTTATACGATTTAAATGCATTCTAAATTATCTGAGGTTTTTTACTGATATCTATATTCAATACTCTTTTTTGCAAATCTTACTGTAGCTTTATTGAATTGATAGCTATTAAGTATTTTTCTGTTTAAATGTTGCAGGTAAATACTGAACTTAAAGAAAAGGCTACTGGGACTTGAGCTAGAGTAGCAGTGGCTACATGGCTCTGTTATCAAGTGTGTTAATTATTTATTCACACCTGGTTCACCACTGATTAACAAAACCTATTAAGGCCTTCCCTTGAAGACCTTGCTGTTGACATGAATTTGCAGCTGTTGTTGATTTTTTTCCAAATTAGCACATTATGTGTTTGGAAAACAGACAGAAAACAGCTGCAGTGTCTGAATGCATTTATTATGTGCTCTTCTCAAAATGCTATTTAGGCTTACTAGGAAACGATGAAGTCAGAGTGAAATGCACTGTTAACTCTGCACTTCTAGTACTTACGGGTCTATCAGAGACGGAAGGCTAAAGAAGTCATATCTAAGCTTCAGCCTTCAGGTTGGGAATGAATTCCACAAATTTCAGAAGCTGACTGTTCATTAATATGCCTAAAATTAAGTGTCACTCTATAGCAGTTTCCCTTTCAGGTCAGGAAAAGAGGTTAACATAATTAAAAATGCAGATGGCTTTAGATGGATTTAAATGTTTATTAAAATAGCATTACCTTGACTTTCATATTTTGCTATGCTCAATGCTTTATTGGTTTTATGGTCTCTCCTAAAGCCATCTCTCTGCAGGTTGTAGTAATAAAATGTTATCTTTAAAGGCTGGGTTAATAACTAAAATATTTTTATGTTTCAGATCTTTATAGTTGCTGCAATAAAGCAGCAGCAAGTGATATATCTTCCAATAGTAAACTATCTGGCATTTCGTTATGTTTAGAAATCATTCCATATGCAACATACTTGTACCCACCTAGACAGAGGACAACAATGAAAGAAGTGGTCTGACTCTTGAATCACATTTCCAGTTGCATCTGCTTTGTCTCCTTTACCTAATATTCCAAAATCATGGATAACTGATTCGCCTTCCTGATCTCTTCTCGTCAAAAGTCCCATTTTCCAATAGAGAAGCTATTGCAGAGAAGACTGACTGTGTAGCAGATGGACATTCTTCTGTTACCACTGGAAGCCTTGACAATACTGCTTTCTTCCAGTCCCTAATTCCATGAAGTTCATAAAGCCTCCTCAAATTTTAAGACTAAAAATATGCACATTCGTCTTTATCAGAGACAGGTGTTGTCTCATTAACATTCTCTGTTTACTTCATCATTCTTGTCACAGATGTGCTTACTAGATCAGACATACACATGTGTCTACGTGATTAATTATACGGAAACATACCAAACTATATGAAAAACCACTGATATAATGGAAGGCCACAACCCTCTGTGCACGCTGTCTCCCTCACCTGGGATAAAGCATGATTCTGCACTTCCATGACATCTGGTGGCATTGTTGAACACAAGCAAGATAAGCAGATGTTATCCTAAGCATAAAAGGCATTTTTTTTTTCATAGCCCAGATGGATGATCACTGGGAGACTTGAAAACTAGACTTAGAAAACCAAGAAAAATCAAAGCAGTGGAGGGCCACGCACCAAAAAAAAAAAAAAAAAAAAAAAAAAACCAGTTCCCCACACACCACCACAAAGGTCTTTACTTCATCCTTGTCTAATTTGTGCCATATGAAAAATTCCAGGTAGGGACATTTGATAGACAGAGTCCTTTGCCAGTGTACTTCACGACACTTGGCATGGAGATAATCTGCACTTTGGGAAGTAAGACATTTCTTCTTGCCAGGAAATACACAATCGAGAATTCCCCAAACATTAGGAAGGGTTGTGTATTTGTAGGCACAAGAATAACAAATGCACTCACCATTTTTCAAGATCCAGCTTAAGCCTCAACTTCTAAATAAAACCTTTCCTAAACACTTCGACTTGATCATTTTTATTTTTTCCTCTGACAACTAACCTCAGGGTAATTTAGAGTCAGTATCATTCAGTTTATCACTTATAGGCAGTAAGTCTATTTTAGAATTTTTTCACATTTTATAGGTTTTCTTTTTCAACAAGATTGCTAGTTCCTTGAGAAGAGAGCACATGCTTTAAATTTTTATATTTCATATCACGCCCCAAGCACAGATAGTCGGGTGAATGATGGCTAGATCAAAATTGAGCCCAAATGAATATTTACCTAGCATGACATCAGTGAGACAATATACAAGTAAAATTGTTTTAAAATGATACTGCTGTAATGGCATACTTATTTTTTTAAATCTCCTAAGACACCCCATTCACAATTATTATGTTTGTATAAATGGTTTGAATTAATATATGTTCTATCCCCTATCCTTTAAGAAGTTCTCTAAAATTATTTGTTGAGAAGCTTTTCAATGGTTCCCAATGACCCTCACCCCCCCCCCCGGTATCTATGCTCTTGTGTAACCCGTTTCTCCAGGCTTCCTGCTAATGAATAGAATATAAAGAAATAAAGCAGGATGTCATTTCTGAAATTAGCTTGAGAAAGACACTCACTGCTGTTTTGTTTCCCTCTGTCTGTCTGCCTTTTGCTCTCATCCTTCTCCCTTACTTGCTCTGATGAACCAAATTGCCATATTTTGAGCAACCGTATAGAGAATCCCAAGGAGCAAGAAAGTAGGTTATGGTAGCCTATTTCCAAAAGTCAGTAAGAAGTGGAAACCCCTAAGCACAACAGTTCACGAGGTACTGAATCCTACCACCTACCACGCAAATGAGTTAGGAAGTGGATCTTCCCGCAGCTGAGCCTTGAGGTGGCAACTGCCAAGCCAACTCCTTGATTACAGCCTAGAAGAGACATTGAGGTAGAAAACCCAAGTTCCCCTGATCCAAAGAACCAAAGAAATTGTGAGATAATAAAAGTTGTCCTTTCAAGCCACTAAATTTCCAGTAATTTATTACACAGCAATGTGGGGAACTGCTCCTTGTGGTTTCAGGAATTGTAACCCCGGCCGGGAGCCTGACTTGCCCCCCGCCCCCCCGGCTTCCCTTTAAGTCTCAACAGCACACTGTGAGGCTGTGTGGGAGACATAATCGAAAACCATTCGGAGGGTTTCCATGGGAATTGGATTTAAAGAATGCTTATTATGCTTTAGGATTTGCTCTGCTTTTCTTATCTCTGAGTTAAGTATAAACAATCTCTAGCAAGGAATGTGTGAAACCTTGCACCTAATGCCTGTGTGGCATCAAGATGTTTAATAGACCCTGACACAGACTGGTCACTGTGACCACTATATTAATACCTATAATCTATAACTCTTTTCCCACAAGAGTTCTCTGGGCTGGCAACATGGCTGAAAAGGACCCAAAAAGCCCTTGTACCTTTTGTGGCTTAGAGATGGGATCTACATGCCAAGTGCAAGCCCTTGACTGAAAGAGGCCAGACTCCTCATTGAACACTAAGCAGTCTCTCATGGGCGGTTATCCAGGTGTTTCAGGGGCTGTGCCAATTCACCACAAAGAGGCAGAGAGTCTCAGGGCCATCCTTGTTTCAACGTCTGCCTTCCTGTGTGGGCCAAGTGTTAATTTTTCAAACTTTAGTCTTACTTCCTGGAATTTGAGCTCTGATATTTGCTTGGTTAACTTTCTGTTGACTGATCAGGGCAGTATTCTAAAAATATCAATAGAGATTAGAAATTAAGTAAATCTGCTTGAAAACTATAATTTTTCAATACAATTTAATATACTTACTAATATTCTTATAAATCTCTTAAGTATAAAATAATTGTTACAGAAGGAAAACTCTGACTCCAAAAAACCTCCACTGCCTTGCGGCATACCTCTTCAGGGGAAAGGCTAAGGGAGTAAACCCCGACAGAAAATCCGGAGCCGGAGTCCCTAAGGCGGTTTGACGTTGTAGTCAACACCGGCAACTCCTGCGGCGCACCTGAAGCCAAGCTGTATCGACTCCGTCTTTCCCTTGGACCCTTCAGCTGCGAAGAGAGGGGGGGTCTGCTGCATGGGCAACAGCAGACCCTCCATATCACCCTGCCCAGGCTCTATAGCTTCAGCTTCACTGGAGAGGACACTCCAGCGTCATCGCAAGATGTCAATTCAACACGGGAGGAGACAGATACCGTGTCACTCCCGAGTCGGACTGCACAGCCATTCTCGGCGGTGCAGATAGACTCTTAAGAAGCTACACCATCGTCTCTCGAGACGGATGGCTGCCAACAACGACGATAACTCTAAATTGTAATGCAGGTGCCTAAAAACTATTGATGATTTGTGAGTTTTGACATTGAATCTCCCATGCACACCCTTTTACAATAAAAAGCATGAGGGACAGAGGTCTTGCACTTTCTCCACTAGAGGGAACAGCCGCCTCCTGACCCTTCAGACAAAATACAGTGTCCTGGATAAATTTGTTTCTCCGTGGTCGTGAAACCTCTGCTGGACAGAGGAGTTTCCAACCAAGCCGGGACATTGGAGGCAGCTCTACCTCACAGCAACAGACAAAAAAAGTAGTATTTGATCTATTTGTAATATATTATAGCTTTATTAGGGTATAATTGGATGTGGTAAAATGCATAGAATAAAGTGTTCAACTTGACAAATTTTATCATATGTATATACCTGTAAAAACAAAACCACAATTAAGAAATTGAACATAACAATCACCTCCAAAAGTTTCCTCATATCCTTTTATAATTCCTACATACTGTCCTGCCATTTCTCTGCCTGTCCACAAGCAACCACTGATGGCTTTTTGTCAGGATAGATTAGTTTGCATATTTTAGAATTTTATATAAATGGAGTCACATAGTATGCTTTTATATACTGCTTCTTTCACTGGGTTTAACTATCTGGAGATTCAAATTGTTGTGTGTATTAAGATATCATTACTTTTTATTGCTGAGTAGTAGCATATTGTATGGATATAGCACAATCTATTTATCCATTCAATAGCTGATGAACACTGTGTTGTTGCCCATGTTCACAAACTATAAATAAATATGGCAAAATCTATTTGCACATTTCTTGTATGGTTATACATTTTCATCTCTCTTCAATAAAAACCTAAGAGTGAAATAGCAGATTTGTTTGATACATATATGATAAACTTTTTAAAGAAACTGACAAATTTATTTCCAAATTGGTTTTACCATTTCAAATTACAACACTCATCAACATGTATGATATCAGTGTAATACTTTTAAAAATATAAATTCCCTACTTAATCTAGAGAATTGGTTTAGATATAATGTGACAAGGTAGATCCACTGGATCAGGAAAAAATATGGTTCAGAGTTCTAGGATAAATTTCCCTTGAGTGTACTTTCTACTCAGAAAAGGAAAAATAAGAGAAGTTTGTTCATACTAGAAACATAGTAATCAAACTCAAAAACACTTGTTTATCTCTATCCTCCATTTGCCCTATTTCTGGTGACATCAGTCCTCCCTGTTCTACATGCTATGTCTTCTTACAATTCACAATAGCAGGTAAACAGATTTGACAGCTTCCACCCTTCAAAAGATAATTATCACTGAGTGATGATTTCTTTAAATTATTAATAGGAACTTGTGGGCAAGTGGGATGAAAAAAACAGCTCAATAATCTTTTTTATTTTACTCCCATGAAGAACTAAAAAAAAAAAAAAAAAGAAGTACTGAGCAAAGTATGAATAATATAGCTATTTTTTCAGGTTATCTGAGATATAATTGACAAATAACAATGTATTAGTTTAAGGTGTACAACATAATTATTTGATATATGTATATACTCCAAAGTTATTACATAACAAGTTTACTTAACAGTTATATTTTTTCCTTGTGATGATTTTTTAAGGTCTACTCCCTTGGCAACCTTCAAATATAAATACGATATTGTTAATTATGGTCATCATGATATAGATTACATCCCCAGGACTTATTCATCTTATAACCAAAAATTTGTACGTTTACTCAATTCCCTATCCCCCATTCCTAGTTCTGACAGCCACCAAACTGTTTTGTTTTGTTTTGTTTTTTAGATTTCTCATGCAAGCGAGATCATTTGTCTTTCTCTGTCTGACTTAGTTTACTTAGCATAATGTCCTTGAAGTCCATCCTTGTTATCAAAATGTCAGGATTTTCTTCTTTTTGTGACTAAATAATATTCCAGTGTATATGTATCACATTTTCTTGATGCATTCATCTGCTAATAAACATGTTGTTTCTATCTCTTGGTTATTGTAAATAATGCTGCTATGAACTTGGGTGTGCAGATATCTCTTTAAGATATTGATTTTACTTCCTTCAGATATATACCTAGAAATGAAATTAGTAGATCATCTGGAAGTTCTATCTCTAATTTGGAGGGAAACCTTCATACCAGTTTTCATAGAGGCTGTACCAATTTACAATCCCAATAACAGTAAGGTTCCTTTTCTCCACAGCCTTACCAATACTTTTTTTCCTTTGTCTCTTTTGACAATAGCTATTATAATAGGTGTGGAGTGATATCTCACTGTGGTTTTGATTTGCATTTCCCTGATGCTTAGTGATGCTGAGCATCCTTTCTGATGGGTATTTGAATATATTTTTCAGAGAAATATCTAATCAGATCCTTTGCCCACATTTTGATTGTATTATTTGTTTGTTTGCTTTTCTATTGAGTTGTATGAGTTTACACATTTCGGATAATAGCACCTTATCACATGGGTGGTTCTCAAATATTTTATCCCATTCTGTAGGTCTTTTCATTTTGTTGATCATTTGTTTTGTTGTGCAGAAGCTTAAATTTGGCATAGTCCCACTTATTTATATTTGCTCTTGTTGCCTCTGTTATTGGTGTCATACCCCAAAAAATTATTGCCAAAACTAATGTCAAGGAGATTTTTCTCTATGTTTTCTTCTAGGAGTTTTACAGTTTCAATTCTTACATTCAAGTCTTTAACTCATTTTGAATCGATGTTTGTGAGAAGTGTAACATAGGGATCTAGTTTCATTTTCTGCTTGTGAAAATCCAATTTTGCAACACCATGTATTAAATAGCTCCACTGAGTATTCTTGGCTCCCTTAACAAATATTAGTTGATATATGAGTTTATTTCTGAGCTTGCAGTTCTGTTCCATTGTTCTATGTGTCCATTTTCATGCCAGCACCATACTATTTTGATTACATTATAGCTTTGTAATATAGCTTGGATCAGGAAGTGTGATACCTTCGGCTTTGTTCTTTTTGCTCAAAATTGTTTTTGATAATCAGGAATTTTTGTGGTTCTTTTCAAATTTTAAAATACTTTTTTTCTATTTCTGTAAGAAGCCTGACAGAAACTGCATTGAATCTATAGATAGCTTTGGGTAGTATAAATATTTTAATAATATTAATTCTTTCAATTCATGAACATAAGCAATCTTTTTAATTCTTTGCAACTTCTTCAGTTTCTTTCTTTGAATTTCTATAGTTTTCAGTATATAGCTCTTTCACTTCCTAGATAAATTTGTTCTTCAATATTTTATGGTTCTGATGATATTGTATATCAGATTTTTAATTTTTTAGATAATTCATTTTTAGTGTATAGAAATGCTACTGATTTTTTATGCTAATTTTGTATACTGTAGTATTACTGAGTTTGTTGATGAGATCTAATAGGTTTTTGGTGGAGTCTTCAGAATTTTCTATCTCTAAAATCATGTCATCTACAGATAAAATTTTACTTGTTTCTTTCTAAATCAAATACCTTTTTCTTTTTTCTTGCCTGATTTCTATGGCTAGGATTTTTGGTACTGTATTGAATAAAAGTGGTGAAAGTTGAGACCTTTGTCTTATTCCTGATCTTGGAGAAAAAAAATCTTCCAAACTTTACCATATAGCATAACAGTAGATGTGGGCTTATCGTATGTTATTATATTAAGATCCATTCATTCTATATAAAATTCGAGAGTTCTTATCATCAGTGGCTGTTGAGTAATGCAAAATGCTTTTTTTCCATGTAATGAGATGATGATATAATTTTTATCTTTCATTCTATTGAAGTGATATATCACAGTTACTGATTTGCAGATGTTGAACAATCCTTCCATCTCAGGGATGAATTCCACTTGACCATGATATGGAAGGACCCAAGTAAATAAAATTATAAATGAAGTGAAAGAGATTACAACTGATAAAATTAGTAATCATAAACATCCCAGAAAAAAAATCTGCCTTAGACCAGCTGGCTTCACTGGTGAATTTTGCCAAATATTTAAAGAAATAATGCCAATCTTTCTCAAACTTTTCCAAAAACTAGAAGAAAAGAGAATACTCCTGAACTCATTCTATGAGGCCATCATTGCCCTGCAATCAAAGCCAGATAAGGACACTCCAACAAAGAAAACTCCAAGTCAACATCCTTGATGAACATGGATTCAAAATTTCTCAACAAAATGCTAGTTAACCAAACTCAATAACACATTAAAAAGATCATATACCATGATCAGCTAATTTTTATTCATGCAGTTCTTGGTTTCTAACATTTATAAGGCTAGATTTGTTTTTTCTGTGATTCATTTTATTGTGGTAGACCACTTATTGTGGTACTTCTCAATACAGGTGTATTTACATATCATTTTTTAGAAATTGTGTACACATATACTGTCTTACCCTCAGTTCCTTAAAATATACCAGATGAAATAAGTGAGTGTTAAAATTATGGAAACAGGTAAAGATGAGAAGCATTGCACTGGCTTCTTGATGAACCTTTAAGCAACACAGAAAATCAATGGCAGATATATCTGTTCAGCCAAGTGGTACATACCCAGCTATGCTAAATGGAGAGATCATGTCTCAGAGCAATCGTTCTGAGGGATAGAGGAGAGGGCTACACCTACACAGCTCCATCCTGTTGCCTGTTTCCATTAGTCAATTCTCTCCTGACAGCAGGCTAACTCCACTGCATATCTGTCTAAGGAAACCTCTCGAAGCCCAGTTATACATTTAGAGATATAGCATTTCAATCAAGTCTTGAAGGAGAACACAACTCTGGGAGGTGGGGCTGGCTACTTAGATGTGGAACCCCACAGACTGCGGTGGAGTTGCTTATTCAATAAGCCAGTGTCTAAAGGTTCTTGAGGCAATGCTAGAGGGATCCAAAAAATTACATACCTTTTGTAAATCGGGATTATTTAAAGTCTAAGAAAGCAATGAATTTTTGGTGTGTAGGTGTAATCAGCACTACCTATAAATTTTGGTTAAATCCCACATAAATGAACTAGGTGATTTTGGCACTCAGCAGGGAACATTGCAATTTAAAAAATACTAAGTGTGGTTTTGAGATATAATTATTATTTCTTAATTTACTAGTTTTTTTTTCAGAACAGGTTTTTATTGGCATTTTCTAAAGTAAGAAAAAGTTCACATAAGATTTTTTTCCAAATAGTTTTGTGATTTTGTTAGCTCCTCAAAAAATGATAATTCTAATGACTATTAAAATTAAATGAGCTGTATGTATTCACTAAATTTTTATTCAACACACACCTATACAGACATACATAAAACTATACTACATTAAACAGATACATAAACTTATTACTCTTAATATACATGAAACATTTGTTAAAACCAGGGGCATTTTAACTCTAACCTCATATAAGCAATTGAAATTAAATATAATTTTTAAAAACTTTAATTTAACATCTGCTACTTTTTCAAACATACCCATTGCATATAAAAAAGTATACCTGTGTATCATATTTTCCTAAAGTTTATTGCAGATTGGCCTACTATTTTTTATTGACTCAAAGAAAAAATAAATCAGAATGATTATTTTGTTTTAATTTTAACTTATTACTCTAAATAGCAGAAGAACTGGGTTTTATTTCTTTTGTCAGTTTTTAATTTTAATCTGTAAAACGTGAATTAATACTTTTTCTTTAAAAAAGATATTTTCATTCTATTTGAAAATAAACAAATATGTCATTAAATTTGATTGCATAATTATATATGTAACAGCTGACACTTTGACTTCAACTCTTCATTTCAAATCTCAAAACTTTTGTGAAAAATCATAAATCTATCCACAGAAAAACAATAAAGAAAAAAAGACACTTTGATTTTTGAAGCAAGAATGTCAACTCTGTATATAGGAAAATTTAATTGGTCCCAAATATTGAGTCAGATTCTCCAACATTCAGCGGAGTATAATTGCAGATC
Source organism: Furipterus horrens (assembly GCF_987537825.1). Lineage (NCBI taxonomy): Eukaryota > Metazoa > Chordata > Mammalia > Chiroptera > Furipteridae > Furipterus > Furipterus horrens. Next base: position 200,092,890 of record NW_028327172.1, on the reverse strand, counting down.
ATTTTAACTCCATGTTAACTATTTCATGTAGAGTTTCCTTCCTATATAAGCTATTTGAAAAAATAATAAAGAGTACACTTTTGGTTGTTAGAAAGTGTTAAACTTTGATTAATAAATGAGCCATTGCTTTAATGCCTCTAGTAACACACAGTGGTTTTATTTTTATCTCTTTTGCAATTTTTAAAAACATTTTATAGATTTGTAGCATATAATTCAGTATCATGAACCCTATATATTTAAAAAAGAGCAACTGATGAAAATGATGATGATAATGATAATAATGATGATGTGTGCATGATTTTAGTAGCTTTTGAATGCACATTTTGGAGAAATATCTAGTGAATAATGTGTTGCTTCTTCATTTAATAAGAGCCTGTTCCTATTTCCATGATTTACATAGGCTTTGAATCCTCTACACATCCAATGTTTCGTTTTCTACAGAACTTCAGTTTCTAAATCTACATAGGAGAACTTTGCATTATAATTTTCCTATATTAGATGTTTATCTTTAAGATTACACTGTAAAATAAGAAGCATTTGATGATTTTGGACCTAAAAATACATGGGGTTTCCTTAGTGATTGTGAATTCTTCATGTAATCTCCATTTGGTAAAAGTCAATCTGCTCTTCTTTTGAAAGAAAATAGCAATCACCTTTTATAACTGTAAAATACTATCATATAGATTTTAATGACATTTCTATGAGATTTTTTGCAACTATGCAATGTCCTATTAGGACTGTCTCACTTCCGAAGTCAGAAGTTAGGAGATAGGCTGCCTCAGACAAGTCCTGCCTCTGACACATACAAATGTGATGCACGTATGAGTCATTTAGTGAGCAACTTAGCTATCCAGTATTTCAGTTTCTTTATATATAAAGAAAAAATAGTGCGTTATTTTGAGGATTAAATTAATGAATGAATAAGTGGAAAGCACTTAGAAGACTACCTGGCAAATGCATGATGCTATGTAAATGTAGGGTTATATCTTCTTTTATATTATTTTCTGCTGTTATTTTGTCTGACAGTTTCTCACGTTGACTCATAATGCAATATATGCTGGGAATATATGCCATATTTTAAATAACATAGAAACTTACAAAGAATATGTTGCTATGTATTGTATGCTACGTATACTCTAGCTCTGCCTTTCAACGTTAGTAAGTCCAAGTTGATACTGAAAAATGTGGATGACATACATACATTTGTAAAATTATTTATTTCATATCACTCATTCACATATTGCTGAACCTTAGAGGAATAAATAAATTATTGTTCCTGAATTGAAATATTAATTATACGATACTATCATGCATTCAACAAATATTTATTAAGCACTAATTACATGATAAGTATTGTTTTGGACTATAGTGGTACATGGAACTTATCCTAATGACTTTTTAATTCACCCATATAAATTTACTGTACACATAGGAAAAATTATGATAAAAGTTAAAAGTGATAATACTCTCACTGGGCACGTAGTACCAGAAAGAATGCATTTTTTTTTCTTTTTAGTGTACACAAAAATATTTTTTTTAATTTTTATTGAATTTATTATGGTGACATCAGTAAATGAAATTATATAGGTTTCAGATGTGCAATTCTATAATATATCATCTGTATATTGTACTGTGTGTTCACCACCCAAAGTCAAGTCTCTTCAATTACTTTTATCCCCTCTGTACCCTCTTACCTTCCCCCACTGCTCTTTTCCTCTGGTAATCACATGCTGTTGTCTGTGTTCATGAAGCGTTTTTTTTTTTTTTCTTAATCCCTTTACCTTTTCAGCCTCCCACTCCCACCAAACTCCCCTCTGACAGCTGCCAATCTGTTGTATCTATTAGTCTATTTCTATTTTACTTTTTTTGTTTGTTTGTTTATTAGATTCTGCATATAAATGAAATCATATGACATTTGTCTTTCTCTGACTGGCTTATTTCACCTGGCATAATGTTCTCCAGGTCCATCCATATTGTCACAAAAGGTAAATTTCTTTCTTTTTATGACCAAGCAGTATTCCACTGTGTAAATGTACCACAGCATTTTTTATCCACTTATCTACTGATGGGCAGGCACTTCGGCTGCTTCCAAATCTCGGTTATTGTAAAAAACGCTGCATTCAATATAAGGGTGTATATATTCTTTCAAATTAGTGTTTCAGTTTTCTTTAGGTATATTGCATAAGTAGAATCCCTGGGTCATAAAGCAGCTCCATTTTTAATTTTTTGAGGGAACTCTTATACTGTTTTTCAAAGGGGGGCACCAGTCTGCATTCCCAATGACAATGCATGAGGATTTCCTTCTCTAGAAATCCTCACCAGTGTTTGTTGTGTGTTGATTCATTGATGATAACCATTCTAACAGGTGTGAGGTGATACATCATTGTACTTTTAATTTGCATTTCTCTGATAATTAATGATGTTGAGCAACTTTTCATATGCCTATTGGTAATTTATATGTTCTTTGAAGAAGTATCTGTTCAAGTCCCTTGCCCATTTTTTTAATTGGATTGTTTTGGGGGGTGTTGTTGAGTTCTTTATAAATTTTGGCTATTAACCCATCATCATATATATTTTTGGAAAATAACTTCTCCCATTCATTTGGTTCTCTTTTTTGTTTTATGAAAAAACCTTTTAGTTTGATGTAGTCTCAATTGTTTTTTGTTTTTTTTTTTTCTTTTATTCCCTTTGCCCAAGGAGATATATTGGCAACATTATTGCTATGAGAAATGTCTGAGATTTCACTGCTTATTTTTTCTTCTAGGGGTTTTGTGGTTTTGAGACTTCTGGGTGGAGAAATGGCCAGAAAGTAGACTGTAGAAAAACTCTGCAGAAGAATATACAATATAGAATATTTAATACCAGACCAATATCTCACTCCAAACGTTCAGTCATGCAAGAAAACCAATTTATTTTTTCTTCCAACTGTCTCTTGTATTTGCCTTCAACACATTTTTCAATCATTGCCCTTGTGCCCAAGTACAAATTTGAACTGCTAATTTGTGTGATTAACTCAAAAATACTTAGTTGGCTTTGCTAATTTTGGTCTCAACTGCATCGAATTAACCATTCTATGAACAAATAATATTGCATCTAATCTCTTCAAATGCTACATGCAGTGTGCCCTTCCCCAAAATCAAAACTCTAGCTAGAGTCTAGTAAATCAAATCTGAACTGTTGGGCTTTATTTTTTAAATTCATCAACATTTAATCTTACATGGCTTTTCAAATATATTTCTTCTCCCATAAGCCAATGTTAACCTTCTATTAAAGTTGGAATCAACCCTACATTTCCAAGAAGGTCCCTTTTGACCAATCGGGCAGGTTTTCTCCAGTGTTGTTTCTCTCTCCATGAATACTCGTCCTATACCCATCCACCAGTTCATACATTGTCACTCATTAAAGATCCAACTCCTGCTTAAGTGCCACTTCCTGCTTAAAACCACCTAATGACATCATTAGTCTTTATTTCTGGGTATTTTTAATCAATACACAGAATAAAACATATTGGTATGTGTATTATAAGTCAACTACCTTGCTGTTGTGAATAGGATCTACAATTAACAAATAATGCAAATATAAGATAGTAGAGCCTCTGTCATCCTGGGTCCACAAACACCAATTTGGATTGGAAATAGTCCCCTATTTCCTTGTGTTACACATATATTATGAATTAGAAATAAATGTGTATTGTAGTGATTTTCTAACATGTTGGTAAAAAAATGTTTATTGTAGCAATTATCAAACATGTCTGTATCTTCTCTTAATCTATCAAGTGCCCCAAAGGACCTTTGTTTATATGCATTTTACCTATTAATAATGACTAGATTTCAAGTTAAAACATATATTAAATTTTAAACATTTTATTTGTAATTTCACTTAACATAACATTTTAACATAAATATATATTTGAAAAAGCAAATTTAATCAAGCGTTTCATTTATTTGAATTTTTAAAACTTCTTTATAACTGCCTTATTTCAATATAACTAAAATTTCTTATCAAATTCTGCATTCAATCAGTTGAGTATAAAAGTATATAAAGGAAAAATAGAACAGACTGAAAGTGACCAGAGGCGGGGAGAGGGGGATAATGGTGGAAAGAAAGAGAGGGCACTAGAGAAAGAACATGTATGAATGACCCATGGACACAGACAACAGCGTGAGGATTGACTGTGGGAGTGGGGGTGGGATGGGACGGTGAGGGCAAAGGGGGAAATAGTGGGACAACTATAATAGAATAACAATAAAAATGATTTAATGACAAAAATAAAATAAAATAAATACAAGTACTCTTCAAAATAAAAATTAAAATATGTAATGAAAGGATTAATAAAAATGTATGTAAAAATATCTGGCCTTGCAAAGAAATGTATTTGGAAAAGAGGAGTGTTTGAAGGCTTTTCAGATAATTATAGATCTTATTCTGTGATATGAGACTAAAATACTCAACAAGTAAGGATAATAACTGATGATGAATCCAAAGCCATAATGATGAACCCTTCATAATTGTTATGTTAAAACCCATTATCTATCTTGCATTTTGAGTAGATCTTTTACTGATGCATAATTTTGCAACCTCAAGCATTGATCATGTGTAAAGAACATGGCGTACTGAGTTATTATATCTTATTCTAGTTTTTAATATTTTATTTAATATTAAAGACTTAATATCATCATCAATTTCATCTACAAAATCTTTAGGTATTGGGGAGCTGTCAAGTTCACTTTGGCAGATACATAATTTTCAAGCTTTTTCAATTTAAAATCTTGAAACATAATATTGGTCATAAAAACTGTCAGTTGTTTTCCCTGAATAAAGTTCATTTTATTCATTTATTTTAGAAAACTTCTACTAAATACCTAATTTTAAATAAGTGTAGTTTGTCAGTAACTCATTCAAGGAAAAATTATATTGCATGAAAAAAGTGCTAATTCATCTCACAACTCAAACAATTTCACAAGTGCTTTTCCTAGAGGCAATCATCATACCTTTGTGTGCAGTGGCAGTGCTTCTTCATGCATATTTCCCACTGTGTCACACAGAATATTAAAAAGACATATACTCAAGGGCCAAATTTTAATAAAATTGATCATCTTTTCTAGTTCATCAAGGACATGTTAAGTGAAACGTTTTTTTTTTCTTCCCTTTTGCCAGCACAATGTAATGAAAAATGCAGTGTCTAATACTAGTCTTGTTTGATACTACTGTCTTTATCCACAATGCTGTATCATTAGTGCAAATATCAACAAGGCTAAAAGGCAACCCATTTTGAAACTAGTTTTGTTTTACCAACATGTGAAAGTCTCTCAGAAACTCCTAGGTATCCATGGACCATACTTTGAATATCACTGTTTTATACTATTAAATCATAAGCTTAGGAGTTGCATGCTACTGCAGCATACCCTATATATCCCTGATAAACATAGATTAAAAAATCCAGAACAAAATGTTAGCAGACTGAATTTAACAGCACATTAAAAAGGTCATACACCAAAACCACGTGGGGATTTATCCCTAGGAAGCAAAGGTGGTTCAACATATGCAAATCAGTTAATGTGATTAACCACACTAACATAATGAAGGATACAAATCCATGATCATCTAATAATTGTAGAAAAATCATTTGGCAGAATTTAACACCCTTTCAGTTAAAAGATCTCAACAATTTAAGTATAGATATAATGTACCTCAGTATAATAAGGCCGTAATGGAAAAGCCCACAGCTAACATTGTACTTAATGAAACACTGAAAGCTTTTCCTCTAAAGTCATACACAAGGTACAGATGCCCCCTCTCACCATTTTTATTCAACATAACACTGGAAGTACTAGCTAGAGAAAGTAGGCAATAAAAAGAAATAAAGATATCAAAATCTGAAAGGAGCAACTAAAATCATCTTTATTTACAAATAACATAACAATTAATTCTAAAAACTTCACAGAAAAACTAATAGACAAATTTAGTAAAGTTGCAGAATATAAAAAGCAAGATACAAAAATCAGTAGTATTTTTATATACCAAAAATGAGTTATCCAAAAAGGAAAATAAGAAAACAGCTTAATTTGCAAGAGCATCAAAATGAATAAAATAAACTTAACCAAAGAAGAAACACCTATACACTGAAAACTCAAACACTGATGAAAAAATTAAAGCAGATGCAAATAAATGGAAAGATGTCATGATAACTGACATTGTTAATATGTTTATATTCAAAACCACCTATAGATTCAATGAAATTTCTATCAAAAACACAGTGACATTTTCACATAAATAGAAAAGAGTCATAAAATTTTTAGAAAACCATAAAGACCCACAAATAGCCAAAGCAATTTTGAGGGGAAAAAAAGAAACCAAAGCTGGAAGCATTACACTTCCTGATTTCAAACTGTATTAAAAATTTATAGTAATTAACATAGTATGATACTTGCATAAAAACAGACAGACGATGAAACAGAATCAGAGACCACAAATAAACACACAAATACACAATTAACAAATTTTTGACAGGGTGCCAAAAATACACAATGCTGAAAAGATACAATTTTCAATAAATAGTGTTGGGAAAACGTATATCCACATACCTAACACGCATTTGTATTCTTATCTTATCGTATACACAAAAATTAATTCAATTAGATCCGAAGCCATAAAACTACTAGAAGAAAACATAAAAGTATAGCTTCTTGACATTAGTTTTGGCAATGATGTATTGGATATGGCACCAAAAGCACAGGCAACTAAAGGACAAATAGACCCAAAAAATCCTCAGCAAAGGAAACAACAAAATAAAAGGCAACCTACATAATTGTAGAACATATTTGCAAAACCATATCCCAGAGAAAAGCTTAACATAAAAAATATATAAGGAACTCCTACAATGGACATTTTTCCAAAGAAGACATACAAATGACCAGCAGGTATACAAAAAGGCGCTCAACATCACCAATCATCAGGGAAATGCAAACCAAAAAACTACTTATTAGAACGACCATTATCAAGACAAGAGATAACAAGTCTTGGCAAGGGCATGAAGAAAAGGGAACCCTTGCGCACTGTTGGTGGGAATGTAAACTGATACAGTCACTATAGAAAACAGTCTGAAGGTTTCCCAAAAAATTAAAACTACACTTATTACTTCATCCAGAAATCCCACTTCTGGGTATATCTGCAAAGGAATATTCATTTGGATCTCAAAGAAACATCTGTACTCCCATATTCATTGTAACACTGTTCACAATAACCAAGATCTGGAAACAATCTAAATCCATCAACCTATGAATGGACAAAGAAAATATGGTATACACATGCAATGGAATGTTAGTCACCCTTTAAAAAGAAGGAAATCCTGACCTTCTGACAACGTAGATGAAACTTGAGGACGTTATAGTATGTAAAATTAGCCAGTCACAAGACATATACTATAGGATATCACTTACATGAGAATTCTAAAACAGTCAAAAATTTATAGAAACATAGAGTAGCAAAGTTCTCATCACAAGGAAAAGACCTTTTTTTCCCTTTATTTATATGAGATGAGTGATGTTAACTAAACTTTTTGTGGTAATAATTTCACAATATATGAATGTCAGGCCATTATGCTATACACCTTAGGCTTATACAGTGCTCTGTGTCAATTATATCTAAAACTGGAAGGAAAAGAAGCATAGAGTAGAACTATAGTTGACAAGGGCTGGGATTTGGAAGAAATAGCACAAAGTCTTAGTTATGCAAAATGAATTAAGCCCTAGTGCTCTATCTACTGCACGGCATAGTGTCTGTAGCTAACACCACTGCATTGTATAGTTAAAAATTTGCTAAGAGTGTAAATCTCATGTTAAGTATTATACTAATTAATAATAATAAGAGAGCAGGAAGAAACTACTTTTGGAGGTAATGAATATGTTAATGGCATAAATTATGGTGATGGTTTCATAGAAGTATACCTATCTTCAAATTCATTAAATTGTACACATTAATATGTACAACTTTTTGAATGTTGATCATTCTTCAATAAAGTGGTTTAGATATAGAGATATTTAGATTTAGATATAGATATAGACACAGATATAGAGGGAGTTTCACAGTGGCTCTCCTTGAGAAAATGACATTCAGGCAAGTGATTGTCAAAAGTGAAGAAATTAACCTTATCGATATCTGGAGAAAGAACATTTCAGAGAGAGGGACTAGCTAGTGCAAAATCCCTGATTTAGAATCACACAAGTCATGTCAGAGAAAGCAAGGAGGTCAACAGCAGTAGCTGGGGATATAGAGTGGGGAGAAGGGTAGGAAATGGAGTCAGACAAGGGAAAAGAGTCTAGATCATTTTGGAGTTTCTGGATGCTTGTATAAGAACTTTGCCTTTTCCTCTGACTAAAAAGTTTGGAGGCATTGAATGGATTTGGAAAAATGAATTGTTGTCTTAAAAGGATCACATCGATTGATTCTGGGGCTCTGTAAACACTATAGTGAGAAATGGATAAGGGTAAGCAACAACCTTTCCCATATCTAGTGTCTAGTAGTGAGCATAGCCCTGGCTGGTTTAGCTCAGTGGATTGAGCGTTGGCCTGCGAGCTAAGTGTCGCTGGTTCGATCTTCCAGTCAGGGTACATCAGAGAAGGAAAACTCTGACTCCAAAAAACCTCCGCTGCCTTGCGGCATACCTCTTCAGGGGAAAGGCTAAGGGAGTAAACCCCGACAGAAAATCCGGAGCCGGAGTCCCTAAGGCGGTTTGACGTTGTAGTCAACACCGGCAACTCCTGCGGCGCACCTGAACCCAAGCTGTATCGACTCCGTCTTTCCCTTGGACCCTTCAGCTGCGAAGAGAGGGGGGGTCTGCTGCATGGGCAACAGCAGACCCTCCATATTACCCTGCCCAGGCTCTGTAGCTTCAGCGTCATCACATGATGTCGATTCAACACGGGAGGAGACAGATACCATGTCACTCCCGAGTCGGACTGCACAGCCATTCTCGGCGGTGCAGATAGACTCTTAAGAAGCTACACCATCGTCTCTCGAGACGGACGGCTGCCGACGAGTAGTGAGCATATTATGGATGCTCAATAAATTCTTATTGATGATTGCATTGGTACTGTCATGTTTTTCGTTCAAAGATTTTAATATTGTCCTTTTTCTGCAATTATAGAATGAGTTATAATCAAATTTTCCAACCCAGAGAACTGTGAAGTATCATTTTATGATTTCTTATTGTATAGCAAATGTGGGTTAATGTTCTTGCTCCATACTTCTAGTTATTTCAAATATGCTTGCAGTACTAGTCACTAACTTCTTGAACTCTCTCAAAATTGCTTACAACACATTCACATATGCTTTGTGGAACTAAATAACAATTTGCTTATAATACAAGCTGCGATGGGAGAATATGCTGTAAACTAAATATAGACATATGAATTCATTGCAATGAGAAAAAAAATGTTGGCAACAAAATGGACCTGAAAGAGAACTTTCAGCTAGATGGCATCTCCCTTGCACGTACATGATGCTTTATAAATTTTTCATGGCCTTGGATTCTCCACCACCATGTGTCTGCCAATAGTGAAAGTAGTTGCAACTGTCTCGAAGGAGGAATATTTTGTGAGTCAGGTTGCATTTCTCTAGACTTCTCTATCCAATCCTGTATATCACTTACTTGCATTAGCACCGCCATTCATATAATAAGTCTCAATCTCGTTTCTTCTTGTCTTTCATTCACAAACATAATCAACCTCTATGACTAAAAACTTTAAGTACTGATTCCTCTTTGTGTATTATTGTTATAATGATCAATACATAGCTGCAAAAACTTTTTAATATCTCTCCAGTTGCAGTCCATCTCATATAAAACAATGGTTATGTCATGGCCTTTGTATTAGTCAAGGTTATCCAGAGGAAGAGAATCAAGACAATATATGAACAGAGGGAGGATTTATTATAGAAATTGGTTCACACAGTGATGAAGGCCAAAAAGTCTGCATGCTGGAGAACCAAGAAATTCAGTGCTGTAATTCAGTCCAAGTTCAAAGGACTGAAAATCCTAGAGTCTGAGTCTGAGTCTGAAATCTGATAGCCAGGGGCACCAATGTGCAAGAGCAAGAAAATGTCTCAACACAGAGAGAGCAAATTTCCTCTTCCTCTGTTTTTTTGTTCTACTCATACCTTCAACAGATTAGATGATACCCACCTACATTGTTGAGGATGATCTTCTTTCCTCAGTCTACTGATTCAAGAGCTAATCTCTTCCAGAGATACCTTCACAGACCCACCCAGAAATAGTATTTTACCAGCTACCTGGACATTTCTTAGGCCAGTCAAGTTGATACAAAAAATTAACCATCACAGCCTTAAAGGAGGATTTGTCCACGTGACATGAGAAAGAAGATCCGCTGCTGGCTGATGCTGCCTTGACTACTTTCCAGAAGGACAGAATCAATGAGCACAATGATAACTTGCTTCTCCTAGAAACATCTAAGAGATTTCACCAGTTTAAGAACTAGGAATTTTCCTTTGACTTCTTCAAGTATTGTTCAAGGCTCCTTCATTGTATTACTGTTACTCCTTCCTCTGTCTGCCAGGTTTTGATAATCCCTAGCCACTTCTGCTTTTGTTTCTTCTCTGGCTGTCCACCCATGCTTTTGCTAGACCCCTTCTTTACCGAGAATTTCCTTGCCTCAACAGCTTTGGATGAAGTGACTGGTGACACTGACTAGGCATCATTCACGTTAGCATAAGTGACTTCCACTGTTAACATTAGCACTTGTATCTGCAACATCTTCAGCTATACTATACCACGCCCTGGGTCCCCACATACTTCCAGGAACATGATAACTTTATTCCAGTTATTAAGTGCATTCAGAGCACTGGGTTTAGTGGGAAAAGAAAGTTCCAGTTTATGTATGTTCTCTGTTGACTGTTTAAGTTAATTCAATGACAGAACTTTTGCTTTTTAAAACAATACTGAAAAAAATTCACTTCCATGAGGTATTTTTATCCCATAAATTAATATTTGAAACTATTTGCTGAGGATTTATTATTTACCATGGCTAAATCCAAGGACTTTACCTGTATTAATTCAATGAAGCATCACAATGGCAAACCATGTCCCAGCCCCAGACACTGTTCCAAGTCACAGAGGGTGGCCATTCAATGCTGTGATTGACAGCCTACTCTTTGAATCAAGTGGTATGTGATGGATAGAGAATGAGTATCTGTCACCATAATACCAGGAGTTGAACTCATTAACTGATATAGTCAGTCTTACGAGTAGAATCTTATGTTTATCAGAGCTGGAGAGAGCTGACGCAGTGTAGATAATGCCAACTATAGCAACTAGAATGAGAAGGGCAACCCACACTGAACAATTCCTTACCCACATGCAGTTATTACTCCTCAATTCTAGAAAGAACAAAATTCTCCTCTTACAGTGTAACCTGTTCTTCTCAAGAGTTTACTCAAACCCACTCTCTATTTCTTTGAATGATTCTTTAGCCTCATTTTTTCTCATGTCATAAATAATGATTCAAAAATTAAATCTCTGAAAACAGTGGTAGATTAAGATGCGCTACCCTAGTGAAGGCCCTGGCTGGTTTGGCTCAGTGGATTGAGTGTCAGCCTGCGAGCTAAATGTCGCTGGTTCGATCTTCCAGTCAGGGCACATCAGAGAAGGAAAACTCTGACTCCAAAAAACCTCCGCTGCCTTGCGGCATACCTCTTCAGGGGAAAGGCTAAGGGAGTAAACCCTGACAGAAAATCCGGAGCCGGAGTCCCTAAGGCGGTTTGATGTTGTAGTCAACACCGGCAACTCCTGCGGCGCACCTGAAGCCAAACTGTATTGACTCCGTCTTTCCCTTGGGCCCTTCAGCTGCGAAGAGAGGGGGGGTCTGCTGCATGGGCAACAGCAGACCCTCCATATCACCCTGCCCAGGCTCTGTAGCTTCAGCTTCACTGGAGAGGACACTCCAGCGTCATCGCAAGATGTCGATTCAACACGGGAGGAGACAGATACTGTGTCACTCCTGAGTTGGACTGCACAGCCATTCTCGGCGGTGCAGATAGACTCTTAAGAAGCTACACCATCGTCTCTCGAGACGGACGGCTGCCGACTACGACTACGACCCTAGTGAAGACTTAAAGAACACCTACCTAAAGAATCTGATGAAGGCATGGGCAGAGGATTGTCAGTTAAATGTTCCTAATTGAATCAAAACCCAGTTATATTTCATAGCAAAAGTGAGGCACATGATGATATAATACAAAGAAAAAGTAGAAAAGGACCAGCATAAGCAAGAGGTTCCATCCAGAAAAAGTCACTAACTGGGAATCCCAGTAATGGGGAAATAAGGTCACAAAGGAAGTTCATTACTGAAGAGACTGGGCAGGGAATCAAGTCACAGGAAGGGCAAAGGAAACAATATGCATTTCCACCTGCTGGGAAACAAGGACATGGGGCGGTTACCCAGAGGCCAATCCATGGAGGTACCTCACGGAAGGGCCCAGTGACCAGAAAATAGGATCCACACCTCCACATCCATTACTGGGAGAATGGGGCTCAGAATCCAGGCCAGGATATAGCAATATTTATTCAATTCTTCTCTAAGAACCTCCAACAAAGGGCAATTTATATTTGGTCTGGGCATAACATCAGTCTCAAAGCCTAGAATAACTTTCAAGTTATAGATAATGAGAAACAGTAGAAAGAGTTATGAATTTAAGTCAGCATTCATCCATCCACACATTCTTATTAAAAGTCTTCTCTGCAATGTGCTCAAAGGATAGGTGGCACTCAAAACAGGAAGTGCTTTCGTCCAGACAATCAGGAGAGCTGCTTTCTGACCTCCCTTTCTGTGCTGTGTGCCCGGCCTTTAGAAGGTCAGGGGTTTCTCCTAAGTGAGGGTAGTGAGTCTGGCTGCTTCATGAGGCCCCGTGTACCATGAACTTTCTGACACTATGGAATTAAGCAGACATGTGTACCCTAAGTATGATTATGAAAACGTTTGCAGTCAATTTACATGCTGGAAGATTCTGTGTGAACAGGTATCTCTATTCCTCTGCTAAAAATAAGCTCCTTCCTCACTGCTTCTCTTTCTGTGATGGAGGCTTCATATTGTTTTTCCTTAAAAATTTGTTACTATAATTCAAAGTAAATGGCTATAAAAGACAGCTAGACAGAAATATAGAAAGGAGGAATTGTATTAGCACTAAATCTTAAGATTAAATCAGCCAAGCCAACAACAGAAAGTTTTGAACTCTAGATTTAATTAAATGTGAACAAAACGCTATTGCCAGAAGACAAAGCTCCAATTATGTGCTTTAAACAATGGCTGAATTGTACTATCCAGGTATTAAATAGAAATTCTCAATTAAAGGATTCCTATGATATTGCTACAGGTTCTTAAGTTTATAAGGTGCCCAATAAACGGAGTTTGAATTTTAAAAATGCTTAATAATGAGACAATAGCTAACAGTCAATGTCCACTTTCTACATTCCAGGCACTGTACAATGTTCCAGGCTTTAAACACAGGAATTCATTTAATCCTCATATCAAACCTCTGAATTAGCAAAGTCTTTCAAATGAAAAACCAACCGAAACCAACAAGCAAATATACTCTGATACAGAAAAGCCAAGTAACTTGCTTCAATTTACATAGCTAATAAGTTCAGGTATGGTCCAGGATCACCATGGCACATCCTTGCTCTACAGGCATCCTCTGAGCTGGCTGTGTGTCCAAAGCAGACTCCAAAATTAGATGGTGATGCTATAGGAATAACGACTAGGTACTTTTGCAAAGCTGAATCCAAACTTAAATTAGCTTTGCCCTATGGCTGGCATTAATATTAATTAACATTTGTAAAGCATCTTATATATGTAAAGCTTTATACCTTGGGGTAATGTCAAAGAATGTATTATTAGTTCACCTGTTTAAAGAAACCAGACAAACAAAGAGGTCCCATAGACAGAGCCATTTATCCATTCTGATATTAGGGTTGATCTTGTCTAAGTGTTTAATGCTCTTAACACAAGCTCTAATCTCACCAGAGTCCTTTTTGACATTTATAATAGGAAATCTGTTAGTAAATTTGCATAAGACAAAAGTAGTGAAAGAAGAAAACATTTGACAAATATGAAGTGTATAAGAGGATTGGAAAAGGAAAAAGTAGATACAAATAAAATGACGCAAAAAATTGTAGCAAAATTTTTGACTGGCCAACGCATCAGAAAACCACTTTTCATTAATACATCATAATTTCCAAGTCACTCATCTGGGTCTTCTCTAAATAATTATGTAATACAAAAAAATCATTTTGAGGAATGAACAACTTTGCCAGATTTTACAAATACATTGAATAAAAAAATATTTCTAATATTCCCTCTACCTCTCTGGGCCAGTTATTTCTTGTTATTCCAACCCAGAGAAATTAAGGTAACTTGAACCTTGAGCAGCATCCAAAAGCTTTTAGCAGAGGATCTGGCTGTCTCAATGATGACAGAAGAGGTTTGCATTATTTTTTTCAGTTAGATTAGAGTCCTCGGGAGGCCCGATAAGCATTAATGCCCTGCTCTAAGACACAGGGAAAAGGGCAAACATTCCCACCTACAATGTTTTTTATACTAGGAAGAATTGGTTAAACATAGGAAGATACGGTTTTATATGATCATCAAACTTATTCTTGAAGAGGCACTGAAGTCAATGACTATTCCCACAACACATTTTATTATTATGCAGAAGAATGTCTCCCTCTTGACAAATCTCCTCAAAACTGCACACATTTCACAGCCACCAGCCATCAGACAAGAGTACAAGGCAGTCACAAGGTGAATGGACAAAGATAATCAATCAGATTCACTGATTCCTTAGGGATGTCTTTGTTCATTGCATGAAATGATTACGTGGTAACAAACATAGGACTGTCCAAAACTTCCCATCCCTGTTGATTCTAAAAGCATATACATAGGTTTTCTTAAAAGTGCGATCCAAATGTACCTGGAAAGGGTTCTTGTGCAAGGGAAAGGCTAGTCCATATCTCTTCCGGGGGACCTTAAACTACTCAGCCCTTCTGCAGATGCACATCTGTGAAACATCTCATTTCTGAAGTTCCCAAATAAAATACTAAATAGCTATTACCTGAAAATATGATTGTTTTTCTTATAAATTGTTCAATTTTCTTGGTCTCTTTAACATATGCATCACATTCTCCAACTGTAAAAATAATACGTTAATACACAATGTCAGAAATATATGTTCAAAAACAAACATTATCCTACCAAACTGCAACAAACATAACAATCCTGATCATCTCTTTTACCAGCTCCTGCCTACATAATTTTCAACCTAAATAAGTGTCAAAATACCTGAAAAATAATGCCACCTTCTTAAGCGTATTTTATATAGCATATTTAATAAGTTTTTGTATCATTTTTTCAGAAGTATTATAAAGCAAAAAGATTCTCATTTAATTTTTTTTTCACGTTTTAAGTATATTTTATTGGTTATGTTATTACAGTTGTCCTATTTTTCCCTTTGACCCCCTTGGCCCAGTACCTCCTTCCCTCCAGCAATTCCCCTCTTAGTTCATGCCCATGAGTGTTACATATAAATTCTTTGGCTTCTCCATTTTGTATACTATTCTTAATATCCCCAAGTCTATTTTGTATCTACAAATAATGCTTCTTTTTTTAAGTATTTTTTATTGATTATGTTGTTACAGTAGTTCCAATTTTCCCCCTTTGCTCCCCTCTGTCCAGTACCCCACTTCCCTCCAGCAATCCCACCCACCCCCTTAGTTTATGTCCATGGGTTGTGCATATAAATTCTTTGGCTTCGCCCTTTCCTATATCATTCTTAACTTACCCCTGTCTATTTTGTACCAACCAATTATGTTTCTTAATCCCTGCACCATTTCCCCATTTCTCCTCCTTCCCTCTCCCCACTGATAACCCGCCAAATGATGCCCATACCTATGATTCTCTTCCTATTCTGATTTGCTTAGTTGGATTTTGTTTTTATTTTTTAGATTCAGTTGTTGATAGTTGTGAGTTTGTTGTCATTTTAGTGTTCATAGTTTTGATCTTCTTTTTCTTAATAAGTCCCTTTGACATTTCATATAAAATGGCTGGGTGATGATGAACTCCTTTAGCTTTACCGTGTCTTGGAAGCACTTCATCTGCCCTTCCATTCTAAGTGATAGCTTTGCTGGATAGAGTAATCCTGGTTGCAGGTTGCCTTGCATCACGTTGAATACTGCTTGCCTGTCCCTTTCTGCCTGCAAGGTGTCCTCTGAGAAATCAGCTGATAGTCCTATAGGCACCCCCTGGAGGCAACTCTCCACCTCTCTCTTGCTGCCCCTAGGACTCTGTCTTTATCTTTCACCTTTGGCATCTCAATCATGATGTATCCTGGTGTGGTCCCCTCTGGGTCCAGCTCGCCCGGGACCCTCCGTGCTTCCCAGACCTGTATGTCCATCTCCTGTGCAAAATTTGGGAAGTTTTCCTCATTTTTTTCAATTATTGCTTCTTCATTCTGCACTGGAAGACTATATTTTTCTTCCTTATGTTCCAAATCATTGATTTGAATGCCAGTTTCCTTCCCTTCACCATTGGTTTTGTGTGGATTTTCCTTCATTTCACTTAGCATAGTCATCATTTCTTCTCTTATGTGTTTGCCATACTCAAGCATATCTGTCAAGCCTGTGAGCATCTTTATCACCAGTGTTTTGAATCCTTCATCTGTTAGATTGTCTCTCTCCTCATCTGTTAAGTTGGCTATCTCCTCATCTCTTAGTTCTTCCACTGGAACCTTCATCCATTTCCCCTTTTGGGCCATATTTCTCTGACTTCTCATTCTGACAGACTTCTGTGTTTGTTTGCCCCTGTGTCCGAGGTAGAGCTGTTGCTCCTACTATGTTGTAAGGGGCAGAACCTTAGGGATTTGTCAGTAACAGGCGACCTGTTTCACCATGTTGTGGTGCAGTATGTGGGGGAGGGGTCTGAGAAGGAACAATGCTGCTTGTTCAGCATTTGCCCATTTTTCAGGCACCTCTCCCACTTCCGCACCAGACTGGTGCCCCTCTAGCTGCTGCCCTGGCCATTGATCCCTGAATGGGTGGGTCTGTGGAAGTTCTAGGACCATGGGGGCCCTTTAAACAAGTGTGCTCTGCTGAGAGACCAGCAGTTTCTGCCTCCACCCCAACCCCCACTGGTCTGCACAGTCAGAAGCAATGAGGCTTGATTTTCTCTGGTGCTGGGACCATGAGCTGCTAGGTCTGGTGAGGAGCTGGGAACGCCCCCCAGGTGTCCCTCCTGACTTTAAAACCTGCTACTGCACTTTCTGCCAGCCTGCCACTCTGCCGCTGCTATCGCATCCTCTCTGCCCCAGCTCTCCCTCTCCTACCTGTCCAGACGAGCACCACTTCTTTATAACTTCATACGTTTGACTTCCATTTATTTTCTAGAACTTCTGGTTATTTCTGGTTTTGCAGTAGTTGTAGTCCTTCTTAGTTGTGGAGGGAGATGCAGCGTGTCTGTCTATGCCTCCATCTTGGCCGGAAGTCTCCTCATTTAATGTTTTTGAAAGGTATACATTGGAAGTGTAATAAAAAGGTACACAGTACATTCATACATAACATTTGCACAACCAAGATCAGGTCTGTTTGTTTATCTAAAAAGAAAAGGAGAATTTATGCATAATTCATTATATTGGGCTCTTTAAAATCTAATTCCAATCCCTGCCAAGATCTGATTGATCTATTAATAGAGCTGATGCAAAAAATAAAGAATAAATCAAGCAATCCAAGACAACTTAGTCATGCAACAGAGAAGTGGCCTAAAAGCCAAAAAGCAAAAAATTCCCTTGCTAAGCTTGACCAAGTACCTATTGACTGTCTGCTAAATCACTGCTGTCTCTGCGTTTCGGGCTGGTTTGGGTAAGAAGAATGGGGGATAGAAAAGGTATTGCTGGGGGAAGGGGCTAAAAAGGGCAGGAGCCATGGTTGGTATGTGTTAATGGTGTCTGAGCTTATATTCACAAATAGGCTTATACTACGTGGCGTTACCTGCATCGCCTGTTAGGATATGCTTTGTCTTTCAAGTTAAGGTATTGCCCTTGCAGAAACTTTATTTGTAAAATCAAAGTACATTGGCGAGAAATGATACATTAACAAATTTATTTGTCAATGACCGGTAAGCCAGAAAACAGAAAAGATCTTATGTACAGGAATTTAAAGTTCTCCTTTCAACAGCTCATGCTCATATTCTCAAACCCCTCCCTTCCCATTCACTCCTCAGCCTCCTGGAATTAGCTTTTCTCCCCGTGAACTACAGCAAACTATCTTTTTACGCCTAGTTAAAGAGTGTCTTTTATCGCTTCCCTTACTAAAACTGTCTGCTGCTTTTAAGTTTATCAATCATTTTATTGCTCTTGAAATTTACTTTGCTGTGAACTTGTCCCCATAACCCCTTGGTGGATCTTATACCTTGGCTTTACCTTTCCTGTATGGCCTCCTTGCCCTCCATCCATTCCAGGGTTTTGTTTTTAGAACTCATCTCTTCTTACTCTACAAGCCCTTTCTCAAAAGATATCCATAGTACGGTTTCCAATATGAAACGTATGTTAGTCATTACTAGATTATACCTTCGGCACAAAACTTTTTATGGATCCAGAAGTTGTATATCCAATCATCTGCTAAACTGAGATCTTATTTTTCACACCCCAGTCCTACCAATCACCAAGTCCTCTTGCCTAAAATAGTGGCCTGGCCATGTCCACACCCCAGTCAACAGTCTCCCACACTTCTTTTCTCCAATCTCTGCCCTCTCTATACTTGACTCTTGCTTCTCTCTCAGAAGACTGCTAGTCTCTAAATTGTCTCTAGGCTTGTGCTACTCAAATCCATCCTCTCAAAACTCACTGCCTAGTAGTGGAAACAGAGAATAAACAGAATACAATACATAAATATATTTTTGTGTTTAGAAATGCTAAATATATGTTTTTTGGTGTTTAGAATTAATGTCTTTGACTATAACAGTAATTTTGATAAAGGTGACCTTATATTTTAAAGAATGGTATAAGTTAGATATACTGGTATTCTAGCAAACATGGGGCAAATACTGCCAGTGAGTTATTCATGTAAATTAATAGGCACTTCAGTTTGTTGCTGGTCATTATAATTAGTAATGGAAAACAAATAGCTAGATGGTAAATGTGAACTAATTTACAGTATCTCCTTGAAAATATTTTGTCAAGAAAAACAGTATCTTTCAAATGAAAAGTAATTGGAGCAATGAATTAATCTAGGTTTTAATTAAAAATTGAAAATCCAGTATAAGTTTACCAGCCAAAAAAAAGAAAAAAGAGGGAGATAAAGTTTAGTTAAGCTGATTTAATATTTATATTTACTAATGAAGGGATATCTGGAACATTATGCTTAATATACATGTTATAAAGTAATTATAAATGAGGCAATTTTTAAAGTGCATATTTGAAAAGATGTATATATCCTATAATTTTGTTTACCTTAATATGTCCTTGACTATCTGAGAGAGCAAAGTAAAATGACTTTAAAAAATAAGTGGAAAGGTAAATTATCTGTATTACCCTAATATAGAATACACAATAAGCACTAATTCCAAATACCGACATTAAAAATGTTTAGCCAAAGACTAGTTTTAATGCATAAGTAGATGTATTCAAATAACTAAAATACCCCCTACTTTCTAATAGTTAGATCACAATGAAAAGCAAGATTTATTTTTTAATATTCTATTTTTACACTGGCTTCTGGACATTTTCATCTGATATTCTTCCATATTTTCAAATTCATAATTATCTCCACGTCCTCAGATCTCCTTTTTATTCTCCACATTACTTTTATTAATGAAACTTGATGCTTCTGGAGCCTATATATTTTTTCTTAACCAGTGCTTTGGTAAATGTTAGTCCCATATGTTACATCCTTCCTGACTCAGCATTGCTTACCAAAAAAAAAAAAAATCCAATTTCCTTAGAATGCCACTTGCATTATTTTTGACTTTGTATTAAATTTGTCTCAAACTATCTTTCTGGATGCAGCTCTCACTTAAACAAAACCCTGGGGTATGCAAACTGGCTCCATGTTATTGCATAGATGTACATCGTGCAATTATTTCCATGCTGAGTTCAGCTTGCACTGTTCCTGTATCTCTGATTTGAATGAGCATTTAACCTAACCTTTAATTCCCTCTTTGTCAGATCTCCATCTGACAAAATCATACCCACTGTTCAAGTTTTGTTTCAAGTTTCAACTCATCCACAAATCTTTGCCTTATCAGCTAAGAAATAATATTCTGCCATTCAGATTCTATTGTGAGACTATATATGAATTATGGTTTTGCAGACATTTTTATTTTAACACATTTATACTCAGTACCAACTATGGCCAAGACACTCTTAGACAGGGCAAGTGATACTATGGTAAAAAAGACATAGCCCCTACTCTCAAGAATATTATAATCGAATGAAGATATAAATAGTTTAAGTTCATAAATGACTGTAATATTAAGGGAAATATGAAAATTTCCCCAAGAAAAACACCTGAAAATGTCTGAGGGGAGGGGAATAGTACAAGCTATTGTTGATAAAAGCAACATTTGTGATGACAACTGAGGTAGAAATATGGAAGAGAATATTTCCAGTTAAATAAATATGAACCATGATATGGAGATGAATATACACAGCATATGTTTATAGATACTGTCATGGGCTGAGCTCTGTTTCCCCAAAATTCACATGTTGAAGTTCTAATATCCAGGACTTCAAAATGTGACTGTATTTGGAGATAGAGCCTTTACAGAGGTAATTAAGTTAAAGCAAGCCTGTTTGGGTGGTCCTAATGTAATCTGACTACTATGTTACAGGAATAGGAAATCTGGGGGCATAGAATCACCAAGGATGCAAACAGAAAATGGTTATGTGAGGACACAGTGAGAAGGTGACAATCTGCAAGCCAAGGACAGAAGGTTCCAAAGAAATCAACTCAGTTGACCCCTTGATCTTGAAACTGTAGCCTCCAGAACTGTGAAAAAACACATGTATGTGTACTATATATACATATATAGTACACATATATATGTACTATAGGTATATATAGTAATAGAAGATAAAGTACATATATATTAAAGTTAATAGTATAAATGAGCTGATTGAAGTAATATAAATCACTTAGGACAGTGTCTTACCTCCTCAACCTACATTCTACTTCAAATGATTAATCTTAACAAATCATGGTAATTCAATGCCCCTTGCTTGCCAATGATCAATTCTGGATGGGCAGTTCTGAGGCATTTTTGGCCAATGAGAAATGATAAGTAGAGTTGCTTCTGCAAAAAGCATCTCAGCCGGCAAGACAGGACAGAATCAGAGATAGTTACTTTCTCACTTCTTATGTTGTCTTGTCCGTATATGAGTCTGGGACCATGACAGCCACCTTATTACCAACCTGAAGATGAAGGTATTCATGACATTGAAGAAGCAACCCACTGAATCAACCAGATGTTTTGTTTTTCACATTATTCAAATGTTGTTTTCATTTGTTATTTTATTTATATTACTTTTATTATTTACTATTCACAGAGCTTTTATTATATATATTCAAATATTTCAGCATTTTCACTTTATTTTCTAGTAATACTTCCAAGCTTTGGAAATTACCACTGAACACTCAGTTCCATTTTCTTTTAGCTCCTCTATGATCTTTGATTTAATTTATTAATGCAATTCCACATCCTGATTTCCCAGTTCTTCTTGACTGACCTTGGGACTTTTATCTTAATTCCTCTCAAACTGCTTTGGTCACACTCACCGCTCTTGAGTCAAATGGCCATTGACCTACACCACGCCTAATTGAGCAGTTAGTTGTTAATCCTCATCCCAGTCCTTCAAATATTTATTTCACTTGTTTCTCACAATACCACAGTCTCCTAGGTTCTCCCTCCTTCTCTGTCAACTTTGTCTTCTGCTCCTCCTCATGAATGTTGTAGTATCTCAACATTGCTCTCTTCTCTGCCTGTACACACGTGTTCATTCCCAAGGCTTTAAGTGCCATATATATGCTGTAACTCTGAAATTTACAGGAGCAGTCAAGAGCTCCACTGTATTTGCATATCTTACTTTTATATCCAACATCTTCACATAAACACTTCATATGAACCATATCCCTGATATATCTAATCAAGGCTCTTGATTTTTTTCCTACTCCAACTCATCTCCTCCAATGATCTTTTCTATCTGAGCATGTATTACAGCTATTGAGCTTATTGTTCAGTTGTTATCTTTGCTTCCTCTCTCTTAAAATTCACATCAATCCATCTAGGTCGACTTGGATCTTTGGTCCTAATATGTGTTAAATCTAACCACTTCTTATTCTTCAAACACTAAGCACTGGCTGAGAGGCCCTTCCTCTCTAGGACTGTGCCCTTCTGTATGCACAGCCTCCTGAGTGTCTTCTTGCTTCCTGTCTGGCTTCCGGTGGTCTGTTTCCCACAAGTAACAAGAGCAGTCGTATGAATTAATACTTTATATTAGGTAACATTTCTCATATCAACAACCTGATAAGAAGGTTACATTAACTTTCCCAGTTCACAGATAAGGAGAATGAGTATTTTGCTCAAGATTATAGCTGATCACAAAGAGAGGGATTGAAACCGAGGCAGCTTGCTTTCTTAATCTACGCTGTTATGCACCCATGCTTACACGTAAAACATTCAATGGCTTTTCCTCATTCTTAGTGTCAGGGCAAAATACAAAATGTAGACCAGACTTAAAAACTCCCTGAGCAGACAAAACTCCTTAGGCAAACTTTTCTGCCAGGTTTTTCCTCTTGATACCTCTTCACTCTAAACCCGTGCTACATAACCTTCATCACTGCCTCAAATTCTTAGTGTTTAGCAGCATAGTATTCTATTACCATAGTATTGACTTCTTTACAATTTGATATCTATATTTATTCTTACATGTTTAAACTTCAGTCACCTTCAGAGTACTCTCTATTTGATGCAATACACCTGTTGAGATATTTTTTTTTCCACTGTGCAAAAGTTTTTTAATTCATTGATTTTGATGCCTTTTAGTGCTTCTGCTGTTTTTTGTTTCACCTCTTGCACATTGGCAAAATGTTTCCCTTTGAGGGCTTTTTTCACCCAGAGAAACAATAAAAAGTCACTCAAGGGAAGATGAGGTAAATAGTGAGGGCGGGGAATGGGGATCATGCTGTTTTTGGTCAAAAACTGCTGAACACTCAGCACAGTGTGGGCAGGTGTGCTGGTAAATCACCCACCATGAAATGTGCAAACGCACTGAAAAGTCTGCATAAAAATTCACTGAAGCCTCACCCAGCCTGTCATCACAATGCCGGCTGGTACACTGATACAGTTGTGTTCCTAGAACACTCGCCAAGCGGGGGAAGCCTGTAGTACAAGGGGCCCGCCCTCCAGAAGATAATTCTGGGTCCCGCCTCATACAATTTTGAAAGAGGTCAACCTACAAGAAAATTACATTTAACTATCCTTATATAGCCACAGTGTCCACACAGTGCCATTTCTATTATATATATTTGAAAAAGATATACTTAATAAATGAACACATCAAAGAATGCTTTTAAATACATTTTAAACTACCACTAACTAGCCCTGGCCAGGTGGCTCAGTTGGTTGGAAGCATCCCATACAACAAAAGGTTGCAGGTTCAATTCCTGGTCAGTGAACATACATAGGTTAGGGTTTGCTCTCCACTATGGTTTGTTCAGGAGGTAACCAATCCATGTATTTCTCTCACATCGATGTCTCTCTCTCTCCCCCCACCCTTTCTCCTTCTCCCTCCTCTTTCTCGAAAATCAATAATAACATATCCTCAGGTGAGGATTAAAAACAAAAATAAGGAAAATATTGCTGACTAATGATTTTCACTTGGAATAAACTTTCTCTGGTCTGATGAATTTAAGTTACCCACTTACTTGATAACAATTAATTATTTTAGGAAAAAAATGAGTTAATATAAATTAGAAGTAATTGCCTTCTCTAGTTTTAAGATCCTTAATTACTCTTTCTCTGCTTCAAGTCCAACCAAGAGACTATTAAGCAAAGTGCCATTACACTAGTACATGTGTTATTGTTAGTTGCCACCACTGTTTTTTAAAAAAAACAATGTGAATATTTTACCTGAATCTGAGTGGGGTCTTTAAGGGAACCTTTATAATAGAGTTCAATATTTTGTCCAGTGACATATTTTAAAATATGCCATCTCTTCAAAGGTTTTGGATTCCTTCATTTCTTAAAGTATAAGATGAGAATATAGTGCTTATAAAGATAGAAAATAACATACGGAAGTTTGGAAAAACAGCATGTATGTGAGGCATGCAAAAATAATGAGGAAGTATTTTTGCAGATCTGAACTTCAATAACAGACAGTTCTCTTGGGAAGGTGTTTTACAGACACTTCAATCATTTATGCTACTAGCCTTTGCTTTACTGGTGGGTGTTGAGGGTTTTTTCCCCTTTATTTCCTAAATGGGTCAAGAGCACATATGTTTTAAACACAGAGAAATATGTTAAGGTACTAAATAATAAGGCCTTGATTTGAAAATTAATAGCATTCACGAGCATGTAGTTTAAGTCTAGTTATTCCCAGCGTGACCTCCTGGGCTTCCTGCGCTCTCAGCGGAAAACCATCTGCATTCTCTGCAATGTATGCAAATGCTACCAACTGTTATTGGAGAAACACAACGTTCCACACAGGATGTGTCAGGTAAAGAAAAAAGCACAATGTTTTTCTTTTTTTTTTCTTGAATGTTAATCACATACATCCCTGATTCCTTGTTCTCTCCCAGCCGTATCACTGGGTGTGCTGCAGGGAGAAGTGTAAACACTTTCAGGCCACTGGAATCCCGTTCGATGCCCTCATGCCCTTACACTTTCAATGGTTCTCTCAACATTCGCTCACACTCCAGTTCCCTATACAAACCCATCACCTTCTTCCCGGTGTGCTTACAGGATGGCCATTTCTTAGCATTCGAAGGGAGGTGGAATGAAACATAAAAGTCTCCATCCAAGCCTGAGATTCCTGAGTTTATGGGTTTGAAGAAATAACAAGAGAAAACATTTATTAGAAGTCCAGGAGAAGGCTAACCTGTGTCATAGATTGGCTAACATACTGACAATTCTCTCTAGCTCTATGGGCCTTGAACCCTCCAAATATCTGGGCTTTAGAATTTCCCTTTGGGAACAGTTTAATTGGTCTTTTCTTTATAGAACCAAGAGGCAATGAACTGTCTCCTTAGATATTTGGCATCTAAGTGATTGATCAGCAAGTTATCAACTTCAGAAAAATAAATATTTGAATGCTTCTTTAATTTTAAAAAGCAACCATATGCTTCTACTCTTTCATTAAGTGCCTAAGCTAAAACTTCACTCACTGCTGAAATAAATGTAAACCTTTAAGTAATCCCCACATACCAGTTGGCTCACCTTTTTTAGCTTATTAATTTACATAGATATACTTTAAAACTAAAAACAATCTTGTCATTCATGCTTGGCAGATGTTGTGAGGTGGGAAAATACCTGTAAGTGTTTTGAAAATATATTTGCTCTATGATGGATTTATTTGTTCATAAATGTCAGCTAGGCATTTAAGCCTGTAGGAAGCAGTGCCTGTAAACTTTAAATTTTTATTAACTTTTAACATTAAATGTAGTCTGGAGGAATATAAGTTAAGGCTACACCATGTGAAAATGTACGTTTTTTATTTTCTCCCTCAGAGTTACCTCACTTTGAACATGCTATACAGTAACTCAGATCACATGACCAGGCTGTGTTTTACAACTCGGTTGCGTGACAAGGAATTTAATCAGCCTGAAAAATGTTGACACCTCAAAATTTGTGTTAGAAAAGAACATAATGCCTGATCTTTGGAACTTGAGACCAAAAGCTCACACTTTTCATTAAGTATAAAAGTAGACAACTATATACCAGTAAGAATAGATAGTGCAGAAAAATTCAGATTACATATGAAAGATGTGAACTGTCAAGCATTAGACTGTGTTATTACCCTTGACTTAATGACGCCCAATGTGTAGAGAAAGACCTCTAACTTGTCAGGTTGTTCTCTATAAAATGAACATTTTTCTTGCATCCAATTGCTCTTTTCAAAAGTTTATTTTTAATAGAAACCTTTCTTCACAAGGAAGATATTGGAAACCAAACTCATAGACTCTTAAAATACTGAGTAGTTGCACATATGAACTAACAATAAATTGAAAGGCACATGAATTAAACATTTTAAATTAAATTTTTTTCTAGGACATGTATTAAAGTGCAGTTTTCTAATTAAATTTATTAATTTTAATTATTAAATTCTGCTGTTTTCATGTTAATACAAAAAGTTTATAATTTCATTTGTCTATTTCTTCATTTACTAAATTATAACTGAATAGCTACCATAGGCCAGGCTCATTTGAATTTTCAAGGACATTTGTTTTACTACCCCATAAAAGGTATTAGAAATACTAATTACTCTAGAGGTCAAATGGACTTACTACTAAGACAACATTTGACCACGTATATCCCCAGAAGGAAAGATATGAATGAATCAGACAGATGAATTCAAATATGAACATAATTGGTTGGTAGTTGCATGAAGTGGGCCACTTGAATTCTCAGTGACTCGGATTTTTCATCTGAACAATGGAGAATATAAAACAATCTTATAGCATTGTTATGAGGATTAAATGTGATGTCATGTGCTTAGCACAGTCAATAAATTTTAGCTCATACTAATAGTACTTGCAATAGTAGTTCACAGGAGCAGTATGAAAAATTTTCATTTAGGCTAATACACTTTAATATAATTTGTATATAATTTTCAGATGTATACTTTACAAATGTAGATTATGTAAAGATATTATATGAATTATTCTTTTAGTGTTTCTTAGATTATCACCTCCCAAGTAAACTTATATACCTAAACATGCACATACATAATCTACGTATTTATGAGTACAGACATGCATGCATGCTTTGTGTAACATGCATATGAGTGCATATTATAGAGGGAGACAGAGAGAGAGAGATGAATATGGAGAAATTCATAAGAGAAACATCCAACATCTTGCCTTAGGCTAAGATTCTTATCCTATTCTAAAAAATACCATCACAGTTACCTTATCTCACTCATTTTGACTGATGTTTATTAATCTAAATTAACAAAATCTGGATTATAACATTTTTTAATGTTAAAATGTTACCCCTATTAAAATTACAGGTAATGTTACATATACATTATTCAGAATTGTTAGTAAATATTTTAATGTTTCCAAATATTAAATTTTCTATATCAATACAATTATTAACAATTAACTATTGGTTGTTCATCTCATGGGTGAATGGTTATTGTCATCATCATTATTAAGGGATCCTCAACAACTTCTTTTTGTTTTAAATATTCCCTAATAGAGTGGAGTGTTAATATTATACAAATATATCAGAAAATGAAAAGATTTATAAAAACAATAGCAAATTGAATTACAACTAGTAAAACTATTTACACACTCCATGGTGAAAAAACCTATATTAATAAGGTTTGGTTATGACAAGGATAGTATGATAAATTCTGCTTCCCAAAATAAAATTAATGTAAAAAATTTTGTACCACACTAATGTTTTAGTTAAAAAGACAATTTTAGTTAACTTCCTATACATTGTAGAAATAAAATCAATAAATGCGTTATATATTAGACAAGGAAATGCTATGTTTTTAAGGTAAAGGTAAGGACAGTTTACATTTACTTTGATACGTCTTCCTTTCAACCTATATTCTTAGCACATCTATTAGTGCTCTCTGTAAGAGCCCTAGAGGTTGCCAGATTTACTTTCTTATTAATAAGAAATCATAGTTGTCATGAATACTTCTACTGCTCATTTGAATATGTTTAATCCATTTAATTCAGTAAATGTGTATTAAACTGTTACTTTGTATTCAGCACTCTGTCAGGCACTTTAAAAATACAAAGATAAGTAAAATGGTACCTTCCTTTCTAAGTCTTTCATATTAGCAAATAAAATAATGACACTATATATATGTAACCAGGAGATTACATGGTAAGAAAAAAGGCATAACAGATTAAACTGTGAATAAAGGCAGGAGTGAGGAGGATGCCCAATCATATCTGTGTGGGAGGAATCAGAACAATTTCATTCAGGTGAGTAGAAGGAGAAAGGGGATGAAATTTAGGGAAAGGGAAAGCCTGAGCTATTTTCCCACAGGACCTTTGCAACATATGGGGAGAAACTTTCCTTTAAGCTTCTGCTGCTTTCCTAGCAATATCTGGCATTTCTTAGTTTGCAGCTGCAAACTCTGATCCTTACCTTGGTCCTCACATGCTTCTCCATGTGTTTATGTGTGCATGCGTGTGTGTCTGTCTTCACAAGGCTATCTTCTTTTAAGGACATTAATCATATTGGATGAAGGTTCACTCTATTCTTTTATGTCCTCATTTTAACGAATTATATTTGCTACCATCCTTTTTCCTAAAAAGGTCACATTCTGAAGCCCTGGGAATTAATACTTCAATATATCATTTCTAGGGTCAACATAATTTAACCCATAACAAGACCTAATATAAAAACTACCTACTTCAGACCAAAATAATTTAAGACAACATGAAAGATTTCAATTGTGTTTAATATATTGTTGGTTGGAAGGTGAATTTGTATGACACCTTTGGAAAGCAATCACACTATCTATATTCAGATTCTCTATGAAATATTCATACATTTTAGCTCAAGGAAAGTATCCTACATACAGAAAAATTATTCTTCATGAAGGTTTTCAGGGCACTCTTATTAAAATTTAAAAGAAGAAAGAAAGAAATAAAAGAGAAAAGAAGATAAATATATTAAAAAGGGAAATAATGGCAAGTTTTAGTTCATCCCATGCATAAAAAATGTAGATAAAAACGTTAGGTTTAAAAAGTTTATTCATGAAAAATATTTCTATCAATAATAATAGGCTGAAAAAATATATATACATATACTATGTCATCAACTAAGTAACCAAAAATAAACTCAAAAACTCTACATTAAAATATAATAAAATTTACAAAAATGTACATCATAGTTCAATTATCACATAGGATGTAATAAAATGTATGTAAATTACATTTAATACAAAACAACTCACTCATTGAATTATTCAACTAATATATTTTCAAGGGGCTACTATGTGCCAGGAGTGACCAAACAGGCAAAAATTCCTAACCTCATATAATCTGTAGTTGGGTCAGGCAGACTATAAAAAAAAAAATCATTTATTAGTGTTTTAAGTAGGCTGTATGGAAAAAAACAGAGGAAGATAAAGAAGATTCAAAGTAATGGAACAGTGTTTGAAATGGCCCTAAATATGGTCACAGTAAAGGTGGCATTTGAGCCAAGACTTCAATATTCCAGTTTATCACTCGGTTTTCATTGCCGTGCTGTGTTAACAATGCCTGCGAGCCCATGGTTTAGAAAAGCTAGTGTTCATTGCTCAGGCACATGGCATGGCCTTTACGGATCTGCTGTGACACTGCTTCATGCTGTTTTAAATTCAACAGACTGAAGAAGTAGCCTCTATCTAGAGTATGCCATTCTCATGTCAGAGAGAGAGAGAAAATAAAGGGTAGAACTACAAAATGCCCTCGACAGTCATTTTTCTTGGAATAACACGTCTCACTTTTATCCACTTCTCAATTGCCAAAGCACATCACTAGGTCAAACCCAACAGCAACGTGAAGATGTATTCATCCCACGAGGAGTGTCAGGAGCATTTGGGAGAAATATGTTCATCTGGTTTACCTCCCTTTCTTATATAAGTGCACTTGCCCTGCCCACACACAGGAAAACAACCAAACTGTATCATCATGTTCAAAGTCCGTGATCTCATAATAATGTTCAGATTAGGGCTTTTCTTGGCCCAGAAATCTAAGAACTGAAAAGTCAACTCATCCGTCCACCACACCACCCACACAGTGGTAGGACAAGGACAGGCTAACCGCATAAATATTCCCATTGGAACAGGATGAGAACAGGAAACAGACAGTCACCGCTGACCTACAGCAACACTGAAATCACCCCAGGGAGAAATTTCAAAAGGTCCTGATGCTGGAGGAGGATTAGGCCCTGTTTCTCTTCCCTTGAAGTCGATCCTTAGTCCACTATTTCTTGGTACAAATCTCTTCCTCTGCGAGATCTTTCCTGTTCTGTTTTCCTCCTAAGTCTCATCTGAAGAGGACATCGGAGAATGTGTTCTCCCTAAGGATCACACAATTTTCTTTCTCATCCTCCTTTCTGTCTGGGAGAGATTAGGAGCCCAAAGGTTCAGTTTCAAGGAGTCAGTGTATTTTAAATCCAGACTGGCTGCTTTGGCAGTAGTACAACACTTTCAAAGCTTAGTTAGCTTTTTCTTCTATTACTCAGCTTTGTATTTTAGCAGCTCATCCATAATTATTCTTTTTCCCAGGATTAATTGTAGGTAACTTACACTTACCAAGCTTTGGTGGAAAAACCATGCCTTTATTCGCTTTTTCTTGAGCCATTTTGTCTAATTTAAAATTTTTACTAAGCATTACTATAATGAATTTGGAGATTTTAACAAAGGGTTTTATGGCCACAATTCTAATTTAGTTCTTGCAGGAGAGACTGGGTTTAAATTAGTCTTTGTTTTCAAAAGCCATCTCAGATTTATTTTTTTATCTGTCAGAAAAGAGAAACAGTGCCAGCGTCTACACCTAGGGGCTTTGGGGAATTTTTGAGCTTTTTGTATTCTCATTCATTTTTGCTTGCAGGGTAGCCAGTTACTTTCTGATTTCATGATTTGTAGCATCAGGTCAAGACAGCCTATATTAACGAATAAATTCATATTCTGTTTCTTCCAAATGTTTTACCACTTCATAACATTTTAACCACTTGTTGAGATTTCAATAACAGTTTCCTGGGTACCCATTATTCATAAGAAAAGTCAATTTGAAGGGTCATTGTGTTTCTTTAGTCAGCACCCCAATCCTACCAATTTCTATATTAGCTTTCATTAATACACCACAGTAACAAAAAAACCCAACATTTCAGGGACAACAACAAATATCTAGTGTTAAAAGTATCTGTGGGTCAACAGCGGCTACACTCTGCTGTTTTATATCAGGTTCCAGACTGAAAGGGCAACCTCTATTTGAATGATGCGATCTCAGATCAGAGGAAAAGATCCAAGATAAATCATACACTAGCTCTTAAAGCTCCTGATTATACTAGGTATATATCACTCTGTTCATTTCATAGGCAAAGCAAGTCACATATCCAAATGGATAGCAAAAAGCTTTCTTCTTATTAAAGTAAGAAATGTTTGGCAACCATACAATCTTCCAAGGAAAGAGCAATACGGACGTGCAAAGCAGGAGAATTTCAGGCAAAATGAACAGCCAATGCAAACAGTGAGACTATGTGTGACATGTGCAAGGAATAGCAAGGAGGTCAGTGTGAATAACACAGAGTATGTGTCCCTGGCTGGTTTGGCTCAGTGGATTGAGCGTCGGCCTGCGAGTTAAGTGTCGCTGGTTCGATCTTCCAGTCAGGGCACATCAGAGAAGGAAAACTCTGACTCCAAAAAACCTCCGCTGCCTTGCGGCATACCTCTTCAGGGGAAAGGCTAAGGGAGTAAACCCTGACAGAAAATCCGCAGCCGGAGTCCCTAAGGCGGTTTGACGTTGTAGTCAACACCAGCAACTCCTGTGGCGCACCTGAAGCCAAGCTGTATTGACTCCGTCTTTCCCTTGGATCCTTCAGCTGCGAAGAGAGGGGGAGTCTGCTGCATGGGCAACAGCAGACCCTCCATATCACCCTGCCTAGGCTCTGTAGCTTCAGCTTCACTGGAGAGGACACTCCAGCGTCATCGCAAGATGTCGATTTAACACGGGAGGAGACAAATACCGTGTCACTCCCGAGTCGGACTGCACAGCCATTCTCAGCGGTGCAGATAGACTCTTAAGAAGCTACACCATCGTCTCTCGAGACGGACGGCTGCCGACGATGTGGCCAGAAAGTAGTTAAGCTCAGAGAAGGAAGAGGGAGCAACATTTTGTAGGGCTTTAATGGTATTGTAATTTGGCTTTTCAAGGGAAGGAAATATTTTAACAAAGGAGTGATGCAATTTAACTTTTATACTACAAAACTTACTGTAGCTGTTATGACCAGATGGAAATTGACAGAGGGCATTAATGGGGAGACAAGGTAAAAAGATACTGTTATCAAAGGGAGGAAGCTGTGCCTTGGACCGGGGTCATAAAGATGAAGGTCAGATGTGTCTTGAAGATGAACCACAAGCTCTCTGAATGGGTTTGATATAGGATGTAAGAGAAATAAAAGTGAAAGTTAGATCCAAGATCTTAGTTCTAACTTGCAACGGGAAAGAAGTTGTCATTTACTGAGATAGGGAGATTGTGGGAACAGCAAGGTTAAGTTCTGTTTAACATACAAGTCTGAGGTGACAATTAGACATTCACATGTAGGTGCTGAAGTGGAGAGAAAGAAGGAAAAATTTTTTAAAATAGGAGGTATAAGCCTACAATTTTATTTAAAAGCATAAGGCTGAATGAGATCAATAAATCGGTGAGCATAATTAGAAAACATGACAAGCGATTCTGGGAAAACTCCAATTTTAAGAGATCTGGGAGAGGAAAAGGAACAAGGAAGCAAGACTTATTTTCCAGGAGGAAAATGAATAGTATGTGATATGCTGAGAGCTAAGTAATGAATGTGTTCAAGGAGGCAAGTGTGATCAAATGTGTCAGATGCTGCTGCTAGATTACCGAGGAGACTGAGATTTGCCCACTAGCTTTAGCAGTTGAGGAGTTACTGTGACCTTGGAAAGAACAGGGACGTGAAGTAATGGGGCAAAATCCTAACAGGAGTAGTTTTGAGAAAGAACGAAAGACAGGAATGGGACCACTGGGTATAAATAATATACCCAAGAGAGACTGGAATGGGCTTGAGGTAAGTTGCACAATGGATTTCAACCTCATATAGGATGGCTTATTCTTTTTTTAAAAAATTAAGAATAACAATATCCTAACGTTTGTTCATTTCAAGAAAATGACTCATAGGTGTTTCCTAGTATGCTTTTACTTTTCTTTATTACAAGGAAAAAAGGTAAAATAAAAACAATGAGTCCTTTAGAAAAGACAAGAATTTTGACTTCAGAACGTTGACAACTGACTATAAAACCATGTAATGAGGGAAATATTCTAATTTGGCAAACACTGATCTATTATGACCATCTCTTTCATTGTCAACTTAATCTCTAGGGGCTAATTATAGATACAGTGAAAAGCCAAGTCCTGGGGCAAGCTGAGGAATGGGTTGTGATGTGTAAAGATGAGAGGTAGAAAGAAACCAAGCAAGACAGAGGACATGCACATATTTTATGTCTGAAATTCAGACCTGTCACAAAATAAGTCAAATTACCTGTGAGTGTCAGGGTGATAAGATATAATGTTAGAAACTAAAGGGAGAGTCGCACAGATAAACTGGTAATCCCAGACTACATGGGAAGGAGAAAGAGGAGTGGCAGATAGAGAAAATGTAGGGGATGTTAAATATTGGACAGATGAACTGTCCTAGACAACTTACATGACCCTGAAGAAACTAATTCTCCACCCCTAATTCTTAAATAAAACCAAATTGCCTCCGGATAATATTACGACACTAAATATTTCCTGATTTGGTAAGACTGCTTCTGGACACTTTCAAATAGGTTTATTTATCTATAAAGAACAAGTTACAAATATAGATTTGCAATAAGCTCCTTTATGACAGTTAATTTGTTCCCTGATATGTATGCATCCACACCTTTATCTATGACAACAAAGTAAAAGGGATTCAGTATACACTATTAAGCAAATATTGATATTCTTATAGCCACTAGATAAACCTTATAAACAAATGGCTTCAAACATGTATAGAGCATATTGGTGAATTAAATCATATTTAAATGCAATAAGAAAAATTGCTCTTTGAAAGATTCTATTGAATCCTTCTTAAGGAGAATACATGCTTATGACATAAATTTATACCCATTAAGTTAAATTATATGTATGTGGGTATTATTTAGTTCAAAATTTAATGTATTAAATAGTTATCTAAAAAGAACTGAAAAAAATATAATAAAAGTGTCTTTGAGGTTCTTCAAAAGCTAAATGTAATCAGTGAGAAATAGAATGTAACAAAACTAACCACTATGTCGATAGTTATTTTAGTCACACAATAAAATTGCTTAATACAATTGACTTTTCATTCCAATGCATCAGCTTAGAATTAAGTCCACTATATTAATTCAAGAGTTAATTGGAAAATGTTGTTGAAGTTAAATATTGCAGATTTGCTAAGATCAAAGAAACTTTCTTTTAATAAGTCCAAAGGTTACATTATATTTAACATTTTTGTCCTGAATATTTTGGAGTATTACTATGTGAAGATCAGCCTTTCAGAATATTAAACTGCCACCAAGTGTAATCTCATTTTATCTGATATTTCTGAAGAACTCTTAAAAGTAAATAAGATGACAAATCTTTAATTTGACATTTCTTGAATTTAAATATTCATAAGGTGATTGATATTTAAACATCATCTACTGAAGAGCTCAATTTCAATGAACCAATCAATGTATCAAATTCAGATATATTAGTTTGGGGTGGAAATAGTACAGTAAAAGAAGAGAACTTGTTTGCTTACATTGGAGAACAGATTTTAAATATATATCTATTTTAATCTCTAAAGCTTGATTTTAAAAGATGAATCATTTTTTTGTAACTAAAAATACTATTGTTATCTGCATTGGATTATCATTTCATTATTTTCAACACATCTTACTACATTATAATTTAAACATGTTTTGCTGCATACATTAAGTAGGCATTTTGACCTTGAGAGATAATTTTGCTGTACCTAAATCCTCTGTTTTGAGAACAAAAAAGTCAGTTTATGGTAGAAAACAAAATATAATTTGCCCTTAATAAACAATATAACTTCAAAATGAGAATAATGTACATGTAAGGACAGGATTTACAATGTGAAATATCACAAAAAAGTAAGCTTTTTTTTATAACCAATTGCAAATAGATTCAATACTCAAGATCCTATTCAATTTTTAAAAATGATGGAGCTGTTTTAACTCAAAAGTCTGATATTTTGCACATTTTGTAGAGATTAAGAAATCTCAATCTCTGCTCTTTAACAAAAAATTAAATATTTTACAAATATTTTTGTTGAATTAGAGAAAGTATTTCAAAATGCCAAGTTTTTCACTAAAAAAAGATAGATGGAGAATTTTGAAATTAATAGGGATCAGATGAATTTTCAAACACAAAAGTTGCTGAGATAAGTAGTAGCTTTCAATGGGTAAAAGCATCACTCTTTCTATAAAATGTGAAATGATAAAATGTAAAACCATTTTATCACTTAAAGAATAGATTTCATATCTGCTTGAAAGAAAAGGAAGTTATGTCTAAACATAAAAGCAAAAGAAGAAGCTATAAGTAAAAGATGAATGGATTTTTAATATCTAGGAAATGTAAAATCATTCTAGGTCAAACACTCAGAAACAAAGTAAGAAAGATGATTATAATTAATAAAAAATATTTGCAACTTTCCTGACAGTGACCTAATATTATCACAATAAAAGCAGTTCGTTCTCACAAATCAATACAAAAAAAGCAAATAGCTTAAAAGAAAAATATCCAAAACAAATTAGATGAATAACTAATTAGTGGTGTAAATGGCTCATCAATAGTTGTGTAATTACCTGACCTCACCAACAGTAAATGAAAAACAAAATCACAATTGAGAGCACTTCCAACCACTTCTGGTTTGGAGCTACCCTACTGGACTCGATTTTTTCTCAAATAAACTCTTCAAATTTTAATAAGCCTCAGTTTATCTTTCTAAGGCTATGGTGTCAGAAGAGAGAGTTAGACTATGACTCTAACACCCAACAGCCCCCAGGAGTGATAAGGGACCAGATACAGATTCCTTCTGACCCTTCTGAGCGCCCTGTGTTCTTGCTGCCTGTGTGAGGGGGGAGTCCCTCTGGATCTTAAAACCTTGCTCCTCGGCTTTGTTCCCACCAGCTTGCAGATTGTATTTGTGCATGTCTTTTTCCTGACTTGTTCCTAAACCAGGCAGGTCACACCAGGTCCACATCGAACTGGATATGACTTAGACACTGAACTGGGTCCACTGTGAGTAAAATTTTGTTTAAAGTCTGAATAAGTAGGTGGCAGAAACTAAACTGTGCACTCTGAGCACAACAAGCAGAAAGATGAAATCTATTGTAGGGTTTAACCTGCAACTCAGGAAGCTCAAGGCTACAGGAGCAGCCAGTTCTGAGTGGCTTGCAGCCTGAGAGGCTTTCATAGGGTAAATGCGGAAGTTATTTGTTCTTTTCAGCTCGTTGATCACTTAGTGGTCTTCCCCATTTGGATCAGGGTAGCTGACTCAGAGAAACAAAAAAGTCCAGGTGTGGTGTGAACAGGCTTGGCATTTGGGAATTAGCCACTGCTGATTTCTGAGGACTGTAAATTCCTACAACTTACGTCAGGTAAGGTTAAGCTTCATTTTTTAAAGGTGCTTGCGTTGGCCGTCTCCATTTTGTCTCTGACTTAAGTGACTCCATTTTAGTTTCAGTGCTACATAGATTAACCTTACCAAAGATGATCTCAAATTACAGTGGCCACAGTGGAGAATTGTTTACTCATTTTAGATAAGCCTAGCATTTAGAGAGAGAGAAAAAAAAAAAGGTCTCAGCCAGGCATTCACTAAAAAAGGTATAGGAAAAATAAATTTTCCTCCTCTACATTTTCTGATAACTGGGATGAGATCCTCTGGTGCCCTCCATTCGCTCCAGAGCCTACAAACAGCACCCTGGGAAAATTGGCAGAAGCCAGCAAAGGGTAAAAATTCTGAACAAAGTCAGGTCTCACTTGGGTGCCTGGTGAAGAGAAGGAAGGTAAATTTTATATTGGCCCTTCCTCTCCCAATTGGGATTGACAGGGTAAAAAGGTTGACTATTGATGCCTTCTCTCCCACTGATACAGTTATTGTCTACCCTCTGGTTTGTCTCACTTGTGACCTAAGAACTGGCTTGACAACTGTTGGTGTGGGGACCCACAAAATATGACCAGACAGAAATATGAGTTGCACTCCTTTTGCAGCTAGGGTCCTGTTGCCATCTCTCAGGGAAATTGTATTAGCCTTTCCTTCTTTTGGTTATCATTGGGAGTATTTCTGGAAATTGGGAGGGTCATACCTCCTGCGCCCTCTTTGGGGACCCCTTTGTGTCCATGGAGTTAGCCAATATTGCCAAAATTATTTAGTTTGTCCAGGCTGAAACCTGACAAGGTATTTTGGAAGATTTTTGTTTAAGTAGCTCTATGATCAGAAGTTACCAAATTGTAAGATGATTGATATTCATAGGATGATAGAAACACTGTTTGGTTTTCTATTTTAAGATAAAATGAAACTATGTGCCCAGAAGAAAAGAAAGAAATTCTGAAGCAACCATGGAAAGACGTACTAAAACATTCCAAATACACACAGCTCTAAGTTTCGAACATAAGAATCTCTTGATTTCCATCTTAGTTGAAGATATTCTCCCTGAAGGAGAAGTCTGTGCTGTAACAAATACTTCCCTCTGTACCTGGATCAATACCTCTGGTATTATAGCAAATACAAGAAATTCACAACAAGCCAATTAAGGTTCATTCTTTAATTTATTTGATACCAGCTGGTTTGATTTATAAAAAAATAAATAAATACAGCCACAATTATGATGTTATTACTTAATATTCAAATTGATACCCTTTTAGTCATAATCTTATATCTAATGTCAGGAAAAGTGAGTTTGCAATAATTCTCGGAGACTTAAAAAAGAATATTTATATATTAATTCAGAAATGCTACTGTAGAAATTTAGTCCAAGATAAAAATAAGATAAAACAAAATACATACATAAAATGTATACACAAGAATGGCTACTGGGAAACTGTCATAAACTCAAAACTGGAAACAAATTCAGTGTATAAGAAGGCAACTAATTTAATAAATCTTCATATGTCCATGATCCAGAATACTCTGCTATCATTGGAAATCATGTTTTACAAAAATAAATAATAACAGAGAAAATGTCATTTACTGATAATTTTTTAAATTTAAAATGTTCTGCTATAAAATAGGATTATTATAAGATCAAATGGCTAAATATATAAAACATGTATTTATAAATATATAATGTATATATGTACATTCGTGTGGGGCGATATTGATATTAATGTCAACAAATTTTTCCTGATTGTTGTATTCATTTCCTAATTTTTGATCCTATTTAGAAAATTTTGGGAGGTTACTTTTTGAAACATTTGTTTGAAGTGAGATTTTTCAAACTTGTTTTATTTATAAAACTCAGGAAAGGCTTCTTCCTACTCCTTTCTCACTAGAGCTTAAGCCTCTTCACAGTACACACAGTGGGATCAGCCCCACAGCATGAGACCAGGTTTGGAGCTTGTTAGAAAACAGGGTCTTAGGCTTCACCCCACCAGCACTGCATCAGGTTCTATTGTACATTTTAACAAGATCCGGGGGAATTTTTAAAGACAGAGAAAGACTTCACTAAAATGTTGAGAGGAAGTTAATATATGTAATACTTCTCATAAAGGCATTTGCCAGTATCATTTCAGATAAAAATTCAACATTTAAGATAACTGATGAAGTAGGAGTACTAATTGGTACAATAGTTTTGACAATTTGGTAATAGTCTCAGTATTCATAAGTGGTTATATTCTCAGTCCTAATAACTACACTTCTGGACTTGTATCCTAAAGAAAGTATCTTATTTGGTAAATGTTTTATGTACACAAACATTCATTATAGCCTTATCTAAAATAGCAAAAAAGTAGAAACAAACTAAATGTTCAACAACAGAAAATAGTAAGTTACAGCCATGTACCAGATAAAATTTTGTTCGACAAAATTATGTTTTAAAAACTTATATTTTAAATCCTTTCTATCCTTTGTAATAATGTTATCATTAATTATCTTTTATTTCTAGTAGTGTCGCTTCAATTGCTTTCTTTGTAATATGTCTGATAATTCTTTTCTCGTCCTTTATTTCCAGTGATCCTATGCCATTTTGTTTTAGATATATTTTTAAACAGTTAAATTTTGGTTTTACCCAATCTGAAAGTCTGCTTTCAACAGGTGACTTTAACCCATGAGTCTGAAAACATTTTCTTTGAAAACCATTCCAAGTCTCAGTCTATCATGTTCAAGGGCTTGCCAACACCTGGATGAAAAAGTTTAACCCATTCTAATTAAATAAGCATAGTTGGCGCTTTTACAGACACTTCCAAAGCTAGACACTGTTCTGAAAACTAATTTATGGCTCACTTAATAACACTAAGAATTACTGGTATTCCCATTCAACAGAGACAGAAACTCATCACAAAGTCACACAGCTAGCGAGGTAGCTGGGATTTGATCCCAAGCCATTTGGCTTCAGAATCATTATGTTATACACAATATATTGCTGCTTATTGATTAAAGACTGAAGCATGTGTTTCACCGTTTCCTTATCATCATATTTTGCATATTCTTTTACAAATGCTTAGTTTGTATTGCTACTATGATAAACTGCCATAAATAAAGCTTAAAACAACAGTAAGTTATTACCTCACAGTTCTCTAGTTCAGAAATTGAGCGGGTTCAACTGGGCCACCTTCTTTGGGTCCTTACAAGGCTGACGTCAAAATTTTGACAGGGTTGCTTTCTTTTCTGGAGACTGTAGGGATAAATCTGCTTCCAAGTTCATTCTGTTTTCAGAATGCAGTTCCATGCAGTTGTAGGACTGAGGTGTCCTTTATCTTTTGTGGGCTCTTGGCATTTGGCATTGGTACTCTGCTTCTGGACACTGCCCGTATTTCTTATTCTTGTTCCATCTTCAAAGCCAGCAGCAAAGACCTGAACCTTTCTCTTGCTCCAGATCTCTACTCTGCTTCCCTTTCTCTTCATCTCTCTCTCTCCCTTTCTCTCTCTCTCTCTCTCTCTCTCTCTTTCTCTCTCTCTCTCTCTCTCCTCTCTCTCTCTCTCTCCTGGCTTCCTCTTCTGCTTTGAAGGACTCAAGTGATTACCTCAGATCAACCTGGATAATCTAGAACAATCTTCATATTTTAATATCTGTTGATTAGTGACCTTAATTCCATCAGAAACTCCCTTCACAACATTACCTAGATCAGTGTTTGATTAAATAGCCAGAGAACAAACAACTTGATGGCATATCAGTAGAATACTGCTTACCAGGCTGACCTTTTAATTTACCTTTACTCTCCCTCTCTGACTTTCCAGTCTGGAAATGCAGCTT
Source organism: Furipterus horrens (assembly GCF_987537825.1). Classification (NCBI taxonomy): domain Eukaryota; kingdom Metazoa; phylum Chordata; class Mammalia; order Chiroptera; family Furipteridae; genus Furipterus; species Furipterus horrens. The sequence continues at coordinate 200,052,441 of NW_028327172.1, read as the reverse complement.
TTAAAATATTTATTCTGCCTTTGGTATACGTTAATTTTCCTAGCAACAGAGCTAGAAAAACTCATTTCATCTCCATTTGTGCTGCTTATCTTAATAAGTACTTTCCCATCAGATCTTTGACTGTATTTTGCAAACATAAATTTTCTCTTTACCATAGGATTTTAAGATTTGGGGAAAAATATTTTTAGTTTATTTTGCTTATTTAGTCAGGCCATTATATTAAATGCCCTTTTGATTGAGCAAACTATATAGTAACATTTTCAAAGGCAACGCGGTTTATCTAATTTCATACTTTCCTAACTATTTTTGCATATTACTTTGCAGTTCCCCACATTTATAGTTTACATAACTGTAGTCACAGTGTATATAATATGTTCATTTTGTCCATTTCAAAACTGCATGATAACTGATTTTACTCTTTTGTGAACTTGCCATTGACTTGGGAAGGTATCTGAGAAAGCAGTACGCAACCTTCAAAGCATGATACAGTTTCCTGGATCAGGGTGCTGTCAAGTTATCCTCCCCAAACATCACTTCTACTCATTTGACCCCCATATATTACATTCCGGCATAATGAGAAATTTGCAATTCTCACCTTTGTACACATGTCATCTCTCTGACTTCATTTTCTTCTGCTAACTCCTATTTGCCTTTCAAGACTAAGCTGGTGTGTCACTTCCCTTCAGGACGTTTTCCTAGCCTGGATTAAATGCCTCTCTTATATGCACCCATAACATTTATCACATACTTTTATCAGGGTACTTTTCATATTTAATTATAAGCATCTAATTATTTCTGTAGTTTTCACCCAGACTTTAAAGTCCTTGCAAACAAACCTTGTGCCCTCCTAGTGGTTTTACTTGGGGTGAGTAAAGTGTGTTTGCAATTAAAAACAACTCCCAAATATTAGTAGATTAAGACAACACACGTTACTTCATATTCACATTCCATGTGAATGAAGAATTAGGTGGAGCCTCTGTTTTATGCTCATTTGGCGAGCAAAGCTGCCGCCATCTCTAAGGCAGCCAGCTGCCATGGCAAAGGAAAGAGAGACCATGCAATGGTTCAGAAAGCATCACCCTGAAGTTCAAATGTCATGTCTGCTCACCTTTCACTAGCAAAGAAACATGTGACTATCCCTATCCTCAAAAGGAAAGGAAGTCATATCTTACCATGTACCAGAAAGGGAGAGCTATAAATATTGGGTACATAGCACTAATTACAGTCAACAGCCACAAACACTCTCTTTAAATATGTGTATTAGTTTGCTAAGACAGTCATAACAAGTATCACAGGCAGATGGGGTGGCTTACAATGAAATTTATTGTCTCACAGTCCTGGAGGATGGCAGTCCAAAATCAAGAGGTCATCAGAATTGGATCCCTTCTGAGGGCTGTTAGGGAAGGATGTGTCCCAGGCCTCTCCTTGGCTTGAGATGGCCATCTTCTCCCTGTGTCTTTTCACAGTGTCCTCTCTTTCTGCATGTCAAATGTTCCCTTTTTACAAGGGCACCATCTTATTGGATTAGGGTTTGCACTAATCAATTTAAACCTTATTTTTACTTGATTACCTCTGTAAAAACCTGATCTCTACATAAGGTCACATAATGAGGTACTGGGACTTGGGACTTCACATATGAATTTGGGGTTGGGACACACAATTCAATTTATAATAGCATGTAAAACTATGTCACTGGCACATAATGATCTCTTTTTTTTATTTAATGATTACATCATGCCTGTTCTCATATCTCTACTGTTAGAGGAAAACTACAATTACCACTATTCTCAGACCTTTCTTTTTTTCCAGCCGATATTTTCTTCGGCTAAGTTCCCTGCCATGAAATAACTGGGTATAAATTAACTTATAAATTAAGATTTTAATATACATTGCCATAAGCTTTTGGGGGAGAGAGGGGTCCTGCTAATTAGTAATGTAATTGGTAGTGATTAACACAGGCCAAAATTGTATTGCCCGCATTAATTACATTTCCATATTTATAAAATAGTATCCTAAATTTGCTTTAAGTTAAATCTTATTTCTACCTGGATAGTTTCCCATATATTTGTTCACTCTTCAATTAATCTCTGACTCCTTCACCATATTATATATTTCTACTCAACACTGTGTTTAGTACCTAATAAGGCAGTGCATTCTACACACTTACACAGTGGTTAGAAGAACAGCCAGAATATCTGGGAATGAATGCTGACTACACTGCTTAATGTCAGTGTAACCTGGGGTAATTTATATGATTACCTCCTGTGCTAAGTTTAATATAGTATATTGTGTTATTTGCTTATTTATTTTTACTTAGTCCTCCATCCTATTTCAGAAACTACAATAGTAAAATTTCATTGCTACAATATGGTAGGTCATGTAGTGGGGATTTATCAGGCAAGAAAAAGTGAATAGAAATATGCAAAATATATGACTAATGGTCTCCAAAGAAACTATATCCCATCTAACCACTTGTGATATTAAATAAAAACATAGAATTTATAGAATGAGAATCAAAATATTCTTTACTTCATTGGTTTCCTTTGAAGAGTAAATTAATTAATGCATATCAAGTATTTAAAGCAAAGCTTGCATGATGGTGAACCGTGAGCATATATTTTTATTAAAATATTACTCTATGCAATTTGTATATTAAAGGATTTTTATAAATTCAAATTAAATCTTTTCAGAGTCAAGACTGAGTGCTGTTTTTCTTCCAATTGTTTCTTACCAAATTCATTAGTGCTTTAAAAAATCAGTTATCTAGGTATAATGGATATTCAGTGAACTACATACACTTTGATCATATATTTTGATGGGTTTTGAAAATATATACACCTTGTAAACACCACCAAGATTGGAATGATACCATTGTTATAGGAGAAACTCTGTTATTCTTACTGATGAAATAAAGAATTATAGGTCAGCAAGTTTATTAGTGTGCAAGAGAAGTTTATTAGTGATACATTCTCATGGAATAAAACAGGCCTTGCTGAGGTCGGGGAGAAAGGCTTAAGATTGGGTGGCAAAAAGCAAGGGCAGTAAGAGCAAGAGTAGAAAGACCGTGGGTAGAAAAAGCATCAGATTCTTTGTCCTGAAGACTTACATAGTTGATGGGATGGGGTAAGGCAGTTACATATTGATTGGTGCGTAAAAATTGTGCCAGCTCTCCCCAGGGTGACATGACTTCCAAAATGTAAGTATGTGTCGGGGTCTGTTAGCCCAAAATCTTATCTTGCTCCAGACCACATTTGTTCATCTTGTGTAAAACAGATATGTGACAGGAGGCAGTTAATTAAAGTTGAGGCAGTTACTCAAAGCTATTTATGGGCTCTCTCTAGGCCCCCGCCCACCTCATAAAGCAGATAGTGACCAGAGGTAGGCAATTAACCAAAGTTGTTTTATGAGCTTCTTCTTCGGGTGCTGTGAACTCCCTCCTCTTCCCCCTTCCAGGCTTTGGGATGAATACACAGTTTCAAAGACTTTCTTTCCCAAAGAGTGGAAATGATACACATAGAATGCCAAGGTCTTCCCTCCACCTGTACTATCATGGTGTTTCTTGTGATGTTTGGAACACTTGGCAATATTACTGGACCAGGCTTAGGACTACTGAGCTAGTGAGTGAGACATGTCTCCCTCCTCCCTGCCTTGGTTTACTATCTATCCTACCTAACCCTATTATTATTAAAACATTCTCTTGTGCTTTTTACCAAATAACACCATTATGCATGCCCTAAGAAGCCATCCATGTGCTGGGTGGAGCCTTCCTTTCTAAAACTCTGGCTTGCGAGTTGCGGTGGCCTCAGCCTGCCTCCACTCTGCACTTCATCCCCTCAGCAGCATGAATCATTGAAACTTCATTTAGGATCCCTCCCTTTCATCCTGCATCTTAAAAAGAGCAATTAGTCAGAAAGTCAATGTATGATAGTAACGCACTTCACTGCTTCCTGTTTTCAAGGACAACCCTGAAAACAGTAGTTACATGTACTTTGTCCTATTTTCTAGCTTTTAACAAGAAGTTAAGTCCAATTCTTATGAAACAATCAATGGCTATAAGTACAAATGTATGGTACTTGTTCAAAGGGAGTGTATGCTGTAGTTGATGATGTGTTTACAACACTAAACATTGGGATACATCCCCATGCATAACGTAGTTCAAAAGCACATGTCATAACAACCAAACCATGCTGACACCCTTGATCTGGAAAGTCTTCTTAACAGAAATGTGAAAATAACCATTTTCATAAAAATGTAATGAGACAAAAATACCCTGCTCCCCAGGCATGTCATGAACATATGCTATCAATAAAAATTCTACTAAAAATGTTTGATTCATGCTACATTAAATATTTCTTAAGAATTTCTATAGCTCTGACTGGTGTGGCTCAGAGGTTTAGGCATCCTCTCCCCACAAACCCAAAGTTGCAATGCCCTGTCAGGGCACATGTTTAGTTCCCTGGTGAGGGGCGTGCAAGAAGCAACCGATTGATGTTTCTGTCCCTCTCTTTCCCCTTTCCTTTCCCCTCTCTAACAATAAATAAGTAAAATATTTGAAAAAAAACTTATAAAACATTTAAATAAATATTGCTTCTATTCATAATTAAAATTTCAGTATCTCTGTTCCTAGTCAAAATACCAGGTGTAATTTTATCTGCAATCATATTTTGATTCACATTTCTTTAAAAACATAGCATATTGTGTTACCTTATTTATTTGTTTGTTTGTCTGTTTATTTATTCATGCCCCATCCAATTTTCAAAAATGATGTATAGTAGTAAAATTGTATTACAATAAAAATATGGTCATGTTGTGGGGATTCATCAGACAAGGAAAAGTAAATAGAAATATATAAAACATATAAATAATGAACTCCCAAAAAACATATGCCATCCAACCACTTGTGATTTTGAATAAAATACCCTCATTTTTTTTTCCAGATCAGCACCATCCAATGCCTAGAACTGGACTGGTAGAACATGTGTACCCAATAAATATTTCATATTAAATTGTTACTATAGAAAAGACAATCTCTAAAGTAAATATAGAAATACCCAAACAATATATATTCAGTAGCATGCTCACATTATAAGCTGGATAAAAATATTTTGTTTTGATCGTAATTTAAGTAATTTCTTAACAACGGCAATTACTCAAAAGCCAAAACTGGCTAAAGAGCTGTCGTTTTAAATTTCAGTATTCATTATGAAATACAGTATTTATAAATGCAGTTAATTCTATACTTGTTTCTTTGGTCCTTGAGCAAATTTAATGGCACCAATATTGTTCCTGGATTTTAATTATGCACGGTGTGTATTTTTGATGTTGCCAATTTTCCTGAAGAATAGCAAATGTTGCTTTTTCCTCAATAGCTTTGATTTTGGCATTCCATACCAAATGTTTGCTTTTTCCTGTAGCGACTTTTAAGCATGTTGATGCCCACAGTGTTCCAGCATGGCCAGGCATCTTTCAAGGTCTTCACTTAGAAGGACATAATTTGTAGGTGTTCAATTTTTAAAAAGCAGCATAAAACTTACCTCAAATATAAAAGCTAAAACATTAACACTAGTGGAAATTTGTTAGGAGAGATGGTAGAAATCTACCTATGCTGAGTTTTAAAAGTATCTGTGCCTCTTTTGGTCCTGTATTCTTTCTTCTTTATTACTATTTATTCAAGCATATGTGTGTGTTGGTACATGTGTGTGTGTGTGTTTGTGTGTCTGTGTGTGTATGCTGTTTTCTTATGACTCCACGTATTCAAGGAATCATTCTTGCAAGATACATTTTCCTGCAAAAAGTTTGATGTTATTGATGTTTTTGAATTGGATGAATTGATATACTGTTTACTCAATATACTGGTTTATACTCACCCACAAAAAAAGCGAAAAAATATTCTCTTCATCTCTATTTTTCTACTCCCCAATACTCATTCACAGATAAGCTGATAAATGTGCACGTAAAGCTAAATCATTACACACTTTTAAATACTTTTTATGATGTCTCTGTCATCATCTGTCCCTTTTGCTTTCTGAATAATGGAAGCAGGCTATGAGCTACATAAAACCCACATGAGGTAGGTATATTTCAAATTAACTATGCTGACCCTTTTCTCTCAATTAACAAGAAACTCAAGTTTAATTTTAACTTTTCTTTCTAAAAAGAATTCTCCAACAGTCTTTCTAGAGTCTAGCCATAAATGCCATGATCAGTTGGGTGAAAACAATTACAAATGGCCTTTTTCCATGGGAAGCAGGTGTCAGGAGGGAGAAAAGGGAAGAGCTGTACCCAAGGTCTCAGCATGCATGCCAGGTTTAGAGGTGGTGGGGGGCAGAATGGTAATTAAATGCAATGCAAACTGTCAGTGTGATTCAAAAATAAAGAAGGGAAGGTTGTGTGTGATGGGTTAAAATAGACAATTTATAGTAAAAAATGAGAGATCATAAATTAGATACACATTTATATTACCTACATACATGCACACACACAGATAGACAGACTGATAGACTCAGAATTTAAACTCAAAGACAGAGACATAGATAAGGTTAAAAGTTCTGGGCTCTAAGAAGGGACTGTGCTATTTTAATTTATTTCTTGTTCCTGGTGCTAAAGCTGTCTGAAGTGTGATATTTTCTTCACTAAGTGAATAGTAACAGTTTATATATAACTAATAATAATTTATTGAACATGTATATTCACAAGTTCTATGCTGTGTATTTTGTCTTTAATTCTTACAATAGTGAGGGATGTACAACTTTTATCTCAATTATACAGATTAGTAAACAGAAACTTGCAAAAGTTAAATATCTTACTCAAGGCCATATAGACACTGAGTAAATGATAGTCAAGATTTTAACTCAGGTGTCCTGATTTTAGCCTCTGAAATCTCAACTATTCAACCTGCAGTGTCAAACATGGTACTCTGTAGTCAGTTAGGGCTATTTAAATTAATTAAAAGTTAATAAAGTTACCCTTTGCAATAGAATAGGTGGACTTAGAGAGCATAATGCTGAGTGAAATAAACCAACCAGAGAAAGACAAGTACCATGATTTCACTCATATGAGGAATCTAAGGAACAATACTATAAACTAACAAACGAACAAAAAAAGAAACAGACTCGTGGATGGAGAACAGACTGACAGCTATCAGAGAAGAAGAGGGTAGGAGGGCTGGCTGAAAAGGTGAAAGGATTAAGCAAAGGAAGAAACTCATAGACACAGACAATAATATGGTATTATCAGAGAGCAGGGTGAGTGGAGGAAGGTAAAAGAGGATAAAGAGGGGATGAACAGTGATGCAAGGAAACTTAACTTAGGGTGGTGAACACACAGTACAACATACAGATAATGTATTATAGAATTGTACACCTAAAGTTTATATATGTAATTTTATTAACCAATGTCACCTCAACAAATTCAATTAAAAAAAAGAAAAAAATGACCTCTTCAGTCTCATTAATCACATTTTAAATACTTGCTATCCCCGTGGGTTTAGTGACTCCCACATTGGGCTATGCTGTCACAGATTGCTGTCATCGCAGAAAGTCTTCTAGGATGGCAGTGGAACAGACTGAACTACATTACTAGAAATTATTATTATCTTCTTTGATGGGATAGAGCTTATTTCCAAAACAAATACCACCCTTCCTCCAGAGGTCACAGTTCACGCTGACATTTTTCTCTTTCCCTGTTCAGGGCTTCTCTTCCTCAACACTGTTGACCTTTTGGACTGAATAATTCCTTGTGCTAAAGGGCTGTCTTTGGATTGTAAGATATTTAGTAACAGTATCCCTGGTCTCTGCTCACTAGATGCCAACAGCATAGACTCTTCCCAGTCATGACAGTCAAAAACATTTGTAGACATGGCCAGATGTCCTCTGGAGAGAACATCATCCCTCTTAAGAACCACTTCATGATGTCATTCATGATAAGATATGAAGAAGGAAGCAAGTTCAGTAAGCAATAAATTCTGAAAAGAAAGACCTTTATTTTATTTATTTATTTTTAATTTCTAAAAATATTTTTACTTTTATTTTTCGGTGTCTGTGGCTGTGGGTAACCGGAGCCAGGGAGGTCACCAGAAAGCTTCCTTTCTCACCAGCAGTTGTCACCCTCTGGTCTCTGCTCCTTTCAGCCAGCCTGGTGGGCATTGTTTGAGACTTTGGACCCCTAAAGAAATACATTGACCCACTCACTTCAAAAGAAATAATCAATGAAAGAACAGAGGAATGTGCACAAATGGCCATGGGCTAGGACTTGAACCCCTTTCACAATGCCATAGTCCTAGAGCCTCATTCTCAGGTTGCTTCCTCCAGGGGCAGACCCTGAAACAAAGGATTTGGGCACAAGCATTTTATCTGGAAGGTAGTCCCAGGAAGAACTAGTAGTGGAATGGATTGGTGAGGTAGGCCAAATGACACAAGGAATAAAGTACGTTGGATAGAATGAGACTCCAGTTACCCATTGTAGTAATTCTAATAAGAAATTCTGAAAGTCAGGAATGATCATACATTTCAAGGTTATCCCCCATGACTCACACAAGGAGCAAGAGAGTGAGGATATTTATACGCCAACATTAGCCAGTCCTGGATTGAAAGTTCCTAGGAGCTGGCACATTTTGTATTAATTCTTCAGAACTTTTAGTTTGAACACACAGAGCAAGCTCTAGTCAATAAAGCTCTCTGGCAGTTGGCTGGCCCTATAGATTTAGAAAATTCTAGAAGATAAGGGCAGGGCATAGATAGTCTCCCAGAGTAGCCAACAATAAGTACAGTTAATATACATTGGTAGGCATATTTCTAAATCTCTATATAGTTTTTGTGCATAAGTAATTAATCTAGAGGTTAATAGCTATGCTGACCAAATTAGGTTCTCCTTTGATTAGAAGTGATTTATATGGATTACCCCCACTAATTGTCATAATTTCTAGCGTTGGTGTTATTAATATAGTGTTTTATAGATGAAGAAATTAAGGTAAAAAAAAATGACTTGTCAAAGATCACACCACTCTCAAAAGAAGTGAGTAAATCTAGAAAATCTTATCCCAAGAACCAACATGTTAGTTTGTCTTCTGAGAGATGAAGGAAGGATACATACAGCGAGCTGTGTTTTATCTAATGAGGAAAGGACACTTGGAAAACTTGTAGCACAAAATATAATGGGCAAGAGATGCAGGATCCATACAGAACTTTCAGGGTGGACATAGAAATGAAAAACTTAGTTGCAGTCTTTGCAAAAAGCTATATTTAAAATCAAGATGATATACCGGCTCTTGAAATCAAGAAAATGATAATGATAAAACTTAAGGCGGAGGCTTAAATTGAGAGCCAAAGAAATAGACACTTTTAAGCGAAACTGCTTCATAAATATTTTAAAGTAGGTAACAAGTGGCAATCTTAAGGGCTTTCATTCTAGGAAGCTCTAGAACCCCCAAGACAGGAGAAAGATAGTTTCCTGTGTTAACAGAGTTAAGATACGGAGATTCAGCATGTCAGAGTGAACAGCAGACCACCAACTGATATTGAGCCAGGGAACCAGGAGGAAGGGAGAGAATCTGACCAGGGGACACTATCACACTGGGACTGAAAGATGTTATCATAAGAAAGAGGGAGGTGAGAATTCAACTCCCTTCCCCTCAGGCGATGCAACCCCTTGTCTCCTGAGAAAGCACAGCAAGCACAGGTTGCCATTGCTCATATCTCCTGTCCTCTAATATAGGAGCAGTTCCAGAATCCACGGCTGCCCAGAGTCTGTGTGCAAATCAATGCTTAGTAATGACCCTGTACTGAATATTTAAACCATATTTAAATGGATTTCAAAAACATAAACTGTTGGCTAAGAAACAAGGCAGGTTTTTAAGGCTCTCTCGAATGTCTTTTTGAGCCACAATATTTTGACAAGATGTCAAAAGAAGTCATATTATACATCAGCATATCCTGCTCCCTGACCCCGTCCCCACAGGCGTCCTTAGCTAACTTTGCTTTTCCTGCTGGCATTTTGCTAGAATTTTTGATCCTAGTTTCATGACACTCAGGAGTTTCCAAGTACCTTGAGGATGATCAGATTCCCATAATTAGATTAATTTTAGTTCGCTTCCATTTAAAAAGCAAATATATGTCAGACTGTACTTTTAGGAAGAGAAAATGACACTGTGAAATTAAAGGTCTCTGCCTCCTGGTAGGCTGACAGAGCTGACCTTGCGTGGAAGTGGCCACTGTTTTCTCTGGGGCATCTTTTCCACCTCATTTTAATCAGCATCCATTTCTCAGGAGTCTACTACCGTCCACTGGCTCGCTCCCAACTGCGATGCAAAGGACAGCCAGCGTTTGTGGAATGCCAACTGCATGCGAGACACTGCCTTAGGAAAGCCGTACCTTTCTGATCTGCACAGCGACACTGCAGGTCAGCAGCTGGGCTTCCATTTTACAAATCAGAAATCTTTCAAAGACATTTCCCGTCTTGCTTAAATATCTTGAGTAGTAAATGAACTTGCTAGAAATCAAAGATTTCTCTAGCTCTAAATCCCTCTTTTTTGTTATCGTTCTCTCTTTAACCTTTGACTACTAAGATGCTTAATTAAACACTAGAATCTGCTTCCAAAGCATGGCAAAGCAGACTAGCCCTCCTGGAAACACCAACCAGCAGTGAAAAGAATTAAAAGCATGAAACCAAGAAGCCAAGAACAAAGAAGGCTGATTGGATGGGGTGTGGGGTTCCTTTTCAGCAATCCTTCAAAAGACACACAGAACTGACATAGACCTTTGAAACTGAGTAATCAGTAAGCAAAAGAACTGTTAACTTAATGTTCTTAATAAAGGAATCTCATAACAGAGGGTAAGCAGCCAAGTGAAAGAGCTTTGAGAGAGGCAGGCATGATCACACACACACACAAAAAGAACATCGGGCAGATTTATAAGAGAAAAGTCAAGGAAAAGAACACAGGCATAACACTACAAGTTCTCATGAAAGGAGTACTTATCCCAGTTTCTGTGAGCCATGCTTCACATTCCCCATCTCAGACAACCATTGGAACTGTTATTAGAACATCCAAGTTTTCTCTGATAAGATCTGAGCCTAGGTATATCTGATTCTAAAATATTTCATAACCCTATGGTGATTGAAATAAGAAGAATGTCCACTAAATGAAATCGGATTTGTAAGTGATCTGTTCCTTTATGACTGGTAACTTCAAGGATTCAGATAATGAGTGATCAGTTCCTTCATACTACATAATTATACTCATAAATTTGAGTTTACATTAAAAATTTGTGTCACAAAGAAAAGTTTACACTCTGTGTAGCCATCTTCTCTTTCAAAAGCAGGGTTTCATCTAATATGTTCATAAAATATTTTCATTTTTATGTGTCCTTACCTAATATTGATACTTTTGAAAATAAACTTCAGTCTAGAGGATGTACTCGAGGGCAACATTTTATTCACAGGCTGAACAACCTCTCTTATACCCCCTTATTACTCTGGGTCCATTTTCTCACATTACGAGCCCTTGCCTTTCCAAAGTACAAATTAGAAAACTCACATTTTTGGCCTTTTCTGCAGCCAAACGCAAGCAGGTGACCTAACTTCTGAAAATTAGAAGCAGGGGGGTGTAGATTTGGAAATAAACAGAAAAAGTTGCCACACAGAGGCAATGGCAGAGATGGTTGTGCCAGTGACTAAGTGACCAGACCCCATATCCTGGGTGTATAGCAGGAATGATGGCAGATTTTTGCCTAAAGGACACCCCCATCCCACCTTTCCCACCCCTGCCCATCTGCCAAGCTCCTCTCCTTCTGTGGGGGGCGGGACATCAGTTATGGCAGAGCACATGCCTAGTCTGACTCTGGCCCTCCAGGAAACGCTAACCGGATACACTTGTCAGCAAAGCAAAGCAAATCATCTCTGCTTAAACTTAATATACTTGTGTGCTCGATGAAGCCAGTGCAGAGTCCGCTGTTTACGGGAAGAGACCCTGACCACCGCCCAGATGCATCTTCATAAAAAAGGTGCTGTAAACTAGCTTCTGGAGCACTCGTATACTGAAAGATATTGGTTTCATGAAAATATGACTTCTGGACATACATTGAGAGAACACTTTATCTTAAGATTTTTAAACTCACAGAAAGTTGGAGTTTTAAGACTTAAGTGATTGCCCTAGATTTTACACCCTTGTTTTATGGACAAAAACAAATGAAATTCCAAGAGGTTAAATGGCTTGGCCAGAAGCACTTCCCCTGATTAAATGTAAAGCAGGTACTAAAAGCCAAATCTCCTGGATTGAGTTCAGCATGTTTTTCTCCTGGTTCCCGTAGGCTCTGCAGAATAAGAATCATGTCTCTCCCATCTCAAATGTGGAATGGCCTGTTCCTGGGGTCTACTTGCCCAGAGGCACAGAAATCAGATTCAGATGCCCATGGATGTTGTGTCCTATTCACTTGATCAGGATCTCATAAGGACTTCACAAAGTTGCAACATTAATAAGCTCATCCTCTGTCCTCTGGTTGTCTGAATATTCATTATAACAGAGGAGATGAGAAGAGCATTTAGATTAGATACAAGTCATATCTATATAGAGAGCTGCACACTGTCATAGACCAGTAGGCCACTACAACCCCAGGGAGAAGATGGCACAGCCTTCCACCTTGATTGACAGGGAGAATTCTATTCCATATCACAGACACCACATTGTATTGTGCTTAACAAATGACTCAGGACCTTTCTCAGTAATTAATTATGCCCCCTTGAGCATGTTAGTACTTAGTCTTTTGAAAGCCTGGGTTTGTTTCCTTGTATACTGGGGCTAAAATATCACTTATCTCACAAAGATATTTATGAGAAACAATTCATATAAATTGCCACATATATTGTAAGCACTTTATAAATGCTAGCGATGCTGTGCAGATATGTATTTATAACAGTCATTTAACTTCTCAAGCAGTTCTAATCTCATGTTGTTTTTAGAACACTCCTGATTCTATGATCTGCTGCCACAGCATCCAGTTAAGTTCAGGCTAGATAAAATACAGTAAGCAGTTCCTAGCTCAGACTATCTCTAGACTATTGTAAGTTCTATACAGCTGTTCTATTCCCAAGCAGAGGCTGGACTGTCAACGGTGTACAAAAAAAAAAAAAACAAAAAAAAAACAACTGTGTGTGTGGAGGCAAGAAGGTGCCTAGTGGGGAAAAAATACAGATGGAATTTCAAACATTATAAAAAACTAAAGTCAAAGCTTTTAGATCCACTGTACAGAAGATGCCACAGCTAGACATAAATCTTTAATGTGACAGCAATACCACTGTACACAGCTGTCTGGCTCTCTATCGGGTTAGTACAAGACCCACCCCTTGTCTGACATGGCTTGAGTATAATACTAATGCAATCGAGTTTTTTCTTTTAGTCTGCAGACTTCAGTGCGGAACCCTGATGACTCTGCCTTCTTACTCCAGGGCTTTCATTCTACCTTGCTCGCTAAAGAGCACTTTCTTCTTGGCTATAGAAAAGAGCAGGTCAGGTTTAACAATGGCAGGTAAACATCCTTCTCTTTACCGGGTTGTAACCTCCTCTAACGCGACTGAATGCCACTGAAACGTTCATGGTTTTGTGCTGTGCAGTGTGTTTTAATCAGATGGATACTCATTTTGTTTTGTTTTGTCTTGTTTTGGTATAAGATGTTTAGAAAATAAGATGGTGTAGCTTCTCTCAGTAAGATACTATGTATAACAATTTGCATCATTAGGAAATGGCTACTTTAAATTCCACAGGCAATTTATTATCAAAACAAGATGTCAATCAGCCAGTTTGCATGCATTTTAGTATTGGCAAATTTCAGCGTGTATATGTTTGTCATCCTCATTGCACACAACCTCAATCTGTGTAAACTACAATTCTACTTGCTTTTGACTAATTCTGAGGGTTTTTTTTGTTTTTTGTGTTTTGTTTTTGGCATCACCTCTTACACTAATGAAACAATAATTTGACTTGGAAAGGTCTTCCTTGTTGGCTGAACTTAGGCTTGAATTTACTATTAACTTTTCTGACCTTGCCATTTTTCTTTGGTACACAGTCCAGATCGGAGCTGTCCCACACGATACGTATAGCCACTAACGACATGTAGTTACTTATGTTAGATTAATGTCTTTATAAAAGAGGCACAAGAAAGCTCTCTCACCCTGTGCACCCTATGAGGATGCTGTTAGAAGCCTCCTGCTATGAACCAGGACCGGGGTCCTCACCAGACACAGAATCTGCTAGTGCCATAATTGTGGCCTTCCCCAGCTTCCAAGACTGAGAGAAATAAATGTTGTTTGTAAGCCACCAAGCTTATGGTACTTTTTAGAGAAGCCCAAACCAACTAAGACAACTTTCACTGGTATTTCTGTAAGTTTTCCAGTGATTCCCCCATGGCTGAGGACATCTCTGCATTTCCCTAGCCAAGCAAGATTCGATGCATGCCTATTCTGTAGGACGAGTGGGTAGGATGCAACTCCTTTTATTTTCAGTCCTAGGAATTTGACTAGGGCTCCATTTATTTTTTATTATAGTCTCTTTACCCCTCTGGGTAAGGTTGTTCTCTAGGATAGGGTCAGTGAGTATTCTATATTGCACCTTCTTCATACTCGTTATTACCTCTGATCCATGGGAAACATTCACACATTCTTTGCCCTGAACAAACTCTGGGGATTTAGATTACAAACAAAGTTACAGGTGCTCCTGTTTTCACCATCAGAGTGGCTACCCAACCAGTTATTCATCCTTTATATTAATCAGACTTGTTGCAGACACCAGCTCACTCTGCCCTCTTAAGTTCGGGAGGTACAAGCTCATAAGCCCTCAGCATGGTCACCTTAGGGTTGCTGAGCTACCACCTTGTAATTAGCAAGGCTGGAAGCCAAAGTGTAACTCTCAAAAAATTCTCTAATCTCTAGCTCTGGAAATTTTTTATACTCTCAATGTGGACAAATAGTTGATGAACCATTTAACACTTTTTAGTTACTCCTTTTCTAATGTAAACATTTTAATTGTTTTCTGTAGAGTCACCAACTTGTGCAACTATCATTCTAAATTCTGAAATATGTCATTGTCACCAAAAGAATTGCTGTGTACGTTAGCAGTCACTTTCCATTCTTCCTAATGGCTCCAGCCCAAGGCAGCAACTAACCTATTTTCTGCTTCTATCACTTTACTTATTCTGGACATTTCATTTAAATAAAACCATGCTATATAGTGTCATTTTTGATGGTCTTCTTTCACTTAATCTAATATGTTTAAGGTTTATCTGTGTTGTAGTATGTTTCTATAATATCACAAATATAAATACCATCTTTAGCAAATATTAGCATAGTGTTATTTGTAGCTTTTCCAAGAAAAATTCTGAGTTTTTTTTCTTAATAAAAAAATAAGTTGTTCTTATTAATCTTTAAAAGTAACACATTGTATTGGAATCAAATGGTATGATATAGGTTAGAAAATGCTGAAAACCAATTCTAATAAATACTATTTATTTATTATTATTCTTCATAGTTTTACTTTATATATTTGAACAAAAATCTTTATTATAGTCAATTTAAAAATGTTCTAAATAATGCAGCAATGGCAATGTTTAGCATCCCACAATTTTATTTTTTTACAAATGTGATTTAGTGTCTAAATCCAGTCACCCTTTATATATATTTTAAGTCCCATCAGTGTCTCAGTATTTCACTCCTGGCACTCCTTGTTTGTCCTCCTTGGAGTGTCGCTATCAGCACTAAGAGTTATTTCTATTCTTAGTGATATCCCTCAGATGGTGTCCAAGAGCAAAATAACTGTTTTCACTCTATTTCTTGTTTAGAATAGCATAAATCTTGGCTGTTCTGGATTTCAAAATATGTGCTATTTACTACTCTTGAAACTTTTCTATTTATGCTTAAATATATTCATAAATATATATGTTTATTTATATATATCTAAGTATAACAAGTTTAACAAAATACCTTTATAAAAATATTAATGTTTATATAATTAGATGACACCTTACCTATAAACTGTCATACAGAGTGATTTCTAAATTTAAATTGCTGGCAGATAATACAACTCAATACAAAATTACTATCTTATCAAAGAGAAACCAATACACACTGAAATATGTCAGACCCTGAACCTCCCTGTCTTATAACATCTAGTTCATGATTAGTCCTTTTATTTTCCACATTATCCTGTGTATTTATTCTCTTGTTGGTGTACATTATTAATATCATTAATTCATATTTGTAATTGCATTTTTGAATTATTATTTTATTTATATCTCCATTATTTGATATCAGTTTGTGCTTCCTACTTTAATGAAGGAATGGCAACACTAACATGTTCTGAGCACTGTCTGTGGGCCAGCACAATTCTAAGCACTTTATACAGTTTTATCTTTGTTCTTCCCATAAGTAGGTTCTATTTTGATTATCTCCAATTTATATAAGAAATCTGAGTTACAGAGAAGTACCACAACATGGCAAAAATTACAGAATTAAGTACCAGAAAACTAACTATGAAGTTTCAATAGTCAGTTAATAACTAATATCTACTATATAGACTGGTTTGAAATATAGAAAGTTGGAAGCCATTTATATTAGATATCTATTACTGTATAACATGATACCAAAAACTTAGTGGCTTTCATCAATTATCTCATGGTTTCTGAGTCAGGAAAGTTGAAGTGACTTCACTTGTGCTTCTGTTCAGGATCTATCACAAAGTTCAGTCAATGTATCTACTTGGTCTATGGTCTCAACTGAAGGTTCAACTGGGAGAGAATCCTCTTCTAGGCTCACTCACATGGCAGCTGGCTGGTCTCAGGAGACCCATGCTCATTCATTTTACCATTGGCAGGTTTATGGTTCTTGCTGGATGTTGGCCAAAGATAATAGTTCCTGTCCACTTAAGGCTTTCCATAGTGTTACTCACAACATTGCAGCGTGTTTTCTCATAGATAGCAAGGAGAAAGCAAGGATATAATCCAAGATGGAAGCTACAGTCTTTTTTTAACCAAATGTTGAAAGTGACACCTATCACTTTCACCATAATCTGTTTATTAGAAATGAGTTATTAGAAGAGGAGACTACACCAAAAAATAAATACCAAGAGACAAGGATAATTAGGGGCCATGTAGAGGTAGTCTGTCATTCATGGGGCCTCTATATGGGTTTAGATTCTGATACAAATTATATGACTTTATTAAGTCATAGCCACTAACTTTCTCATTAACTGTAAATGATAACCTGCCCAATCAAAGTTTTGGAGCTATTCAAGGGATAAAAGCAAAATCATAGATATGAAAAGTTAAGAGCTTGAAATAAGTATGACTTTATTATTATTTTTCAAAAACAAAGGGATTATGATAACCCCATTTTGATAAGATCATATCTATTCTCTATTTAATTTCTTATTATACTGCACATCCATGCCAAAGTGTTCATTTTCATCTTATATCCATAGATATGCAAATAATCAGCAAAAGTATGAAGTGGCCAAAAAAAAGAAAACTAATATTTATAGTGCATAAAGCCTATGTTGATCTCTATGTTTGACATTTGCTACACATGATCTCATTAAATTCTAACAACTAGGCGGTATCCCCCTATTCCACCGGCAACATACAAACTCTTAAGGGAAAAGTACAGCTAATGATTAGAGAGAGTAGTTCTATTTTTCCTTCACTTGTTCTCCAAGGCAAATTCATAAGAATGTCTTTTATTTTGCCCCATTCAGAGATGTAGTATATTAATCTTGTTCACATTTTTTTACCTCCAGGAAACACTACAGTAAAAAAAAAAAAAAAAAAAAAAAAAAGGCCCATGAATATCCATCTATCATTTTCTTTAAAATCGCCACAGGAAGAAACCTCCTTGTTTAACATTTCACACCACGATGGTTCAGTGCCTGCATACAGGACAGTGGTTCAGCCTTTGTCATAAGTTGCTTTGCATATATCTATTTATGTTCCGGATCTTCAAGTTAAATCAAAAGGCTTTAAAAATAGAGGGAATACCTCTCATAAAGTATAAAGTGTTGAAATTTTCTCTCTCTCTCAGATATACACAGATATGTAGACAACATACATGCCATGTGTACTCATATGCATGCACATACTTAAATCTATCATTGCATAACTGGCCTCAATACAGTCTGGAAACTATAAGTTAATTCCACTAATTCTGATACAACTTAACTTTTCTAAGGGTACACTCTTTTCAAATAATTGCCTTCTACTCACTTTTACAAACCACAAAATATTCATAATTTAAACAATTGTTTGAATTAATGTAATATTGTCTACATCTATCACATGCTTAATTTAAAAGGCTCTGAGTGACTGTTTCTAGTAATCAATAGCACCTTCCAAGGGTGAAAGGAATGGTCACAACGTTTTTTCAAGAACTCTGAAAAGGAAACAAGAATGTTCAGAGCACTTCCAGTATTATAGGAATAATTGCACAGAGTCTCAATATGACAAATTTGAAGCTAGTTGCACTTATTACATGATATACTCTGACTTTCTAGCATTCAGAAATGCCTTTAATAATTTTATATGACATTATAGTTAACCCTACCCTAGATAAGTGCTGATTTCCATGAGAAGACAAGGCATGAATAAACTCATACTCAACAAATGCAATTTATGTGTCATTGTATCCCATGCTGATTAAAATAAAGTTAATTAAAATACCTAGGTCACATCATATACTTCACATTGCCCATAGTTCCTACTAATTTCTAGGTACCAATTAGGTACATAACATGAGTTGAAATTGAATTTTATGGGTGAAACTGACTACTGATGAGCTACTCTGGCAATTTCTAATAATACATCCCAACCATTGCCATAACAGTCAATTACATTCAAGATAAAAATTACTCCCAAATAAGCTATATATTTTCATATTTCTTTTGAACAATTGCTGAGTTTTAAAAAGTATGAGGCAGGGTAATGGAAACATATTACTGGGTGGATAATTTTTAAAAATACAGTTCTGCCCCCAGAATTTCATTGAATGGGGTGAATGGCCTTGATACAGTTGTCTTGCTTTCATGTGATTGAGTTTTGTATCTAAAATTAGAAAACCTAAAATTATAGAATGTGAGTAAAATGGGATTATTTTAACTGACCTTAGAGATATCTAGTTAAAATTCCACATTTTACACACCAAAAATACCCCATATCCCTCTAAATGGGCTACATTATGCCATGGAGATAAATAACTTCCTGAAGCTAGAAACATAAACCATCAAGGGATTATTTCTCACTCCCACAAAGGATACCCATGTTTGGGTGACTATCTGGTGTTTCTGTATCAAAAGACTTATAAGTCTCCAATTAATTAGGTACTACAAAAGCTCACATATGTGTTTTATTTTTCAATCTTTCACTCCCAGCTCCCATGGTGAGTTATTGAATTGAACATGGACCACACATACCTGAATCATATGCAGGGTAATTGCTGTAGCATGACATACATTGGACCTTACCAAGGATGACTAGGGAAATGTCATGTATTCTACATGTTGGCTAAACACTCCAGGCTGCTTTAATCTTATGACACATATATGTTAACATTAACATATTGTGGTGATTAATTTTATGTGTCAACTTTATTGAGCCACAAAGTGCCTAGGTATTTGGTCAAACGTTATGTTGGGTGTGACCTGTCAGAGTGTTTTTGGATGAAACTAACCTTTGAATCGGTGGATTAAGTAAAACAGATTATACCCCTAATGGAGGTGGCTCTCATTCAATCACCTGAAGATGTGAATAGAAAAAGAAATAAAATAAAACACCAAGTAAGAGGGAACCTCTCCTGTCTTACTACTTGAGCTGGAACATTGTTGTTGCTTTCCCCTCAGCCTTTGAACTAGGCTGAAATGATGGTCCTTCTTGGATCTTAAGCCTGTCAGTCACATGTTAGGATTTCTCAGCTTTCCATGATCACTCGATCACTTGAGCCAATTTCTTATAATTTCAATCTCTGTCTCTTTCTCTCTCAACAAATGTTATATAGTCTATATCCTGTAGTTTCCGATTTTCTGGAGAGTAATATAATGCATCAAGAGTATCAAGAGTAGTTCTCAAGGAACAGAATTTTAAGGATGAGTTTTTTAATTTGGTTCTGAGGTTTCTGGAATTGACCCTCTGATCTGATTGGTTTTAAATGCTGTGATGACTGTATTTCCAACAGCAGAGAAGTACTGCTGTTCTATAGCAGGATCTGGCACTAACAATATGCAAACTATCCCCATTGGATATTATTCCTAATAAACCACTCAGGATAAGCAAGAATCTAAGAAACTGTATATTTAATATTTTTGAATACTTTTGGCAAACTGACAATAGCATGAGACTGGCTGGTAGCTCCTCTTGTAGCTGAATAAAGTGGGGAAAGAAAAGGATGAGCTCAGGGATTCAAATTCCCATTTCAAGCGCTATATAAATGACCTGAAAGTTTCAAGATGTGCCCTCAAGCAGATCCTTATCTCCACTAGTTGCAGAGCTGAGATTGCTGAAAATCAAAGACTAACAGCTTGTAGCTGGCTGAATTACAACTCAGATTGAACTTCCAGCTTCTCAGGTTGTCTCGTGTTACAGTGAGGGCACTAATTGGGAAAGAATGTACCCTGAAATTTGGAATAAAGATGCATGAAAAATCCCTGGTGAAGCTGAAAACACTGGACCCCTATCTGCGTGGCCAGTGTGTAAGGTCTCACTCCCAGTGGCTTGCCACCTCCCTCGGAGGAGATTAACTGCATTGCTAGAAGAAATTGTTACGGCCTCCGCAGGTAGTTGACAGGCAAGGCGATGCAAGACAATGCTGAGTGTCTGAGTGTCTTCAGGATCTATTCCTACCAGCCTCTTTTCTTCTAGATCTATAGCGAGGCTGAAGTTCCAGCGGGGCTCCAAGGTGAGGCACAAATTGTGGGCCATGTGCTACATTCCGAAAGGACCATCTGAGTTTTCTAGTTTATAAAGACAAGAATCTAGGGAACATGTATAAAGATGGATATTAAAAGTGTGAAATGATCGTGTAAGGAACATAAAGTTAAATCTAGCTGAATTCATTGAGAGGAGCTCACTAAGCAGAGATTGTGCATTTAATCTTGCAGTTTGGGGGATTAGAAAGAGATCTAACTAACAGTTTGGTTGGTAGCCTAGCCGCCTTATGGCTCATGGCTGAGCAGGCTCCACACACAGGCTCCACAAAGGGATCCTGAAATGAACAGCAACCAGGAAGCAGCTGCACTACCTGGATGTGGACTATAACCGCTTAGTAGCTGCCTTCTGGCTTCAAAGGGCTGTGCTTTAAGTTGGGGCAGGAACACTGGATACTGTCTTGGTCTTGTGGAGGAGATGAACTTTGAGACAGGAGTCTGACATTCTCCTAGACCTCTCCTTTTACCCCACCCAGCACCTGCCTCCTGAGTTTGTCTTTTTTGGTGACAGGCAGCTGAACTTCTGGTTTTTGTTTGGTAACAGTTCAGATAATCAAGGGAGCTTTAGCTCAGGTCCATTTCAAAGTGGGTTTAGTGCATCTGCCACCTGTCCTGTGGTTATTTTCTGAGTTCTGGATTGCATACTTGGAATAGATATATTCAGCCATTGGAAGAATCTCCACATTGATATTCTAATCTGTAGGGTGAGGAATTTTATGGTGGGAAAGGCCAAGTGGAAGCTTCTGGAACTGCCTCTACCTAGGAAAATAGTAAACTAAAAGCAACATCTCATTTCTGGAAGGATTGCAGATATTAATGCCACCAAGAACTTGAAAAATGCAAGGATAGTAATTCCCACCACATCCAATTCAACTCGTCTATTGAGTCTGTGCAGAAGGCAGATCTGGGAGAATGGCAGTGGATTATCATAAATTTAACCTGGTGGTTAATCCAATTGCAGGTGATATCCGGATATTGTTTTATTACTTGAGCAAATTAACACTCCTCTAGAACTTAGTATCAGCTATTGATTTGGCAAATTCTTTTCACTCCATCCCTATCAGTAAGGTCCTGGAGAGCAGTTTGCTTCCAGCAGGGAGGGCCAGCAATATACCCTCACTCTCCCACCTCCAGGGTATACCAACTCTCCAGCCCTGAGTCATAATTCAGTTTGCAGGGATCTTGACAACCCTTCCACAAGAAATCACACTGGTCCATTACAATGAGATCATGTGCATTAGACTTAGTGGCCAAGAAGCAGCAACTACTCTAGACTTGTTGGTAAGACACATGTGTGTTAGAGAGTGGAAAACAAATGTGACAAAGGTTCAGGGCCTTGTTCAGTGAAATTTCTGGAGCCCCGGTGGTGTGAGACATGTTGAGATATCACTTATAAGGTGAAGGATAAGTTGTTGTGTCTGACCTCTACTCCCACCAGGAAAGAGAATACCTCATTGGCCTCTTTGGATTTAGGAAGCAACATATTCCTCATTTGGGTGTGTTATTTTATCCCATTTACTGAGAGACCTAAAAACGCTGCTGGTGTTGAGTGGGGCCCAGCACAAGAAAAATCTCTGCAACAGGTGCAGGCCACTGTACAAGATGCTCTGTGACTTGGGTTGTAGGATTCAGGACCTCCAATGGTGCTTAAGTTGTCCATGACAGGCAGAAATGCTGTTCCGAGCGTTTGGTAGGCTCCTATAAGTAAACTGCAGCACCAGTCCTTAGGATATTGAAGTAAAGCTTTGCCTTTCTCTGCAGATAACTGCATACTGTCATTTTTTCTTCAATATTTTATTTATTTTTAGAGAAGGGTGGAAGAGAGGGAGAGAAACTTTCTTATTTTGTTATTAATACATTTGTGTACCTATGTCTTTGCTTTCTTTTCTCTTTCCTCTCTTCTTCCCTATCATTACCATAGAAAATATTCACTTTTATTGTATTTAAGTATTGTTAATTTTGTATCATAATATTTAAATTATGGGATATGAGGGAAAATCATAATCATCACTTACGAACTTTACTGCCTGTTACGGGGAAGGGGTTAGTGTGTTTTCAGTTGTATGCAGGATAATTATATCATGATGGGTAGAGTTATGACCTTGTAATTGTCTTTATTTGGAGATTAACTATGACTTAAGGAGAAGCATATAGGTGCCAGGTTGACTTGTGATAGTTAATTTTATGTATAAATTTGGTGAGTGCCCAAATATTTGCTGTTATATTCTTCTGGGTTTGTCTGTGAGGGTGTTTGGGGATGTGATTAATATTTAAATCAGCAGACTGAGTAAAGCAGTTGCCCTCCTTAATGTAAGTGGTCTTCATCCAATCATTTGAAGGCCTCAATAGAACAGAAAAACTGTGTATGAAGGAATTCTTCCTGCCTGACTGCTTGAGCTGGGAGGTTGTCTTTGTTTAGTCTTCAGATATAGACTGAAGCATGGGCTCTTCTTAGGCAGTGCCACCCAGTTTTCAGGAGTTTTCATCATGGGGTCTCCTGGTTTGGGGGCCTTTGGATTTGACTTAGAACCACATCAACTTTCCTGGGTCTTTAGTTTGTCAATGTAGACTTTTCAGTCTCCATAATTTTGTGAGCTTATAATAAATCGGTATCTCCCTTGCTCTCTCCTATGCTCTATTTTACACACACACACACACACACACACAGTGTTTTTGTGGCGAATCCTGAATACATATCTACATGAAGAAAAGATAGGTATTGTGTGATTTTGTGCTGGCTCTTAATTGCCTCCACTGGAATGAGACCTGCAACGTGTCTTCTCATATATCTTTGACCAGAGCATGTTTACATAGCCATTTTGACTTCTAAATATCATGAGAGTCTATTCCCTTCTATATTTGAATATAGCCAGGAATATACTTTTGTGAATAATGAAAAATGACTAGCACCGTAATTCTGTTCACTTATGAATAAGACTCTTGTTTGCAGCAGAGTACAGTTCTCACCACATTACTTGTCTATCCTTCAGGCGTATAATGAAGGTCAAAGTCATAATAGAAAATCTTGGATCAAAAGGAGGCCAAAAAGTAGAAAGGTACATATAAATGTGAGGTCTTGTAAATATTAATTCATTGGACTCTTTATTAAATAATTTAATATAGGTAAGGAGCTTAGAATTGTCCCTGGTATATCATAAGTTTTTAATCAATATTACCAATTGTTTTTGTCATTGTTACAAAGTGGTGTTCTACAGACAAAAAAATTAGATGATCAATAACCCTCTTAAAAAGAGCCTCTTTTTGAAAATAACTAGGGAACTCTCTCTAACACTACTATAGCATGAATCACAAGGATAATGAAAATATTATAATGAGGTGGAACTCACATATCAATGAATGGGATTTTCCCATAAATATTGACTGTGTGTCACCATTATTTCCAATATTGAAAATGCAGCTCCTTGGATTGAATATATTGAATATTTCCTTCAAAACATTTTGAATTAAATATAAGGCATTTGAAAGATAGCAACAAATAACATGTTTGTTGTGATCTGACATAAAAGATATAGGTAAATCCAAATACAGCCCTATTCCATGTTTCAAGGCAGGGAACTCAGAGCAGGCTGTCAGTTAAAATCAGCTACCTTGCAGACAAATTTTACAAGGGAGAGACAGAAGATTAATTTTAAAAAGTAATATAAAAAAGAAAGATGTTTAGTGTATGTGCTTAGAGTCAAATCTTTATAAACTAATTAGGTCATTTTTCTATTATCACGTAAGGTGGTATTAATAATAAATCAGAACAAAGGTTTTCAAATATGAGTGAGCTGAATTGGATCCCCAACCCCAGTCACTTAGTAGATGTGATAGCTCTTTATTACTTAACCTCCTTAATCTTTTTCAATCTCAGTGTCCCTTCTTACTATGGATAAAATATTTCCCACAGTCTAATAACTTCATAGGGTTCTCAGGAAACTTAACCTCCTTAAGTATCAGCATCTTCTTCTGGGTTATGCAGAAAATAATCTTCATAATAATAATTGTATAAGGTTATTGCATTCAGTGACAACCATCAAAGATTAAATGATAACGTTATGAATGTGTTGAGAATGGTGTCTGGCACACAGGCGAGCCACAACACAGCAACGCTTATCGTTAATAAATCTTGTCCTGACATTCAGCCTCCAGTAAATTAGTGAACAGAATGCCCACATTCAGCTATCTATTGTGGGCAGCAAACCACCCCGAAACTGATGCTCTAAAAGAACAAGCATTTTGTTATATGCCACCTATATTGAGGGGATCAGGAATTGAAGCATGGCTCGGGTGGGCGATTCATTGGCTCCATTTGGTGTGGTGTCAACTATTAAGTGGTATTCGGTTGTCAAATGGACCAGTCTAGAGGGTCCAAATGGCTTGACTCATATGTGTGTGCCCTGGAGAGGATGACTGTCACCTACAGTGCCTACATGCCATGAGGCCTCTCCAGTATAATCATGGTAAGGTAACGGGACTTCTTATGTGGCACTTTAGGGCTTTAGAGAAAAGGGCTCCAAGGGACAGGAACTGGCATGGTTACTTCCACTGTGTCCTGCTGGTAACAACTAGTCAGAGTATCTGCCCATACTCAAGGGGAGGGGACAGAGAATCAACCTCTCAGTGGGAGAAATGGCCATCTTTAATACAGTAGAAGGCACATTGTAGGTGCTTAGTCTTACAATGAAAGCAGTGTAGCATTGCGTATGTGGATTACGTGATGTGACACAGGGTATACATGAGTTACAGCTTCATGGAGATGGGGCTCAGCAACATATGTTCCATCTGTGCATTTGTGTACTGCAGCACTTCCGTTTTCTCACATGTAATGTGAAATACTGTACTTTCCAACACTGTCACAATACTCTTGAAGTCTATATTGTAAGAAAGACATCAGAAAATTTTTTCTGTTAAAGCAAGTATTTTATGTTTTGCGGCCACATACTGTTTCTGTCTTATATTCTTTTTAGTTTGATTTTAACAGTCTTTTAGAAGTGTAGAAAACCATTCATGGCTCGTGGGTGGTAGACATGATATAAAAGAAAAAAAGAGAGCGAGTGCCGAGGTCCACATTTGACCTGAGGCGAGAGTTGGCTGACTCCTGAGCTCCTAAGGAGCAATACGAATGTAAATAACTCCAGTGCTCAACTTTGAAGATGACTGAGAAATAGAAGTGAAGATCCTGCAGAATTTAGGACAGTCAGCCGTAGGTCCTTGGAAAAGCATTAAGAGTAGAAGAAAAATAACATGTCTTAAGAATTTAATTTATTCCAGGGAGTGTTGGGTTCTCCTATAAAATTATCATAATAATCCAAAATAACCTCGAAGGTGGCTTATTATTCCTACTGCATAGATAGAATTAAAATGAGTTATTTGATGGCGAGGACCTGGGTTTCAGTAGGCTCAAAATGTAACACAGGGCCTGATATAAAATGGAATTTAAATACATGCTGGATGAATGGAGTTAAGCAATAAAATATCAGGGCTTAAGGAGATTAATCAAAATCATAGAGGTCCAAAGTGGAAATCCTGGAATTCATAGTGAACTTTGATTCCAAACACTTTGCCGAACTCCTCCTCATTATGCTGCCACTTTATTAACTTGTAGCACCTACAATCTGGTCCAAAAATTAGTTATGAAAGCAGCATGATAATTGTCCTTAGGAAAATATCATTACTCCATATTCATTTATAAATTGGGTTGTGCAAATTCTTAACATTTATTTAATTTACAGAATTGAATTTGTGATGTTGGGGAATCTCTGATATCCATGTTGTACTCATTGTAACCACTCTCTGTCAGTGTCCTTCATCATGACAAGCAAGGACAGATGCAGGTTTGGTAGGGCCTCAAGTTTATATCATTTGGGTTCCTCAAGAAAAGCAATATAAAATATAACATAGTTACAAAATGAATACGTATTTAAAATCGTGAAAGACTTTACAAGAAATTTCACATTTAAAAAATGTGACAAATAAAAAAGTGTCAAAACGTCTTCCCAAAACCCATAGGTTATTATCTAATTAATGAACTGACACATCTCTATAATACTTTTTTTTTTTGAACTCTGGTATGACCAACACTTCTGGAAAAGAAGATATATGGAATCAATTTAAGATTAGATATATAGAATAGTAATTGAAATAGATTTAAGAAATTTGAACTGTATCAAGCTTCATAATTGTGTAAATACAAAGTAGTTCGACTCATTGATGTATAGTTGTAAGAGTCTGTCACCGAAACTCTTGTTTCTTTAGGATATCTTCACTGCGATGGTGGACGGAGGGGGCGTCATTTTGTGCCCAAGTGGCAGACTTTGTCAGGAAAGGATGTCAGATGTGCTAACTCCTGTGTACTGGGATGCAGAGGTCGCCCAGCTGCACACAGGCAGCCAGTGTTTGCAGTACTGCTGTCTATCTGTGCCTGTAAACACAAGGATTCTGATAAATTCTGTATTTGCACAATGTTTATTTAAAAATTACACACATCCAGACACACTCAAAAGACTAGTGGTTTTTAAGTGCATCTTCTGCCTTACTGAACAAGTCCTGACGAGGGAGAATTTTTGTTTTGATTAGACGTCAATGAAAAACACATCTCTCGTTGGGCTTTTGCATGTCTAATAATTAGAACTTTCTACAGACTTGTTTCTGATTCTGCACACTTAAGCCTTGATTTCACTCTTCCACCCTTATAGGTCCTATGGTCTCACGCTGTGGGGGCTCTTCCATCGCAGTGGAACTGGCACTGGACCTTTGTGCCAACACTGTGGATGCTGGGTAAATTCTTGGAAGCCATTCTAAAGCACGGATGTTAGCAATAACTATGAATGGAAAAGAATCTGAGCACACCTAAACACACCCACATTAAATGGATCCCCATTTCAACCTTCCCTTAACTAGAATGTATCCTCATCTTAAGTTGTTTTCTTAATTAGATCCCCGAACTGCTTGGAGCTCTCTAACAGTATTTAAATAAGCGAACTGTAACTTGGAGTGGAGGAAGCAGTGTTCTTAACTTATTACGCTTAAATTCTTATTCTTGCGAATTTGAAAAACATATGACTGTGCAAAGATGTCATTGCACCCCCTCTGCAAGGTCTTGAACGAGACTGGTGCCAGTGAGAGCCCCTGGAAGCAAGTGAGAGCCATTAGTGTCACATTAAGTCTGCCCATGAGAGTAATTCAGAAACTGAAGCGCTCCGACCAGGACACCAGAAGACAGTGATTTTTGGTAGTTGAAGGCAATATTGGTTTATAGACCTTTGGAAAAAATACTATTTTATAAGGCAAAATAAAACAGAAACTGGGGCACTGCCTTAGTTTCAGTGCTATCGTGTTCAGTTTACCACGGTTTTCTCACGCCCTCTCTCCCATGTTTTAAATAAATCTGTGTTCCAAGAAAGAAGCAACACTTCTTGTTCATTAAAGGAAAAGGGAAGCTTTATATCTGATGTAACTGAAAAGGCAGGGGGTGGATACTATTTCTTCCCTCCAAACAGGCAGATTTGATCAGACGGTAGCTAACATCTGGAGAGAGAAACAAGGAAACGCTCAGGAAAACAATGAGCTAAACCTTTCAAAGCTGAATTCAGACAGATACTGTTACTAATCACAGCTCTTACCTTAATAATGCATCAAAACATTTAATACTTTATACATAAGTAAGTCAAATTAAAAGCTTCTATTTACATCCTCATAATG
The DNA here is from genome assembly GCF_987537825.1 of Furipterus horrens. Classification (NCBI taxonomy): domain Eukaryota; kingdom Metazoa; phylum Chordata; class Mammalia; order Chiroptera; family Furipteridae; genus Furipterus; species Furipterus horrens. The sequence goes on along the minus strand of NW_028327172.1, from coordinate 200,023,793 downwards.
GTTTTTATCCAGTCATTGGAGACAATATTGAAAATCAGTTACACAGACAAGACAGGAAATAAAAAGAATAACCATGAACATTATTATCTTTCCATCTCTCTGTGAGTCAACAGCACTTTTTCAAAAGTCCTGTTCTAAATTTTAAACTCTGTAGCAGTTACTAGGAAACAAAAAAACTTAACTGTAAAGAAACTATATTTACAAATGTTAAAAGTCACGAGGCACAGATTTATATAGCTTTTTGAAGAACTTGCTCTGCTAATGGAACTGTATTTTCTACTACAGGTAAAAAGCACACTGCTGATTTATAGAGATGTGTGGTTAAATCCATATAGTCTACATGGTAAAACTTTTAGTTCAGCTTTACTTGGATAATGCGTGTATTTCATCAAATAAGTGCTGACACAGGCATTTAAGACATACTGCTATTTTCCAAGGTCAATATTGGTCTGAAGTTTATTGGAAGTTTCCCAGCTTTGGTCTCAGGTCAGGTTAATAATCAGTTGGACTGATAGAGTTGATCAATGGTTTCATCTTGGCCACTACATACGTTCCTTTGGAAGTGAAATTACACTTGCATTCTGATGGGTCAAACCTAAGTCAGTGACCTCACCTAACCACAAGGGGGCCAGGAAGTCCATCCTACCCTAGGTCCAGGGACCAAAGCCACAAATAGTTGGGAAAAGATCCCAGTGAATTACTTTTTAAGGATCAGCATCAATCACTGGAAAATTCATTGCTGCTAAAGTAGTTAGTCAAATTTACTATATTAACCACTCTAGAAACAGTCCTCATTTTGTATTTTCTAAATCAAATGGGTTAAATTTAATGGAATAAAATTTTGTACTACCTGATATTGGTAATTAATATAAGAAGTGAACTAGTTAGCATAGGTCAACATAGTCAGGGACTAAAACTTGTAAAGCTCATTCATAACTTTATTTTATTTTATTTTTTAATGTTTTACTTTTATTTTTAGAGAGAGGGGACGAGAGGGAGAAAGAGAGGGAGAGAAACATCAATGTGTGGTTGCCTCCCGCAGTCCCTCAACTGGGGACCTGGCCCGCAACCCAGGCATGTGCCCTGATTGGGAATTGAACCAGTGACCCTTTGGTTCACAGGTCGGTGCTCAATCCACTGAGCCACACCAGACAGGATGATTCATGACTTTAAATCATTCTTAGTACAAGGTCATTTACTTGAGTGTTATATTCATAGAAGCCATTATAATGAAATCCCTCTCCCAATCCTTAAAATATTATCTAGCTTAGAGGTCATTATTTACAGTAGTATTTGACATATCCTACCATGATAGGAAAAAATTGTCAAATGTCTCAAGTTTCTGCTGCAAAGGGCATCGGAGTGTTCAATTTTACCACAGATAGTGACAAGGACTAGTTTTAGGTGGCCACAAATAATATGATATGCTGTTTTGACCTATCAAGGGTTAACTCAAAAGTCACACAGATTTTGCAAAACACTCTGTGTGTTTCCCTCCCAAGCTTAGGTTTTTGCGAATGTATAAAAATTAATGTAAGGAAAAAATCCATGCATTATCTTGTAAATAAAAACAAGGTGTTTGTCAGTTACAGTGCCTGACAAGATATTTGCATATATAGCATAAATTATGTATCTATGCTATATTATGTAAGGCTTGGCATTTAAAACTTTAAAAATTGAAAAAAAATCAACACTCACTCTATGCTGAGCTTAAGTGAAAATCATTTCAATCAAGTATTATATTAAAACTGAGTACACTTTTTAAATTGGCAAATCACACAGTCTATGAATTGATATTTAGATGAACACAAAAATTATTTTCATGATCTTTTTCTGTAAACAGAGTTTTTATAATGACCTTGTGGAAGTGTTTTATGGTTATCCAATAGGTGGTATGAACCAATTTAGTTTGGTTCTTAGCTTGTATTCTTCTTTTATTGATATATTGCAATATATAGCTTTCTGTAACATGATTTCATAATTTAAGCAGCACAACTGGTTCTATTTCTTGGCTGGAGACCAATTAAGTAACTACTGATGCAAGCAGTTATTACCTGCTTAAAAGGAAATCTGTGGTTTCCTTATTTAAACTGCTGAGTTTTCATGTCCATCAAAATGTCTGTAATTGCAATGAATAATTTAGCTATTTCAGTCTACTACACATTTTAATACTAAAAGCTTGGATTTGAGGTTGCAAACTATGCCTAAAGTTTCTCACAGTTCAAAGGATCAGAATCATACTTGCTATAAGACAATCGTTATACGTAGTTGCATTTACTATTTGAAATTATATATGTTTAAGGGACACTCATTTCTAATTACTTAGCGAAGGAAGACTAAAGAATCAAATTCACCAACTGTAGCTGGAGAAAGGATTGATCCTACAGGCTTCAAAAGCATATCTACACACGTGTAAAAGGATATAAAAGGACACTTAAAAAGATGAAAGGTCAGTGAATTTGAAGATGCAGGGGTGTCATTTCTTCTGTTTGTCCCTTGGTGGAGTTCTTGAGTCACTTTCTCCCTTCCCGTCAAATTGCTTTACATATCCTTCCAGAACTGGCTCTCCTGTTTACTGTATTTAACCTTTTCCTAGTATTATTGTGCATATAACGTCAATAATAAACAAAAATCCCCCCCGCGAGATCATATCTCCGGTATCTACTTCTTTGTCTTTTTTACCCATAAACTTTTGTTGCCGTTACTTCTCTTCCTGTCCTTTCTCGAGGCTCAAGGTCCCTGAATGCTATTTTTCAGCTCAGTCACTGAAATTTCTTAACTGCAGAGCAGTTTTAAGCAAGCAAGGTTAGTAGATAAATTAAAACACACACACGCACACCCCTACTGAATATTGTAAGTTAAGGGTATTTGTCACAAAAAGGAAATTATTTGCCAAACTTCTATGAAATGCTCATTTCACATTTTATATATTGATTTCAAAGGGACACTTCCTATTATTGTCCTTAAAAAAAAACACGAAAAAATGAAAACCCCTACATTTCAGCATTTCCCACCAACATTGTTGCTTCATACAATGGATGATGTACTATCATTCTGATCAACGCAGGTTTTAGGACACTGATCTCGGTTTCTCTCTTCAGTTCTGGCCGCCAAAGCAGCAGCACCAGCAGCCGGCTCTTTAATTGATTGCAGGCGGTTACACTCTCGATCCCATTTCCTTCTGAACCCTTTCCTCTCAGGTTGAGAAGATAAATGCAGCCTCGGGGCTGAGAGCGGGGCGGGGTTTGAGGGTGGGAGCGAAGCCGGATATCACATTCCCTCGGTGAGGTCTAGTAGCGGGTGGGGGAGTGGGGGGATTAAGTCCCCAGTTCCATTTAATGAAATTGCTGAGCACTTGTGACACTGGCTGTAAGACTGCGGAAATGGGGCGGGGCTGGGGGAAACCGCTTCTCGCCTTCATTCATCCTCCGCGCCAGCGGAAGGCTAGAGTAGGAGTGTCATTTTCTAGACTGGAGGCGGAAGAGGATTGGGAGCTGTGGCCGCGACAAGGGCGCCCCGAGGTCTCCTCTGACCTCGCCCACAGCTCACCCCGCTAGTTACAGATCCTTTCCCTAGAGCCGCGCAGAGGAGCTAGGTCGCCAAGGTTCCTTGGCTGCAATGGCGGAAAGGTCGGAGCCAGGGACCGATGGGGGAGGGGGGAAGCCAGGAGCCTTCACGGCTCCGCCAGTCTGGCCGCGCTGATCTCCACGCTGCACACGTCGGACCCATTTCCCACGCTGGGTTGGCGCGGCGGCGGAGTTGGTAGGGATGAGAGTGGGGAGGGCGGGCTGGGGACTACCGCCCTCTCGCAAAGAGAAAACCACTGCACTGTGAAGGACGCGCTGCGCTCCGGGTCATCTGGGAAGTAATTTGCTGCGCGCTAGGGAAAAGACGCCCACTCCTTCGCCCCCCACGAGTGTGTGCCTGGAGAGTGCGCGCTGGGCGGTGGGTGAATGTTTGAAGATACGGAGGTGCTTGTTCAAGTTTGTGGTCTGGTGAGGGGTGAAGGAATGCACCGTGTCTCAGTCCACACAGCTGCCTGAAGTTTGCAAAATCTTAGTGCAGGCGGCGAGGGGGGTGAGTGCACTGCAGCACAGTGCCGCGCATCGGAATGCACCGGTGCGAAGCCGCGGAGGAGAGGCAGCTTCCGTCTTTCGTCTGGGATCCTGAAATAAAAGGGGGGCACAGGTGTTGAGGGAGGCAGGCACTCTGATAAACCAGAGTTTGCCAAATATATAGGGGATTCAGCGTTACTGCCACTTAGCCAGCCGCGAAGGCGCTGCGGCACCCGCTCCTCTCCACCCCCCATCCCCGGCTCCAGACTGCGGCGGTGCGCACTGAGTCTGCGCGCCGGGATTTTCTCGCTGATGCTGCAGATATAGAGCTGAGAGGCCCGGGTGGTGGTGTTGGCGGCGGCGGCGGCGGTGGGGAAGGAAGGAGGGGGGCTCGGGTTCCCGGCCTGGCCGCGGAGGAGGAGCCGCTACCTCGAGTGTTGCTGCTTTAGCAAACTGGGAAATACTCGCCAGCTCCCTGACACATACCACACACACTTCCACCTCCGCGCCTCACCGTCCCCCATAGGGAGAGCTTGGAAATCCCTGCCGCTTCTCTCCCCATTCCTGCTGGCTGCGCCCGCCCAAACAACCGCGCGCTACAGCTGCTCGTAGACTTTATTGGTGTTTGTCTGGTTTAAATCATTCTGCCTCCTCATACAGGTCTCATAAAGATAGACTACCCACTACGGACAGATTTTTTTTTTTTCTTTTCGCTTTAAATTTTACTTTAAGGGGAGGTCGTTCAAAGCCTATAGCTTGGACATACGATCTAAAGAACAACCAAATCCCAGCAGCTGCCCCTTTTCTCTTTGGAGATGTTAAGGATTCTCCCCAAATATCTCCTGCCTGCTTCAACCACCCTAATATTTGTGGCTCCCATCGTTTAACCGCTGCTGAAGTAAATGAAGAGTAAATGGCGACAGTTCAGAAAACACAACTAGAATTAAGATCTCATGAAGCGGGCTGCGGTGGCCCTGACTGAGTCCTGGGGAAGCGTCGCGTGGGGGACTACCATGTACGATCAAGTAGCACAAAGTCATAAAAAGGAAAGAAAAGGAGCTAGGGACACTTCGGTACACAAAGTTGTCATTAAAGTTTATTTCCCTTTTACCCAGATAGGTGACGCTACACTTTGCCAGTTACTAAAGGCTGCAGGTTTTTGCTCAGAAAATAATATCGAGACTTCCAACGTGTGTTTATTCCCCAGGCGCGCGCGCACACAAACGGTCTACCCCCATAAGCAAGCACGGGGACAGGACTGCCAAGCATTTAAACAAAGACAAGCACTACCCCACCCACCCCCAACCCCAGTCCACCTCCCAGATTAAGGTTCCCTCTAACGCTTTTTCTGGAGTTTTACGTTTTCTTAACCACTGCAGCCCATCACGGCTTCTCAGAACACCAGTGTGGCTCCCTGGGCACACGCGGGGTCCCCCAAACCAGCGGTAATGATCCCCTAACCAAGATCACAAACCGGAGACACTTCGTGGGGGTCGGGAACAGGCTGTGAGAAAGGGGAGAGGAGGAAGGGGAAACGTTTCCTGACCGCGCTCCAGCGCTCTCAGACACGCACTGGGCATTAAAGAGAGGAGGAAATTTACCAGCCCGCGGGAGGAAAAACTAGTCCTTCCTAGAAGACAGCGGCTGCCCTCGCCGGGGACCCGGGGTTTGGGGGTTGTTTTAGCTTAAGGGGAGACTGACTAGGATAGTGCACACTCGGAGCGGCCCCGATGCTGAAGCAGGGCTTTCCTGAGCGCGGCAGCTGACTAGTACTCCCTCCTGCCCACCCCCCGCGACAACACACACACTCCTCCCTCCCTCTCTCTCTCGCTGCGAGTGTGTAGTTTCAGCGCTTCGCCAGCAACCGCCGCCGCCGCCGCAGCTGCGTCAGGGACAAGCTTGAGCCACTAGCAGGAACCACCACTTTGGGCAAACTTGCTGTTTTCCGGCTCGTGGCTAGTGAGCGGGACCTTCCCACTTGCCATTCAGTGTCTCAGAGCTGTGGCAGCTCCAGGGACGGCGGGAGTGCCCGCACCAGGCTCTCCCAGACGCGAAAGAGGACGAGACAACTGCGGAATTCACCCGCCGAGCCAGGGCACTTCCGAGGCAACAACCGACTGGCACTTTTTCTCGCCTTGGCAAACTGTCTTTTTTTTTTTTTTTCCCCAAGCTACTTGGCAGCGCCTCTGACTCCACCTCCCCTTCCACTCCCTCCCCAATGCCTTTGGCTTTTCTTCGGAAATCCGGACAGAATTGGGCATCTTTGTTAATTGCCGTTGGGAGAGCCTGGCCAGGGGCTTTCGCCGGGCCAACGTCGCCTGAGCACAGAGCCGGGTTTGCTCACCTTTGAACTGCAAAGGGATCAAGTTCAGCTCGAGTTGCCAATATTGGGACTGGGTGGAAGGAAACGGATCGTGCAGGAGAGAGAGTGGGAGAAGGGGAAAGGGGAAAGAAGAGGAGGGAGGAGGAGGAGGAGGGAGGGAGGAGAGAGGGAGGGAGGGGAGGGGAGGGATCCAAAGAGCGGGGAGAGAGAGAGACGCTGCAATCTCCTCCCTGAATCGCGCACAGCGCTGCAGATCCCAGTGCTCCGACATGCGGGCCGAATGCAGGTGAGGAAAGGCACGGACTCTGCGGCTGCGAACCCAAACTTGGGCACCACGCGGAGCGCTCTGCTCAGCCTTCACCCCCGCGGGCGAACTGCTTCTGCGGTTTCAGGCGGCGGCTTCGTGACTAATGACCTTGCGCAGAGTTGTTTAGAAAAAAAAAAGAAAAGAAGCTCTCGGGGTGAGAAGGGACCGACTCTGAACATGGCTCGGGCTGCTCTTGGGCGCGCGGGGGGCACCCGGACGCGGAACGCTCTGTAACGCGAGGAGTCTCCGTTGCTCCGTGTCCGAAGCTACCTGGCGGGTATTTTTCATTCTCGATCCGTTGACTGGCGGAGCCGGAGTTGAGCCTGGCTTGTAGCTGACCCCAGCGCCTCGTGCAGAAAGCGACTCACGTTTTCCTGGGCAGCCGGAGCAGAAGCTGGGTCTGGACTGAGTGGCTGAGACGTGGATTGGACTCAACTCCAGGAGCAGCAAAGACGAGCAGGGTTGGCAGGCGGAGGAGGCTGCAGGCTCGCTCCCCGCCGCTTCCCGGCTCCACCGCCCGCCTGCCGGAGCGGTACCGGCCCCATCCGACAGAGCCAGGACGGGAGCCCGGGATCCTCCGCCTGCTGCGGGGATGACTCCGGGGGGGCGCCGAGCCCGCGGCGCGCAGTGTCCCGTGAACTGTGAGTACTGCGACTGAACGGCGGCCAGCGAGCGGGCGATTAGCACCCATTGCATGAATTATGAAACAATAACTTTCGGAAGAAGCAGGAGGAGAAAAAAAAAAAGAAGGCTCGACCGCTGGTTTCCCCCGGCCGACTCTACGCACACAGCGCTTTTGCCCCCTCCCTCCGCTCCCTCTGGCTTTTGCCTTTCCCGGAGAGGGGAGAGGTCTGCGGGGAGGGCCGGCGGCCGGCCCCGGAGGAGGGGGCGCCGAGGGGGCTGCGCTCAGAAGGAGCAGTAGCAGCAGCAGCAGGAGAAGATGCCGAGGATGCGGACCGCGGGGTGGGCGCGCGGCTGGTGCCTGGGCTGCTGCCTCCTCTTGCCGCTGTCGCTCAGCTTGGCCGCCGCCAAGCAACTCCTCCGGTACCGACTGGCCGAGGAGGGCCCAGCCGATGTCCGGATCGGCAACGTCGCCTCGGACCTGGGCATCGTGACCGGCTCGGGGGAGGTGACGTTCAGCCTGGAGTCGGGCTCGGAGTACCTGAAGATCGACAACCTCACGGGAGAGCTGAGCACCAGCGAGCGGCGCATCGACCGCGAGAAGCTGCCCCAGTGTCAGATGATCTTCGACGAGAACGAGTGCTTCCTGGACTTCGAGGTGTCGGTGATCGGGCCCTCGCAGAGCTGGGTGGACCTGTTCGAAGGCCGGGTCATCGTGCTGGACATCAACGACAACACGCCCACCTTCCCGTCGCCGGTGCTCACGCTGACGGTGGAGGAGAACCGGCCGGTGGGCACCCTGTACCTGCTGCCCACGGCCACCGACCGCGACTTCGGCCGCAACGGCATCGAGCGCTACGAGCTGCTCCAGGAGCCCGGGGGAGGCGGCGGCGAGGGTCGGCGCGCCGGGCCTGCGGACAGCGCCCCCTACCCCGGGGGCGGCGGCAACGGCGGGGGCGGCGGCGGCTCCAAGCGGCGGCTGGACGCTCCCGAGGCCGGCGGCGGGACCGGCCCGGGCGGCCGCAGCAGCGTGTTCGAGCTGCAGGTGGCCGACACCCCGGATGGCGAGAAGCAGCCGCAGCTGATCGTGAAGGGGGCGCTGGACCGCGAGCAGCGCGACTCCTACGAGCTGACCCTGCGGGTGCGCGACGGCGGCGACCCGCCCCGCTCCTCACAGGCCATCCTGCGGGTGCTCATCACCGACGTGAACGACAACAGCCCCCGCTTCGAAAAGAGCGTGTACGAGGCGGACCTGGCCGAGAACAGCGCCCCGGGGACCCCTATTCTGCAGCTGCGCGCCACCGACCTGGACGTGGGGGTCAACGGGCAGATCGAGTACGTGTTTGGGGCGGCCACCGAGTCCGTGCGGCGGCTCCTGCGCCTGGACGAGACGTCTGGCTGGCTCAGTGTCCTGCACCGAATAGACCGCGAGGAGGTGAACCAGCTGCGCTTCACTGTCATGGCCCGCGACCGCGGGCAGCCCCCCAAGACCGACAAGGCCACCGTGGTCCTCATCATCAAGGATGAGAACGACAACGTGCCGTCTATTGAAATCCGCAAGATTGGGCGTATCCCACTCAAGGACGGGGTGGCCAACGTGGCCGAGGACGTCCTGGTCGACACTCCCATCGCCCTGGTGCAGGTGTCTGACCGAGACCAAGGCGAGAATGGGGTGGTCACCTGCACCGTGGTGGGCGACGTGCCCTTCCAGCTCAAGCCGGCCAGCGACACGGAGGGTGACCAGAACAAGAAAAAGTACTTCCTGCACACCTCGGCCCCTTTGGACTATGAGACCACCCGCGAGTTTAACGTGGTCATAGTGGCGGTGGACTCCGGCAGCCCCAGCCTCTCCAGCAACAACTCCCTGATCGTCAAGGTGGGAGACACCAACGATAACCCGCCTGTCTTCGGCCAGTCAGTGGTGGAGGTTTACTTTCCAGAGAACAACATCCCTGGGGAGAGGGTGGCCACGGTGCTGGCGACAGACGCTGACAGCGGGAAAAACGCGGAGATAGCTTATTCACTGGACTCCAACGTGATGGGTATTTTTGCCATCGATCCCGATTCTGGGGACATCCTCGTCAATACGGTGCTGGACCGGGAGCACACTGACAGGTATGAGTTTAAAGTTAACGCCAAGGACAAAGGCATCCCGGTGCTCCAGGGCAGCACCACGGTGATCGTGCAGGTGGCTGACAAGAATGACAATGACCCTAAGTTTATGCAGGACGTCTTTACCTTTTATGTGAAAGAAAACTTGCAGCCCAACAGCCCTGTGGGGATGGTCACGGTGATGGATGCTGACAAGGGGCGCAATGCAGAGATGAGCCTGTACATCGAGGAAAACAGCAACATTTTTTCCATTGAAAATGACACGGGGACCATCTATTCCACAATGTCTTTTGACCGGGAACACCAGACCACATACACATTCAGAGTCAAGGCTGTGGATGGAGGAGATCCTCCCAGATCAGCCACAGCCACAGTCTCTCTCTTTGTTATGGATGAAAATGACAATGCTCCCACAGTTACCCTTCCCAGGAACCTTTCCTACACTTTACTGCCACCTTCAAGTAACGTCAGGACAGTAGTAGCTACAGTGTTGGCAACGGACAGTGATGATGGCATCAATGCAGACCTTAACTACAGCATTGTGGGAGGGAATCCCTTCAAGCTCTTTGAGATTGATTCCACCAGTGGTGTGGTTTCCTTAGTGGGGAAACTCACCCATAAGCATTATGGCTTGCACAGGTTGGTGGTGCAAGTGAATGACAGTGGGCAGCCTTCCCAGTCCACCACAGCTCTGGTGCATGTGTTTGTCAATGAAAGTGTCTCCAATGCCACTGTGATTGACTCCCAGATAGCCAGAAGTTTGCACACCCCCCTCACCCAGGATATAGCTGGTGACCCGAGCTACGAGATTAGCAAGCAGAGACTTAGTATTGTCATCGGGGTGGTTGCTGGAATTATGACAGTGATTCTAATCATCTTAATTGTAGTGATGGCAAGGTACTGCCGTTCCAAAAATAAAAATGGCTACGAGGCTGGCAAAAAAGATCACGAAGACTTTTTTACACCCCAACAGCATGACAAATCGAAAAAGCCTAAAAAGGACAAGAAAAACAAAAAATCAAAGCAGCCTCTCTACAGCAGCATTGTCACTGTAGAAGCATCTAAACCAAATGGACAGAGGTACGATAGTGTCAATGAGAAGCTGTCAGACAGCCCCACCATGGGCCGATACCGATCAGTCAACGGTGGGCCTGGTAGTCCTGACCTGGCCAGGCATTACAAATCTAGTTCCCCATTACCTACTGTCCAGCTTCACCCCCAGTCACCAACTGCAGGAAAAAAACATCAAGCCGTACAAGATCTACCACCAGCCAACACATTTGTGGGAGCAGGAGACAACATTTCCATTGGATCAGATCACTGCTCTGAGTACAGCTGTCAAACCAATAACAAGTACAGCAAACAGGTAAGATGCTTCTCAGATGTATCTAAATATCCCAGGCAAGGCTAATAACTGAGACAGAAAACATCTGCAAAGTTTGCTCTTCTCTTTTTTTGAAGCTGTGATTTAAAATTATACTAGCAGGAATTTAATGTTAACTATAGCACCATTGATTTGGCGGAGGTCATCTATGCCAGGTACACCACTATATTTTGCAAGTTAGACCAACTTTTACTAAGCTACTAAGGAAAATATTCGAAGTAAGCAGTGTTTTGTACTTCTCTTCGCATGTGACAGCCCAAATCCACGCTACATTTTGTGTTTCCAGAACAAATAGGTATATAGTGTTTGGATGATTAGCTTTAACCTGGAATTCTTTTCTGTTGTGACTACTAAGTGGATAATTGTATACAGAGAGAATTTCTAAAGTTACTACTGGTGTCTGCGCAGTTCGACACTCTGAAAGTTTTAGCTGCGTTACACATTATGCAGGATTTTACAGATAAGTGAATGCTGACTCACGCAAATGTTGTGCCAAGTCTGAGATGCGGAAGTACTGTCTATGTTGACAAAAATGGTGGTCTAAAAATACTTAGTGATATACAGATGTCATGAAAACTACATTTTCAATAATACAATATTTATAGGTTATACAATCAGCATTTATATTCTTCATGGTTGGTATTGAAAGTTTATAAGCAAAAACACATTATAAGAACCACTTATCAATCCAGGCCACAAAAGTGTTCATGTTTGATGCACTGTGTGCAAGAATATTTTGATATGCATTATGCTGTACTGAGGCTATAAGGGCATTGTGGAATATCTGCTACAGTTGTTTCTCAGTAAAATGTGGATGCAGTATAAAATGTACTTCTGAAAGTTTAGCTTGTGTGGTATACGTAATACTCGCAAAGTTTACTTTTTCCACCCACTAAAGTTCGACACACAGCAAATAAATCCTTTTGGAAACTGTCGTGTCTGATGTTAGAGCAACTCTGCTAATAGAGCTTCTAATAAATCACATATTTCTTAATTTCAGGACTCATCTCAAGAAACACATTTGTAACTGTCAGATAGTATTGAATAATAGTTTTTCTATTATATATGCTTCGCATGTGGAATGTGTGATCAGAGAAGAATTAAGGCAAAGGAAAGAAGTTATTTTATAGCCTCATTAAAGATGTATATTGATGGGCACCTTAAAGATATTACAGAAGACATAGTATCTTATTGCTTTCATACTTTAAAACATTAGTTTCCTAAAGAAATATTTGCTGTATATAGTACTTTACTGTTGCTTTTTGGATAAGGAGATTCAGACTTAATATGCTTTAATGTCCAATATTCAAAGCAAGCCAGGTTTGAACTACATTGTATTAAATGGTTGAAAAGACATCTTTTGAGGCATGTGAGGCTGAGTTATTTCTTTTAAAGTGATATTTGACCAGTGGAAAGTTTATATCTATTGTGTCATCGCTCTACCTGGAGTTAGAAGCAGATTTTTGTTTTGTTTTCAGTGCTTTTATCAGTTTTCTAAACAAGGACAATGGCAGTTAAAATAATAGCACTTTTGTAAGATTACTTATAAACACCCCAAAACAACTTGAGATCTGTTGAAATTTCCATTGAAAATTATAGTTTGTAATGCAAAAGCCCAGTGAAGAGATCTTTGTGCAGAATATTTACTTCTTTAGCTGTTATCCTGATAGGACTTCTTGTCTTGTGGCTGAATGGCATTTGCATTTTAAATGGTGGACTCTTATTAAACTTCTGAGTGGATGTATCAGTGGCAGATTTATAGATTTTTTAAAAAAATGTAACCACCTCATATGGTCTGTGCTGTCACTTAATCTTTGTTTGGCTCATCAAATGGGGTTAGCTCTATATTCTTGAATATTTAAAACAGCCAATGTGAAGACTGTTGTGGCATCCTGTCTAAAAGGCAAAGTGATATGCTTATAAATAAACAAATATATGGCATTAATCTCTTAGCTGTGCAAAAGAGTTCACATACCATACAAAGCCATTGGAATAAATCATGTAGTTTGTCAAAAGTGACTTTGGAAAGCTTCTATGTCCTTAGGTATTCAACAGATGTATAACGTTTTAACCACAATAAATAGCTAACTTAAAATGAAATAAAGGCGAATAGAATACATTCCCCTTAATGTAATTAGTAATAGTAATGGATACACTTCATCTCAATATTGCTGTCAGGGGACAGGGATCCATTTACATAGTTACATCCTGTTTAGACATCAGACTTAATAAACAGGATCTTTGTTGTTTTGATTTTTGCTTGTACTATAAATAGGTGATTTTTTATTTAAAAAAGATATTACCTTTAGTTTTTGCACATTGTCAAAATGTATTTTCTTTGATTAACCTGACATAAAGTGAAATTTGTAAATGAATACAGGGTTTTGTTATAGTTTCCCCCCTTCCATAGTGAATTTATCAAAGGAAAAATTACAAGGTTACCATCTTTTATTTCCTTAAGTCAGGTATTAAAACTCTGAGACTTCATCTGACATAAAACCTTCATTTTATTTAATAGTTTTCCCAAATTGCCTCATCACAGTTCTTTACTTGATATTATAGAAACAATGTCTGTTACAGTCTTATCTTCATGACAATTAGACATTTTGAAGTGGCACACTTAAGTCCTTTTAATAAGCTACATTATAATAAGTTAAACAGCTTTCTAGACATAAAAGTTTGTAAATAAAGCCCTCCTCCCTCCATTTTTTGTTTAGTTTTCACAGCTCTAGAGACATTCCGATGAAGCTCCTATAGTTACTCTTGGGCAGAAGCTAAGAGATGTATGTTGAGGAATTGCTGGAATTATTTTTTAAATTCACATATTAGGAAAACTAATGATGTAACCCCAAGTTGTCCAAGTTTAGACCTTTGCAGTTGAAGCCTTTGGTCTATAATATTGTGTCTAGTTGAAGAAAATTTAGATCATTGACAGCATTATTGAGAGTAAGTGTCCACTTTTCCATTTCATTCTTCCTTTGCTTGATAAATTTGGTCTTGATGATTATTAAAGTTTTGTAAGTACGTCTGTGTTTTAATTTATAAAATAGAGGCAGAAGCATTTTATTTTTCTATTTTATTCTTAAATCTCAGTGTTTTACTGTGTTGTGTTTTTTTCAGTTTTCTTAAAAAGTAAACATAATTCCAGAATATTAGTAGACACATATAAAAGTATGGTTGCCACTTTGTTTATTAGGTTCAGGTCTTATTGAACTCATCCTGGCCATGCTGTTATTTAGATAATGCACTGGCAAGTAAATATTTTATTGTATTTAGTAAATGCAAAGTTAGGTACTTTATTTTTGGCAAGAGTATAGAGGATGCTGCTTGAATAAACATTAGTTTAAAAATCCATTTGTAGCTGATCCTGGAATACTCAAAAAAATTTTTATTTACTCAAGTGACAGTTCTCCTTGCATGAAGAACTACTGAATGTAATCTGAATAATGTACTCTTTAATTGATCAAATTATGCTCAGTATTCATTGTACCCTGAGTTAAAAAATATGGCAGAAATTGTTTTAGTTTTTAATTACTTCAATTTTGGAAGCAAATGTATGACATGACTGGCCATCATCTAGTAGAGTTCTAAGCACTGAGAAAACTAAATTTCAATTTGTGTATGTATACTACACCATACACATTCCAGCGGAAGTGCATCTGGGGAGTACTGCTAACCACAGCTTCCAGTGTTAATTCTATAAGCAAAATTTCTACAATATGGTTCTCCTGATTGTAAGTAAGGGCATTTTTCAAGAGACACAATGCATCTAGATATGGTGGGATTTCTGTTACCTTTGGCTTGGTATCATAGACAAGAAACTAATAATGATGAAGGGAAGGCTGTCTTTACTAAGGTGGTATCTACTAATGCAGTGTTACCTGGAGCTCTGGGTAAAAGAAGGGAACAGTCATCCACTGATCTGATCTGCAGTGAACATCTGAATTTTTATGGAAGTCCAGGTTTGACAGTGTGAACACAGGCCAAACTTATATTGTCAGTTAATGACTTAGACATAAAAACACAAAGTCAATTTAAAGAGTTTTAAGTAAATCATTGCCTAGGTAAATATAGCTAAATCATGTATTCTTGTTATCTTTCTGTCTTTGAGTAACTACATATTTCATATATGGAAAAGAGTGCATATGTTATATATCGAAATCTCTCTCTCTCCCCCATCTTCCGCTACAGAAACATATACAGATGTATTCATATAAACCAATTATGGTACAACTTAACTTTTATTTCATTGTGGTATACATACTTTTCTTTTGTATGTGAAAAATATTTGAACTTTAAACACATACAAAATCAAAATAAATCGTAATCAACTACTTACTGTCTGTATCTAAAATCACTAGTCATCACATTTCAAATCTAGAAGAGAGTAGCTAAAACTGTCTCTTGACTTTTATAGACAAGGAGACAGGTTCAGTATGAAAAAGTAATCCGATTTAATTTTATAATCAGGAATAGAATGTGGACAAGAGTCCAGGTCATGGAGTGCAGAGTCTGGTGTTCTTTTTTATTCTCTTATGATCTTTAGGTTTGAAAACGAGAGAAATAATTTTTGTAACTTCCTCTGAATATATTTCAATAGCGACAGAAACCTGTTGAGGTTTATTTATGTATGTATAAATATATGTATTTGACTATGTAGACTGACATTTTTACTCATACTTTTATCCTCACCTGAGGACGTTTTTTCATTGCTTTTAGAGGGAGAGGAAGGGAGAGAGAGAAACAGCTCTTGTTGCTTCCTGCATGTGCTGGGACAGGGTATCGTATGCACCCAGACCAGGGTTCAAACCTGCAACCTAGGCATGTGCCCTGACCGGGAATAGAACAACGCTCCAACTCTCTGAGCCACAGGGCAGGGCTGTACACTGACATTTTAAAAATAGAATATAATTCTGTTTTAGGCTCTAGTTTTTAATCTATAAAATTATCTGGCAAATTGTAATTCAAATTTTATAGAGTTTTAAAAGAAATTAGTATTTCTCTTACCCTTATGAAAAATGGCAATTGATAACATACATTGAAAGGTTTAGAACATATATTCAACAAGTTAATTGACAGAAATACTTTCTTTTCCTTTTATTGATTCCAGAGAGAATGGGAAGGAGGGAGAAAGAAAGGGAAATAAATATCAGTGTGAGGGAGAAACATCAATCAGTTGCCTCTAGCACGCGCCCCTAACTGGGGACTGAACCCCGAAACCTGGGCGTGTGCCCTGACCGGAAATCAAACCAGAGACCTTTTCCTTTGCAGGACAATGCCCAACCAACTGAGCCATACTGGTCAGGGCAATTGACAGAATTTTTAATTTTAGCAGAACAGTGACGATACATGTAGGCACCTATCTAACATTTGGTCCATCCTCAATAAAAACATATTTTAAATGCAAATTAATGAGATATTTCTACACATTAGTAGGAAACTTTCCATGCATTCTATTTGGGGTAATCTTTGTCCTTTTCCAGCAATATTGATGATTCCTTTTAGCTTCTATACTCCTTTGTATTTTGCAAACTTTGCTCATGCACTTTATCTTAGTAGCATCTTGAATGAAAGAGTGGAACAAAAGTAGGTTTACAGTTGTGAGTACACAAAACATAGTTTATTGTTATTAATTGTATTATTTTCCATATGGTAAACCTACTTTTGTTCCACCCTATACAATGTGAACTATTTTTTTCCTCTACATTTGTTTTATAGCAAAATTTTAGAAGAATGTGGTATTTTGTTATTTTTCAATTGGATTGCTTCCTTGTTAGACAGTAAAATCTAATGTATTAGAGTCTAAATTTATATACTACTAATAAACATAATTAATTTTTTTAATTTCAAAATGAAATATGAACTATTTTTAAAACTAAATATAATGTGACAAAACCATTACTTTGCCATAGCCACCAATGCTATTAGACAATTTAACATCATCCTTCCTCGCCCCCGCTGGGAAAGGGTGGTGATGAAGATTATGTAGGAAATTTAGTGTAATAACTGTTTAGAGCTTTATGTTCAAGCTGTGTGTAACCAGTTTCTAGACTATAGCAAAGCTCTCCATCCATTCATTTACTATGACTGTATAGAAATCGTAAGATCTGTTTGTGTGTGTGTATATATATATATATATCTCTTGAGTCAACTTTGCTTATCTTTCTTATTTATTTTAACAGCCCTTAGAATCTTTTCTGAAGCAGGAACTCTGTTTCAGAACATTACACAGTGCTTTATTTAGCATTAGTGTTGTGGGAGAAATCACATTACAAGAAGAATTGAGCTAAAACCACTAAAACTAATCTTAATTATCACTTCTGGTGAATTAATGTTTTAAAGGCAGAATAAAGCTTTATTTTCAAGGATTAAGTGATGTTTGTATTGAGCTCCAATGCTGGGTATAAACAAGCAAACAAACAAACAAAAAAAATAAACTGTGAAAGCTTCCAAGTAAGGTCCGTCTGACAAGTTAACTTTTTTACCCCAAGCATATTTATTATATACAAATACATAATTTGCTGATAAAAATTCTCTGATTCAAAGCCTCTACCACAGCATTCCAATTGGGCATAAGACACTGGGGAAATTTCTTTATCGCATTATTTTTTACCTGCATAAATCTTTATTTTCCTTTTTTCAGATCCGTCCACATCCATACATTACTGTGTTTGGCTGAATTCCACTCTAATATGATGCTCCATTATGCACCATACTCTGATGACCTGGCTACTCCGAAACCTGCTGGAGCCTGCCCTTGGCCGTGGGGTGTCAGCCAATCACTGCTTGTTCCACTTGCTGTGCATTTGATTTTCAAGCTTTTTTTTTTTTTTTTTTTTTTTTTTTAATTTAAGGGAAAATAGTATTAAAATGAATAAACATAAAAGAAACAGTATTAATAAAGAAATGTGCCTCTAATGGATGTCTAAGTCACCAGGAATTCCATTCTCAAAGAAGTGGTTAGCAGAACTTAATTGTGAAGATTAAAAAAAAAACAAACCAAAAGACTGGTTTTGTGTGAATGAAGGGAGAGTAAGTCTATCAAATCTGTCTATAATATTAAATACTGATTTTCAATAAAATCATACATTGATCAATATTTTTAAAGTATTATGTAGTCACCACCTTTTCCAAACCAGTGAGATAGTTCTTCTAGATTAAACAATAGTGTCTCTTGCTCGCTTGTTCTGTGTGGATATTTCTAAATACCACTGTATGTGTGTATTTGTTTGTGTTCCCACACTTGTGTATGCAAGGACCTTGAGCAATATTTATTAAAAGTATTGGCCGTAAATCAAATTTCATAGATTAGTTTGGTATTTACCACAGCCACTGCCAAATGTATTGTTTTTTCCCCTTAATTTTGAAATACTGGCCAGAGTACCTAGGTATTTTTTGGTTGAAGTCCTTAAGAAAATTTAGAACCTTTCAGTTGGATTTGCTGTAGTCACTGTGGTCACATTCAGAAGGAATGTGTGTGGCTTCTTGTTTTTGTGGGCTACATTAATCTGAAGGCTATTTGATTTGATGTCAGATAACATAAATTGCAGCAGCTTCTGAAAATTCAGCTTGTTCTATTACATGTTGAAAGAACAAGTGGCCAAATTTTATTTGCATGAGTGATTTTCCAGGTAAGTCAGGAAATCCTCTGGCTGGTCCCTCTACGTTATGTATTTATGTCTCTATTTGTTATGTTGTATAGGTTTATGTGCCATAAAATAAATGTTTCATATGTAAAATTTGACAAATTTATAACTCATTTACCACATTATCTGCCCTCTTAAAGTTTCCCCTAGGTTTTGAAATACTGACTAAGAATGCCAGATTCTTGAGAATTTTTTGTGAATTGTTTTCAATATAAAAGCCCTTTAACAAAATAAATAATAAATATGGGAACAATATTGAAGTATGGAGTGATAAGAAATGCATTCTAGCCCATGTATCTCTAATGTGTATATTTCAAGCTTTTTATTCTTTTAGCTGTTGATTTAATTTTGTAAAATATGAAAAATTTCAGAAATATCATTGAGACTATAATACAGTTCCTGAATAAAACCAGATTTCCCTCAACCTGTTTTTATTTTGAGCACAAGGACAAGTGTAAGAAGTTGGTGAAAAGAATGTTTATCACTTTCTGCTTCTTGTAAATGTCATGTTTCTTCATCCTAAGTAGTAAACTTCCTTAGACTTCCTTCCGTTGTGAATCCTGTAACAAATCATACCAACTCAAAAACAAGTTATAGACAACAAAGTCCAGAATATGGGGATAACCTAATATGCAAATGCATAGAGGCATTATTCATGAACTCCTTCACAAAGAACATTCAAAGGTAGCATTTTGCAAACTTGGGTTGCAGCACACTGTTGGGGCCTGATTCAGTTTGTGAATCTCTGCCAAAATTAAAATGACATGAAATAAAGTAGAAAAATTCCAAGTATGTCACCCATATTGTAAGAGTAAATATTGTCTTGAGCGAACCATGTTTCAGTTGTGTTTTTGTGTATATTTGTGTTCCTGTTCTTGGTTGCTACACAGAAAATTTGTCTTACTGTGGAAGCAGTTGAAAGAGTTGAGGACCGCTCCTCTAGATTGTTTTCTATGGGAAATGGTGGCTATTTAATGTTATATTAGGAAAACATAATAAATCACATTAGCATGATCAACAGCAGCATTTACTTGGAGAAGCCTATTCTTCTTCTTCTGTTTTTTAATCTTTGAACATGTCACCGTTGGTGTTATCTCTGCACAGACTTAGCCTCTCTCCCACGCCCCCGCTTCCAGTTGACCAGCCTCCTTTGTGGTCCTGGAGTTCACCTTTTAGGCAAGTGCCCGTGCTCAGGTGGAAATAGACTCAGAACACACCACCCATTACCGTACGGATTTTAACATTTGGACACTTTACTTTAAAAAACAAGACACTAATCCAGTCTTCATTAAGAGGAATATGATAATGTCACAGACTTTTATATAAAATTTATTTCTTTTAACACATCTAACATCTTTATTTGTACTTAGTATGCAAAGAATACTAAGAGTCTTCCTCCTTATGGAATTAATACAGTATAAAGAAGATTACAAAGCAGAAAAATAATAGATTATTTTTGCATAATTCTTCTTAAATTTGAAAGAATTGCATGTCCCCTCAGAGCATTTGAGAGAGAAAGCAACCTCTTCATTTTTTCTGAGGTGACACAATTAATGAACAGCTTTATCATGACTCAGGTGGAGCTTTCTTAAGAACTTTATGAAGTCTATGAAGAAATGTCCACTTAAGAGTTCAAGAGGACTGAAGGCACTCAGAGGAAGTTGTGAAATTTGTGCTTTTGAATAATTTACCCAAATTTATATGGGTAAAATCTTACCACAAGACTTATTTAGGCTAGGCAAAATTGTCCAGTCATAAACAGCACTTCATACTATCAGAAAAGAAAGTGCTGTGGGTAACATTTGAAAATCTAATTAATCTGATTTATACACAACAGCCTCATGTGATTAAAAAAAACCTCAATAATTAGGTAACTTGCTTAAACCTAACTTTATTTTTGAGGCTATTTCTAAAATAAAAAAAAAACGAAGTCCTTAAGAAGTAATTCCACAATTTAAAATACCTGTCCAGGAATAATTGTTAATTTTGAAAAGCACTTCTTTGATGTGTGTGATTGTTTTAAGCCATGCATTTTACAGAGAACAGATTGATTTGTTGTATCTTTAAGAGCACTGGAAGGTTTTAGGATGTAATTAAATGATGGCTAGAACAAGACACTTGCCTCACATATAGGACAGTGCAAAAATAATACATATAAAGCAAGGGGTACATGAAACTTAGAGGGACCGCCCCCAAAGGCTTCTTTGTTATAGTATTTCCTAGGGCCTACTAGAGTGCCTAGCACACAGGAGACACTGATACATATCTGATGAGCAAATGAACAGAGGGTGTAGTCTCTGGTGCTAGGTAGCCTGTAGATCCCTGGCCTGTGTGTAGCCACTTTTCATATCAGACTCTGAGAGTGGACACACTGTTATTTTCTTTCCCTGCTGGGCCCATGTCTTTATGATAAAAGGCTACCTGCTGAGTTGGTTAGAGTCCTTGCCTTCTCTGCTGGCGTGTGACTCCTGTTTCAGCAGCAAATGAGCAATTCTCTGATGTCCCCTCCTTCCTTCTCCCTGATGGTGTCGTAAACACCATACACTTAAAAAAAGACAAAACTAGTAAACTTTGCAATTATTTAAGGCCAGTAAGGGAGACCGTAGAATGCACAGTAGACTTGTGACATCTTTTGACCTAGGTATGAAGAAGAAGCGTGCAGAGGTGGGTGTTTGGTATTATTCTAGAGACACATACAGAGTTGGACAAAAGTAAGTTTACAGTTGTTCGTATGGGAGGTAATGCAATAAATTCATAAATACCAATACAAGAATAAACGGTGTTTTGCGTACTCACAACTGTAAACCTACTTTTGCTCCACCCTGTGTGTATTCGTGAATACACGCGTGAGTCTCTCTTCATCAGTTTATGTACTTGTATTCCTGCGGATGTTTAATTCAGTGTGCCAATCCATGCTTGCTGACAAAGGATAAGGTTACATTTTCATTCTGACTGCCTGTGGTGAGCAGTCATTTCTAAAGGTAAAAGCCTGGCATATCTGGAAGGAGAACCATGTATTGGGTTTACCTAAGGAAAGAGGTCTACAAAAAGGAATACACCCTCATTCGGGGTGGTGGGTAGTGAGGTAGGAGCTAAGAAATGCTTTACGACTCAAAAGCCCTCCTTGGTTTTCTCACTATTTTAAAGTGCACCTCTTTTAAATTGCAAACGATCTCTGAAAGTGTTCTTTTTAGCCTTTGGCTCACCTGGGTGTAAATTGCTTTAAGCAGATAACTAGGTCAGCACCTTACAAAGATCGATAGTTCTTAAGAAATGGTGATTTCATTAGGGTTTGAGGAAGGGCTGGCAGCCTTCAGTAGTTGAGAAGACAGAAAACTCTGTTAATTTAAGGCACTACATTTGGGGAAAGTAGGGTGAGATTACATCAGCAAAGGGAATGCAGGTGTTTGTGGTCTTGAATTTTGGCTCTGGCCCTGGAGACTTTAATGATGCCACTGAATGTCATGGCTGAATATGATTACAAGATCAGTGTCAGAAAGTAATAAGTCTCCACTTCCTTCCATTTTCATCAGGTGTTTTGTTTTCAGTTTAGAATATCAGATCCAACTGCTCTGTCTCCATTCATTTTCTACCCCCTGTACTTTGGGGAGAAAGGAAAAAATGCAGCCTTTGCACAACAGCGCATTCACCTCCTTTTTACTAGTATTATTAGATGACTGTCAAACAAATAGTTGCCACACTATTGCCATGTTGCTGTTTCTTATCCTAACTTAATTCAGTTCTCAAAAATTGAGATCCAGTAGGTCTGTACCGTACATAACCCAAAACCTGAATTTTTAACTCTTCCCCCTCAATCTAATTGCAGAAGGTGGGTCAGGCTATAACAGTTCTAGGTTTAGAGCTCCAGAAATTCTTAACTTCTGCTTACGGGTTCTCCCCTCGAAGGCCTGTGGCGCTATAGAAAGCTGAAGCTGGATAAGGCAACCCGGAAATCTGCCTTTTTGCCTCCGCTCTGCCACTGACTGGCCCATGTGACCTTGTGTAGTAAGTCCGTTCATGTCCTGAAGCCCTTGGAATTTATCTTCTGTCATTTTACGTAACTCCGGCTTTGATCACATGACGGGGTTTAGGGAGGGTCGCACTGACAGTTGGAACTTTGTGGAGCATACTGCAACTTTAGGTAATGTTTCTCATTATCCATGAATTTGTCTAAGCCTTTCTGAAGGTGCATTTATACTTTTGGGGTATTTTCACTATTTATTATATTTAAAAGTTTTGTTTTGTTTTTTTAATTTTTAATTTGTTGTAATCACTTTTTTGGAGCCTTTGATATTCTCTTATCCTGGCTGATTTCTTCAAAGTGATGCTGACCCCTGGTCAAGATCAAGGTACAACAACTGTGTGCCTCTACATATGCCGATAGGCACTGGATATTATTAGAATTACTTTCAGTGTCTATCGACGTATCAATGGTGAAGAAAGATACGTAACTTATCTCTGTAAAGCAAATCGTTTAGGAAAAGCTCGAAACAATTTGGTATTATTAATTTTGACACTTTTTAAAAATTTCACCACTTTTTAACACTTTCTTTTTTTACTTCCATGCAATATTTCCTGGGAGTTTTTCCTTCATTCCTCATACCCAACCTCTAACATTAACAGTTATTATTTATTGATCTTTTATTCTTTGCCAACCACTTTGCCTAGGGGTCTACTACATAATATCCCTTACTCCTAACATCTCCAGAAGGCAGACACTGTTACTATCTCTGTGACAAATATAACTGGGGACAAAGAAAACAGAACCTCTCTTAGATCCCACTTCCTCTACCTACAAGAGTCTGAAGTACTAACAGTGCACTCTCTTCCAACATACTTCTTTCTCCAAATCTGAGACTTATTAGCATAGTAGTCCTGACTGACTTTAACTTACATATTTACATGGTTAAGCCTTTGTATGCATTGAGTTCTAGTCCACAAAAACCTATGTATTCCCTGCAGGATTAGAAGAGAGAGTCTTTACTAGCCTACTAGGGCTGCCATAGCAAAATACCATAGGTAAACGACTTAAACAACAGAAATGTTTTTTCACAGTTCTTTTGGTGAGAAGTCCCAGGTTAAGGTGCCAGAAAGTTGGCAGAGAGAGAAGTTAGGTGTTCCTTCCTCTTCTAAGGACACTAATTCTATCAAATTTGGGCCCTACCCTTATGATATCATGTAACCACAATAACTCATGAAGGTCTTAGCTCCAAATTCAGTTACTTTGGAGACTGGGGCTTCAGTATATGATGTTGAGAGGACAGTTCAGTCTATGAGAGTTCTTTCTTGGTTCAAACAACAACACATTGGACTCGACTATAATTTCTTCATATGCTTGTCACTTTATCACATGCAATCTCTACCTTTGTAGTTGGATCGGTGTGAAAAAAGGAAGGAAAGAAGGAAGGAACCTTTCCTTTTTCAGATCATCTCCAAAAGGCAACCCTATAATGTACTGTTGAATTTGATGAAAAATTGGTGCAGTTGTTACAGCTCTTGTGAGAAATAGATGGATCTATAACATAAGTGCATGTACATAAAGTGTGAGCTTAATTTTTTAGCTTATTATACTAACTTTATGGACATCCTTGAATACTTTCTACACTATTCAGCTTCTGCAGGGATTTGTGATATTAAGTAACACCTTATTTTAATGTTGCCAACCAGTAAATGCATGTATGTATATTAAAGGATGTAAAATCAATATTTACATAAAACAGTCAAAAATTGTTCCACGAATGTAACAAAGGTCTTTTAAAATGATTGTATTAATCATTAATCATAAATTCCTAGTAAAATTTTCAGCATTACAGTCCAAATGAAAAGCAGCAGTAGGAGTTAAGTGGGGAGGGAGTCAATTCAAACAGCAATAATGTAGGCTTAATAATCCTTCTTTTCAAGGGACAGTCTCAGTGGATTGTCACACACAGTGGCACAATTGGCCTGACAAAGATCCAGTGTGTCTGATTTCTCATGGCATACAGAAACCGCCAAGCACGTAACGGAGGCTGATACCACACTCTGACTCTTCAACCATCTTATGTGCATGCAATACACTTTGTGTCATGACACAGATTCATACACACATCGAGGATATTTTCCACTGTGCCTTTTTATTTTCTTAATACAATTAAACATTCATTTGATAAAATACATAATGAGTAGCCTGGGAACTACCAATGGATATATGAAGTGATCCTTTTGTTGGGGTAATACAGGGTAAAGTTGTCAATCTTGGAAAGAAGAATTACCTTTCTATCTTTAGGTCAGAATTTCTAGACAATGGTGCCTAACAGTCGAATAGACTTTTCCTAAGAAGTACCTTTTTAGGCTTCCTGAGCTAATTTTGCATTTGACCCCCTGTATTAAAATGGCAAGTTAATCAGTTCTTTTGTTCAAGGGAATGGCAATAATTATGGCATAAATTTAAAGTTTTTCTTATTGCACCTAAATTTTCTTTTCAGTGTATTTAACTCTGAACATAGGATCGATTTCAGATACAGAGATAGTATTTCTATAGGGCATTAGGAACAAAAGATAGTAATGCTATTTGTCCCCAAAACAATACACTACAGGTCAAACATTTTAAAATTTACTTTGTTACAAAAATTTATTGCCTTTTTCTTTACTATTTTATCTTTAATAAGAAAAGTGTGTATAAGTATTATAATATGTATATGTATGTATACATATACAATACACATACAGAGGTAGTACAGTTAACATTTCAGAGAGCAAATACTTAATAAGTGACTATTGTATGTCAATTATTTGATTAAGTGCAAGGCACTAAAGAAGCAGTGATAGTAGAAACAGACAAAAACCTCTTCCCCTACAGAGATTCAATTTTCGTGGTATAAAACATGAATAATGGTAACTAAAATTGTATTGCATCCTATGTTTCTACACAATGGTCAACGTTTCGTATACACAAGTATTAACTCATTAAATATGTACAACCCTACAATTTAGTGCCTATATAATTATCTTTATTCCATAGATGAGGAAAGTGATGCACAGCAGAGGTGAATAACTTGCTCATGGTCACACAATTTGTAAAGTGGCAGGGCTGACATACACAGTCTGACTACAGAGGCCACACTCATATGTATAGGCTAAGTAGAGGGAACACTTCCATATAGTTCTTTGAGAGTTATATTGGAGTCATATACTTCTCTTTAAATTCCTCGGTGGTAATTCAACCTTCCTATTTTAATACCTTTTACTACGTTCTTGAAAATAGATCACTCAGTCCAATTTTTAAAATAGTAACATGTTAAATCTTAATCAAATCAAAAGACGGAAAGGTAGCTATTAGACTAGTAGGCACTCCTTTTCTTTCCTCTATTCAGTCTGTGATTTTGGGAACACTTCATATTTTCCCTTTTTTCTGTTATTTCATTTTATTTTAATAAATTCACTTTACTCAGTATTCACATAGTCATTTTTGTTTGTTATATTCATAGCAGGAAAGCAAATTAATTAATTCATGTGAATTGACATTTGATTTAGGAAAGGAAACACCTTTTTATAGAGAACAAAATTTTAACTAGACTTTTAAACTGTACACTTTGCTTTTTATAAAAAAATTCTCGTCTTGAGTTTTTTTTTTCTTAAACATTCACAATATTTGAAAGAAAGCAAAGTGTAAATGAATTCCTTATAAAATATTTTCTGTAACTTAGTCTGGTTTTCTTTAAATTAGGTGCTCATTATTAAACGTTCAATTAAAATATGAGCTACAAAATTTTATATATTTTCTTTTTAAATATATTTTTCTATTTCTTCAATCAAACTTTACATAGATTTATTTATGAACCATATTTTAAATTACCTAAAATGCAGATGAGTACCACAGAAAGCCCACCTGAAACTGATTCTTTATGACAATAACGGTACATTAATAGTTCGCTATGACAGTGTTTTCTTAATGTATTGATGATAGTTTTTAGTATAAGGTACTTATTTGTTCAGCTGTATAGCTGTCCCAATATATGAATCTTTGTAATATAACTCTGAGTTCTGTTATATATTACCTTTGTACATTAGTGACCTGAATTGACTTAAGTATTATTAGCATGATTTTTTATTTTTAAGCTTCTAAATAAGTCAATCAAATTTTTGAAGCCTTTGCTTCCATAGTCCACTGAAGAATACATAGAATTTGTTTCTTTAACAAATAGGTATTAAAAACATTGTCAGCACTGAAGTCATTCTCTACAAACAGAAAGAATGATAAACTAACTCGGTAAGGAAACCAACTAACTAATCCTCTCCAGGCTTCACTTGAATCTTACATAGCCCAACACACCACCGCTCTACCATTTGCTTCAAAGTTGAACTTGCACTTGGAAACAACCAATGTAAGCCAAAGTACTCTAGAAACTAATCAGTGTTTTTTTTTTGTTTGCTTACTATGTATGTGCATCATACATACATTCTAAAATTACTAGGTCAGTGGAGTATAAGTGAACTGAAGGGTTGGAAGAGTTTGGTTTGCCTTGGAAAGCTTGTTTAAATTTAGTGTCCGAGAATGAACAATTAGCTATGAATCTATAAATGTTAATGTAGATGTTGGTATACTTTCAGGGAGGGGAAAAAGAGAACAGACAAAGAATGTAGTGTGTTTCATGTAACCACTTTGTGAGAGTGTGGTGAAATCCGTTATTCAGTCTGTATATATGTATATTATTATCATTCTAGCAAAATGTTTCTTGGATACACCTCATGAGTTTTTTGTATCCACTTAGACGTGTGGGAATTGTTTCCAGGCCCCAGTAGTAAAAAAATTACCTACAGTACACAGTAAGGAAGTCATAAAAATTCATGCTTATGTGTTTTTGAAAATTCACAGGTATTGATTTTGAACATTTCATTGTTCTTTTGAAAAAAAAAAAAAATCCACAGAAAACAGTGTTTGCTAGAACGCAGGCAGGAACTCCTGATGGCACACAAGCATTTATAATCATGTAACTGCTCGGTGTAGCCTGAGAAATGGCTTAATGTAGAATTTAGCTTTACTGTATGCTTATGCTTGCAAATATTTATATAATGGTTTACTAATCTTTAGATGTGATCCTTATTGCGTTATGTCCCCACTATGCCACTTTACAGTGAATAGGATAACATATGCATCTTAGAAGGTCAGACAGACACAGCTTGAAAAAAACATTTAATTTCTGATACGTTGATAATCTACATGTGGATATACCTGTATGCATTTCTTTACTCTGTATCAGACATGCTCAATTCTACATTTCAGGTTATAGAGATGCCCCCCAAAGCCAATGGCAGTGGTTTGTGTGAAAGCTAAACAAAGGAAATGCAGCATCGTGTCTAGTCCTTCGTTACTGTGTAATGCGTATCGGGCAACTTAACTTGTGTTGTGTTTACCTGTGGGATGCTTTTTGGATCTCTAGCCTCAGTAAGGACCGAAGGAGAGCAGCAGCACTTGAACTGCGATTTTTGTTTTGCTTTGGTCTAGTGTGAGAAGGAAAGAAATTATGCATCATATGATGTTTCCTATAAAAAGACATTGAAATGCAGAACGATCCTTACATCTAAAAGCATGACTTACCATATAATATACCTCCACATTAGTGGATTCGGTCCTGCCTGGGAGGAAGACGCGGATTTTATAAGATTCAGTTACGTTGTGATCTCTAATGTTGAGGAAGTTACTCAATGTTTCTTCATCTCATTTTTTCTAACATTCAAAACTCCATGGGAAATGTAAGGAACTCTAAAAATCAAATCAGGAAACCTTGGACATTGACTGTAATGGAAGTAGAGGAAGCAAAAATGAAGTAATGGCAACAAAACTGAAGCGAAGTATTTTCCTAGAGAAATAGTAAAAAACAAACAAACAAAAAAACAGAAACCCTCTTGTTTCTCAAAATAGCAGTGTTATGTTGTCATTTTATTCCTAGCACTCATCTGTGGTGGAGAATTGAAGATGTTATTTTATCACTCTGAGTAAAAGCAGAAATGTTTTATTGAAGACAAGAGAAAAACTGTGCTTCAGAACTAGAGAGGAAAGTCTCAATTTACAAAAGGAAAAATATGAAGGATTTTGCTCAGGGGTTCAAACATGTTTGACTTACGCATTTTTTTTATCATTTAAGCTGGTTTCTTGCTGGGCCTTTTTATTGAATAATTGAAAAAAATCTGGGTTGGGGAGGAACTTTTTCATCAAAGGCAAAATATAGGAAAAGATAAAGGTACTAAGGGAATATTGATAGGAAGTTGTATCTTTCTGTACTTTCATGATCGCCTGCATAGTCCCCCTAAACTTATAGCTGAAATGCTCTGAAAAAAATATCAGGCCCTGAGGAAAATGCCAAAGAATAAAACAACATTCTGTGTTCCTCCAACTCCTCACTTCTCTCACTCCATTAAATTTTAGAACAGTTGTAACAAAAAAAAAAAAATAAATCAGTTTAGTGAGCATTGAAATTTTGGGGACATACTGGCATTTTTGAAAGCTGCTTTCTAATAGTATCCCTTTGTCATTGGAAGATACAATCCAAGACCCTCAGTGGATGACTGAAACCCTTTATTGTACTGAACCCTATGTATAGTATTTTTTTCCTATATATACTTTCTCATGATAAACGTAAATTTATAAATTAAGCACAGTAAAAAATTAATAACAACTAGTAATAAATAGCAGAATTATAATATGCTATAACCAAAGTTATGTGAATGTGGCCTCTCTCTCTCTCTGATCTCATCTGATAACTTAGATGTCTACTAAGTGACTCAAGGGCAGGTAACTCACATAGAGCATGGATAAGCTACACGAAAGGATGCTTCACATCCTGGGAGGGACTGAGCAGATAGCACGAGATTACAACATGCTTCTCAGAACAGCTCGAAATGTAAAACTCACGAATTGTTTATTTCTGCAATTTTCCATGTAATACTTTCAGACTGCACTTGACCACAGGCAACTGCAACCGGAGAAGGAAAAACCACAGATAAGGGGCAACCACTCTATTAATCATCTCACTAGATTTCAAATTGTGGAGGAAGATTGCTAGAACGATGACTTAAGCAAAGTGGACACTCTGTACTCGGTAATCTTCCTGAATGACATCAAATCAGAGGCAATCTGTGTCATGACCCTTCAGCATCTTCTCCGGTGCAGTCAGTTTATGATAGTACGAGGTGTTGCTCTTTCTTTTTTCCCCAGCGGCATCTTGCAGGTTTTAATACTTGCTCTGCCTTCATTTTTCGCCCTCGAGCTTACTGAGCTATATCACTGTCTCAGAGGAAGTCAGATGTCAGTAAGTCCCGCGCAGCCAAGGGACTGCAGTATTTTACACACTGAACGTTTCTGACGTTTTCCGATCCCAGGTGCATCGAGAAAGCTCTAAAGGACTAACACATTTGGAAGTTTCTCTTTTATGAGAAAGTTTCCAATATTCCTTAATCACATAACTAAAAATTAATAAAAACAAAGGTAGAACTTGAAGTTTGCCTACAATGTGTCTTCACTAATCTGTATGATTCTAAATAAGGAGGGATCTTCAGTAGGATTACTGAGGTTACATGTCCAAATGAGTGTTGTTTGTCCACTTATTTAACTTTTAGTTATTGACTAAACCATTGCACTAAGAATATACATAAGGAGCTCACAGTCTTGCGGAGGAGGCAGACTTGTAGAGATATAATTATATAGTAGTATGATAAGGGTCTATAATGGGAGCTCTAGGTACCCTGGGAAGGACCTACTGATTCTTAGAAAACTGACAATTGACGAGTACCTCACAGGAAGTTACAGTGTAGCTCTGAATTCTTTTCTCCTGTACCATCAGGCCAGCATTAATCCTGCTGCCTTGGCCTTGGGGCATGAACTGTTCTCCTTGGAGCTGACTTGGAATGTATTTTTTTCACACCCCATCTTTCTTTACATGTCAACAGATTTTTGCTTTTTAGGCATTTCTAATGGGTATATTTTTGGTTGTTAAAATTAGAACTAGTTAATGAGCAATTCAGTGACCCTCACTGCTGCTATCATTGAAGTGATGGAAAGAAAAGGGACACACGCTGCCAGGTAATTTCCAAAAGAAACATTATATAGATGCCTCAGATCATAGCAACATTGGAAAACTTACACCCTGTCAAGGCAACATCTTTGAGAAATATAATCTATCTCAGTCATAAGTTACATTTTTCAAAAAAGAGTCATGTAACATTGTATTTTTATACTTTTTAGTAGTTATGGATTATCAAAAGAGAACTCTAAGATATCCCAACAAAAATCATAATGATTTTTAAAACTATTTCTAATTATTTTTATGTGCTTTTTTTTATGTGTGTATGTGTGTGTGTGTTCACACTCCTTTTCACTGGAGCCCCTATAATGTGGTCTGTAAACACTGGTACTTGTTATCAACTGGCTTCCAGTCAGTTATGCTTAAGTGACTGGTTGATGACAGCTTTTAAGGTATCAAGTCCCCAAGTTATATTTCTATTTATGGAGGATTCTAGGGAAACAAAAAGCCATGATCGTTCTTTGTCCCTTGATCTCTTAAAGGTATCACTTCACAATGGTATTCCTTATTTAGTGCCAATGCCAACCATTAGGAGTAAATTACTCAATTCATTATATACAATTATATATTTTTTCATATATATATATATATATTTAGTCTTAGGTTAGATTTTGGTCTATAGGCCCCACATCCTCAGGAGATAACAGAGGCTCATAATCCTAACCTAGATGATAAAAATAGATTCAAAATTACATTTCTATCATTTCTGAAAAGTATTAAAAAGAAGCAGCGGGAACAAGGACAAAATTTTAAAATGCCCTTGTCTAACCTCATGGAAATAGACCTTAAAATGAGATTACTCATTGGGAAAAGAACCAGATTGCTTTTCTGGGATTAGCTTCAGTCTTGAGGCCTGTAACATGGCGGGAAAGCAGCGGGGTAGATATTCTGGAGGAGGGCATCACAGTACAGCGAGCCTTGGCTGCAGCCCTTCCCTTAAAGTTTCGGCATTTATGCTTCCTCATGTTTTATGCTACCAAAAGTTTTATTCACCTGCGACCTCATTTTCTGTAACTATTCCTGAAATATATTCCATTTACTTACTATGAAACCTTGCAGAAGCTCTATAATTCTCTCTGGGCAGTGCTTTGAGCTACTACATCAGTTGGGATATTCTATGGAGAGTATATATACACTAGTGAATATCAGTGGTTTAATGTGGTAATATTACAAGCAACTATTCATAGGAATCGGAAATTAACTTGATGCCAAAACATTCCAGCTAACAGTGGCTGTTTCAACTATCTAAGTATGGTTGATGAAAGACAAGAGTTCCTTCCTTCCTTCCTTCCTTCCTTCCTTCCTTCCTTCCTTCCTTCCTTCCTTCCTTCCTTCTTATTTCTTTCTTTTTCAAGTTTTTGATTGGGTAGAACCTAGTAAATCCTAAATGGATGTTAGCCGAAGTGGGCTTTTGAAGATTTACTAATCCAGGTCATTTTCACCATCCGTATCATGATGAATTATTTTATGAATAGAGCAGCATAATTAGTCATTTGAACAAGATGTATTTTAATACTTAAAGTTTTTCAATGCATTATTTTGAGTTATTTTCCATTAAGACAATTTATATATATATTTTAAAGGTGTTGGTTAAAACCATCTGTGTGATGATAAAATGTTGTAATACGCTTAATATAATTAATGTTGCACTGCATTTAAGACAATGAAGGCATTGTGGTGCTATACAATCAGAAGACTTTAGTTTATGTCCTACATGGTATGTTGGCTCTCACATCTAAACATAATTTCTCAGGTGTCTTCCTGACTGGATTGTAGTCTTGTGGTAGTTTCCTATTTTCCTTAAAAAAATGGTCATGAACATAGTGGCTTAAATAACAAACATTTATTTCTTGCAGCTCTGATTATCAGATGTCTGAAGTGGGTCTTATTAAGCTATACATAATGTGTGGGAAGGACTGTGCTTCTTTTTGGAGGGTCAAGGGGAATATCTGTTGTCTTGCCTTTTCTGGCTTCCAGAGGTTGCCTGCATTCTTCAGCTCTTGACCCTCTTTCATCTTCAAAGTTAACAACAGCTGGTCGAGTTTTTTTCTTATCGGATCATTCTGAGCCTTACAATCTTGTCGCTCTTACATGCATTAAAGGACACTGAAATTACATTGTTTTCACATGGGTATAATCTAGGAAAATCTCCTTATTTTAAGGTCAGTTGAGGGGCTATTATTCTGGTCACTGTAGGTCTGATAGGCAAACATTCCAAAAATTTGAAAACCACATTTTATAAACCACAAAAATATTATTTGGGTAGTCTCCAGTCTTTTTTTCCCTGTGCAATCTCAACATTTTATTTTAACACCAAATCAATGTTTTAGTATTACCTGTACTATAGCTTACTTTTTCCTCCAAATAATTTATTGATATTTGAATAAACTTAAGGATTAAAAAGCTGAAGTAATCAGGTTGCTTTTCAATAAGATGAAAGGTTTATTTTATACATGAAGCCATCAAATATTTTAAGATGTGCCCAGTAATATGATTACCAATTCAGTGATTTCACTCTTAACTTTAATAGGAGCATAAGACTGGAGCAATTTTACAATCTATTTATTAAACTCATTTAGTGTCCATTACGTACAAATACTATGTTGCTTTTAGATAGCGTCTGACTGATGTGCTCAACCAGAGGCAATGAGGGGGTGAAACTAGCCTTGAGGTAGAGTAGATATTATTCCTCTTTGGGTCTCAATATCCTAATCAGTAATTTGAAGATAACAGTGTCTGCTCTGCCTTGAGGTAGAATAGATATTATTCCTCTTTGGGCTTCGATATCCTAATCAGCAATTTGAAGATAACAGTGTCTGCGCCGTAGGGGCGTTGTGAGGGTTGCATGAGATAATGGATACAGAGACAGATCCTGGGACATATAGGAACTCGCCAAAGGACAGCGTCTTTCTTCCCTAGGACTTGGCCTGACAGTGATGTGATGTGACCAGAGGGACAGCACAATGGCAGGGCTTTCTCGAAGGCAGGAAGATGTAATCACATCTGGCACAGTTATAATTCCCCTATCTCGAACTGCTATGACTTATGATTTGTTTGATTGTAGGAGCCCATACTAATCATGATTGGACTAGCAGTTATTGACAGAAAAAAGAATATGTTTTGATTTAGAAAAGACTGTTCAGTCATAGCTTACTCAAATGCTTTCAGTTTACTCCGATATGTATTTTTTTTGGAGAAAATAAATCCAAGATAGTGTCCCTCTCCAAAAGAAAGAAAAAGAAATATTGTTCCTGGAGTAAAGATTTGGGTTCACCAATTGTCATCAATCGATGTTCCCCAAGATCCTAGTGCAACATTACCCTTCCCTTTCTCATTTCTGAACTTCCCAGGCTTCCTTATACTAACATCAGTTAGTTTCTTCAAGTCTGATAGTTTGTGTCTCTGTATGAATGTGCAACTTTGAAGAGGCCCAGATTTTCTGCTTTAATCGTGGTGGCAGGCAGAAGAGAGGAAAAATAGAAGCAGTCTCTGAAACCCTGAAATGCATTAAGTATCTTTCATAATTTAACTTAAAATGATCAAATACTTGAGCACAACGAGTTATTTTATTTTTCTATTGTAATCCTGGTGGACATTTTTGTAGAAGAGGTTCAGATTATATTCTCTTTGGGGGAGAGTGCAGTTGTCAACACAACATGCCTGCAACAATATTCTTACAAGGGAAAAAAAAATAGGTGACTACCTATATTATTCACATTTTATATATGGTCACATTTCAGTCAACAACGCACGACTTAGATGATAGTGTTTTCATGTAATTATAATGGAACTGAAAATTTCTGTTGCCTAGTAGCATAGTAGTGGTCCTAACATCAGAGCATAATACATCTTGTTTGTGGTGATGCTGTCGTAAACACACCTATGGCACTGCCAGTCACATAGACATGTAGCACATAAAATTATATACAGTACATAACATCTGGTCATGATAACAAGTGACTACTCAATGGTTTATGTATTTACTATCCTATATAGCTTTTGTCATTATACTTAGAAAGAAGAAACTTGGCAATAAGCCAGTATGCTGTGTTATGCCAGCAACAGCCTCATACAGCTCTTATTTACTGTGCTTCTTGATTGCATCATTTTCTCTTGTGCTTGATGTAATCTCATATTGTTTCGTTCAGCATAGCCCCTAAGCACACAAAATTTACTGTTAGTATTACCAGTAAGAGGCCACATCCCATGATTGACCTGGAAACCAAATTAAAAGTGACTAAGGACTGCTAAGGTGGAAAATCCATGATGGTTTTTGTTCACTAGTCAGGCATTTCTCGTTCCACTATAGCCATGGTCTTGAAAAACATAAACAAAGTGACAAAGCTGGTAAAGGATCTGTGTCATTCAAGGCAAGGAGAATAGCAAAAATTTGACAAGGGCCCACATCGAACATGGAAAAACTCATCCCTTACAATGGCGTGGCAATCATGGCTGAAATAAAAAGTGTGTGTGCAACTTGACAGAAAAAGCTAGAGTCAACCACAATGTTGAATTTACTGTTAGCTCTGGGTCATTTTTCAGTACATAATGTGAAAGTGAGTGGCAAGTCTGTGAGTGTTGATGTGAAGGCAGCCGAAGAATTTGGGGGAACTCTGTAGAAGCAATTGTGGAGAATTACTTGCAGAGCAAATACTTAATATGGACAAAACTCCCCTATTCTGGAAATGGATGCTTAAAATGACTTTCATCTATAAGTCAATGCCAGGTTTCAAGGTTATTAAGGACAGGGTCTTTCTTGGGGACAATGTTGCAGGCCACAAATTGAAACCCTCTGTGATCCAGTACAGTGAAATCCCAGGCCCTTCAAACATACCATAAAACACACACACTAGTGTACCACAGAAACAGTAAGAAATCATAGATGACCCAGCTCCTCTTCCAAGATGCCATCCTGAATTGCTTTGCCAACAAAATGGAGAAGTACTTTTTGGAGAATACCATGCCTTTCAACATTGTGTTTATTATTAAGAATGCTTCCGGACATTCTGCTTTCGATGGTGATCTTCATCCCAGAGGTAAAGTGGTGTTTGGCTCTCCAAACACCATCTCTTTGATCCAAGCAAAGCATCTAGGAGTTACAGGAGCTTTTAAGGCCCATAACCTGAGGAGGACCTCTGCCCAGCGTACTATTGCAACTGAAGAAGACACTGATGCAGTTCTGGAAGGATTATAATATTTATGATTGATTGCATCAAGACCCTTGCTGGGGCTTTGGATAATATAATCAAAGATTGTATGAATGGCAATGAGAGGAAGACACTAATTTGTTTGTTCACGACTTCAAATGATTTGCCAAGGATGAGGAAGTTGCAAACATAAGCAAGGCTGTGAATGAGATGGAAAACAACTTTAATCCATGTGGATGAGGATGTCATTGAGAAGCTCTCAGAAATGGCTCCCAAGGAACTGAGTAATGAAAAGATGTCGGAACTAGAAGAGAAACACATAACTGAAGAAAAGGCAGAGACAAGGAGACTTCAGGAGAAGAGAGAAAAATCCTCCAAGAAAATTTATAGTGAAAGATTTAGCAGAAGTTTTTGCAGACCTCAATAAGCTCCGTCAAAAGTTTGAAAAAACCAAGGGCCCCCACAATGAAAGGTTTTCGTTAATAAAGAGTAATGTTCATGGTGTATTATCAGCTTACAAGTAAATCTGTGATGAAAAAAGAAACAAAGCAAACCAAATAAACTACCATAGACATATTTCTGAAAAAAATGACATCTCTTTAAGTGGAGTTTCAGGCAGGTCCTCAGGAGGTGTCCCAGAAGACGTTGTTATCACAGGAGATGACAGCTCCTTGCCGGATACTGCCCTGGGACCTTTTAGTGGGACAAGATGTGCAGATGGAAGACAGTGGTGTTGATGATCCTGATGCCGTGTGGGCCTGGGCTAATGAGTGTTTGTCTCTGAGTTTTTTTTTTTAAAAGTTTAAAAAGTTAAAATAATAAAATGTTTTTAAAACAGAAAAAAAAAAACTTATAGAGTAAGTATATAAAGAAAGAAAATATTTTTGTGCAGCTGTAGAATGTGTTTATGTTTTATGAAGTGTTATTATGAAAGGGTCAAAGTTAAAAGAATAAAAGTTTATAAAGTGAGAAGTCACAGGAAATGAAGGTGAATTTATTATTGAAGAAACTATTCTTATAAATACAGTGTAGCCTAATTGTAGAGTGTTTGTAAGGTCCACAGACGTGCACAGCCATGTCCCAGGCCTCCACATTCCTTCGCCACTCACTCACTGACTCACCCAGGGCAGCCTCCTATCCTGCAAGCTTCAATGATGGCAAGTGCCCTGTACAAGTGTACCGTTTTTAAACTTTCACAAGTATTCCTACTCTATCTTTTCTGTTTAGCTCCCTTTAGATGCATGAATACTTACTGTGTTACAATTGCCTACAGTAATTATTACAGTATATGCTGTAGGAGCTATTAGCTATACCAGATTTCATATTAGGTTATACCAGCTGGGTTTGCATGTACTCTACGGTGTTTGCCCAGTGGAGTCACCTAATGGCACAGTTTTCAGAAAGTATCCTGTATTCCCATGGTTAAGCAATGCATGGCTGTAATGCCTAGAGAGCACCATTATGGCTTTTTCATTTAATATAAAACTCAATAGCTCTAATAATGAAACACTGGCATTTAGAAAAATAGTAATATAAGAAAGTTCAGCTCAATAAATGTTTACAAGCCCAGTATGAAATGAGGGTATGACTTGTATATAAAAAATTCTATACATAACACTATTATCTGTAGGATTCTTAGACCTAAGTTTACTAGTTACTATAACTAGGGTTTTATTTTTTTATCTGTACAAGGATTCTAATAATATCTATTTATAGAATGATGGAGCTCAGGTGAGGTTAAATAGGTGGAAGTAATCTATAAATTGTAAATTGCTATGCAAAGGTTATTTATATCTATTGGGTAAATGCCAGGGACACTGTAAAACATTTTACGGGGCACAGGTCAGCTCCTCACAACATAGAAATATGGTGCCCAAAATGTCAATAATTTCAAGGTACAGAGGTCGTACCCTATGATGAGTAACAGTCTTAAACTAAAGACAACGGGAAGAAAAGGAAGTTAATAGAATATAAAGGGGAAGCATTTGGAGAGGGCTGTCCAAAGTGGCTCTGTAAGCTGGGAGGCAGGGGATAAATACTCTGACCTCTTTCTCTTCTCTCTCTCTCTCTTTTTTTGAGTCTGAGCCAGGAATTCCCATTGGCCAAACTGAGCTCTAAACCAGACAGAAAGGAATCCTCAGAAATGTAATCTGTTTTGGTTAACCTCCAGGGTATAGTATATGATCGTAGTGGAAAAGGATGAAAGTGGACAGAATAGGTGTGTGTGTAGTTAGGCAGGTGAGAAATAGAAAATATTCAAACTCAACCATCAAGCACTGTCTCAAATTTAGTATTCAATTCCATGAGTCCATGAGAAAATGATGTCTGTGGATCTGCTCATCGATACACAGGCAGAAAACTCAACCCTTGGTACACATTTGAAGAGAAGTCAGAAATATATCTGTAAATTAATTCTCTTCAGAGATATTTTCTGTTTGTTCACCATATTAAAACATAGTAAAGATCTGCCTTTGCTTTTTTTTCCTGTATGCTTTTAACCATTTATGCTCATTCATTAATTTACCAAGTTATGACAGTGTCCTGCATGCCAGATACTAGTCCAAGTACAGAAGATACAGTATATAGATACGAAGTGGTTCCCCTTCTGGAAGCAGTTTTGGGTGTAGTAGGAGAGCCATGAGAGCAAACCATTGCAACATGTGGAGTATTTATGTATGAGGTCGTATGGAAGGGAAGAGAGATACTGGGTTTTTCTGGGACGTAGAAGGACCTTGCTGGAGTAGGTGATCTTGAAAGTCTTCAAGGACAAGTAGGTGCTTTCTGAGCAGGGAAACAGAAGGAGTTAGTACAAGACTTAGAGTTGCCTTTTGTGATGGAATGGAAACAGTGAATGATAAAATAAGGGTGGAGTTTCCATTTCTAAGGACTTTATTTGCTCTGTTAATATACTAGAATTGTAACTTCAAAGAGGTAGTACTGGTAGTGATGAGGCAAACTGACAATTCAAAAAATTTTCCAATTTCTGCCTCAGTTGATGTGGCTCAGTTGGCTGGAGTGTGATCCCATAAAGCAAAAAATATGGATTTGATTCCTGATCAGGGCACATACCTTGGGTTTCAAGATTGATCCCCTCTCAGGGTAAATGTGGGAGACAGCCAAATGTCATTTCTCACATTGATATTTTTCTTTCTCTTTCTCTTTCTTCTCTCCAAAAAATAAAAATAAAAATAAATCAATAAATTTATCCTCGGGTGAAAAAAATCCAACCTGTACCCTTGTGTTGCATGAAC
This sequence comes from Furipterus horrens, assembly GCF_987537825.1. Classification (NCBI taxonomy): domain Eukaryota; kingdom Metazoa; phylum Chordata; class Mammalia; order Chiroptera; family Furipteridae; genus Furipterus; species Furipterus horrens. Next base: position 199,984,888 of record NW_028327172.1, on the reverse strand, counting down.
CATTTTAAAATAATTTCTTAAAATTGATGCTGAACAGATTCAATTATTTCTGATTGATCTTCATTTAGGAAGATTTTACTGGAGTATTTTTATATTCAAAAGTGATAACCTTTAATAAGTCTTCCTCGCTGGGATGTTCTGATTTGAGTGACAGAGGACCAATGATCTCAGAAACATTTTGAGAATAAGAGTCCTTCTTCTGTTTCTGAACTATAAATATTCCTTAAAAACACACATACACACACACACACTGGGAAATACTTCCTAGATCATTATCCCTTAGTAAGTTGTAAAATAGCCATAGTAAGTGGCCAGATTTAAGGAAATTTTGTAAGCTATATAATTGGGGCTCAAGATTTATATTATGTGAATGCTCCTATAATGGATACTATTTATTTATTTGTCTATCTATTTATTATTTACAATTTTATTGTATTTTTTCCATTATAATTTATCTCCCTCATGCTCCCCTCTTTCCTTCAATAACCTTACTGATTCCATGATTGCTTTTTTCCTTTTTGTTTGATCCTCCACGTCCTAACCAACCCCTACTACCATGCAGAGCTGTCAGCCTGCTCTTTTTATGAATCTGTTTCTATTCTGCTTCTTAGTTCATTTTGTTCATTAGATTCCACTTATTAGAGAAATAATATGGTATTTGTCTTCCTCTGACTAGATTATTTCCCTTAGCATGATGTTCTCCATGTCTGTCTTTGCTGTCACAAGGGGTAAAATTTTCTCTTTTCCACTAGAGTAGTATTCCGTTGTGTAAATGTCCCATGGTTGTTTTATCCACTCATCTACCGATGGACACTTGGGCTGCTTATATCTTGGCAATTCTGAATAACACTGCAATGAACATAGGGATGCTTATGTTCTTTTGAATTAATGTTTTGGCTTTCTTCAGATAAATTCCAAGAAGTGAAGTTGTTGGGTCATAAGGCAGTTCTATTTTTAATTTTTTGAGGTTTCTCCATGTTGCTTTCCACAGCGGCTGCGCCAATCTACATTCCTATTAACAGTGTACAAGAGTCGCCCTTTCTCCACACCCTTGCCAGCACTTGTTGTTTATTGATTTACTGATGATAACCATTCTGGTTTTAATTTGCATTTGTCTGATGATTAGAAACCTTAAGCCCCTTTTCATTTGGTTGGTGGTCATCTGTATGTTCTCTTTGGAGAAGTGTCTCTTCAGGCCCTTTGTCCATTTTTAAATGGATTGTTTGATTTTTTTGATGTTGTGTTTTATATGTTTTTAATAAAAAACTAGACCACCTTCTTATGCACACACAGGAATAAATTCAGAATGGATTAAGGACAATATTTTTCTCTGATATATCTCCTCAGGCAAGGGAAACAAAAGAAAAAATAAACAACTGGGACTACATCAAACTAAAAAGGTTATGCACAGCAACAGAAACCATCAACCAATAAAAGGACAGCTTACTGAATGGAAGAGCATATCTACCAATACATCTGATAATGGACACTATTTAAACATGAATGCATAGATATTTTGCTTGGTCTCTTAATCAATGTGCTCCACTCAGAACTAAGCACTATGTTATGTAGGTGCTTAATAAAAATCTTTTTTATTTGACATCATAGAATTCACCCAGACAATTAGATTTTGAAGGAACTTCAGTAAATATTTTTATGGAACACTATATTTTTTTTTCCCCACAGGATAGTTACTTATAGCACCCATTTCTCCTAACAAATATTTGGAGAGTAAAATTAAAAGAAATATATTTGCCATATAATTTCCTTTCTATCCACTACCAGTTTTAAAATGTGATTTTTCACTGTTTTCAAATAGTAAACCTATGACAGTAAGATTCTGGAGACTAGACTATGGTTTGTTCTCTAATTCACATTAAAGAGGAAATTAAAATAACATGATTGTCCTTTAGGAAAAAGAGTTTGTTTAGGTAAATTCTCCTCTTCTGCTCTTCACCAGCTAGTTTTTTTTTACCTTGATTATTGTACTGGTTGGTTTTCTTAGCCTGATAGAACATGGCCACCAATTTTTCTAATACACTTACAGATCCAGAGATTGATGCCAAGAATGAGGGATAGCAGCAACTACCTGCTATCTCTAGTTTTGAACCTGAAACCTAAAGGAAAATTTAATTATAATTGAGCAGTTAACCTGAATATTTTTGCTTCTCAAAATAAATGTTCAAAGCTACCTTTTGATGTGAATGTGAAGAATGTTCAGAATACAATTAAATACTGGATGTGGACTCTTCTTTTGCAGCTTATACTTTTTGCAAACCTAACTGAGTCATTGTCTTTCACTGAAGATCAGACTCTTGGTGATGACTGATGGTCTCGGAGGCTGTCGACTGAACTTTGGCCCAGATGTTAACACAACCACCCCTCTTGTTTTCCTCTTATATCTGGGTGTTTTGTTTTGGGGTGAGAAACACTTGGAAATAAATGGGATAGATTTTGCGAATAAAGGCCTTTGCCCCACACATACTGTTGATATTTACCTAAATGGTAACTCATTCTTTAAGGGATAAGTAAATGACATGTTACTGTAACCCAATAAAAATTTTAGGCCTCAAAATGGAAGCATTTGAACTCTGTGTCATGGATTTGGGGAAGTTGTGAAAGGGCTAAGAAGGATTCAGATTCCAGGAATCTTTGACTTAACTATATTAATGGAAGTGGGAAAGTTCTCAGCTGGCTGGTATGGAAGATAAAAATACCATAAATGTCAACATCTTGCCTGGACAACCCTTTCAAGCCATTATAAACAATTATGGACTCTATAAAAGACAAGGTCAGAGTGTTTCTCTTAACTCTCTCGTACAGATTCTTTTTATTTCTGGTACATATCTCACTTCCCTTCATCTAACTTTAACTGTAAAGAGAGAGATAACCTTTACAACTCTGTCTTTTGTTGATAAGGAAACAAAATGAAGTCCCTCAGTTTATACACAATTTCTAGACTATGTGAACAGCATATGTTTTCTTTCTGAATGGTAATATGGCTAAATGAGCAAGAATCATCTAAGAAGTATATTTTCACATGAATTACTTATTTTTCTGTGTTGCTATATGAAGGTGCATTGGAGGCAAATTTGAGATGTGTTCGGGAAACACTTAGGACAGGCAGGGGATTCGCAGCAGAGCTCCATGCACATTTTCATGTGCCACATGACCCCCAAATTTCGGGCACAAGGACCTCAGGCTAAGCTGGAGCTGGGCTTTCATAGCAATCACCTTTTTTAGGCTCAATAGAGAACAATCTGATTTGTACAATTCAGCAAATATTTGTTAAACACTGATACTTTCTTTTGGGATATGTTCCTGTTCTTATGTTGCTTACATTCTAATTTGGAAAAAAGGCATCAAAGTTATTACTGCTGTAATATTTTTTTTTTTTTCAATTGTGATGTAGCCTCTTCCAAGTAATCCGCCCAAAGGCGTAGTACCGGTATTTTCTGATTTTATTTTACATATATATAAGGAATTGTATTGGAAAAGATAAACCATTATATCTGTGATTTGAAGTAAAGGCCGAATTATATTTGACTACTATGAAATTCACTAGTAAAACCTTGATTTTTAACAGCACGGTATGCTTGAGATACATTTTCATAAGAGATATCGAATCTCCATACATAGGCTTATGTATGGACAGTCAGTGTTAAATTGAAATTTCAAAGCAGATGGATAACCCATAGACACAGCTAACAGTGTGGTGATGGCTGGAAAGAAGTGGAAGGGGCTGGGAGGGATGGGAACAGCTGTAATAGTATAAACAAGAAAAATAAAGTTAAAAAAGAAATAAATCTCCTCAAAGCAGTTAGCCCCTTCTGACACACTCAGAGCCATCAAGACTTGCCACAAACACTGGGTAGCTTTTCTGTGGGGGGAGGAGGAAGTAGTGGAGGGGATTACTATTAGCCTCGACCATGCATGACTCATTAGAAATATCCTGAAATATGTTTAGCTCCATATCAGGCAAGCAGCAGAGCATCCCCAAGTCATTTATCAAGCTAAAAGGAAGGAGGTTGTCATATTCAAGCCGCCCCGGTGATATGAACAGAAATGTATCACTTTATTATTTTCCCTTTGTTCTGCAGAAAACATGCTACATTGATTTATTTTAGATTATTTAGGGTCTGAGGTGTTTCATGCTCACAAAAGTTATGAATTAAAGATCCTAAATTGTGAGGCGTTAATGACAATGAAATTCACACCCAATGTCGGAGATATTAGTTGGAAGCAATAAATCTTGTCAGGCTCAAGGTTCCTTTATTGCTGTAAAAATATGAAGGTCACAAGATAATACTGTTCAGAAAAGCATGTAAAACATTTAAAGAGATTCATCGTTTTTCAGACGACGTACAGATACCTCTTAAAAATATTGCAGTATTATATCTCCAATTTGGTATTTAAATATTTTAAGTCAACCCTTTAGAAACCCATTTGTATTTTTGTACATTATCTCATTGCATGTTTAACAAGTAGATGGGTGGTCAAGATTTCTGTTGAGCCATATTTGTTTGGTGGCTTTCAGATGGCTGCAACAACTTTATTTACAATGGGGTTGAAGGAAATCCACGTTGCTAGACCATCTGTTATAGACCAGACACTGGGCCAGCTGTCTTTAGGCTGAGCACTGATGGATATTATTTTTATGCCGGTTTTCTCAGGTGAAAAAAAAACAAAACAAAACTGAGATTTCAGGTTTAATGACTTGTCCAAGATTGAATAGTTAATAAGGAGTAGATCTGGAGATCAGGACTGGAACCCAGGACTTTGTGACTTCACAGTTTCTTCTCTCTGTTTTAAAGATTAGACACTGGTCTCACCAACTATTTCACAGTATTTGTGCCCTTCTTTAATATTAGTGGGGAGAGAATGCTCAGCTATGCTTGATGTTAGAAAATTAAACAAGCCAAGTGTTTAAAATTGCAGGTGTCTCTCTACATTTTGATAAGTAAGATTCTGAAAGATATTTGTGTATGTAAAAATATTTATTTATGTCAATTAATATTTCCTTGGAAAAAGCTTATAACTGCTCTTCCATTCTGTTGGTGGTGGCCGGAGGTGACGGCAGTCTTGGTTGCTGCTGTCACCTTTTGTAGCTAGAGAAGTTTGCATACGAAGGCTTCCCTCCTCAGGCCCTGAAAGCTGTTTCACTTCTCTACACTCCTTCCTCACTGCTCCTCGCAGGAAGTAGAGAGGTTTTTAGGCCTGTACCCCGCAGACCCTTTCATAGCCACTAAGTAGTACAGACACTGTCCTGAGAGCTTAACTAAGTGGGGATTGACTCATGGGTCCTCTCAGCAACCTGAGAAAGGAGGAATTGTGTTTATCCCCCACTTGAGCGGCGGAGGAATCAGAGGTACATAAAGTTAAGTAATTTGCTTAATGTCTTACAGCTAGTAAGGGGTAAAGATGGAATTTGAACCTAAAAAGAGCATCTGATGCTAGAGACCTTGAACTTAATCATTACACCCCAAATTATATCACAGCCTCTTCTTACCTTCTATGTTCTGTATCGAGTTACAAAAAATTGCTACTGCTAAGATCTTTTTCCATCTATGTTATACCACTTCCTATATTTCTCTTAAAATATTGAATCTTGAATCATTTCTACTTGTCTGATATTCAGTCTGTCTCTCCCCATTGTGATTTTTCCTCTGCTTATAAATATGATCAGATCCCTAACATCTTAGAAAATACCAACTTTTTCCTAGGCCTCCATTCGTTAAATGGAGTCTTTCACTCACCATCTTCTTCTCTCCATTTCCCTTTCAGCTGTCAGCTCGCTCCTTTCTAGCTCAAGCCCCAAATGCCTTCCACAGCTGTCTTGCTGTCACCTCTGACTGAGAGGTTTGGACCTTTCAGCTTGGCCGGACCCGACTTTTATAAAGCTCTGTCTCCAAGCTTACAAGAACAGCTGTCACTGTATACTTGGATGCAGTCCTACATCTCTGAACATGTCCCCCTCTTCTTCACCCCTTCAGGGTTGGGTCCCCAAAACTTCTATGGAGCATTGTGTCTCTTACTGTAGTAGTTAACCACCTACCAGAAGAAATGTTTCTAATGCCAGCTGGGTCCTGTAGTTCTCTGTCTCTCGATTTCAGTGTCTACAGGGTGGAGTTAAAGTAGGTTTACAGTTGTTTACATGGAAAAATAATACAATAACTAATGGATGATAATACAAGAATAAGCTCTGTGTTTATGTACTCACAACTGTAAATGCACTTTTGCCTCACCTTGTATGTGCAAAATTGTGCTCCTTATCTCCCTCCTGCCAGAACATCAGCTTTGCTCCTTTCTCCGGCTTCCACCCACACACAACCACCTTTCCTGTTGCCTTCAGAGTCGTTACAATACATGGATCTTGCTTTCTAGATTGCCCAGCTCAGTCCTTTGAGTATATACTTGGCGTAGATTCCGTAGGATAAAGTGAAAGCTGATGAGCCCAGCAAAAGATTCATAGCAAATGAATTCCTCCATCTCTGTCTCTGGATTTACTTCCCAGCTACTCGCTGCTCTAGCCCCACTGAACTGTTTGCTGTTTGCCCACTGGAACTCTCCTTTTATCAGCCCCGTGCCTTTGTACAGTCCTCTTGTTCTGCCTGAAACATCCTTTGATTTTTCTCCACTCGTCAGAAACACACTTATATTTCATGATCCGGTGACTCAACTCAAATGTCACTTCATAGGCAATGTTTTCCTAACCTCCCACGATAAAGGAGATAAATGAGTTCTTCTCTTGGTCTTCAGTCAACATACTCTAATCACTTTGCATTGCAATTAATTTTTATGTGGCTATTCCCACAACAATGTAACCTCAGAAAAAAAGATTGTATCATTGAATACCCACTGTCCTCTACATGGTAGGCACTCAATAAAAGCTTCTAGAATGGTTTGAAGGATCAAGTGAATGAATATAAACAGCAAACTTTCATGGAACACATATTTAACATATTTAACCTGCTCTGTGCCAGGCAGTGCTCAAGGCACTGCGATGTGGCAAAAACAGCACTGATGAAAATCACTGCTGTTGTGTGGAACTTACATTCTGCTGAAGAAATGCAAATAATTGATAAGATGCAAATGAGCAAAGCATAAAATTAGATGGTGGCAAGTGTTACGGAAAAAAATGCCGGGACAGTAGATGAGAAATGCCAGGAGACAGTGTGGGCTACACTTTTTAATAACTGTCATGGAAGGTCTTAAAAAGGAGGTGATAATTTGAGAAAGACCTAAGGTAGAGAAGGGAGGAAACCATTTGTGAAGTGAAGATCTCTCCAGACTGAGAGAAGATCCAGGACTAGGGTAGAAGCATGCTTAGCATAATTGAAGCACAGCATCAGAGACTAGAATGGTGAGGAAGAGGGACTAGGGACATGGGAGGGGGTGTTAGACAATTTCAGAGACGACCAGAGGTGAGATTGTGTGGTTAGAGAGGACCAGAGGTTAGACTGCATCGGGGTTTTACTCTGAGGTGATAGAGAAAGCCACTGAAAAACCAACAAGCGAGTATAATACTTCATGAATTTAAAACATGTATCTTACCGTGCCGTTATGAGCAATTACTTTTGGTAAATCTGTGACATTGGCTTTGGAAATTGAATTGAAATCTCTTGACACTGCAGTTCATTTTTCCACACATGTATGTTTGAAGACAGCTAGTGTTCACAAAGATCAAAATCACATCTCCATCTACAATAACATGACAGTTGTGTGAACACCACAGGGCAGATGGGAAAGATGCACATGTCTGCAACGGTGGACAGGAAGATGGAAAACCATGGCTGAAGTGTATGGCATTGCACTGGATGACCAAATAGTTGTGGGGTGGCTATTGAACCTCTTCTACATGCTATTAAACTTGCAAAGAAATGAGTATGTTATAGGAGAAGTTACTGATGTAGTTATTTTGATTAAATAGGTGTATTTTTTAGAAAATCCAGCACATTAAGACAGATAATTATTTTTCTATCTGCATTGCTTTCCTTCCATTCTATTTCTCTGGCAGAAGTTTTTGAGCTGATCATATCAAGGATGTCAGCATTCTTGTTTATGGGTAAGTACAGAAATCATTCTGCTTATTCTTCACCCCAACTCCGTGGTGCAATTTTATAGTTACTTTGAGGCCATATACTTTTATGGTAAAACAGAAGATATTGAGGTTTCTATGATAGAATTTAGGTGGATCAGTTTTTATGAAAGTCTTAAGAGTAAAGGTTCTTTGAAAGACAAAAGAAACCCAATCAAACAGCCAAGTTTATGCTAATCTGTGTTTTACAAAGACCAAGTTCCTATTTCTTAGAAAGAGTAAAAAGTGGAGCTTGGGCATTAAACTATTAGATGACAGAGGTTTGTCCTTATGTGAAGAGAAAAAATTCAAACTGTAAAAATTTTTAAATTTATCTTAGCTACAATTATATTAAAATGCAAATAAGTATGGTAAAATACATTAAATTAAATCAAAATGTATAAAATAAATACTTTGAAATATATAAAATTTATAGTGTATATACATACATTTATAATCCATTTCAATGGATTTTCTGCAATATTTCTATTTTAAATAAACATTTTAAATGAATTAATGAATAAATTCTAGATTATTTCAGAAAATACAACTGCATTTGTCATACACAAATCTGAATTAGAAGAACAGATCAATCCTACATATTACTTTTTGGTCATAAACTCATGTGGCTCAAAAGGCTATGGTTATATTTCCTTTAGTTTGAACGTTATTCTGCAGTCCCTTATAATGAAATGACACCTAAGCCTCTCTTTTCATTAAAGTCTTTCATTGAAATATTGCCATCACCTCTCAGTGTGTACTTTTGAATATTTGTATACATACGCACACATACATCCATTTGAAAATAAAACAAAGACTCAAGAAACATGGTAGTTAAGCTTTGACTTCCATTGCTTCCTTCTCAAGGTCAGTATTCCAGCTTTTGTAATATATGTGGATCTTTCTTTCCAAAGCTTCTCTCACAAAGTCTGTGTCATTGCTCTTATTAAAAGGATGAGACCCTGCAGAGGAAGAAGAGAGGTAATGAGGGGAAAATCTTTTACTCAAAACACTTCCCAGGGGCTATCCCCGCCTTCTCCCTCTAGCACAGCCTCCTAAGAGTTGCGATTTTCTTTTCCCCGACTCTTGTTTCCCTGTCCCAAGTCTTCTCTCCACTTTCCAGGACTCTAAGGAGAGAGAACTGGCCGATTTTTCCTCCTGATCAGTGATTGTGTTGCCTCTTCTAGCTGATAGCCAGTGGTTCTGGTAGTATTTGGAAATTAGACTGAGCTATTCGATTTCTAAAGCAAAATATTACTGGTACTTTTTTTTTCATTTTACAGGAAGGAATAATGAATGCATGTATTTTTCTCAATATTAGGTTTCCTTCTTTATATTTTGCTTCTACTTCCGTTGCCTGTTATCACTTCTTTTATTAATGGAAAAAAAACAGCTCTTTTTTTCCCCAGTGGACAAATATGCTTATTATATGATTTTATATTGAACAAGTTTAATATATTAATATTTCTAAATGTAAATGCTCTTTATCCTTAATATGATTAAATTCATTAAATACTTCACTCTGCCATGATATTTCTCAATGGGCAATAACGCTGATCAGCCCTCCACCAGGGATATGTGAGAAGCACAATTCTGCAAGGCATCCCCATTTCAAATCTTTACTCCTCCTTTTACAGCCCAACCGTGTGTTTTACAGACATATCCAGGTGTGGTTCATATGAAGTCTTCCAGAGCATGTTCTTCCAGATCATCCTCTTTGTAGTTCTGTTTGCACCATACAGTAGGAAAACCCACATGTTTTAATTCTACTTGTAACACAAGGTGTCTGCAAATTCCCCTTAACCCTGAGGTTGACCTTCAGATGGGTGTTTACCTACAGGACCTGCTGTCTGTTCAATAGGCTCCTCTTGTAGGAGGTTATTTATAGCATACTATATTCTCATTAGACACAAAGTAGAAATAGACAAATCTTTCAGGCCTTTTAGGCAGGAGGTCCAGATGAGGCTGGATACTTGGCCGTATTTAATGTATAAAGACCTAGGAAATGGTTTTCAAATTTTTGCCTGAAAAAGGTTTGCTAGAGTAGCTTTTGAGAAGTTCAGTTTTGCTTCTGTTCACCTCAGACACGGGCCCAGTTCCTACATGTTTTTTTTTAAGTACCCTTGGTCATTCTTATGGAAAATACTTTGGAGCAACACAACCCAATATAAGTATAATGCAAGTCACACATGTAATTTTACATTTTCTCATAGTCACATTAATACTGTAAAAAAGAAGCAGGTGAAATTAATTTTAATTATATATTTTTGAACTTCATATATACAAAATATTATTATTCACTATTTAATCAATACAAATTATTAGTGAGCTATTTTTCCATCCCTTTGTAAAATATTAAGTCTTCAAAATCTGGTCTGTATTCTGCAATGACAGCACATCGTCTCAGTGTGGACTAGCCTCATTGCAAGCACTCCAGCAGCACCACTTTGGAGAACTGCTTTCAAATCTAGTAAATGAGCTCGTGATGCTAACTAAGAATATGTTTTACTTTGTGCTATCATGTGTCTGCCACTAAACTAAGTTCTTAAAATGCATCACGTTATGAAAGTCATACCACAGGAATAGGAAGTGGATAGGCTATTTTACCTAGTTGGTAGGAAGAAACACTCAGGCTTTAAAGGTTGATATGTCCAAAATCCTAAAACAAGTGAAAAGCAGAACCAATTTGATAAAATTTCAGGGATCTCAAAGCACACCTGCAACCACCCTTGAGTACCCTCTTATACACTATGCTTATTTCTTTTTCTTTTAATACAAATTGCATAATTTATTTAATGATAACGATAAACATTTATTACTTTTTTACACTATGCTTATTTCTTTCCCCATTAAATAAAACGTTAAAGTCGTAGAAATACATGGTCAAAGGATTATGTGATATAAATATATCACAAAATAAAGTTCAGAGAATTGGAATAAGCATCCTTGGCATGGATGCTTGGGAGAACTGGACATAAAAACCATGTATTATGAAAATATAAAAACTTTGCATGAATGGTTTTTAAAAATGATTGCATATTTCTTAACATTAGTTTTTTTTCCTCTGAGAAAATAAGAAACATTATAACCAATAATATTTAAGACCATTTATTCATGATTATTCATTATCTGAAATATATGAATGAATGAATGAATAAGAAATAAATAAATAGGGCCAATAAAACTATTAAGAGCTCAGTTTTTACCATATCACGATTTATTCAAAGAAGATGATTTTTCAGAAGTTATTTACTCTTTTTCTCCCTTGCTTCCTGAACTCATGAAATGAACATCTTCATTTATTTTAGTTCTAACTTGGTGATTAAAGAAGAAGAATTCCATTTGCTTTTAATATTGCTGAAATTTGAAGATCAATTGCAGCTATTAAATTAAAATAGTTTACCCCTTGAGGACTTTCAAAGACCAAAGAAAATATTATTTTAAATGGAAAACATTAGTCTTTTATTATTACTGTGTTTGACTAGATTGCATTAGATTTTCAGATTAAAGCAGCAAATGCTTTGAAAATCTAAAACCAGTTTTAAAATGTGGAATTAAAGTAAACACAAAATCAAACAAACATGTTATTTCTCTCAGTCATTATAAGCTGAATCAATTTACTAGATTCACATTTATCTGTCATTACAATGAATCTACATACAATCATAATTCAAACTTGATTACTTACCTTAATGAGAAGGGCATAGATAAATGGCAAACAACAACTTAAATATATTATATTTGGCCTAAAATGGGTACACAGTATCAATGTTAAATCTATTTTCTAATGCTGAGCATATAGTGATTTGTCAATGAGTAAGATTTCTCAGAAGCATACCTTATAGAGAAAGTCAAACTACAGCTAAAATTCTTTTCTGCCTAATTCACCATGGAAATCTCTCTCATAGGTAGACAATTCGGTGTAAGTTATTTTGACTAGCAAGTGCTCTCCTAAATTGTTCATATAAAATCACTTACCAATACATAAAATAAACATGGAGGCTTAAAACTTCCTTTATATGCTAAGCTACATTCATTACCAAGTCAGTGAATCACAGGGTTCTATCAAGTACAGCTGTTACCTCATGAGCATAGTTGTCTAGTCAGAAGTAGGAAATGTAATCCCAGGGTGCTCTGTTAGCCTGGGATTTCAGGATCAGTTTTGTTTTTGATGCCAGTATTTCTCAAATCCCTTTTCTTTTCATTCACGATGAAATAGGGTCTCAATATCATAAGCTGCTATTTGGAAAGGGAAAAAGGAAGATTGTGCTGCTCACATCCTGGTTATTTGGTATCTAAGCTTCCTCTTGCTTTACTCTACATAAGTACTTGCATTTTGATAAATTTACATATGTTAAAGATTAATTCACTGCACAACCTTTACTCTATGGAATGGCAATGAATTGTAGAAACAAGCAAAAAGAATACTGAGTACAAAAAAGGTGCTACCAGCCCTGGCTGTGGCTCGGTGGGTTGAGTTCTGGCCTGCAAACAGAAGGGACGCTGGTTTGATTCCGGGTGGGGCACATGCCAGGGATGCAGGCCAGGTCTCCAGTTGGAGGTGAGTGAGAGGCAACCAACTGATGTGTCTCTCACATATTGAGGTTTCCCTCATCCCTTCCCCTCTCTGTAAAAGTAAATAAATAAAATTAAAAAAAAAAAAGGTGCTACCAGATGTATTTGGGCAATCTCACATAATTCACTTCTAAATTCTCACCCAGAGTTGTCTTTTTCTTATTTAATCCATGGTTGTCTCAAAGAAGCTTATTCATTTTTCACTTCTAACTTGGTTAAAATGGCCAGTTAGAATCCAAATGAATAGGTGTTAGTAATACATATGTATTCTGATATAAGTAGTAAATAATACTCAAATGTAAGGAAAATATATGTCTCTAAGAGGGAATCTATGTGGATTCATTAAGTTATACACATTCTTCACTGACGTCAAATGCCACTTGTTTTGGTGCATAGTTAGTGTTGTAATGATCATGGAGTCTTCGTGGAGCCTTTGTTTAAGAATTCAGTTCTGTATGGAATACATTTTAGAAAAGTTTCACCCAAAATGTTTAAATTTATGTTTAATAAGTATGTTACTATATAGATTTAATTTTCATGAACATCAATGAGCTATCTTTGTATCTAATTTACTATCAGAAAGTAATTGCAGTTTATAATTTACCTTAATGTGTTTATTCTGCAGCAGTGCCCCATCAATTCATGGCTACAGATTTCAAAGACATAAAAGTGAATGTTACTGCTAAATCTTTATATGACATTGAAGGAAATGACACGTGAGAATGAAGTGTGTTAACCTTAAAACTGGCCTCAGGTTTCACAAATCTTTATTGTTGTGTAAATGCACACAATTGACATGAATGTTTGGTCTTTTATCTCATCTGTATTCTTGCACATATGATCTGCGTGGAGAATTTCTATTGTAATTAAGAAGAGGTCACTTAAGGGAAAGGTGGAGTAGGTCTGTAGACACTTGGAATGAATTCAGGTACCTGTGTCCAGGTAAGAAGGAAAGTAAAGTGGCATCTATGAATTAAGGTGTCTCATTTCCTGCACATTGTTCCTGAAAACTACCTGGATTGATAAAGTCATGGTATTAGATAACCAATTTGAAAAATCCTAATGCCTTGATATATAATCCCATTTTGCCGCCTCAAATCTAAGAACAAAAACCTCCTATGAATGGCGTCTAGTGGCTTTATGTAAACAATGATCAATCTCGAGATTTCTCCTTACCATTCTTAACATTCTGGAGTTTTTCTTTTTCTCTCTTTTGTTTGTTTGGTTGTTTGACTTTGTTCATATTCTGGAACATATCTTTAGGCCACCATAAACTCTGGTAAATTCAGGTAACTTGAGACCTTCCCATCCAAGGTTCTGCTCTTTTTGATTTCACACTTTCACAGGCTTCTAATTTACTTCTAGCTGAGCCGTTGGTCTGTACAGGTACTCTGTGGACCAAGGGAATAAGTTTTCCTTTACTTATTTTCACAATTGTATTTTCTAGATTTTACAGTTGTTTAAATGTAAAGATCTAATTAAAAAATCTAGACTACCAAGGGGAAAACTTAAGTTTAAATTTGCACGTGAACACATGAATTTTATTTGCAAATTCTGTGCAATTTTTAAACTTTTTGCTGTTTTCTTATAAGCGTTAGGTGTACAGGCGGGTAGAGGGTAGGGTGCTTTAATAGTTGAGAGAGGTGATGAAGGTATCAAAGGATTTGATTCAATAATGGCTTCAGATATTCAGATTGAGTAATTAAGGCTGCTTTTCCCACCTGTTGTTAATGGTTTACTGGAAGGTCTTCTCTACTCTTTAGACCAGGTTATCAGTCAAAAGGGTGGGCCAATTATCTAACCTACATATTTATAATTGGGAGGGAGTGGGGAGGAGCCAAACTCCCTTGAGGCAGAAACAGGAACCCGATGATGCCTATTAAGTGACACTAGTGAGCTTGGAAAAGATGTCACAGGAAAGAGTGGCTGGGGACTTTGCACCAGTGGGATCTTTTAATTTACGTGTAGAAAGAAAGAGAAACTGATTCTCATGAAAAGGCCCCCTTAATTACAAAATGGTACTGTGTTGTGAGTTAGATCTAGTATTATAACTCAGAAATTTGAGAGAATTTCCATATACAATTTGAAATAAGCAATTAAAATTCAAGTTTTAGTTATTAATGTTTCTTTTTTTCACTTGTGAAGTGATTTAACAAGACTGCAATGTGTTAAATGGTAACAGTACATAATTTGGAATTTTAATTTTTACATTAGTGTATGGAGAGGAAGCACATTTTCCATTTAACTGAGATACTTATATATTTATAAATATTATATAATGTGTTATTGATACAAGGGTTGTATTATATTAAATCTCTAATATGCAGTGTAAGTTAATATATATGTAAATTGAAAAACAATGGTCAATTTAGAGAAGAAATATCTCTGTATTAGTAATATATTTTTATTAAAAATTACCAAAAAAAGGTTTCCTAGAATGTTTTGTCATATTTATTTGTATTATAATTATTGCTATTATATCTCATTCTCTTCAAATTGCAATAGCTTGGAATTAGTCAATACAATTTTATTTCAGTTAGAAACAGATTCATAAAATGAATGTACTATCTACCGAGAGGATTTTAAAAGATGACTTTGCAAATAGGAAAGGCATGTATGAAAATGTTTGATAATCTCACATATTCAGTTAAGTTCTCTAAAAATGTTTGTTGGGGGTGTGTGTGACCTATAATACATTGTTATTGGCATAAACTTTCATTTGGTGCATTTTTGTAGGACCGCATCAAGTTTAAAATTAATAATGAGCTGTAAATAACTTAGCCTGTGTGAATTCCCATAGTGATAACATGTGGCCACTGGAACCTTATTTGTGTCTTTTCTCTGAACCGCGAAACTCAGCATGGTTTTACATTTCATGATACAATAGCAATGTATGGATTGGGTAAAAGAAAGACAAAATATATCTTCTGAATATGCAGTGTTTGCTCACTATGTTTTCAGGAAAGAAATAGAGCTCTGCGGTCTTCCACTTTAAACTATGATCTAATTGGAACTCAAGAGCTAAATAAAAAAATGGGTGATTAGCTCGTAGTTAGTAGAAATCCCTATGGAAAACTTCAATGCTACAGGAAGTGATGCTAATGATTTATCAAGCGGTAAACTTGCCTCTGAGAAAATAATGATGGGGCAATTTCACAGCACAGGGAGTGTCTATTAGATATTCCAACCAATCTGAGACCTTAAGCTCCTGAAGTCCAAGGAACTTTCGTACAAGGGACAGAGACCTGTGCAGGTTTGTTCGTAAAAACTCAGACTCTCATGAAAATCTTTCTTTTACCAGGGCTAAGGATCTTCAGTAGCTCTGCCAACAATTGGGAAACCCTTAGTCTCCCAGAGATATTGAGTGAAAAGGGGTTTTAGAATTTAAGTAAAACAGCAAAATCAGATCTTCCTAGTAAGGCACAATTTGATAGTTATTTTGCAACTTAGAACATTGAACTAAAAACTCAAGAAAATTAAACTTCTCAGAAAAATCTTTTTATTGCCCACCTACTGAAAGAAACATCAACAGAAACGAAAATGCAAACCCTGTCACACCAAAACCATTAAAGGAGCTGGCAAAATTCCAATGTGGGCAACTCACCGCCCATTCTCCATTGTTATAGTTTTATCAGTTGAAAATGATATCCACTTCAGCTTCATTGGAGAAGGTTGTTTAGTAATCTTTCAATAGTCATTGTACCATAACCATATGATACTCAGAATCAGAAAACCACAGTAACAAAAAAAAAAAAATAGTTTTAATCTATTTTTAGATAAAATATTCTTAATGCATATTAATGTGTGGTTGCCTTTACAATAAATCTAATACCATGTATCAATTAATGGATGATCTTTTAAAGATCTAGCAACTGTTTCTTAGTCAGTCTCTGAATTTATTATTTAATTCCACTATTGACTATACATTTACTAAGTTTACTGGCTCTTACAAGTATACTATGTTTGTATCTTGAACTTTTATTTTATACTGAAAATGTCTGAACTTTTAAAAGTGTCTGAGATTATGTCACCCAAAGCAGGTCAGATGAACAGTCCCAGGAAGCTCCATTTGTAAAAGAAGTATGAACAGGAAGACTGGAGTCACCCTGAATCAGAGATCAGCACCCTGCCCTTCAGCCTCACTAAAGCAAGAAGTTGGGCTCAGTGTATACTGTAACTAAGGGAAAGTTTCAGAGCAGGAAGTTTCCAAGGAATAGAAAAGTTCTTTGCAATCTATGTTTTTCTGTTTGTGATGTCAGCGGATCTATTTAGATGCAGGTATGTGTATATACACATACATATATTTTTCATCTTACTTATGACTGACTTGATACTCAATTTCTGTTATTCTGTCATTTTCCAGGTCTCATTAAAACAAACAAGAAACCTGTCTTAGAAGGATTTGTATTTAGTAGCACAAAAATAATAGACAAACAGGTGCTGATATTTGCTAGGAAAATGAATTGAAATAAAGCAACATTTTAAATTGAATTTCTTCCATCAAGTATGGGAAATAAATCAGGTTTAAGAGGTGAAATAGCTTCAGGTAGCTTTGAAAACTATAGATTTTTTTTTCAACCAGATCAATTGACTATTGATCAGCAATGACTTCATTTCTACTTCCATGCACCATTTAAAATAATCGAATCTGGAGAACAGCATGGACCAGGGGCAAATAAATGTTTCTATAGCAATTATTGGCAGACATTTCTTTTCTGATAAGTTTCCCCTAAATAGAAGTATAATCTGCATCTAGTTAAGTACCAATGAGTCCAGTAGTGAATTTTGGTTGCACATTTTTTGAGGCACTACGTGCAGAATGTCAGGCATGGCGGTACCATGGCTTCCTGGGCACGGCTTCTAGTGCTGAGCCACATCTGCCTGAGGACCCCGCTGGCTTGGCTGCAGCTCAGCCCCATAGGCTCTGAGGCCAGATCAGGTGTGGAGATACTGCTGAGCTGTCACTCCGCATGGTTTCCTGCAAGTCAGCTCTCTCGTTCCCATCTGTGTTGATATTCTTCCATGACTTTTGTTCACTGCTTGCCTGGCATGCATATATTTGCCTGATAAGCTTTAAGATTTGCCTTCCCAGGTCTCCACTCAGTGTAAAATTCTTCACGGGTGTGTTTTCCCTTTAGTTGCATTTGTTATCATTACTTAATTCTTAACTTTCAGAGGTTCTGTTTTAAAATACACTCTGTCATGCTTGTTAGGGTTCTTTCATATCTTGTCCTCCCTATTTTGAGGATCTTAATCCATTAGCAGCTACCATACCGCCATTTTTGTTTGCCTTAAAGTTTAAGTAAAAACAAAACGGGATTACTTAAATATATAATGGCATATTTTTCACTTCACCTTTATCTTACACAATCCTTTATAGGCAGGAGGTTACTTTTCATTCAGCTTTTACTTTTCAACAGAAATGAATTTGGATGGCTTTGTCAGTTAGTATTCTGGTGATCCATCCTGCAAAGTCAGGGATAGATTACATGGGTGATGTTTTTAGTCCATAAAGGACTTTTCTATAGCTCATTTGATTATTAGGGCTTTGTACCATTAATTGGCATTTTCAGCTACATTCTTGATTATGCAGCTAAAATTTAGTCTGAAGTGTCCGATCCTGCTGCCTTTGTACTTGCAAAACACCCATTGAATTTATTAAGAGCGGTGTGTTCCTAATGGCCGCCGGAACAAGCTTGGTGGGTATTCTGAGCTGAAAATTAAAGGGCAGATGATTCAAGTACACCATGCTCTGATTAGAGGGCCATGAACAGCTTCCTCCACTTACAGATTAACATCATTTCATGCTCTGTTTTCAAACAAGCAATGTCTGTTCTAAAAGTAGATCCTACAGATATGGCTAATGTACCAAGTTCCAGTTGTCTGTGCTTAAAACAGCCCATCAGGTTGTCTTTCCTTTCAAAAAATAAATATGTATTGCTCTCATGTATTTCGGCAGATGTCCTTAGTTATGAGATTGTGGTTTGAAATTTGTCTTGACTTCCTGCTTCTTAATAATAAGAAATACAGTTGAGTGTCATAACCCCATTATGCAGTGTGTTTATTTTAGAAACTGTTTAGGTGAAGTAAATGGAAAAAGAAATATGAAACTCAGGTGGGAATAAAGCGCTCAGTGATAGCGTTACTTTTCTTTCTCTATAGATTCATTCATCCCGTGAAACTGAGTATCCACATTATACTAACTCCACTTCTAGTGTAGAAGTGAAATTAAAGTTATAATTTGTGCTTCAGATTATGACAAACTACAAACCTGACAAAATTCCTATTAAATACATAGGAATGAAATGCAGCTTCCTAATGAAAAGAATGGAGGATTGAACAAGCGTTTTAGTAATTATGCCAAGGTTTCACTGGTTACTGCTGAAATTATACAATAAAACAGATTTTGAAGGAAAAAGAAGATAGTTTGTCTTTTAAAAAACTGGTATGTACTTAAAGATTTATTAGTCATAACACTATGCAAGATATAATCTTCTGGGCCTACTATGCACCATTACCTTTTCCCCACTGAACCCCACAAGTGAGCAGGTGGTTTAGATCTGAGTGTGACAATTGAAAGTGCCAACACACTAAATATGGGTCTTCTCTGAGAAGGTCATGTCTTAAAACTTCTTTCCATTGGAAGCTAACATTTCATTGACAAAATAAGTTATCTGAATGTCTTAATCAGGCCACATATGTTATTTGATCTATTTATTGTTACCAGATGGAAATGTTCTTCTACATTTCTTGTACTTCATCTGCCTTTCTTATTTTGAACTAATTCATAATTCTGTCCTAACAACATAAAACTGACCATATTTGAACAGTCCTACATCTGAAAAATGACTATTGTTAAACTATAATTATAGTGAAACACAGAAGTTTTTCTTCATTGTCAACAAAACAAAACAAGACCATATATATTAGCCCTTGCTTTCCGGGACTACATCCAAAAACATTTAGCAATTTGGCTGTAGCCACCTTCAGAATACCCATACTTTGATGCTAGGATCTGGGTACCACGAGGTACTCAGAGAATACTAGCATTCATTAAATAGTCCGGGAGCACTTAGAATTTGCTCAGTTCTATTTTCCTGGCACTGAAAATCTGCATTTTCTTACTCAGGTTGTTTGATGTTCACAGAAGAGAAAAACAGAAGATTGTATACATAAATATGATTTTATTTTGCAAGACAATTTCATTTATTTATTTTTAGAGAGAGGGGAAGGGAGGAAGAAAGAGACTGGGGACCTGGCCTGCAGCCTAGGCATGTGCCCTGACTAGGAATTGACCCTGCCACCCTTTGGTTCTTAGTCCAGCACTCAATCCGCTGAACCATACCAGCCAGGGCTATTATTCTTATGTTTAAAATTTTAGTTTTGATGGTGTGGAAGTCAAAGGAGGGAGCCAACCTATTTTTTTTGCTTTAGTGGGACTGGAAATAATAACTCAGCTCTTGGTACCACGTGTCTATAAGTCCTTCCACACTGGTTTGCTTCACTTAACACATTTTCAGCATTTTCTTTGTTCAACTGAATGACTCCAATTTATTTTAACTTCCTTAATAAGGTTGTTTTCCAACCTTTCTCTGACCTGTGGAGTCCCTCTTATTGATTTATTTTGAATTCATATCTTCACACATACACATGAAGGTATATACTTACATATTCCCAAGAGGATACCTAAGAACCATTTTTGTTCTCTCTTATACCTCTTTTACATTTTTATAGACAAGATGAGAGGGGTCTGTAGAGGCATAGTTACAAAGCAAATTAGTGAACCTCAGCTACCTTCATGTCTCCTGACTCGGCCTGGCTTTTTAATTTTTTTGTAAGCATTACTAAAAAATAAGTTTTGGTATTTATGTATGTCGAAATTTAGGAGCATAATAAAACCATTGCTATATAAAGTGTGTATTACAAAAAACTCTTGAAATCACCACTTCACAATTTCAATTTCACAAAATGCTAGAGATTAACTAGTAAAATAGGAGGCATTCTCTGATCCTTCCAATCAACAGATGTTTATTGAGTGCCTGCTACATGCTAGGTACTGTAGAGGCAGGTTTAAAGCAATGAAAAGGAAAGACAATGCTTTTGACCTCAAAAGAATTTATGTACTAGATTATAGTGAATGCATACATTGATTTTCATACACTAACCAAATATTTATTAAGGGTGTATTTGTGTTATGAACAAGATATATAGTTTATGATAAGAAAGGTAAGATTCTTACTCTTACCGAGGAATGTAGTCAAAATTATTTCATTTTCTAGGGATACACAATAAATGACTCAGACACCATCCTTTTCCTATCACTTATTAACTAATGCAGTGAAGGAAACATACACATACACACAGTCATATTAATCGGGGATTGGAATAAATAGTAAATTCTGACTTGTTTTAATTTTTGATGCATATCTTTTGCCTAGGTGCCCAATTTAGTTGGATTTAAAAATGGATCTTGATTTAAGTGTAAGTTTATTGGACTGAATTCTAACAGCTTTGACTCTCTCTACCTTTATTCCTTTGTTTTATTGAATTTAACTTCAATGAAATCTTTTTTATTTGTTTAAGTCTATTTCTGTCTAGTAAGGAAGTTGAAATTGATCATGCCTTGACTTTGTGGGCCATCAGAGAACCATGACATTCCAGGGTATTGATTTTGTGGTGTTAAAGGGTGACAGATCTAGTGTTAAAGTGCCGAGAGAGAATTGGGTTTCAGATTGTACACCATAAGCAGTCTTGACTTTTGCTGAGACATGACTAGCTTTTTAAAGTAATGGAAGAAAATGTAAGTCTTAGGTAAGTCTTGAAAAGTTGAATTTAAGACAGAATTGTGTATTTATGCATACAAGAAAACAAATGACATGTGTGATAAATACATAACTACAAATCTATATACATATATGATTTAGAGTATGTATGTATATGTGTATCCAGAAAGTAAACCCTTTGTTGAAGAATATTGAGTAATATTTCAAGTCAATATGATTAAATCTTTTCAAACATATTTCTCCTCAACATTTTCGAGGTTGCTTGATGATAAGTGAAGTTTTGTCATCTTTCACACTGTTCTTGTAATTATTATTTTGCATTTTGTTTCTGTTGTGCTTTCACTTGGGCAGGTACTATAGGAAAAGAGTTATGATGCCCACAGTGCAGAAAGGCCAGAGGGCTACAAGGGTAATATTTGGCGATTTTTCCGTTACCCTCTAGGGCTGTAGAATGTTGACAAGTGCATTATAATAGCTGCTACACACATGGACTGAGGAAGAGTAACCATGGTCATCTTTCAATGTCCCATTTTTCTTGGATTTTTTTTATTTTTCAATATAATGACCTTTCGCAAATGCATTGAAAATAACGTTTTGATTATATGAGTATTGTGTGCAAAACTCTACTGAGCTACGTCCAAGTGTATCTTTGGAAACTAATCAGAGGTGCACCAGATTCATTGACTTAAACCAATCCATCATGGTCATCTTTTAATTTATTTCTACATGTTCTTCCAAGTTCCCGTTCTTTAATAAGACTTTGACCTGCAAAGAAGAATAGAATGTATTTTATAATGTATGTTTGTTCTGTTTTCTAACAACATAAGTATTTTGCTTAAGCAGATTTGCTAGGAAGTGACAGCTTTGAAAAATTGGACACAGGAGCTGCTGGAAGCATTTCAGTTCCAGGCAATCTCAATAGTGCAGAAGGGGAAAATGAAATATCACCGTGTTTTAAAGATGACAGTTTTGTCAAAGATTCCTTTTCACTCTTTGGCTTAAAACAAATGGGATAAATCAAGTATATCTGTTCAAAATATGCATGTGCACTCACTGAGAAAACACTCCTTTCTCGGAGTGCTTTTTCAGAGACAACCAATGAAAAAATTATCTTTAAAAATGTATCTTGCACTGAGAAGACTATCTTTTTCTTGGCTCAATTATGATTTTGGAGCATTTTGAGGTCATGGGATTTCATAAGAACATAGTGGTGCCTTTAAGAAGAGAGAAAAACTTAAAGGCTTCACACCATCTGAATATATCATTATGTACCCATATAGGATGCTCTTCAGAAATGTAATGATGTAGTTACTATTTTGGGGTGTGTGAGAGAAAAAGGGAGATAGAAGTGGGGACAAAAGAGAGAAAGGTGGGGGAGAGAAATTGAAAGAGATTTAATAAATCTTAGATGCTACATGTTTTATGGAGATATAAAAAGTTCTGACAATGTTTTCTACCTGGAAAATGTTGTTGGGCATATTTGAAAAGGTATAGCAAGTTTGACCAGACTTGCTTTGAAGACAAACGATTTCACTACTAATTGGAGAGGCAGTGGAGTGTAGTCTAGTTAAGAGCACAGGCCCTGGGGTGTCACTTCCTGCACTTAAAAATCTAATGTTACCATTTTTTAGAACTTGATTTGGAACAAGTTAATTTCTCAGTTCCTGAGTTCTTTCTTTGTTAAATGGGGTTAATGATAGTATCTACTTCCTAGAGAAGTGTTCAGTTGGCCTGAGTTCTTTTTAAACACTCAATAGAATGTTATTTATTATTAGTAATTGAAAACTCTTAACATGTTATGAGGTGAAGAATAGAACTAGACATTTAAAAAAATAATTCAGAGGATGAAATAAAAGGTGAAATATTTTTAAAAGTCTGTAATGTATGTATAGCATATGTTTCAGAATAGTAGTAAATGACTAGTGGTCACACTTTTTTTTTTAACAAGAGAAGAATAGCTGGTTATTGTTTATGTCTATACATATTTTGACCTGTACTTAGGAATTATACTGTAAGAAAGTTATTGGTAATTTTTGTCATTCAGATTCCACAAAATAATCAGTTAACTGATTTTATATTCATAGGTTATTCTTGGGTTTTGCTATGCTACAATACTGTTAAGAAACATCAATGTCTTGTAAGTGAATGTGTATTTTATCTATAATTTGTTTCAGGTCACCTTTGGCAAGAGAGGTTATGTTAGTAATGTTACTTTCTGAAAGAACTTTCCTTTAATACGCTACATTCATTATCTGTTCACGTGTGTGTTTAAAATGTCTCATCAAAGAGGTTCCTGGTAGCATGCTTTATCTGGATTATTACCTGAATCAGCCCCATGGTGGGGGGGGGGTTCATTATGGTTTGCATTTAAAAAAAATATCCTATGATCTCTATATATTTTTACTTCATTTTAGCACCCATCAGCTTTTCATATGAATAGAATTTCCTTTTTTCTTTTCTTTTTTTTTTGGTATGGTAGATTTCTTCGTATGGTTTGGCTCTGACACAGTATCTATACTATTAACTCCTTGGGAACATCAACATACTTTCAGTACATTAGTTAGACTTAATTTTAAGTCGAAGATGACAAAGGTCACTTCAATTAGGCACCTCATTGGACCTTTCCTCCATGTAGTTTTCTAGCATCTTAATACTTAAGTATCATAAAAAAAACTCTGCTTCCATTAACAAAAAGTGAGCAGAGAACAAAAAACCAATTATTTGCAGTGCATAAAATCCTAATGATAATTTGGTAGACTTTAATTAAACTAATACATCACACTGCACTTATAAGACAAAGGAGCAAAAAAGAAGCAAATAATCTTTTTTTCTTTGTTAAGAAACACTGTATTGCTTTTTGATTAAAGGCTTTAAGACTTGTGACCTATTTTAAAGTGTAAGATTTACAGCCCTTTTCCTGCATATTGAAAGGGTTTTATGTAGCAGTGACTGAAACCACCCCCAGAAAAAAAAAAAAAAAAAAGGAAATTAAGCTATAAAAAAGTTTGGTTTAAAGTGTTTTTAAAATTTTATTGTTATTACAAGCCTTTCAAAATAAAAAAATATATATATTCTGCAAATTTAGCCCATGCAGAAACATCTTTATTACAGACTCTTATATTGAAATTTAATATATTTGCTGTATCGTTTGCATTGTCATTGATTGGTTCTTTCTGATGAGCTCACTGATATTTTTAATACAAAGTCCATTGTTAATTCAAAGGACTATGTAACTTACATATCTTTCCCACATTTCACAACTTGGATGTCCTGGAATTACAAATATTTGGCCCTAATTTAAATAATCTCATTCCCAAATCTTTCATCTCCTCAAGATGTAATTTCCATAATATAAATGGAAATAAACTACCAAATTGGAAGTGAGGATGTTTAGTTTTAATCCTAGGTCAGAAGTGTTATATTTTATGTCTTTTTACCCCTCTCAGCCTCAGTGTTTTCACTGGTAAAATGAGTAAGTTCACAGAGAATGATTCCAGGTGATTTCCTTGTCCCTATTTTTATATTTCTATATTATTAATGTAATGTCTTTCTGTGTGCTAAAAATCAATGTTTTAATATGGTCACATCAATCCTTAAATCCATGGCTCTTCGTATTTTCAAAAGTCTTTATGAAAACATTTCTGGAAATTTCTAGTGATCAGAAAGCATAGGTTTTTGAAGCTGGTCGACTGCAAATCATATTAAAAGAGAATTATATCTGACTTAGAAATTCACGTATTATTAACCAAGGGACCACATAATCACTGTGCCAATTCTTACACTTTTAGCATATCTTTCAGAAGCAGGAAAAGGTTCGTTGGCTTTTGCAATTTTGTTCTATCTCACTTTTTCAAGACTCAATTAATTCTTTGAACATTTACACCATTTCCTTGTTAGTGGATCAAACTCTTGGTGAGTTTATCCATCATCTGTAAACACTTTGACTGCTTTCTACTCCCCTCCGTGGGTTTTAAGGCTCCCCACGTAGCTCTCAATTTTTCAGGCACACGATTGCAATTTCAGTGGCATTTAAGAACAGCCGGGGCTGTTGTTCACTTCATCTTCTCATTAACATCGAGGCCCCGTTTCTCTCAGGCAGCTTATTGCTTTGGCACAGGGATACTAGCCGGTACTGCTTTCTGTTTCCAAAGGTGGCAAATTTTTATGGTCTGAAGAGGATAATGATCACAGCTTAAGTTTGCTTCATTTTACATTTCTATTATGAGCTTTAGGGATGGAAATGCACTCATGCTCAACTTTGGCCAAATGTAATTGGAACCGTAACGCTGGGATCCATTCTAATGTTTTTGCTTATACAGTGCACAGCAGTCTATTTGGATTGATTTCTCTTCCTCCCTGATTTAGAAGAAGTGTTTCTTTAACATATGTATTTAAAATAAAAACACTAAAAAAATAAAATTAGGACTTAAGTTAAACAAAATGGAACATAAAGATAGGCTGTTCTGGACCCTGAATCCTCAGCTTCATTACATTAGTTGGAGTAATTAGTTGTTTTAATTGCATACTCCGGCTTTTGAGAGTGATATAATTTGTGTGTATCTCATTTAGGATAATCTGGACAGTTTTGTTGTTTTTGTAATTATTACGTTGGGTCCTTTTATGCGTAGGCCTGAGCTAAGTGGCGCCACTTTCCCCACTGCTGGAGTTGAGTGGCGTTACAGAAATCTGTGATCTAGGCCTGGAAATCCACTCTCTACTTCCCGACACTCTTCTGCACAGCTTTGACTTTTCTGGGAACGCAGTTTTCCTTCATTTCCATCAATTCAAGCTCACCGGTCTTTTAATACCGGGGTTAAGTTCTATGAGTCAATGTCCGCTTCCAGCAGCGCGCACCGCAGTCTCTTCTCACTCTTTGGAGCCCTCGAAGTTGTACCTACGTGGTTTCTAGTCTTTTTCTCCCCAAGGTTAGTCATCTGTTTATATGTATATATTTGTCTGTGTCTTCCAAAGATAAATACAATTTCCTCAGAACTGAGACTGT
Organism: Furipterus horrens; assembly: GCF_987537825.1. NCBI lineage: Eukaryota > Metazoa > Chordata > Mammalia > Chiroptera > Furipteridae > Furipterus > Furipterus horrens. The sequence continues at coordinate 199,958,451 of NW_028327172.1, read as the reverse complement.
GCCTTATGTTGTTCTGTACGACTTCCTCCTCTGCCTCCTGCGATGCCACTCACGGGGTTGACTCACTAACCTTTGGCGTTCTTTCTAACTCCGAGATCCCATGATTCTAACAGCCAGTAGTCAGTCAATAAATATTGATTGCTGGGTTATCCAACCTCAGGCATCCTTTTGTTAGGGCCTATGATGAGGAATTGTATTGATATTATCTAACCCCTTTCCTTCCATGGCCAATTCAGTGGTTGACTCACAATCTAAAAGGCTTCTTTTCTTAAGAGTGTAGGGCAAACAGTGCCAATGAATGGCCTTTTTGTGTGTGCGCACACTCTCACCCATGTAAATAGGCATAGACTTCCCTTCCTTTGAACGGAGAGAATTTGTCTTATTTGTTACTTTTTCTTTTGGCAATTTAGACAGTTTGGAAGTATGTTGAAGTTGCTTCCTATGATTTCATGAATTTAAATAATTACAATAGAATCTGCATATAATAAACAATTGAGTTTCTTAATTAGCACATTTAATTTATAATAGTTTGGGTAACTTGCATAAGTTTGTTTACTATTCCTCAAACCATGGCAAAAAGGAAGGCAGTTGCAATTATGACCTAGCTGATTATTTTTCAGAGGTTCAAAGTCAGATTTAAAAAGAAATATGAGAAAGCAACGTAGAGGGAAAAATATGAGATTTTGAGCCAAAAGTCCTCGTTTGGCACCCTGACACTACCTCATCTCATTTGTGTGATTTTATATAAGAAGATCAAGTCCTCTGGGCTTCAATTCCTTCATATGTAAAATAAACAAGATTATAATTTCTACTTCATAAGGACTCTGTGAGGTTACATTAGATAGTTAAGTGAAATCTTATAATAAACATCTATATGTGTATGAAAGTTACTAACAATTATTATAATTTATGGTATGGGATACATTATTCTTATAAATCAAAAAGAAGTAAAATACCAAATACCATTCAAAATTGTCTTCCTGGTAGTCTTCCACTAATCAGATCCCATGGTACCTTATATTTATGCTCTATTCCCTTTATAATTGATTTTCTAGTATTTAAATAATAGCAGATAAACTTTCAATATTAATAACTGACTGTGTCCCAGTTCAACTCCTGTTATTTATTTGTGCTCTAAAATATGTTATCAATTTCCTGTTCCTAGATTGTGGAAAGTAATAACAATTTGTTTTCCTGTGTCATGGAATAGACTCTGCTTTTATTTTGATACCTTTTACTTTTCCCTAGATTAAAACATCAGTCAAGGAAAAATGAATATTCATAGAAACCTTTTACATATTGCCAATTATATGCAAACACATTCAACAGATACTTGTACTTAATCTACACCAATTACAGAGGTGCATGATTTAGTTTTAAAGCATGCCTAATAAAAATAAGTAGAAAAATAGACACATATGCCTTTCGATATGTATATATTTCTTTGTTAATGGTTTTGATGTTTTTTTCAGAATTATTAAGAGCATTTCTATTCCTGTGTGTGAGTGTTTTGTACAATGTATTCTTGTACCTAAACCTCAACTCTATTTCTGCTTTCTTCATAATTACTTTTGCTTTCCTAGCACTAGTCACCAATTGTTGGACAGGGAGGTCTGGAAAAGAACATAGCTTTTATTAAAGTATTAAAGTTACTGTTTTACTGATAATTTTCATTAATTAAATCCCCAGCTTATTTCGATCTCTTTGGTTCAGAAATAAATGTTACTAGACCAAAGGGGTCCATTTACCTGTGTGCAGCAAAGTCCAATAAAAGATGAAGAGGAGTTTGCAGCCAAGGAAGTAAGGGTTTCTTAAGGAGATGGTGCCATGCCCAGAGTCACAGGTAGCTCATGCTAAAAGACCTGGCTCCCCCATGGCTTCCAGGGGAGGGGTCGTATAGGGAAAAAACCATGAATCATGGAGCTAAGGGAGTTAGGTCAGTGTCATAGTCAGGGTTGTGGTCTTTACTAATTGGCCAGTGCTAGGGTAGGAAGGAGGTAGTTGATCAGTGCATCTGCTCCTGATGTCAGCCATGGTCTCACTTAATCTGGTTTCACAAGGATGTGTTCTGTGGGGTGGTTCTGGCTTGATACACAACTAGATGTTATCTCTCGTTGGAAGGAAAGCTATGTCTCCGTAGTCAACAGACCAGAGGCTTTGCTCCTAAGACTCCTGGATGCTAACCACATCCTAAGACTCCTGGATGCTAACCACAACCTCGTTGTCCTTAGGGCTTAATGATTAACCAAGGGCCAGACAGGTGGTTGAGTCAAGGTGCTAGGTGAGGCTAGTTTGAGTCAAAGGAAAAAATCAAAATAAAAGGCCAGATGAAAGAAAATAAGGTTTTTGTGTACTGCGTGCTTTCCGAAACTGAGGGAGATACATAACTGGCCTGGTAGAAAGTGGTCTAAGAAATGACTTGCTTTCATTGTGTGTGTTTGTGTGTGTGTGTGTGTTTGTGAGACTTGTTGCCTGGGTGATAGGATAAATTGAGGAAAAAGGTTGAAAGGAGAAAACAAAGCCCTTGTCTATACAACTTCAGCTGAATTGGACCTGACTGAAAGATTGCTTTAGTCTGATTTAGTAGAGGCTATCTCCTCAGTAGCAGTGTTGTGAAAATTGCTTCCAGGGCCATTTTAATTAGCTGATTCAAATCAAAACAAACACATCCTGGTAACATCCATTTCTACCCTGACCGTCACCTGCTACAGTTTTCAGAATCTGGGATTCCTAAGTAGTTCTCAATGGACTATAGATAAGCACTTTTGGTTTTAAATATTAATCTTTGATGGTGAGGAAAGAATCTGTTTGTCTTGGCTTTAGTGACAGGTGACTATTATTGCACATTCATTTGTTCAGTATCTCAAACCTTAAAACCACAAAAAATTGAAACCTGCTTTTATATAGTTAGTTTAAAAAATGAGAGAGCTTTGTTCCTCAGTAACATTTTAATAAGATAAATTTATTATGCTGTGTGACAGTATGGTGATTTCATTACTTAAATGCATTCTATTTCATGGGTATGCTTTTTAAGTTAAAAGTGTGTCAAGTCTTGAAAACAGAAAATGAAACATTTTGATACCTCTGATTTTTTATGTTTTTAAAAATTATCTCACTTGTTTACTTATTTATTTAAAAAACCTTGCAGCAATTTTATGTAGTATTGTTCCTTAAGGAAAGGAGAGAGTGACTTTCATATGGGAAGGGTTAAAAGGAGAAGGTTGGTGAGATTTTTGATGGATAGATGAAATTGAAAAAAACAAATGGAAAAAAATGAGCAAAATAATATACTAGTAAAATTTACTGCAGTTCAAAAAAGACGTAGTCTAGATAATCTATCATATGACAAATAATGGAAAGTCCAAGATAGCCACATAATTTCAAAATGTTAAATTAGATGACAGTGGTCTTATGATATGACAAGTAATGTGATTTCCTTAATTAGCTATTTCTCAATGTGTTCATTAATTAAACCAATTTTCGTTGACGGCCAGCTATGTGCCAGGATTAAGAAGGGCGCAGTAAGTGCAGTGGACACGATGTTTTCCATCGTGAAGCACACTGTAGCCCTGTACAGGATGTGAGAATTAAATAGGTTCTCAAAAATAGTTAATAAATTCTATGACAAAGTAGCCTACGGTAAGAATACATAACAAGAACATCTAATGTAGTCTTTGTGTGCAGCATGGTCTGTAGTTGGTTTTGGAAAAACGCAACATCTGAAACTTTCAAATACTTAGCTTTCATCTGTGTACAAGGAGTTTTGAAATGAAATACGCAGTAATCTAGTTTGTGTAAAAGGAGAGAAATTTTGTTCATCTTAAACTGAAGAGTCACTTTTCATAGATGCCTCGGTCACCGTGTGCTGCTTTTGTAATTGACCAGAACATCCCGTTACGTTAGATTTTAGAACTGTTACAGAAAAAAAAAATTTTTTTTAATTTCTAGGAAAAGACAAAAATTAATGAAAATTAAGACCTCTTAAAGCTGCTTTAATTTATACAGTTAATATTAATAATCTGTGGTCAAAGCAATTTTAACATCTTCCACTTTTGAATATAAAGAACTTTAAAATTAGACATTACTTTTCTTACGTCACTTTAAAAAATGAATTGATCAATTATTCAGTGAAAGAAATAATTTTCTTTTTTAACACTGATTCTCGTTCACTGATGATGCATTGTTACGGTGGATATTAGGAAAAATATTCTTTTCTGATTCTGATTATTAAAGGAAATTACTTTGGTAGTGAATTGTATCATTTTTATTCCATGAAAGTGATTTAATATCTTGTTCACAATATTTTAACTTACTAAAAGTTTTACGAACGTCAACTGCACCATCAAACTTGAGAGCAGAAATCAGCCTGCTGGTCAGGCTCAAGTCACAAGAAATTCATACTTAACATTACTTAATACTGACATGAACACCAAAACACGTTGAAGGAGTAGTATCCTTACTTTTATTTGTGCAAGTTTGATAAAAAGCTGGAAAACACTGCCCTTTAACGGTCACGACTTTGAAGGGGAGAACGATTCATCCCTGACCAGAGATCAGCAAGCAGACCACTTGTTGATAGCATGCAGACTGCTCAGATTTCTAGAAAGAGACGAGAGCTATCTATCGATTGCATTTGGAGACTAGAGAGGTATTTTGAAGGGAGTGAACATTCAGGTCAAGCTCACGTCCCTCAGATCTTAGAGATTTGTAAATTGGAAAATCAGCGACATAAAATTACCATTTCATTCTTACTTGTATTTGCAGTATAAACAAAGCCAACAACCCTCCCCCCACCCCACTCCTCTCCTCATGACATTTCACAGCCTCGAAAAGCTGGAAGCCAGAAACACAATTAATTCAATGTTTCTTTAACCATGCAAATATCTCTTGTCAGAGATAGTATCCGTTAGATTAGCCTGAGTTGGTTTCGATGCCCCATGGTTGAATATTTTAGGAAGAACTGTTAGACCTGTATGACTCCTGAAAGAGGTTATGGCCATTGCAAATACCTCTTTAAAGAAGAATATAATACGATCAGCCAAGATCTGCATCCAAGCTTTGGAAAGAGGCTAGCAAAATCCTGCTCACATCCCTGTAAAGCAGACGTATATTTTTGTATTTTTTATAGGTGGATACAGTGCAGACCACGAATCCCCCTGGCCACATTGAGGAATCGTGTAAAATGAATGTATGTGCTCGTAAGTGAAATACACATAATGTTCCAACTCAATGTGTTGGATCTTAATAGACCTGGATTTGTCTTCTGTAAAAAGAAATTGATTTCCAAGGGGCAGAATCCCTAGCTGATTAAAATGAAGCTCTGAATTTGAAGAAAATTAAAATGGCTTAAAAAAAAATCTCTACCAAAAAAAAAGAAACTACATTTTGCAACCAACTGAAAAAAATGAAGCTTTTGCTGTGGAATAAAGGGGGGTGTGTGTGAGAGAGGTTTTGTGATCTTACCAATTACTATGAAGAAACAGAATCAGACATCATCATACTCAGGAGTATGAAAAGAAGAACAGGAAATCCTTTTTCTTCGGTTTGCACTTGAATGGACTCAAGCCAAGAGTGGAGACATGGATCTCGTTACTGTTTATAGTTAACGTGGAAGTTTAGTATAGATATGATTTCATTTGCCTTGTTTGAACTAATTGCATTCATTATGTAGAGATCACCTGAGCCCGTGCTAGATCAACAAAGAAAATGGAAATGTATACCTCAGGTCTGAATCCCCAGAAAAATTAGACTAATGCTACTGTCAATCAGGGAACATGACTAACTAGTAGACACGAGAAAAAACAAAATTTAGGTTCTTCTGACACTTGTTGAAACATAATTTTTTATGGTGTAAAAGCAAAAGGTAGATTGCCATATATCTTACAGACATTTTACACATTTTCTGATTGAACTTAAGGTGAACCCAGTAAATGTTTTAAGGAATGTATGGCCATTATTTCAATAGGAAACTGGCCTTTAAATATGTGGTCCTATGCACTTATGTGTGCAAAGAGGCTTTTTATTTTATAAAGGATGAATTGCATGTAGGAAGTACCTCTTTGAATTATAGCTATTTGTTCAATGGAAGACACTGTGTAAATATGAAATCTAACTTTTGTATGGGTGTGCGTGCATGTGTATACATTTGTGTGTGTGTAAGTGGAAGGCAGTAAAATTTAATGATTGACATTTGCACTTTGGTTTGTTACCTAGAATGTAAAGAGGTAAACTATCTTAAGCCATTCATATGTATTATCATTATTAAAGAGTGAGTACTGCAAAAGCTCTCCATTTAAATGTAATATATATGACAATTGTACTGTTTAAATTAAGATGCTAGCAACGTCTGAAAATAATGAGAGTAAGCTCTTGTGAAATCAGTCTGTCCTATTATCTCCTTCAGGTTACTTGACTCAGTGACAGAGGATGTGAATCATGATGGGCTGATAGAAGAGATTTGGGAAATATTCGTATTCTAACTATATCTTTTTAGTCTACCAGTAAGTTACATGTGCTTTTTTAAAAAAAAAAAAAAACTTCTTCAACCTAAATTATATAAGCAATCATAATGTAAATAAGATAGTGAATATTTGACACAGATTCACATATTTTTTGTAGTCCCCATGTGCCATAATAATTTTGAAACTATAGCTCTGTGGTATATGTATTCATTTCTCTTTATTTTGCTGATTAAATTTATAGTTGAAATTTTTACCTTTTTCTATGTGACAATCAACTGAAGTCAGTATCCTCTCTATGCTATTACAGGGATTTTTGTCTTTATGCTAGTGTAACCAATCATAAGTCTAGAAACTGTTTAATTCTATTGTATTGAATATTCTTCTGTGACAAAAATAATAAAAATTATCCTACTTCAGAAAGTGCTTATATTTCCTATTTTAATAGTCTCTTAACCCAACGAGACATAAACATCCTTCACATTTACACGATTTGAGAGTGAAGAGCTTAGCCACTTAAAGAGAAAAAGGTCTGGCAGACAGTTGTGAGAGTGTATAGAGAAAAGCACCCTGAACTGTGTCAGATGTCATTGTCGTCTTCTTTTTAAAAACTATTTAATTATTTACTTTTTGGAGAGAGAGGAGGGGAGGGAGGTAGAGATGGAGAAAAGTATGGATGTGAGTGAGAAACATTGATTGGTCGCCTCTCGCAAGTGTCCCAATGGGGGAACCAAACCTGCAACCCAGGCATGTACCCTGGCTGGGAGTCACATTGATGACTTTTTGGTTCATGGGCTGATGCTCGTCCAACTGAGTCATGCTGGCCAGGGCCTGTGTCAGGAATCTTGATGTTAAACTTGACTCTGCTACTAAACAGCCAGACCCGACAGATACAATGTTTGTGTTTTCAGGTACTCTGCGTTCTCAGCAAAAAGTGGTAGGCTTCAACTGCACTATCAATTTTGAGATCATTTTAATGCTTCACTCATAAGGTTTTTGATAACTTTGAAATATTGCAATGCAATTATTTAATACTGATCATATTAGTAATAAGTACTGATCATCATTATTAAGAGAAGATATGAACTTAACAGTTGTTACTGTTCCATTCTTAGTTTGATTCAATGTAATATGCATTGAAGTATAAATAATCATGTTCTGGGGTCAATAGGTCTCTCTTAGTTAAGTGAACCAAGTATACAATCGCTCAGTTTGTTACTGAAGAAACCTTTTTGTTCTGCATGGAGCTGAGTGCATCCCTGGCAGAATATTAAAGTACGAGAACCAGTTTTTCTTGCTCTTTACCCCCCAAGGATTGATCAGCACATGAAGGTCTCTGTGACTTCAAAGGCATTTCTGAACTTGGATCCTCCTGGTAGGGTTCAGAGAAGGAAACACTAGCCCCTGATGTTTATTGCTGTGGGCTCTTTCATCTAATAGTAATTCTCTTCTTAGAAGAAGCAACAGGCCGAGGAATCTTGCAACTATTACAAATCCATGATTAATGTTTAGTAGCAGAGTGCTTCACACAGAAGAACAGTACTTTCATTTTACTTTCCTGCTACTACTCCAGCTGGGAAAGGTCAGAGAAACCGTAGGAAGCAAAATGAAAGCATATATATTAAGTAGACATTTTTTTACATCGCAGCATTTTGACTTGCAAAACAGTGTCATTTTCAAAGTCACAGAAGTGGCATGGATAATCTTCAGGGATCCTTATTTAGAGAATTGGTCACACCAAACTTTTTTTTATTTAGGTGAACTTCTTGCCATATATGAAACTGATGCAGATCATGAATTTTAATTTAGTCAATATAGTCTTTCCAAGATTAGAAAGTTAGATGGAAGAATTGCAAACTTCCACCTGTGAAGCTTCTCCAGTTTCCCACTGTCTCTAAATAAAACAATTGAAGTCAAGACTTGGCTCAAGAAAAATTCTTATAGAATGAGTTCCTCCTTTTCTGTGGGGGATACGTTCCAAAATTACCATTGTTGGATGCCTGAGACCGTGAACAGTGTATATGGATAGTACCAACCATATATATATATAAATATAGTGTGTTTTCTCCCTCACATGTGTACCTGTGATAAATTAGGCAGAGTATAATATTAACATTGATTGCTAATGATAAAAAAGAACAGTTGCAACAGTATGCTGTAATAAAAGTTATGGGAGTGGAGGGTCTGTCTCTCTGTCTGTCTGTCTGTCTCTCTCTTCATATGACTAAGAGGGCTACTAAGTGGCTAATGGGAAAGTAGCATTTACAGTGTGGATGTGATGGGCAAAGGGACGATTTATGTCCCCGGTGGGACTGAGCAGTTCTGTGTGCAGGATTTCTTCACACTACTCAGAATGGTGTGCCACTTAAAACTTATGAATTATTTATTTCTGAAATTTTCCATTTAATATTTTTGCACCTCCATTGACCACGAGTGACTGAAACCTTGGAAAACAAAACCTTAGATGTGAGGGTATGTATAATTACCAAATGAAAAATTATGTTCAGAATCCATCACTGCAACTAGACTTTAGTTGTGAACACTATGTCGGCAGCCGTCCGTCTCGAGAGACGATGGTGTAGCTTCTTAAGAGTCTATCTGCACCGGCGAGAATGGTTGTGCAGTCCGACTCGGGAGTGACACGGTATCTGTCTCCTCCCGTGTTGAATCGACACCTTGCGATGACGCTGGAGTGTCCTCTCCAGTGAAGCTGAAGCTACAGAGCCTGGGCAGGGTGATATGGAGGGTCTGCTGTTGCCCATGCAGCAGACCCCCCCCTCTCTTCGCAGCTGAAGGGTCCAAGGGAAAGACGGAGTCAATACAGCTTGGCTTCAGGTGCGCCGCAGGAGTTGCCGGTGTTGACTACAACGTCAAACCGCCTTAGGGACTCCGGCTCCGGATTTTCTGTCGGGGTTTACTCCCTTAGCCTTTCCCCTGAAGAGGTATGCCGCAAGGCACCGGAGGTTTTTTGGAATCAGAGTTTTCCTTCTCTGATGTGCCCTGACTGGAAGATCGAACCAGCGACACTTAGCTCACAGGCCGACGCTCAATCCACTGAGCCAAACCAGCCAGGGTATGAACACTATGTAGTGTAGAAATATCCAATTATAATATTGTATACCTGAGACACGCACACACACACGTGCAATCTTATGTATCATTTTCACTGCACACACAAAAAGGAATCTATTGCCATATTGGATTCACATTGGTAAAATTGCACTGAAATATATAAAAATTTAAATATTATTGAAGATTAAAATACTTATGGTTTTACATATTTTAAATGTTATTATTCGGCATCCTTGTTTTGGTAAGTAGAATTTATTGAACTGATTTTAATATTTCTTTGATAATTTTTAAAAAATTATCTATTTATTTATTTTTAGGCAGAGAAGGAGAGAAACATCCATTGGCTGCTTATCGCATGCACCCCTACTAGGGACCAAACCTGCAACCCAGGCACGTGCCCTGACTGGACATCAAACCAGCAACCCTTTCGTTTGCAGGCTGGAGCTCGGGCCCCTGAGCCACACCAGCCAGGGCTCTTTGATAACTTTTAAGGCTTAAGTTATCAAAGATCGACTCTGTGCAGATATTATATCAATTGCTCTATTTGATATTTATATCAAACTCATAAGGCAGATACTGTTACCACCATGGCACGCACCCAGGTGACAGGTGAGCAGAGCTACAGAACTAGCAGGGGTTGGCGGTGCGCTCTGAGTCCTGCCTCTGATTTCGGAGGCTGCACCAAACAGGTGAGCCATACAGCTTTCATGCCGAACACTGTTACAGGATGGGGATGCAAGTTAGGCTCTGAGACTACTTGTGGGTGCAGAGATAAATGTTACGGGTCCTTAGATCACACGGTTATTAGCCTGAGTGAGGCAGATTCAGCATGTGTGAACTAGATGGGAGAGCTATTCAGATGTTCTAGTGCACACAGCGTTGAAATCTGAGATGGTAGATCTCTTTCAAGTACTGTACACAGGAGAGGAGAAATTCTTCCCTCCCTTTCTTTCTTTGCAAGCTAAAAATATATTACTATCAATATGTACTATTTGCCTCATTTTTTTTTTTTTTTTTTTTTTTTTTTTTGAGAATTAAGACTTTGCTGCCAGAATTTGGGTGGACTGAGGAAAATGGCAGCTGCATTCTTTGAACATAGGGAGCTCTCAATCTAATGGGAATTCCAGCCAGGCAGGCTAATTTTTACAAAGCCATGTGCTAAATGACAGGGTGTCACATTGGTTAAGAGTATACAGTCTGTAATCCAGACAGCCTGGTTTACAATTACAGATTGAGTGACGTTTGGACAAATTACATCCCTCTGCCTCCATTTCTTCGTTTGTAATATGAAGTTAATGACAACATATACTTTATAAATTAGTGTGATTATTAAATGAGCTTTATCCAGGCAGTGTATGCATGATACAACAAGAACTCATCAAACGCTGGCAATTACTAATTTTCTTATTGATGCTTTCTATAATTGACATGTGAATTGAGTGCCGTGGTTGCTGACTGAGATGTTCGTGGGCCAAAAATAAATTGATTATTACTGTCAAAAGTGAAATAAAAGGCACCTCAAACAAGAAGTAATGCAAGCTCTCAATATTCTCCTTATTCTATGATATGAAACTCGGCAAAATTGTGCAGGTACAGCTTCTCGAGAGAAACTCATTGGTTTCTGGTCTGCTACAATTCAAATCTTGGAGCTCTGGGAGCTGTAATTTTTTCAGGCATCCATAAGTGAAAGGAAGCTGTGGAAGCTGAAATCAATCCTTTGTCACAATTCAGTGATGAAAGTTTCTTAAAGGTCACAAAACAGTTTTTGAAGATCATTATATCAGCAATCTAAAAGGAACACAATTTTCTCCAATTATTAGTACAAAAATTGTGGAACATAAGAATAAATTATTTGTCAGGTTATCATGATTAAAGATAAAGTTGATTATGATGATAATCCACAAATAAGCCATTGTTATTCTTTGCAAATATTTAATAAGTATCTATTATATATGATGAGGATTCTATTCTCAAAGTTCTTCATTATGCATCAAATATGCTGCATATATGAGATAATGAATTTAAATGTATGGAATATAAGCAATAAATACTTCCTGAATTGAACTGGATAATATTTAGTGTCTGGAAAGCCAGTGGCTTGCAATTTAAACATAGTAATTGGTTAATTAAGCATATTTGAGAGGATAAAACAAATGACTAATCATTAAAAATGCTCAGTTTTGCTTATGAGACTACTTTTTGGGTGGAATATAATGAGTAATAATTGTGACCATGGAAAACGTAAGCCTCAGAAATGACTCTGTGTTCTCGGGACTACATAGCATTGCTCATGAAAACGTAAGACAATTATATTGTAACTTCATATCACAGTTTAGGGACTGAGTATTTGAAAAGACAGCTAACTACATATTTTTATTAGGTCATAAAGTTTCAATACTTTTTACGATTTTTATGAAAGACCGAGCTACTCTCTATTTTTACAGATGTTAATACCACCTTAGTAACTATCTTATGCCACTTTCTGTGATTTTCTAAGGAGGAGTTAAAATTAATGTAATGAAAAATGAATATCTCCTAGTCTATGTCTTTAGATGTTAGGGGAAAAAACGAACATCTCCTATTTTAGGAGCCTGGACTTCTGAGATTAGAAGCTTTCTGTTTTCTAATGCTGCTGCCCAATTGTGTCAGGGAAAATTCTGTCTCAGTTGCAGCTGAAGGGAACCTGGGTCTCTAATCTTTGTTCTTCTCTCTGTGTCCAGCTGTTAAAGGCCGGTCAGCAAGGTTTTTTCCTCCGCCATGTATCAGACGCATGAAAGCAGACATTTGCTATATGCATTTTAGAAAGATCAGGAACTGGCTGCTTCCTGATAATACATTTCAAGTGTATTCCAACTTTCTGCTGCAATTCAAATATGCTGGTTGACTTTTTAATATCTCTGCATATTTACTGTATAAAAGTCTGCCATTTTTTTGACTCAAAGTTGACCCTTGACTGTTGAAAAAAAAATGTGTTAAGAAAGGCACTGATGACATTAAGGAAACAATTTATCACAGGAGCTCTTTAATAAAAATTCTTTAATAAATAGACACAAAAATGCCTTGCTTTTTAGATGAAAAAATTTGGGAAATTGTTTTTGAGGATGACTTCCAATTAGTTCTACCTTAAGGGAGGTTGTATTCAAATGAATACTAAGAATTCTGTAAATAAAGGGCCTTTTTATCTTTTAATAATTCATTTTTAATACTCAGAAGAAATGCAATGCATATCTTGAACCAGGGCTTCTCAGTAATCATGGGCTCTTATCATCTGAGATTAACATTTGGAATAAAGAGCATGATTAGAGGATTCTAAATGAATGGTTACCAAGCTGGAATGATGCAAAAGTTAACACAAAGTAATAAGCAGTCTATTCCATGCAATATATATATCTTATGCCAGTTAATTAGCAGTTTAATTAGCCTGATGTTTCATGTTGTGACCTAAGTCATTGTACTCCCAGTGGGTTTAATGGAGACAATGGAAAAAAAAAAAAAAAAGCTTCAGAACTGTTGATGGTTATATCACATGCCACCAGAATAAAACATAATTCTCCATTTTAAAATAAGAGAACATATATGTGCTTTTTAAAAATCCAGAACATATCATATATTTTTTAAAAAGGCATTTTATGATATGGACTACTTCCAAAAATTAAAAGCATATCAAATAACTGCCTGTGCTATAACGTTAAATTAACTACATTTTAAATTGCAGATGACCACAAATAAATGCCTAAAGCAGTGATTTTCAACCAGTGTGCCACAAGAATGTTATAAACGTGTAAACCTGACTATTTAGTCAGGGACACTGGTTTATTTTTCCTTAAATTGTCAAATAAAAAAATGATAGCAGCCAACACAACAATAGCTGTCTGGTGTGAATGATTTAAACTTATCCTTTTTTTTTTTTTTTTTTTGTAAGATTGGCAAAAATATATATAACATTTTTTGGTGTGCCACAGAATTTTAGTACTTAGTTTGTTGTGCCATGAAATGAAAAAGGTTAAAAATCGCTGGCCTAAAGTATTTTGAGAAAAAAAACATGAAAGATATGTATTAGGGTGATCATATTTTTGAATATATAATGTGATTCATATGATTCTACTAAGGGCCATTGAAATAACTTACAAAGGATGCATTTTAGAAAGCCACAATGAAACTGTGCCTTTGGACAGGCATGAAGGAAAAAAAAAATATGCATCTTAGAAATAGTTTATCAAGTGCATCTCATGAAAGGGATCTCTCATCCCTCCTTCCTTCCCTAGTGAAAACATATTCAGATGGCATGTTTGTCTTTATTATATGAAACAGAAGTTTCTGCTGAGCCAAAGATGTCACTGCCAGCAGACTGGCTCTGCCTTTTCCCAACAGCGTGAAGAATCGCCCCAGTGGTTGGGGATATTGGGCTATAAAACTCAGCAAACCTTCTGGAGGTGTTTTTCTCTTCATTTTCCGCAGCTGTCAGTTCAGAACGTACAAGGAAATAAAATATTTTAAGGATATGACTAATTTCCCTAGACTTTGTGAGGCTTTCTTTCCCAACCACTGAAATCTGTTGGCTTCCTACTTCATGGCTATGTAATTAGGCTATTTGTTCCCTTCTAGTTTGAATACTACGGCAGGTCCGGAGGGCTCTTTTCCCTTTCAGAAATTGCTCTGTAGCCTCTTTGGGCTGTTAATGTATGGGTGCCATTTGGAACATAACCGGTTATTATGTCACTCACAGATATTTTATTGTACAGAGAACCGAGTATTTATGGAAATCTAAAGTCACTGTTATGCAAAACATCACAAAGAGAAAATTGTCTGAGTTTTATTCCCCACCCCAACTCCTTCCCTGTCTAACACATCAATGCAAACTGCTCCTTTTTAATTTAGTAGAAATGGTTGGCAAGTGGAATAACAAGTATAAAAACTATGAGTTTTTAATGAATAGTATATAATCAATTGGAAGTTCTATTTTCTAAAATAAGGATAAATTTGAATTTGTGATAAAGATAATTCAGTAAACATTTGTGCTAAGATAAAAAAAAGATGTGTGATACCTAAGCTGCTGCTGCTTTTTTTTTTTTTTTTTTTTTTTTTTTTTTTAGTTTGGTGATACTTTATCTTCAGGCAATCAGAAGGCTGCAATTAAACTTTTGGTCTGATAGTTGCCTAATAATGATCTCATCAGAGAATAATCTTTTAGTTTAAATTTTTTACTAAGTATTTGAATTACTATATTTGTTTTCTTTTGGATTTCCTATAAAATATGTGATTTAAAGATATATATATAATACATAAATTAAAAATGGTAGTGTTTAGAGCAATGATTATGGACTAGTCTTTGAGACTTTGGGCAAGTTACTTAATTTCTCATGTATTTAAATGAAGATAATAACAGTCTCAGGCCATTATTAGGAAAGTGGATGAATTAATATGCTATGTAAGTTACATGTCATATATGTTAGTATATCCTACTTGTAGCAACTGCCTAGCATAAAGTGAGCAAGTATGAATAACAGCCATTATTAAAGAAAGGATCAGAAATGTGGCACAGGTCACCCAGCTATTCACTAGTTGAGCTAAGATTCCAGAAGTCGTCGGAATGCAGTAAACAATGGTGCCTGCCATGTGGTAGGTAAGCGCTGTCTGCTATTAAAAACAGACTAATATGTTTTCCAAAGGTCTCACAGTAGTCATGCGATAGATAGGGATTAAACTGCAGGTGTGTCTGACACTCCTTTTTTAGCTTTTAAAATTGTATTTTTCCATTGACATTTAGCCCCCTTATCACCCTTCCTCCCTACAGTCACTACACTGTTATTCATGTCCATGAGTCCTTTTAACTTTTTGCTTGATCCCTCTACCCTCTAAAATCCACCCCCATAGCTGTCACTCTGCTCTCCATCTGTGAGTCTGTCTCTTATTTTGCTTGTATTTCAGTTTGTTCATTAGATTCCACATATGAGTGAAATCATGTGGTATTTGTCTTTCTCTGACTGGCTTGTTTCATTTAGCATAGTGTTCTCCAGGACTATCTATGCTGTCACAAAAGGTAATTTTTTTCTTTTTTACTGCCGAGTAATATTCCATTGTGTAAATATCTCATAGTTGTTTTATCCATTCATCTATTGATGGGCACATGGGCTGCTTTGGATGGCCAGTAAACATATGAAAAGATGCTCAGTGTCACTGATTATCAGAGAGATGCAAATTAAAACCACAATGAGATACCATCTCACACCTGTCAGAATGGCCATCATCAACAAATCAACAAACAACAAGTGCTGGCGAGGATGTGGAGAAAAGGAAACCCTTCTGCATTATTGGTGGGAACACAGACTGGTACAGCCACTGTGGAAATCAGTATGGAGATACCTCAGAAAATTAAAAATAAATCTGCCTTTTGACCCAGCGATCCCACTTCTGGGATTTCATCCTTAGAAATCCAAAACACTAATTCGAAAGAACATAAGCACCCCTGTGTTCATTGCAGCATTTTTTACAGTCGCCAAGATATGGAAGCAGCCCAAGCGACTTTAAACCCTCATTACCTTAAAGCTTTTATAATTGTTTATTGGTATAGACTTCACAACCTTTGCAAGTAAGCTTTCTGTTTGGCATGTCTTTGAAAAGGTATTTTTGGAATTATTTAGAAAATACAAACATACTTATAAAATATGATAGCATTTATCATTGAAAACATTAAAAAATGATCAATTGTCAATGCATACTTTGAGCTGTTTTCATGAGTACCTCTTTTAATTTAGAAACTTTATTAAAACAAACACTGAAAATTATGTAAGAGCTTTGTTTATTTTCTAGTGGACTTCAGCAGGGTAATGAGTTAAGGTCATATTCTCACCGCCACTTTCCCTGTCTTTGAATATTTGTGATTATATTAATGAAAGGTGTCTGGCTGCTGTGGCTGTGGGAAGTGCCTTTCACATAGTGACATTCTGGTTTTGGTTATTGCAGCACCATTTGTGTCACTGTTCAGTTTTGCTTAACTGAGGTTTAGGAATGTTTTATTTCAGTTTTCTGCAGATATTTTGCAGCCATTTTTCCAATTAATGTTTTTTACAAGGTATGTTACAGTTGGATCTTTAGTTTGACTGCTTTTCAGATAGGTAGCTGTAAGGCCTAGCATTGTCCTTCAGTAGTTACCATTACTTATTGTTTAGATGAATTTGAAATTGATATGCCCTGATGATTTCTTCCTCTTGCTGTGCCATCTAGCAATATGTGCTTTTTAAAAAAAAGAGCTTTCTCTCTCGATGTGCTGTGCAATTGATTAAGGCTATGAAATAAAATAGATCATGGATTAGGCATGGAGAGCACAGTTGAACTGCTTTTTAAGTTTGTGTATGAATTATATAAAATAGATTCAGATATTACATTTGGTCTAAGTATTCCACACACTGTCACCCAAATGTCTTGGCAGGACGAAACAACTTGCTTCTTGTTAGACCATGCTCAGAAACATCTAATGCCTGTTCATTTCTGATAAATAAATTTCAAATTTTGTAATTTAGAATCTTATTCTTCTGACTTTAATTATACTCTTCTATTTTACCTCCCATTCTTCCTATTCATGAACTTTAATCTCCAGCTAAGCCTGGTTATGTTCAAGTGACTCTCTGTTTCACACTTCCCTACTGGTTTTATCTTTAAAAAAAAAAAAAAAGAGTTTATTTATTTACTTTAGAGAGAGGAGAAGGTAAGGAGGAAGAGAGGGAGAGAAACATCAGTTTGTTGCCTCTTGCATGTGTTCCAACCAGGAATCGAACCGGCGATCTTTCGCTTTGCAGGAAAACACAAACTGAACCATGCCAGTCAGGGTCTACCAGTTTATCTTAACCCATACTGCTATCACTTCCAGCAGTTCTCTGTCCTTTTGATTCTATTGTACATGAGTGAATCTCACTTTTCTTGAACCTTATTTCAGTAAACTTTTCCTGATTGCCAAGTTGTTGGTGCTAATTTAAAGTAATTTTATCTGCATGATTTTTATATTACCTGGAGCTTCCCACCTTTAATGATGGAATTTTCTTAGGCATATAAGTGCATATGTATATTATTTATTTATTACACCATATTCTCTTCACTGGGAAAGACCCAAGTCTGATTCATATTTACCTTCTCCACCAATTCTTTAAAAAGAGCCTTGCTTATAGTGGATTTGATGCTCACTAAATAATGCTTGAATTAATCGAAGCTATACATGGGAATTTTCTCTAGAACATTCAATAAAATGTATAAATATCAGTCATTCAATAAACATTTATTAAGAGTTTATTCCTACAATATATTAGGTGCTGGGGATATTGCATTCCTACAAAATATTGGGTATCACAGTTGAGGTGATGTGCACATATTTATATACATACATGTCACAAATCATGTGAGCTCTGGTAGAGATTGCCTTTTTTTCTGTTACTCAGGATCTACTCTATTGCAGGACTTCTATTGTTACCAAAATAAATATGTTACCCCGATGTACTAACTACATGATGCCAAGGGTAAGGTTCTGGGAGAAGACGAGTGAGTGCCGAGGAAGCTTGGGATAAAGGGAGGCAGGAGAACAGATCAAACTGGATAAGACATTAGATTCCACATTAAGATTTATCATGATCCAGGAAGAAATGGGAATCAGACAGTAGAGGTGTTTAAAGATAGGGAAGGAGAGGCCCTGATCTGTTAGGGGAGTAACTTCCCAAGCACTGAGAAGGAGTCTCCATGGAAGAAAGAAACAAATAACCCTAGAGGGATTTGGATTATGCTTTAACTGAGACATATTTCTCTTAGACTTAAAAGTCGGTGCCTTTAGTGGCCACACTTTATGTGAAATAAGAAGTAATAGAGACAACCGCTCTCTTTGGTCATTTCTTGATAACAATACAGTGCTCTGTACAAGAGATTTATTTCCCTAGGAGAGGAATTCATATAATGAATAACAAAAGAAATACATATTAAAGCATGGTTTCTAGCATTTATACACATGGAACGATTCTTTGACTTCCATAAATCACTTCCACTTAAACTATTTGTGTATGGTGATAATGTTGGAGGTAGATGAAAAGCATGATTTTAATTTAAAATTCCTTTGCTCTAATAATGACTGTCAGAAGACACTTTCCTTGATGCTTAGCTATGATCTCAAGTGACGTCATGCTTGGGGGCTATCTTGAAGGTGAAGGCCAAAGAGTCATTGTTCATCAAATTCATGGCATCCCATTTCTCCCTCTATCATTATCTGAACTAACTGCTCAAGACATCAGCTGATTATTTTTAGACCTTATCCAGAAGGATTCCTATTTTGTAGCATATTATTAAAGTATTTTCCCTGATTTTGTTTTTTGTGCTTCATGGTTTTAAAAAAAATGAATTTATGCCACATATAGTGCGGATATGATTTTCACAGTCCTGTAGCTTGTAGGACTCACTGTTTTCTTTTGAAAACAATAAAGCAGCTTGTAGGATTTCATTTGTTGTAAGGCAGTTCTGGCAATTTTGTGACCAGGGAAATTTTAAGGATCACCAAGATGGAAGGAACAGTGTGTGGAATTATTCTTTCTTTTTCTTTTTCTTTTTTCACCTTTAATTTCTATTAAAAGATATTCTAATAGACTGGATGCTTTTTGCATCTCTGTTTTCTGTCTGATAGTTGAATCATAACCTCGGAAATTCCGCTTCAATCTGTTAGAGCTGAAAGGGCCCATAGCATGCCAGAGGCTATCTAGCATTTCAGTGAGGGGGAAGGAGGCTTTTCAACTGGAGACAACAATCATGGGCAAAGTAATGAAAGCATCATCGTGCATCATGTATTTGATAAAAGGCACTGAGTCCTGTGTGCTTAGTGTATAGGGAACAGGGAATGAGTGACCAGATGTGAACTGGAAAGAGCAAGTAGATTCAGCTTGAAACAAGCTGTTAATTTTATGCCTAGGAGTTTAGGTTTATCCTGTAAGCATTTGGAAGTCACTAAAAGCTTTCAAGCAAGGGTATCCTACAATAAGGGTTGTAGAATGATGGCTCTGCTGGAAGAGTGGAGAGCAGTTACAGTTAAAGTACTGCAGAAAGGGATTAGCATATCTGATAAAATCCGGTGTGATTCTGATGCTTGGTCCTTGGAGACAGATCAAGAGGCATGTAAGCCAACGGGTATAAAATATTTGATAGGAAGCTGGGGAAGAAAGAGCAAAGACTGGAATGAAAAAGTTTATTTTTCAAATACGTATTTAATTTCTTGAGCTCTCTCTCTTCTCCTAACATGGGCGTGATGTGAATGTATGTTTGAAGTTGTCCCAGAGGCTCTGTAAACTATCTTAATTATTATTATTATTTTTGGATTCTTTTTCTTTTTGCTATTCTGATTGGGTGTTTTCTGCTTCTTTTACCTTTCAAATCTCCAAATCTCTGATTTAGTCTGGGGCTTCATCTACTCTATTGTTGACAGATTTCCTGTAATGTAGTCTCCATTTCAGTTATTTCTGACTGGTTCTTTTTTATGTTTTTTAATCTTTATTTTTATATTTCTTATATTTGTTGAAGTTCTCACCAAGTTCATCCACTCTTCCACTAAGTTAATTGAGCATCCTCATAACCAGTGTTTTGAAGTCTTCATCTAGTAGCTTTTGCTTGTCTCCATTTTGTTTAGCTCCCTTTTTGGAGTTTTATTCTGTTCTTTCATTTGGGCCATGTTTCTTTGTCTCCTCATTTTGGCAGCCTCCCTGTGTTTGTTTCTAAGTATCAGGTAGAACTGCTACATCTCTTGGGCTTGGTGGAGTGGCCTTATTTGGTAGGTGTTCTGTACAGCCCAGTGTCACAACCTCCCCAGTCACTGCAGCTGGGCGCTCTAGGTGCACCCACTTGTAGTAGTTGAGCCTTGATTGCTGTTGGCTTGTCAGTGGGAGGGATTTACCCCCAGGCCTGTTGGACAATAACAATATTTATTTTTTCATTCTCTTTTCATTATTTTATTAACTATACTGTTACAGTTGTCCCAACTTTTCCCCTTTATGCCCCCCCTCCACCCAGCACCCCCCACTCTCTCAGGCAATCTCCCCATCATTGTTCATGTCCATGGGTCATGCATATAAGTTCTTTGGCTACTCCATTTCCTATACTGTCCTTCACATTCCCATAGCTCTTCTGTAATTATCTATTTGTACTTCTTAAATCAAAGATAGCTTTGGGAACTGAAAGCTCACGTGGTGCCCGTGGAGAATGAAGCAACATGCTCAGGTAAGAGGGTAGAAGTAAATTCAGAGGTTAGTAGAAATTGATAGACTGTCTTTCAAACACTACTGCTGGAATGACTTAAATTCAATTATGTTATTTTATCACTGTGTTCACTGTTTGAACTCCAGAGAGGTAATACAGAAATGTCCTTTTTAGGTAACTTGTCAATCTTTTGTTAAGGAAGAACAACATGCTTTGAATAAAGTCTTACCAGACTAAATTCTGTGAGTGAAAAGTAATTTGTTCAAAGGAAACCAAGGCATTTTTAAGAGTGACCCCATACATTCCCAATTTAAATGCGAGGGAGCTGACTCTTAAGGAAGTTAGATACCTGGCCCAAATTTAGATAATAAGTGAATGAATTCATGTTAAAGCCAAAGTCCCAGTGAATATTCAGATCAAGAAAATTAAGAGTGAGAAAAGACTTCTTTATGTAGCATTTTTAATAGATTCATTAGCATGGTGGCCAGGTAAGATTGCATCAGGTTTTATGGAACCAGCTTTAAGTAATCAGAGCCATTGCATGCAAGATACACTGCCAAGAATTTTAGCAGGAAAGAAAAAGAAACAGCAATTTGATGATGGAATAGGTGAAAAAAATATTTTTTTTCTCTTTTTTTTTAAAAAAAAGGAAATTCATATAAGCTTGTAGGTTGAAAGTGAGAAATTGAATAGAAAAGAGAAAGCACATTGATGAAGCAAGGTGTTGACAGAGGCAGAAAGGAGTGGAATCAAACAGTCAGATGGACAAGAGAAAAAGGATTCTTGCTCTGGCAGGGTTGCTCAGTGGGTTAGAGCACCAATGTTGTGGGTTCGAGCACCAATGTTGTGGGTTCGATCCCCGGTCGGGGCACATGCAAGAAGAATCAACCAATGAATGCATAATTAAGTGGAATAACAAATTGATATTTCTCTCTCCCCAAAAAGAAAGAATAAGGATTTTTATTTTGAGATGCACAATGAAGTGATGATGAGTAAAGATGTAGATAAATTTGGAAATGTAGAGGAAGGAAGAAGAGGGATTCATGCCTGATAGGCTCAGTGTTCTCAGCAGTAGGAGGTAAAATCATGTGTTGAGATTGAGGGGAATGAAGGTAAGCGTTGGGGGGTCTGAACAGGGCGTGTGGGGAACAGCTGCTCTGTGGAATGGGAAGACCAGCCAAGTGGGAATGAGTAATAGGGCTGCTAAGCAGCTCTGGGAGTTCAGCTGACATTGGAATCATAAATTTGTAGCAGTCAATCAGCGTGGTTTTTCAATTTTCTTCGTAATTCTTGGCAGCTCAGGAGGAGAAGGAGAACAAACAGATGGTAGGGTTGATTTGGTAAAGGGATTGGCAAGGCAGCTTTGAGAGAACGTCAAAGAATGGGGAAATCTTTTTGACTTAAGGAAGTGTGTTATCAGGGGATCAACATTAGGAGGAGGTAGCAATTAACCCAGGAAGGATTGGAGACGGCAGGAGACCGGTAGGGCGGAGCAATGGATAGCATCAGCCTTTGAAGCCTAGGAAGAGCTTTTTGTGACCATGAGTGGATGGGATAGGCAGCTAGAGAGGAGATTTCACAGTTCTGGATATTACAGTAAAACGCTTTTTGTTTAGAAACAGTCCATTTTTGTATCTATGGGTGTGGATTGCCAAAGCTGAATGGAAGTGATTGTCACTGCAGTACAGGGGTGAAAAAAATTAAGGGTAAATAGCTGAGTGAGTCATCCAAGTTATGTAGCGTGATGACAAGTGATAGAAGGGGGGGGAAATCAGCTGCCAAATTATTCAAATGAATGAATGAAGCAGTTACCGATGACAGGAGTAGCAGAGAGTCTGATCGTTTGGGCTTGGTGGATTTAGGGCATATTGAACTAAGATAATAGACCAATGTTCCAGAGTTGGGAAGGGGAGTCCAAGAAAATGTCCACCTTCCTGTTTGTATAACAAAATCTATGTGAATAGAACTTAAAACTCATTGCAAGCAATTCTCATGTATGGAACCTTAATTTGTACTTAGCCTAAGATATGTTCTAGTGGATACATTTTTTCTTCTCTACTAGGTCATGCTAATTTTCATTTAAACATGTTATAGTAAAACCTCTTTTAAACACAAAATAACCTAATTCACCACAAAAAGTCTCTGACTTAGCTATCACGTCCTGTTATAACTTCATATTTCTGATCTCCTTTACCAAAACTTGTCAAAGTGTTGTCCATATGGTTATTGACCACTTACCATAGGGTTATTATCCACTTATATCTTCAAGTCTCTTTAATGCTCTCCTATGGGTCATTTGTCCTTTCCACTTTTCTGATATATCTCTGTCAAGGTCACCAGAATCTATTTTGTTGAATCCAGTGGTCAATTGTGTCTCTTTGTCTAAATCTTAGCATTTGAATGGTTGTTCACTTCCTCTCCCTGGAGCCTGTTGCATCAACACAGTCATAAGGCTTTGCTCCTCCAATGCTGACTGTATTTTCTTAGTCTCCTGCACTGTTTCTCCTAGATGTCTGCATCATGTAGTGCAGCAGGATTTTGTTTTCATTTAACACCGTTCCAGATTTCTGCCCTGGGCTCCATACTCAGGACAACTGCTTACTTGGCTTTCTCCCTGGTAAAGGCAGTAACTCCCAATGGTCACCCAGTAAGTTCTGAGAGCTGGCTGCCTTGGACAAGTCACTCTGTACTTTAGTTTCTTACCTTTAAAATGAGGAAGTAGTAAGAACTACTTCATGGGGTCCTTCACAGGATTAAATAAGCAAAAATAAATAAAATATATGTGTTTAGAAATATACTTGCTACAGAACAGGTGTGCCATAAATGCTAGTTATTAACGTTATCACAAACATAACAGGGCAACAACAAAACCATTAAATTTTCCCTCAATACCTCAGTTTGCTTTCTTCATAAACCTTTCTCATATGAGTGAATAGTACTGATAGGTACACACTTTGTTCGAAGTAAAAACTCAAGTGATCATCTTCTGCTCTTTTTCCTAATATGCCACCCCAGTCCATCACTAATTTCAATTACCATCTCCTCAACAATCTATATCAAATGTGATCAGCTTTCACCATCTCCTCTTCTAAACAGTGGTCCAAGTCAGCAACATCTGTGTCTCTGATTCTGCTATACACACTACAGCACATGCTCCATGGAGTGATCTTCCTAATGTGAATGCAAACATATCCTTCTACCACCTAAAACCCTCCAGTGGCTAAACATTACTGTGAGAATACAATCCAGTCTTACAAAGTGTTTTATAAGCATGCCCTGATTGGGTATGCATTGGCCTCTGGGACCTCACTCTTCCACTGTCAGCATTATTCCCTAAACCAAAGCCACTCTGACCCTTTTTGGTCACTCAAACATGCCAAAAAGATTTCTCCTTTTACAGCTTTTGAACTTGTTCTTTCTGTTTGGGATACTCTTTCTCCCCTCTGGTCTTCATTTGTCTGCCTTCTCTTCATCATTTAAATTTAATTTCATTTTTCTTTTTTTGAGTTTATTTTATTGATTATGTTGTTACAGCAGTCCTAGTTTTTTCCCTTTGCTCCCCTCTACCCAGTACCCTCCTTCCCTCTAGCAATCCCACCCCCCTTAATGCATGTCTGTGGGTTGTGCATATAAATTCTTTGGCTTCACCCTTTCCTATGTAATTCTTAACTTCCTCCTGTCTATTTGTACCAACCAGTTATGCTTCTTAATCCCTGCACTATTTCCCCATTTCTCCCCCTTCCCCCACCCAGCTGATAACCCTCCAAATGATCCCCATACCTATGATTTTGTTCCTATTCTGGTTTGCTTCGTTGGATTTTGTTTTTATTTTTTAGATTCAGTTGTTGATAGTTATGAGTTTGTTGTCATTTTAATGTTCATAATTTTGATATTCTTATTTTTAAGTAAGTCCCTTCGACATTTCATATAATAATTGCTTGTTGATGATGAACTCTTTTAGCTTCACCTTGTCTGGGAAGTAGTTCATCTGCCTTTCCATTCTAAATGATAGCTTTGCTGGATAGAGTAATCTTGGTTGTAGACCTTGCTTTTCATCACATTGAATACTTCTTGCCAGTACCTTCTTGCCTGCAAAGTTTCTTTTGAGAAATCAGCTGACAGTCTTATAGGCACCCTTTTGTGGGTAACTCTCTTCTTTTCTCTTGCTGCTTTTAAGATTCTCTTTATCCTGAACCTTTGGCATTTTAATTATGTGTCTTGGTCCTCTTTGGGTTTTGCTTGTTTGGGACTCTCTGTGCTTCCTGGACTTGTATGTATATTTCCTTCGCCAAATTTGGGAAGTTTTCCTTCATTATTTTTTTCATTTAAGCTTTCAGTTTCTTGCTCTTCATCTTCTCCTTCTGGCACCCCTATGATTCGGATGTTGGTATGTTTAAAGTTGTACCAGAGCTTTCTAAGCCTCTCCTCATTTTTTTCAATTCTTGTTTCCTCGTTCTGTACTGGTTGACTGTTTTTTTCTTCCTTATGTTCCAAATCATTGATTTGAACCTTGGTTTCCTTCCCTTCACCATTCGTTTTGTGTGGATTTTCCTCCGCTTCATTTAGCATAGCCTTGATTTCTTCCTTTATGAGTCTGCCATAGTTAAGCATATCTGTCAAGCCTGTGCCATCTTAATCACCAGTGTTTTGAACTCTATGTCTGTTAGGTTGGCTATCTCCTCATCTGTTAAATTGGCTATCTCCTCATCGCGTAGTTCTCCCACTGGAACGTTGATCTGTTCCCTGTTTGGGGCCATACTTCTCTGCCTCCTCATCTTGACAGGCTCCTGTGTTTGTTAGCCTCTGTGTTTGTCTTAAGTAGAGCTGCTGCTCCTGTTACATTGGAAGGGGCGAAGCCTTAGGTATTCGTATGAGCCTTTATTTTCCCTAACCTTGGAACCATGAGCTGTGCAGTCTGTTCTGGTGCTGGGAGCGCTCCCCAGGTGCCCCGCCAGGCTTTTTAAAATGTGTGACTGTGCTTTCTGCTGGCTTGCTGCTGCCGCCCCTACTGCCACCACCACATCGCGTCCTCTCCACCCTGGCTCTGCCCCTCCTACCTGTCTGGCTGAGTATTTCTTCTTTATATCTTTGTTTGCTGGACTTCCATGCAGCTTGATTTTCTGGAACTTCTCGTTGTCTCTAGTTTTGAGGTAGTTTTATTCCTTCTTAGTTGTGGATGCAGCGTGTCTATCTAAGCTTCTATCTTGGCCAGAAGTCTCTAAATCTCATTTCAAATGTCAAGTCCTCACAGAGGCTTCCCTGACCACTTTTGATCATGACATGCAATTTTATAGTTTTTGGAACACTCTTTAGGTCCTCCAGTCTCAATCTTTACCCCAACCTTAGTTTGTCCAGATCGACCGTGCCTAAATCTGAACAACATAAAGGTCTATTGTAGAACTTTATTTGTTTTACCTGACTACTTACATTTTGATCATTAGATTTCTTATATTTTATTTTTGTGTATACTTGTTCATGTAAGTGATATGGTTAGTAAATGACACAGGAGTGTCTTCTAATGCATGAGGCAGTTGCAAAGCTATAAACATCTCCTGCTATGCACTTCACATTAGTAAAAGCTGACATGAATGAAATGATACCTGTTTTGGATCTGGGTTTCTCTTGAAGAACTGCAAATGTTGGGAAATTGAGCTAATATTCTTTTTATATACGTACAAGATATATATAATATTCTAGTCATCATCTATGAAGGAACTACTAAAATTACATGAAGGTTATGTTTCAACCTAGAAGTACTTTATTTGAATCATGAATTATTTCATTAATAAAGTTAATATATCAGAAGATTTTAAATGTTTTATCAGTAGTTCCTCAGAGGTTAACCATGAAATACAAACAAACCAACACTTTCCTTTTGAGCAAAGCAAGGTTAAAGGTACTTCTTGTTATTGCTGAAACAAGGATACATATTTACGTGAGAATCCATGTGTGTGGTTATAAATATCACTTGGGATCAAGGTACTGACAGTGTTTGTGGAAGCATGCATATGGATTACTGTTTTAAGGTAAATATATGAGGATACGAGGTATGAATGAATTATATTCATGGGCTTTCCAGTATAAAAATAGATATTTATTCATTAAATCTAATGTTGTGTTATGTTTGCAGCACTAACTCACTCTTCATAATCACTTAAGATCTGAATTTTTAATTAGGCTTCTTATATGTAATCTGAAACCACAAATATTATCTATCTGGATCCTGTTTGCTTTTTAAAGAAATGATGGAGCAAAGTGTTCTGACTAAACATTACATCCGTACGCCTCACGCAGCACATATTGTCACAGTCATCATCTATTTGTACAAAAGAAAACTTGGTGATTGTTGGCAGGTTTTCAAAATCCCAAATAATAGAGAGGACCATGAAAGAGGCTTTCTGATCTTAAATATTTTATAAATCCCAAAGTGAGATGCTTAAAGAGAGCCTAATTTTTGGAGACTCTCAAGCAAGAGAGGTTTCAACCCAGTTCCCTTTTTTCCAAAAGAGCAAAACCATGTGCATTCACAGTGGCATCTGGGGAGCCTACAGAGACAGGGTGGCTTCTTTTCTTAGCGGGTGTAGTGGGAAGAGGCGGGCCATGAAGGCGCATCAATGTGTTGGTATCTGCAAAAGATGAGTGATCCAAACATGTACGAAGGCTGTGGGATGGAGAGAAGAGATGCCAGTACTGACGAAATAAACATGGGAAAGAGGTTAAAGGCAATTATCAACTATTGATTCTAGAGAGTGTACAACTGATTAATTCCACATATTACAGAACAGCCACTCTAAGGTGCATTCCCTGGTTTAAAATATTCATTAGTTTTTCTTACGGATCTGGTAAGATGTTTGAATAATAACAGTTTTCTGCTTCTTTATTGGCGAGGAAAACCAGAAAACTTTTTCAGGCTCTCCTGCCAGAAACTCCCTCTCTTTCAAACTCTTAGTTATTTTCCCCATCGTGATAACTTAGACACAGATCCTAAAAGAACATCATTTGGCTGATTTCCATCTGGCATTCTTTCTCTCTTATCATCACTGAAAAGTGTGGAGTTGAGTTTTTAATGGTATTTTTGAATAAATTCAGCTTTCAGTTTAACACCAATCTTCTCTGATTTTTTTTTCTTTTTTAATATACAGTATTCCCTCACTTATCGCAGGTATTACGTTATAGACCCCCCTGCAATAGGTGAAAATCTGTGAAGTAGGAACCTTACATTTATTTTAGCGTTTATATATATTTTAAGGCTTTATAATCTCTTCCCACACACTTATAAACCTTTCCCACTCCCTTACTAACCTTTTCCACACTTTCATAAACACTACTTATGTTCTTAAACATATTCTACACTCTTAGACCTACGTAACTTTAACGACATATGTATACAGTACCAGAAAATCCCGCGATATAGCGAAAAATCCGCTATAAATAAATAGAATATTTAAAAAAATCCCGCGATACAGCGAGGCCGCAATAAGTGAACTGCGATATAGAGAGGGACTACTGTAAACAGTTACCTCTTTCTGTGGAAATAATAAGCATAATTCTGGGCTCTAACTGGATAGAATCAGATCAAAACAAATTGTAGAAATATGGGCTCACTAATCTCTAGTAGTCTCTCATAGGCTTGTGAGTACAAATGTGTCACATGAAAAGTTCTGTGTAGAAGAACTGAGTAATTTACACACAGATCATTAGAAAATTGCCAAGACATATGTTGCTTTATCCCAATGTTTTTGTATTTATTGTTTTGCAGATGATACATAAAATTACTATGATGCTGAATTATGAAAAACCTCTCAATTTCTTAGAGGTCTTTATCAGTGACTAATTGATACTATTTGTAACCCACTTTAAAAGCAAATAAAGCTCCCATCTGGTTTATTAATGGTTTCTATATTAAAATGGCTATTCGTCTTCAAAAAGAAAATACACAGTTATGAAATATTCATATTCATGTCTATTGAAAAGCTTAAAAATGTGTCTAGAAAATTAGTTTATCATTCTTTTTCTCATCCTTTATCAAGCGTAGAAGCTTTTAAAAATTCCAGTTGGATTAATTATATAGTTACATATACTTGACAAAATGAAAAAAAAAAAAAGCAATTATCTAAATAAATCAAGGCAAAAAAGAAACATTCATAAGTAATAATTTGAGTAACGGTATCAACTGCCCGAGCCCCGACCCTGCCTCCAGCTGTCTACACTGCCTGCTGTAGAACTTAAAGGTCTTGAATACCCAGGTCTCTCCACTGAAAAGAGAGAAAGGGAAGTGTTAGTCCTGATCTTATTTTGAAATTTTTGACCTTGAGCAAAACTGTACATGTCTCTGAGACTCCACTCCTGTGGTGGTCAAAGGTGAGAAATTTCTCTGCCTGTCTTCAGTGTTGTTATGAAGAATTAACGAAAGGAGGAATGTGAAAACGTTTTGTAAAATTAAGTCCTCCACAGGAGGCAGAGATGGCATGCCTGTGCAGGCTTCTGAAATAGGATACTCTTTATCACCCACCCACTAGAATGTTTTATCTCTGAGAAGAAGGAACATGTAGACTTGTTCCATCTGTGCTTGATGCTGAGCCTTGGTGTTTCGTGAGCATTCATGCTAACCCTGCCTCTCCTGCTGGCCTTCCACGCCCCAGCGACCCTCCCTGCGGGGCAGAATGGGTTGATTTACTCTGCGTTGCACGCTGTGACCCCAGTGCTTTTGAATCTTTTCTGGTTTTTATGATGCCGTCTCACTCCTATTTGCCCTTTTACGTCTGGCATGCAAATTCTTTTTCTTCTGATGGCATGTTCCTTGTTCTTCAACTGGAAGCTCAACTCTGTATGGTAGGATTACAGGTGACTTAAGTTTTTACCTTTTAAAATACTTTTTAAGTTTTCTTTCATGACTTTTATAGTTAAAAATATTTGAAGGTTTTTATCAACAACAACCTGAAGTACTTGAAGCCTGAGTAGGGGTAAGGAGCCCTTCTCACGTGCTTCTCCAGCACAGATGGTCACCTCTCCTAGTAATTCTTTGTTAATGTCTGCAAAGAGAACTGTATGTCTTATTACATTAAATGAATGGAGATAAGGAGCTCAGTTTCGCACATACAGGGTGCAGCAAAAGTAGGTTTACAGTTGTTCACGTGGAAAATAATTCAATAGTTAATAAATAAATAATACAAGAATTGACTCTGTTTTGCGTACTCACAACTGGAAACCTACATTTGCCCCACCCTGTATATATAATTTATAAGTTATTTTACTGCTGAAAGTGCTCCAGAAAGGCAGAGACGCCTCGTCGTCGTCGGCAGCCGTCCGTCTCGAGAGACGATGGCGTAGCTTCCTGAGAGTCTATCTGCACCGCCGAGAATGGCTGTGCAGTCCGATTCGGGAGTGACAATCCCTGCCGCACTTGGTACAGGTGAAGGCAGATGGCCGTTGTTGCTGCTGTTGACGCTGCTTCTGCCTCGATCTTTTCTGGGCCGCCTCCTCGTTGCGCGCAGCCTCCGCGCGTGACGTACCTTGCCTGACCGCGAGCCTCCAGGCTAGGCGGTCGTCTGCTTGAACTTCCCATGTGTTGAGATTGATGGAGCATTGTGTCATGTCCTTTTTGCAGATGTCTTTGAACCGCAGTTTTGGGCGCCCTGTCATCCTCTTGCCTTCTGCTAGCTCGCCGTAGAGGAGGTCTTTGGGGATACGGCCTGCATCCATTCTTTTGACATGGCCGAGCCACCTGAGGCGTCTCTCGCTAAGAACTGCATGCAAACTGCTCATATTGGCTCGCTTCAGCACCTCGGTGTTGGGGACCTTATCCTGCCAGGCGACATGCAGGACGCGTCGCAGGCACCTCATGTGGAAGCTGTTGAGTTTCCTTTCGTGCCTTGCGTAGGTGGTCCACGTCTCGCTGCCATAGAGGAGAGTGCTGAGTACGCAGGCTTGGTAGATGCGCAGTCTGGTTTTCTCAGTGAGGCTGGAATTGTTCCACGCTCGCCGGTTCAGTCTGGCCATAACTGTGGCTGCCCTGGCGATTCTCCGGTTGACCTCCAAGTCGACTGACAGAGAGCTCGAGATGGTGGACCCGAGGTAAGTGAAGTCGTTGACAACCTCCAGGGTGTATCCGTCGATGGTGATGCATGGGGGAGTCCCCGTGCCTTGAGCCATAACATTCGTCTTCGTCAGGCTGATGGCTAGTCCGAACTCCTTGCATGCGTGGGAAAGGCAAGTGACTAGCTGCTGGAGTCCCTCTTCGGAGTGTGATGTCAAAGCTGCGTCGTCGGCGAAGAGCATCTCACGGATGAGCACCTCTTTGACTTTGGTCTTGGCTCGTAGACGGGCCAGGTTGTAGAGCTTGCCATCGGATCTGGTGTGAATGAAGACACCCTCGCTGCAGTCCTTAAAGGCGTATTGGAGGAGCATGGAGAAGAAGATTCCGAACAGCGTAGGCGCGAGGACGCAGCCCTGCTTTACTCCGCTGCTGACTGGGAAGGCCTCAGAGGTTGTGCCGTTGTAGGACACCGTGCTGTGCATGTTGTCGTGAAAGGACATGACCACAGCAAGCAGATGTGGTGGACAGCCAATCTTCCGTAGCAAGCTGAAGAGTCCGCTTCGACTGACCAGATCAAACGCCTTCGTGAGGTCAATAAAGGCGAGGTAGAGTGGTTTATGCTGCTCGTGACACTTCTCCTGCAGCTGGCGTAGGGAGAAGATCATGTCCACTGTTGAGCGGCCAGCTCTGAAGCCACACTGGGACTCTGGGTAGACGCGGGAAGCAAGGGTCTGCAGGCGGGCAAGAGCGACCCGGGCGAATACTTTGCCGACGACGCTGAGGAGAGAGATGCCCCGGTAGTTGTTGCAGTCGCTGTGGTCTCCTTTGTTCTTGTACATGGTGATAATGTTGGCGTCTCTCATATCCTGGGGGATGTAACCCTCCTTCCAGCAGAGACAGAGTAGATGGTGGAGCGGCTGTAGCAGGACTGGTTTCCCGCTCTTCAGGATTTCTGGAGGGATTCCGTCGCTTCCTGGTGCTTTCCCGCAAGCAAGGCGGTCGATGGCTTTGCCGAGCTCTGCCGCAGTAGGTGGGGTGTCTAGCTCCTCCATGACTGGTAGGTCTGGGATGGCTTTAAGAGCAGTGTCTGTTACGGTGTTCTTCGTTGCGTACAGCTCGAGGTAGTGCTCGGTCCACCGCCGCATTTGCTGTTCCTGGTCAGTGATGACCTCACCTGTCTTGGACTTAAGGGGGGCGATCTTGGAGGGGATTGGGCCTGTTGCCTTCTTGATACCCTCATACATTCCTCGTGCGTTGCCTATATCGGCGGCTTCCTGAATGCTTCTGCACAGGTTTAGCCAATAGGTGTTGGCACAGTGGCGGGCGGTCTTCTGGACTTTGTTCCTGGCAGCCCGTAGAGCTTGAAGTGTACTGGGAGTGGGCGTGACCTTGTAAGCCAGTAGGGCCTTCCTCTTAGCCTCGATCACGGGTTCCATTTCTTCCCAGTGAGCCTCGTACCAGTCAGCGTTCTTCCGCTCTTTCTTCCCATAAGCAATAATGGCGGAGTTGTATATGGCGTCGCGGAGACGTGGCCAATTGGATTCGATAATGTCATCTGCCGCCACTCCCTCGCCGAGTGCATCTTCCATCTTGTTGATGAATTGCTGGGTCTTAACTGGGTTGCTGGCACAACTGGTGTTGATGCGTGGGCGACCCTTCATCTTGGAGTGGTGCAACCTCTTCGGCATTATGCGCACCTTGCTTACCACGAGGGCATGGTCCGTGTCGCAGTCTGCACTGTGGTAGCTGCGGGTGAGGAGGGTGCTGCCAATATCCGTTCTTCTGGTGATGACGAGGTCAAGCTGGTGCCAATGGCGGGAGCGGGGGTGCCTCCATGACACCTGGTGGATCTCTTTGCACTTGAAGAATGTGTTTGTCACGCACAGGCCGTGGTGACACAAAAGCTCAAGCAGTCGCTGACCATTCTCATTGATCTTTCCTCTCCCAAAGTTTCCGAGGCAGGTGGGCCAGGCCATGTGGTCGGCTCCTACTCTTGCGTTGAAGTCTCCAAGGAGATAGAGAGCGTTACTTCTGGGGATCTTGGATAACGCTTCGTCCAGTGCATGGTAGAACTGTTCTTTCTCTTCGGTGGTGGCGCAGAGGGTTGGGGCATACGCGCTAAGAATGCTGACTGGGCCGAAAGTTGTTGACAATCGGAGGGTAAGTAATCTCTCTGTGCCTCCTGTGGGTGGCTCTATGGAGTTAACAAGCGTGTTCTTCACAGCGAACCCAACACCGTGCTGTCTTGGTTGGTCCGGAGACTTCCCTTGCCAGTAGAAGATGTAGTTGGTTTCTCTGATAGTTCCGTTGTCGGCCAACCGGGTCTCCTGTAGAGCCGCAATGTCGATGTTTAGTCGTGCCAGTTCCCTATCGATGACAGCGGTTTTCCTGGCACCCTTGATCCACGGAAGGTCTGCAGTAAGTCCGGGGCACATGGTCCTGATGTTCCAGCTAGCGAGGCGAAGAGCCGGAGGCTTCTTTCTTGTTGTTTGCTTGGTATTAACTGGTGCGGGTGTTTTGTGGCCCACTTTTCGAGAGGCGCCTCTCTGATCCCCACGCACCCAGTGGGGCAGGCGAGCCATGGCGAGACGGTAGCTGTCCAGTGAGGTGCGATGACCTCTCCCACCGTCAGAGGAGACCCCTGGCGCTCGTTTCCTTCGCCAATCGGATGAGCTTATAACCGGTATCTGTCTCCTCCCGTGTTGAGTCGACATCTTGCGATGACGCTGGAGTGTCCTCTCAAGTGAAACTGAAGCTACAGAGCCTGGGCAGGGTGATATGGAGGGTCTGCTGTTGCCCATGCAGCAGACCCCCCCTCTCTTCGCAGCTGAAGGGTCCAAGGGAAAGACAAAGTCAATACAGCTTGGCTTCAGGTGCGCCGCAGGAGTTGCCGGTGTTGACTACAATGTCAAACCGCCTTAGGGACTCCGGCTCCGGATTTTCTGTCGGGGTTTACTCCCTTAGCCTTTCCCCTGAAGAGGTATGCCGCAAGGCAGCGGAGGTTTTTTGGAGTCAGAGTTTTCCTTCTCTGATTTTAGAGATGTCCTTCCTCTTTCCTCCTTTACAGTCTTGAGGGCAGCATTTACAGGCTAAAATAGAAAACTGGCAGTGTAACCTTCTAAGCAGATACTACCAATACCCTGCTTGGGTATACTCACCCAACAATAAACATCTCTTAAATGTCCTCCAAGTGCCATGCCTCGAATTAGTAAATGGCAGTGCAATGGCAGCCAAACATTTGGATCAGTTTCACTAAGTAAACCACCAACACAAGTAGGTTTTTAAAACAATAGAATAGTGTCTCATTTTATTAAAAATAATAACTATTTTTAAGCAACTTACCAGCAACACTGAATAAAAACCTGGCTGTGTTTCCCACTGTTTCAACTGCTCCTCAGCTGGCTTTAACACAGCAGTATCCTGACTGGTGGCCTGAGTTAAGACTTGAAGAACAACAGTGCTGGCACTATTGAGATCCATGGAAACCAATTGGCTCAGTCCGAATAGCCCGGCTCTCCAGCTTCCACTGTCCAACACAAAGTGGCGTCGGTTGGTCCCGCGCCCCACGCTTGCAAGTCCACGCGCCGCCGCCCACTGATGCCGAAAGCGGCTTCTAGGAACGCGCCATGTTCTGAGTCGCAGCTCTAAACGATGCGGACGCTAGAATATCGCGTCACAGACATCCACAGCAATAAAAAAGATCAAAATACTGATACACAAAACAACACAAATGAATCTCAAAAAGCATTATGCTAAGTGAAAGAAGCAAAGCATAAAAGTCTACATGAAGTTCTAGAAAATGCAAAATTATAGAGACAGAAAGTAGATCACTGGTTGCCTTGGGCTATGGGGCTAGAGGAAAGGATGATACAACAAGACACAGGATAATTTTTAGGGAGATGGAAATGCTTTAATCTTGATTCAATAGTAGTTATGCTACCGAAAAGCAATTTGGGGTCCTGCTGCCTGCCGCCACCCTCTAGGCAAAATTCCAGAAGCAAAGGTTTGGTGATAAAGAAAGTCTATCCAGTCACAGCTTCAATTACTTAAGCCTATCAATTAAGGCTAAACTCTAACACCTGGGCCCTGCTATCATTTCCCCCTGTTTTAATCACCTTATTTCTATAGGGCTAGTTACAAACTAAAACAGCATAAAATACAAAAACTATACAACTTTGGAAGAATGACAGGCTTCTGCCTCATAGCCTGTTCCCTCTAGAACACCCAAAGAATAAACCAGAGACCCTCTGCCAGGCCAGCCCAATCCTTTAGAAAAATAGGAAGCCCCACACTTTGTTCTTCCACAGAGACACGAACTTAACAATATACTGTCTAAAAACGCTTTAAGAGAACTCCAGAAACCAGTTAAAAAGTCATAATATCCCAGGAAAGTGCAAAGCCAAAACCAGCTACATTAAAATGGTTAAAAAAATTATTTCACCCATGAGAGCCCCTCCCCTAAGCCAGCACAGAAACAACCTTAAAGAAATGAAGACCTAATAATTATGAGACAAAAAAATAAAAACGACCATCTTAAATAAGTTCAATGAACTTCGAGAGAAAACAGACAACTAAGGAAAATCAGGAAAATGATGCATGAACAAAATGAAAATATCTTAACAGAACTTCAGGAATTGAAGAATATAATAATTCAATTAAAATATTCACTAGGAGGACTTCTGGCCAAGATGGAGGCATAGACAGACATGCGGCGTCTCCCTCCACAACTAAGAAGGAATACAATTACCTCAAAACTAGAAACAACCATAAGTTCCAGAAAATCAAAGTGCATGGAAGTCCAGCAAACAAAGATATAACCTGCAACCAGGACCACCCTATTCAGCTGCACGTTTACATACTACATAAAACACTTTTAACTTTGAAATAACTGTAGGCTGAGAAAAGGGAATCAAAGTTGCAAAGACACGACCTGAGTTCTGCACGTCCCCTCACAGCGTCCTTACGTGTTCCAGAGACGCCTACAGTCACTGAAAGTCAGTGTGCCCCTGACAGGGGGGCTAATGGAAGTCAGAGAAAGTCAGGAAAAGATTCAAAACAACAGAGTTGGACCTTGAACTGATTTTAACATTTCACTGGATTAAGAAGAGATATGCCATGTAGGGAGAAAGTTTAGCCAAAGCAGAGGCCCAGACTTGTGAAAGTATTTGGGCGAGATGATTCAGGAGATATACAAGACATGTCCCCAAGTTCAAGTTTTCAGTTCAGTAGACAGAGGCAAATGTATGCAAAGGGAAATTACATAATGAGAGACACAAGCCTATTCCAAGAATGGGAAATAGGGACCCTGCTCTGGAAGAATTAAGTTTCCTGATGATTAAAGCTTTACAGTTAGATGGTTTAGATAAATAATTGTTTAAATAAGTCTACCATTGCAACATTTTAAATCTTCTAGTGTGTATAAAATATTTGGGAATAGGGCAGAAGGTGGTATGTTTTAGAGACTTATTTTCAAGCCCTAAAATCTTTACATATCAGCTATGAATTTACCACCATTTGCTTCATTATTTTGAAAATATTACATAGAAATACAATGCTTCTACATTACATGTAAAATAATGTAATAATTTTCCTCTCAGAAATTTTGTCAATATTGGTTGAATACTATGGTCAAGATATAAATTATTAAGTCCATTGTATAAAATGTTTACTAATAAGTCAATAAACATTCTTTTCTAGAACAAATTCAAAATCCAAATTTGACAAGTGAGTCATATAACAATTCATATTGCTGAATTCTAGTAAGCTATTTTTACAATTTTACCCCTGGCTGGTTTGGCTCAGTGGATTGAGCGTCGGCCTGCGAGCTAAGTGTCCCTGGTTCGATCTTCCAGTCAGGGCACATCAGAGAAGGAAAACTCTGACTCCAAAAAACCTCCGCTGCCTTGCGGCATACCTCTTCAGGGGAAAGGCTAAGGGAGTAAAACCCCGACAGAAAATCCGGAGCTGGAGTCCCTAAGGCGGTTTGACGTTGTAGTCAACACCGGCAACTCCTGCGGCACACCTGAAGCCAAGCTGTATTGACTCAGTCTTTCCCTTGGATCCTTCAGCTGCGAAGAGAGGGGGGGTCTGCTGCATGGGCAACAGCAGACCCTCCATATCACCCTGCCCAGGCTCTGTAGCTTCAGCTTCACTGGAGAGGACACTCCAGCGTCATCGCAAGATGTCGATTCAACACGGGAGGAGACAGATACCGTGTCACTCCCGAGTCGGACTGCACAGCCATTCTCGGCGGTGCAGATAGACTCTTAAGAAGCTACACCATCGTCTCTCGAGACGGACGGCTGCCGACGATTTTTACAATTTTAGAGCATAAAGTAAAACTGTATTCTCGTGTGTACTATTGTTTTTCCAGTCCAATTTTAATTAATCTTGTAAAAGGTATGGCCTTTCCTTATTCTCTAAACCTTATCCTTAGTACTATCTCTTTCTTTCCTCTCTCTCATATAATGAAGAGAAAACATTATTCATCTAACTTATTTTGAGAGAATAACATTAAGGCTACTTACATTTTGTTTTTCTTGTCATATAAAAGCTATAGTGACTAGCAAGTAAGTTGAATTTAATTTTTCAACTAAGTAAACGTGCACATATTATGTTCTCTTAACTGTCATAAATACAACCAGGCCTTTAATTAGAAAATGAAGGAAATATAATTCTAAGCATTATGGAGATACATTGGGCTTTTGGGAGTTAACACATTTAGGGAGAGGAGGTAACTCAATCAGAATGCCACACTCTAGCTCTATCTAAATAAAACTTCTGCAAATCTGTCGTACTGAGCATATAAGAGAAACATTGGGGAAAAAAAGGAGTATGCCTTTTTTATGGTAAGTCATAGCACCATCTTTGATCCTAAAAGATACCAGCCTTTCTTATGAAAAAGTAGTTGGACTATAGTATATTGCAATCTATGTTTTTAAATATGTTGAAAAAAATTCTGTTTTTAAAAACTCCCTTTCTATTTGTTGCCTATTTAACTGAAATTTTAAAGGAGAAGCAGACAAAGGTATTGATAAAAATTGAACTGTTCATTTTGGAATATCACTCACTGGGTGATTTTGCAAACATTCCATCAGTCTATGGATCCCTTCAAATAAATGTAATTTATTCACACGAGAAAATATTGTGTTAGCCAAACATTGTGCTAAAGACAGGGACTGTAGGGCTGTCTAAGGCACAATCCCTGTCTTCAAGAAGTTTATAGCCTGATAAGGAAAGGAGAAACACAATATGATATGACTAATATTGTGTCTTATAGTGTAAAGGAAAGATACTGAGCTCATGCTTAGGGACAAAAGACATTTGCTTCAAGGAAGTAAATTTCACTTTGGCCACAGTTTTCTTTTTAAGTGATGTGCATAGATTTATCTATATCTGTAGTTACAAAATGTTCACCATATATGTGTGTGTATGTTTATATATATAATTTTTATGTTTGGATAAGCAAATGTACTTTAAAGCCATAGTTCTTATTCCTGTTTTTTACATGTAGATAACATTTATTTACATTATATACAGATAATGTTTACATACATGTGTAAATATATTTACATATAGGTAATGTAGGTATACACATATTAAATAAGTAATATACCTATATTAAATAAAAATACATATATAAAAATAAATACGATTGTAAACACACTTTGGACATTTTTTTATTATGCCTTTCCAGAATATTCTGTAGTTTCATACCAGATTGACAGTAAACATTTCATGATCATACCAGCTTCTATTGTGAGCTCATTTAGTTATGATTTCCTTTAGTTTATTTTGCTCTCCAATAAAATTGTCTTAAAACTGTGCAATGCCACATCAACTTTATTGTATTTATTCTTTCTTTTCTGAACATTGTTGTTGGTGGTATTTTTCACTCTGTCCTAGCTTTAAAAAATGTATTTCCTATACCCGGTTAAATTTCTCTTTAGATGAAGAAGCCCATTGGTAGTAGCAGCCTCTGTTGACTTGTTCACCATTCATTGCGCTGCTGTTAGTGGCTGGTACAAAGGCATATGGAGACAAATCGCTCAAGTCCACCCTTGTGGAAGATGGCGAGGGCTGAAAATGTTGCTATAAACTTTATGTAATTTATTAACTAAATATATTCTTTAGGTTTTTGAGATAAGTTACTGGCTCCTCACATTTAGTTCTTTATATAAGGTTATAAGAGTAGATTCAAGTTATTTTTTAAGTATAATTTTTAATAAAATAAAAATGTTAACTAAAACTCATGAATTGAGCATTGTCTTTCCTATATTACATTGGATGTGATGGGAATGTAAAAAAATAGTGTAAGTTTATCCATATATTAGGTGAACATAACGAGTACTGCTTTGAAGCAAATTAAGGAGCACAAAATAAATAACAAAATACAATAAGGAAAATAAAGCTAAATTGTATGTAATATGATGAGAACTATAAATATAGATATTCATTTTTATCTGTGAATACAGATTATATATGCGTGCATGTGTATATAAAATGAAAAAAATTAAAAGGTAATATATTCAGTATCTCACTATAGATACAACTTTGAGGAAAGAATATTTGAAATATACAAGTGGATTTATTCTATATTATTGGCTGTACCTCTGAATTATTAGGGACACTCCAGTGAGGCTCCTGGTCAATTATTAATTATTAATCTGCAGTGTTTTGTAGCTGAAACAGTTGTTTTCTTTATCCTGTTAAAATATCATTTTGTACCCCAGCTGGTGTGGCTCAGTGGATTGAGCTCTGTCCTACGAACCAAAGGGTCATGGTTCTATTCCCAGTCAGGGCACATGCCAGGGCTGCAGGCTGGGTCCCCAGTTGGGGGCATACAAGAGGCAACCACACATTGATGTTTCTCTCCCTTTCTTTCTCCTTCCCTTACCCTCTCTCTATAAATTAAATAAAATATTTTAAAAATATATCATTTGTCTTTATTTATGGTAAACTGAGAAAAAAACATTTTGTTAAATTCAACCAAATGGTCTTCAAATGTATTTAAAAATATTTTGTACACCTTTAAAGAAATTCAAAAGATGTCAGATTTTCTCCTGAGTTTTTATATAATGCTGCTAGTTGCATATTTTGCTTTTAGATATGTTTTCAGTTTTAAAATCCCTGACGTAATTTTCTCCTGCAGTGATTGACTTTGTAGAGAAACATTTAAAGAGGAATTTAAATTTAAAAGATGCAATTTCAGTCACATTTTCTTATGTCAAGTTTTGACAGTGACCTTTTAAAACCTGTAAGCAGGAACTTTTCTCTTTAATTATGTTTCTTTATAAAAATTAAATCTATATTTTAATTTTTCACAAAATAAGGTAAAGTTTTGGGATGAGATTTATTATATTTCTTTTAGACTTTGGGAGCACAGAGTGCACAATCTTACCATGAGAACTAAGAATTATTTCTGAGACATGTTTTCATCTCTTCATTTAGGCAGTGGAACACTATGTATTAGTTCTCCAAACAGTGAAATATATTGTACAAAAATACATGCCTATCTTTTAAGATAAGCTGTTTGTTTTTTTATTTTTACTGATTTTTAAACATTAAATAATTGGGGTGACGTTGTTTAATACAATATGTAGGTTTTAAGTGTACAATTCTGCGATACCCCATCTGTGTATTGCATTGTGTGTTTACCACTTAAAGTCAGATCTCCTTCCGTTACCACCTATTTGACCCCTTTAACTTTTTACTATCTTCCCTCAACCTCCTTTCCCTTTTGGTAACCGCCATATTATTGTCTGTGTCTATAAGATTTTGTTTGTCTTGTTTGTTCTTTTGTTGCTTTCAGTTTTATGAGTATGTATCACATCTTCTTTATCCAACCTTCTATCAAAGGACACTTTGGTTATTTTCATATTTTGGGCACT
Organism: Furipterus horrens; assembly: GCF_987537825.1. Taxonomy (NCBI): domain Eukaryota; kingdom Metazoa; phylum Chordata; class Mammalia; order Chiroptera; family Furipteridae; genus Furipterus; species Furipterus horrens. Next base: position 199,917,784 of record NW_028327172.1, on the reverse strand, counting down.
GTGCATAACTACTGCAATGACGGCAGCAGAAAGGTGCACAGAGCCCCATGGCGGGTGGGAGGAGGAGGTGTACCTGGAGTGTTCAGGTTGTGGGAATGGGGAGGCTGTGCTTCTGGACTTTACAGAAGACCTACTACGTAAGGCCACTGTACCAAGCCCAGGAGACAGCAATTCTATTTAATACATAAAAACAGTCATGAGACTGCCAAATTGAGAAGACCAAAAAAGTCTCAAATGAAAGAATACAAAACTCCAGAAAAAGAGCTGAACAAAATGGAGAAAGCAGTCTATTGGTTATAAGGATGCTCAATGAAGTTAGGGGAAGAGTGGATGAACTTAGTGAGAACTTCAACAAAGAGATGAGAAGCATAAAAATGAAACTAGAAGACATAAAAATGAACCAATCATAAATAAAGAAAATATTAAGTGAAATAAAGAATATGTTATAGGGAATCAATAGTATAGTAGATGAAGCAGAGGACAAAATCAGAGATTCGGCTAATAAGGAAGCAGAAAACACTCAACCAGAATAGTAAAAAGAAAGAGAATCCAGAAAAGTGAGGAAGTATTAGGAGCCTCTGGGACAACTTCAAGTATATTGACATTTGCATCATGGGGGTGTCAGAGGAGAAGAAAAAGAGAAAGAGGCCAAGAAACTGAACACTTATGGAAAAAATAATGACAGAAAACCCTAGCCTGGCAAATAAACTAGACATACAAGTCCAGGAAGCCCAGAGAATCCCAAACAAGATAAACCCAAAGAAGCCCACACTAAGACACATCATAGTTAAAATACCAAAGGTTAAAGATAAAAAGAGAATCTTAAAAGCAACAAGAGAAAAGCAGCTAGTTACCTACAAGGGAGTTTCCATAAGACTGTCAGCTATTTTCTCAATTGAAATTTTGCAGGCCAGAAGGTATAGAATAATAGATGTTGGAACAATGTAAAGCAAATGAAATTTTAAGGACTTATGTAATTTGTTAAAGAATGTGCATTTTTCATCCCCATTGGCTTTTTCCTTCCAATATGACTCTTCCCACTCTGAGAAAATTAACTGGTCAGCGATTGCATTTTTCAGGATGTTGTCGATTATTGTTAAAGAACTTGCCTTGTCTGTTGTGTTCTTGTACTGGACACATATTATTCTATTGTCTTATCTAAGTTTCTACCATTTCTACTGCATGGCAAGGAGTGTCTAAAGACTCTTGATTCGCTTCCTTACTTCTAACCCTGGTACCTCTAGCAATCTACTTTTAAAACAGCGGTCAGAGTAATTCTTGTATAACGTAATTCAAAGTATTCCTCCACCCAGATGCCTCTAGTGACTTCCCATCTCACTTCAAGTTAGGGCCAAAAGCTGCAAGACCCTGCATGATCTCTGACTTCCTCACATCTCCAGCCACATCCCTCTCACTCATTCAGCTTGAGTCACCCTTGCCTCTTCTGTTCTCATAACAAGGCCAGACTCACTTCCTGCTCAGAATCTTTAAATCGTCTCTGCCTTCTGGGGTGATTATTCCAAATTCCCATGTAGCTCAACTTTTTTCTTCCTTCGGGTAAGTTTATCAGTGAGGACTTCCTGATCACCCTATCTCAAAATGCACCTTTCTTCAGTATCCTAAATACCCCACTTTTCTTCTTTTCCCCTCAGTCCCCTTGGGATATGTATGTATGTATGTATGTATGTATGTACTTAGGTACAGTGGGTTTCTTTTGTGTGTGTGTGTGTGTGTGTGTGTGTGTGTGTGTGATAGACCTATTTTTTTGGCTTTCTTCTCTTACCCATTAGAATGCAAGTTCCATGAGATTAGGAATTTTTGTTTTCTTTGTTTTTCACTTCTATATCTATTCACATACCACGATGCCTAGCCAAGAAGAAGTGCTCATTAATATCTGTTCTAATGAATAGGGAAATTATTTAATGTTTTGGAGTGTCTATATCACCATTTTCCATATCAACTCAAAGTTTTAGAATCCACAGAGTGAGCCTTTTTCCCTCCCATAATATGGAACTGGCTGGTGTTCATCTTAATCACCAGATGATTTCTTTCTGCAATGAGAGAGTGACACTTTCCCTATGAAGAAAACATAACAATTCTAGTTATCATAATAATTCCATATAAATTGATATGTAGACAGGTATCTATAGTAACCACCAGATTTGCCCCATAGGACTGGAAAATTAAGACTTCTTTACTGATAAAGACTTAAGGGAGCATCTATCTATTGCGCCTGCTTCAGACAAGCCTGCTCTTCCTGGGAGAGTTTGAAGTAGAATCTAGAACACCAGGTTCCCAGTGCAATGTCCTTTAAATATACACAGTATAATGACCCCAGGAAACTGACCCTGAAGGAATAACATGACTAACAAATAAGCATGACAAAACCTGGGAATCAAAAGATTACTGGCAGGAAGGATTGCAAAACAGAGGCCAACAGTGAGAGTAATAGTCCCTTCCTTCTCTCTTACATAATCTTATTGATTCTCACTGTAATTATATCTATTCCTATCCACATCCTGACTCAGAGGGGAGGGGCACTTTCAGAGGACATCGTTCCGGTTGTCACAGGATGAGACTGAGGTGGTTGAGGTATGACCCACGGAACACAGAACACTGATGGGTGGTTTCTTTTAAGATGGTGTGTGTCTTGATTTCTTTGAGGGAAGAAGAGCCATGCCTCATAATGAATGAGGTCTTTTAGGAATTTCCCATTGTATATACCAAGAGCTTTAGTGTCAACTCTGTCTCTAGGGAGGGAAATCAGTATGAAGGGGATAAAAGGTTGTGATGGGAACCTGTGCCTGGCTGTATGTGCTGCTGCTTTCAAATTAGAGATTTAAGTGGTTGGGCAGAGCAGTGCTGCTTTTTCTAGATCATTTAAATATGACCTGATTTAAATGTATTACATGAGAACTTTATTTAAATATATATATATTCTCCTGGGATCTGATAATGTTTGGGTGGATTGTGTGATTGAACAAGAATTTTACATTGTTAGGGAAAATTGAACAGTTAACATAAAAATAGGCTTCATTGCCGTTTTGCTAAGGACAAGTTAAATAATTCATCTTCAGCTTGTCTTTCCCTGCCATTAATTTTGTGGGGGTGTTATGTTATGATAGTTCCTTGAATAACTAAGTTAAAGGTGGTTATGAAATAATTTGTTTGCAGAATTTTGCTCAGATAATTTTCAATATGTAGAACTCTTCTGTGGCAAGGTATGGTGAATAAATTCCTATAATCAAGCTTGACCAAAGAGCTCATCTATTTTTGGAAAGTCCTCTAGAAAAGTATATTAAAGATTTTTGGAAGGAGATGAATATGGATAATTGAACCTCTTGTGTCTTGAAAACAGCTTAGAGGAGATGACATTTCATAAACATGTTTTAACCCTTCGAGTGTCATGCATAACTTAAAATTTGGATCAACATGAGAAAAAATTATATCAATATATAACCTGAGGTACAAAAAAGAGAAAAAAAAACATAAAATATGAATTATTCCATTGTTATTTGCATTTATAGCCATCGAAAAAAGAGTCGCTGGTAGCGATGCTGGCACTTTTGGGAAAATTTGTCAGTGTCGCTTACAGCGAAGTTGGTACTCAAAGGGTTAAATAAGGCCTGGGGAGGACACATAAACTAGATATTAAATATACTCTTGTCTTTTAACAGCACTCCTCGTATGTCAATGGCATCTTGAATTCTCATAAAAACCAATGACCAGAGCAATTAAGATAGTAAAAGTATTCTAATAGGTCAAGATTTAACATTTAAAGTAATAGTCTTGGACTCTTTTCAATTAAAATTTTTAGGAAGATTGATGATTAGAAAATTGTTTTGCTATTAAAAAAGATAGCACAAAATGAAGAAAAAGAGAGAAGATAATATAAACATTTTCAAAACAGGTCCAAAGTTTCAAAACAAATAATACTTTAAAATACATTTTTTGTTGATAGAATGTGCTCATGTACAAAAATGGCCCTGAAGGTCTGCGAATTCCTAGTTTTTCTTTGTTTTTACACTTTTGACTGATGCAGATTAAAAAAAGCAAAACACTGTTTTTGGCACTCTCTAGGAATATATAAAACAGTGACATATTACTCTGAATGATTCTTTGTATTCGTGTGAACTTGACCCTTGGGAAAATAGTGTGTTCTACAAAGGGTGCTATATTTGACCAATACATATCTATGAAGAACCATATGGACAGCAACAAGTGAAAGATAATAAATCATATTCAAATGAATTTAAAAGTAATAATATCTTATTCTGATGATGTATTATTATTCACATATCACTGTGGCAAGAAACTCCCACAAAACCTTATTTTAGGTAAACAACAGTAGCTTCTTATTTAGGGAATTAAGAAGTTCTGAGGATATGTAGGTTATAGCCAGCGCACCACGTCTTATATAAAATGGCTACCAGAATATACGGCTCACCGGAGAGCAAATGGGGTTCAGGGGAAGTGACGCATTTTAATATGAATGTGAACATTTTGTTTTAAATGTGACCTATTGATTACTTCGCACATTTGCAGAAGCACAATAGATTACTGGGACTTACTGGAGATGATACATAGGGAAAGTGCAGTACTACACAAAATAGACCTACAGTAAAAAACAAACAAAGAAACCAAAAAATAGTTGGAGTGCTGTTACTGAGTTTTGCAGGGTATTTTCAGCATCTGTTCTCACCACTGATCTCCTTACAACTGAATCCTTTCCATGCCTCATTAAAAATAAAAAATTGGACCCATGGCTTTACTTTTGATATTGTAGCATCGTCACAATATACAGCATTTCAAGAGTACTGATCATAAGCCAGGCATTTGTGCTGTGGACGTAATGATTTTGTGAGGTAGGTACTGTTCTCTGACCATTTTACAGAGGAAGGAACTGAGGCTTACAGAGCTTACATAACTTGCTCTATGGCCTTGTAGTGATCTGCAGGGAAAGATGTCAGCCCAGGGTCAACATCAGAGTAAAAGGGAATGTGCAGCTAGTCCCACAATTGACTCATGGTATTTAGTTGCCTTAACTTGGCACCATGTCCAGAAAATACAAATGAGGCTGAGCTGGTTCTGACATAAAACGAGGGATTGTGGCCTTCTCAAGGTCTAATTCAGATGTTGGACAAAGATAGCCCCATTCACTCAAGATTTTGTACTGTATAGGCTGGCCTGAAGTGGAGAGAAAGAAGCGCTTCTTTGTTGCAAATGCACTCACCTTAAACAAAGAGATGCCCTTGCTCCTCCATGGATTTCCTTCACCATGTCCAGTGACAAATGGCCTGTGTTCATGGATGTCCAGGATTCCATGTGCGGTGCTGTGTGCATGACAGGTGAATTGCCAGAATTTGAAATTTTCTATCGAAACCCAAACCCATTCTTCTGCATAATGTTATAGTGTGTAGGAATATTCACTGGAAGTGGCTTCTGCATATGGATGTAACCAGAACAGAAACAGTGGGAAGGATAAAACGTGGATCCCAGAGGCGCTATTTAGAACCTTCTGAGCTATGTTTCACGATGCTCAGTTTTTTATTAACAGTTAAATTAAGAATTGGATAAACTGAATTAAGCCCCATCACTTCACAGCATAGTAACTGGTGATAGCAAAGGATCACTATCTCAGATATTGGCTGATAACAGAGAGTGAGTTTTAAAGGGCAGGCCGGTAACCGGAGCTCTGCCTCTCTCCTTCAGACCTGATTAATTAAACCCCTTGGTAGTGAGGTCATGGGAGTCACCCAAACGCCAGCCCCAACCTAAGCAAATTCATTTTGTAAACAGCTTTTGTATTTATGCACAGGAACCATTTATTGTGTAAGTTCATTTTTTACTCAGGATAATGAGTGAATTTAAAGCCGTGCCTAATGGAAGGCTGGATACTATTAATGTTTTACAGCGCAGGCCAGTGAATGCTAGGTTGGAAATGTCACGTGCCACACCCAGAAACATGTTCTCATTGTTACGTTGCATTACACAGCCACCGCCTGGCCCCGACGAACCGTGAGCTGTGTGAAAGGTCGGGTGCTGATTTTCGTCTTCTCTTTGTGTCATTATTTTCCTGGCTGATAAAAAGGGTACTGGGAGCTTTCAATGGCTCCGTTGCATTCCTATGGGGATCTCGTATGCCTGTTTATGAATCTTTCTTGGTTTCCTTATTTTGTGCTTCCACCTCCTTATAGTAAAACTGCATGTTTTTCAGTGAGACATCTGAAGTACACAGCTTGGAAGCATTGATGCTTCTGTGGTCATTGCACAAGGACTCTCCTTTTTTACAGAATGCAGATTTCAGGGGATGCTGGTGATATCTGCACAAGCTTTTAGGGCCCTGGTGTGAGTCCTGGACTAGCTCCCAGTTATTTAGAGAACCTCTTTGACCCTTAGTCTTCTAGTGGTAACAGAAGCCTTTAGAAATAGGGTGAAGGGTTAATTCTCTCTCAAAAGCAACAGGTTTCTTTATATATATTATCCTTCTCTTCATTTGTCTGGCTTTTCATGTTATACAGCACTAAGAAGAAAAAAGAAAAGTAGGCGTAAAATAAAACAATACAATCTTGTATGTAGTATTCGATGACAATACAGGCATTGCTGGAAATGAGTTCTGGACTGGTGCTAATATCGTGAAGACTTTGGTTGCTGTGGGTGTGATGCTTATAATAATTTAAAACATGGAGATTTTTTTTTCTTTTTGGTCTTGCGCAAACTTTGGGGCATACTTGCATTTCCTAGATTTGATGACTTGGGTAACTTAACTTTTAGCTGGCAGAAATGTAGAGGTCTTATTCGGGTATTCTGATGTAGCTCCTGTTGTTGTTACTACCCTCATCCCTTTCACTCTGATGCTCCTGTCCTTTGGTATTTTTCCTAGCTTGACACGCAGCCGTAATGATTCTATTAGTTTCAGCGAATCTGCTGAGCTTGCTTTCGGAAGCGAGCGTGTCGTCACCAGTACTCCTTTTTTGCAGTTCCTTATTAGTATGTGCCCTTTCCTGACTCTGCAGGAGCCATCAGCTAGAATTAAACTTTTTCTGCTAGACCTGTCCTTACTCTGTGCAAAATGATTATAGTCCACGATGCCACCTTCTTGCTGACAGCCAGATACTGCTGAGATTACAATAAAGTCTCTGCAAACTTAAGTAGGATGCCACCTGCTTGTATGGAGGCCTCCTTGTACGGGGGAGCTTTGATAACGAGAACTCTTTGAAGAAATGCCTTTCAGGGAACAGAATGTTATAGAGTCTCCTTGAAATCATATTGTGGAGGCTCTTGGTCCTTATTAGATAGATACTATCAAGCAGGAGCTGGAGTCTTGGTGTTTAGAGTAGTTGAAAATCTAACAAATGCAAGTGATCCCAGAACGGGACAGGGTAACTCAGAACAGACCTCAGAGTGCTGCCTCTTGCAGAACAGAAAGCACCCACCAAAGTCGAGAATTTTCAGTTTCTCTAATTTTAGGGTTACCATTTACATCTTACTCCAAAAGTGTGTTTTTCTTGTTTGGCTCAGCAAAAGCAGTTTCCTTTTACTCTTCAGCAAATTTGGGGTAAAGAGCCTAAGATCTTAAAAGGCCAGTAAGTTAGCAGGTTTTAGACAAACATCAGTGACAGAAAAGACAAAGTCCCTCTTGTTGGCTGTGTCTGCTAGTGTGCAATAAAAATTATTTCTTCTTTTCTTTGCTCGTAGCCATGCTTTCTCTTCCATCTCCTAGGGCATATTTATCTTTTAGCTCTTCCTTGCAATAGATTTAGGAGCTTTCATTATCTTTTCCAAAGAGTGGACAAAATGACAGTACGTGTTCTGACATCTGATTTAACATTTTCCTGCAAGACTTCAGATTTGTAGTTGTGGTATTTTGCTAAGAGATAATGAAGGCAATTCAAGACATTTTTCTTAAAAGAATTAATAAATATTCAAATGTTCTGTGTATGAATGGTATACCTTCACTTTGCAATTCAAAGATGAAGCTCTCAGAACCTATCATAACCTTGTTAATAGAGAAATTTGCCAAGTATTACTGAAGGATAAATAGTGAGACATTGCCTTGCCTTGGAGGAGGGGTTCGCTCCGGAGAGAAGAAGGGTATTTGACCATGACCGTGAGTAACATTTTGTCAGGCAAAGAGGAGGAAACAGCACAAAAACAATTTAGGAACATAAAAATGGCTTCAAACTGTGAATATTTTGTTGCATTAGAGGCGGAAGAAGCATAGCGCTGAATATTAGGGGAAGATACTGGGATGACAGGTAACTGAGTTGGCTGAATACCATGAAAAGGTATTCAAAGAAAGGTCAATAGCTTATAAGGAGTGATTATTTGAGATTTGTGTTATAGAAAGATTATTCTGGCAGCAGATAGGTTGAGCAGACAAAAATCAGTAGTAAAAAGACTAGAGTAGGATATTGAAGACAGGTGATGAGCAACCCAACAAACAGGGGGCACTGGTGAAGGAGGGACAGGAAGAGACACACAAGGCACACGTGAGGATGGAATGATGGAGGTCGGTGAATAGAGGTGCGTATGTTGTGTTCATGAGGACAGAGACCACGGTTGCTCTGTGTTCCTGTCTTGGACCGTGGAGCAGATGGTGCTGACAAGTCTGAGATGAAGACTGCTGCCTTAGTCGTTGGGTGAGATAACCAATGTGTTTCTTTCTCTGCTTCGGCCTCACTGAATCGCATCTTGGTTTATGGACAAGGCATGTTAAGTATGGGATTCGTTTTTCAATGTTGACTTTGAGAATCTGGGGTATGAAGCGAACGATCATCAATGATGCCATGTTTTGGTGTAATGCAGTGCCATTTCTAATTTGCATTTTCGTTGTATAAAAACATTCTTTAGAATGTTTTTATACAACAAAACGTTCAGCTTGTTTTGTCAGCTGTTAGCATTCCTCCCTTAGCGCATTGCCCATGAACCTTTAGGAATCCTCAGATAGATCAATGCCACATTAAAGTTTAAGGACCTACTTCATCAGAGCCATATGCTTCATTTCCCGAGGATCGTCAGCAGAGCAGGAAAAGAGAACATGTCAGATCTGCATCGTCGTTAGTGGTGCTTCTTGCTTAACTGCTGCTCTCACAGCATGATGGCCCCAAGTAGCTGCTTCTTTATAACAACACATGGGGTAGCGACAAGTGTCTAAACTTCTTGGGGGAGTTTGGAGAAGAAGTTACAGTGGTTAAAGTCCCTGGATCATGTTGAACATATCAAAACATATTAATATGCTTTTGTATGGCTATTTTCGTTCTTGTTTTTCAATTCGAAAATGGCAAGTCAGTCTAGGCCAAGCATCGACTGGCTTTTTAGATGAATGTTTAATAAGACAGAGTGGCTGCCAGTACCTTAAAAGAGGAGGGAGCATGACCTTGGATAAATGTAGAATTTTCTTTAAATTTGGCTTCTGGTTTTTATCTGGCTGGAAAAGTTGTTTTATTCTTCTCTCTTCCACACTCCTTGACGCTCCTTTCACCCTTCCTTCCTTCCCTTCAGCCTTCACTGCGTCCTTCTTATCATTCACGCCCCAAAGAAGGCCTCACTCTTAGCTGATGACCATTCTTTAAAAAATCTAATGGCAAATCTTGAGTTCTACTCCATTTGATAACCTCATTAAAGCCACAGCAGTGCTACTGTGTATTTATTTATTTATTTATTTCCAGGACCTATATTGATTTTTGTGTCATAAATATTCATTGTGGATTTTGTGGAAGGGAAGCAGGGCTGATGGAAAGTCAGTGCACTGTGTCATACTGTGGTTAGTATTCTCTGGGACAAGGGTAATATATGCAAATAAAACAAATGCACTGCACATTGAGACAAACTTGGAGCAGTGCCTTAAAGGAGTAAACATATGCTTTTAAAAATGCATCACAGTAATACAGCTTGTCAATAATCCATCATTAGTGCAAGTGGGCCTCTAGCGTAGCTAGTGTATTAAAAGCCGTTCCAGAGCTTATTCCCGGCATGCTCCATTTTAGGCAGTATTGACCTGTAGCATCACTCTGGGCAATAAGAATCAGGAAGTTTTTTTTTTGGGGGGGGGGGGAGACTTGTACTCAGAAGTGGATATACCCCCTCCAAGAACATGTAGTGATTTCCAGTTGTTTCCATTGTTGAAGATTATATTGTTTTAAAAGAGGCTGTCTTCTGCGAAGTCTTAGGGGCACTGTTACCTTACTATTTATTATTGTCAGGAAATTTTAATTTTGAACTTGGTTTCCCAGTGCAACTCTAGATTTTTCTCTTACGTATCACACCTTTAACATTCAATGTCTATATAAACAGCACAAGTACATTTCTACTTTAAGATTAGAAACATAAAAAAGCAAAGGAATCAATGTACCCAACCCAAATGAAGTTATAGTTAAACTTTAATTATATGTTCATTGATTTTTAATTTATACCTTACCTCCTTGTAGAAAGCCTACAAAGCAACTTACATGCTTACTACAAATGGTGTTTATTTATGCCCAGTATTATTTTGTTTCATTTACTCTTCCCCACCACTTTATTAAGCAGGTAATGGAATTCATCTTTGGAAGCTAAGGCAACTGAAGCTCATACATAGGGTTTAAGTAACTTTTTCCAGAACTCATAGCTAATATAACACACAGTAGTAGAACTGGAGAACAAACCCACATCTGTAATGGCAGCACTGGAGAGGACACTCCAGCGTCATCGCAAGATGTCGATTCAACACGGGAGGAGACAGATACCGTGTCACTCCCGAGTCGGACTGCACAGCCATTCTCGGCGGTGCAGATAGACTCTTAAGAAGCTACACCATCGTCTCTCGAGACGGACGGCTGCCGACGACGAATGGCAGCAGTATTCATGTTTCAAATATACACAGAGGACTGTTAGGGCATTTTTTTAAAGAACAGTTTTGAGAATGCTAAGTACAGAAAGAGTGGTCATTGAACAGGCAGCATCTACGTGTCATCTGCTCAGAAATAAAAAATAAAAATAAAAGGATAATTAAACAGGATGTATTTTTGTGTCTTTAAGCATAAAATATTAAATGCATATCTGTTAAATTTTTAACGTTAAAACGTTATCACTTACATTATACTCACAAGACCGTCAATCTCTGAAGGCATTTGAGTATCTAGTGCACATCCGCTCTGTGCAGATCAGTGCAGAAGTACCCCAGAGGGGAAGACTGTGTGATAGAATATCATCTGTATTTATAAGAAGCCTACAGTCTAGTGTGTGTATACACGTAAACTCTGGAAGGTTCTCGGAGGAGGTGTTTAGAATCAAGTTGTTGAAGGGACAGTCCACACACAGCTTTGGGAAGTAGCAGAGTCTGGTTCTTAAGAATGGTTAAAAATTATGTTTTGGAGTTAAACTGCTGGCATTTGAAGTCCAGCTTCATCACTTATTAGCTTGTGATACCTGGAAATTTCATATACCTCTGTTCCCATTTATTTTATTTGTAAAATGAGAGTAACAAACACAACCCATTTCATATGTTTATTTGTCAAGCATGCACTTACATGGTTCCTTCCCTTCCTTCCCTGCGCTGTTTGGTGTCCTGAGCTTTTTACAAATAATAACTTATTTAATCCCTCAAAGAACCAGGTAGGTACTATTATTGTTAATATTGAGAGAATAAAAAGTTGATATGTACCAAGTATTTAGAGCAATGGCTGGCACATAGTAAGTACACAGTAAACCTAATCCATAGCAAAGAAGCAGAAAACATATTGGGAACAGATGAAATGTCATGTGCATAGCTATAGAGACAAGAGGGAATACAGAATACATTTTTTCCTGAAGCTACAATTATAAATTTGGTCCCAGTCATCAACAAAGAGAAACTCTTGAGTGGAATGTGGTACAGTGAACCTCTACATTTCTATCGTCAACATATGAGATATGGCTTAAAAGCTATACCATTTATCTCATTAATAGTGTTCTCTTTTATTAAGTAGGCAATCCACATTGTAAGAATATACGTATTCATCATGGGGTCTTAATCGTGATATAAAAAAAGTAATGAAAAGAACGTCGTTCATAAACAATGTATGTTTTTCTGAATGAACTCATAGAAAAGAAAGAGAAAAGAAAAAGCTGGTGGCCATGGTTTCAAGATGATGGTTCTCTGGTTGTTCACTTTTCACTGCCCAGGATATTTCTAGATTACCATGCGGAAGTCTCTGTGTATGGTATACCTTTCCTTTGACCCTGAGTTGACATTAATAGCAATAATTAATAATATTTTACTAATTTATAATAGATTTTTGACTATTTTATAGAAACTTCTTTTAGTCTGGAAGCCTTGAGAGTGAGTGCTTTTTGAATGTTGCTGTTATGGCCATGTTTTCTTTTACTTAAACTAAGCTGCATGTGAACGTTGATGCCTGTTTAATTCAGATCTAATCAATATACATCTGCAGAAGCACATGGATCTGCACTTTGTTTTGTTACGTATCTTTCAAACTGGGGCTATCTGTCCAGTTGCCATTTTGTTCTGGGTCTAGTACTGGAGGTGAAGGGGGTTTTGAGGAGGTGATACTGGGGTTTGTATGTGATGAAACACAGAGGACTCTCACCAAGGTGCCAGACTATAGACAAAAGGAATGAAATATTTCTATGGTATAATGCAACACTTCATTTCATAAGCCTTAATTGAACGGCTAAGGTAAATTAAATACATACAAGCATATGACTATGGAAAACGGCCCCTGTGTTTTCCTGGTTACCAAACAAGTGAACTGCAGACGTGTACAATAAACGGAGGAAACAAGTGATATGGCTCAGCAGAGAAAAAGTGGAGGAGCAGATTTACACATTTTCCAAACTGTAAGCAAATATGGAAGCTAAAATCTCCATTTATAAATCAGATTTCTCTATTCAGAAACAAAGTGGCTGGTGGGTACAGTATCAATACATCGGTATTTAGAATTAACAACCTGAGCCCCCAGCTAACAGATACATTTTATAAAACGGTGGTCAGCAGTAACTAATTGATGTCCATAAAGTACTTCTGTAAATGCCAATTGTTAAAAAAAAGTACATTCAGAACTCTCTTAGGAGTAATGCGGAGTAATTCTTCCACTACTCAGTATCTAGCCTGAAATCTTACTAAGTCATTATTTCAAATAGATAAAAACATTACAATACTATTAATCCAGATTTTAATAAACTGTGAGGGAAAGAACCAAATAATTTGCATGATCTACAGTGTTTGGGAATATGGCTATTAAAACATAGGAAACTTTTATTATCTTATTGCACACAGTTTGTTTTAAAATAGAAGTGGTTGGAAATACCTTAATGATATATTGTCATGCGGACCACTTTATGGCCCGTATTCCTTATGATATGACCATTGTTCATTGACACCATGTTATTTATTGAACAGCAGGGCAGATAGGCTAGTAGATTAGGGTTGCACTTCTTGCCAATAGGAATCTGCCCTGTTTTGTGACATGCAAATTTTTAAAATTTATTTTTTCTTCTTCCTTTCGTTTTTCTCTTTATCAATCCCTATTTTATAACAATCTTTTCTTTAATAGACTCTCATTTGAGACATTTTTAAAATGCACCACATGTCAAACCTAATTTAACTAAGATACCTAAATGCACGTTATTTAAATTAAATATGAAGGCTTTGAAAAGTGTGTACTTATATCATAATTGCTTAAAACTACATTTCCACATTATGTTCGTTGTAGGTTTGAATCTTGTCAATGTATGCAAGAACCAAAGTTAGGCTTAAAAAAAAAGCAAAATAAATTATTCACATCACATACGTCTGTACATCTGATAGTGTAATTAGCAATCAAAAGTACTACATTTGGTGATGTAATACAGACATAATTTTGTACATCCTGCTGTTGATGGATTTAGGTACCACATTTTGCACATTTTCTATTTCATTATTTGAGACTAAAAAAAGACAAAAATAAAATAACATGCTTTCTTTATTTTAGTCTCTTTTTCATCATCCTTCATGCTTCTTTTGCTTTCCTTCCGTGTCTGGCTCTCATTTCCCCAGTTTAGATAGGACTTGTTTTTCTTCATTTATCTTTACTTTTTCCTGCTCCGTGGCTCTAACACTAATAACAATAGATATCTTGGAGCCAGATCTGTGGGAATTTTGGAGGTCATTGAGGTTATTGCTCTGCTTTTAGTTAGCTTGCTAGCCTTTCCAGAATGAGACTTATTGATGCTTTTCTTAACATTGGCAAACATTCCTTGCATTTTTCAAATTATGTCTGATTTTGTTTTTCTAAAAGTTTTATGTAGTCTAACACTAATAGCACTAGCGTAAATAGTACTTCTCTAAATCTTATTTCCTCATGATTCCTCCAAGTTTTCACTACTTTCTTCTACTTCAGCTCACTTCATTCTCTTTACTAAATTGTTGAACTTATCTCTATGAGATATAGTAAAATTCTAATCACTTTTAGTAGATTGAGAGCATTTCATCAAGATAATTTTCAGAAAATTTGTATGCTTAGACATCCCACTATCTAGCTTTCTTACGAGTGGTCTTCAGTTGGTGTTTATGTTCTTCTTCAGTCTCATGTGCACTGCTGGCTTTCTAGTGAACCACTCGTTAACTGTGATGTTTCAACTTCAACTGGCCAGATTTTGTCATAAGCTTTTTCCATTAAGTTCCTGTGCAATTAAAAAGACAAAAAACTATGAGACATGTTTCTGATCTATGTCGCCATCTTGAGAAATACTCAAGAAGAGAAAAGAACAAAGACAAGAAAGAGTATGGATATAATTAATCACAAAGTTGTGTTCAAATTTTAATCCTGGCATTTAGTAGTTATGGGACAAAAATCTCATCTGTGAAAGAGGTATAGCAACTATTCATAGAGTAGTGTAAGTTTTAAACTGAGTGAAGTAGCATTTGTATAGTCCTGGGTACAAGTTCCTGGTACATTGATGGGGTCATGGGTAGGAACATACCAAAAGATTTTTAAAAATACAAACACGTTTTCTTTCATCACTTTAATATTTGATGAAACTATTCTTAATTGATCGATTAAAACAAAAACAAGTGAAAAAGACACAAGGGCCTCTACTTATTGCACACACCTTCCCACGTGAGACTGACCCCCAACCACGAAGAGATGTATTGGCTATTTAGCTGCAATTTACCCAGAAAAAGGTAGGGTGATATAAGGCCTGTTTTTCTTACCAGCTAAAGAAACCAAGTCATACTGTAAAATGGACATGAAACACCTATTTATACGGTCATTATTGATGTGTACACAGCCACCAATTGAACTTTTTGTGATACTCTGCTAGGCAAGTGTTTCCTCTGCTAATGAGTTCTATCCCTCAAATTAAAGCTGGTTCATATTTCAGATGTCTTATAATTTTCATAATTTTTTATTTTTAATGTATGACTTTTCCTTGAGATCTAGCCCCGTGTGAATCTGTACTTAAATGATTTGTCATTGGAGTCACCCCCACAAAGTGACACTTTAAAGCAGCCCCAAAACTCATTCATGGCTAAGTGGGATGTTAATTTAAAAAAAAAAAATATATATATATATATATATATATATATATGTGTGTGTGTATATATATATATATATATATATATATATATATACACAAATTTATTCACATTTAGAAGTGAGCTCAGCATCACAAGTTGAGGCAGAATTGTGAGTTATTTCTTGCTATGGGTGAATGGCTGAATTTCAGCTTGAAAGGATGCAACCAATAATGACATAAAAATAGATCCTGTGACTCCACTATTGAAGAATTGTATCTCACTTATTCATCTAAATGCTGCATAAATGGTGTCTAATTCTTAGGCTCCTGAAGAGTCTCTTTTTACACTATAGGACAAAATTCTGTATGTTCTCAAATCAGATATCTTGTGAACATAAACACATCCCAGTTAATGTGATGTTATATTGACTGATAGTAATGAAGCCTCTTTTTCTGTCCATTATCTAAACTATAATCAGAAAACTCTAATGATTGGAAGTCACAAGCCTGGATTCCTGAATCAGATCTTACAATTTATCTCTATCATCACTAACTAAAATACTGTCTATCTCATAACATTGTTATTCGGTGTAAATAAAAGAAAATTGTAGATTTACTGTATTGTGTGTATATGTGTGTGTGTATGTGCATGCTTAAAAACATATCTAACTATTTATTCATTCACTTAGATGAAGAAACACTGATGGGTCTGCCATGTGCCACTAATTGTCTAGATACTGAGAAGCACATGTGAATAAGAACATACATAGTTACTTTCCTGTAGGCTGTCCCTGTTTGTTGAATAAGTAAGATCAGTATATTAATCATCAGGTAGTGTGATTAACACAATAATTCGAGTAGATGCACTGCAGTAGGACCAGCGAGGAAGGTCAAAATTCTCAGTCTAGGTTGAGGAAAGCAGACTATTTGTATTTCCTCCTACAATATCACTGTAGTGGCAAGGTAGAAGCTCAGCTGGGAGATCTCCCCCTGGCTTCAAACAGAAGCAGCATGCATTTGTGAGGGCGTTTACTTGTAAACATCTTCATTACCTTAAGGACAAGAATGTTCAATGTTCGAAAGTCTATTTGGAATATGTATGTGAGAGTGTGCATGTGCGTTTGCACACACATGTGTATGCACAGGCATATGTATATTGGTCTTATATTAGTCTATTCTTGTAGCTGTAACAAATTACCAAAAATTGTGCATGTCAAAACACCCCAGATTTATTATTTTACAACTCTGGTGGTTGGAAGTCTGAAGTGAGTCTCAATGGGCTAGAATGAAGGCCCTGGCAGAGTTGCATTCTTTGCTGGAGACTTTGGGCCAGGAACTGTTCTCTTCCCTTCCCCAGCCACTAAAGGTTGGCTGCATTTCTTGCCTGTAGCCAGTATATGCAATCTCGTAATGCATCACTATGGCACCTATGGCACTGACTCTTCTTTCTCTTATTGCCAAATTTAAAGGACCATGTGACTACATTGTTCCACTTGGATAATACACGATAATCTATTTTAATATCAGCTGATTAGTGATTACAATTCTGTTTGCAGCCTTAATGTCTCTCTCCTCCCCTACCAGGTAACATAACATGTTCATTGATTCCAGGGATTGGGGCATAAACATCTTTGGTGGGGGACTTTATTTTGGTAACATAAATATGTATATATATATATATATACATACATATATATTTTTAGTTAAGGATATTAGGGATAAAATTTTTTTAAAATTTTTTTAAAAAATGATAAACTGAAAGTACATTTTTTTTATGAACACACTGAAGAGAAGACTAGGTTGTGAATATCTTGTTAAGAGACTTCTTGGTTACTTGCGTGTCATGTTGAGACAAAAATTATGCAGGTAAACAAATAGAAAGTATAGTATAAATGTCATATAAAAAAGATAGAGCTCATGTTCTTCACATTTTGTGTGAAGGAAAGCCAGAAGAGTTGTCTCTGTGAAATAAATAACAGATGATGTATTTTGAAATGGGACCCAAATCCAGGGTGGGTTAGAACATTGTTACAGACTTTAGAGCTCCTGAAAATTTAAGATCTGTCTAGCATCTGAAAAACGTTACCATTTTCCTTTATATTTCTTACATGTTCAGTGAAATTATAAATTTTTAATTATAACAGACTAATACTACATTACAATACTCACCATCTGCCAGACACTCGTCTATCTGCCTTACATATATTAACCATTTGCTCATCACCAGGGCTGGCTTCATTGGTATCCAGCTATGTAGTCCCAAAGAACCACCACTGAGAAGGGTCCTTATTGAGTTTTATGTAGTTGGTCCTGCTTATTGCACCAAAGCAATGCACTAGATAACATTATTATCAACATCTTGCAGAAAAGAAACTGAGGCACAAAAGCGATAATTTGCCAAGGTTACATGCTGATCTGGAGGAGAGCCAGGATTTGAACTTGAAGAGAATGTGCTCCGAACCACTTTAATCTCCTGCTTCTGTGAAAACAGAGATAATGTTTTCTTAAATGTGTCTTCCTTCCAACCGTCACCCACTGCTACACCATTAACTTTCACTGAGTGCTTGTTGAACTGAATTACAGTTGATGGTCTTTGGTAAAAGCACTCACTTCATTTTTCATCTTATAGAGATGGAAGTTTAAAAAAATCTTGAATCTCTTCCAAGATATTTGTTCAAACAAACCAAATTAAGCTTTTTTCCCTTTGCATAAACATATGTCAAAAAAAAGATTCCCTTGTCAAGGTTCAGTATTTATTATTTATTATTTAGATTTATACAGCAAAATATTCTGGAGAGATTTGCTAAAGCTATGCCAAGCAATATTTCCCAGCTCTCCTAATTTATTCGAAGGAAACTTAAACTTTAGAAAGAGCAGTTTTAGAGAAGCACATTAATACAATGAATCTAAGTGTAATTACATGTATATTCAATAGAGTGAGAAATAGGTAAGCTATGTTCAATAAGAAACCAGAAGCATAGGAAGAACAGTTGAGAGAGTTTGTTGTTATTTTTTAAATAAATTAATATGCATTTTCCAGGGTCTTCTATTTGCTGCATGCTAGGCGGTGTGAGGGGGATTTGGTAATACTTTTATTATAATAATAAAATTACATCCTCATACATCCTCAGGGAGCACAGAGTTCCGTGGCCTGAGGGACCCAGTCATATGGAGGTCTTGGTGGAAAAAGTCTATAGCAAGGTCTGGAAGAGAGGGTACAGTAAGAGTCTGAGGCCAGGATTTGGGCATTTTAATCTTTATTCTACCAACTGATAACATGCGTAACTGTGGGCAGCTGGCAGCCATTTTGTAGCTTTGTTTCACTGTCTGTAAAGTGGGACTAATAATAGGTTTTTACCTACTTTGTGATGTGATGTGAGTACTAAATGGATACATAAATATGAATGCATCTTGAATTTTCTTTAAAAAAGACATGTGGAAGGAAGTATTAAATTAAGGTGTTTTTCTTGGACTGAGTATAGTTCCAAACAAGATATAGGCAATAAAATTATACAATATTGAAAAAGAAGGCTTATTTCACATTAAGCACAACAATATTAGTTTACTCTCTATTTTACTACCTTACATAATTCATAATTGGTTGGCTCAGATAGTTATTAGACCAAAACAAAAAGATTGAAGATGTTAGCAGTGCTAATTTGTTTCAAGGCTTAATTCACTGTTTTATATAACCCCTATTTGGTTGACTCGCATAGTTAATAGAGAATCCAAAACATGAGACTAACTTATTTGATATTTGATTCATTTCATCACTTTATTGGGCATTTTATAAGGTATTGCAAGTAATGCAGAGCTGAATAAGATAAGATGTAGTCTATGTCTTGACAGAGAGCATAGTTTACTGGTAATAACAGGAATAAAATGCGTGCATATGAGACCAAATATATTAAAGTGCTCTAAAATAGCTGCAAAGATTCACAGGCGGAAGTGAACACTTGAAATGGAAAACTATATAACTGACATTCTGGGTTTAAAATAATTTTTGTGGTAAGAAAACACAGTTTAAAATCAAGCAGTGTGGAAGAAATAGAAAGTGTAGGGGAAGGTATTATCATTTGATTGAAAACCTCTGTGATTTTTATAAGCAATAACCAACACTGCTCAGGAGATTGTATGTGTTGATGACTTCTTTTTTCACGGCAGCACTTACTGTGATTTATGAAAACTTGAATTTTTCTCCTGAAAGTTTTATTGTGAAAAGTAATAGCTTTGAAAACACAATCAGTAGATCCAGGTATAAAATAATGTTAGGATAAATACCTACCGGTAACCTGGAGGTTATGATAACAGAAAAAACAAAAGGTCAGCCCGCCTCTAGCTGGTTCAGATCATTTCAAGATCGTATTACAATATTTATAGATTTCAAATAGCAGAGAGAAGATCCCCTGAAGAACACACCCATTTACATGATTGCGACCTTGAATGCTTGTCAAAATTACTCACTGTTTAACTTTACTGGCAGAGCTGAGTGTCTGGGAGTTTGTTAGAGCTGACTCACATTAAGTCCTACTGGCTAGCACAGTAGAGGATTCTGGGCTCCTCCTTAAGACCTAAATAAAACGTTTAACAATGAGAAATTAGCTTTTGGCTGTCAGTATTTTTGAAAAGAAAGTACCACGTGACCAGTGCACCAAGTCTAGAGTGGTTTGGAATATAAGGACTGCCTCGTTTTCTTTTTTTTTTTTTAATGTTGACTTGGCAGTGGTACAGTAAATGGCCTAACAAGGATTTCAGGAACAACTATGCTCCCCTAAGTACTGGATTAGACCTGTGAAGAAATTCCTGAAATTACTCAGGGCCAAAGGCTTTGTTCCTGCAGGCCACCTGCAGCGCGCGGTAATGCCCTTTTACTGTTCTATCAGGGGCCCTGCATGGACTGTCTGACTTGACATTGGACACTCGTAAGAGGAGACAGGCACGCAGAGAGAGTGATTAATGTTAACCCTTCTGCAACGAGCCAGCGGCTTAAGGAATTATTTTCTGCAGCATTCCAGAGATAACTGCCCACCATTTTATCTAGGGAAGTGTTGAGTCATTAAAAATTAGGGCAAATTGTGACATACAAGTGGTTGGTGTTACACAAGGAAGGAAATAAAAAACAAAATGGAAAATGGAGGGTAAACAAGAACACATGTAAGTCTGTAGTCTTTGAGGGATGGTGGGGTTTTCATACTAATGTACAGCAGCTTTTCAGGGTGATA
Source organism: Furipterus horrens (assembly GCF_987537825.1). Lineage (NCBI taxonomy): Eukaryota > Metazoa > Chordata > Mammalia > Chiroptera > Furipteridae > Furipterus > Furipterus horrens. Next base: position 199,897,082 of record NW_028327172.1, on the reverse strand, counting down.
AACTCAAAGGTTTTATACACGTTCTCCTTTCTATTTGGACAAGCTTGCATGAATTCTCTGACAAGGAACCCTTTTAGAAGTTGAATCAAATATACTTGCCAGGTGAAAATATATTTTCTTTAATTTCTACAAATTAACTCTCACTCTATTATCGATGTCTCTATGAATAAAATTATAATATAAGGCATTAAACAAAGTGCATACTTCAAAAATAATTGATTAGAGATGTGTTTAACATTACTGTGTTTGAATCCATTACTGTCTTATATGAAGCCAGTTCTGTTCCAACTTGGCATTCACAATCCACACGAGCATCTTAGCTTCCAAAACATCGTAGCCAAATATCCTCTTCATCATGCTGGGGCTGGGGGCGCGGGCAGATAAGCGACTTCACTTGCGTTCAGAATGCCTGGGCGCTCCATATGGCCTATTTTCCACTGGCAAGTTAGTCCTTAAAATCTTAGGGGATCCTGCTACATATGCATAAGTATTATAAATTAATGTCCTAATGTGTTCGGAGGCCTTAGCTGAACGAATGGCAGGCAAATGAAAAGGAAAAACATATTTTTTAAAGAAACCATAAGCATGTGGTTCTCTCCAGGCACGGGAATGAGGAGCATGAAGAGACCCAAGGACTTGGTCCTTCCTCTCCTGGCATTAGCTCTTAAGAGACACATGGAAAGGAGGCAGTTTCTTGATACCTTAGCTCTCAGAAGTGTCTGTCATCATTCCAGTTAAACACCTTGCCTCAACCTTAACCTATCACCATTTTTCAAGCACATTTTAAAGGTTTTTTTTTCTTGGTGGTTTTAAATAAAAACAGAAAATGCGTTAAGCCACATGGAAGTGATCTATAAGAAGGCTCATTTGGAAGAAAGCGCACACTTGAAAAGCTAGTTCCTGGCTCTGGTGTTGGTAAAGTAGCCCAGGGAGCCCCCAAATCCTCTTTTCTCTCCTCTTCCTCCCTTCTTCCCTCCCTCCCTCCCCTCCCTCTTCCTTTTCCTCCCTCCCTCCTGTCCTTTCTTCCTTCTTGCCTTCTTGTTTTCTTATTTTTCAGATTCCTTCTCTTTATGTGCTCCCTGGCTCTGTAAAGCACTGATCATTTTCTGTTGCAGAACAGTGACTTATTAAATCAAAAGTAATTCAACCAAAGGCTACCAAATAAATAGAGTCTACTGTCGAGGATTTGACTCTCAAATATAGGCTAAACTTTCTTGCAAATCAATTCACCATTCACACATTTAGAGATTTAACAGTTATGGACTGTGGAGCAAAACATCTCTCCTTCCCTTTCTCCATCCCTCTCTCATCCTTTCCTTCCTTTTGGATGTTTGTTTTCAAGTAATACATGGATAAACATAGACTGAATAAAGTCAAGTAACAATGGAATTCTAGTGTTGAAAGACTGCCCTGAATTCACATTACTGTATCACTAATTGATAACCATTATATATAATATAGTATTATATAATTACTGTATATGTAGTTATTGCTACATACTATACAGCATATATAATTACTATACATAATATAACCAATTAGTTACTAAACATTTTGATCATAATTTTTCATTATGATCAAATGGAAACAGAAGGGGTGTGGTCAAGTGGACATAAGTTCAAGTTTTCAAACTTGTTGGGTTTCATTTCTTCACCTGTAAAATGATGTTAACTACTCACGGATTATATGGCTGTTGCATGAAGTAAGAGCCATAAAATATGCTAAATACCTGAAATAGTGTCTGGCTCTTCGAAATGTTTAATAAACTACAGCTAATATCATTATTTTATATTATGCATGTTGAGTAATAATTACTAGTTTTAGTCCATTCTTGGGGGGGGGGTCAGGGTAATCTTTATTTTCTGTCATAGAAACTGGAATGAGGGAAATGAACACTCAAGGTCACAGAGTAAGTCACTGTCATTAGGACTTAAGGGTTTTCAGCTTTGCTGTCTGATTTCAGTCCATTAGGCCACAAAGTCATCCAAACAAACCAGAAAAGAGCATCATCAAAAAGCAAAAGTTAATAAAATCAAAGGATCCTGGAGCAGTGTTGTACTAAAAGCCATCTGCTATCTTTGTCCACATTCTCAACCCTCTTGAAATGTTATTTGTAAAGCTTTAAAAGGCTTGACTGGAAACCTTCAAGTCTTTTTAAAGATACAGTATATCTATTGCTGACTCATGCATGCCCAGTTAAGAATTATAATGTAGATTTTTGAATATACATCAGAGAGATGCCAATATTTTTTATATTGCTAAAGCCCTTAGGCTTTTGCTATAGAGAAGTAAGCTTTATAGATTAACTAAGCAAGTGATTGTTGCTACAGTGGTAGTGGTAATGATAGCCTGACAGAGAGAGAAAGAGACAGAGAGAGAGAGAGAGAGAGAGAGAGAAGGAGGGAGGGAAGGAGAGAGAAGGAATTGTGTTTTTAAATGTGTTTGGAGGAGTGGAGGTAGTTGAACAAAAATATTTGCAACATGTAAATGATAATAAATACTGGTATGCTATTATATCAGTTAATTTTTTGTACTCACTGTTCCTACCAATCTGCTAAAATATCTATGTCATGATCAGGAGGAAAAAATAGATGCAAAATTGCTGTCGTAGCATTTCCACTCGACTTGGTTGCTTGTCTCCCTGCCTTGCTGTGTGGAGTGCTCTATTCTTCCCTCTCTTTTCCTCATTTGAGCTTGGCAGGAAAACTTTCCCTGTACCAGGGTGGGAACCTTGCATGAGCTTACTTAAGCGGCTGATCTCACTCTTCCTTGATGTGGTTTGCGGGACTTTTCTCACCTTTGGCTTCTTACTTCCTAACACCAACGTGTAGATTTGCCTCTCTCATTGTACGTCTGTTATTGTGTTATCCTTTAAAAATAGAATAATAAATATTTAAAATGTAAAGCCTTTTTAATGCCAGTTGCGAGAGCAGATATTTTTATGTGAACTATAAGGAGGGAAAAGAATGGATTTCTCCAAGCTTTACAAAGCCCCAATGAAGCAGAGGGCAAAGTCTCAAGTTACAGAATTCTACTTGTCCTATTTCTGAGGAGCAGAGAAAAAAAAATTTGTAGATATTTTAAGAGATGGCAAAACAGAGAAGCAAACCAAAGTCATCACAAAAGGCTCCCAGTGTAGACCCAGCCATCTGCATATAGTTCACAGAACTCTTCTGTTTATTTATGAGTCCTGGAATGTGGAAAGCCAACTCCTGGCTGTAAAAGGACATACAGTTGCTCTCGTACAATTTCTTTGGCCCTTTTTTCCCCTCCAAAATCAAGAGTTTGCTTTCTCATATCTACGGAAACACTGCCATACCTAAGGACCTGTCTTTTTGAAATTCAGATTTCTTTGATAAAAGATATAAAATGGCAACTAAAAATATACTTGAAATATTGGATTATAGATTTAAACAAATGCAACTGGCCTTGACGTGTATATAGTGAAGTATTGCACCTGCCAAGAAATACTTTAGAAGAGCTTTAATATAGTCCTAAAAAGAAACAATTAAATTGAAGAAACATGAAGTTTCTATAATTTGGTTCTTTTCAAAATAATAATCTTCAATTGAAACAGGCACAGAGGAAGACAATGAAAGAAACCATGTATTTCACCTTAAGACTTAACAATTTGCTTCCTACTAAGATTTTTTTTCCAGAAGTTTTTATGGGCGAAAGTGGTTTCTCAAATTTCATCATGATATAATGAGTTCAAGGAGCTAAATTGTTTTATACATTAAAAAAGGAAATGTCTCTGCCATTCCTTTCTGCCGCTCTGTGCTGTATCTTTCTAGTTAAAAAGAACATTATGTTTTTGCAGGCCAGCAACTTCCTTGATATGATGTTTTAGTTTAATCTATCCAAAACATTACCCTCCAGATATCTTAAGGAAGTTGTTTTTCTGACATGATGTGATTTTATGATCTCTCTGAAACATTTTTAGCCTTAAGCATTTAACACAAACAGATGGGAATAGGTGCTGGGTTGAGTGTTTGACCTCTAAATGCGGGTTTGGAGTTACCTCTCTAATATGTGAAAATATAAAATGGTACTTATATCTAGGAATATAACTATATAAACAAATGCCACACTGAACAGAATCAAGATTCTCTAACTCTAAATTCTCTTTGTATCTGTATAATTTCCAGTGGATCTTGGCTAATATCTGGGGATGGATAGTGTATATACGAAAGACATGTTACTACTCACAAAAAAGTGTGACGCAAGTTTAATAGTCTCTAGAGTTTCCTGTTGCCAGACAGAAAAATCTTTCTATCTATACATTTAAGACATTTACCCCTTGGGGAGGTATCATCATGTAAATCAATTTCCTTTAAGAATGCGGAGCCTAAGAGTTTCATAGAGCCTTGGAGGGAGAAAGACAAGGGCCATTGGCCATGAGTGGACTGGGAGGGTGAGGGGAGAGCTTGATGTGGAAAACAATCATGAAATAATAAAAATGTGCTTTGGTTTTTTGCCTCTGCTTTTAGCAATAATCCCACTTATGTACAATATGTTAAGAAGAGATATAAACCCATTGGAAGCAATTCCTTTAATACAAGACTTGTAATATTTTATATTGTGTTCCGTATTTTATGTTGGGAACCCATAAATAACTTGCCCATGCGTGCTGAGATTTATTGAACACATAGAAACATGTAAATAAAACATATTAAGATCCATGCCATAGAGGACCAATGGTCCTTTTCTCTTTATTCATTCTGATGATAACATATTCCTCTTTTTGAAACACTTTTTACATTTGCAATCATTTCTTCCTCTGTGGGATTTGATTGTTATCTATTTCCCATACCAGATTTTAAGATCTTATAATGGAAGGGACCATGAATATTTATATTCACCACTGTGTGTGTGGCACATATAAGTGTCCCAATAAATGCCTCTTTGAATGGGTGGATGTATGGATGAATGAATGAATAAGTAAGGTTATATATACACTTTGTGTGGAAGATGAGGTTGGAAGGAGAACAGATGGGGAAGGCAGGTTGTGAAGGGTCTGGACTACCATAAGTATTCTCTCGTGCTCCCAGGAGAATTTTAGCGGAACTGTGACACAGTGAGATTGACGAGTCAGCAGACCTCTGTGGAGGAAGGCTGAGGAGGGAGGCTGGAGCACTGAGCACGATGCCTCGTGTACCTGCGTCACTTACGATAACACCTGTTCTATTCATAGTGCCTCTTGCTTCCTGATATTTGTTTACTTATACATTTGTTATTTATCAGCCTCCTCTTTGCCCTCCATGGGAGAAGAGTTAGTGTCTCAATGCTGCAGCCCCAGCAGTTACAACTGCTAGCATAAGGCAGGGCCTCAATGTTTATTAAATAAATAAATGAATGCTTTCTAAGAACGTGCATATAGTTAGGGAGCAACATATAAGTGTCAGCTGAGCTATATATTATATCTTTGTCCCGCCTACCATTTTCCTGAATATTAACCTTTTCAATCTACTTTCCATTTTGGGGGAGTTCTATGACTGTAAATAAAATGAACCAAACTCTTTCACCTTTGTGAGCGTGTGTTTTATTAGACATGAGGCAAACAAACAAACAAAGGCCTATCTGAGCCTCATTTCAAGTCCCCTTGATTTTGTTCTTTAGAGATTTATGATACATTTTGGTTAAAATTGCAATTTACCTTTTCATCAAGACAATAACAGCCTCTTCTTAACAGTACAGGAATCTATTGAAGTGAGTTTACATGGCTGCACGTCTCCTAGTGGCTAATCATTTAGAATCTTTTCAAGCCCTCGGGAAGAAGTCCACAGTGATGATTTCTTGTGGGTCTCTGTGGTAAAAAGTCATAATATCTGGAAGCGAATAGATGATTTTGATCTAAATTATATTTCTTATTAAAAAATCACTGCACTGTAAAATTCTCTTCTCTTCAATGTCCAGGAATTTCCTTAGCTGGAAAGTTGGGAAAATTAGTTTATTTATATATCATAGTTTGTTTTGAGGCTACACTGAGGACAGTTCCCAAACACTGGGTTCTTGTATGTAGCATGTGGGTATATTTATTATCATTTTATAAGTACATATAAGTTAAACAAAGACAGTGTGATCTGAAAAGCAAATGATTTGTGTAAAGTTTTCCTGAGTTTTGTAGTGTTACCAAAAAACAAAAACAAAATCCTCAGTGTATTATTGCATAATTACACTATGTGAATAACAAAAAGTATGATTGTGAATTTGACTTTTTTCTTATATACCTAGCTATAATGATCAGTAAAATAAGCTTTTCAAGTATTTACATTTTAGTCATTTATCTGTCACTGTGGATCCCAGGTATACAATGACTTTCATTGCTTACTTTCTGTTCACACCAGGCCTTTTCAAGTGTTTTTAAAGCCTAAACTTTACATCGTGTCTAAGGTAGGTGCAGAATTGAGGTAATTGGAAAGAAGTTATGGTGACATCTAACCATGTGTCTTTCCCAAACTAAGTATTCACGTAAATTATAGTGTTTACCATATGTGTGCAAATGTATAAATACACAATACACATTTATATCTAGTGCAATATATATGCATGTATTATATATCTTTACATATATTTATCTTTGTTTTAAAAAGAATATGAGCATACTGAATTTGTATATTAATGAAATTAAAAACAAACAAACTTGTTTTTCATTGGTGGAGTATTGAAAAAAGTGAAGATAAATATAATTAATAACTAAGATTCAGTCACTAGATTTGCACTCATCACGGATAAAATGAGGTGGGACTAGCCAGGCCACGTCTTTTCTCTATTTTGAGGAATATCAACATAAGAATCATGGCTGATGTCCCTAAAAATATGTGTATGACCTTGGTTACTGAAGGTACATTTTTGAATGTGAAGGGTGCCCCTCATACCCCCTTTTACTTTTCACCTACTGGGGGGGGGTGGCAATGCCACTAATTTTCAGGAGAGTTTTGTAGATAGTCACTACCTTATCAGCAAAGTCCTTCTGAAGAACTTAAATACTTAAGTGATTTCCCTCAGAGCAGTAATGGTGACTTATGTGGTGCTCTTATTGTGCTATTAGTTTATCTAAGCTAAAGTGCAGTCTACTTAAGTTGAAGGTTTTGTTACACATTGGTCTCCAAAGGTGAAATACTTTGAAAACATACTGGCTTTTTCACCCAGAGGTTAAGCCTTTTCAGGTATTGTATTTGATGGAAATATTTACTTTGAATGTGAGTGTGAGTTACTTATTTTGATGCAACTGTAACTTGGAAAATTTGTGGGATACTTGTTTAATATTTATTCACCTATTACCATTTGTGAAGTTGAAGTTCTCATTCTTTTAGTAAAAGTAATCCAACTTCAAGATACATATTTTTATATGCAAAATTGGTGTGGGATTATGCCACTTCCATTGCATCGTGTTAACACTTGGAAATGCAGGTCTGTGCATTCAAAGGGAAATAATTGTGACTAGGCCGAGCACAGAGGATTTTTAGGGCAGCAAAATTATTTTGTATGATACTTTAATGATGGCTACATGTCGTACGTTTGTCAAAACCCATAGGATGTACAATAGCAAGAGTGAACCCTAAGGCAAACTGTGGTCTTTAGATGATAAGGATGTGTCAGTGTAGGTTCATTGGCTGTGACAAATGTTCCACTTTGGTTTAGGGTGTTGAGGGTGAGGGAGGTTGTGTGTGTCGTGGGGCAGGAGGTGTCTGGGAACTCTGTGCTCTTTCTGCTCAATTCTGCAGTGAACCTGCTCTAAAAATATATATTCTTTTAAAGAGAAAAAAAAAACAGGGCTATGTAAAGACCAAATGGATTGGGATGGTTTACCATCTACGTTCTTTGAATACTAGGAAATTAGAAATTGATTGACTAAACACTATGTAAAAAGTGCTTTAGAAATACTGTAGTTTTAAATTTAAATTTTCATCTTGAAATTATTTTTAAATGATAGTTTAAATAACAGACATAGCATTTATCAACACACTAAATATGCACTTAAATAATGACAGTGACAGAGCTGAATATCTAGAGCTGAGTGGATCAACCTCAGCACTATTGACATTTTGAAACAGAACATTTGTAGGATATTTAGCATCTTCATTATTAGCTATTGTTAGATGAAAATAGTGCCACCCAAGTTGTGGAAATTAAAAATATCTCTAGACATTGCTAAATGTAACCTGCAGGGAAATTGCTCTATGTTGATGATTAATGTTTGGAAGGTAAATGTGCACAACTGTATTTTATTGTTGTTCAAAATACACGATTTGTATAGGCGTGTGCATATGTTTAACCACCTAGGACTGTGTGTAGAGATCAAGTTTTTAAAAGACAAGAGTGCAGAGGTAAACAGAAAATTCTTTAACTTGGTACGTGATTTCCAATGTTACTCTCAGCTTGTGTGCTTTTACCTCTCTTTCCCATCTGGTGGATTGGCAATGGAAGGATCCAGATTTGCACCTTCTTGCTCAATGAATATACAGAAGGACTCCTATCAGTTGTTTCAGGTTTCTGCATTAGGGGCTGATTCAAACTGTGCTTCACACCAGAAGGCTTTAGAATAAACATTTGGCTGAAACGTCTTCACAGGACTCATCCAGCTGTCCTGTGAAGTAACTGTTACCCACACCCGCATGCATTAATGCATGACTCGCCAAAATGTTTATATGCCTTCACGCAGACAAAGGCACAAGGCGGATAGGAATAGTGTGCCGTTAAATGATCACTTTTTTAGCCAACGAAGAAAACTTGGAATTTTTCCATGTATAAGATACATGGTTTAGTGGACCATTATTTTTTAATGAATGATGGACGTTATTAACTCTCATTTGCTAAAAATTGTAATTCTAAATTAATCTTATAATGGATTTTATTAATGCGAAGGAGTTTTAGAAATAACGGTACATTTTTATTTTATTTTGGACAATTACATGATATATTTTACAAAGAATTTTCAAATTTTATTCGATCTCCTTGCCATACCCTCTCACCCACCTTTCCTGTATTGCTTTGTTCATATTTGTTACTAGCATTGCATCTCTGAACCTAGTAACACATCAATGAGAACTTCAAATTTAATGCTATTACTGACAAAGGTAGCATAATACTCTAAAATGATTTTCAAGAGGAAAATGCAAACCTGCTTCTATTTGGCTGCAATTAATATATATATGCCTACTTTGTCTTTAACGAGCAATATTATTTTCACTCCCAATAAAGTATACATCCTGTAAGCACACATTTATGCAATTGTGCAATCATATTACTGTCTTCACAACAAATGCCTTCAAAAATCCTTTTAGTGAATGCACTAGTGGCAATCTGAAATCTTTACTATAATATAAAATTTTGCTGGTAGCTAATTGTTGCAAGTAGCAACTTGAAATACATGTTAAAATGTGAAGTATTCTGTACAAGCAATTGTGTGATTCAGTTAGAAATAGAAAATAGTACTGGTAATATATTATTAGGTAATCTCTGAATAATTATATTTTAATGTATATTTATCATAGTGTTAGCATACTAAATGTTGCTCTTTGAGCATTTTAAAAGATTTCTGTAGCAAAAACATTCCTTTATTTTTTCATGTAATTTATCTTCTTTTCAGACGAGGACAGATACAGAGGTCTGTGTGCCTAAATGAAATTATTTTAAAATATTCTTGACTAAATTAGCCTGGCATAAACCTAACAGTGCTAGCTTTCAGTACAATGGAAGATAAGTACTGCGGTTCAGAGGTCTTTCTTTCCATAGTTCTGCTAAATCATGCGTAAAGTTCAGTTTGTATTCCAACAGCATTTAAGACAGCATAGTTAAGAATCTCTTAACATTTACATTTACAACTTCATTCTCATTCTAACATTTTCTTTATTGATTTTAGGATGTTTTCATGGTAACAGCTTATCAGTAGTTACAGCCAATGACCTAAATATGCAATTAGCATTGTGGATCCTAGCTAGGTGATAAACTGGCCCTCACTATGGAGCTTTGGAAATACTACTTTATTTTCTCAAGATCTCTTCTTATTACTAATTATAAAATGGGAAAGCACGCTACTGAGGGTGAACCCTTTAGACAAAGCATACTAGGCTCTTCAAAGATTTTAAAATGAAGCTGTTTAAACATTCTTTTGCTTTGTTAATAACACTTATTTTCCTTTAACATTCCATTCCTACTAAAACATGTATTCATTTGTAGTTTGTGGGTGGAGAAAATAGCATTGGGACCTGGATGTTTTTATAAGTTATATGGCCATATCAAAACCTGCCGTACAAGAGAGCATGCCTTTCTCAATAAAACTTGGCCTTTTGGCAGTCATGTTCAGAGGACGGAACCCCAGAGACTGTGCCTGGGGAAATCATAGACTTTAATAATAAAAATAAAAAATGTTAGTTCAGCTTTCGTACTTTAGAACTGAGGCAATTTCCTCCAGATCACACAGGTAATGGCACACTTCCTGTCAGGTCACAACAAGGGATTCCTGACTCTCCACGCAGGTAGACCGACTCCAGGGCTTTGTCCATTTTACATTACTTTCAACCTTTTTACCTCTAACTGCCAGAGTTATCATAAGACAGATCTTCAACAAGTTAAAGAGTTCTGTTTTACTAATTGTAGAAAGAAACTTAGACTATGATATGTGTGTGTGTGCATGTATGTATATGAATTAGGTTAGTTTCATATGTGTAAGTTCTGCTTATTCAAAATTAACCAGCCACATAATTTTATTTTACTTTTGAGGGGTTTGATTTTCTGTGTGTAAACTACAATGCTGCTGTTTCTTTTGAGAGATCTGATTCACTAAATTCAAAGCATTGATCATTTTCTCCTGGTAACCTCAGCTCCCACATTGACCTCCTCCTCCTCACGCCCCAAATTCCTGGAGGTCACTGTTCTTCCTTGCTACTTCTTCTTTCACTTCTGTTCTCTGAATCCAAGACAGGAGATGTACCTCATTCTCCAGGAGCACAGATGTGTCTGTGTTAGTCTTGGACCGAGATCTTTTCTTTCTATTTTCAAGTCACAGTTGTTCTCTTGAAAGGTAGCATTCTGTGCGGTCCCTGGTCTTTGTCTACATTACTCTGCCTGTAGCATAATGCCTTTATGTTCTGCAAAAGAACTAGTTTTCCCTTCTTCCTTTGGCTAACCCTTCTCTCCAGATCTTTTACTTTTTTTTTTTTTTTTTGCCAACTGTTTTCTCCAGACACCAGCTATCAACTTTTCTCATATGATCCCGTGTTATCACAAGTACAATTAAATTACACTTTTTTAAAAATTAAAAATAATTTCTTTTGATTGTCACACCTGAGGACATATTTTCTTAATTTTTTTTAGAAAGGGAGGAAAGAGGAAGGGAGAAAGAAATTTTCATGTGAGTGAACCATTGATTGGTTACCTCCTGAATGTGCCTGAACTTAGTCGTGTGCCCTGGCTGGGAATCAAACCTGCAATCTTTTGGTTACAGGATGATGCTCCAACCAAATGAGCCATACTGGCCTGGGCAAATTACACTTTTGGGAGGAGGTGAAGACTTCACCTAAGAATAATTCTTGATGCATAAGCATAGCATTTGTGGGTTGGAGTGCATGGTTTCACCATGTCTCGGTGGGAATGGGCTTTTAAACTGCAAGTTGAGGACTGAGCATTGAGTCTGCTTTGATATTGATTTTCCCTTCGCTCTACCTTCAATTTAGTAACTATTTTTTCCTCATTTTTCTGACAAAGCCATAGGCTATTTGTTCTAGAAATAGCTTTTGGGATAATTTAGTCTCATCTTATTATATATTCTATATGAGAAAACTAGATCCAAAGAGCCTAAGTGATTTGTTCTGAATTCCTTCAGAAATCAGGCTTGTTGTTGTTGCTAGAATTTCTAGCAGTGACCTTTTCTAAGTCTGCACCTTTGCTATATATTTGGTTGTTTAATTAGATTGCCTCCTTTGGCATCGATGGTTGCAGAATGACTTTCTTCTTTCTAAGCTTCTAAAGGACCGACAACTTTGGCAGGGCCCTAGCCTGTAGCTGAGCACTCACCACCCAACACCAAACCACACCCATGCCTATAGCGTGCTTGCTCCCAGTACCCAGGCTTTACCTCCCTGGTAATTCAATGTGGGCTCCATGAGGCCTTCTGGATTTTCTTCAACATCACTGCCACTGTGCTTCAAATAGCATGCTTCTGCTCACTGACTTCCTGCATTGTCTCCAGTTGTCTGCCCAAGGGAAATGTTTTATATATATATATATATATATGGTCTCTATTTTTTATTCATCTCTTTTCTGACTGATGGAGACATTCAAGGTCACCAAGGGACATTTCCGTGGAATTTCTTTATAAAATGACTCTAGGTTTGCTTTTGGACATGTGTAGTCTTGTTTAGGATGAGGAGCATGTTCTTCATGACCTTGAAACTTTTCTTCAGTACTTACTGAGAAAATAAAGTGTGTGTGTGTGTGTGTGTGTGTGTGTGTGTGTGTGTGTGTGTGTTGAAGTACCACACAAGTGATTAAACAATAAGATGTCATTGAAGGGATCCCTTTGAATGCATTACGGCATAATAGGTTAAGTTTAGGCCAAAGAGTTAGAAGTACTTCACTTGGAACTCAGTTTCTCCTATTATTCAATACTAAGTGTGTGACTTTTGGAAAAATACATTAAGTGCCAGAGTCAGAATTCAAACACATTTACTGAGCTCTAAAAAGCTTCATTTTTCACGCACCATGACATAAGACATTCTCTGTTTGAGAGTGTTCATTTAACCTAACTAAAGAGGAGTGTTTGGTTTTCTGCCATAAACAGGAAGGAAAAATGGGCTTTATCTTACCTGAAGGTAAGTGATTCACGACTAATTGAAGATTAAATAATTTAGTATCTCTGAGCTTCAGCTGCCTCAGTTGTAATATTGACATGAAGATAGTTGTATGGCTAAAATAAGACAATGTATGTGAAAGAGGTCTATTAGCAAAAACACTGATAGATCTATTTCCTTACCATCCCTCCATGCCTAGAAACTGCATGAGAGACAGATTTCCATAAGAAATGATTATGTTTTACAAGGCTTGTCCAGAAAGTATCCAGCCGTGCACTATGGAAAATAGACGTTTATTGAAAAAGATACAAGAAACAAGAAACATTGTACATAGGACAATGGTGATTCAGTCCCCTTCAAAGTAGGCAGCTTGGGACCTCACACAATTCTCCCAGTCACCATTAGCTGCTCTCCCATATTTTCCCTGAATCTCAACCATGGTCTGAAATCTCTTCCCTTTCAAAGGTGATTTTAGTTTGGGGAAAAGTCAGAAGTCACAGGGCATTAGGTCTGTACTGTAGGGGGCCCTGAGTCACTTGAGTGATTTGATGTTTTACCAAAAATCTCTGCACAAGACGTGATACATGAGTGGGCATTTTGTAGTGATGTAGCTGCCAATCACCAGTTGCCCATAGCTGCGGGCTTCTGAATCATCTGAATGGTTTTCATGGAGGAATCATCAAGCTGAAAGAAAAAATTGATGCAGATTTGTTGCTCTTCTTGCTCAGTCATTTTAAATGTGATAGCCACACAGTACATGTGCTCACTCAAGGACGTCTACTTCCTCCACTGACTAGTACAGTGAAGACATAAGTGTTCACGTGTGGGCATTCCAGTCCACTCTTTTTGGCTGCCAGGTTACATTGATGTTGCACAAACTGTTCTCATTATATTAACAATGGCTGGAGTTTTTCCAGATAGACCTCGTAGTCTATTCAGCTATTATAACCGGGTAGCTAATAAACAACAGAGATTTATTTCTTATAGGTCTGTAGGTTGGAAGTCTGAGGTCATGGTGCTACCATGGTGAGATGAGGGCTCTCTTATGTGTCACAGATTTTTCATTGTGTCCTCATGTGGCAGAAAGGGAAAGGGAGCTCTGTGGGGTCTCTTTCATCAGTGCACAAATTCCCCATGACCTAATCATTTCCCGTAGGCCACGTCTCCTCACACCAACACCTTAGGTGTTAAAATTTTTAATATGTGATTGGGAAGGATACAAACATTCAGAATATAGCATTGATTTATTGTCAGAATATATTTTTCCTAGGAAAGAGATTGGTTGATGAGAGTAATAGGTAAAATGTACGAAACTGCCCTTTCGTACTCTGCTATTTCATGCTGATTGCTTCAACAATACACCTAAGAATAGTGTTTTCCTGTCTAAAAAAAGTTCTGATGTAAGCATCTCTATTTGTGGCTAGGGAGCCGAGTGTCTTTGTGCCATTTTAGTGTTTCCTAATTTATGAGGCCAAGGCAAAACATATAAAGCACGGGTTAGCAAGTTACAGATTCCCATCAGATTCAATTAAGACCATTTATTTATATGTAAATATATACAGATTCATGTACTATGCAATTTAGGAATGTGTCAAACTCAGGAAACAAAAGGTGGGGGTGTATGCGTGGGAGGTGGGGGTGGTTAGAGGAAGGGAAAGTAATTTTTCCAGGCATGAGACAGTAGCCGACAGTACTAAGGGCTTCAGATACATCACAGAAGAATCTGTCTTTCAGCGATACTACTTCATCTAATCAGCCAGAATCCTAAACTATCTCTTGAGACTCCTTAAAGGAGTCTCAAGTTACTAATATGTTAACCGAAACAGTGGTGGAGTAGAAAACCCTCTTGGTGATCAAATAAGACAGTGCTACTTGATAATCTTTATTGAATCATAATAGTCCTTATGGAAAATCCCTGAAGAAGGAAGAACTTAAAACCTTTGCATATGAAACACTTACTTAGTGATATTGTGCCCTCCAAATTTCAATGCCTTTCTTCCTAGTATTCCAATTGCTCTGGCCTGGGATTGGGGGCAATTCCTAAAAATTGATGTGAAGTGTCAGAACCAAAATTTAAATTCAGGTCAGTCAGTCTCAAAGAAAAAAAAAAATATCCGTTTGAATGTTGATCCAGCCTTGCTGAACAGCAGAATGTTTATTATTTATGCTCTTAATGTTTATCAGTGATGGCAAATGGGTTTCATTCCACCCCTTGCTTCATCAGGATTGATCGGTAATTTAGGCTTCCTGGAGTGCTGCCTTGAGAAGAAGTTGATGGTAGATCCGTGTTCCTCGGGTAGTGACATGACTGATTAGAGACCTGCCTTGGCATGGGATGTGGGGGGAAGCTTGCCAGTATTTGTGATTTCTGGTTTAGAAAGAAAATGTCTAGGAGACTGCTTGGTGAGTGTTAGCTATTTAAGAAATACTTCTCTTCCATTTATTATCTCTTCTTCTAAGTGTAGCACATAACCCTTCTAACAGTGGGCTTCTGCCCCATACTCAGCAATGCCCAGCCGAGAGTCCTGGGAGGCAGAGTGGGTAGTAAGCAGGAAGCTAGATACTGGAAGTGTTCTGTGCATGCCATCATAGCGGCCCCTACGCGGACCCAGTCAAGTGCTATATATTTATATTTATTTTTAATCAGACATGTTAGGATATTCACAAAAGGTGGCATATTTTCTCTGTGAAGTAAGCTGAAGCTATATTTTCTTGTGCATTTATGACCATATCACAGCATGCCTAAGATACCAGGGACAGAAATCCAGGGTAAGGGATGATATATTGTACTCTGCTATTATCATCCCTTGTTTTTCCTCCGTAAAGTTAAAAGTCACTTTAGATGTAAAAGTATAACTACCCAATCAACAAATATTTTGTTATAAACCACTATGTACTCAAAAGTCTATTTTCCTTCTGAGGAGTTATGGAAGAATGGGCCCCTAAAAAACCAGATTAATCAAATTTAAAAGCGAATGTAAATTTAAATCAACCATGGAGCCCTGCTGTACAGCAATTAACATTTCAAGGTAAAATGAAATGTGATGATAATAAATACCAGTTTTATGCAGAACTGGAAACATATTCTGTTTCATGGTGTGTTTGGGCAGAGAATAGAACTTTGAAAGGAAAACCATTATTAATAAACTAGCTTTGACATTTCAAGATATAATTTAAATTTGATGACAATTTCTATTAAAAAAAAATCTCAATTTCCCCACCTCTTATTCTGGATAAGAATTTCTCGATTTTGGCACTTCTGACATTTTGAACTGTATGATTTGTGTCTTTCGGGGCTGCCCTATATATTGTGGAGTGTTTCACAGCATCCCTGGCCTCTACCCACCAGACACCAGTAGCAACTCGCCCCCTCCCTTTCTTGGCAGTTGTGACAACCAAAAATGTCTCCAGATACCAAACACTGATTTGGGCATGAAGAGAACTGGACTACCACTCATTAGTTCTAACGCTCACTGTGTTTTTGTAGTTTCTTATTCTCCCTGAACCAAGTTTCAGCTTAAATAAGTGAGGTTTTTGAATAGTCTTATTCAGTTGTAAAACTCACTGGTTTGATCTTTCTGTCACTTTCTCAAAGAAAAAAAAAAAGAAATAAAGAAAAGAAAGAAAGAAAACAATGTACCAGAGATAGAAAGTCCTTGAGGATGGTCCTTGGGGGTTCGACAGAAAGCATTGTGAAGATATGGGTTAAAATTGTGCAGCAAAAACAAAATTAACGGAGCCATGCATATTCTTTATGAATGTCACCCAGGAGTCTGAAGTTTTATAGTTGTTCTTGGTTACCATGGAAATATGTTTCAAGAAATTGGGAACAGTGGAAAGGACAGTGGAAGGCTGTGGGAAGTGTGGGGCAGTAATACTTTTCCAGGAGCATTAAAGTAAAGAATTCCCTCCTGTGTAATGTGTATTATTTTTAAAGTTCTTTCCAGGGAAAACAAGTATAATTTTTATCTTTCAGATTAGCATCTCTGTGGTTCCAAATTAAGTAACTCACTTAAAATCATGGCCTAGCTGTTGCCTGGGTTCAAGCTTCTTTTCATTTCTTCTGCTCAAGGAATGGACGTTAAGCATTTGCCTCCCGAAGCCAGAAGGCTCATTTGTAATTTTAAGTGTTCACAAAATCTGCTGTTGTGGTATTTCTGGGTCTGCTGACAGGGACGGGGAGCTGCACGTTGCTGAAGTGCCTACGCCCGGGCAGCACTCTTGCGGGATAATGGAGATTCTAATTTAAAGCAGCCCGAGTTAGGAAAAGCACACATAAATCAAAGCTTTCCGAAGACGTTTGATTTGTTATGCTCGAAACAAAATGTCAAGGTGGACCTGCTTCTTCTTCCTTCCTGGTTGCACTTTATTATGTGTCTTAACTCTTATCCCTTCCTAAGACATCAGTGGTCCTTTGTCCCTTTAGTCAGACTCTCCAGCATGTTTGGGCCATGCACACGTGGTGTGACTGTCACTAACACTGTGGCAGGCCGATGGGTGCGGTTGCTTTTTGAAGCGAACTCTTCCTTCCTCCCTGAGGAGAAACCACCTTTCCTGGAAGTGATCCTTAATTACCAGTCAAATGAGCTTCTCCTGAAACCTGGCTCTTTTGTAACCTGCTGCTGCCACCTTACTGTACTGGCATCAAGTCAGGTTATATATCAGTGCCATTTAATGTCATAAAACCTGTTAAATAGGATGATCTTTCGCTCTATGGCATACAGATTATGTTAGTAAATTTAGTAATGCAAGGGGATCAGCACAGACATACAGTCCAGTCCTGCTCTTTTTCTTGTTACGGAGCGAAGGGACAGGTCATTTATTATACATGTATTCACCCTGAATAGGTCACAACCATGAAATTTGAGAATCCTTCATTTGAGGCACTCCAGTCATTTGGGAGATTAAATCTACATTGGGCTTTAATCTGCTGGATGGCCATCGCCATCCGTAAAATGTCGAATCTGTCCGCATTGTTAATGTAAGGGGCACAGTGTCTGGGTAATCATCAGCTGAAGTCGCTGACAAGTAATTTTATTGAAAGTCTAAGTGAGAACTTAACCCTCTTGATTTTTTCCTTTGAACCCATTTCCTTACTTTTGATGGAATGAGGACATTTTTAGAAAATATGATGAGTTCTCTGTTGGTTTTAAACAAACTGTTTCTCACTTTTACATGTAAATTTAGTGTGTGTGAGAGGTTATGCCAAGAAAAAGTAACAGATTACTGAAAAAAAGAAAAGGTGAAGTAATTTTACAAGACTGAATGCACTCTCTTTTTCTACCTTGTGCTAAATTCCTATTTTTATAGTAATTCTTTGGCATATTTACATTTTGTTTTTGAACAGAGAGTTCTTCCCCTACCAGGGATGTTCAGGAGTTGTATTAATCCTTGTTATTGCTCTAACCCACTTTTTATAATAGAATATGTTCTCTCTGTCTTTTAGGCTGAGAACTTAGGCCAGTAAAAGGAAAAGTATAGATTAAATATTGGGCTCCTTCAATAATTCAACATTATAAGATGTTACCGAAACTTAAAAGTCATATATTAAAACTGGAATCCATATTCTGCAGTTGTCATGCCAATATACGCTTGATCACAAATTTTAATATTTATAAAATATCACAATTTCACACACACACACACACACACACACACACACATATATATATATATATAAATGCTTAAGGAAGTATATCACTGAAGTGAATTGTAGGTCATTTTACAAGTACTCACTGTACTTTGATATATATATATATATATATATATATATATATATATATATATATATATATATACCAGTATAAACCAGGAATATAATTAAGATGAAACAGATGTGTATATATATATGGTTTAGTGAAAATATTCATTTTATGACTTTCAAATCCACATTTTACCATTAGAAGTAAAGATAATTAGACTTACTTTCCGAAAAAAAAAAATTCCTGTAATATTTGATCTTGAAATTTTGTAATTAGCTCTTTACTTTAAATACTTTTGAATTTCTTTTAAATCTTCAAATGACTCCCCTTTTTCAGGCATTTCAATGATCAGGAAACAGCATGGTGGTGAGTCAGTGGAAGGTTGAAATACTTAATGAAATACTTTCTGAAATTAGAAAACATGGTTAATGGTGATGTTTGAATGAAACCTTTTCAAACCCGCTGTCAAAACACAACTTTTTTTCTCCTCTTGTTTGAATCTCACGGCAACCTTATTACCTTTTACAGTGACTTCCTTTCTGGGGTGTGTTTTCTGAACGTCTTTCACTTAATGGCATATTTTAGAAATCAAATTTTGCTGTCTGCTTCAGATCAGTGATGCTGTAGAAACCTAACTGCTTTAGACTGTCTGGATGCTGTTTTCACTAGGTCATTAGCATTATTATTGAGGCTGACACAAGGAAGTCCTCTCTCCTCACTCAGTTGTCTCCCCTCACCCAGAGAATCTTATTTATTAAAGACCACAACCCCTTCACCTTTATAAAGGATGTGGTTTCACAAAGTGAACTTTTTATGCAGAGCTGTTTTCCATTATAATTTTAGTTTCTGTCTGTCTACAGTGCTTCCTGAAAGACTTACAAGGTATCTTTGTGTCAGCGAAGCATGCCTGGGTTATGAATAGGTGTTCTCAGGATCTTCTTCTTTTTTTTAGCACATCGGGGCTGGAGCCCAGGCGCCTCCTTTCAGAGATGAGAGGGAACTGAAACTCAGGTTGTTGGGCTGAGTAGCATCACATAACGAACTGATTGTGAATACCCTCACACTTCAAGTGTGTTTTTCCTCTTCCCCATCCTGCTATGTCACCAGTCTTATCTTTGTTAGAACTATATTTCCCAACCCTGTATTTATATTAGCTCTTTTGTTCTGGATCATTTCTCCTCTGTTTATGTTGAATACAGATCTCAGTCTTCTGTGTTGTCCCATGATTCATTGGGGCTAGACTCTGCCATGAACAATGCAGTTCATTATAATAGTAGCATTATTACTTTTATAAAAACGATACTTATTTGGGTACCAATATAAAATGATAGAGAATTAAGTGAAGAAAATGCTAAAAATAAACAAATGACACCAATCACTCAAACCCATGTTTAATATTTTGGGAAATACACCTTAAATCATATTTCTGTGCAATGATTTATTTGTTCAATTATATATGAATTTTTGCTTGCATTCAGTTATACCAAAATATTTCACCAATAATGCCTGAGGTTGCCATGACCTATGGCACAGTTAATACAGATCTTTGTCAATTAAAAAAACTTTACCACCGTAATCTACATGAAAAAGTCTGTTTTTTCCATAGCTGAGCAAAATCCTTTAAATAACCTTTTCATATCTTTTGTCTTCCAGTTGGTACTAGCTTATTTGCAAAATCTCTTATCTATGTAATATTTTGGGAATATTTTTCTTAGGGTTTTTTTTGAATTCCAACTTGCTATGTCTTTTTTTTTTTTTTTTCTCTGTGTGTGTGTTTTTAAATATCTTTCGATACCGTAAGTTTTCCTTTGTAGTGAAGATAAACTTATTCTAAGTCATGCAAGTAATTAATTATTGGAACTGTATTCAGAGGTGGGCTTATAGGTAAGCAGGTTAATAGGAAATAATAGCATACATTAAAAAAATCACTCTGCAGAAGTAAGAAATATTGCTAATATCTCTGTAGCAAAGACAGGGCCTTTTATTAGGCAAGAGTAGCAAAAGCCCAGGTATATAACCAGGCTGATTATCTGCTTACTGATTTCCTGCCATTGGGTTAGCATCCCTTGGGCATTCAGTTCTTCATCTTGTTTTTTTTGCTGACACTCCACAGGAAGCTGAGTGATTTTTTTTGTTTGTTTTTACTTTAAGTGTGTCCTGTGTAAGTGTAATTTCTGAGCTGAACATACATTCCGGCACTGAATTCTTCTAACTTGCCATGTACCATTTTATCATTGAATTGGGGGAACAAGATCATTTGCCTGGAGGAATTCTGCATTGTCTGAAGGATGGTTGCCACAGATAAGCAGCTAAGTTCGCTGGACACTGTTGATGTTCTCTGCCTTTCATATTGAACCTTGCAGCTTGTGACTGTTATGCTTTCTACAGACATTTTTTCTTTCTTTTTTTAGTCTTTATGTTGCTTCTCTTGTTGTAGTGAAGTTGTTTATTTTCTTTTTAATGTAGTGCATTCTTTTTTTTTTACAATTTGCCTACTGAGAACTCTGTAGTTTTCATCTTTAGCTCTTTCAAAAGCCAATGAAAAAAATTAAATGTTAGGTCACAAAGACATGAAGGGTAAATTTGTAATAATGACTCAGCATTTAAAGGATTTCATCAACTTTTTAATAACAATGAAGTGATCACACTGACATCTGTTGAAGCCAATAAATCTGTCTAGTATTTGTATAGAGCCCTCTTGAGTGTGCTTTTAAATTCATCCCCCTGTATGTACAGTGGAAAGGGTGCTGATTCTATACAGGGCAAATAAATCTTTCTTAGGAAAGGGAAAATTTTGATAATGGAAAAGAAACTAGAAGTCAGCAGGGTTTTACTTCTAAGAGATGGAAGAAGTACTGAGTGAAGCTCACTGAGAAGTAAGAGAAACAAATCTCAATGAGTTGGTACTTTGAACACAAATCCAAAAAACCAATAAAAAGTTAACGTTTTATGAGATGTGATGGAAGCTGGGACTCTTTTACATCCCTTAGAGGTTAAATACTAAAATCAGTGAGGGAAATGAGAATTGGCGTTTGTTGGAGAATCTGTCATGTGTATTAGATTCTTTTCAGTCATAAACACCAAGAAGGCATTCAATTCCCAGAACTCTAATAAAAGGTGGCTCTCACTAATCCCATTTTGCAGATGGGGAAATTTGCGGGCGGATCTGAGGGCAAATACGTTATGATGTGTTTAGTTAGTAGTGATACCACATCTCTCTGGTTGCAAATGCATGCCCTTTGTGTCTCCAGTGAGGGTCTTAGAAAGAACATTTCTTAAGGGAACAGATGATTCGATGAATCCTCTGATTGTTAAAACACTGTCCACAAAACAGGAAAAAACCTCGTTGAGCTACCCTGAGAGAGTTGAGCAGAGGGAACATGGATAGGTGTAAATGAATGACAATGTAGTGTTTTCTTGTATTAGTATTGGTATCACCCACTGGAAAGTTTCAGGTTAATTCCTGAAGTGTGCTTGTCTATGAGTTGTAAGTTTGAGATTGTGCATTATGCCTTACGTATGTCGGCAGCCTGTGTGAACTGGCACATGCAGTTCCAATGTTCTGCTTATCTGCTCAGGAGCATTTCTTCCCAAGTGATTTTCTTACTCAGTCTGCCCCAGACCCCAAACCAACACCATAGGCTCTTTTTTCAATGTTCAAATTGAAAGATGGTAAAATATGTATTGATTTTTTATGTAAAAATATATATGAATATACTAGGATTTTAAAAAATCTTTCAAAATTTAACATATGAATCTTTCACAGCATTCTATGCAGGCTGATTTCAGTTTTGATCATTAGGTTCTAGGCTAATGGAGGAAAGAAGCATCACATATGTAGTTTTAAGAACTACACCCAGTATATTGTTATCTGCTTTTGAATTGAACCATTTGATGCTATTTCAATAGAACAATTTTCTGTATCAAACTTTTTAAAAAACCTCTTATGACATACATATTTTACAGTGTATTAAACATACTGGGTTTTGATAGACTTCTGGAGTTTGTGGCTAGAAGATCTTAATTTCTGATTATTAAAAACATTGCAGGATAGAGGTTGATTTTGATTCACAAGTTGTCCACTAAATCAGTTGTATGACATGCCAGCGCTGCCTTATACACTTAAAATGTTGTTCTTTGAATGTGAGCATGACACTTCTAATGAGTCAAAAGCAGTATTACAGGATCTTGAGTTGTTTTTCCCGTAGAGATAATTACTTTCCTCTGATTCACCCTACTCTCTTGGTTCTGATTCCCTAGTGATATACTGCATGCAGGTATAACATGACTCACCAGCTTAGATTCATGTAGTAGTGGATCCGAGCAATCAATACATGTATGATATTTTCATCTGTATGTTATGTTATAATATCCATTTGAGCAAGAGACCTATAGATTCATATGATAATGTAAAAGACTACAAAATGAAAAAAAGAAAAAAGATTATTGCTTTATGCTCTGTAGCCCTTATTTTATTACCTACCAGTTGAAGGACTTAGAATAAATTCTACACATTTATGATTCATAAGTTCAATGTAGTTAAATTAATGAATTAATTTTCACATATTAATTCCTCACACAGTACTGTATTTTAAAATATTTTCAGGAAATTTTGTTTTTGTTGTTTATGAAATAAACTTAATATTATGACTATGTGCATATGTGTAATAAACATTACAGGATATATTTATAGTTGATATATTTTTGATGGTAGAAAATGATCCTATTTCAGTAAGCCAGAGGTTATGTCTAAGTTACATAGAAGTAGAGTATTTTGTTTGGTTTTTACTTGACATCTTTTTGTGTTTTTTTTTTTTTCAGAGTTAAACTTCTGATTTATTTTGTCCCTTATCGTTTCACATTTTAAGTTATGTTATGTATACATGTTAAGCATGGATAAATATAATCCTTTTAAGGGGCATGAAGGAGTCTTCTTGTCTAGCTTCTAGTAAAGCGAAAAAGGCCCATGGCAATGAGAACCTTTAAGCCTTCACTTCATGGTTGAAGAAGCTGAGGTTGAATCAATGTTGTCTGTAAGTTCACTTCCTATGTCCGCTAAATTCCAGTCCTTGGCCTTCCAGCCAATCCATAATTCATTTCTTTAAACTGGAAAATAACTAATAATAAGGTGTTGATGATGATTAGCCTTTAAACCCAGAGGAAATTCCTAGTGGTGATGCAAGCCAAAAATTGTTCTTTGCTCTCCAGGAATTTCAGAGAGAAACGCCAACAGTGTGAAATTCTCTGTAGCTCAACATATTTCCTTTATAAGACCCAGGATTGCCAGAATCATGTTATTCTCCCCACAGAGAATTTTCTTGCCACCAGCAATCTACACCTCACAATGTATAAAATCATGCTGAGGAATTGGGTGAACTCTATTCATATAAGCAGACGCATTTATATAAGCAGGCCTGGCCATTGTGAAATGTAGAAATCTATCTCTGAAGTAGTCCTTCTTTGAAGTGTATACACACCGAGATATCATAGAATTATATTTCAGATTTGATAGTAGCTTTTGTCCAGTGTTTTTATCAAGATGATATCTTCTGTCAATTGCAAATATCCTTTAGGGTTTGCTGCCTCTGCTGAATCTTTAGTTATTGCAGGTTTTAAATAAATACACAGAGAAAAATCTTGCCTTTTGCTTTCTTTTCTCAGTAGCTTCTCTGAACTAAACAACAAAAGGGTCATAAGTGAGATCAGGTGGAGCATCAGTTGATTTAGTCTTTCTTATAAGAAATGAAAATATTGGTTCTCTTGACATTCTGATGTCTGCAACACTAACATTTTGAAAGGTTTAATATGGTACCATGAGGCTGATTTACTGTAGCTCTGATCCACATGATTGTGGAAACATAATTTTGATCATGAGAATTTACTGCCCACAGTGAGTTAAAGGAATGAAAAAGAAATGATTTTCTGGTCCTATACAAGAGACAAATACTAAAGTAAAGTAAATTCTTTCCCATTTATTAAAACCAGTTAAGGGAGATTTTTGTGGCACAAAAGCTTTAACATTACCAATAAATGTCTTCCTTTGCAATTTCAAAATATGAAGTTTATATGCCTTCTGGGATCATAGTGCCACTAAGGGAAATTGGACTTTTGCCAGATGGTTATGGAATAAATTCTCCTTGCTTCAAAATTGTATGGAATGAAGAAGATATTATATTGGTTTCCTACCCGGAAAACGATGCTTCATTCCTTATGCACTTGGTTATTATTTATTTGGAAACCCCAGCCCGCCATATGTGGCTCTAATACAGTGGTTCTCAGTCAAAGATTGTTACACCCCCAGGGGAACATTTACCAATGTCTGGAGACCTTTTTGGCGGTCACAACCAAAGGTGGTGAATTGGTATCCAGTGGGTGGAGGGCATGAATACTATTAAGTGTCTCATGGCGCACAGATAGGTTCCTGGAACAAACAGTTATCCAGCCCGAAGTGTGAGTAGTATCTAGACTGAGAACCCCTACTCTAATCTTTATTACATTGTAATGTAATCATTTATTTCCACGTGTCTCAGTCTTACTGGCTTATAAGATTTTTACTGGGCAAGAACTAGTCTTCTGCCTTCTGAAGTGTCCTCAGTGTGATAGATGGCCCAGGTATATTGTGTGTTGAATGACTCAAGGGTAAGTCTGATTGTCATTGTTATGTGTAGATTTTTTCTCTATATACTCATCAGTGAGATATGGAAATTATTGTTTAAACGTTTACACTGACATTAGGCACACAAAAGTCACACAGACCTTAAGTGTACAGGTTAATAAATCATTGGAAAATGAACATATCCATATACCTACCTCATGGACCGTCATGTAAATGTTGTAAGCAACCCATGAACAATATGTTTCACAAACACCACTTCCTACCTCTGCTCCACTGGTTCCTGCCATCTTCACTTCTAAGAATAAACACATCGTGTTTAGGAGATTTATCCAAGTTGTGTGTAGCTAGCTGTAAGATTTCCGTTTTCGCTGCTGAATAGTATTTTACTGGATCAACATGCCACATTTTTATTCATTTAATTGTTGGTGGATATTTTGGTTGTTTCCAGTATTAATCCAGTACGGTTACTGTGAGTATAAATGTTCTCATGTATGTCTTTTGTGGTGTATATCCTCATATTTCACATTTTTTGGGAGTATATACTGGAAAGTGAAGTTATTAGATCATAAGGAAATGCATCTGTTCAACTTTAAATATGAGAGATATGATTATACTAAAATATGGGCAAAATATTCTCCCCCCCCCCACAACATAGGTATAGTTTATCAGGAATCTGTTGCTACTTGCAACAAATATAACTTCTTGTTCTGGCCAGACGGATCAGTGGATTAGTACATCATACTATACACCCAAAGGGTTGTGGATTTGATCTCTAATCAGTACATTTACCTAGGTTGCAAGTTCAATCACTAGTTGGGATGCATACGAGAAGCAAAGATGTTTCTCATATTTCTCTTCCCTTCTCCCGAACACTTCTGTCTCATCAGTGAAAACATATCCTTCGGTGAAGATTAAAAAAAAAAAAAAAAAAACAACTTTAACATCAGTGACTGAGGAAGAAATTTAATTACATAAGAGGCTCAAGTTTTGTTTTATTATCTTCATAGGCTCTTATTGTTCTAAGTTTTTCTGATTCTGTTCTGATAACATGGACTTTGTTGCCATGACTGAATTTCACAACAGTTAATATTCAAAAGGGACATTTATTTTATTATTTGATTTATGTCACTCACCCCTCTCTGCAATACAAACATCTCTGCTATGTTCAATTTCCTTATTGATATTCTATTTTGAAACTTTTTGTCCATATGTGTATCTATTTTTCCCCTCATTTTTCTTATTCAGGTCATCTTTATTTTATATCATCATGGTAGTTTCTTATCCAATTGAATACTGTGCCTCTACAGCCACACATTATTAGTATGTGATATCTGTTTGGGCATAAGTGTGTGATTTCATAGCTATTTAATAGTGGGGCTTGGACTAGAACTTGAAGATTTGGACTCATAGTCACAGGCTCCCTTCAAATAAGAATTGTGTATTAAGTAAAAAGATATGAAAATGACAGAAAGGAATTATAAAATGTCCTAGAGCATGCTGTAGATCACTATAATCTCTGGTAGCTAGAAAAAGACTTAATACAGTAAAAAATATGTCTTTTTCATATAGGCATCCTATAGGTACAAAGATTTGAGTGACTATAGGTACAAAACGTTTTCAGGTTTAAAGAATGCACATACGCACACACACTTAACTTATTGATACCAGAGGAAGGAATTCTAAAAGAAATACAGAACTACAAAAATGATTTTTGTTTTTTGTTTTGACGAGTGCATGTGTGTGAGCATGTATGTACATGGAGAAGGGTGGTCGTCGTCGTCGGCAGCTGTCCGTCTCGAGAGACGATGGTGTAGCTTCCTAAGAGTCCATCTGCACCGCCGAAAATGGCTGTGCAGTCCGACTCGGGAGTGACACGGTATCTGTCTCCTCCCGTGTTGAATCGACATCTTGCGATGACGCTGAAGCTACAGAGCCTGGGCAGGGTAATATGGAGGGTCTGCTGTTGCCCATGCAGCAGACCCCCCCTCTCTTCGCAGCTGAAGGGTCCAAGGGAAAGACGGAGTCAATACAGCTTGGCTTCAGGTGCGCCACAGGAGTTGCCGGTGTTGACTACAACGTCAAACCGCCTTAGGGACTCCGGCTCCGGATTTTCTGTCGGGGTTTACTCCCCTAGCCTTTCCCCTGAAGAGGTATGCCGCAAGGCAGTGGAGGTTTTTTGGAGTCAGAGTTTTCCTTCTCTGATATGCCCTGACTGGAAGATCGAACCAGCGACACTTAGCTCGCAGGCCGACGCTCAATCCACTGAGCTAAACCAGCCAGGGCCCACATGGAGAAGGGTGGTAGTGGTGATGATAAAGTACAATAGGATTGCATACTGAGAGGTTTTCTTTCCTTTTTTTTTTTTTTTTTTTTAAATGACTGATGTTAACACATATCTACTCAAACATTAGCTCCCATCGTGATGGAGTCTGAAGGGAATCAACAAAATCAAATTCACGAAGAAAAATGGGAAGAAACCTAAGAAGAAAGTAGAAAAATCATTAAAAAATTTTCCTATTATTTGAGTACTTGTCTTTTTCCTTTTAATATCAAGTCAACTAACAATTTAATATTTGCCACTGCTTTTAGCCTAGAATACAGATAGGAAATAAAATCTATTCTCAAATGCCAACTTTCTTCACTTGGTGACATTACAGGGAATGCTATTTTGAGAACACATCTGAGGCCAAGTGCAGATTTATTGAGAAGGAGTGGAAGCGGTCATGCCAAGTATGTGCCACCTTGCTGGAGACGAAGGAGCCTAGCACTTCAGTTTCATTCTTACCATTTCGACGTGGGTTTCTCATGGGCTTCTCACACTGAGCAAATTCAGAAAGGAGCCCCCGGTCCTTTCCAA
Source organism: Furipterus horrens (assembly GCF_987537825.1). NCBI lineage: Eukaryota > Metazoa > Chordata > Mammalia > Chiroptera > Furipteridae > Furipterus > Furipterus horrens. The sequence goes on along the minus strand of NW_028327172.1, from coordinate 199,869,113 downwards.
GGCTGTGTCTCTGACGCCTTTTTCATCTCATTGTAAGGGACCCCTATCCGTTCCACCTTTCACTGTAACTGGGAGTCACCGCTGCCAGCTCTTCTTTTCTTATCCGCCCTTGGATTAATCTCCAAGTCCTACAGAATTTACCTCTCAGGATGATCCCCAAACCATCCTTGCTCTACATTTTTTCCTGCGTCCGCCCCAGTTCCAACCTCCATTGCCTGCTTTCTGTACTGCTGTCAAAGTGTCCATGAGGATTTTCCTACAGTTACGTGCATTTTCAATTTAATTCATAATCGAAACAGGAGCCTGGATAATCTTAACATACAAATCTGGGTACATACACCTCTTTCCTGGAGCAAGTCCTCAGAAATTTTCCTTTGCTCGTAGGATGAAGATGAAAATCTGTAACATGGTCTACAAGGCCAGGCGTGGTTTGACCTGCAGCTATTTCCCAGCATTGCTCTTCAGAAAAATCAGTTTGCGTCATCCCCATCGTCTGCTCAGGTTTTGAGCAAAGCTAGCTTTCCTCTCTCTCAGATTGTTCAAACATGCTATGCTCTCTCCCTGCAAATCTCCTCACATTCACATAATTTAGCTTGAAATTTCTCCCTTCCCTTTCCAATCTCAGCTTAAATGCCAGGGAAGCTTTCCCTGATATCTCAACTGAGGTTAATTTTCCCAGGTACATACACAGACATTTTCTTGCAGTCTTTATTCCACTTCATACAATTGCAATTAAAGTCTGATCTGCTTCTTTATTGCATGTCACTATTAGTCTCCTATTGCTGCTGTACAAAATGACTACCAATGTAGTGACTTAAAACGCTACAGACGTATTGTTTTACAGCTCTGTAGGTCAGAAGTGGTGTCCTGACTGGTTTGGCTCAGTGGATTGAGCGTCGGCCTGCAAGCTAAGTGTCGCTGGTTCGATCTTCCAGTCAGGGCACATCAGAGAAGGAAAACTCTGACTCCAAAAAACCTCCGCTGCCTTGCGGCATACCTCTTCAGGGGAAAGGCTAAGGGAGTAAACCCCGACAGAAAATCCGGAGCCGGAGTCCCTAAGGCGGTTTGACGTTGTAGTCAACACCGGCAACTCCTGTGGCGCACCTGAAGCCAAGCTGTATTGACTCCGTCTTTCCCTTGGACCCTTCAGCTGCGAAGAGAGGGGGGGTCTGCTGCATGGGCAACAGCAGACCCTCCATATCACCCTGCCCAGGCTCTGTAGCTTCAGCTTCACTGGAGAGGACACTCCAGCGTCATCGCAAGATGTCGATTCAACACGGGAGGAGACAGATACCGTGTCACTCCCAAGTCGGACTGCACAGCCATTCTCGGCGGTGCAGATAGACTCTTAAGAAGCTACACCATCGTCTCTCGAGACAGATGGCTGCCGACGAGGTCAGAAGTCCAGTCCAGAATGTGTCTCATGGGGCTGAAACTGAGGTGGAGGCAAGAATGTGTTTCTTCCTAAAAGCTCTAGGGAAGGCGCCTTTTTTTTATTTTTTGCTTTTTCAGGTTCTAGAGGCTGCCTGCGTTCTTTGTTGTGGGCCCCTCCCACCTTCAGCACCAATAACAGCCATCTCAAGAGGTCAATGTCATCTCCTGATGACACCTCTCTGGTTGTGATAATTCTGCCATCCTCTTTTCCACTTAAGGGCCCATACGATTACCCTGCTTGATTAGAAAACTTAACTCCACCGGCAACGTCAGTTCCCCTTGACAGCTAACATCACAGGTACCAGGCATTAGAGCATGAGCATCGTGGGGACTGCTTTCTGCCTCCAAAAAGGTCTATCTCAACAGTAAACTTTAAGCTCCCTGAGGGCAGGGACTATACTTTCCTTGTGTAATGGTAGGTCTCCAACACCTAGCATACTGCTCAGGACAGCATAGCATTTTATACATATCTGACGGTGAAAGAATGAATTAATAAAGTACAATCATTGTCAGTTATCAGTGGCAATAGTGACAGGTAGTGAGTCTCAGGGTGCGAAACAGGCAGCCTACTGACTACGATGCATCCAGTTATTACAGAAGGGTATAGATTAATTGTTTGAACCGCTTTATTCAAGTTATCTCATAACCTTTGGGAATTAAAAAACAAGTTCTGCGTTATAGTTTGGAATGCTTGCTAGTTCTCTCCAACCCCCACCGGAATGAATTTCATAATTATGTATTCTGAACAGGAATATCAACATAAATGTGCTTTCCTAAAGCATGCAGCTGCTATCACCAAGGCTGACTGTAACTCAGACATATGCTGGGTAGAAGCAGATAAGTTTGGAATTAGTTGTGATAGGTAATCCACAAAATAGCGAGACTGCATGCCAGTAATCAAGAATTCACTGTAATTACTTTAATCTGTAATCGGCTCAACACAGTGCATGAAAGACTGGCAGAGGAATTCTGCAACCAGAGAGGAAGTTGGTTAATTATTCCCAAACCATCTCTTTGTTCCCGTATTGATTTTGAATTATATGACCTTTTCATTCATTTGTTTGTATATTTATTTCCTCAGTAGAATGTGTTAATTATAGTAGGAGCATATTAATTACACTAGAGACAAAACCAATAAAACACGCTCCCTCACCCCTCCAAAAAGAGACGGACATACAAATAAACTCGTAAATGCAGTATTAATTCTCTTCCTTCATTGAAAATAGAGGAAGTTGGAGACTCAAAGTTAATAAACAGTTACTGTGAGAAAGTTCTTTAAATTTTATATTAGAAAACAACTCATTGGAAAACACACCCACAAATTCATACACATGCGTCATGTAGTTGCCCAAGGAGCCGGCTTCGGTTAGTAAGGAAAATAATGAGGTCTAATTGTTTTTTTTTTTTTTGTTCTTGAATCCATAAGCTATAGGCTCTATACTAAACTTAAATGGGTGACAGACTATTTATTGCACAGTAAATTCAATCTTTAGAAATTAGGTCTTTTCATTCTTCTGAATCAATCGTCTTAGACTGTGAATGAAAAAGTTTGCATTTGTCAAGTTTGGCTGAGGTAATTCCTGAGGCTCTTCCACCTTCTTTACCAAGATACTGTGGCTTCGTCCAAGTGAACGTGTGCAAAAATTTTTACAGACTGGATTAGGGGTAAAGTCTTTCAGAATGGTGTTTAATATGGATAAAGGGAGATTTTCAAAAGCAATGTGTAAGCCCAGAATGAGGGAGAGAAACTGTGAAAGCAACATGCATGAAAAAAAAGGCTTCAAGGATTTCAGATGATTATAAGTTTACCATAAGTTAGCACTGACAGCAGCTTTCACAACAAAATGAGCTCATATGATTTTAGAGTGCTTGGTTAAGATTATAGTTCTTGGAAAATAGGAACCAATAAATAAGAACCATACTGGGGAGACCCTGCTGATTGTATTGTTGTTGGAGGAGGTCATTTAGAAGATGTGACTGTAAGGTGGACCCTGGCAATTGGGGCTCCTCTCCTCTCCCCTGTTCTTGGAATGCACATTTTGCCTACTGTTCTTACAGCGGGAACCATTGGCAAGGAGATAGCCTCAAGAGACCATCGGGACGGTGTATGTGACTGAACCCAGGTAAGGCCTCTGTATAAACTTTTAAGATTTTGGCTGAAAGGTGACCTACTTGTGTTGAGGCCTCCCAAAACAAACCTCATGTGTAAGCACCCTTGCTTTATGGGGTGGCCTGCCTCTTTCTTTGACCTTTCCTTGCCTTCCGTGTCTGGTGGGAGCGGGGGACAGTTTTATATATCACCCAGGAAGCTCCTGTGGTCTCAAGCCAACACTTGTGCTTGTTTTTAGTCATCTCGGGTAGCAAGTGACATAATACATTCAAAAACTAGAATCATTTTTAAGAGGTCATGATGGTAAAAGGACCAGGCAAAGAAAGGTTAAAGATATTCATAATGTTTGACTTGGGAAATATAAGACTTGGGATGTTTATAAGACTTCATTTTAAAATTTCAAACATTTGAAGATTTATCATGTTTAGGAGGAATTTGGTTGTAGTGCTCAGGAGAATAATGGAAAGTTACAGGAAGAGCAGTTTCTGATCAGTATTAAAACATCCAAATAGGGCATATTCACAAAATGAAATGGCATCCTGGTGAGCAGTGAGTACCCCTCCCTTAGGGATCTTGAACAGTGGCTGGACTATCATTTTGTAGACCATGACTTACAGAGCAGAAGATTTGAGCATCTGAGCAATGGTTGCTTTAACTATAGTAAACATCAACTTGTAATCTTATAGCGCGGGAATAGTTCATGAGACAATCACCAAAGGTAAACAGTAATTTATAAATACTCTTAATGACTTACAATGGCATTGTATTTTTCAGGAAAATGAGCTTAGACAACTTAATAAAAAATAACTGATAGAAATGTACATAAATCTGTCTTTCCAACATTGCCAGTATTTTCTCTGGTGGTCAAGTCTTAAGGTAGGTATCAGCTGATGTGGTTGACATACTTGTAGAACATACTGTCTGAAAACTGTATTTTTTTGACACGGATCACATTTGCATGGAAAGAGTATCACATCCTGAAGAGAAGTTTGGCACTCAGATGACTAACAGAATACCAGGTCCACTCCATGAGTCTCAGTCACATTCGGGAGCACATATTCATGGGGTGGGACATTGGACAACATCTTGCACACATTCTGATGGCCTTCTGTGCCTCCACCCCTCTAACTTATGTAGTTAAAAGTCCCACTTGTTAAGGGAACATGATATGACTCCACTCTTGTCTTTTTAGAGCTTTGTTATGAGCTATAATCTTGAGCTATTTCTGCTCCATATCACATGGTTTTTTCTAGTCCCTTCCATTATCCTCACTGCCTTACTTGGTAAAATGAATGGAGCTGGTGTTTCCATGTAAAGTACATCACGATGTTTAACTTAATGTGTTTATGTGCTGGTAGTGAGGGGTAGTTTGAGAAGTTTAATTTCACTTATTACCTAACAGGTTTACTTATTACCCAACAAATCTACATCATTTCACCAAATTCTCTAAGCTTTCCCAAGAAAGACGCGTTATCATTAACATCGTACACTTAACGTCAGTGTTAGCTTACACTGAGAAAGTCTGAGGTCTGTTTGACCCCAGAGTTCGCATGCTTCTCACAACACACTCCTGCCTCCCTTATTTGACTTAGACATTTTAATAGAGGCATTTTTAGGCACATTATTATAGTGTGAGGGCAAATTTAATCCAGTTTCTAACTCTTCTGTTCAGTTTCTAAGTTTGCATTTCTGTGCAGTGAAGTGAATGGCTATTTTGCTTCCACAGTTTTTCTGGGCAGTCACTAGCTTTCTAGCCATAACCATAAAAGGAAAATGCTTTCCACAAATAGTATCTTTGGCAAAAAGTGTATTTTCTTTTGATGTATTTTTACTTCTTTCTCCGAAATCCTTACATGGTAAACTGGAATAAGACAATAGTTTACAGAGAAATAGGGCTTGGAAAAGACAGATGAAACCTCTGGCAGCCAGTAAAGAAGATTCTTCAAGAGATCTTCATTTGATAGGGCTCCAAACGTGGTGGTTTTTTCTTTCTTTCTTTTTTTTTTTGTTGTTTGTTTGTTTTGTTTTGTTTTCCTCCAGAACATAGAGGTAGACAGGAGGGGAAACAAGAAAGAAATATAACCCTCTCCTTAAGTGTGAGTTAAAACCAACATTCAGAGGGAAGAAATGGTAAATTTCTCTCTAACCCCTTCCCTTGCTACGATCTGGATGGGCCTAGAGATCTATTTGCCTAGGGTGACGAGACCAAACTGACACGGGAGCTCAGGTTTTCTGTGCAGGTCCAGAGAGCAGAGTCCTCTGTGACTTTCCAGAGGACTGACCACAGGCTGAGGATTACGGCTGGTTTGACCTTTCCGTTCTGATTTGATTTGGTTACCCCATGTAGAATTCGCCTCTTTGAGCTAAGGTTAGTGAATAGTGGGGCTGGAGGTGAGGGGCGAAATTTATATTCCCCAAAGCCCCTCCCCCCTCCTCCAGGGAATGGTTTGATTATAAAGGATATACTCTAAGCAAGGAGAAAACATGTGAGGGTTGGGATATGCTTTCTGATTATTTAGGACGTTTGTGGTACACTGAAGGGCACCTAATAATGACATAATTGTTTAACAAGAGCTGTGCAATGGCCTCTTTCGATATGGTACATGACATACCCAATAACTTTTGCATTCATACTTTTCATGGTTTTTTCCCCCTGGGGTTTAGTCCCCTCAGTGCTAAGGTCCTTGGGGAAAGGAGAGGGAAGGAGCTACGCACCTGTGCATCCTTCTGAGAGCCTGGCACAGTGTCTTTCTCCTGGTAGGAGCCCACAGCGGTTTGGTGACTCATTGGGGTTGCTACTTCCTGGTGAGGAAGGAGAAGGCAGACTGCATGGAATCGTGTGGAATATGCCTATTTTCTCCTGTCACCCGAATGGCTCACCTGAGGGGAAAATAGCATTTATTTTTTCAGTCTGACTGTAGGGCCAGTTGAAAGAGCTGTTTGAAATTTATCAGAGATGAAATTCTCATTTTGAGAAATTAACATATAGTTCCAAATTAGGATGCAGTTTAAAAAATTGCATGGTATTTTAAATATATGTTAAAAGTTAAGTCTGTCAGTCATGATAGTGCTTTTTTAAGGGGATGTCACAAAACCTTTCCCTGAAAGAGGCTCAAATTTAAACCCACATTAGTTATTATTAATAGTTATTATTCATCATTATGTGCCTTGTAAAATCCATCATTTTCACTACTTTTCAGTAGTGCTGTCAGAAGTGTATTCTCACAGAAATAAAAATTCATGCACTACTAACTAGGAGTTCAGTTAATGATACTAACTTTTATGAATATTCACTTTTGAAAGCTACCATTTCTGGAAAAAATTCCTGTATGCCAGGCATGGTGCTAAGTGTTTTACATACATCACCTCATTTAATCCCTATTATAATGCTATTTTAAAGATGAAGAGATGGTAATTTGGGTTCATTTGCATGTTAGGATCATACAAAATGGTGCAGCTCGCATAACCCCAATTTTAAACACTGTACTGTTGACTTAAGTTTCTTTCTGAATCATCTCTGCCTTTTCCTGACTCAGGAACAGGCACTGCATATTTTCTGATTTATCTACTTTGACAAGGGACCTTCAGTGCTTTCCATTTTATGATGCTTATTCAAAGACTTCTTTTCTGTGTGGCAGGAACAATTCCTTGAGCTTATTTTGCCCCCTGTTCTTTTGAGTCCTGGGTGCATTTAAACCATAAAGCCAAACGATAAGCCCTCTGATGGAAAAAAGGAAAACCTATGTTTATGTAAATGTGGCTGATGAAAGCCAGGATCTCATATCAAAAATTCTCGATCCATAGCAAAAGCCTATTGTTTTAGAATCCAAGAAAACAAAAGCAATTTATTCTTTTACTCAAGAGCAGATCCTATGTAAAGCAGTCCAACTCAAAAGGGTGGCGATGCACCTGTCTGCATAACCATGTGGTGACAGATGTGTTTGTCTGTAGCTCTAGCTTTCTGATGTGTATCGTGTAACTCCAACTCAGAGATGCTCTTTTTTTACTTTTTGAGGTTTTAGCTGTAAAGATATTTCACCTGTATGAAAAAGAAGTAGCAAAATGAAAAAGAGTGAATTAAAAATATACTAAATTGAAAGAAAACCCACGGTGCTCCCAACCTTTTCTTCCCCCAGCTAGTGATGGAGAACAACAGGACAATCCTGGGTTCCTTCTGTCACACAGCTCAGACCTCTTCCCAGGTAGGGTGCAAGTCCCGTGGTGGAGGCTTAGCCACCAATCCTGCAGCAGCGTACCGCCGCAGGAAGAGAAGCCTACAGTCTCATTAGGATTTATTATAAAAAAAAGAAGTTTGCAATCAAGGGCAAAGGAAGGATTATCAAAAATCAATTAATAAATTGTAGGTTAGCCTATGCAAATTTAGAAAATAATCATGTTGACTTTTTAAGAAAGGGAAAAACGTAGACTGTCTAATTTGGAAATGTTTGCGTTTGGCATGTCATCCTCCTTTATTCAGGACAGGTAAATGTTTTTTCTGATTGTAGATAGCTTCTTCGGAGTTTCAGGTTTAAAGACCCACGTTACCAGACACTGTTATTCTGGCTAAGAAGTACAGAAATAGTAGCTCCAGTGGATTCTGTATTTCACCCACGGAAAGATCCCATTTTGGCATCACTTGGAGCCATTGTTTGCAGAAGGGAGAGCTGTCTGTGACTCGCTCATCCTCACCTCTTATCTAAGGCTTTGCTTCAAACACAGCATTGGTGTGCATCCCATTGATCTGTGGGCTGCTTTTCTTTCCCAGATGTCCACAACTAAGTCTTAGCACTAGATTTTGTACTATATGGTACTTGTGAACATCCTCTGTGTCCAGAATTCCCAGAGTCTACTCATTTTTTGTTCACCATATAGCAGTAGTTTGGATTGCCTCTTGTCATGTATTTTATTTGGCTCCTTTACAGGGTTTGCGCTGGTGGCAAATGTCATTCATTTGAATTTGGGTTACTATTCTTGTGACCTTTACGTTGGTCATGCCCTTCCCTATTTGGTTTTAAAGTTTTTTTATAGGGCAATCATAATATCACACCTAGGGGTATTTCAGGTTCCAGAAATGGTGAGAAACTTGATTTTATGTTTAATCATTAGTATAGTTGATACAATATTAGCTGACAAACAGTAAAACTATTCCAGGGCTTAACTTAACGGAAGTTTACTTTCCTCTCACATGAAGATAGTTGGCAGAGGGTAAGATTTTGTTTCATGTGAATTTCCAGGACCTAGGCTTCTTTCATATTATGGTTCCATCACCCCTGGGGTTTCTGATCGTCTTCCTGTTCATCCAACCTGAAGAATGCAGACTGTTTTCTTAGTTACTTTGGCCATTTTGCTTCCACTGATATCCTGTGGATGAGTATGAGTCACATGACTTGACTAAAGCCACTGTAGTTTCTGGCTGGATGGCTATCAATTATGTGTCTACTAAAGAAAGAAAAATTGTTAATGGTCAATGGGCAACTTGTGATACAATATTCAAAACAAGTAATTTAGTGTTTGCCTGTCTCTCCATATCCTAAAGAGCATTGTAGTAGTTTCCTAAGACTGATATAACAAAATACTGCAGAATGGTTGCTCAAAGCAACAGACATTGATTGTGTCACAGTTCTGGAGACTGAAAGTCTGAAATCAGGTGTCAGCAGGGAGAGCTGTGATTCCCCTGCAACTCTGGGTAGAATCCTTCCTTGCCTCTTCCCAGCTTCTGGTGGTGGCTGTCAATCCAATGACACTCTTTGGCTTGCAACTACATTACTCTGTTCCCTTGGCTTGTAACTACATTGCTCTGTTGTTTTCTTTGACTGTCACATGACATTCTCTTTCTGTGTCTCTGTCTTCACCAGATGTTTTCTTTTTATAAGGACAGCAGTCACATTTGCCTCACTTAACTTGATTCCATCTGCATAAACTCTATCTTCCAAATAATGTCAGAATCACAGGTACCTGGTAGTAGGACTTCAACATGATTTTGGGGAAACCACTCAACCCAAAAGGAATGTTGGGCTCTTTTGTTCTCTTTTTTATTTCCTTAGCAATTTCTGCCTATTAATAAATTAAATACAAAAATCATGTTGGCGTTATGGGTTCTATAGTCTGTGTTACAATTACTCAACTTTGCCATTATAGCATAAAGACAGCCAGTCAATAGTAAATGAATGAACATGGCTCATATAAAGCTTCAATAAAACTTTATTTGCAAAAACTGATGGTAGGCTGGGTTTTGCTTACGGGCAGCAGTTTTCAAACCACTTTGCTTGACTATCATCCATTATTACCTGCATGTGAACATTATGAAATGAATTCAGCTTTAAATTCAGACACACATAAATTCAAATTCTGGCCATCACTGAGTAGCTGTAATCTTGAATGGCTTAACCTCCGTAGGTGTCAGTCCCTCATCAATAGAATGAGGACAATTCACATAAATCATCTAGATGGTGCCTAGGTTTTTGGAAGCATTACGGGTATGCCTTTACAACACGGATATGAGCAAGAGCAATGAAGCCTGACTGCCCTTTTTCTGGTGTTTGATCTTGGGCAAATTTCTTAATATCACTGTGCTTCATTATTGTCATTATTAAAGTAGAGATAATGATACTGTTTACCTTCTAGCTTGCTTATGAGGATTCAGAGAGTTAATACAAGTAAAGCAATTAGACCAGTGCCTGGTGCCTAATAAGCACTCAGTGAATGTTGCCTGATCATATTGGCCGCCGTCATCATGACCAGTTTCTTTTGTTACTTGGCAATGGGATGTATTGTTGAACTTTATTTTTGATGAATTTATATCACGTAGTGAACTAAATGAATACATGATGATTATTCAAGCCCAAGCAATTTAGTTTTCTGATAGATTTATTACATCAGGGTGAAATAATATTTTTTGTTCTTTTATTCTCTGTACTATTTCTGCTCAATGAGGAAGGACAAAGACATCCGACTATTACAGCAACCACCGTCTTCTAGCCACACCATGCCTGAAGTTTTTCACATGTATTACAATAAGTCTTTAAAGGAAAGTGGAATTCAATAAGTGGAATTTTGCTTTAGAGCTTTGGATGCCATTTGAATATTTTTTCAATTAAAATATATATACAAGATCTGTCCAGAAAGTATCATTTATGTAATATGAAAAACAGAATCATTTATTGAAAAAGATACAAGACACAAGAAATAGTGTTACACAGGACAATGTTACTTTAGTCCCCTTCAAAGTAGGCACCTTGGGACCTCACACAGTTCTCCGAGTTGCTATCAGCTGCCCGTCATAATTATCTGAATTTCATTAGTGGTCTGAAATCTCTTCCATTTCGAAGGTGATTTTAGTTTTGAGAAAATCCAGAAGTCGCAGGGGGCCAGATCTGGGCTGTTGTTGGGTTGAGTCACTTGGGGATTTGATGTTTTGCCAAAAAACTCTCCGCAAGACATGATGCATGAGTGGGCACATTATTGTGATAAAGTTGCCAATCACCACTTGATCATATCTGTTCCTTCTGAATCATTTGAATAGTTTCCACAGAAGAATGTTCAAGCTTAACACGAAATTTGATGCAGATTTGTTTCTCTGCTCACTCAGCCATTTTGAATGTGTCAGCCACACAGTACACATACTCACTCAAAGGCATCTACACCCCCACTGATTAGTACAGTGAAGTTGTTATTGTTCACACATGCACATTCCAGTCCACTCTTTTTGGTTACCAGGTTACATCATGTCATGCAAATCGTTCTCTTTATATTAACAATGGCTGGACTTTTTCTGGACAGACTGACCTCTTCTGTGTGTATTTATGTGTGTGTATACGTATATACAAATGTTTGGATAAAAGATGGCTAATGTACACTTGATAACTTTTCATGGATAGGTGGCAGAGGAAAACTTCTTGGGTACTAATTTTCCCCAGTTACATTAACTTAATGATTTCCAGAAACTTCCCTTGTTCTATTGGAAACAAATAAGGATGATTTATCAGAAGAATTAGAGTAGTAATCTAGAATTAGAATAGTAAAACAGAAAATTGCTAATTAACTTTTGTTGTTAGTAACTTAAAATGTAAATTTAATTTGGGAGTATGTATTTCTAAATAATGGAACTACTTGCAGAGAACTAATTATGTTCATCATCTAGCTAGTTTTTCACCTTCCTGAAAGTAAGAGGAAATGTCAGTCATATTTCCTATTGTTTAAATGGTAGTTTTGTAGTGTACTCATGAGGTTCAGTTTAAAATGAAAAGTTTTTATTTCTATATGTTGAATATGGCACATGATATATTCCCATGTTCACAATATAAATGCCACTTGACACAGGTTTGGATAAATTGAAAATCATAGAAACATAGTTTTGTGTTTTTGCTACTGACAGACACTTGGGAATATTTTTATTTTAAAAAATAAATGTCTGAATCATCTTGAGAATATTTGAAAGCTCTTGATAATTCAATGACTCTGAAAGTTCCTACTTGTTTTACTTGGACTATGTTTAATTTTAAATTGTAAATCTGAAAAATCATACCATCATTGTTTATTTCACATAGAGACTTTGTGAATCTTAAACTATCTTCTCGTGTTAAGTATCTAGGTGACTCCTTTTCCACCACAGTAGAGCCCACTGCTTGGCTACCTCGGCCTCATTAAAAACTTAGTATTTGTTCTTCAGCAGTAGTCCTTGGAACTATTTATTATTATTGTTGTTGTTGTTATTATTATTATTATTTTACTGTGGCTCCAGAATGTATAGTATTGCTTCTGGTAGCTGTTAGACTTGGTATATCATGCAAATCCCCACCCCACCTATTTTTTTCGCACTCCATATGCAAGTTTTTCCTTTTTTCAGTTTGTTAAGTCTCCCCTCTCTTCAGATGATAGTGTTTTAGAGTTTGAGACTCTCTTAGTTTACTGGGGAAGCTCTTACCAAGTACTAGACTGGATGTCCTAAATAACGTATTTATTCTGTCACGCTTCTGGGGACTATAAGTCCGAATTCAAGGGTTTGCTCCTTTTGAGGGCTGCAAGGACAGAAGCTTCCCAGACCTCTCTCCTTGACCTGTATGACCATCTTTCTGTTCATAGGGTGTTCTCCCATATGCATTGCTCCTTGTGTCACGATCTCTCTTTTTTATAGCACAAGAACCGTACTGACTCGGGGCTCATCCTTATGATCTCACTTTAAATCAATTGCCCCCATAAAGACCCCATCTCCAAATATAGTTACAGTCTGAGGTACTGGAATTCAACGTAAAGATTTTGTGGATACACAATTCAATCTGTAACAAAGACTCTTTAGAAATCCACCTCTTTATTCTAAAGATGAGAGACTAGAGTCAAACTGACTATTTTAAGCTTATACATTCTGTTTATAGTAGAAAGAAAATAATCTAATTTTTTACACTTTCCAGAATATTCAATTACCTTTTCTCTAGATGAATGCATAAGCCTATTCAACACAAATAGACTGAAAGTTTCTCAGTACTGGGCTCCCTCAGGTTCCCTTTGAATTTATGGGGAAGTGTTTGAGGTTCATCTGAATCTATCTCTGTGCTGTTGGTTCTTAGCTTGAGGTTCTTAGTTAAGAAAAAGTAATTAATCCAATTTCTTAGGTATCTTCTACACATAATTGCCATTTATCTATTCAGCAAAGATTTATTAAGAAGCCTTGTAATGCTGGTACTGGCTAGACATGAGGCTCTTCATGTCAGCAGGGCCTATGAATGTTCTCTTCTGTCACGTGAGAGAGGGTGAAAATTAGTTTCACTGGTTTTAAAGAGTGTGCTGTTTAACAGTTATGTGCAAGGTTTCTGAGGCTGTACTGTTCTCGAAAGAGCATTTGTGACTTCTAACCAAGTATATTGGTAACATTCTTAAGTTCTGATAGTGTTTCCATGATGTATGTAAAGAATGTCCATTATATTAAATGTAAATTACCATCCCTCTACCTCATCCCTGGCTGCTCACACGTTCTATCAGCCAACAAAGGTAACAGATTGCAATATGCGATAACAGCAACCTGTAGTGTTAATATTCTTATCTTTTATCATCTAAAGAATTAAAAAGCCCATTAGAATGGAAATTATTTATAGGCAGAGTTTCAGTAAGCATATGCCAAGAATGTGATATATTAAATTTATATTTATTTTGGACTTAGCATACATAAGAAGTTAAAACAACTGTTTTTATTATTACCTTTTTATATGTAAGATCCAAAAATGTTTTAAGTAAAGATGGTGTAGATGATAATAGTGTAGATTCGTCTTTAAGCTTAATGCATTCAGAAGGATACTTCATTATAATACTATGCACTGTGTTATAATACTGCTTGCAAATTTTGGGGTACATTTGTTAAGAGCTTAGGTTTAAAATTACATTAGACCCCAGATAACATGTATTTACATCAGAAACATAAGGTGGAATGATACGTCACTTACTATGATATGTATTTTGTAATATATTCTGTACTACCCTGACAAATATTAACGCTTTCTTATTTTCACTTGTTTTTCTCCATGAGAGTATGAAAAACCTCCTCAAGTAATAATTGAGGAGCATTATGAAAGTTTTTAAGGAAGTGATTTTGGAAACTAGCAGTGATTGTTAGATTTAAAAAGACTTCGGATGTAAAGACCAAGTTAGCCTAGGGCATGCTGTTTGGGGACGATGACAGGAATAGGCAAAAAAAAAAAAAAATCTTGATAAGCTAAGGCTGAGCTGAAGAAGTTGAACCAATATGTGGAGAGTTAATGCCTGTTAGAGGACAAGAACTCTCTATCTGGTGCCCAAATCAGGAAATAATTAGGGAAGAAAGATGAAAAGTGTCAGGAAGCTGTAAGAGCCGTATAAAAAGGAAATTACTCTGCACCTCATTGTGTATTGATTAGTGAGAGATGAGCAATGCGGAAGAGGAAGTTGTAGCTATAAAAAAAAAAAAAAAAACATGCTTAAGGCAACAATGCTTGTGCTTAATATAAATAAAATACAGTAGAATAAGGCTTGACCTGAAAGGAACTAGGCAGCAAGCCAGTGATAAAGGCAGATTGGAGATGCCTCTGTGTTTTCAAAGCTTACTCTCTCTCCACCATCCTAGCACTCACGTGTAATTTACATCTCTGATATTAGTGTTGGAATATTGCTTTAAACTCCATCTATTTTCTTCTTCATAATCGATTATTCCTAACATTTCATTCTTTTTATTTTTATGCTGGTTGTTACATGGTATTCTGTGGAAAATTTAGTATCTATAGCTTTAGCCAGAAATTTCCTTTCTTAGACCATTTACATTGGAATTAATCAATAGGATGTGGAAATTTGGTTGGTTAGATAAGTCAATATTTTGGAGACAATTATTTGTTGTTTTTTTTTTAATAAGAACTAAATTTTATGGTGCTTATAGCAAAATAACCTAGCATGAAAAAAATGTGAGAGGAGGAGAAGCTTATAACTATACTTGTATTAAAAGAAAAGAGTGTGAGATGGAGCAATAAATATTATATTGATGCATTAGTTAGGATATACGTTCAGTAATTATGACATAAGCCCAAATAACATCAGTTTAAACAAAAGTAGAATGTTATTTCTCTCTCATATAAAAACCCATCATGCTGGTACAATGCTTCAGTTCTGTGATGTTAGGTCCAGGCTCCCCAGTTGTCTTGCTTCACCACCTGTACTGGGTTGCTGTGTTCGTCATGACTCTCCATGACATCTGTATGTTAGCCAGTGACAAGAGAACAAAAGGCAAATGAGGTCACCTCTGGTATTTTAGAAACACGATGGCATTTTTATATATCACTTCTGTCCACATGATGTTGCCGTTCATTAGTCAAATGATTTTATCTGCCTGCAAGGGAGACTGGGAAATGTAGTCCTTCTTACCTGCCATAGGGTTCTTGTGATGGGCATCAGAAGGACAGAAGAGATATGGAAAGACAACCAGTGGCCCTGAGAGAGACTAAGCTTTTCCACAGAGTAGTAGAACAAGCTGGGAGGAATCTTCTCATCAAAGTGACCACCTGAAGCACAACTATACTGTCAGCTTGGATCACTTTCCTTGAGACCTCGATATAAAATAAATAGGTTTCTGATATTATGAAGTATTTGTTTTGGTTTGTTTTATTGTTTTGTTTATTGGTCTTTTTTTTTTTTTTTCAGCAGGCTAGACACAAGTCTCCTAATACAGGTAGATGGGGAAAAATATCAAAAGTATATTTTTAACAGTATTTAATAAAATATATTAGATATTATAATAAAATTAAGAAATGAGAAACATTAAAGCATCTGAACTAAGAGACAGATTGGAGTTTCTTTGCAAATCTGCAGCTAAGATGAAAAAATACACTCTTTCATTCTTTCTTTCTCCCTCCTTTCTTTCCTTCTCTCCTGTGCTGGTTTTATTTTGTTTTTCCTTCAATAAATGTCTTGAATCAGTGATCTGACCCCAATGTCTACACAGAAAAACACCAAGAATAATTATTTTCCAGGCTTCACATAACTGAATGTACATTAAGAGGAGACTTTGTATAAAATCATTTTAAATTTTAGAATTATGATCATATAAGTCATACTAGAGTGTTTTTGTGAAATGTTGTCCTTTATCGCTGAATTCTTACTATTATGTGATAGTATCCTTGAAAGTTTGCGAACTGCTCTCTATGTTCAGGTCTATCTGCACTGCACCTCACTGTAGTGTCATGGAGCTATGCTTCTTGCATTTGATTCTCGTTTGGGTCATACTTCTCGGCAGGGATTGACCATTATCAATAAAGCAGTTATTGCCAGGATGATGTGCTATACTGAGCAGATTATGTCCTGGTTAACTTTATATATTCATAGCCCTGCCACCTGCAGAGGCTGGCATTGTGATGGAGCTGGATTCTGACAAGAGAAATAGAAAATGAAACTTCAGAAAATACAGTAGAATCTCTTTCTTATTAATTTGTTCTTTAAAACTCAAAAACCTTTGCTTACTCTTAACATATGTATTTTATTATAGACCCATTTGAAAATTTGAAAAAAGTCAGGACCCTTTCCCTGAGTTGGGGGTGGGGAGTAACCAGATGTATGTTTCTGGATATTTTGAATAAAACTTCAGTGGTTAACAAATTGCCTGAACCCTATTAATGATTTCCACTTGAAATGTAATGTTGGAAACCCCCACTTTTAATCAATAGATTAGACTGGCTCATGAAATGAAAAAATATATTTAAAAAATACATAAAATCCTTACTTGATGATATGTTTTCACTGATTTTCAGAGAGGGAGGGAGGGAGAGAGAGAGAGATTAATGTGAGAGAGAAACATCAATTGATTGCCTCCCATACGTGCCCCAACCAAAGATCAAACCTGCAACCTAAGTATGTGCCCTGCCACGACTGGTAATCGAACTTGGCAACTCCTCAGTGCACAGAATGATGCTCCAACCAGCTGAGCCACATAGCCAGGGAGACTGATGGAATAGGTAATAGAATGCCCTTTAGGTATTTCACAGCTTTGGATGAATTTTAACTTCTTGGCAAAATGTAACACCTACTAATAGTTGAAGAAACTCTAGAGTTTTAACTCTGGTAAAATATTCAGTGAAAAGAACTGGTATATGTGTTTCCTGTAAGGGTCTCTAGTGTGTAAGTCATCATCATCTATCGTAAGAAAACACGAGACAAGAACAAAAACAGCTTTTAAATTTTCTATATAGATTTTATATTGCAAAGGAGTTTTCATATAAACAGTTTAATTAAAATAGTCTAAGTAATGAAATCTTTATGTGTAGATTTAAAGTAATATGTAGAATATGTGTAAGTTTTACAGGACAAGGAGATCATAGTTGTGATTCATTGAAAAACAGTGAAAAGAATATTAACATAGCTCAATGTAAACACCTCTGCATTGAATTTCTAATGAAGTATTTTATCCACTGATTTATCATCTGCTTTGTGTCATACAACCTAAAACAAACAAAACAAATAAACACAGGAACAAGAGTTCTTCCATCTTTTGAGAGGTTTACTTCTATTTTTTCCCTTAGTATTCTAATTATTTAAGCTACATGAAGCCTCAAAAGTCAACCACTCCTTTTTAACAAAAATGCAAGCAAAATGGTTTTTCTTTAAGTAACAAAGAGTAATACAGAATAACAGTGATCACAAAAGGGAAAAGTGAGTAGGGTGAAGCAAACGTAGAGGGTACAAAACCGAATGGTTTGGCAAACATAGCCAAAAGTCCAGAAGCAGAGTCTCGACATTTGTATGGCTGGTTCCGAAGACTCAGACATTGAGATTTGGATTGGTTCTTTGTTTTCCTTGTTCTCCCGTGTGTTGGCTTCACTATCCCTCTTCCATGTTGGTTTCCATAAACTCAAGACTTACCATTCTCACTCCAAGACCATCAGATCATCTCTTTATTTTATTGATTTTTTTTTGGAGAGAGAAACGGGGGGGATTTGTTGTTCCACTTACCCATGCATTCATTAGTTGTTTCTTGTATTTGAACCCACAACCTTAGTGTATTGGATGATGCTGTAATCAACTGAGCTACCTGGCCAAGGCCAGATTAGCTTTCTTTGAACCAACTCAGAGCACACATCTTTTCTGGATCAGTTTCTTTGAGCAAGGTCTTTATGGAATAATGGGACATTTTCCCAACCTGGAATGATCACTGTAGCGTGGTGGATGAGTAAAAATGATCGACTAGGCCTAGTTCCTGTTACACATTCCGGAGCTGTTAGTGGAACCCATGGGACATCACCAAGGGTTCATGGAGTAGGAGGGAATTATTTTATTCAGAAACTCTAGTTCTTGTACCAGAAGAAAGATGGACGCTGGGTAACCAAAAGAACTACTATCCTCATATACATCAAGATAAACACATATTTACAACAACCAGGGTCACTGAAGAATTTGTGTTAGGTTTTGCACAGATTTGGAAGCAATTTTTCCCAGTTCTACTTCTACAGTCATTTCTAGCTTCATAACCACAGTTAGGTCTCTTAACAGCTTTGGAAGAAGGTTTCTGCTTACCCTAAAGAAGCCTTTTCATTTAAGAAATTACTATGCCCGGAAAATTGAAAAGTGCTTTCAATAAGTCACACCATCTGCTGCTCTCATATTAAGCTAAAACGGGCCCACATTGAATTTTCATTTATGTGACTTTCAGGTTTCATCTTCACATTTTTTAGCAGTGTCGTTTGAAAATAACTCATCAGAAACAGTCTTTAATGAAATGAATGGAATTGGGTTTTTGTACATTTTCTTGAGTATGAAGTTTTTCCCTTTTTATTTACTGGTTTTTATTTTAACAAGGCTGAGCTACAAATGTGGGTCATATATATAATAATTGATAACCAAACTTGTTTAACACTAAGAGCAGTTAAGGGTTAAAAAGCATAGGGGTAATGTTATAGGCCACTGAGTGAGGGCATAAGTCTTATTTTGGACATCACAATTTGAGGGGGCAGATATGCTAAGAATGCTTACTTTCTACTGCTGTAGAGGATGTATAAACTTTTTTTGTATTGGCTGGTTAAATAAATAAAATATGCAGTTAGTAAATCTACCATCTCTGAGCTTTGGTCATATGGGAAATAAATCTTTCATTGTATGGCTTACTCTTTGAAGAGCTGAAAGAAGATAAAAACAAAGTAAAACTTCTGCTTGGGGAAGCCACTGTCTTAGTAATCGCTACAATTATCGGGTCCTAAACTCATGCTAGAGGTTAGTAGTTGGCAATGCTTCTCAGCTAGCACAACAAATAGCTTTGTCTGCAGAGACTACCCCATTTCTCAAGCACTTTATATTTTTCATTTTTATCATCTGTGACTCTTATTGTCCACAAACCCAGCCAGGTAATAGGGATATCCTGTGATCTCAAAAAACTGATTCCTCTTTCAGTGTGCCACATACGTTCCTTGTATCTCTCACTTCGCCATTATTTTAGCCAGCATTAGTTTATTCCTATTAAACAGACATACATGCTCACATATTTCTCTTGACTGTTTCTCTAAATCTCTGCACTGACTTCTGCCTAAATAGCTCAGAGTCCCACGGAAGTAATTAGACAGAAGGGATTGTTATCCTCTCTTTTATAAAGCAAAAAACCCAAGGAACATAAAATTTAATTGATGTATCAATTCACTCAACAACTTGTTAATGATGGTATAACCATCAAGCCAAATTTGCCTTGTACTACCTCGAATGTGGGAGAGAGAAGAAAGTTGCACACTAATTATATCAATGCATGTGTATGTGTGTGTGTGTGTGTGTGTGTGTGTGTGTGTGTGTCTGCACCTATTTTGATTTATTTCTCTTTTTCTTGAGATAGCTTCAGAATATGTGTAGGTCTAGGCACTTACTGTATCATGACCTCAGTAGTTTGGATATCAATAAATATTGGTTTGACTATTACACCAACATGGGGAATGTGACATGGTACTGTGTACTCCTAACTTTTTTGATTGCTTCAGACATTAGGTAATACAGTTCCCACGGCAACTCAGGAGACCTGTGGATACACACATGCACATGTCACTGTGATACTTTCACCAAATAGCACTTACTGTTAATTCATGTGATACATGCCAATAGTTCCTTCTATCTTCTCGCTGCTTCTCCTCTTTTCTATATTTAAAAATTCTGGTCTCAATCTACTAAAATGATTTTATGACTGTTTAAACTGATACAACTTATAGTATGAAAAGCACTGGTGTAGTGGGAAAACTATAGCTATGGCGTCAGGGAGATATAGTTTCAAACCCTCCTGATTTTGCCACTTACTGACTGTGTGATTTTGAAGAATCGGCAAGACTCACTTTTCCTGATTGTATTAATAAAAAACACTCTGTGGCGTGGAAGTGAATGTTAAGTCAGATGATGGTGAGAGTAGCTGGCGTTCTTTAATCTTTCCTGACACACTGGTCCTGTTTACCATTTCCTCTCTCCTTTTATAACTTTTCATTTCTGCAGGAGGCAGGGAGAGAAATAATTTTCATGGCTACTTTATTTTCTATTTATTTTAATTTTATACATAGATATTGTGGCTCCCTTCTTTTAAAACAAAACCTAAATACCATGACCTATATTTTAGGCACATAATGACAAAAATAATAGCTACCATTTTTGACCCCTTTACGATTTGCCAAACAATGCACATACTATTTTCATGAATCTTTAAAGAATCCATGTGAGTTAGGTGATATCAGTATCCACATTTTACAGACAGAAGGAGGTATGAGGAGTGTTGCACAAGGTCATGGAACCAGAATCCAGGTGCCAACAGTCCAACTTTAGTCCATATGACACACTTAGCTACTTTTTATTTGTTTCTTACTTACATGTTTAAGAGGCAGTTTACCGTAGTGGTTAAAACACAGCCCCTGCAGTCACATCGCCTAAGTGCGACTTCTAGTTCTGTCACGTATTAGTGTGAGACAAGTTGCCGAAACTGAGTTTTTTCATATAGTGTAATTTATGTTATGATATGTATTGTGTTGAGTGAATTAAATGAGTTAATTGGTACAGAACAGCATATGGCACATAATAAGCAATATGAACGTGTTAATTGCTCAGTCTCTTTCAAGAGAAGTTTTATCATATTTTGAGGTGTGTGTGTGTGTGTGTGTGTGTGATTTAAGAGCTATGAATTGGGTCAAAATTTTATTGTTGGCAAAGCAAGCAGTGATATGCTAAGACAGGTACGACTAAATAATAATCCCTGGTTGATAGTAAAGATATATGTTTTGAAATACCCTTTTTCTTTTCAGCTTGAATTTGTAAAGCTGAGGATGTTACACAAATACAGCAGAAATCATCTGGGTGTGTGTCTCTCTTCCATATTATACTGAATACTTCTCAAATTGTCTTTATATCCTAGGAGTTCACAACATTAGAATATAGAAATGCTTTGTGCTGTCGCTAATACAATGAACTATATTTTGAAGTACTAAATGAAATTAAGGGTTACAGCAATAAGTAGATATTTATCACCTAAAGTATATAGTGTTTTGCCATATACTTCATGAAATACATAAGAAAAGGCATTCACTCCATTTTCCGGAATTTTTCTCTATAAAATATCAAACAAATGTTATTACAATTTGGTCTAAGATAATTTTGTTAGTTTTTTCCCAATAATTTAGTTGTGATGTAAACTACAAAGGCATACAAAATCAATATTACATGTAAAGATTTGTATGACATAAACATGTAGATAATTTACATTCAAGGAAATTTGTAAGCCTGTATTCATGCAACATTTATCTGATTTTTATAATAGAACAACAGTGAGCTTTCTTTTTTTTTGTTGTGGATTAATATAATGGACTAACCATAATCTTAAAATTCTAAGATTGAAAAAACAATTGGCATTTTTTCTGGTCTTTTAAAACACACACAGGATCTGAAAAGCCTATATATATCTGTAGAGGGGCATGTTGATGTTAACCACAAGAATGCAAACAGCAAAATTCAGACAGAGATAACACAACAGCCAATCAATCACCTCTGTTCCTCTTCAAAAAAATAAATAATTAATAAGTGGTAGACAAAAATATAGAATACCTAAAGATTAAGAGAGAGATATGTATTAATTATTATGTTATCATGTATAGAACTTATTTAAATTCTATTTTTAAAACATAGAACAATCATTACATGTATGCAGTAATTAGATATGTGAACTCTGACTGGGCATTTGATGGTATTAAAGGATTAGTATTAATTATTTAACAGTGATAATGGTGTTGTGGTTTGGTTAAGATAGTTCATATTTTATAGATATAAGTAGTAAAATATGGATGAAATTAAATTGTATCTGGGGTTTGCTTCCTAGTGTTTAGGAAGAAGGGAAGCAGACAGATGAGTTGTTAGGGAAGTTTGCTCTTCGGATGACAATGTGTCCACGGGAACTTACTGTACTGTTTTGTTGCGTCTTGTGTATGTTTAAAATTAACCATAGTAAAACAAGTTTGGGAACACTTTAGATTTACTTTAGTTCTATCCATTAAATTGGCTTGAATTAATAACTTCAAAAGTGGTGGCATTTTTAGCCAATACTTATGGGGTAGTTTAACAGCAACTGAATGCTTGATAGAATTAGCTAAACATGGTTGTGATATATATAGAAAATATTTTTCACTGCTGATTTTTTAAAAATAATAATGATAAGCTATGGCACATTGACCTTAGACCATATTACAACAATTTCAGAATTCAAAGAAAACTTTTCCAGTGATGTTCAATAGCATGAGACTTGAAGATAATGTTATAATAAACTCTATAGTGTTATAGTTAAAAAAGTAGAATATCTGTTTTGTGCTCAGAAACAGAGACAAAAATAGATCTTACCATTACTAAATGAAAAGTTTTAGATGGCAAATAAATACATGAATAAATAATGGGAAGGCAGTAGGAAAAGTACAATGGAACGATCTATTGAATGCAGTAGGATCATGATCAATTCACCTTGGGTGTCAGAGTAGACATTAAGAAAATGTTAAATGTTTTTGCTATGTTTTATGTGCAGCACTTGCTTGTCACGATTCAAATCATAAATTAAGAATATGTTGACTGCAAATGTTAAGAAATAAAAACTTGAGAGGAAAAATTGCCATTGGGCAGTGTATATAGGGATTTCTTTTAAAACTTAAGAAATGAAACTCACTATCGAAGAGAGTTATAATTTGTATGCCAAGTGTGTCTGATTTTCATTTAATGCAATTCACAATCATTTAATTTCAGGATTCTGAAGCTGAGGTGATGAAAAAATGTCCTATACACTTAATATACTTTCATTTTAATTGCATGCTTAACATAAATACCTTAGACTAGAGGATGATTTATAGGGCACTTGGTTTTCTGTGTCTGCTAAAAGATGGAATTGCATTAGATCTCATTATTTGTTATTTTTCCTGATCATTGTATAGTCAACATCAAATGCTGAAAATTAAATATTTTGAATACTTAAACCTAAATACACGATCAACATTGTTCCTGTGCATATTTAAGAATCTTTAGAAAGAGTTAATTGATTTTGTAGCACGTTCATGGAGTTCAAATAACCAGTTTATCTTAGTAGTTTTCAAGATTAGAGGAAAAAAATAATTAATAATCTGATAGATTTCCTGGAAAACATGTGGCATTCGTATACTATTTATATGGAAGTGGATGGCACCAACATTTCTTGAAAAGAAATCATGCTCGTTCTAAGGGTGTATTTAAAATCTTCTATGAATCTAGTATAATAAATGATATAAAGATGTTTTGTAATATCCAAGTAAATTAAAATAGGCATTTTTAACAATGATTGTATCAACCCCAGGGAAATGGAGGCCTCTTTGTTGTTAGTGATGCTGAAGGAAGCCACTTGGACAGAATGTTCCCATACACTCAGAGTAGATGCTCCGTAAATGTTTGACAGAAAATGAAAGCTCTCAGTGTGGTCATACAAGATTATAGTTTGTATTCCTTTGCCTGCATTTTTAAAAAATCATCTTCTCCAGCTCTGTTTAAATGAGTGAGAGGCCTATAATCACCAGCTGTCATTTTGAATCATCTATTAACCACTCTCTAGTCATTAAAATAGTTAATAGAAATCTAATCTCATGATATAGTAAACAATTTTATCTATCTTAACAGGAATAGGGTAATACATTGATTACATTTTGGAGGTACATTAACTGTGTTGAGCCATTCAGGGAATTGGAGCAGACTCATTATTAAATGGACTGAAAGTGTTGTTTTACTGTGGAAGGATATAGATTCTATTGCTATAATTTTAGTTTTCATTATTTAACCTGCATTGTGGTATAGAAATATTATGCCTGATTTTGACCAGAGAGCCATTTCCTGCACATAAATATGTGGCATAATTTATATAATTAAAACCTCAGGTTGGATGTGGACAGGAATGACTGGTTAAAATCTTGGTATCGTGAAAGAAGTCCTTTTCCTCTAATGAAGAAATGACCACTCCCTGCAAGTGAACTTACTATTGTGTCAGATTCAAAACTACTGTCTTTTAACTACATCTAAATAAAACAATAGCAGCAGCAACACGCTTCTTTAAAAGAAGGGGGAAAGATAACCAAAGGTCACCAACTGATTAATATAATACTCTTAATGTTACAACCACCTAGTTGATTGTGCATTTCTTCCCTGAGTTATCAGTTAGCTATTTTAGTCTACTGACTTAAACTGTACTTTCCAAAGTTTCCAGTGCATGAATTACTTTAGAAAATTCTGAGATGACATTGTCTTTTTGCACTTGTGTGACTTGTGAGACTTCAACTGATTTGGTCCGGGGAAAATATTCCCAAGAACTTACATAAACTGACATCCATTTCACATATAATAGATAATCAATCCCTAAAATGTCATTAATATACATTTTTATATTGAATATAATACATGTAGGAAGTGAAATATCAAAGTAATATAGATGTGAGATATATATATATATATATATATATATATACACACACACACACACACACAGATATACACACACACACACAGATATATATCATATATGTTTCCCCAAATGCAGGGAATTTATCTGATGAGCCCTTTCATGGATTTTCCCATCTATTTGGGAAGATATCCAGTGTAAAATCAAGTGTATGTTTAAGTACTTTACTAATCTTTTTTGTGCTTAGATATATAGTGTTCATGACATGTGATCTCAGCTATGCAGAGCAATAGAAATAGATGTGTTACATAAAACAATTGGAAAATGCAAGGGATAGTTTTAAAATAAGCTTAATAAGGAGTTTCTAAACAGTTTGGCTACAGGAACATATGAAGTATTTCTAATGTGGGGTAAGGTATAACTGCATTTTACTATAGAGTCTGTCTCACCATCTACCCCTGCTCGCCCCCCACTCTCCCATCATAAACGCTATTTTCTTCTATTTATTTTGCTCACAGAGAGAGGCAGAGCAACACTTGCTTCTTCCATAATCAGTGGTAAAAGTTTGAGGAAATCATTTTCTACTTTGCTACCTTGCAGACCATTCCAGGGCATGGAAAACACCTCTTCACCCTAACCCCACCCCAAAATATGTAAGAACAGTGATGTCAGTTGCCCAAAGATTAGCTCTGTCTTGTTCCAGTGCCTGTGACAGACTACCTTCTTATATGTCACCGTACTCAGACTGAATTTATGTGACAAACAAATTTCAGTGACAACAAACTCGTTCAAAATGAGGCTGAGCACATGGAGGGTGTGGTCAATGAAGACATTTTTTTTGAGCAATGAGCATATCAATAATTCAAAATGCTATCAGTGCTTCATTGTTTCCATTTCATCTAATGCACCCTACTAGAACTCTGGTTCAATATCAAAGGTATTCACATCTTACAAGCAACGGTGTTCAATCTTATAAGCAAGGATGGTTTTCATGACAGAAGTGATTATGAGTTGCAGGGGTTATTGTTTCCTTCTGAATTTCGTGATATAACTCTAAATATTCTAAGGGTATTTTTCCCTCTTTCACTACATCATAAACAACTTCTGGCTAAATTCAGTTTTATTTGCATTTTGGACTGTAAATTTGGTGTGTCTAGAGAGCATTTAATTTACAATTTAGTTATATGGGTTTGAACAGACACCAGTTTCTTTATGTGAAATTGGAAACTAGACAAAAATATAAAATGCTGTTTGCTGAAATTTTATTTGTTCCAAATGCAGCTTAATTGCTTTTGTTGATTGGAGCTGCTATTCCAAAGCTGAGCCGACTCTCAATACTTTGTTCCTGCAAACTCCCCCGCCCCCCACCTTGGGTTCTAACCCACTACGGTGATAAAAAATAACAAATCTATATTTTTAAAAATGTTATCAACTATCTTGTACTTTAATATAGAGTACTACCTCATCGCTGGAGAAAAGAATTATTATTTTTTTCCTTTTTGCAGTATAGATTTAGACAGCAGTTTTATGAATTAAATACAGTAAGACAATACGAATTCAGACTAATTGTGTGGAAAATTTTAATGAAGTGAAAAATTTAAAAAGTGTTTTAAATAAAGTTTTATTTCTTCAAAATACTTAATATAGTTTATACTAATACCTAACTGACATTGTATACTATTTTAAAAAAGCAAAACCACACAAATTATTTGCAGTTGGCACTTATCTCTACCCTTAGTGGGACACGTGAGTGCTTTGAACGGTGAGTCAGCATTTCCCACATCTCTCCTGCCCTCTACCAGTCCTTTACTTTCACCACTAAATTACCTCACACACTTCTTGTTAAGAGATAATGTAAATACTTAAAGGGCATTAAAGATATGAGATCTAAAAATTGTGTTCTCATTTGTTGCTTTATTCATTCACCAGTGTTTTGTAAGTGCTGAAGCCTACTAAATCCTAACAGGTGGTTCAGTGACATCAGATATTTTCTGTGTCTGTGCTGAAGTGTTTGTGGAATACTTTAAGGTTGTTTTCAGGAAATTCCAAGTACAAAATATTTCTAAATCTACATAATGATCTCTTTCAGTTATTAATGTAAAATAACATTCATATCTTAACCCAAGGGCATGCTTATTGATTTTAGGAGGGGGAGGGCGGGGAAGGGTGGAGAGGAGAGAAACATCAATGTGAGAGAGAAACATTAATTGATTGCCTTTCATATGCACCTCAACTGGGGCCCGAACCTACAACCTAGGCATGTGCTCTGTCCAGAACCCAGACTGTGGGACATCACCGCAACCAACTGAGTCACACCAGTCAGGGCCATATAAACATTTTAATAAGATGATACAAAGCTAGTCGATTTAAATATTCATTGGATATATTTATATCGATTAAGACTTAAAAAAAAAGATAGACTCGTATAATCCCTAAATTCCTTAACAGAAGCTTTGTGAGTTAATAATTTTTTTCTTGATGATAGAGAGTATGTGTAATCAGTCAAGCTAAACTAATCAAAACACATAGCTGATCATCCTCTGAAATAAATCATGTCAATGTTGTACACAGATAACATGAGTTGTACTTACTTTCCTGTAGTGATACCAGGGGAAAGATAATCAAATTGCTTCTTGTTTTATTTGAGAATTTGTTCCAAATTTTAGCCAACTAGTCCAATAGTCCAATATAGAAGCTTCTTAAGAAATATCTTTGCAGCTTAGTGTAATCAGCTCTTAGTCCTGTAATGGTCTTCTTTACTGAAGCATCTCCCAAGTACATTGGAAATATGTTTCTTTGGCCCTAAAGGTACATTTGTAGTTGAACCCTAATAAGAAAACCGAGAAGTTAAGTTTTCCAATTTTCAGTAAGATAAATATACAATAAAAGTTTATTTAAATTGGTTTAACACATTCCTATTTTCTAACCATAGAAGTAATCCCAGGGGAAAAAACTTTCTGTGAAATAAATCATAAATTGTACTTGAGAAAGCTTTTTGTCTTGTGTGTGTGTGTGTTTGTTTATTTCATTTTAAAAAATTAGTTCTTGTTGAGTTGAACTCTGAGATCAGTATAAAACTTGAAGGAATTGAAAAAGAGATGTGAAATCTGAAGGGTTTTTAATTTATTCCTGGTACTTAGGGCCTACATTTATTCACTTGTTAAATAAAGTGCCAGGCATGGGATTGAGTCAGGTCTAAGGTTTTGGTTTATAGCAGAAGAGAAGCATACAGGAGCAAGAAGGTGGAAGATGTCAGAGAATGTGAGATTGGCTATAGCTAAAGGCAGTTTATAACTTTGTAAGACTTAGTATTTCTGGACATCAGAGTCACCAAGGTTGCTTATAAAATGTATGTTCTTGACTCCAATTCCAGAACCATTAAAGGCATATCTTGGGGTAGAGGTGGGGCTGAAATATCCATTTTTAATAAAAGGCACCTTTTATCATGATATAATAAAGACCTAGTAATGGGTTATAAACTCAATTTATCAGATCTTAACCAGCATTTTTAAATTAAAGAAGAGAGTGGAATAAGAGAGAGGCATTGATTTGTTGTCCCAATTATTCACTTATTTATTCATTCATTGGTTGATACTTGCATATTCCTTGACCAGGGATCAAACCTGCAACCTTGATGCATTGGGACAACACTCTAACCACAATGGAGCTACCTGGCCAGGGCAAGAAAATATTGTTTTATGAAGCTTCCTCTGTGTGTGGAAGGCCACTGGCCCAGCGTTCTCTACACTATAGATTTGAGAATGATTATCTAGAACAATGCAAATTGTTCCCATCCACTTGAATATAGCTAAGCTCACTTTATAAAAAAAAAGTCCTCGGAGTATTACAGTATTTCAGGTTTTACAAGGTAAAGTTGTCCTTATTTTGACTTCCTGAAATGTCCATTTTATATGCACATTTTTATTGATGTTTCTGTTTAAATAACCCCCCTTTGCCTAATTCCCCATGCCTTTGTTATGTCTAGTTTCTTAAAGCTGTATTATGCGATGTATGTGCCTCCTGAGCCTGCCCTGAGTGAGGTAGGACATTGCTCATCGACTATGACCTTCACTTGAGCCTTTTGGCCAATGAGAGGCAGGAACAAGTCTGCCAGGACAGGGCCAACTCGTCTAGTGTTTTCCATGATGACCTCCTTTGGATTTGCCTCTGCTATTGATTCAATCTTTTGAAATCTGTCTCCTTAATTTTCCCCAGAATCTTTCTAGATTAGAACCCACTCAACTATGACTCTAATATTCTGCCATCTTAACAGAACTCTTAACTACATACACCTGTTTGTGTGTGAGGGTGGGTGGAGCAATGAATGACTGCAATTCTGGGGATCGGTTCTCGTGATAACTACATTTCTTGCTAATGGGTGGGCTTGGCTGCCACTTTATGACCAGCTATAAGGAGCATCTCATTATCAGCTACAATAATGTCAATGTTAATAACAATTGTAATAATAATAGAACAGATAACATGCTCAGTGTTTTATGTGGTTTATATCAGTGATTTCAAATTTTGGTGTGCATCACAGTGAACTATTTATTTGCTTTTTCCCTAAATAAACAGAGTCTCTTAAGTGGGCTAAAGAACTTTTGAATATTCATCAATATCCTAAGTGACTGTCATGTACACAAAGACTACGGCTCACTGGACCTTCTAACTTAATTCTTTTAGCTGAACTTTGATGTAAGTATGCCCAGTTTCCCCTCATATTAGAGATTAGGAAACTGAGACTTAGAGGAATTACATATCCTGTCTTGAATCATAGAGATCATGAATGGCAAAACTGTGAGCAAAGTAGGGATCCAAGAAATATTTTAGAATGCAATTGAAATGTGGAAAGTTAGGTAGCAAGTGCAAGTCCAGTGGTATTTTTAGTTGAAATAAAAATAGATGAAGTATTTATAATTTAAGGAGTTCAATCTTTTTTCTCAAAATGTTCTCAATCCTTAGATATTCAATTCTCAAAATTTACGCCACCCATGAGAGGTCTCCTTCAGACACCAAGTATTTGAATTAGGCAAAGATGCTGTGTTATCTGAGAGGACTACCACACCATGCAAAAGGCAATGCACAAGCTCTCTGGTTATCATGACCACGGGTATTCGTTAATCAGTACACAGAAGTCACAGGACAGCATATGAGTCATTTGTCCAAGAGGGTTGATGCAATATGTTAGGTGAATGACTTGGAGTATTTGAGAGAAAAAGAAAGTGAAAATATCTGGCATAAGAAGTACTTAAGGAAAAAGAGGGGGTAAAGGCATGGTTTTAGAAATGCTTAATAATGTTACCTAGTGAGGCCATTATATCTTGGGTTTCCTCCTTTTAAAGGAGGAACTGGTGTACGATTGCATGGAAATAAAGTCAGGGATGGCAATACACATTTGAAACATGATGATGAGAAGTAAAGCTGTCAACAGTCAAACATAACTAATTGTTAGTTGAGGAGCAACATAAAACACCCAAGTCATTTTTGTCCAGAGTAGATAAAAGGAACATTCATTTTAAATTTTTCTGTAATTGTTTTCAAAATGTAGGTTGTCTGCTTCTATAAGGATTTAAGATATTTTATGATAAAATCCATTTATATAATGAGATTATTAAAACAGAAATGGTACCTCCAAAACCACAGAGAGAGAAGAATGAATAAATTTATCTCCTCCACTTAGATTAGTAAAAATATGGTATTGGGCACTGAGTTTTCTGTCAGCTTGGCAGGTTGAAATTAGGGAGATTGCTCATTTATTTTAGGATCAGAGTGGATTTTCAACCCTGCTGACACAGATACTAAGCCTTATCTCAAAATAATTTTGAGATGTTGTCCAAGCATCAATATTCTTTAAGTTTCCCAAATAATTCAAATATGCAGTCAGAGTTGAGAACAGTTGACCTGTGTAAAACAAAGCCGGGAGGTTTATTGGACTTGAAGAAAATGACTTAAGTGTTCATGGTCAAAGGTGAACTATATATCTTTTCCTTTACAGTTGGCTTAAATGCAACAACAAACTATAGATAGTGTCCAGTGGGATTTAAATCTAAATATGTAATTTTTCAGCTATGGGAGCCTCTGAAAATCCTTTATTAGAAGTGTCTAAAATAATTTCCTTTGTTTACCAGAGGATGTATTCTACGATCCTTTACTTTTAAATAAGACTGTCTATGTTAGAATATGGTTAAGTTCTACCAGCGCTCTTGTCAATATATGCAGAAGTTTTCTTGTCTGTTTATCAACTATTCAGGGTTCAATTAAGGTCAAGTCGTTGCTCAGTGAGAACTGAACTGTGGGTCACTAAGCAACTGTGTGACTGAGGGCAAGTTTCTTCTGTGGGCATTATAAGCTTAGAATGGACACATGGTAAACAATCATTGAGTCTTAGGGAATGTCACTGTGCATTTTAAGTACAGACACTCGTCGTCGTCGGCAGCCGTCCATCTCGAGAGACGATGGTGTACGATGGTGTAGCTTCTTAAGAGTCTATCTGCACCGCCGAGAATGGCTGTGCAGTCCGACTCGGGAGTGACACGGTATCTGTCTCCTCCCGTGTTGAATCGACATCTTGCGATGACGCTGGAGTGTCCTCTCCAGTGAAGCTGAAGCTACAGAGCCTGGGCAGGGTGATATGGAGGGTCTGCTGTTGCCCATGCAGCAGACCCCCCCTCTCTTCGCAGCTGAAGGGTCCAAGGGAAAGACGGAGTCGATACAGCTTGGGTTCAGGTGCGCCGCAGGAGTTGCCGGTGATGACTACAACGTCAAACCGCCTTAGGGACTCCGGCTCCGGATTTTCTGTCGGGGTTTACTCCCTTAGCCTTTCCCCTGAAGAGGTATGCCACAAGGCAGCGGAGGTTTTTTGGAGTCAGAGTTTTCCTTCTCTGATGTGCCCTGACTGGAAGATCAAACCAGTGACACTTAGCTCGCAGGCCGACGCTCAATCCACTGAGCCAAACCAGCCAGGGGGAAGTACAGACACTATCAGCTATATTATTAAGGAAGTTTTGCCTTCTTTCAATATGTTCTGGGAAATGCTCGCTACCGATTACTGATTATTCCCTAGAAAGGTTTCTATTTCTGTCAATCAGTTGTTGCTGTGTGTAAGTCTCTTGTTCAGCCACGTATCTTTGTTTTACTGCAGGGTTCTCTGTCAAACTGAAGAAGATAACATACAGCATCTCTAGTTCATTCACAACCTGCCAATATAAACAGTTATCATTCAAAAACTGAAGTTAAGCATTAAAAAAAAAAAAAAGGGGGTGCCAAGACAATTTTGTTTCTACCAGAGTACAAGATTTAACTTAATTACATGGTTTATTGTTAATGTTATTTCTTAATACATAGAATTCATATAATGAAATCTAAGGGGCAGAAGCACTGGTGAGTTGAATATTTTAATAGGCTATAATGAATTCTGAAACCACGGGTGCCCAAAGTGTTATCATTTTAGTACTTCTAATATGAAAATTGAGATCTCTATTAAGTTATATGTAAAAAATGACAATCTATATAAACTTATGTGTGTCTGAAGGGGGAGACCAGAGGCTTGAGAAAGTCATAAGATAAAAACTAAAAAAGAGTAAAAATATATTGTTTTAGATATGGCTCCCCAGGTATTTTCTAAATATGAAATATAAGCAGGCTTAGAAAATCCAATAGTAGTAGTGGTAATAAAATATGATTGTCCCATGCAGTTATTTCTTCATCGATTTACTTGTTCTTCTCTCATATTTAAAAACATCTTTTCTTCTAGATGCCTAAGAATTCAACTTTTTTTCTCAGAGAGGCAGTAAGTGAATCAAACTATTTTTTTGGCACTTAATATTGAAATAATATATGCAAAATATTGGCTAAATTAGGTTACACTTTCAAATTATGGCTATAAATTAGACTTCAGTCAGTGTTTCTGGCTACCTGCTCTAACTTATAAAATTTATTTTTGTGTTCTCGTGTTAGGGTCAAGTTGTGAGTGCTCTCATTTCCCTAAAGAATCATAACATGCCAACATGCTTACGTATTATTTGGTGAATTTATTTTTCTTCATTCCTCTCAAAAACTCTGGTGTTTATACACAAATCCATCCACCTAAAATGTTTTTTAATATTCAAGGATAAAATAGAGTGGAAATAAGAGAGAAGGAAGCAGACAAGAGGCAATATCTACAAATATAATAACTTCAGTTAGACACCAATTAGGATTTATTATCTCTCTCCAGTGAGATTAGGCTATTCTTGATAATCAAGACACTCATTGTCAATTTGGTTCATTTTAATGGTAGTGTGGTGGAAAAATTTTATTTCTTCTGAGTTCATGTTTTTTTTAATGTCTATATTAGCTCCCTAAATCTTTGGCCTATAGACAAAATTTGGAGCTCAATTCACCATTATCATTTATAGAACACTCTATAACATAAAATCTGTTACACTTATAAGATCAAATAGGATCTTCCTTGCATCTTAAAATTGCAAAGATTATCATTTATATTTATAAAAGATGAGTTGTGGCTCAGAAGAACTAACTCAGTGGACCAAGTTTATTCATTTTATATGTAATTCATGTCAGGAAAATAAATTCTGGGTTTCTGCAAGTACTTATTAGTTGTCTGATAAGAGAGGACTGAAATATAAATTTTAAGTTATTTTCCCCACATGGATAGGTGAGCACAGGCCTAGTCTACTTCGTTTTTTTGGCTTATTTTGTTTGTTATTTGTATTTTTACTGTATTAAAAGAATAATAAATATGAAAATAAGGTTGTAAATATTACTTTAACATCTTTACAGTTATTAAACACTTTCAACATAAAATAAGTAGCACAATATATGAGTGTTTTATAGAATAAGTATAATCACTAGAATTACATTCTAGGTCTCAATGCCCTCCAATGGGGTGATCCAGAAATGGAACACCAATTTAAATTTGAATGATGACTCTAACCTCTTATAAATGTAAAGCTTAAACCCAAATGCTCTACATTGCTTTTCTCCCCACCATAGCTCAGGCTCGATGCTTACTGTATATGTTTCCCACTGCTGCTGTAATTACCAAGAATTCATGGCTTAAAACTATGCTAATTTGTTGCTTTGTAATTTTTGAAGGCAGAAATCCAAAATGGGTCTCTCTGGGCTAATATCTAGGTGTTGGTAAGGTAGGATTTATTTTGGAAGCCCTAGAGCAGCAATTTTCAACCAGTGTGCTGCAAGAATGTTTAAAAAGTACAAAACCTGACTGCACAACAGGAGTTGTCTGGTGTGAATGCCCTGTCTTGAACCAGGCATATATAGGTCATATAATAAAGTTGCATCTTACTGGTCACTTCACATAATAGCATTGCACCTGAGTGGTTAATTTTTGATACTGTAAACCCTTATATACGAGTATAAGCGCCAGATTTTTTTAAAAAGTCACTTTTGAGCAAAGGTAGGTAATTACTACTATTATTAGTTTTTTTGCAAATCCATCAAAATCAGAATGTGTCAGATCAGCAAAAATATATATATTTTTGGTGTGTCACAGAATTTTAGTAACTAGTTTGTGTGTGACTTGAGATGAAAAAAGTTGAAAATCACCGCTTCTTTCCCTGCCTTTAATACCTTCTAGAGGTCACTCTTACTCCCTGGCATGTGACCTCCTCTTCTCTCTTCAATGCTAGCCAAGGTCAGTATAGTTCTAACATTGTATCATTTTAACCTCCTTTTTGCCCCCTCCTTCTGCTTTTAAGAACCTTTGTATTTGCATTGGGCCCACCCAGATAATCTATCAATAATACAAGTTCAATTGATTAGCAAATTCTGTAAACAATCTTAAATGCCTCTATGCCTGCAAGGTCCCCTCTTCATGGGTTCCAGAAATTAGGGTGCAGACGTCACTGGAATCCATTTCTGCCTGTCATTCCCACTTTCACTGATTTTTTTGGAGTCATTTGACTTGACTCTAAGTAATGAAAATTATCATATACAGGGCGTTGAATACATTTTTCCTTGTGGACACTGTCAGTTCTTTTTAACCAAGTGCAGAGAAGTAAGATGGAACAAGTGAGCCAGGAGGGATGGCAGAAGAGATGGGTCACCTGGGTAGCAGAAAATTCCGGCCCAGGAGTTAGGTTTCAACGTAGTTCCATGATAAAGGCTTAACTAACACTTCAGAGCCTTACTCCATTTGTCCTGGTTCCTGCCAGACATTTTAATCCAACCAGACCAGATGAAGCTTCTTAAGGATAGAAGCCTCCATTCCGTAGAATATGAAAACTCAACATTTTTAAACATCTGTAGTTGCCTAAACAGAATTCACCAGTGAAGCTCAGATGAAATGTCTAAAAAAAGAAAAGGAAAGAAAATCTGGACCATCTTTTGAGTGGGTCCTAAAATGCATGTTTCATTTTCATTTACTTCACTATGGGAGAATTAATTCAGGTCCTTACGAGGCAGGTTCCTTCCTGTGCTTCTGAGCTTCTATGCATTTTAGGAGGTAGCTTTTTAAAGGTTATTTTTGTCCTCGTCGTTGTTGTTTACTTGTTGATTTTTTAATGTTTTAGCAGTTGGCAACCTGGGCAGTCTTGTAGGAGTTCCGCTTGGTTTTCAGCATTGCTCCCTTGAACTGCTGCAGACTGGCTCCAGCTGAGTGTTTAAGACATAGGTTTATCGACCTTATTCAGCTGCCTCTGGATG
Organism: Furipterus horrens; assembly: GCF_987537825.1. Lineage (NCBI taxonomy): Eukaryota > Metazoa > Chordata > Mammalia > Chiroptera > Furipteridae > Furipterus > Furipterus horrens. Next base: position 199,833,507 of record NW_028327172.1, on the reverse strand, counting down.
TCGGTGTGTAGGAGTAGTCATGCAAAGCAACCGAGCAGCATGTGAACTGAGCTTTTGATGATTATCACAATAGCAAAAAGGAAGCTAAAAGAAAAAACCTTGCTTGTATTCTGTGAGTGCTTTTGTACGATTAATCTACACTTGCCGAGGGAGCTTAACGCTTGAATTTGTAGCATGTAGATTTTTCGGCACAGTGGTAGGCACAAAACAAGTGCTTAATAGATCTTTGTTGGATTGAATGCCGTAGCCAAGAGTGTATTTTTCTCATTAGTTGCCTGTCAATATTCTCTTTCCCTAACTAGGACTCCCTTTGCCTTCCTGTTTCTCTGTGCATGGGAACACAGAAGCTTACAGGGGACTATGTAGGGTCTAAAATGAACAGGGAGGTGAAATCCAATCATGCTCCAACATGCTTTCACCATGGTATTTCATACCAACGTTGCTAACTTCTGCTGTTGGAATCATACATTTGAGAGATGAATAAGGACTCTCAGCCTCTAGCACACAGTGGGAACTCTATGAACAGTTTTCTGCGGCGGAGTCAAAGAAGGAATCACAGAAAAGGTGGTTTCAGAGGTTAGGGGATATTTAGACAAGCTTATTCCATGGAGCTGACATTGGAAAATGTTTTTACTTTTTAACAGAGATGGTAAGCCTGAGGGTATCTCACCATTGTGGTAACCTTTCATTAAAGTAATTGCCTAAAATGTTTGATTATTATGCATATTTTTGTTCATGGTCTTTGTTTTATAAGTAAAGGCATTCCAAAATGCATTAATATTTGCTATGCCATGTGATGTACTAAGCAATTTCTTAATGGGTAAGCAAAGTCAACTTTTAAATTATTGACTTCAACGATTCATTCCCCGATCCAACACACCAGGTTTTTTAGTTTCAGAGAATTAAGCAACTTAAAAAGATATTAAATATCATCAGCTATAACTCCTTTATTTTAAAGTTGAAGGTGCTAGAGCTGAAAGATTAATTTTTTCCCTGGATTTAACACTTAATATCAAAGTCTGTACTTGAATACAAGTTTCCAGATTTCCCAGTTGAAATTTATTTCCCAAAAGAACAAGAAATATCAAAATATATTAGTAAGTGGCAATTGAATATAAACTATTTTCAAGGTACTGTCATTGAAATAGGGTTATAATGGAAAAACACCGTTTATGAGGACTTTATATACTAGTTGAAATGTCCACATAACATTTAAAAATATTAATACAGTAGAAATTTATATTTTTATATTTGATTTTTTACAGTGTTATACTGTTGAAAAACATTAAACAATTTTCACAGAATGGGAAAATTATATAAAAATTCAAAATTTTGTTTTCATTAATGAAGTTTTATTGGAACTTGGCCATGCTTATTTAACTATATCATCAATGACTGTTTTTGTACTACAACAGCTGAGTTGAGTAGTTGTGGCAGAGAGCTGTGACCTACAATATTTACTTTCTTGTCCTTTAAAGAAAAAGTTTGCCAGTCTTTAACTGAGTTTCATAGAGGTTAGCAAAAGGAGCGAAAAATAGACCCAGCAATTGTGACCACAATATGGAGGCCCCACAATATGTATTTTAAAGCATAATATCTACTTTTAAAGCATGGTTGTGTACATTATTAAGAATTTAAAGCTTCAGCTATTTTTTTCATGATATTTTTCATGAGGGTGAAAGTATAAGAAACTCATTTGTATTATTATGTTAGAGTAGTTATTGATGTAGTTTAAATATTGAAATGTATTATTATTCCTAAGTTGCAAAATCAGAATATTAATATGACCTAATAGGGATAGCATACGAAGAAATAGCAACATATGTAAAATGATAGCATTTGCTCAGGATATAATAATTAATATTTTATATTGTCATCATTGTTCTTTTGCAGTGTTAAATAATTTATAATCTCCTGGACTAAGAACTATAAAGTATCACCTGCATTCTTAGTTTCTGAAGTACAGCTGTGAACAAATATGTCAAAATATAATTACATACATGTCAAAAGAAATAGTTATTTAACTACTCTTTCCCCAAATTAGTGTTTTAATTAATCAAAATGTCTCAACATGCTTCTTTTTAATGTTCTTTCATCTACTATTGACTTAAAAGAAGGAAGTGCAGTTTGAAGTAAGGGAGACTCTTGAGATGTCTGTCAACAAAGGAAGACACCCCTGAAAAGTTAAAAGACCTGATTAAAGTTTGTTTGAAGGTTCTGCCAGACGTAGTCCAACTAATGCACTCTGGAATCCTAGATATGTTTGTCCAGTAGCCACTGACACCGGTTGAAAATGTTTGCAGAATCAAGTACCAGTTCATCTGCAAGGAAAGATCTCATGGTCTTTGCTCCTCTTTAAAAATAAAATGCAGCTCTTAGAATACTGCAGTGTTCTTCTCCGTGACTGTTTCGTGCTTTATGACTGACACAGAGAGTCTTTAGAAGTCTGCTTGATGGACGTAACTGAGTGAATTGGAAAAAATAAAAAAGTCTTTTCAGCTCATTCAGAAATAATTGATGTGACTGAGACAGCTATATGTGAGTTCCAGATAAGAAGATTTATGGAGAAACTATTGAAGCTAAAAAGGAAGGTGCACATTTAAAGTTCCCAATAAAGTTGTCTGTAAGACACAGAACAGTGTTCAATAAGGAAAGGCGTTTAACCTGAAGTTCTTTCCTATGGCATCCTCAGGGTCCTATCCTCTTGCAAACAAAGTCCCTGTAAATGCCGTGTCATTGGGTTATATGGAATGGGCCCCAAGGGGAAAATTTCTGCACTCTCACCCTGACACGGTATTCTCTTTTACTGTAAATACTGTGTGTAATATGATATTCCCAAAGTTCTATAGGTTTATTTTTTTATTTTCTAAAATTAACCACTGCCTTAAGAGATAAAGCAATCCATGTGTATTACAGTTTCATTGTGCAGGTTATAACTTAGAAGATTTTGCTAATGATAATAGATGGAACACAGGTATTTTAAAGTATGTCTGTTTAGGGGACATGATATTTGCTTTTGTGATGTGATGTTTACTTAAAAAAAAAAATTCTCATCCAAGAGCATGTTTATTGACTTGAGAGAGAGAGAGAGAGAGATATGAGACAGACATTGAGTGGTTGTCTCCCAAATGCTCTCATATGCTCCTTGACCAGGGACAACACCTGCAACCTAGGTATGTGCCCTGACCAGAGATGGACCAGAGATGGAACCTACAGTCTTTTGGTGTGTGGGTTGATGTTCCAGTGAACTAAGCAACCTGGCCACGGCTTATCTATTCTTAACAGTTAGATTAAAAGGTTGGAGCATCTCGTTCACAAAAGATTGTGGGTTTGATTCCCAGTCAGGGGTGCATACTTAGGTTTCTGGTTTAGTCTCTGGTCAGGGCACATAGGAGAGTCACAAATCAGTGTTTCTCTCTCACCTCAATCTCTCTCTCTCTCTCTAATAAACGTATCCTCTGGTGAGAAATTTTTTAAAAGTAAACATCACACCACAAAGCAAATATTATATGCCATAAAGAGGCATACTTTAATATATCTGTCTTGTATCTATCCTTATCAATGTCTTTCACTTCCTCTCTTTCTGTGTCTATCCTTCTCTCTCTAAAAATCAAGTAACTATATCCTTGGTGAGGATTAAAAATGTACAAAAATAAAGGTGTTGTTATTTGTATATTTCAATATGCATTTGTCTTTATTGCTTTTCCTAACAACTATAAATAAACTCAGTGACAACATTTTTAAAAATAGCACTTGGAAATGTAACACCTATTTGGCAATGATTGTATTCCAAAAACAGAATAGCATATTGATGTTAATTTAAAAATTAAATTCCTGAATGGTGCAGATTATATATAGTATGTGCTATTATATCAGTATTTTTAGAAAAAAAGGTGATTATATGGTTCTGTAAAATAAAAAAAAAAGACTATTTGCAAGATAAAATAACAAAATGAGGCAGCTGTCATGATTGTAGTTCAGTTGGAAATCAGCTTTTTAGATACTTTTTAAAAATCACTTGTTAGAAAACTGTTCAGTCCTGTAATGAATTTGAAATGTGTGATTTTAACTTTCCTTGAACCCTCTGAATAAGAGCAGGAGGAAATCTGGCTGATAGTACATATTTGAAGTGACCTCTACACCTGCAATAATGCCTAAGTTTAGGTTTACTCTTGGGTGATTTACATGATGAAGAACGGAAATGCAGTTTTATAAAAAACAATAATACATCAAATGCTCACCACATTTTCCCTTTATACACGTCTTATCCCTTGAAATAATGTCATTAGAACACAAACTTTATTTCTGTAATCCAAATATATTCTAACTCCCCTCCTCATCTAAGCAGGCTGTCTTTCCTCTGGTCCCAAATTCCCCAGTACACTGCTATCAGCATCTTCTCACTTTTTTCAGGAAAAAAAAAATTAACGAACAAATGCATTTATTGAATATGAAACTTTATACACCCCACAGCATCCCATTGAAAAAATTCTTGTTTGTTATGTTTGTCTTTACAAGGATATGAGGTTAATTGTATATGGAAATGATTATTGCAGTCACACATCCCTACCTTGGTGTCATCAGAATTTCCAATGAGAGGGAAGGACAGGAAGAGGCAGTGTCCTCACGGCCACCCACAACATGAGTGCAAAAATAGAAGGCAGAGATCCTCTCCATAAACACTTCTGCCCGACTCCTTAAGTGACCTCTACATTTCCAGAATGTAAATCACATAAAATTATACTAAGAGTGGAGAATGATGCTTCCCAGGCTACAGTAGTTTAAATTAATGTTGACTGTAATGCATTTCCATCATTTGGGAACTAGGGTGATGATGAAGGTACCTCCAATACTGCAGCGATTACATAGTCACTGGAGGTACCTTTTAATATGTGTGTAACAACCTCTAAAATATCTGGAAACTTCTCATAGCAAGGTGTGTCTTGAAGTGAAAGTCTCCAGTGTGTTATAATGAAATAAGAAAGTAGTTGGTAAATGTCACTCTAAACTAATCGATTACAAGAATGTTCATGCTTACTAAATGATTAGATTCAGATAATTTTTGAAATACATGTGTTAATGTATGTACATATTTGTTTTACAAACAATTTGTAGTTAAAAACAATAGAAACAGTGTATTAATAGGAAAATTAGGTTTGAGATTCCATATGATTTTTAAAAATTATTTTAGAAACATTATGAATTACTGGGCCAGTAATGCATTTTTTAATTAAAAAAAAACTGAAAATGTAGTTCTAGTTATATAGCTGTATAGCTGTGGCCTGAGGTATGATACCTTTTATAGTATATGTCTTTGAGGGTGCTGAAGGCTCTTTTAATAAACTATCTCATTATTTCTTGGGGAATTTAAGTTTGCAAGGGGCACATATTATTATCTCTATTTTACAGACCCTGAGCCTAAGGCATAAGAACCAATGGTCAGCTAACTTGTGTGAGGTCAACAGGGAATCAGTAGAGCTGCTTGGAATAGAATCTCTTTCTGTTATTTTTAATATACTCTTTTGTCTCATTACACACACACACACACACACACACACACACACACACACACACCCATACCCATGCTTGGGTTTCCTCAACATATACTATTTACCTTACTTTTCTAATTTTATTTTTAATTTATCTTTTAATTCTGTTTAGTTCACTTAACTTCTCTGATATTTTCCTTCCCCAACCACTTTATGTTATGAGGCACTCCTTTTTGCTTGCATCTTCAAATAGTTACCTTAAAGCAGCCCTGGATGGTGTGGCTCAGTGGATTGAGCTCTGGCCTACAGACCGAAAGTTTGCTGGTTCAAATCCTACTCAGGGAACATGACTGGGTTGTGGGCCAGGTCCCCAGTTGAGGGCGTGAGAGAGACAGCCGATCGCTGTTTCTCACATCAATGTTTCTTTCCCTCTTTCTCCCTCCTTTCTCCTCTCTCCAAAAATGAATAAATAAAATCTTTAAAAATATGTTTACCTTAAAGCAATTTTTTCAATACCACGAAGAAAGACAGAAAATACAGTTAAATAAATCAAGCAATTAACACAAATCTTTTCCTTTTAACTGTGACTCTACTTCTCTTATACGTCATATTTTTAAAATTAGTAGTCTAACTCTACTTTCTCCTTTTCTCCATATGTTTACATGTTGGTTTTGTACTTCCTTTGGTCTAATCCAGAATTGTTCTTTAGAGTTTAGAGATTTCACAGCCGCAATGAACATCTAATGGCTGGATCCAATAGGCATATGGTAGTCAGCATCCTTCTCCATGTCTCTGATGCTTTTGGTCATATAAGATTTACTTTCTTTCCAGAACTTCTTGGTTTCCTTGGCTTTTAGGTTTCAAGTGACCTGGTTTTCCTCCCAAACCTTGTTTTTATAATTTGCTTCTGACCCAAATTACGGAATCTATAGTCAACCCACCAATATATATTAACTATAAAACTTCATTTAGAAGTCTCACCCGCCAAACCTCCCCTTTGTAGTGCCTACCCTAAGTTCCTAAGCAGGTTTCTCATCATCTTTTTTGTACCTCTTTTTATTAGAAACTTGATCATACTGTATTTTGTCTGTTTTTATATAGCTATAAGATTTAATCTCTTAAATGTGTAGAAGCTTTGTTGGACCGTCCTTGAAACCCATAATGGGTCCAAGACAGTTGGCGGTACGGCGAAGTGATGGCTGAATCCAGACACCCGCACAGGTCTTGCTGGCCCTTCTCCTTACTGTCTCTCCACAGTTCACTCTGTTTTTTTTAGCATAATCTCTGCCTTCAACAGTTTTTTAAACTGCTTTTTGTCAAGAATTTTCAGCTGTCATCAACTTCACCCTTTTAATTAGGTCATTCATTTGCCTAAATAAAATATTTTATTTCTTCTCTCTTCTATTTACAGTTCCTACACCCATCCCTCTCAGAATTTTTGGGAGAATTTTCTTGAAGACGTATATGTTTCATAACTCATTCAGTTTTCAAAAGGCTGGCACTCTTCTTCAAGCTCTTCTGCTTTTTTCTCTTCTAGAAAGTCCAGTTTGCTTGGGTAGGACATGGAATCAGGTATTGCCATAGACAGAACAATACAAAGCTTCAGACACCTCAGGTCACTATATGTCTTATGTCTGTACTTTGGCATCTTGAGATGGAACCATGGTTCTATTGACTTCCTAGGGAAATTCTGTGGACACTTTGGGGACCAGCTACTTTCCGGGGTCAGTTTATCCTCTTCTCACACATTCTTTCCATTGTAGGGTTCTCTTCCCTCTATTTGCCTTCTCATCACCTGGGAGACCTTATAAACCACTGACATCCAGCCCCACCATGAACACTGATTCACTGTGTGACTGGTCTGGCATTATGCTTTTTCACAAGAGCTCGCGGTCATTCAAAGGCACGTCTAAGAGTAACAATGACCACTTAAATCACTCTAATTCAGAATATCTGTGATTAACAAAATGACAGTTACATGTATAATGTAACTTATTCTCTCATCACACAATTGGGACATTATGTTTCTGGGTTAATCAATACTTCTGGAATATAAAAATAATATGAATTCTGTTTTATAACTTTTTCTGTAAAACCTATTTTCTCAATAGACCTAACCAGATGATGAAGGATGATGAAATGCTTGACTGTCTAGCTATCATCTATCTATCTAAATTTAAATGTCTGGTTTACTATTGAAATTAAAGCTTACCTCTTGCAGAATTGAGGATTTAGGATTCTGTACTAATTTGGTTCATATTGATAACTTAAAAAGTTTTCCACATGAATTTTTTTTATTAAAAATTATCAAAATAGTTTAAGGGATAGTAATACAATGCTGATATTGTACTATAGAATTCTAATGAGGTATTTTAAAAACAAATACAAATGATTGACGGGGTAGTTTATGATCCATTGGGTGATACTCTGCTTAAAATTTTTATTGTGAATTATTTTTTATTTATTCACATATTACTTTTAATAAAATATTTTGTACAAAAAGGAAACATTCATGAATCGAAGTATTTTTAGTATATTCGTATTTTTAGTATATAAGTATATATATATCAGTATTTTTAAAAATTAAAACATTTTCCTTCCATCATTAAATTTAATGTGGGACATAAAATATTTAGTGTAAAGTATTCACAGTCAAAATAAGGTAGGAAATTAAGAAAATAAAGTGCACAGAGAGATTCATTCTAGTTATTATATAATACATTACAGAAAAATCATTACATTGTTTTTGACCTTTGTCATTCATTGCAAGCATAGCCTGTCACCTGTGTCTCCATTATCCTATCATTATTTTTGGTGGAACCAACATTTAAGCATCAAATATCACCCTCTTTTCTGTTTGTGTATGAAAATGAAATACCATTTCTCAATTTCTGATTAATTTTCCTTTTTTCAATTTATAATTAAAAATTATGGGTTTCCTTATAAAATTTGAAATTCCTTGAAAATGAAGACTGATTTTAAAGGATTTGAGACTAATTAAAATAGAATTTGATTTTCCACCCTCCATATCTATATATATATGTCATTTCTATGTCTGCAAGTTAAGTCTCAATGACTCTTGGCGTGCATTTCTAAATTCAGCATTGTCATTAAAATAGCATTGTTTGGTGGTGTATACTTTGGTAAGCATCTTCTATTCTTCTGCATACAGAACATTGTGGTTTTAGGACACTCAGTGGTCTCATTTCCAAGGTGATATTGAAAACAGAAAATGTACCAGAGATAGTTTGCAGTCAACTGGGAATGATACATGAAAAAAAGAAAAGAAAAAAAAAGAAAATGTGTACACATAAGATAAAGCATCATAAATAGAAAGTGATTTCTACAGTTACTTAGATATTCAGTAAAATATCACAATCACACAACTGTAAATAAATATAAGAATTATTAACAAAAGTAAAGATATTGTTTCTTTTAATGGAATTTATTGCAGGAAATTGTATGTTGTTTGTACTAGAAGTATTTTTTAAGTGTTTTAAAAAAACTTTAGTCCCAATTCATGAAACAGTATGAAGAAGAGAATGTGAGATAAATGTTTTTCTTTTACAAAAAAATTAAAACAGTTCTACAAGTTTGACTTTTGACCTAGACTGCAAAAGAAGATTTTATAATGACTGTATACTACAAGTAACTTGAGGTGCTGGGTTACAAATAATAATGGGACAATGTTCTTAGCCAATCTTCTATCTGAACCAAAATAAAGGGAAAGTTTGTAGAAACCTGTGTTTGTCTTTAACAAAGCCAGCTGATAAATTTGGAGAAAATATCACAATTCTTCTTAGACTTCCCTTTAATAATTTAGCATGTGTCTATAATCTTTAACATTTAAAAAAATTCTACTGGTCCCAGTTTTAAAATTAGTTTTTACCATTAGCATTCAAGTTATAAGAGTGCAAAAAATGTTCTTTACATATTTTCTGACAGCATTAGTGTTAAACTTTATAATGAAAAGGAACTATAAATTATAGGTTAAGAATCTATACATTTATGCATTTTAAAACCGTACAAGGAGTTAATGGCCCCAACTATTGCCATGAATAACCTGAGATAGATATCACAATCATTTTTATATCATTTTTAATGTTATGTATGCAACATTGTTGATGCATGACATTAGTTTGTTCCCTAAATGAACCTACTTTTTGTTTTATTTTATAGTTACAATAACATGTAAATTCCACGCATAGTAAACTTTCAGTCCAGCCAACGTCAGTATCATGGTCAGTGTGGGGTCCAAATTAGATAAAGATTTTCAACACTTTTAAATCCAGTGTAAAGGCTGTACATGATGTTATTTTTTTTTTTAGAACAAATTATAGAAATAGAAAGCACATGCAATTAAACTCTTTTAGTTCTCCATTCCCTGGTTAAGAAAAAACTTTCATGTACTATTGCAACACTACCCTTAAAGTTTCAAGGTCGATAGGTAATACTTTTAATATGAATGAAGCAAGAAATGTATTCCTGTTTCCTAACACTGCATCTAAATTCCTATTTATCAGCTGTACCATTATAGTTTAAGTCATCTATCAGAACACTCACTTTTAAACCATTATATCATATGGGAAATTATTTAAAAATTAATTCTTCTTACAATGGATTAATTCAATATTTCTTGCTTTCCTGAATCACTGACCCTTGTTTTTTATAGAGTCTATTTGTGAAAAGCATATTTGAAGTGAAGAGTACAGAACAGAAAAAGATTGAATATGTGGAACTAACATAGATTTAGATGTGTGTTTTAGTGAAATTGCTGTTTCCTATCTCTGTTTCAGAAAAGGAAATTTGAGCTTTTGCATAATAAAATCTGAGTTCTAAGCATTGCCTTGGCTAATAGAGAGTTAACCAAATAACCTTCAACATATCATATTAACCATTTTGTATTGAATTAGTTGTCAGTAGACCTTAATGTATGTAATTTATGTATTTTTTAATAAGATCATGTACAATCTTATACCTTAGTGACATTCAGAATCTTTTCTTTTACAGCCATTTCGTAGAGTGACGTTTTCTGTTGTGAGTCAGCCTCAGGACCCACATCAGGGGTCACTGCAGAGTTGCTATGACAGCGGGCTGGAGGAGTCAGAAACACCAAGCAGTAAGAGTTCATCAGGGCCAAGACTGGGTGCCCTTCCACTCCCAGAGGACAACTATGAAAGGACCACGCCGGATGGCAGTGTTGGTGAGGCAGAGCATATGGAAAATGGTAGGGGCAAACACAACATCCACACACATAATCACGCTAGCGAGCCGTAATAAGTAGACTCGTGAAGGTTAGACTAAAACCACAATAAAGTAGCTGACACTAAAACTATTCTCTCTGAAATAATAAATATTTCCTAAAGTACAAAAATGTCCAATAAAGAAACATAATTTTATAGATAAAATGCACCATTGTTAAAAGAGCCTTTCAGAAATAAACACATTTACAAATAAGAGTAATACCTGTTATGAAAAAAACCAAAAAACTAAATTAGTGCATAATACTGAAATGATAGCAGTTTGAGAAAGGTATTGTGTTATTGTTTTCTTCTCTTCATTTTTGTCATGCAACTATTTCTTCGATTGTAACTATCCAGTCTTAGTGAAAGGAAATGGCAGTAAACAAACTTCACTCTACTCTTTGCCTAGGTATTTAGGAAAGCATTTTCAAACCTTTCCTTTCAAGTGGTAGCTGAAATGGAGTCAAGAAGGAGAACATTATTATCTTGTTCTCAAAAGTGTATCATAAATGCTATTTGAATTCCCCTCTCACTTAACTACAAGATTTTACTCACTTTTGTGCAAAGAAACGGGAAGAAAGCAGATAATAATACTTTATATCCTTATCCCGTTATGAGATGATTCTCATAATTACCACAAAAATTGGCTTTATATACATTTTGCTTTAAGTTTTCAGATTAAGATTACAAATAGTACCTATAAAACTTTATACATTTGTTTATAATCTCAAAGACAATTAATTGATGAAATTTTTGGGGGGAATTTTAGCTAATAAGTGAGGAATTGGTTTGTGTTTAATAATGGAATGGTGAATTTCTTACTAAGCTTATTATTATCTCAATACAAAAAAGAGATTATATGTAGGGGAAGTAAGGGAACCACATATATTCTATCCCATGAAAATTTAAAATTAATTTATCTTTCATCATTCCATCCCCCAAGTGGAATAAGACATTGTAACTTTTTGTTATATACCAGTTTTTCCCTAGTGGTGATATGCAAATTATAGTAATGCAGGAGAAACTGATTTTTTCTGGAAGTTTACCTATTAATATTAAATTCAACATTAGAGAGTAATATGTAAGTAACCCCAAGTGAAATTACTGTTAATCTGAACAATGTTAAATAATTATTTTTCCACATTGTTATCTGGGTGATAAGATATGATATCAGGGTCTGATGATTGATAATCCCTCTTGATTAATTATCTAGAGTTTGAGTGGCATTTTGCCTTAAGGCTATAAGGGCATGCTTATCTGTGTGTATGGTAGTGTGCTTATGTGGATGGGTATGGTTTTTAAAAATTGACTAGTATTTTTTAATGAGTATAAAATATTTGATATGAATTGCAATGCTTATGAATATATATCTAAGGCAAATATGTTTGATAGCTTCGCACAAAATTAAACCTTAAATTTAAAATACTGCCATACTATTTTATATATGCACATGCATGCACATGCACACACCTATGAAGGCAGGTTAATCAATTTAAGGGCATTACTATATCTGTGATTGCATTTTGATGATACCATATAATTTTATTTCTGTTTTGAAAAGTACTTGTCTCAATGTAAACAACATAATGAATAATTAATTTTTGATGTAAACTGTATTAACAGAAAAAAAAACTTTGTATCATTGGCATTATAATCGTGTTTAATTTTTGTTTTGTTTTTTTAGTTTAAAGAGATTCAGTGTCTTTAAAATAAGAAATGATGAATAGTAAGCATAATTATATATGACAAACATGCATTAGTTACTTTTAGGAAACATATATGTCACGGAAAACTTACCAGATGAGCTTGATGAGACTAGAAAGTTTATTAGGAAACACTTACCAAAAAAAAGAAAAGGCTTTTAGTTATTTTTTATAACCATGTTTTTAGTCATGGCAGCAGCAAGCACCATCATAATATAACTGATTTTCCAGATTTTATATGTGACTGACGCTTGAAATTCAGAGTTTACATAATGATTTGTCATCTGCTAGCTGTGATTCATGTTAGTCCTAATCTATAGTTAATGACGAAAGGAGATGTGATTCACTTTCGGTGATCCAAATGTAGCAGCTGACATTTGAGTGCGTTTGGTTAGGTCCAAGTTTTCAGACGTCCATCTAGCAAAACAGTATTGCTTGAATTCTGGTAATTTCATTTTCAGTATGAATGGGTCATCCTGACATAAATAGAATTGGAACTGAAACCTGTCAAGTATTCATTTGTCACATTTAATTGGAATCCAGGTAATCGGCAGTGTTTTGCTTGGTTAGGTTTTAATCAGGATTTGTATTGGATTTTCCATGAAAATACCTTTTTGGATGCTGTCCTAGTTTCTAATTATTATTACCTCAAATATTTTCCTTGAATTTTAACCTATGTGAAACAGTACAGTTAGAACTATGTTTAGTATTAACTTTCACTGTAGAATTTATAAGATAATTTGCAGTGCAATAATATATAACAGTCCAACATTCGAATGTCATAATGAAAACTGGCTATAAGTTGGGACAGCTGATGACAAAAATAAATTTTCTCAGATGCTATAGTAAGGACATAACTGAACACAATAACATTTAAGCAGATAGGCAATGAAATGCACACCTTTTCCAAAAGCCTTTGTCTAGTTTCTATACTTTAGCATGATAAAAAATTTTCATTAGGAGGGCCTGTGGATTACTTTTCTTTAAAACAAGCTTTACCTTATATTTCAACCTAGTTAGTGAAATTTTATTCTCTTATAGCTTAATAAAGAGAATGCACTATAAGATTAAGAATAAACAATTTCTTGAAACCTGAGTCTAATAATTAGAATAATACCCAAATCTGGGACACTCACATCCATGAGTTTCCAGAATGAAATAATGGAAATTATACCATTTAAAAATATTTTTAAAAAACCCTTATGAATTACACATTTACTCATGAACAAGATCACTAATGTATTTTCTTCCCCTTTAATTATTATCAATTTATGATTATTTCAAATTGATCCTTTGATAAGGTTGGGGAAATTGGTTTTTATTATTTTATTAAAACACATTTAGTACAATTAAATATTTTAAACTATGGAGTTCATGGTGGAAAGTGGAGTAATGATTAAATATTTGACAATGAAATGTCAAATTAAAACCTACAGCTATGAATTGATAACTCAGGTGAAAACCAAATATTAGGTTTACAAACAAAATCATGCTAAATGCAACCATTGACTATGCAAAAGCTTGCCTTTATCTTAATTATACAAGAATCTTCACATCACTTGGAGTGGTCTTTAACAATTTCTTTAGGCCTACTGTATGCATTTATTTTAGCCCCTGCTTTCATGCCATGGTCTATTTACTCTTCCCAAAGTACCCCCACCCTCCTGAACGATATATGCAAGGCTAGCTTGTCTATGCTATGTATTACTTAAGAAGGTGTAGTGGTTATGTTTCGTAGTGGTTATGTTTAATAACTCAGATATTAAAAATATTTCACTTGGCCTCTAATTCCAATTTTGCAATTAGTATTGCGTAGGTCATTTACTCCATCTGGATCTACTTCTGATCATCTATAAGGCAATTAACTAAATTAAATTTAAAATCCTACTCAGATCCAACCATCTCCAATTCTCTCCTTACATCCAATTATTCTTATATATGTTTTTCTCTCTGGAATAGAAAGAGACCTTTGGGTCTCTTAGTGAGGTGTCGGGCAAATTTGGTAATATGTGTTAATGTGGGCACAGTAGAAGTAATTCTAAGACTTTCCTTGTAACCCACATTCTGATAGTAAGTAATGCAAGTATTACGTAAATCAGAGAAGTGGACTGATTGCAGTGGCATGTTTCTAACCAGGTAGATGGCAGGGTTGGCACTACAGCCGGACAGTGTAGGAGACAGTTTGGAGCCTCCCTCAAATCACAATGTACGAGAGCCATCTGTAGAACCGACCTAGCCTCAGGTGCAATGCCCTTCACAAATATTAATTATGATTAAGTGATCTCACAGTAGAATAAGCACCTTTGCTTTCTCACTTGACAGTGTAAACTTTGGTCAGAGTAAGGCTGAACAAAAGGTAGAAAGCAGTATGCATTTTTCTCTAGATAAACTTACAAGCAGTATAACAAAAATAAATTAAAACAGGAAAATAGCAGTTGATCCATAAGGCAGGTTTTAAGAAGTTAAATGAGGCCAGAGATTTGGCCACACTGAATGCCTAAATAATGTTATGCCTTTTGATTATCTCAGATATTTAAGATATAATTTTGATTTGTATACATTAATATTTTTTAATTTCCCACTTCCAAACTTTCATATGCTTTCAGACTTATGTAATCTACACTTAAGCGTTGTTTTATTCATTCTCACTCCACATGCTTTAACTTGTGTTTAAATGACATTGTCCTTGAAGATGAAAATGTGGTATAGTCTACCACAAGCCCATTTGGTATCTGCCATGGACTTTATTCATTGCTTTCAGAAAAAAATGAGAATCTGTGTGAAATACTATTTGGGAAATGAATACCATTTTTATATGACCAAAGGTAATGAGAATATAGACTAAACTTATGTATTTTTGTGAGATAAAAGACCCCCTCTTTTTCTACTTTCCTCCCACCTACCAGATTTCAACAGTCACATGTGAGGTGACCTAGTCACTGTTGGCTTGTGCTGTTTTCGTTTAGATTCAATGATGCAGCACAGATGCCTCTTCTGTCCTTCCAAAGATGCTCATGCACTTAATGTCATAGCGTAATACCTCCCAACAAATGCCCTGCAGAATTTTTCTGTAGGAAGAGACTAACGTTCCTTGCAAAGGATTCATTTTCATGGCTCTGCATCTTACCAAGTCATTCTAGTTGCCAGTGTCCGACTGAAGCAGCACTCTACCATTCCAACCATCTGTGAAATGGCTCCATATCTCCCAAGTGTCGCCAAGAAGTCCACATGCCCTCACCTTGGGAGATCTCTGTTTACTACTACTTCTTCATATTGATTAGAGAGAAATAATGATTAAAAAGACTGTCTCTAAGCCCTGTATCAACCAATCCAGATGTGTGTGCAGCAGCTTTTAAGTAAAACTAGTACCACAATCTAACAGAATCTAAAGATGATATTGTCTTAGAGGAGAAGAGGCAACATTGGGAATAGCATGTATTGGTTTAAAAACAGGCTTTGAAATCTCATGATATTGGTTTGAATCCTGGTTTCTTAGCAACTAATAATTTATAAATAAATTTAACAGCGAAAATAATTTCACTATATAAATTGATGACAAAATTATTTACTACTATTATTTAAATGATAATGATAAATGATGGTGACTGTTATTAACTAGGTAAATTGGACATGCACAATAGCTTCATCATCAAAACATAGAATGTTTAATCTCACTAAGACAATCTCCTATAATTACTGGTAAGGACAATATTCTGACCTTGAATTCCTTTCACTGAATTTCTCATTTTTGTGGGGTGATGAGCAGCAACAACCAGGAGCAGTGACCTTTAACCATATCAAGGATCTAAAATGAGAAGGATGTGTCTGTCTTCTACCAGCAAATCAGCCTAACGCTGTGCTCTTTTTTAATTCAAGGTGGGATAAAGCCATTATTATCTTCCTACATTTTCTACTCTCTTTTTTTTTAAATGGTTTTACATTTTATACCCAGGGTTCCAATTTAGTGAGTTTCCTTTAGGCATGTATTGCCTTTTGAACTGCTGCAAAATATTCAAATAGACAGGGAAAACAAGCTGAAAAAAGTGTCCAATTAGTATGCTTACCCAACTCTCAGCCATTTCTTTTTTAATCTCATTATTAATAATTAACACTAATAAAACATATGGTCATATTACCCTTTTTGTTCTAATTTGGTCATTTAAAACTGAATTACTCTGCTAAACCCTTATGACATTTGAGGATGGAATGAGCTCTCATGAAATCTCAAAGTGACTTTGGAGGTCGGGTAGCAGGTTTGTTGCCTCCAGACTTTCAAGCATTTGCTTATCGGAATTTCTGTACACTTGTTAGATAATGCATTCTATGTTCAGCTTTTTATTCAGATAGGGTGTTATGCTCATGTCCCTGCATTTGTTTCTGCTTGTAGATTGTATGTACTTCTCCTTTTCCTTGGATTTCTTTTCTAGAGTTATGTATAAAAAACTTGATATTGTTGAAATGGAGCAACACTCTTAAGCTTCATTTGGCTTTTATAGTGTAGTTAACACTCAACTCCAGAGGTTAGTCTACTTATTGAGAAACTATTCCACCTTAATAGTCATCTTTTAGGGTAAAACACTCTCTACTGTCATCTCTTCTATTGTAGGTTTTTTTTTGTTTGTTTGTTTTTTGTAGTCAGAAAAGCTTTCTTCAGTAAAGCCAAGCACTATAATATCCTGTCTCTTGTTTAATGGAGTAATTATATGGTGTCAAAGCTGTGGTTATTTATTTTGACTCAACAAACACTCTTTGAAAATAAAATATAACCAAGGTTCTCTGAGGAAGTCAAAGTGAATAAGAAAGAATTCCTGCTTTCATGGTGGCAGTCTTTATGTCAGGGAAATACAGCCTTGCTTGTAGTGAATTCACTATACTATGAAAAAGAGAAAACTCATTAAAGAAGTTTAGATTGGTATGAAACAAAGACAAAAGAGGAGGTAATTATATAAATGAAATAATTATAAATGCATTTATTTAAATTTTACATTTAACAAATGACATCTTGGGCTGGAAGAAGGCCTTGATATGTTATCTGCATCAAATCCTCTGTTTTTACCTACCTATCTTCAATACTGTTTAAATAATTATTAAATGATCTTGGAGGCTTCATGTTAAGCTAAACTAAGTCAAACTATTTATCTTTTCTTAAATCAAGTTCTTTTATACCTTCTTTTTTTGTATGGTAAATATAAAAGTAATTAAAAAGAAAAAACCTTCCAGAATTGATCATTGATGAAGTTGGCAGCAGACCCTGAATCCAGGTCTAAACTACAGACTAGGTTAGTTTTATGTCTCTGTTCTCTCCTTCCTTATAAATGTGAATGATTACAAAAAAAAATTCTCTGTTTTAAATAAGGCCTTTCAGACTTAATTAAAGTCTGTAAATAATATTTATAAGTTATTGTTTTCTTTTCAGAAGACCAATTGTAGTATTCAAATTAAACATAATTAGAATAGATTGCATTAGATTGTTTACTTTTTATCAAAAAAGCAATTTATTCCTTATGTTGTAACTACAAATTGATTTTGTAATTTCTATCTCAAGATGCATGTTAAGTTCCTGGGTATTTGTCTTTATGCCACACACCCTTTTTATCTGAAATATAAACACTAGCTTGCCTTGTTTTTAAATCTTGTATCTGATAAATTTTACTTAATTTATGCAAATAGATTTTTGACATTACTCTCATCATCTTCTATGCTTTCTCATTACTATCCAAAAAGTGTAAGTTTATTACAAAATGAGAAAGTACTTGAAACATATGAAAACATAAATGCTTTTTTTTCTTATTTGTCAATATCTTTATTCCCTCTTTAATCTACTATCAATAACATCACAGTAAGAGGATACAAATGTGCTTAACAGTCCTCCATAAGAGAGCAATTTCAAAGAAACTCAGACTAATGGAAAAATGTAATGGAAGAAAATGTAGATTTCTCTAAGGCTCCCTGCTTCAGATTCTTTTTTTTTTTAATTAATATTTTTGCTTTTTTTATTGCCATTCTTTTACCGTTGTCTCCTTTTCCCCCATTGCTCTCCCCTGCCCTGCCCACCCCACTCCCACAGTCAGTCCCCACCCTGTTGTCCATGGGACCTAATGAACAAAACAAACAAATGAGCAAATTAGAACCAGAGGCATGGAAACCAGGAATAGACTGACAGTGACCAGGGGGGATGGGGGAAAGGAGGGAACGGTATAGTCATGGAACATCTATCAATGTCTATTTAAAAACAGGTTTTTCAGCTGTTAAAATATGACAGTCACAAAAAAAATGGATTTTTGGCACTGTATGTTCAAATGAAATCTATGATGTGTGCCATACAATGTTTTGGTTATAAAAAAGAACAGTGTCCTACTGTTTAAATATTGTCCATTCATTCATTTTCTAGTACAAAATATGTATTCTATGACATTATTTCTGCTCTGAAATGCTCAGGATCTACATGGATGAGGTGATTGGGGGACCCACATATATCTGAGAGTGGTTTCCTTCTCTGGTGTTGCATTCCTGAGCTACAGTGAGCTACACTGAATGATGCTCATTATTCCTATTCAATGTGAGGTTGCATTTCACCAACCCAGCATTCGTAGCGTAAGATCATAGCAGCCATAGGCGAAATTTTATGCAATGAGCAGAGAATTTTGATTATTATGAGGATTCATTAAGTTCCATAAGCATTTGTTGAGCACTTACTCCATGCAAAGTCTCATGGAGGATCCGGAGGTGAGTGAGACATGCACTCTGCCTCCTATGCATTTAAGTATTGTGGTGGAGAATTAGACATACACAACTAGATGTTTAAAAGTAAAGGAATTAGTGGCCCTACAGAGGTTAAATGCTGCTAGAGCCAGGGGAGAATATGGGTTAAGGATATAAAAAATTGTAGCCAAATCCTGAAGAATGGGTAAGGAAAGATTTGATAAGCAGAAATATAAGACTATAGAGAACAGTAAGTCGTCGTCGGCAGCCGTCCGTCTCGAGAGACGATGGTGTAGCTTCTTAAGAGTCTATCTGCACCGCCGAGAATGGCTGTGCAGTCCGACTCGGGAGTGACACGGTATCTGTCTCCTCCCGTGTTGAATCGACATCTTGTGATGACGCTGAAGCTACAGAGCCTGGGCAGGGTAATATGGAGGGTCTGCTGTTGCCCATGCAGCAGACCCCCCCTCTCTTCGCAGCTGAAGGGTCCAAGGGAAAGATGGAGTCAATACAGCTTGGCTTCAGGTGCGCCGCAGGAGTTGCCGGTGTTGACTACAACGTCAAACCGCCTTAGGGACTCCGGCTCCGGATTTTCTGTCGGGGTTTACTCCCTTAGCCTTTCCCCTGAAGAGGTATGCCGCAAGGCAGCGGAGGTTTTTTGGAGTCAGAGTTTTCCTTCTCTGATGTACCCTGACTGGAAGATCGAACCAGCGACACTTAGCTCGCAGGCCGATGCTCAATCCACTGAGCTAAACCAGCCAGGGCAGAGAACAGTAAGTAATACTGAGAATACCGACCTGTGGGAAAACAGGGGAGCTATTTGCCAATTCTGGAAAAATAAAAGAGTAGCATGTCTCTAGGAGCATATATCTGATTAAGCCACATGGCTTTTAGGGACCTTTGAAACATTCAGGAGATATCTAGCAGGTGACTGAAAGTGTATATCTGAAACTTGAGGGTACAGATAAGTAGCAGAATTATAGCATTAAAGTCATTAACATCCTGGAGATTATGAAATGGTGGGAACAGATAAGACAGCCTATTCTGTATATGATACCAGAAAGGGGATGATGTCTAAGAATCTGAAAAAAGTAGTGAAATATAAGGTAATAATAGAGAAGTGAGTTTTGGTGCTGACAAGGATATATATTAACGTGGCATGCTAAGGAGAAATTTAGAATTTTAAAGTAGTGGTTATCAAATGCCCAGTGATGCAGAGATGGAGCTAAAGACGTAGACACATGATTGTACAGACCTTGATTAACAAAGAGAAATAGGACACCTAGCTGGGAGCTACATTGCCTTTTACATCCCTTACCTGCCACTATAATCTAAGTGGTGTGAAGACAGGACCTTTGCCTTGTTTACCATAGCATGGTGCATCTGAAATAATCCTAACTCATCGGTGTCCAAAAATTGCTGAATTTAGTTATATGGACAAGGAGCTCAAAGTTGCTGATCAAAATTCAGTAGAAGTGAGGCAGCTGAGAAAACTGAAGATCAGGAAATGTAGTGTAAGAATACACTTGAGAATTTCTCAGGTCAACAAAGCCATTACAATGTCATTATCAGAAGCAAGGTCATGGTTGTATCCCTTGACATCTATATTAATGAATTTGTAATCAACATCTGAGCCCATTGTTCAGAGTATTCTTCTTTGTTTGTTTCTACAGAATTTTCTGGAAGTAACTACAGAGTCTGAATTCTGAATAATAGCTTTTGCTCTCTTTCCTTGAGTTATATAGCAATTACTCTTTTAAATGAGTTTTGGCCTCTCATATGATTTTTGTGTTTTATTTTATACTAGGCCATCATTTGTCCATCTCATTGACTTGAAATTAAAATTGTGTCTAATTGCATTTTTGGTAAGATCCCATAATTGATAATATAGTCCTGGTCATTACAAAACAATTCCGTTTGTGATTAAAGAATATAGCGCTGTAATAGTGTTATCAATTGCTAGTGCAAATAAACATGCTTCAAAGCAGAAAATAATGAAAATAGAATTTACATGAAAAATAAATTCAAATAGTAAAGATCTGTCAAATTCCAGTCTATTTTACATGTAAAAAAAAAAAAATCACAGAAATGCTCTGTCAAAGATGTTTACCACAGCTACTACACCTTGCAAGGGAAGAAATCACTCCAAATATATTATGTGCAATGACTTACTAATAATGATTTGCCAGGTAGATGTCACTTTTGATGTTGTTTTTAATCTAAGGAAGGACAGCCATCAATGTCACATAAATTTATTCTTTTTTTTTTCTGTGTTCATTGTCACATAGTAGGACTTATGAGTAGGGATCATATTGATAACACTTGTCTTCTAGCCCAAGATAATTTAACCAACTGCTGCATAATAATTTCCAAATAAAAATGTACCTCCTATTTAATCATAAATACATTTATTTGGCTCATTAACAATCTCTAGACATGTCTATTTTCGGACCTGATATATGCACTCTCATGTCCTGAAATATTGAATGGGATGTATGGGAATGTAGTGCATGCCAAGAAAAACTACCAGTTTAGTTTCCAAGTTGTCCCAAAGTGGGCCCTAGAAGTTTCTTTTCTAGATCCAATATGCACAATTTCACCAGCGTGCAGAATTATACAGAGCCAAGGCAAATTCTTAAAAGCATTTTAAGTTCCTGGAATATGAGTCTACTACATTTTAAACAGCAGAATATTCTATTTAAGAGATAAGAAAGTCCCTTTTTCCTCTCCAAGGCAATGCTTTTTATCTCTAAGGAGAACCAGCAAAAATCAGTGCATCTCTTAAAGGATTGCCTGGTGAGGATGGAGTCACGAGAGGGACTTCTTCATCCAGACCCAATGAAGCTGGGTGCAATCTGATGAAACGTGGCCACGCTGGTTGAGATTATCTCCTGAAACATAGGTTGCCTTGGCTCCCTGGACGCAGGGCCTCTTGCAGTCCTGGGTACTAACTGAACTCCTGCGTCTCTCAGCTGTGCTTGTTGTTTTGTTTGTTTGTTTTCTCTTGTCTTTAAGGTTGTATTTTAAGGATTTTGCATATTATTTATTAAAATTAGATTGTTTTCTTAGTATCAGCCTTAGGTGCTCTTAGATAGCTAGACTTGGTTTCCCTCCTTGCTTCTGGCTCACTTTGTACGGTGGCTTTGCATTCTCTAAACATTCAATTGTTCATCAGTTTTGTTGTTTGCCTGGCAGAGGTATCTGCTCACCTGCTCTTACTCTAGAGTATGTAACTGGCACTCAAAGCTGTGTGTCGAAAACATCTCCCAGACTGATGTGTTCTTTAAAAAATCATTTATGTAGTCCCCGTTTCATCAGTGATTCTCACCTAAGATAAACTCAATCTTCAGTTATACAAATACTTGAGGAAATTAAGTGGTGAGCCCAATACTTACTTTGTCCCTTCATTTTGAATGAGGCCGTGTTAATCATACATCATCTTAGGAAAGGTGATTGTAAGCGGTGTGTTCACGCAGCCCCATATTTATTCAGAGTTTTTCCCCTTCAGCTTGCTGTCCTTTATTCAGTGTGATCAATTGTATTCAGCCTTCGCTAGTTCTTGGAGAATTCAATTTGGAGAAGCACGTCTAGTTTCCTGGACAACATTGGTTCATCTCCTCTTCCCAGAATAACGAAGATCTGAAATCTAATTCTCGCCTATTTCAGCCCCAGACTGTTTTTATCTTCTTTTGTGAAATCAAACCCATGTGCTTTTTCTTTTCCAGCCCATGTCTGAGTATTATCTGTGTCCCGAGGATCAAGTAGCTATCAAATTAGTTCTAACCATGTCCATGGTTTTAGGGGCCTTCATGTGTGTTTTTCTTAAGTAACTACATTCTCTTTCAGAGCACACATTATAAGACTTCGGACTTGATTACTTAGTCTTTGTATTTTTTAAAAGTTTTCGAGGAAAACAGGGACTTTACATTACTCTTCTTTACCCTTGTGGAAAATTATGAGTTCCTCTTGACAGTCATTTCATTTCTGAAGTGGAATTAGAGGACTGCCCCACAGATTGACTATGAGTTTTCATATTTTTTCTTTATTTTATCCATTCTAATAACCTTGTTCCTTTGGCTCTCCCGCCTTCATCCCATGTGCATTTTCTTCTTCATAATACCTTTTCTAGACATTTGGAAGATCAGATAATTCATTTTCTCTATCAGAAGTCATTATATTTGAGTCAGTTCAGACAATGGAGTTTCTGGATTCCTTTTGGGATACTTTTTAGAAGAGACTGTTCAGTCAGTTTTTTTTAGTTTTAAGATGTTCTTCTTAAATCCAACTTAATTTTGCTGTATTGTGGTATATACTATGTAGATTTGCAAGAAATTGATGCCAGACGTTTGGATCCTAGGTCAAGCTCTATCACATTTTCAGGAAGGAACTCTGGAACAATTCACATAATACTTCACTCACTTAGAAAATGAAAACAATAATTACTATTTTAAAAGAGTTTTTGTTTTTAAAAGGGTTTTTGTTTTTTAATTTAGTGATTTTTGGAGAGAGAGAGAGAGAGAGAGAGATGTAGATTTGTTGTTCCACTTATTTATGCATTCATTCGTTGTTTTTTTTATGTGCCTCACCAGGGTTTGAACCCACTACCTTGGCATTTGGGGATGATGTTCTAACAAACTTAACAGTCCAGCTGGGGTGGGAAAAATTATTATAATAATCACGAACCTATCTTCCTTCAAAGGTTATTGTACAGTTATATATGAACATGTATTTTTAGGTACTTAGTATTTAATAAAATTACATCAAATTATGATTATGTTATGTTTTATTTATAGACTTTAAAAATCATCTGATTCTACAATTTTTTTCTTCTACATGAAAACAAATTTACAGTGTTCATAATATTTATTAACTGCATTATCGTTTGCTTGCCTACAATAGTGTTCACTGGCTTCCCTTATAACTTGCCATAAAAAGGTAAGTTGTTTGTGGCCCCTTTTGAATTTCCTACTGGTTTCCAAGGCTAAGAGCACATGGCTGTCTATCTTCTATGAATAAGTGTCAATATTTACAGCAGATATAGTTCTGTGAAAACCAAAGATAAGCAAAATATATTAATAGATTCACATTAATTTTTCTGCAGCTAAATGGCTTCTGTCTTCAAGAGACCTTTACGTATTTTTCTGAATTTATTGTTAAGGAGTAGCAAATCACAGAAACCAGTAACTCACAGAGATATCCATCAAATAATTATTAAAGTTCATTCTGTGCTCAGTAACAGAACAACTCTTAAAAGGCTGAGATTACAGATGACTCTCAAATATTCATGGCAGTAAGATAAGCCTTGTAAAACTGTCACCAATCACAGAGTATAGATAGACGCTGCCAGTTGGGCACTGATTCACAGCATTTATTCACATCCCCTCTAAACTGCTAATTAAACCAGGTACATTTGTAATTGCAGAAATCAACCTTTGTGGGGTATGTAAGATAACTTTCAGAACACAGGATAAAGCACCCCAATAATATAATTCAGACATAAAAGGCTTAAGGAACTTAATAGGGACCAAGCCATCATGCAGTATCTCTCATGTCAGAGACAAATGAATTTTAGACTTATTCACACACAAAGAGAGAAGGACCAGAAAAGAGCAACATAACAAAGAGGATTACCTATAAAAAAAAGTACTAGAATGATGAAATGGTATCATTATAAAATATTTTAAAATAAACGATAAAAAAGAGCAAGGGACAATTGAACTAATAAACGCTTACACTTTTATGGTACATTAGTGCTAACCTGAGGGTTCTACATGCTAATTTGCTTTAAGGAATCATTCTGCGGAGGTTCTATTATCTGAACTTTATAGGTGATAAAGATGAGAAGATATGTAAAATTGTGGTTAATACCTGACAACACTAAGTGTTCAATACATAGTAGCTATCATTTTTTATTATTCTTGTTGCTGTTTCTTTGAAGAGCTATATTTACATAACAGCACTCAAAGCCTAAAAACCCTATTATAGCCATTATAATAATTTCTGTTTAAAATGTCTTTAGGTAGAAAAAATTAGTTTTTATTTTTATATGTCATAGAAGCAACTAATTTATTATGTAGTTTTGGGCAAATCACTGATCTTATTGTCTCCTTGTCTAAGTCAGATAATAAGTCATTCCCTACTTACTTTCAAGGGAGATTTGCCTTTTTATTTATATGAAAAACTTATAAAGAACAACACACTTTTGGTAATTTTGTGTAAAGCTATCTTTTATTTCATCAGCAAGAACCACTATAAATTGTGGTGTGACTTAAATGCTGGTACCTGGGGTTTCAAGGGAAATAATCAAGTGTTCATATCACAAAAACTCTGAGAGAGGCTAATGAATCTTTTTCTCTTAGAATAGCAACATAATAGACTCAATATCATGAGTTTCATTATATGTCATTTAGCTTAAAGTCACAGAAGCTAGCTACATGAAGTGTGGACTTACTGTACAATATACCTATAATAGGATAAGAATTAATACCAGATGCTTTATTCGCTGGTTAAACTTAGTAATTATATTCTTTATGCCTGTATTTCATTGCTAGTGCATTCTGTACATACACCCATGCACACATATTTATGACATTCTTCTCCCATGGTTGAGAAGGTGCTTCACTCAGTGGGATAATGCATATGTACCAGGAAACAGAGTTGGAAGTCTCTTTCTGGAGTTGGTCCCATAACTTTCCAAGATTGGGGAAACAAAGAAATTCACTTTTTAATTATGCAAATTATTCAATAAAGCAAACACTAAAAGATGTTTAAAAAGTATAATACTTCTAATGCTGTCTCAGTAATGTTGGAAATTACAAAATAAACAAAACACTTTAGCTTAGTATGCAAACTTCATGATTTTTTCAATTTTTTTCTCTCCGTGCGCTAAATATAGGAAAAATACTTCCATACACATATCACTATCTTCAGAATTACTAGATTGTGTTAAATATCATGATTTTATATAATATATGATTAAATTAGAGAATATCTTAGGTATTTTGAGACTTAGACACACCTTTTCACTACAACACAAACCCCCTTGCCTCTCTAGGGAATACTTATTTTAATTATGCCCATCAGTTGATCTAAATTCATTGTAATTGCTCAAACTTGCTTAAGAATAAGAAGTTTATTTACATATAGTAACAGATTAAAACACTGGATGAAATTTCTGGAATAGACAAGTTAAAGGGCATATATGCCATCTGCACAGAAGAATTTCCAACTCCTTTATTCTCAAGTATTATTATGTCTTATACATTTTCTAGGAGTCAGGAGAAGATAGACCTTACCAGGCAGATTAATGACCCAATTGGTGTTAGCATTTAACATATTGTAATTTGATTTTTGTACTAAATTAAAAATATTGTTTTTTTTTACTTGACATAGAATCACTTCATTTATTTGGAAACACACATGCAGAAAACATGATGCATATTTCAGTGTAAGATAAAGTAAAAATTAATTTGTTTTCACTGAGAGGCTGGCATATTAACTTGCTAATATCTGACCTAGTTATTGAGTGAAAACTCCTGTATGCTCTGCTGTTCATCTGTGATTGTCATATATATATATACTTGCATCAGTGCAAAGG
Source organism: Furipterus horrens (assembly GCF_987537825.1). Taxonomy (NCBI): domain Eukaryota; kingdom Metazoa; phylum Chordata; class Mammalia; order Chiroptera; family Furipteridae; genus Furipterus; species Furipterus horrens. The sequence goes on along the minus strand of NW_028327172.1, from coordinate 199,806,773 downwards.
CCTTTATCTCCTTCCTTGGGAAGAAGGCGTGCCATTTCTGAAGTGGTTAAGGGAGTTCTCTTGCTTCAGTAGTGGAGAAAAGAACAGAGGACATAATATAGCTACATGGAGAGATGCCTGCCTCTGAGCTCTTTTTATTTTAGCAGCTTGAGAAATACTGCTGTATGTTATTGCTCAGACACACATCGTTTCTAAATGAAGACTATGCCATTGATTCCAAAGAGCAAGAAGATCCACTGTAATATTTTTTTGGACTTCATTTAGCTAGTGTTCTTATCGACTGGACTTCGTGAACTATCTACATGTACTTAATATGCCTTCTTAAACAATTTGGAAGGTGATCATTTTATTTGCTGACTCAGCATGTGGAGAATGAAATTTTCCAGTTGCTGTATATTTTGGACGCTCATTCTGAATTTTATGAGCAAACTGTAAGAAGATTCAGCATTGCTCATCTGGGAAACAAACGCATGTACCCATGCATGCACACATGCATGTCCACACATATCAGTCTTAATAGGCTGGGCTGAGAAGGCTAAGGCCACACCTCAGAACTAAGATGAGTAATAAATTATGCCTCCAGAAAGATTTTATTTTGGAAGTGTTCTGTTAAATTGAAGTCAATAGTTTTATCAATTGCAAATTTGACAGCTTCTTGACATATAGAGACAAGATGTAGTATTTTATATTAAAGTAGGCTTTATTAAATTGCAAATAGAAAATTTTTAGTACATGTGTTTTTAACATGTGGATCATTTTCTCTTATTAATTAACATGCCAAGCAGGAATCCAGTATAATCCTTTAAGTAAAATACTAACAAAAAGATTGTAAGGTTAAGTTAAGGTTATAGTTTTCAAATGCCTTCTACTGCTTTCCCCCCTCGAGCATAACATGTAGACTTACGCTTTTACAATATATAAGACTTATGGAATTGCTGTTTATGTTAAACTAGCCATGGAAGTGTTTTAAAATATTGTTTCAAGATTACTTCATTGGATTGCTCAAAACTTTCATTATTTCAAAATATCTTTTACATCTGAAGGTCCGGTTTTTCTTAGAAGGAATTTTGTTTTTTAACATCAGCCTCAAAATCCCTGGGAGCACTTAGGCTTAGCACTATTAACATGTACCGACAGGTCTCAACAAGAAACACTGTGCCCTGGGACTACTGCTGACGGAGTTGGTATTTCAAGTTCCTATTAAAAATGTATGGTAATCCGATGTTAATGTACCAGTTATTTATAATAACAGTTTTGGTATTGAGGTATATTAAGCTTTTCTTGCTCTTTCTCTCTGCCCTGGAACCCAGCCATAACTCTGTTTCTGGCTTCTGCAATGCTTTTTATAATGAAGTCCTTCTATTACTGGTCGTAATAAACCTTTGTGGAGGCAATCTGAGATAGATACCATAGATAGCTGAATTCTCTTTAATAGTGACAAGTATTCTTGTGAGACTTCAACATAGTTATTTTCCTTTAGAGTTAAGGGTTTTATGCTGAAATAGTATTTATTTACTTATTTATATCATTGCACAGTCTCACTGCTCTAAGAAAATTGCTCCATAAAATACTTGGTAATGTAAATGTAAGAATGAAAGTTATATATCCGGTGATTTATTATATTTATGGCCTGTAGGAACATGACTGTCTCCATAAAGGAATCTAATACAGACATTGGAGAATTTTCTAGTAATGCCTTATAAAATGGGATGCTGTTGTAATTTGAAATCTCAAAAGCATGAGCCACTGTAAAAGTAAGCCTCAAGCATTTCTAATCATGCATGGCCTGTCATTGCAAATCTACATTTGATGTAAGAAAATGAAGAACACGCATTTATTTTGAAGAAACATACTCCTATACAGAATGTAACATTCCATGGGCACAGCTGCTTTTGATATAGTTCCTTACCTGTTCTTTCTATCGGCAAGAAATGGAAGGGTCGCTTAAGAGTACAGAGTTTAATAGAGTTCATGTTAGAAGAAAAGGGGCAGGGATGCTAAGCACGGGCCTGGAAGAGAAGACCCGTGATTACGCCAGAAGGAGGAGTAGGCGAGAGGGGCTTCAGGCTCTGTCGATGCTCTGAAACCACAGTTGGCTTTGCAGAGTACATTTGAACCTTTCCTTCATCTCCCAGGAATTAAACTTCAAAAGTTTTATTCCACATTTTAGAGTGGGGGTTGTTTTTTTTTTTGTCTTGAACTTTTAAAAAGTTTTTGTCACCACACTTTCTGAACTGATTTTGATTAGAACTTTATTGAGAAATTAAGTGCATTTAGTTGGTAAAGCTTTAACTTAAAAAAAGGTTATTTTAGGATCCTTCTTATAAAGAATCCCTGTTAATTGATTAAATATTTTTAAAACTTAAAAGACTAGCTACACAATATAAAATTGTATAAAATTATATTTCTATACACAGGAAATATATGAGCAAAATACAAATGCATATTTTGACCACCATTTAAAAACAGAGTATATCAAGACCAAGATTTACTTTCTTTATATGTAATATTCTCAAAAATAAGTTTAGATATGATATTTTACAATGAAATGCATGTGGCATATGGCTTATATTCAAGTCTCCCTCTCACCCAGGAAATGTATTATTTAACTGAAATATAAAAGAGCATATATGTTGGGAGTGGGAGAAGAACAAGTTCTTCACATATATTAGAAGGCTCATATGCTGTTTATTATATTTGATTCTAGCCAAACCGATTCTGACAGCTGATTGAAATAAAAAAGAAATCAGCAATTTTGTGGAAGTATGAAAACATGTACACATGTACCACTCTGATGCAGTTTTATCATCTGTCAGATTTCTCAAGAGCATACCATATTTTATAGGCTTGAAATAAAACATGATGAATTCATACATACATAATGAAATAAGATATATGCTTCAAGGGAATAGCATTACCCAAAGTTGACATTTGAGTTCATGTAATTTAAATGACAGTATTGAAAAAGGTGTTCTCGTGTATTAACTAAATTCCAACTTAGAAGAGCTGCTTATCTCTTTGGTTGTACATGGATATGTTGAGAAAAAAGTAATACGAAAATGAAAGTTTTACTAAGCATCTGAAATGTTTTATAGTCCAAGAAAAACTTGGGTTTTAAAAGTCAATTAAAATATATTAACTAAGGACAGTGTGCAAAGTATTTCAAATGAAGGATAAAGTGAACAGACTGTTTTCCTTTCCTTCTATTCTATATATCTATGAATAATCATTCATTGAGGTTCAAAATGATAAATAACAGTTCAGAGTGGAGTTATTTTGACTTTGCAAAGGAAATCATTTTGTTTTCATTTTCATTTTGCTAAACTCAAAATGGCTTTGCAGCGCTTCTGTTAATTATATTTAAGACTGCAGCATTTTTGACAAAAACATATTTCAGAAACATAGTGAGTAGAATATTATATTTATGTATCTGAATTCACTCAAAATTGACAACTGTTGTTTGACTTGACTAAGTAAGAATCTGGTAGTTGATACTAAAAGAAGGGAGGTAACAAGCAAAATTATAAAGAAAAGAGAAACTTCAATGAAGAACCTTTAAGTAAACTGTGCTCTAAAGAAGGATGGTAGAATGGGGAAATTTTATCTTAGAATTATCACTGTAAGTTAATTGCTATATACTGCCCTCACATGTGTGCACACATACAAGAGATTAGGAAATGAAGACAAAAATTATCATCTAATACTTAATTTCCACCATTAGGACATTCAAGGGTCAGTCCTAGAAGATGAGTGTTAAATGGGGTTAGACACCTCTCTCTTTGGAAATAAAGCCTTACTCTAGATTTACAAAGTCAGGATGGGAACAGTTATAAACTGAGGAGCTCAATTTCATTTTTATGGTATATAATTTTTGCAACATAATTCTATTGAAAACAATTTCCAGAATTATTTGTAGGTGCCCCTGGTAGAAGGGAGGCCTGCATTTATTTGTTTATTAAATATCTTACCTACTAGACTTTATGCTACATGAGGACCGAATCCATGTTTTCACGTTCATTATAGCTCCAGCTTCTAGGGCAGTACATGATAGATGCTTAGTAAATACTTGTGGAATTAATTCAAGAATAAGTTAATTTCCTCTGCATTCATCGTCCATCCATAATTTCCACCTTGGCTTTTATGCTTTATTTTCTTTGCTTGCTCTTCGTATAACTTAATCTAGATTGAGTTGTGGTGGAGGAGAAATTAACTCCAATGATTGATCGTTGTAAAGCATTCTGTATAATAAAATGAATAGACATATTTTAAACTCTGTAGAGGCTTGAAAACTTTCTCACTTAAAATTCACACTGCTATTACCGATCATTGGTGTGTTACTGTAGCGAATGTTTGTATATGAGACAGGATATTTATTGTCTTCAATAAAACTTTTTCAACCTGGGCATTGATGAAGTGTATATTTTACATTTCCAAACTGTGCTACTCTATTGAGGATATTTTTATCTTCTTTGTCCTAATTAAGAGAACTAAGGCACATCAACAAAAAAAAACCCTTAATTTTGTAGTTGAGAAGTACTTCTTTTCAACATTCTATTCATGAAGGTTCTTGAGGATCAAAGATACCATCTGGGTGGTACACACACCTAGTATTGGGAAAATCATAACATTCTCTGCATACCACACTCTTAAGAAATTATTTTCTAGAGTTTTACATTGACTGGTAGACTGTATGACTCCACTGTTTTTAACTCCAATTTGAGAACATTATAGTTGCTAGTTGAGGAATTTAATCCATTGCTCATATGGAGTTAAATAGATATTTGTTTTGTATTCATTCATTCATTGATATTTGAAGTCTGATTTCAAGAAAGCTGGAAGATTTAGGTCAAGGAAACCTCTCTAAGTCATGGAAGAATTTAGTTGAAATTGTGTCTTAAGTAAGTTTTCTACCATCCATGTTATCCTTTACACAATTCGTTCTGTATTTATGAAGATCCTTGAATATGTTTTTCTAAAATTAAAGTTTGTTTGGTTTCATTTTCCTGAGAGAGGTTAAGCCGGCACTGAGTGGAAATCAAGATTTGCTATGGATTTGCTAAAGTCTATAAGAGAAGTGTTTTCATTAGAGTTTCCAAGGTAGTTTAATTTATATTATCATATTTGTGCTTTTTAAATTACTCATATCCACTTTAACCTTCATACTGATTCTATTTTGCTGCTGTCTTTTACACTCTTGTTTATATCTTCTATCATCTCCCCCACCTCATTGTACTCTAGTTTCTCAGCCCGAAAAACAATTAACTTTCTTTAAATATGCAACAAAAAATTACCGAGTGTTCTCATTTACTGCCATGTGTGTGACTAATTTATCTTATTTAATCCTCATAACATTCTTAATATGTAGGTTTTATTAGTTAACAAGGGAATAAATGGAAGCTCACAGACCTTAAGTGATTTGCTCAAAGTCATGCTGCCAATGAGTGACTGAGATGGGGTTTAAAGAAATTCTGTCAAGTTAGAAAAAATGCATTGTTTCTATTACATCATGCTGTTTCTAGCTATGCCTTCCTGTCCTTGGAATGGTCTTAGTCTCTTTCATCTGCATTTCTTTCAATTCTTTGATGTTTACTGCAGTTACACCTCTTCTGTGGAGCCCTTGCTGACTTTTTCTTAGCTTTTTTGCATATCTAATGTCTGTATTCGTATATATCATAGTATCATTCTTCTAGCTTGAAATGAGTTTGTTATGGCTGTTTTCAAATACCTTTGCTATTAATTTTTAAATTGTCTTAATTTGTATTTGAATATGATGAGTATCAATGATGATATACCCCACATAAAAACGAAAGTGCTTTGGGTCCTCTATAGTTTTCAAAAATTCAAAGAAGTCCTGAGACCCAAATGTTTGAGTAGTGCTAGCCAAGGTAATGTTTAGCACAGAGTTTCACACAGATTAAGCACTCATTAAATATTTGATGAACAAAACTGAATAACAAAATAACAACCTTTACTTTCAGACTATAAATATGCTGTCTGAGGATGTAGGCTTCCATGATCGTATAAATTTACTCAAACAATTATAAGTCAATACGACAAGGAGCAAAACCCACACTAAAATATACTTTATAAAAAATAAAATAGTAAATTTAGAATATTAATTGTATCAATTGAGTAAAATAATATATTAGTTAAAGTAAAAATTCTAGGTGAATTTTACTCAGTGCGATAGTCAGCAATAAACCAGGTACTTAGGTAGTTTTTATAAAGGACATAATGGATCATGCTATGAGGTTATAAATTATGAGGATTTTAAAGACCAGATTTGTAAACATTAGAAATTTGAAGAGAATTAAGCAAAACATAGATTTGCTAGAAACTTTATAAAATGTTTTCAATGTAACTAAACCTTGAAATTTTAATAAAATTGTCAAAAGAAAATGATCAAACTTCAGATTTATATATGACAACACTGTAATTGTCATGAATCTTGATTTTTATGAAGTGGTCTGTAATATTAAATGAAATTAATGAACATCTCTATTTAAATAGAAACCCTGAAAGTTATTTCATGATTTACTGGAGTTAAGAAATTTTAAACATCGTATACTAGCATTAATATATCCTATTTTAAATTTAAAAATTTACCAAACCCAATTAAAATATGATTTACTATTAGTAGGTAAGGTTTACAATTAAATACTTTTTATACTATTTGATTTCCTTATTGTACCATGATCTTAGTAAAGGTGGTAACTGGTAATATTAAACACTTTTAATTAATAGATTTTTATTGCCATTAACCTATGCAATCTATGCCTTCAAATCGCTTTCACATCTTAAGAATACAAAATATAATACAGGACGCTAGATACCATAACACTGATTAAAAGACAGTTGAATAAAAGATTAATAGCTATTCTTTCATCTTAAGTCAGTTGTAATTCTTATTGATTAAAGAAGCATCAGATGGTGCCTACAACAATTTTTTTCTTCTTCCTGTGGTCTCAGTAGTTAAGTCCTGACCTTGTTTAAGACAGGGTTTATATGATTGTATATATTATAACTTAAAAATACTATTTGTTCTTCATTAACAGTAAGTGAATTGGGCGATATCACATCTATGATAGAGCAATTTCCTGAATGTTGTGAGAAGATGTAGCATTCCTTCCTATACAAGGATCTCAAATTCCACCTCTCCCTGTTACCACCAGAGCCTACCTTAATCCTTCACATCACAATTAACACAAACAAGCAAGCCCCTCTGCACTCTAGTCCTGCCCATACATACTACGACACTAGCATTATGATTATTAAAATGTACTTTTTGATAATTATCCAGCCACTATCAGCAAGAAGGAGTATGAAAGAATCTGAACCATGTCAGTGCCTGGAGCGTGGTCTCTCCAGAGGAATGTACTGGCTTGTCCCTATTCAGAAGAGTCTTGGGTAAAAATGTGACCCAGACTTAGAGCTAAAAATATCTGTTATCTAATTATTATAAGGTATTTACTTCTAAGAAGGACTTCCCAAATAGGTTGAGGAAAACAATACTGTTATCAGGAATGTCTATGCCATATCGTAATAGACTTTTGTCAAATATCCTTGTACCAGAAACATAAGGTTTTGATAAGGGTTTACTCTATTCAGCAGAGGACAGCAGCCCCACTGCCTAACTCATTGTTAGTACCACACGCTGTCTGATGAGTCTCTTCTGCATGTCGTGGTGTCGCCTGCGGTTCCTCTCACCACACAGTTCTGGTTGGACCAACTTCAGACTCTCTGGCACTCAACAGCCTCCTCCCCACCACGCTGCATTAGGCTGTGCCAACTTCTCTTTCTGCAAACGATTTCTTCCTTCCAGCGTTTATCTGTATCCCAGCCAGTCTTTAAGAAGCAATTTGGTATCTGTCTTGTCCAAGTTTACTCCCCTTGGTTATTGCTTTTAACTTGCAAGCACTCCAAAGTTTGACCTGTAGTTCTACCCCCCCCCCCCCCCCGCAAAGGTTGTATTCCTTGAGAATAAGAGCTAGGCCTTATGCCTTATTCCCTTTTAGTTAACTATCTAAATTAAGTTCTCTGTGCTTGTTTAACTAAATCGCACAGCTAATATCTTAATAAAATTTTTTTTTTTTAAAGTAACTAGATGAGACAGACTTTAAATGGGTTCATCCATAGTATTCTCTAAGATATTCTTGTTCTTTCTACTACATAAATGGAGAATGTCTAGTTCCTGTTCTTTTGGAAAACCATCTCACTACAAAGCCTTTATTGTCAGTGCTGTTCAATAATAATCAAAAACTATCTTTCCATCTGCTTTTTATTTTCATGTGTCATATGCTTCACTTTTCCTTTTATATCCAGGTGAAAATCTAGTTCATGTCATTGTCCTTAAGCCAATTTCTAACAAATACCCCTTTAGTACCAGGGATTATTGTATTATTCTGATCCTTCAAATATGTAAAAAAGCTTTCAAGAAAAGAAAAAGTGTTCACTTTTATTTCTCTTAATTCATATAATTGTCTTCTCCACTCTGAATATATGACTCTTTAAAAATTCAGTTTAATTATTTTGGTTATCAGTCTGTGTTATTTCAGTCATTTATAAGCTTATCTGTTAATAGAATCATTTTTGTATTGTTACCTCTTGATAAATTGCACTATTAGTGTTCTTCTGTGTTTTGTGTATATGTTATTTATTTTCCAAATTCTCATACCTTTGGTTATTTTTGCATCTCTCACAATGCAGTGCTAATTTCCAAGTACATTACCTCATAGTAATCCTAAAGTCAAAGAAATACTTTACTATATATAAAATCTATAAGCTATAATGGGCCTACATACAAAAAAATTTGTATTCCATGAAAATATCTTGCCACAAATTAAGAGCATTTTGATTCTTTTTTTCTGGTTTATGAGGTTCCCATATTTGATTCTTCCAAAGACAAAATACTGATCACAAGATAATCACTGAGGAATACTTAAATGTAGGAATAATTAGGTTTATTATTTTAGCTTTACTAAAACTGGACTATGTCAGTTTTTAATTTTGGAGGCAGATTTAAATTTTAATATATGTTTAACAACAATTAATATTTTAAATAAAGTACAAAAATCAAAACTTTATAAGAAAAAACAAAGCTACAAAATTATATTCAATCATATCAGAAAAAATTAAGTTTGCTACTTTGATTTTGTTTCTTTTAATTCAGCAGGTGTAGATACTGCATATGCCCTCAAAATTTTTTGATGCTAATTTTACGATAACCAGTTAGTTTGCAAATTTCTCAACTTAAGGGTTGACTAATACGATTGCCTAAGTTTTAGGTGGGTCATGTTATTTTAAATGGAGATCATAGCTAATAGTAAGTAGTGTGTCAAAGACCAGAGGAGTTGAGAAATTAGAAAGTTTTGAGACACCCTGTCTAAACAGGATTAGACAAGATCAAGAGGATTATCATGCTCCAAACCCAAAGATTTTTTTTTGTGATAGCTACTTTCCTAAACATCAGGATTAAAGGTTAGAATCTCGTTCAGAAACAAGAATGCAAACACGCATTCAAGAAATTCCTTGTCTTTAGTAAAAAGATTCAAGAATGCCCTGCCCTTTTGTAAATAATGCAGTGAGAAACATTGGTGTTGGGGGTCAAAAAATAGTTTTCTCGACAAAGGAAAATTATTTTTTTCCTGCTTCTATTTTTTACAATACTTTTTTTTACTACTTTTAGAATTAAGACTTTGTGTTCTAGAGCAGTTTTGATTCACAACAAAATTGAGAGCAGGCACAGACATTTCCCATATACATGCATAGCCCATTTCCACAGTGGGACACCTCTTCTCTTCTCCACAGACTCTGCATATATTTTTGTAAGTTCCTTTCTACTATGTATAAATAATGTACAAAGTCATTTTATGTGGGTTTTATTTAAATGTAAAGATGCAAATTTAAAGATTTCTTAAAAATCAAATCCTAAAAGCAAAATCGGTGGCAGTGTTTGGATATCTGGTTTGGTATTATTTCATATACTGATATTATTAAACCAGTTACTCACTATTAAAATCAGATAATTTACTATTATTGTTAACTGTTTATTAAACACTTTCATTTTATTTTTTCCGTATACTTCTTTATATTTTCCTTTTAAAAATTACATACAATCCACATTAAACCATGTCTACAGGGATATAATTTAAAACATGAAGCTTTTACAACTTTTATTTGTCTTCTTGCAGTATATAAGGATTCTACTAAATTTAATTCTTTTTTATTACATTAACAAGTTCAAGTTATTTTTATATCAAACCTACATGCCCTTAGGAAATTATAAAAAAGAAGGTATATTGTGAGCCAGTTATATTGCAATTAGGTAGAAACAGTTAGAGAAATGACAATGATTCTATTGTGTATTGGAGAAAGATATATTTATATATATATACACACACACAAACACATATATGAAGGTATATATATATATATATATATATATATATATGTATACACACACACACACACATATAGTTGATATTACTTATCCTGTAGTTTTTCTTAAGTCTGTTGTAAAAAAATAATTTGTACTTTTATATCAAAGTGCTACCCTGTCTAGTCAAAGAGCGAGAATAAAATGGTAGCGCATTCTGCGTCGCAACCCTTTTTCTCTCTAGACTTGGGAAATTATAGTTGAGAGAATATTCAGATTAACTCCTTTCAAAACACGTAATTTGTTTAAGTTATCTTTGCAATTGTTATACATTTGAACAAGAAAACAAGCTCGGGTTTTCGGAAAGTTTGTTATTGGCGACGTCTGTGGATGGACACCGTTGTGTAGGGGCCGCTGATTCTCCCTTTACGTTTTTCCCCGTCTCCCTCCCCCAGGTGTGGCTGCCATCACCTTTCCCTTCCTTCCCTTTCCTCATGGCAAGACGCATGGAAGAAGAGTGCTGTTAAGGCCTCTCCATTAATCAACAGGTATGGCGGTTCTCATGAAGCAGTGCGGCTGTCCCTCTCCTGCGCTTTCTATTAATAGCTGTCTCTTCTACATCTAGAAGATGTGTTTACCCACTACACAGAGCCTACCGATTTGGAACAATTGTCCAAACTGAGTACATCTTTACACATTTCAGCACGTTCTGCGTTTCATAATTCCCTGCAGTTGTAGGTTTATTTTTTCAAATAAAAAGTGTACAGATTAACAATAGCCTTTTCAGAGAAGGGTACTGGGGTGTTTTCTTAACTAATTATATAGGAAAGAAGGGAAAGTGTATGTTTGTTTAATATACCACTTTCAACATTCTTCAAATAATTGCTATATAACATACCTTTGAAGATATACAATGGGCTATTTTGTAAAATTTAACTCAGATGTAATTATTATGACATTCAGATTTTTACTTATCTGGTGATCGAAAATTAGGTATAAGCCATTTCTAATAAATCTACCTGACAAAGCCATATCATTCAGATGTGAGAGCTGAATGTATGCTAATCACTTTCTGCAGTGCTTTCATGAACTCTGCTGGTGGCATTTGAGGTAGATGGAGGACTGTTCCCTTCAGCAGTCCCCATATTACTTCTTTCAGGCTGCTGCGTTTTCAAAGGAGCTAGTCCCTCAGGGCTCAAACTCCAGCAGTCATAACCTATAAAATAGAAACACTCAGTCATCACAGGGAAACACCCACATTCTTGATTTCCTTTTTCACTAGAAGAACTGGTCCTTCTAGCTCCTGCAGGGGCTTGTTGTGAGGATCTGTCAGGCTCTGCAGTACAGTTTTGTGACTCTATCAGGATCTTTGAGACATGTGACTAGAACTCTACCTTTGGCATAAGGTGATTACTGGCAGATTTAAAAAAATAAAAAAGAACAGTGAGTGTGTCTATAGTTGTTGCATGTGTGTGGCAGTGTATTTAAATGATAGCTTAATTAAGATGTGTCTGTATACCAAAAAAAAAAACAAAGCATTTTAATTTACACGTATTTCCATTGATCGACCATTAACCATTAAAGACTGCTCAATTACTCTCCGTTAAGGAATATGTGGTCTCTTATCCAATGAAGCTCTGAAATGATTGGATGTGCTTCATGATCCTGATTCTACCCTTGTTCCCAGTCTGTATATTATGCTTTGCTGTGGATGCACACTGTGCTCTGGCCTCTGCACCTTTCCCCATTCATTACAGTCTTTCATGTTCACAGGCCTTTGCATAGTCAGGTCCCTCCATTGGGAGAGTCTTCTCCCCTGGGTCTGTTTGGAAAAATTTACAACAATAATAATAGTAAACATGTTTACTTTGTGTCAGCCACAATGTTAGTGAGCTTAATCTCCATTTTCTTAATTCATTCACACAAAAGAAGCTTGAATTAGAAATTATTATTACTCATATAAGATTGATTAAAAAATGAGGTATAGGTAAATCTAATGCAGTTAAGACCACTCAGAATTGACCCAAGTTGGGTGGGCTTTCTGAGCCTTCCCAAGCTAAGCTGGGTCTCACGTTCATGTCCAATTCGGAGTTTCACGAGGATGATAATTTAATCTTATCTTTTACAAACTCTTCTATATTCATATCTTTATTACTCACTTATTGTTGAACAAATGAATGTTTACAAAACATTTATCTTTTTCACCCTCTTTATGTATACTTACCTCTACTCTGTTTTGATTTCTCTTAACTTGTGGCTCATCTATTGGTTTCACAGATGACTCAATATACTTTATCATAAAAATAATTCATTATTTCTCCAAAATTTATGCCTTGTAATTAAAAACCAAGTTAGTATAAAATTCTTGCATATACAGCAAGAAGATGATTTAAATTGTATAAGATTTATCAAATCTAATCATACAAAAGAAGCATAGGTATGTTTACATTCCATATGTTCAAATGTTATAAATTTTTGAGGAAAGGTAATCAGAAAAATTCTGTTTTACATTATTGGCACGTAAAGGAACTTGTGAACCTATTTAAAAAAGTCTTAGCAGTTTACATACAAGAGAAAAAGTGGAAAAGTAAAATGTAGATGAGATAAAGAGGACAAACTGGGAAGAACAAAATATCTTTGAGAAAAGAAAAAGATTTTGGAAATGTGAATAAAGAGAAAAGCAATAAAAAAATACAAGGAAACATATTTGAAATCCATGGATAAGGCAAGGACTTTAAAAGAATACAAAATAAGACTTAGATGGAAAAAAAATCAATGTAGCTAGAAAAAAAGATTTTACTTATGAATTCATGTTTCCATTATTCTTAGAAAAACCTTTGAGATAAAATGAAAGGGCAAGTTAAGATATGTTGATTTGTGTACACTATATTTTTCTAGGACCTTTTTTTCTGTGGAACCAGTGCTTTTGAGAGCAAGATAAGGGCTTCAGTATTAATTTGGAGCTATGTATTTAGAACAAAAATGGTAGCAAGTGGATACAGTTGAGGAAGGGCTTGATGAAAAATTAAGATACAACTCAAAATACCCTTTCTCACCATACTCTACCAGGGTAATGTTAGAATCAATCAATCAATCTGTGAATATGAGAATCATTTATGTCTATTTTTATTTATGTGGAGTGCTTGGAGCAAAGAACGAATGTTTGCTCCATTAGTCTTGGAATTTTAAGACTTGGTAGAGAGACATGGTCAACCAATATAGTCTTAAATTGTGCATGTATCTCTCGTCACCATTACAAGAATCTTTGCTTAAGTAATTCCATTGACACAAAATGCAGAGGTAGCTCCCTGTATTTTGGAACATCTTTAACTTCCCAGTTTTTTCTTATATTGGGTCTAAATCTGCCTTTCTGTAACTTGAATCCATTTATCCTAGGTTTTCCATTTGGGGAAATACAAAATAAGTTCTATTTTTTTCCAAATGAAAGTTCTTCCAAAACCTAAATTCAGAAAGACACTCTGCCATGATATCTAGATATATGATGTCTCTTAATACATTCTTTTCTGGGTTAACTGCCCCAGTCTTTCTAATTGCTCATTGGTTGCCAGTCTTTCTGGCATTTGTTTAGTGCCAAATACTTTTTCATGAAATTCAGGAAGGGTTCCCCTAGTTTATATTCTTATATTTGGTCAGTTTGAAGAACCCTGAAAACCCATTTAGAGAAAAGGTAAAAAAAGAAAGTACAGTTTAAAATAGCATATTACTTTTATTTGAATTAATACATAATAGAGGTGTGGTTTGGATAGTATATACTATATAAATAAAATAAATTCAAGTATATATAAAAATGGATGCAAAAAGATAGAAAAATGAATTAGCATTAAAAACAAAGGTAAAGGTGAAAATAAAATAATTTTCAGTCTTCCTTTTTATTTTTAAATTGAATACATACATTGGTTTAATTAGTTCATCAGAAGAATCTTTTCCTAAGAAGCCCATTCACCATTCTCACCAATTTGACATTAAAGAAAAATACTTAAGTGCATAATATCAGGAGAAGTAAAAGAGAAAGAAAACAAAGGCAAAACAATAGCCAAACAGGCCAAAAACTATTTTGTCAATGAACATTACTGACTTTGATGACTCATTGATAATATGTGCTCACATGTTACAGGGAGGTCAAAATTGCACAAAATGAGATGGAAAGATGTGACATCATTTGGAATCAAAGGGCAGATAAAGTACTTTCCAGACAAGGTAAAGCTAAAGGAGTTCATCATCACCAAGCCCCGATTACATGACATGTTAAAGGGACTTATTTAAGAAAAAGATAAAAACTATGAACACTAAAATGACAATAATTTCACAACTATCAACAGTTGAATCTAAAAAACAAACTAAGCAAACAAGCAGAACAAAACAGAATCATAGATACGGAAATCATTTGAAGGTTATCAGTTGAGAAAATAAAGAAAGAGAATGGGGGAAAAGGTGCAGGGATTAAGAACAAATTGATAGGTACAGAACAGGCAGGAGGATATTAAGAATAATATAAGAAATGGAGAAGCCAAAGAACTTATATGCATGACCCATGGCCATGAACTAAAGGGGGATTGCCAAAGGGGATGGGGGTGCTGGGTGGAGCAGGGTAAAGGGGGAAAATTGGGACAACTGTCACAGCATAATCAATAAAATATATTAAAAAAGAAAAAGAAAGATGAGTAAATCATGCTCTGTCAGATACTGCCTTTCTTTAGTAACATTTAATGAAAAGTAAATCCTTCATTTATGTAAATACTTCCTTAATGGCAAACTGCTGTCACTGTCCCTCAATGAGTCCTGTTTTTGAGTAGATTATGGCACTCTCTCATAGGCCCACATATCTGACTCTCAATGAGTTCCTGCACAGAATATATGGCCTTTTCTAGAACTGGGAAACTTATTTAATTTGCTGGCAGAGAATGCCTTTTTTTGCCACAAGGCTTTTCCCTGACCCTACCCAGGGTTTTCATTCCAAATGTGCTTTGTATGTTATGAACCTATGTAGTCTTAATGAATGCCTTCCATATGGTAATTGAAGTGCTGACTTTATAGTCTCCAAAGCTACAGTGCCTACATAAATTCCTTCTCTATATAATGAATGTTGCTTTGTAAGTTGTATGAATATTTGCTCCCTATTTTGCTCTCTTTAGATTCCATTCTCAAAGCCATAGCCTTTAGTTATTTGAAAATATATGATTCCTAGGCAATATTATTAACAGAAAACCTCTGTCTGCTTTGTCTACCACTGCTATTGAAGACATATGCTGTGTGCAACATGTCTACTTTAATACCTTTCCCTCTGCCTTTACTATTTTAGGAAGATGGGAGTGAAATTAAAGAGATGTGAATCAATTGCTTTACCTCTCAAGACCTCATTTATTTCACTTAAATGAGGGATTTGACTAGCTGGTTTTCAAAGTAACTTCCAACTGTCTACGGAATATGGTAGACCATAAATTTTAGAAATTGGTTATTTGTTTTAGGCTTGCCAATAAACTATATTGAACCTCCCTGGGGCACAATTTCCTCATCTGTAAAACAGGGAGACAAAATTAAATCAGGGATGTGGTTTTTAGTGATAGCATGTGTTGACTTATTTTTCTTTCTGGAGCTTTCCCTTCAGGTGGGTTTTGAGAACTTGCTTTGACTCCGTAGAATGGAGTCCTATGATTATGTGATCAATTATCTTTTATGTGCAGCCTTCTTATATAATTTCTAAGAAGGCTTCTAATACAAAAAAGGAAAAATATTGATTATTAACTTAAGCTGCTTTTTTTTTCTTTTTGCTGTATATACATATATTTCTAAAAATACGTGAAGCCAAGAAAATGTTTACTCTAAGGAAGACAGGTTGAGGAAAAGACAGTAATTTGAGAAATTTGAAGCACTTTAATATAGAAGAGAGATGAAGTATTATATTCATTCTTGTTTTCTGAGGTCAGAACAAATGCCAGTAGGCTTAAGTGGGAGAAAATTGTTTGCTTAGAAGGATGAAATGTATTACCACAAGAAATGCTTAATAAAATATGCTCCAAGAATAGTTTTGAAATCAGTATCACTGAAGATGTTAAAACTTAGGTTGCTAGATAATTTTTCAAAGCCATTATTAAAGACATTCATTCACAAGATAACTAGTGATACAAAATGAGTCCCAGTTTAATTGTCTGTGTTGATAATCATCAGACATAATAAGAGTGATAAAACAGTACTGGAATTTGGTGACATGATTCTCAAAGGTTTTGTTGGACACGGTGCTTGAGAATTTTAACACATATCATCTGTTTGCCAGTGCTATGATGTTGCAGTGAACTGCTTTTGCCTAAAACCAAAGCTGTTCTTCTGAAGAAAAAGTACTTGATTTTCATTTGTGGGTTCATCACTTTTTTTTAAAATCTGGAGATTCTACTCTTTATTTTGAATGTTTTATTTTTAAATTAATTTATTTTTCAATTACAGTTGACATACAACATTATTTTATTTTCAGGTGTACAACAAAGTGATTAGACATATAACTTACAAAATGATCATCCTGGTAAATCTAGTACCTATCTGACACCATACATAGTTATTAAAATATTATTGACTATATTATTTAGACTGTACTTTATACCCTCATGACTATTTTTATAACTGGTAATTTGCAATTCTTAATCCCTTCCACCCTTGTCACTCATCCCCCCAAATTCTCCCATCTGACAATCATCAGTTTGTTCTTTGTTTCTATGATTTTTTTTTTTTTTTGGTCTGCTTTGTTTGTTCTTTTTTTTTAATTTTTAATTTTAGATTCCTCATATAAGTGAAGTCATATGTTATTTGTCTTCCTCTGGTTTATTTCACTCAACGTAATACTCTCTAAGTCCATCCATGTTTTTGCAAATGGCAAGGTTTCATTCTTTCTTATGGCTCAGTAATATTCTGTTCTGTATATGCACAACTTCTTTATCCATTCTGCTATCAATGGACACTTATGTTGCTTCTGTATCTTGGCTATTGAAAATAATGCTGCAGTGAACATAGGGTTGCATATATATTTTCAAATTAGTGTTTTAGATTTCTTTGGATGAATACCCAGAAGTGTCATTGCTGGATCATATATATGGAAGTTCTATTTTTTAATTTTTCGAGGAACCTCCATACTGCTTTTTTGTAGTGTCTTCAGCAATTTACAATCTCACCCACAGTGCATGAAGGGTTTCTTTTCTCTCCATCTTTGTCAACACTTTTGAGAGATGAGATCTCATTGTGGTTTTAATTTGCATTTCTCTGATGATTAGTGAAGTTGAACATTTTTTCATATGTCTATTGGCCTTTTGTATGCCCTCTTTGACAAAATGGCTATTCAGGTCCCTTTACCATTCTTAACTGGAATTTTTTATTTTTTTGGTGTTAAGTTTTATGAGTTCTTTATATATTTTAGATATTAACTCCTCATAGGATGTACCATTGGGAAATATATTTTTCCAAGTTGGTGGTTTACTTCACTGTGCAAAAACTCTTTCGTTTGATGTCTTCCCATTTGTTTAATTTTCCTTTAGTTTTCCTTCCCCAAAAAGACATATCTAAGAAAAAATGTTTTTAAGAGCAATACCAAAGAGTTTACTTTTTGTGTTTTCTTCTAAAAGTTTTATGGCTTCAGCTCTTATATTTAAGCCTCTAACTTTTTTAAAGTTTATTTTTGTATATTGTGTAAAAAAGTTGGTTCAGTTTTATTTTTCTCCATATAACTGTCCAGTTTCCCAACAACATTTATTGAAGAGTCTGTTTTTACCTCATTGTATATTCTTGCCTTCTTTATTGTGGATTCATTGATCATATTGTGGTTTATTTCTGAGCTCTCCACTCTGTTCTGTTGATCTGTGTGTCTGTTTTTTATGTTAGTACCAGACTGTTTTGATTACAATGGCTTTGTAATGTCAGGTAGCCTGATTCTTCCAGCTTTGTTCTCTTTTTTTTTTTTTTTTTGTATTTTTTGTTTGTTTTCAAGATTGCTTTGGTTATCAGGGTCTTTTGTGGTTCCATATAAAATTTAAGGTTATTTGTTCTAGTTTTATGAAAAATGCCATTGGTATTTTGATAGAGATTGTATTGAATCTGTAGATTGTTTGGGGTAGTATATACATTTTAATGATATTAATTCTATTTACCCATGAACTAGGTATTTCCTCCCATTTATGTGTTTCTTCATCAATGTTCCATAGTTTTCTGAGTACAGGCCTTTGACCTCCTTGATTAAATTTTATTCTTTTTTAATGTTATATTTATTGCAGTGTAAATAACTAAAATTAAAGCTGTAATAAATATGACTTGCAAAAATAATTTAATGATTTATTGTTTTTAGTGTATTAAGGTGTGGAACATAAAGCAGTTACAGAGACTCATAAATTATCTAGTCTGGAAGAGATTATGGAAATTTAGTTTAAAACAACTATGAAAAAGTTACTTTTAAAAAAGTAACTTTTCCAAGGTCATTCAGTTAGTGACACATCTGTGATACAGATTTCCTTAACCACAGTCTGAGTAATTAAATTAACTGCAATAGCTTGCTTAAAAATATAAATATTAGTGAACTACCATTTTTTGTGCATGTTTGGATGCACTCTTTACCTTAAGTCAGCAGGATAAATTAAAGTAAACAAACTATTTTATTTATAAGAAACAGAAAAACACTAGGTAGTGTAGCCTTCTGTGTTCCTGGATGGGCATGAATATTGGCACCTCTTTGTAAAGTTTACATTACAAACATTCTTTTTATCCAACTGGAAACATTTTTCAGAAGTTAAACCAGTCAAAAATATATTCCAACTTATAATCATGATCTGCGTAATAAGATCTTATCAGCACCATTTGTAACTGGGGACACCCCAGTATGCAGCAACCCTGTAGTTCACACTCAGTAAAGCAGGGCAAGTTACCCAAGATTTCTAATCATAAGCATTAACCAGACTCAACCATCATTACGTGAGCTTGCCTGTCCACTCTAATCAGGACAATAGTCATCAATTAAATAAATAGAACATCTGATTATAAAGAGATTTGTTAAAGCAGCCACATTAGCTGGTTGTAATGGGATATTAGCTAATGGACAGGGGAAAAGGTCCATAGACCACCTTAATGCATATTCTTCAGGATTTGCATTCTTTGTGATCTTTGTTGAGTAGAACAACATGATAAGCCATTGTGTTCAAGTAGTAAAGAAAATACAGGGAAATGTAGATCTGATTTTAAAATCATTCCACTTTTATGAAAATAATAGATAACTGGGCCTGAATGCTAAAGTTGTACTGATTTATGTATTAATAATGTGAACGAACAATAATGCTGGGAGGGCTGTTGGCTATCCAAGGGTGTTTTAGCTAATTTATTTTGAAGTTTTATTTATTTACTTATTTTCTTTCCAACAAAGCACCGTGCTATCAATGGCTTTCCTCTCTCTCTCCTTTTTTCTGAACCAGTTATCAAAAATATATTGTGTATTATATGTAAGACATTTTCTCCCAGGGAACTGAAATTCTAATTTCATCATGGACACTAGTGGAGAAGCAACTTTCAGCTAACACATTAACTTTCTTTACTGCAAACTGCTGGTTCACGTTAGGTTAGGAAAGACTATCCAAATATTTTTGGCTTCAGAGGTAGTGACAAAAGAAGCAGGAATTAAATCACTTGCTTATGTTTTGCAATACTTGAACTTAAGAAAACTGTGGAACAGGGGTTATGTCTTAGAGACTAAGAGTACATGCTGAACTGTGGCAGGTAGAGTGTTTTTCCATAAAAAAGTAAAAAGAGGAAGACATTAAGTAAAACTAGGTAGAACAAACTATATGTGCATGGAAAGAATCAGAGATGTAGAAGGTTATATTTTTAAAACACACTACACTTTTTTTTAATTTGCTTTTTTGCATGGCAAGATGCATGAGTAAAATGGGAACACAGGAAAGTAAAAGCGAAGGAGATAGGAAACCAGTAGCACCATGCAGGCCTGTGAAAGGGTTATCCTTAGATGCTTCATATGGCTAGCTGGGCAGATACTTTTCTTCACATTTCCAGATTGTGTGTCATGGATATGTGAGCGTTATGTAAACATAACACCATATCAAGTATAGCTCAAAGAATACAGAATCTATTTATGACTCTCCAGGTTGCCTTAAGGTGTGTATCTGTATATCATATATCAAAAAAATGCAGTCATGCATAAGGGGGGACCCAAAAACCCTCAGGTTATCTTTTGAGGGGCAGACCCCTTGTAGTAAAGGCTTTCCCCCACTTGGTGAGTGTTCTAGGAACCCATCTCTATCAGTGAACCAGCTGGCATTGTTGTGAGAGGCCGTGTTTGGCTTCAGTGAATATTTTTTGAAGAATCTTTTCAACACATTTGCTTATTTCATGATGGGTGATTTATGAGCACACCTGCCCACACTGCACTGAGTTTTCAGCAGTTTTTGAGCAAAAATGGCATGACCCCCATGCCCCACCCTGCTTATTCACCTGATCTCACCCTGAGCAACATTTTTTTATTTGTTTTCCTGGATGAAAAATTTCTCAAAGGGAAATGTTATGCCAGTGTGGAAGAGGGGAAACACAAAATGCCAGAATCACTGAAAGACATCACAATTGATGAGCTCGAAACTGTTTTGAGCAGTGAAGAAAATGTCTTGATAGCTGTATTGCATCAAATGGAGAGTACTTTGAAGGTGACTGAAATTTAAACGTGTAAGTATAAATGCACAATTTTTACAAATAAATTCCAAATTCCATTTTTGGCGGTCCTTCCTAGTATATCTAAAACTATAATTTATTATTTTTAGATTTACAGAATAACATGAGAAATAAAATACATTTATTTAATAAAATTCTGGTTTTAACAAGCCTTTTTTAGTTTTTAGAATTATTCATGTACTTTTGGCCAAGAACATTTAAATTCTAGGCGTATTTTTAAAAAATAAATTACTTCAGTTTGTAGTAAAATGGTTTACAACTGAAATAAATGATTGTGGGACGTTGCAGTTCTTTTATAGCATGTAGCATTTTGTCTATTTCTTTACGAAAAACTCTATTATTTATGTAATTTAAGGCAAGTATACCAATAATTTCATCCACTAAATCATTGCTCTCATTAAAATACTGATTGAAAAAGGACAAAAATCAAATTATCTCATTACCAATTTAAGAACACATTTCTAAGACAGAAAAAGTATAGACAGAAAAACCGAAAAAGTATTTTTAATTTTATTATTTTATTTTTTAATATCTTATTTATTTATTTTTAGAGAGAGGGGAAGGGTGGAAGAAAGAGAGGGAGGGAAACCAATGTCTGGTGGCTTCTCACATGGACCCAACTGGGAACTTGGTCTATAACCCAGACATGTGCCTTGACTGGGAATCAAACTGGTGACTCTCTGGTCCACAGGTCAGTGCTCAACCCACTGAGCCACACCAGCCAGGGCTTATTTTATTTCTTTTCTATCACCATTTATACCCCTTATACCCTCTTCCACCTCCATCTAAATCCCCTCCTCTACACACTAATTATATTTTAAATGTGTATTACTAAGTAAATATAGTTTTGCAAACATAGCTACATTCATTAGCCATTTTATTTTAATGTAACTAATAAATAAAAGTGAATAATAATTCAAGGAGATACCAATTGTATTTGTTATATTTTATAGAAGTGCGAAATTCCTTATTGTTTCAATAGTGGAGAGCAAAAGCATTAGTTAGCAAAATTAAATGGTTCAGAAAGTTTAAGAAAATAATGAACCATCTGCATTTTGGTGTAAATATCACTAACATTTTCCACAGATATCATTAATCAGCATTGCAGTGATGTTTTAACGTAGGAGCCCTCTCCAGAAAATGTGCAGCTATTGTAAATACAACAAGAATGGTTTGTGCGACCCCGATGTAACCTGGCAGCTGAGAGTGGACTGGAATGCACATGCGTGAAGTATAAGGATTTCACTGGACTAGTCAGTGGGGGCAGTAGATGCCATTGAGTGAGCACATGTACTGTGTCGCAGTCACATTCAAAATGACTGAGCGAGGAGAGTAAGAAATTTGCATCAAATTCCATGTTAAGCTTGAACATTCCTCCGTAGAAATATTCAGATGATTCAGAAGGCTTTCGGGGACAATGCGATGAGTGCAGTCCAAATAAAAGTGTGACACAGATGCTTCAAAGGTGGCCGAGAATCTGTTGAAAATGACCCACGCTCTGGAAGGCCTGCAACAAGCAGAACCCCTGAGAATGTTGAATGTGTACGCGCTGCAATCAACAAAGACCTACAACTGACAGCGCGAGAACTAGAGGCCAATCTGGAGATTCCAAAAACCACTGTGTCCGAGATTTTGACCCTGGATCTTGGCATGAAACGTGTCATGGCAAAATTTGTTCTGCGGCCTCTGCTACCAGAGCAGAAGGAGCATCATACTGCACTTGCTAATGACACTGTGACGTTCAAAGGTGCCTACTTTGAAGGGGACTGAGGGGTCATTGTCCTGTGTACAATGTTTCTTGTATCTTCTTCATTAAATGTCTATTTTTCATATCACATGGTTTTCTGGACATACCTAGTAAGTTTAGCTTTTACTTTCAATAGCAATTTATTTATGAGATTCAGTAATGAGAAAGACTATATTTTTAAAATTTTGCTCATAAATTGAGGGGCACTAAAAGCAACACTTTGGTAATATAAAGATTTTTTAAGCCAAGGATTTATTATAATTAGCTGTGAGATTTCAAACTGGTTTGCTCTAAGAAAATATCTGATATATACAGCACCATTCATAACTAAACTGAGGAACTATTTTCACAGCTCCATAAAGTACAAATGTGAAAGATATAAATTATTTTGTCTTATTGAATGAGTTATATCTTTTTATGGAAAAGTAGAATTAAATATCCTATCTGCTTATTGCTAAGCATATTTTAGTAAATAAAAACACAGACTATTATTATTACGTGTTACAGAGTTTACTTTGACAGACTGTGTAGTTTATATGAAAACATGCTTCCTATAGTTACATGGATATTATATGTATATAATCAAGTAAAATATGTATATCATTTATTCTTCCATAAGTCTGATGGCATTTAATCAACTTCAAGTGTTAATGGATTAATTCAGTGCCTATGACCCTGGCACCTAAGGGTTTACTTTGTTGATAATGAAATTCCTAGACACCTAAACTGGAAATAAAAGTTGCCTTTTATCTGAAATAGTTTACAGTACTAAAACTGTGTGCCTTTTTCTATTGCAGCAAATGGTTATTTATGTCTTTATATCTTTTATTTTGGGTGAATAATTGAGAGCTTCTAATTTACTTAGCACAAGTCCTAAATGAAAGCAGACGTAGACTTAATCAATGAGTAGTTAGCTGGCAAAGGAATGTACCTACACTGAATTGTTATCTATTAAATTTTGATAGGCAGTCTAACCATTCTGTGTTCTCTTTCTTCACCTGTAAAATGATAACATAGTAACATGCACTAAGCTCCAGGTAGTTCATGCAAACATTATACAGATGGTTTGGAATGGAAAGTAAGGCAAATAGGATGAAAGGAAAGAAGGGAAGGAAGGAGAGAGGGAAGAAAAATTCCCCACTGATATGTTAAAAGGTTCAGTCCCCAATGCAATATGTAGATGCAACCTCTAAGTACAGAGGGCATAGAAAATGGATATAAGATAATATTTTGCAGTTAAAAATGAATCTCTGTGTAGGTGGGCTCCGAGAAATGTGTTTAGGAATAAATGGGAAAATGAGAGTTGGCTCTGGCTGACTCATGTAACAGGGCACTGTGCAGACACACCAGTGAATCAGGCAGTTTTGGTTAAGCGTAGGTGAAACTGTTCTGGCATAGCCACTGTTTTGGGATAATTTTCTAGACAATGCTTACATAATGGTCACGGAAGAGCTCTGGTAGAGAAATTACAGGATGTAAGTTTCATGCTAAATGTTTCAGGAACAATTCATATACACGTGGTTGCTTATTTCAGGATAAAAAATGAACCAAGCACAAAAGATGTTGGGGCTCCAACTAGTTTGCAAATATAAACAAACAGAAGAAAATAAACATGAGACTGAGAATTAAGTGAGACCTGTTAATTCTCAAATATTAGTTAATTAACATACCACTTAGCTTCCTTTGTATTATATATTGTGTCCCAGGATTGTCTGAGCATTATTGATACAAATCAACTTTGGCTTTAAGGGTGCATCCTCCACTTATTGTGTGAACTTCAGTTATATTCACGTGATTTCACACAACTTAAAGTGAGAAAAGAACAGTATGACCATATATTAGACCAAAAATATTTCTCCTGAGTTGAAGGGGAAAAAAATCTGTTTTAAATGTTTTAATCTGAATAAACTGAGCTAGCTCTCTGTTTGGATACAGAATTTAAAAAATTAGGGTTGATACCAAGAAAATATGTGAATCAAGAAGAAATAAGTAGTAGTTGTTACTTAACATTGAAACACATTTTTAGGGGTTTATAAGTCTTCTATGTGGATTGTTTTATCTTTCGACAGATCTTCTTTTGCTAAATGAATACTCATTTCTTTTATGGGGACCTTTATGAAATATTTACTGTATTCTTAATGACAACTTAAAATTAATATTTTATGCATATTTTATTTTATTCAAAAATGATTTAAAGTGCCTTATAAAATGTGTATTACAAAACCTGACAATTTGTCACTGTTTTATTATGACTGAAACATATCTAAACATACCAAAAACACTATTCTTTTCCCACCCTCTACCTCACCTCCATCTTGTTATAGTGATTTGGAAATGTAATCTTGGTGATCACTCACTGTGTAGATTGTCAGTTGATATGGATTGCCCTAGCATAAAACTTAGCTATTGGTCTTCTGACCTGGTATGATCATATTGTTTTTACTGCCATTTTTCTATCCCAAAGATAACTAACCCAATTTGCTTATCGTAGAATATATGGTTAAGCTTCCTGCTGCTGCTCTGGTCAAACACAACATGCCCAGAGGCATTGTTTTTGTCTCAGTAACTTGAAAGCATTTGCTCTGACCTAACCAATCTCCCTCACTCACCTTTCTGCCCACCAAGTAATCTGTTTTCCAGTGCTGGCAATCTACCTCTCCCTTTCCTCAATCAACAGTCACATTTATTTAGTACACCTCTTCGGAGCTTGACATCAACAACAGAACTCAGTTGAAGAAAAGTACATTAGTTTATGAACACCTCGAGCTCGTCTCGCAGGAAACATTTTGAGCTGAAGATCAATGAAAGACCATTGAAGTCCTAAAACAGGGCTATTTGCAGTTTAAAAAATGTTCAATAAACAGATGTTTCTCTAATTGATAGGAGTTCAGGAAGCGTTACAAAACGATGAAAAAAATTCTGGCATTCCAATAAAAGAGTTATTATGGCACTAAAGATGTGTGCCAAGGAATATCCCCTAGATTATGTCCATTATATTCTTAAATGATTAGTCCTCAGTTTCTGAAAAGCTACAAGGTGTGTGTGTATGTGGCGGGGGCTGTGCACTCATGAATGTGTGTGTTTTCAATTGAGGTAGAAAGGTGGTCAGTTAGTTGTAGTCGTTCTATATAAATGGGACTGAGTCTTGAGATAGAGTGAGAGTCTACTACTTTATATTTGTACAACATTCATCTCAGCTGTCCAACTTGTTTACTATTTCTGCTAAAGTGACAGCAGCTCAGCTGGGCTTTCATCATAAAGATAATAAGGCTGCAGACCAAGTTGTATTATTGTCAATCTTCTAATCAGCTAAGCTACTCTTCCTATTTACATTTCAACTATTTACCAATCGTGGGAAGTGTGGGAAGTAAGGTATATCACACTGTTGTCAGGGTGAGAAACAGACAAAGTATGTGATTGGCCCA
This sequence comes from Furipterus horrens, assembly GCF_987537825.1. Taxonomy (NCBI): domain Eukaryota; kingdom Metazoa; phylum Chordata; class Mammalia; order Chiroptera; family Furipteridae; genus Furipterus; species Furipterus horrens. The sequence goes on along the minus strand of NW_028327172.1, from coordinate 199,780,507 downwards.
CTGTCGAAACCATCATATGAAACTCAGACCTTGGCTAATGGTAGCTATAATCAGAAGGATTTGATCAGGGTTGATACACAGATTCATCTGGCTTTTGGCCAAAATTTAGTCAATCAAAAATAAGGCTTCTAAATATAAAATATCATGCCATATGTTAACCAAGCATATGTTTTGAGGCTTAAAAGTCATTAGAGATTTTCTATTCCTTTCCAACTTCTCTAAGTAGCTTTTCCAAGTTGCTTTTCCTGAATCATAGTATTTTCTCAGTTTTTGGATATATGCTTCCTATAGATAATGGAGATTCTTTACATTGTAAAGAAGTTTTTCCAGTTCTTGGTGTTTAAGACCAAATAATACATTTGAATTATTATATTATTAAAGACTTCTATAAAAATAACGGTGATTTAGTTTAAATGGCAATTTATAATAGCATAAAGTAGCTCCTTCTTATCCAATTCTGTACTATGTGCTAAACCAAATTGTTTTTGTCCTTTTTGTTTGTTATTTCATTGCAAACAGAATGGCTGGATATTCCTGTGTCTTTCATAGTTCATAGATAGGAAGTAACATGCAGGGCATCTTAGAATGTACAATATTTGCCAAATTGAGTGGAATGTCAGAAAGGAGAAAAAGAAGAAACACCACAATGAAGCAAGCTACTCTTTTTTCTCATTTCCAAAATAATGTTTTCAATCAATGGAAATTTTGACATAAGTTTAAACCTTTCTCAACTCTGCAAACCAGACTTAATACAGGGTATTATTCTAAGTCTTATGGATCACGACAGTACCAGAGGGGCTATATTTTTGCATGGATGAGCCATTTTAAGACAATTTCTACAATATATTAGATACCAATATATTATCTTCCCATTTCAAATACATATGTCTTCTCTTGCTCCCTTGAGGTATCTTTAGTAAATGCATGTATTTTGGTTTTAGAAAAACTAATGTATTTTCAACCACCATTAAGTTGTGTACACATTATTTCATCCCAATAATGGTGTAGAGCAGAGTCTTTCCAGTGTTTCAGACTTTATTTTCTTAGGGGAAGGTCTGAGTCACAGCTTTAGTTTGCCATAGGGGAAATGAGAGGATACCTTACACTCCTTTAGTGGTAATAGTTACATTTATTTGGGAACTTGTTGCATTTAATGTGTCATATCTTTGCATATGAGAACCTCAAATGTACTTCTGTTCTTATCTCCCTGGGGTAGGCAGAAGTAGCAGAAGATGTACATCTTCAGAGCTTTGGACACCGGAAGTGGAAGTAGTAGGAGCACCAGCATGCATGAGACTAAAGTGAAATTGTTCTACATCCCTTTCCACTCACTCAGGCAATGCACACCCAGACAAGAAAGTCTGTACCCTTTTTATGTTGTAGTTGAACTGCTTAGCTCTTTTTTCTTAATGCTATTTCCAGTTGTGGAGAGTAAAGAGGCACTTTTCATCCCAGTGCCTAAAGATACCTTTCAAGGAGAGTGAGTGATATTCAGAGAGTTATTGCTATAAGTTTTGCTGAAGTGCTCAGTTTTTAAATTCATATTTATATCCTGCTTTTTCACACAAAGGGCTTGAGGCATTCTCTGGAATCTGTAAGAAACAAGCATATGTTAATTAGCTACATTCAGTTATTTTACATTCAACCACTCTTAGTTCTTGTTGGTTTGTATGCTATTATTATTTGCAATGCTTGTGTGGTATATTTTGTTGATGGTCTTTAAGGTATAGTCATTCATTTGTTAATTATATATGAGTTTATATAGAATAATAAAATATGACAGCTGTTTTCTGCAGTGTAAATTTATGTTCGATGATCCTGACTCACAAGGGAAATAAAGAAACTTGGATCAGACCATGCAGTTAGATGAATTGAATAAATAATCTGTATCTCCACAATTCTAATTATATAGGATGACATCTTTAAAATCAGTGCTTAATTTGGGGGAAAAACACAAAATTTAATTTTTTTCAATCTTTTTTGAAATGAAAGAGCCACTGTTATCAAAATAATTTTATTTTAAATCTAACTAGAGTATTTTATCAAGCTTCTGCTTTTTCCTGAAGCTATTTCCTCTATAGATCACATTATAAGATATCAAATCACCTTTCATCAATCATGCAAAGCAAAAGACATTTAAAATTCTAAGTATTTATCCCTCATCAGAGATGTTACCTCATATTAATGAGTCTTCTTATGCGGAGTAGGTTTCTCCCTCATTCTACACCAGCACTGAATGAAGTTAAAGAAAAATATGGAACTTGCCAGCCTAAGATAGTCATGTTACATAGTTTGCCCTTTTGTGTTCTTGCATCTGCATCTTTCCATCAGGAACAAAATAACCTTTGAAGTTTTCTGGAACTTCAAGAAGGAAAGTTTTAAAAAGAGAAAAGCACTAACATTTTCCTAATCCCGGATATACCCACACTTTAATTATTATGAATAGTCTTCAAGCAATATCCAGAAAGGATGGTCATTTTCATCTAAAAGTATTTCTGCGGAGTAAAAAAGAAAAACATGCATTTTCCTTTTCGAATCTTTCAAGATAGTTAATTCTCTGTGCAATCTATGATGTAAGTGGATAACCTGACCTTGTTAAACATGTACACTCTTTCTGACCATCAACATTATAACTCAAAGCTCTTGCTTTCCAGAATAAGAGCCATTTAAATCAAAGGGTTTTCATTTCAGAGCCCCAACTGCTACTAGCTACATGTCAGAGCTTGGAAGATAACTCTCTAAGTAATTGTAAAGTACTGTTCTCCAATCAGCATATATTATTGCAGGCAAGAACTACCCCATCAGAATTTCTGTTGAAGTTATAACTCAGTAACTTAAGTTTTGTGCCATACATACTTAAATGTCTCTACTGGATTAAAAACATGTTTCTTTCTTCCACTTTTACTATGTTGTTCAGAACAACAATCTACTCTTTTTATTATTTAATTACTCATTGGGGGTAGCTGTCAGTGTTTGTGTGGCAAGATCTAATTCACATCCATGAAGTGTGCCATGGCTCTTTTACTGTTAGCCCCGAAATGCAAAGCAGTAACTCTTAAAGGACAATAGAAATCGGAGGCCTTCGATTATGAAAGTAAAGGAAGAGAAACATATTTCCTATTTTTATACTTTTTGGTTTTTTGTTTATTTTATTCTTTTTAAGGGGAGTGAGATATGGATTGAGTAAGCAGACACTTTTTTTTTTTTTTTTGCCTCCAATTTTCAAGAGAAACTACAAGTGGGAAATCACATATGAAACCTTCATTAACTTTCCCCCAACAAACCCATATTATTAGTGGTGGTAAAAGAAGAGGAGACACCCCATGTTGTGACTTAGTCATGCTGCAAAAAGGGAGTAAACATTTCTCTGAAACCATATATCCACGTACTGTTAAAGCTGAAATAAAAGTCAAGGTTATCAGAATTGCTCTCAAGGACAAAATCCTATTATTCTTGAAAGAGAACATAATTTAGCAAGAAGAACATCAGAATGGAAACTAAGAACCTCCATTTTAATCCTTTTTAGGAAATAAACCTGGAAATCCATCATCTCTTTGTCCCTCAATTTCCATACTGTGAAACTGTGGAGTAGGCTAGAGACTTTTAAAATCTGATCTCAAACGGATTTTAAAATTTGATTTTTCCTATGTGTTGAACATTGTTAAATTTGCCAATGTGAATAAAATGTGAACATTTAAAGTAAAAACTGATTTATCATTTAAGTTATAATAACTTTAAATCCATCTAAGGACTGTGGCTAAGGATGTTGATTGTAAGGGAAAACAATGGCTGACATTGCAAAAAGAAAAATATCTAAATCATAAACACAGTTGATTTTTATCCTGTTGCTTTTTTGGTTTTATTTGAATTGTAATTTCAGGTTGTACTTTCAAAACTAATCATAAGAGAGCCCAATAGCTGGCAATAGATAATTCTTAAAATTGAGCCAAATAGAATTTCCTGAACATTTATAATCAAGCAAATCTCATAGTTTATATTCATTTCAATGGACAGTCTGCATGTGATGTCTTTCTGACTTACCTCTCTTTGTTTAAAATTATAGTTTATTCTTTTACAAGAAAACTACACAGACTGTAATTGGCAGAAAATATAGACAATTGTATAAACTGAAGTACACTTCGAAAAGTAGAAAACACTGAAACTTGTGGAAGCTTATAAGATCCTAAAGGAACTATTATATATTTTTTCAAATAGATGGGTAAGCAGGTAGGTACATGTATAGATATATAATAGATACACAGATACACAAATACATGTGTTACGCAGTATATATGTGTGTGTGTGTGTATATATATATATGTATATATATATATATACACATATATACTACTCAATATATAATATATGAACAAATATTGTACATGCACTCAAAATCAGCCTTTTACAATAATACTAAGACTAAATACATTAATGAATGTTAGCCTTTAGAATCAAATGTTTTGAGTGATGTCTACTAAAACCCAAGAACAAAATAATTTAAGAAATGAAGCATCCATGCCTTCTGAATTCAAACCTTGTACGTGTAATCTATAGGATTCTTCCTAAGGAAATCTCCTGTTGCAAACATTTGTCCTGGAAACCAGTAAAGTGAACTGGCCCAGCTGCATTTTATACATCCTTCTAGCAGAGACAGTGTTACAGCTCAGGGGAGGCTTAGTCTGTTTATCTGACTCTTATCCAAATACATTTGATAAAAAGATGTATTTTCTTGATTTTATTAAAAATGTGCCTTGAAAAACTGAATATCAGGCACAAGAACTCTTCTCCAGATAGACTTCTCTGTTTTTCTTTGACGTTATTTTTTTTGCAAATATTTGTTGAGCATATACTGTGTTCCAAGTACCATTTGGCTTCCAGGAAGAAAAATAAAAGATTAATCATATGAGTGAGTCCCTTCCCTGTACAGATTCAGGATTTAGTGGGAAGAAGAACATAAACATTGCTTATAGACAAATATGTGATCATAAGTGTATAGAAAGGCTATTCTGGGGGAGTAAAAAGAAAAACAAAGAAACAAAAACAAAAACAAACAGAAGAACAATCCAGCGTCAGGCCAGGGTTGGAGAGTTTTGATGGGGAAACACATGAGCAGAATCTTTTTGCTTCATTCCTATTATAATTTCCTGAAATAACCCCTAAACTTCATGTGTTTATTTTTTTAATGTATTGATTTTTAGAGCGAGAGCAACATCATTTTGTTCCACTTATTTATGTATCCATTGGTTGTTTCTTGTATGTGCCTTGACCGAAGATTGAACCCACAACCTTGTTGTATCAGGATGATGTTTTAAACAGCTGAGCTGCCCGGCAGGGGCCAACCCTGTGCTTCTTAGATGTGACTTTCTACTCACATAATTCTTTATACTTTCTTTTTTATTCACAAAGAAGAGTTTATTTTTTTAATCAGGGATTTTCAAAGGGTAGTTAAGTTCACCTCCCAGTTATTTTGAACTCAGCTTTAATAAAAAACTGCCTGACAATGATTAGTTTTCATGTCTCTGTGTAAACAAGAATGTTACTTGGGTTAAGGTAATTCTCATGAAATATTGGAAAACTGAAAATGGCATGTGATAGTCTATAGTGACATAAGACAACTCAGGTTTCTCAAGCATGCATGTGCCTGAATACTTCTGTGTTTCCTTTACCTTATCACAATTTCCTCATTTTTTTTCTTTTTGGACAACTCCTATTCATACATGAGTGTCCCCAAATATGAATATCAGCTCTTTCCGTGAACTTATGGAACAGCTCCAGGAGTCTGCATTAAATGATTGTCTCTCCTCTCCTTTATAACATTTGGTATGTATCTCGGTCAGAGAATATTTACTGAGAGCCTGTTTTGTTGAAAGCACTATGCCAAGAACAAAGAGTCACTTCAGCTCTCCAGACAGGGCTGTTGAGGCCAGAATGCAGAGCCTAGACTGACTGGTTATTTAAAGCCTGTGTCCGTTCTGAATGCCCCATATCCTCTTTGCACCAGTGTGTTAAATGTTTTGAATGTTGCCCTTATTCAATGTATAAAGAATCTCTGAGCATTTTCAGACATGTCACTCTTGTTTCTTTCCTTCAAGTTGCAGTACTGCACTCCTGTGGCAAATTCCTAGATAAGAAAGAAGTTTGTATTTTTTACTTTTTCTTTCCTCAGACATTCCCCAGAGGAGTGTCAATTCCTATTCTGTGAATCCTTCAGGAACTGAAGGACACTTTTGAAAGGAAAAGGCATTTAGGAAATATGTGGCAAGCCCAGGTGAAACAGAGTATTTGTTTGGTGCCTATAGTATTCAGAGAAAACTGGCAAAATGAAAAAAGAATGATGGAGGAGGTTGTTCAGATTTTCAAGGCATCTTTTCAGTCTTGTCTTTAAAAGCATATGTGACTTCTGAGTCTGGTAGATCCAAGACTGCCTGGGAGGAAAGACAGAAAAGAGAGTCAACGACGGGGGGGTGGAGGGGGTAGTATCTGTAGCTGAAAACTCAGATCGAAACACACGATTTTAAGTTATCTCTCCTCAATGCATGTAAAACAAAATTTAGTTTTTAGTCCCTGGAATGAAATAACAATAGTAACAAATAACTAAAATTGTGGACATTAGGGTCAAACAGACTCATGTTCAAATCTCACCTCCTATATTTAGAAACTGAGTGTTGATAGACACTTAAATTATTCTTCTTAGCGTCTTTTTCCAAAGATAGGTTTTGTGTGAATTAAAGAGAGAACTATTGATTATTGATCACTTTCTGTGTACCAAACTTTGCTCTATGAATTATGTGTTAATTTACTTATCACAATGATCTTATTGTTCCCATTTTACACTGGAGGAAACGGAAGCTTAGTTACTCACTTTGCCTCATTCACCCACCAAATAGCTTCACCCAGGTGGTCAGATCATAGAACCGGAACTGTGTGTGCTGGGCACACTGTTGTGTTGGGCATCGGGTTCCTCCATGCGGTACCTGACATGTAGTTAGTGCTATATAAATAGGTAGGATTTTATTAATCACAATCTAGAAATAGACCTATTTTTCTCCAGACATTTATTGTAAATTACAGAGCACAAAAGTGTGACAAAGTGGTAGTTTTCCTTTCTTCCTGCAACAAATAATACTTCACATGAGTTGAATGATACCTTTTAAATATCAGAATTTTTTTCTCCAATTACCTTTTAGAAGACCAAAAGGAAAACATTGTTTTCTTTACTGCTGGGTATACTAGGCAATCAATACTGGCTTACAGAACAAATTGCTAAATGTTCACTAGATTTGTCAGGGAGAGAGGGATTTAGTATATTTTCTATAGCTACTGAGAATATATCTAAAATGGTGTCCTTGTCGTATAGAGTGTTAAGAGTCCAGGTTTTCATATGCTGTCCTGGGAAGGGATAAAAATCACTCCATCTGCCTAAGCTTCAGGTTTCTCATATGTAAAATGTAGAGTGAGTTCAAACACAGATGACACTTCTAACTGTAAGGTCATTCATTGGTCCTGTTAAAGTCCTAGGAAGGAAACTGACATGCATGTCAACAGAATAATTCTAATCATCCAAATACAGAATTATCTACTTTTAAAGTTATCAGATTCCTGTCTTTAGAAATACTCTAAAGAATTTCCTACCATAGGTGATTTAGGAAGTATAAATGTGTAGAGTAAAAAGGTGAAATATATTAGCTCTTACTGATGCTAAGTTTTTAAAACTGCTCATATAAACTAAATGCACATACAAGTATAGTCAGAGGAACCTTAAGAAAGGACTAGCAGAGGTTATATTCCGGTTTCTTAATCTGAGAAAAAACAAACCAAACCAAAAACATCCCAAGTAGACTGACACCAGGGCTCCAATTACTTTGTGAATTCTGGCAACAAAGCAATGAGAAAATGAACCCAAACACCTGCTGTGTGTTTATCATGTAAATCAAATTTGGTCAGGATCTCTCTAACCGGAATTTCTCTAAAATAAGCCAGGTAACCATGGCTCAGTAATTCCAGTTTATTGGTAACTATTGTAAATTTGATCAGTGTTTCTTGAAGTGTAGTCCTCAAGCCTTCTGCATCAGAATCACACTATTAAAATTTCAGATGCTTGAACTCCCAAGATTTTGAATCTGAATCTCTCTCTCTTTTCATCTTTCTCTCTCTCCTCTCTTCCCCCCACCCCTGTGCTCCCTCCCCTATTCCCTTCTCTTTCTGTTTTAAAAAAGTGTCCTTTCTAATGGTTTTCAATTTTTTTTTTTTTACCAAGATGTACAAGGCACATTTTACGTTAATCATTAATTTCCTTTAAGTGATGGGCTTGTAGGAGCCACCCTAACAGTTAGTTTTTCATGACAAAAAACATATTTGATTAAAATTATAAGCTACAAAGGTCATCTGAATAGTAAAATATTGAAGGTCTTTATAATTTGCTTAACATTTATGGAACAACTAAGAAGCCCCACTTTCTGTGATAATAGATGTTAGTCATATATTTTTTAAGATTAATGAAAAATGTTTTTATAACTAAACTAATTCACTCTTTAATTGTCAAAATTATTGTTATGGAAATTAAAAGTGTTTCAGTTTTTTTTTATTCCAAACAGCACTATTTAATTTTTAGTTTCTAAAATTTGTGGGCTTTTATGGTAGTGTTTCTTTTATGAGTTAGTTATATTTTATTTTATTTTTTTACATTTTTGTGGGCAGGGTATTTTTTTTTCCATAGCCTAGTTTGATTCTACAATAAGTTTGTACCACAGTTAAGATGGTGACTATAAAAGGAAAACATGGAGAGACCACTGTCCTCTATGCAATAAAAAAGATTAATAATGTGACTCATCAAAGTTCATTCCAACTCTGAAATTCAGAGTTTCTGATGTAGGTACATTTAACAGGTCTTCCAATGAGCACACACGACTCTTACATGAGGTAAGCAAAACTATTATAGTGCCCAACCTATTTTTAATGTAATTGTCCTGTATGGCACAAACAAATTATCTCTAAAACTTAGTTACACTTCACAGATCTTATTTTGTTCATAAAATTACTGGCCTCACCCACTCTGTACCACACCCCAAGCTTCATACCACCTACCATGACATGTAATTACTTAGGTACAATCAGGACCGGGCCATCTAAACTGTGCCGCACCCTATTCCACCCCACACACATGGCGTTACTTGACAACGTGAACTCACATTCATCCTCAAATTAACTAATTCTAAAATGTATCTTTTACCACCTTGTTTGCCATTGTGTTTATTTCCATCTAGTATAGACAATTTCCTTCTTATAAATTACTCCTTGAACACTTTCTAGATGAAAAATAAATAATTATTATTAAGAATTGTGAGGAAACAATACATTTCGTGGCTGGTCTCTCAAAAGATGACATGACTGAGGAAATAAGACATCCAGAAAAAATACTGAAAATATATGGGAGTGTGATGTTGAGCACAGATTAAACTCATAATAAATTTGCTATTAATTGGCCAAGTGCATGGTATAGACAAAAATAAAAATGAAAATAAAGTTTGTAAGAGTAAAAGAAATTATGGGAAGTACCACGAGCAGCCTGAACCTCCAAATTTAATAGATTTTGGATAGGTGAAGGGTTGAATGAAAATATACTTAAAGAGGAAGGATGCAGCATAAACAGAGACTGGGAAATGGTGTAGCATGTTTGAGGACCATATTTGAGGACAAGAAGGAAGAGTGGATGGAAAGAGTATTATCTGGGGGCTGAGTTTGGATAGATGTGTTAGAATTAAATCATAGAACCCTTGATTGCCTGATCAAGATACTTCTCTGGGTGTGATGAGGGACTGCGTGCAGTTCTTGAATAGGCAACTACTTTAATGGAATTGGGTAGGCCGTGTGTTCCAGTGACATGCCGAAAGATAAAAGTAATATTGCATTGAGACTTGCAGAAGGGACAAAAGCCAATCATTCATGTTGAAGGCATGAGATGAAGAGAAAATGATGGTGTTAATGGCAGTAGGAGGGTGGGTGAAACTAGGTGAGTACCGATGAGATATGCCAAGACAGCGGGGGTGCTAGAGGTCAGAATCTCCAATTTCTTCTTTGTTCTTTGCTTAGTTCGGATTCCATTGTATCCAGCTTGTACTTGAAGGTGTAAATCTTCTCAGTTCCTATTGTAATAGCTCTCAATTTTGCCTTGAAAAAATTACCCAAGTGGATTGAGTTACTATCCTTAAAAGAAAAAAAAAAAAAGGAAAGAACAAACTGAAATTTGCTGAAAAATGTTGCTCCTAGCATTTATGTGAATTTACTTTCTATCTTTTAGGAAGAGCAAAGCTTGTTCAATCACTAGTAAAATAGCAATGGCAGAAAAGAGTGTTTGCGAGGGTGGGAGGTGTAGTCTTGTGGGATGTACCTGTCGCCTAGCACGATCTCTTCTAGAATCACGTAGAAGAAAATAACATGCTTAGATGCTTTCCTGTTTCCTATTGCCAAAGCCTAAATTCACGTGTCAGTAGATGAAATCTGATCATTGCATTTTTCTTTTCTCTCTTGATTTCTTTTACTCCCTCTCTTCCCTTTTCTCCCTCTCTCCCTCCCTCTTTCTCTCCTTTCTTTCTGTTTTTTTCCTTCCTCCCTTCCTCCCTTTCTCCCTTTCTCTTTCTTTCTCTTCCTTCCTTCCTTCCTTCCTTCCTTCCTTCCTTCCTTCCTTCCTTCCTTCCTTCCTTCCTTCCTTCCTTTCTTTCTTTCTTTCTTTCTTTCTTTCTTTCTTTTTCTTTCTTTCTTTCTTCTCTCCCTTTTTCTCTCTCCCTCTCTTCCTTTCTATTTGTTCCCGTTTTGCAATCTAGGGAGGAAAACAAAACAGAAATTCTCCACAAAGATAATGCTCTCTCACTAAATATAAGAGCCTCTTCATGTTACAATAATGAAAATTTTATTTGATCTAAAAGTGAAATTACTTTAATATTTGTCAGTGCCTATTGTCTGTCAGTGTTAAAGCTGGCCCCCTCCCACACGCTTCTGAGTGTGTTCAAACATGTGTCATTTCATAACTAAAGTCAAATACTTAGTGAACTAAAATTGCTAATAGAGACTTTCACCACATAAGCCTTCCCTTTTTTGATAATGATAAAAAATAATGAAAGCTGTCTAAGGACTTGACTGCTAGAAACCACCAGGTGTGTGTTGGCTAAATAAAAAGACTGGTCTTTCCCTCAAGCTAATTTCTAATAATTAACCAAAATATCCAGGAGTGCCAAGGCAAATTAAGCATGTCGGGTAGTATTTCATAACCTCATTTGGAAAGCAAAGCTCCACTCAATAGTCTCTGAGGCCAGGCCATATTTAATGTAAGTAAACATTCAAAAAATGCTGGGATATCAGTCTTTCTTAGTGATATCTATGGGGGGGGGGTGGTAATTCAAAGGAGTATAGGTGAGGAAAGACAAGTAAGCTGGGAGGTATTTGTAACAATGCAAAAGAAAAAAATCCCTTACTTAGCTGGCTTGTGTTTCTCACAGTCTGTAACTAAGTTAAGCACATACATTACATCTCACTGGAAAGAGCCTTCAGGGCTAGGAGGCAGCAGCACTAATTTCTCCTGCAGGTGACTGACTTGGGAATTGTCAGCCAGCCTGACTGCCCGCAGGAAGGCTTCAAGGAGCAGACAGCCCTCAGAGAAGTAGAGAGACAAAGAGCAAAGCAGTACTTTATTAATCCATTCTGTGTTTCACTTTCATAATGCGTGCGTGCGTGCGTGTGTGTGTGTGATCCTCCCAGGAACTGGGGAAGGGTTTAATTTCACTGAACACTGATCATCTCAAACCACTCAGAGAGGGGCTGGCTTATAAAACAGCCAAGAAAAAGATTCGCAGAGAGGACTTATCACTCAGGAATTTTTAAGAAATGAGTAATATATCTCCAAAATCATCGAAATCTTTTTTCCCCTTAACTACTAACATAAATACAGGCCCTTCCTTCACAAAGGGAAAATCATTATTATACAAGAATACTTTTCCATATACAAGAAACCCTGACATTCTCAGTGTTTTCACATTTCTTAGCAAGACTCCTAAGATGTTCAAACGATCAGCAACAGACATTCTGCAGATGTGATTAATATTTATTACCTTGTACCCATTTGCCTTATGTTATTAAGGTACTGATATTTTACAAAGCATGATGATGTTAGTTTCCGCAAGGTATTGGTTTATACATTCACTCATTCATTCACTTTTATCTCCTGAATACATTTAATATTCTGGTAGGAGCTGAGGATTGATTCACACTTCATGTTACAATAGTGAAAAATTTATTTGACCTAAAAGTGAAATTACTTTAATATTTGTCCCTGCCGTTGTCTGTCAGTGTTAAAGCTGGCCCCCTCCCACATCCTTCTGAGTGTGTTTAAACCAGATTAGAACTCCAGTGTTTCCTAGACAGCCTTGTGGTCTCTAGTCACAGACACCTGCAGCTCGTCCATTACGCCTTTCAATCCCATTCAGACCTGGTGAACTCCCACCTCCCCAGGTGAGCATGTGTCTTACTTGGAAAGAAGTTAGAACCCTCATAATGCGGTTATTCATAAATGTGATCACTTCACATACAATCAACAAATGCAAATGACAATATGGGTGAGCTTTAATATCTAGTTTCCAAAACTGAATCTCTCAAAGACTGATTCATAGCACCTCCACAATATTTTATATCTATTTTTTTTTGATGGCTTTCATTGTGTGAGATAGTCACCGGTGGCATTGCTGTTGAAGGCAGAAGCAGAGATAGCAATGTCTGGACATACCTTGTTTTCCGTGGAGAGTAGCGCATATACTGCTGGAAGTACAGATGTAGTTCTTTGAACTGAAGATACTAGGTGCTATCTTGTTTCTCATGAATTTTATATCTATTTTTAATAAAAAGGGACTAAAGAAAAATGAGTAAATCTGTACAGAAAAATGTTTGGTTGCCACTGACAAGCTCTTATGGCCTATTCTAATCTCATTCTGCCAGGAATTAGAACAAAAGTCATTGTTAAATAAGAGGAAACAATTATAAGTCTTGATTTGCAAGGTAAATAAGGAGAATTTTTACTTTGCTAAAAGTAAATCAGTAGATCATCTGGAAACTGCAACTACTAAACGTTTATCAAGTTGAGTTTCATAAGTAATAGTAGGTTATTTAAATCCATGTTTGTTTATTTATAAACAGTCATTCTTAATGAAAATATATGGTTTTTTTAATCTGAATAAATTTCAGTTTTAAAGAGTGCACTCTGCATTAGACACACAATATTGAAAAATAAGTCATTTATAATATCTGCCTTTAAAAAGCCTTTTATACAACAGATATGAAAAAATCTTAGAATGCATTGGGCAATTTTTTAATTGGCGAAAGTTAGAACTTTAGCATTTTAGTTCTTTTCTCTACATCACCTTTGTATTTGTCCTAAATCTTCTCAGCTCCTCTCCCAGGTTTTTTTGGTTCCCTCACCTGTTCCTTAAATAATATCTGTGGAGAACTCAATTAGGTGTTTGAAGTCAGGGCAGGACCCACCTCATTTGGGCAATAGACTTAAACCTTCCTTGCCTTCACTCTCTCATCTGTAAATAAAATGTTTATACCTCACTAATTATTTTACAAATACCTTTTCTAGACTGCCATTGCATAGTAAGAATTATTTAAAACCTCAAACAGTAGAATCTTATCATTGTGTTTCACAATTCATACAGCTGAAATAATGTAAGCATGCTTTTTAGGATAATATTTTTGTATTGAGAAATGTTGAGATTTAGTGAGAAAGTGTGCACGATTTAGTTCAAATTTACCTATGCTCAACCCTGGCTGGTTTGGTTCAGTGGATTGAGCGTCGGCCTGCGAGCTAAGTGTCGCTGGTTCGATCTTCCAGTCAGGGCACATCAGAGAAAGAAAACTCTGACTCCAAAAAACCTCCGCTGCCTTGCGGCATACCTCTTCAGGGGAAAGGCTAAGGGAGTAAACCCCGACAGAAAATCCGGAGCCGGAGTCCCTAAGGCGGTTTGACGTTGTAGTCAACACCGGCAACTCCTGCGGCGCACCTGAAGCCAAGCTGTATTGACTCCGTCTTTCCCTTGGGCCCTTCAGCTGCGAAGAGAGGGGGGGTCTGCTGCATGGGCAACAGCAGACCCTCCATATCACCCTGCCCAGGCTCTGTAGCTTCAGCTTCACTGGAGAGGACACTCCAGCGTCATCGCAAGATGTCGATTCAACACAGGAGGAGACAGATACCGTGTCACTCCCGAGTCGGACTGCACAGCCATTCTCGGCGGTGCAGATAGACTCTTAAGAAGCTACACCATCGTCTCTCGAGACAGATGGCTGCCGACGACGACCTATGCTCAGATCTTTAGCTATGTGATCTCAGGCAAACTATTTAAAGGTTTTGAGCTTCGAGTTTTATATTTGCAACAAAAAGAATATTAGCAAGGCTGTCACGAGGCTCAAAATCACCTAACACATTTTGTAATAATATTTGGCATTCAACAAATATCCATATATTCTTTTGTTTGGGCAATATCTGTAATAAAATACATCAATAACTAGTTAATATACTACATATGAATAATTGCCAAAAGTCAGATTTTTTTTTTATTTGGTAAATAAAAACTCAGTTTTAATTTAAAAGAAAGGGTGGTAAGGAAAAGTCTGTCTTGAATATGGCAAGAGAAATTAACTATGTCCAGATCTTAATAAAAATAAATAATTTCATTATTAAACAAAAGCACAAAGCAAATAATGTCTACTATTTGGGACTCTTCAAGGTAAGACAATTTTCAGTTTAGTAAAGATGAGTGAGCCATCATACCAGTTGAATGAATGATGCCTTAGAAAGTTTTTGGCACTATCCCAAATTGAAGCTGACCCTTTGATAATTTGTTTAATCCCTTTGCCAAATAAGAAAGTGTTAAAGATGAGACTAGATAGTGCGATTATCAATGTTACAGTCTTCAATACTGGTTGACCAGCTCAACCATAAATCAAAAGTGGTTTGACTTTTGCAATGTAATCTGATAATGTAAAGTGTATTCTCTTCCAAGTCACACTAGAAACTTTTGTTACTCAAACATCACTCTTCTGACATGCATAACATGGCAGGCGATCTCATGTTTGGTACTCTGGTCTTTATTTCATTCTCATTGACTGATATTGTTACTCCCTTTTCAACTAGATATGTTTTAATATCCAGTCAGACCCCAAAGCTCTTGAAGTTGGAGACTATTTCATTATGTTTGTATCTGTTCCAATATCTGGTCACAAACATGCATAAGATGAATTATTTTCTTCAGAACTTGTTGGACTAAATTTTTCTGTTGTAAAGTACATTCCATACAGAAGGCTTCATCTGTCATATTCTAGCTGGTTTATATTCACAACCCTCAGTCTGATGCCTGATATGGCATCCTGGCCAACATCCTGAGACTATGTTGAGACATTGCTAGAAAAGAGAATTGTTGCCACCATGATGGTAACAGTCTGAACAATGGTATATCTAGTTCCTTTCCTTTTGCTGGCCTATTAGATCAACAATGTCAATAGTTTTGAGGAATAAGGAGCCTTCTGATTTCTTTGTTCATTTATATAAAAGAAAGATTCTTCTTGCTTTAAGATTATATAATGTGTCATTTTTACTTTACGTACAATGAGCCCTGCATAATATAGCATTAGGCAAAAAGTATTCCTCCTGACTATTTACACTAGGGCTTTCTGGTAGCAAAATATACCTTTTCCAAAGTTCAGACTAATAACTCAAATTCATCATAATTTGAAACTCAAAATCTTTATTAAAGCAGATGTTACAACTAATCAAGATTTTGGTTTTTGTTCTGATAAGAGCATATTGAGCTATGAGAACAGCATGGGGTTTCCTTCCACGTTTAACAGAATTTATTCTAGGCCTCCGACAACGACAGACGTATAATGAAGCCAAACATGAACATTAAGAATTACTTCTAATTTCAATATTAATATTGTGCTTTCTCCAATGGATTACTTAAAAAGAAAATATAAGAATTGTATCATACCCACTCAGATACATATCATTTATTTATTCTCATGTGAGAAAATTTTCTGTCAATTTTAAATAAAATCACTTTTTTGATTCTTCAAATTTCCCAACAATTCTTAAATTTAAAAATAAAATTGATTTTGGTTAATTTTGTCTATGTATAAATTCTATCAGAATATTTACCTATTATTTTGTTTGTTTACAATAGTGAAAGATTAAATGAAAATAGAGTTCTAGTGGTTGGAACAAATTAACCCTCCCCCCATACCTCATTTGATTATTTGTAGAATGTTTTTAATATTATCATCAACTGCCAAGATCAATAATTTATTCGTTAAGCAGTTTAAATCTACGGGACAGTGTTGTAGCATTTGAAGGCTTTATTAAGTTTATTGACAGTAGATTATTGTCGGGAAACATATTTCATTTTTGGATGCCTAGATTTATGACAGATTTAGTTACAAGGGAAATGAATTTGATGGATAACACAGGAGGCTTTGAGCTGCATGAAAATATACCACAATTTTTTTTTATAATATGACTCTCTCACATTGAACTCTCTGCTGCTTTGCTGCCCATGGTTGACGCAAATATTTTATTAGAAATCAAATCTATTTCAGATAATAAAAAGCTCATATTCTATCACTGAATGAAGAACAAGCACTTCAAATATCCTCTTTAAAATTAATAAAATATATCACTTTATGTAATACAATACAGTATCCAAAAATAATAAAGGATTCCGTCTTCACCTTTCTTCTTAACCTTGCTCCTTTATGTGAAGTCTTCTGATGCCTTTGTAGATCTGACTCAGAAATGCTTTGTGCTCTGTCATAGAGGTCTTAGTTTTTTATAATGTTATTCTTATTCATTTTTTTTCTTTCTTTTTTTCCCCAGCATAGATATAGTCAGAATTTATATGTATTATACTTAAGGATATCATTCACTTTATGGGTCAACTCTGTTCTATTTCTGATGGAACAGGACTCTGTTAAAAGTGAAATGGAGGGACAGTGGAGCAAGGCGGGGGGGAGTTGAAGAGGGGACATGGGATGCATCATTCTCTAGTCCTTTCTCCCTTTCATATGTATCTCTCCTTAGCAATCTTCACAAGCCTTCCCAGTAAACTCTCTCTCATCTACTACTTCGCTCTTAGTTTCTACTCATTTCTCTCCTTCATCTCAATTTTCCTGGCAGGTCCTCTTAGGCTCTGGTTTTTCCTTTTAACAGACCCTCCATTAGTTTCTCATCTATGTGAAATAGAATTGTGGTGCCGTTCAAGGTTGACACCAAAGTTTGATTATTTGGGAAAAGATGAAAATCAATCTCCAGACTCATAAATAGAGAGCAGGATGACAGCTATTGGGCTGGGGGGAGTGTTGGGGGTGGAGGAATTGAGCAAAAAGGAGAAAGGACTCATGGACGTCAACAGTGTGGTGATTGCAGGGGAGAAGGGGTATAAGGGGGTAAACTGGTAATGGAAAAAATACAAGAAAACTTTTTTTAAAGAAAAGAGAAAATGAAAGTCAGTGTTCAAAAATTTACAAGGGAATGATAATTTGTTTAAAAATTAATGCATGGGTTATGATCCACCTTCCATTTGTTTAATAAAGAGCTTTTAACTTATGGAATTTCAGAAAAGCTTGGCTGCTTTCACTGGTTGTCATCCAATATCCTCATTGAATTTACATTTTCCACAGTAAAAGGAAATCAAGCTTATTAGGGTTGAATCATTCAAAAACTGTACAACCAAATATTTCATACTTAGAAAAAGTGTAGTTGTATATTTGCATGATTATATATATATATATATATATATATATATATATATATATATATATATATATATATATATATATATTTTACCATATTTTACTGCGAGCAATGTAAGAGAGAATTCTTAACCCCTAAAATGGTACCGTATTTTTGTTTCTCAATGTATGTGGCCTAGCAAATCAAGTGGCCACAATCAGTAGGCATTTCTTGTAGAATGGAAACATAAATGACATTGTGAAATATTTTAATTGCATATTCAGAGTGCCAGTGGGTATGCCAAAATGAGAATAAGATCCTGAAACTAATTAATGTGGCTTCATTTATCAAGAGCACTAGAGCTGTTATAAATACTAATAATAGCATTGTGACAGAATATTTCCGTTTGTCTATTGATAGTGTTGTCATAGTGCCCCACACTACTAAATCAATGAGAGTCTTTGTGTGGATTTCACAAAAATCACACCACACTGCTCTATAGTAAATTCATGAGACTGCCTATTCCTTATAAGGCTTCTTACACTGATAAGGAATGCTCTTACTGTAGTATATATAATACTGAAACTGATGGTCTTGAAAAACAATTGTGTTTATTATTTACAGAGCTGGAGGATGGAGGGAATCAGTAGAACATGCTCTCAGTTTAAGTACATTAATTAATGAAAATATGTTAAATACAAAAAATAATCCCATTACTGTTCTTTGAGGGAGGCAAAGAGCTGAAGGAAGGGATCAGTTGCAGGAGTTTGTTTTAATATAAAATCTTATGGTCATCACTAAGGGTTATATAGAAACAGAAAAGGCATCAGAAGCCATTCTTGGATAAAGGCCAGTCTTCATTTCTCACCTCTAAGCAAGTGGGAATCTTTGCCAGTAGAGTGTTTGTCTGTCACTGTTTCCGTGAGAACCTGGGAAACAGCACTGGGTTAGGAATTTTAAATTCATTCTTGAGTCTTCCATTCCTTGTTAATGTTTTATTTTTAATGTAATTTTATTTCTCAGATATTTAGTTTGTTTGTACTTAAAAATAAGGTAGTTTTACTAACATCATAAGTATTTCAGCTGGCTCTAAAAGGCTGTGATTTTGTGATCATTAATATAAGATGGTTGATGTTCCAAAGAACAAAATAAAGTGAGAACAGAATTTAATGGTTAGAATTATATATTCAGGAGAAGATTGCCTACCAATACTTAATTACAAAAGTTATCTGTGGGTCCTTATGAGTCACCTGTAAAGGCAACCAGTTTACTACTCTTTGTGGCACTGAAATTTCCAGGTCAACTACAAAGACATCTCTATGGGAAATGACATGATCCAAGTAGAATGTGGCAAAGGCATGCTGAATCCAAGTAGAATTCTCATTTTAGAGAAAGAAAGCCAGCCATGATGAATGTAAATTTGTGTGAAGAACCCCCCCCACACACACCCACTACTGGAGATGTGCTTGTCATCTAGCAAAAGGCTAGATATGTAACACAATTAAAGGAAGACCACATTCATCCACTGTTTAATATGTCCTCTTGCTTGCAAGCTTCATGTGTCTTTTTTGAATCCCAAGTTGAGCTTATTACTTATTAAATTTAAATTTGGATTCCTTTTCAGGAAATATTATAAATTATTATCATTATTTCAACAAATATTCTATATTAGGTTGATTATAGAACAGGCCATTGAACTTCAGATGTTTTAATGTGGTAAAAATCCAAAGAACATGGCATAAGGAAGAGAATGCCTTCTGTGACTAAGCAACCAACTTACTACCTTTGTGACCTTGGACAATTTATCCTGTGTCTCTGACATTCAGTATCCCCATTTGAAAAGTTAGTAAGACCCTTACCCTCCTGAACTGTGTTAGGATGAGATGAAAAAATAAATACAGAGCAAGTATTATAAGGTCTATCATAGAGTAGACAGAACTTCATTAATTTTTAGATGATTTTACTTCAATTTACTCATCCTAATATTGAAATAATTCCAAACTATTGGAATTTATAAACCTGTGATTTAATCATGACTTTGCTACAGGATGTGTGACCTTGAGCAAAAGATTGTCCTTTTGGCCTCCATTGTCCTAATCCGTAACAGGAAGATTTGAACTATATAACCTTAGATATTTCAGGACCTTGTCATCTACTTTTATTTATTCTAGTCTATTTAGTTTCAAAAGAACCACAACCACACAAAAGATACACTACCATTTCCTGATTCTGCAGCAAACTATAATAATTTTTTATGCAACATTTTAAAATTTAAAAAAAAAAAAAAACACTAATTTTTTTCAAGGAAAGCCTAGACCTATGTGAGAATAACCCTGAAAAGCATTATAATTAAGATACTTGAGATAGGTTTTTAAATTTTTTTCTCACACAAAAGGAAAATTTTATTCACAGCTTTAAAAGTGAAAATTTTCCATATACTATTAATCACTTTTATTGAGTGGTAGACCTCTAAGTTTTAGTTTGTTTGACCAGCAGTTGATTTCTCCTTGTCTTCTAAATGATACCTACTGATTATATTATTATCCAGATCTCTGTCCTGTCTTTCTAAAAGGTCATTTTTAGTCTTAAAAAAATTAAGTTTTTGTATTACTGAGAACGGAATTATTTTCCCATGAACATGGTTTTGTAGCAATTAAGGGGCTTTCTTAAAGCACGCAAATGAACAAAATATTATCTCTACTTTAGATCATTAAATGATTCACTTGTTACATAGATGTTGTAACAAATTTACAAGGTAAAAACTGTGAGAAATTCATATACAATCCTTATTTCACTTGTTCCCTGTCAAAAAATGACTCCATAATATTATTATGAAGAAATGGTTGAGCAATGACAAAGGTGATCCTTGTATAATTTAAATTCATTACCTAAAATCTAATCCTATCTTAATATAGTCAGTATGCACTTGAAACTCTTGTCCTTGGGCATAAAATTCTACAGTACATTGTGATATTTCACAACTACATGGAAATTACAGTATTATAGGCTGCAGATTAGAGAGACAGACTGACCATCTCCTCAGTCCACTCTTTTATCATTTTATGATGGAGAAAGCTAATGAACATTATTCTTCTTCCATAGTCCAAAACTTTCTTCTTTTCCAATTTACAGGGTAAAGCAACAAAAATAAACAAAAGCAACAGAAACAAGATTTAATCGAAGAATAATAATTTTTTCATTAATGAATTAATGTTGCCTGCTTACTTTATCTAAATATTATGTAATTAACTTATAGATCACTTAAAAATTAGGAAGTAATAAACTAGGTGCATTTTGTCCAAAGTGTCTACATGCATATCCTTTCTTTTTTCTTATTTACCTATACTTGATATTTCTTTTCTATAAATGCATCTGGCTAATCCCTCAAAAGTTTCTAAATGTATATGTAAAATTAGCTTCATGATCCCCATTCTGTAACTATAAAATATAGTAGATACTATTTATAGTATATCTGGGACATTTTGTCATTAGTATTTCTCAAATTATGTTATATAGATTTAAATCATGAGAAGGACCTATAAATTAGTATTTTCTTTGTTTTCCAGATACACATATAAGAGTAAAAGATAAAATACATTTAAACACATTTAATTTTTTTTAGAAATATTTCAAAGCACAGTAATGCCATGAAAATATGTTTTAGTTTAAAAATTATTTGGAAAGTGAAACTACAAAATAAAATAGCAATGAACAGTTATATATTAATGCCCTAAGAAATACTTCTCATATATAACAATTTAGAATTGTGTGCCAAGTGGAAAGAACATAATGCCCCCTAGGTACATTAAGTGATAACTAAATTTTAGGGAGGGCATTATATTACAAATGGTGGTCATTCACTAGGTCACTGTCAGGGTGAAACTGAGTTAAGACTAATACAAATTATTTTAAAGGCTAAATTGGCTTCTACAAAAAAGATGCTATGTGGTAGAAAGCGCAGAGACATGGGTTGCATAAGAATACTCATTCGCAATATATTGTGTGTTTTTCTCAATTTGGTCAAATGAATCACTTTGTTAGAAAGAACTATTAAAACATTAGCCATTGTGACAAGCAGATGGAAACTTCATGATAATAGCATATAATAAAAAATGATGAATTTTTTTTGGAAATCACATTATTTTGGCATGCTCATGCCCATAGTATATCAAAGCTACTACATTTCCTTACACATGGTGAAATACCAAGGATAATTAGACTTGGAATATTAATATATGCTAGATGATAGATTAGGTAGATAGATATAGATAGATTAATTGCTTTATCACATACTCTGAATTATAAATAGTTCTAAACACTATAGTCTGAAATAGCTTTAAACAGAATCCTCAGAACATGAAAACCCGACATTTTCCATATGCACTGTCATATCCCATTCTTTTTCTAATATTCATATTTCATTAGCATTTAGAGCATAGGCCTTGGCATTTTTTGAAAAGAAATATATTTAATTTTGATAGTTGTAAATTATTTACCATTTAATTTACCATCAAGGCCTACTTAGTTTTGCGTAAGACACTAAATGAATCTAAATCCCACCTTTTCTACTTTTGATATGCAAATATTTTTACTTTGATGTTGTAGCAATACAAATTGAAGTTGCACCATGAACTGCTAATGATAATTTGATTACTTTTGTGTTAGTGTTGAGTGCTACAAAAATAGCAAGAGCTTGTTTAAAAAATGAAACTGGGAATGGAAGAGCTCTTTCTCTGCAGGCCCTCTGCAGTGCTGGTAGTATTAATGCATGCACATTGGTGCTCCATGCTTCTCCAACAGCAGTAGATGCCATTTTGAAAGCAAATAATTTTGGATTTTTAGAAAACCTCACACCTTGATTTTTAAAAATATTTGAGTTCATCAAAAAGTTTTCACTTTTTAATAGCTCAGAGAGTTCAAATATATTTAAAATATTTATTACAGATCATAAATTATAATTTATTTTTAGTAAAGATATTTATCTAATATATTGTAGACAAGGTGCTTGAATGTGAATTCAGTACTTTCTGGTTGGAAGTGAATCAAGCTTTTAAACAAACAATGAACTGTTTGTTTTTAGCATTACATTAATTTATTTGATAAATTTGAGATTTCTAATGACTTGTAACAAAAATGATGATATAAATACCTGGTTGCAACTCTATTTAAAATAATTACACCTAAAAACTGGGGAAACAATTTTCTCCCTCTTTTTAAGATAGTAATTAAAAATGGTATCTCACCATGTTGAAAAAATATATATACATTATCTTAGGCTACTCCACTGGTGGAGCAGCAGTAATACCTGCCACCTGTAGTGTGCCTGCAGTGTGCATGCTGCTTGTCTACCCATGAAATGTCTGTGTAGTGTCTGTCTGTAATTTGATTATGCCTGAAAATCTCTATGCTCATTAACCTTTTACAGGTGCCGCTCAATTCCAAGGAACTGCAGGTACTAAGAGAATGGGCAATACTAATAAAAGCAAGGCACACCACACTTGTGAGCTCCAACCTCTTCTCATGCCTCCTCTAGGCCAGGGTTTGGAGGTTACTCAATGAACTAGATACTTGTGACCAAGCTAAGGATGTAAAACAGAGTAGTAGCTAAGAATTGAATGAGCACCATGTTGTATATTTCCAACATATTACTGATCATCTGAACAACAACAGAAATGATGTAAAAAGGGAGAGGGAGAGAGACTGAGAGATGTTCCTCAAGAGGGGACTAGAAAAATGTTTTAAAATATAGGCACATAATACTGATTTTTAAAAGATTCCAAATAATGTATGTGGTATATGAAAATATAATGCAGAGATTAACTAAATTAGACTGTTGATGAATTGAGATTAATAGGCTAACGGATCATAAACAAAATTAATTACATTAGGGATTAAACATTGAATTGTGTTGGGCTTATCTTTTAATAATTACAATTTTATATAATCAGTCAATTAAATAATATCAAGAATTCAGCATAATCT
This sequence comes from Furipterus horrens, assembly GCF_987537825.1. NCBI lineage: Eukaryota > Metazoa > Chordata > Mammalia > Chiroptera > Furipteridae > Furipterus > Furipterus horrens. The sequence continues at coordinate 199,756,761 of NW_028327172.1, read as the reverse complement.
ATATTTGTGGAAATCTACACTCTGCGTATATGGGTGCAAAATGTATACAGTGATAACCTCAAAGATGTGAGGACATATATTAGGGCAAAAGTCAGCTTCCAGTTGTTCATATAGAAAATAATACAGTTAATCAATAATACAAGAATAAACTATGTTTCTCGTACTCCCAACTGTAAACCTACTTTTGCAAATTACATATATATATATATATATATATATATACACACACACACATATATGCAACAGAAATTTTCAATATAATAAGTATAATAGCAGAGAATTCTATTCCAGAATGCTATGGTTTTGTGATAAATAAATATTTTTTGCCATAAATATTCTTAACCTACATATGTGAAAGAAAAAGTTTCACTCTTCCTAATCAGTTCCTCAAAAAACTAATTTTTTTCAAAAGTCAAATTTATTTTACCAATCTGTTCCTTTATATACAATAAAAGATTTTAAAAGAATTTAAGTCAATCTACCTCATGGAAAGCTTTATTAAAAACTTAAGTAGACTTGAGCAAACCACTTATAAAATTCAATTGCCTTTTTAGAGTTGGTGAATGCTATTGTGATTATGAAAATCATTAGTGCTATTAAAAATAATGATGCTACTGATACTAGTCTTTATCATTGAAACTATTTTCAAGGGCTGAAAAGGGGCAAAGCATAACATGAGCCCATTGTGCTTAATGAATTCATAATCTAAACTACCATCTTGCTCAACCTCTCATTTAAAAAACGCAAGCCCTTTAAATCACTATGTAAATTGTTAAGTATAGTAATCCCACACCTTTTTTTTCATAATGGGTGTAAAATAATTGTCTAAAACTGTTTACATATATAATGAGAAAATGGGAGTTGGTTAAAGTAAGGAAAGAAGGAATTCTATTTTCCTCACTTTTCAAAAGAAGATTTTGTAGATGTAAATGTTCATCCCTTTGCTCATCTCTTCATCTCTTTCTTGTCTTACACTATTTCTTTTCATTCAAATGTCACGGATTACAAAAAAAAAGTCTCTTTTAAAACTTTTTCTTCCAATGCAATTTAGAAGTACTCAAGTCACCACTGAAATGTTCTCCTTAATTATTTCTCATGAAATATGCTATTGGCTACTGTTACAAGAAAACTGGGCCCCCTCCTCACGCTCAAGTCCTAATGTCAGTCCCTGCTTTGCCGGCCTTCATCTTTATTTAAACAGACAACTTGTCTACTGGACCCTGTTAAACGTAATGTGAAATGACCAACAGCGTACCTTCTTTCAAAGTGAATAGCTGTGAGAGGAGGAAGAGGACGGATACTATATGAGAGGGAATGACTTGGGATAGAATAGCCTTGTTAAAAGCATTACTTAGTCCTTAGTTCCATTTAGAGCCCTACTCATGTGACTGAGGAACTGATTTTTTTTTAATTAAATAATTTTACTTAATCTTAAAATTTAATAGCCTTTTTTGGCTAGTGGTTACTATAATGGACAGTGCAGGTTAGACACTCATGTTCTGATTTAACTTGAAAAAGCAGATTCAGTGTCTTCAATTTAACCCCTGAAATAGACCTCAAAGGAGAAAATGGGTCATCGTACCTTTGGAGATTCAGTCTTTATTTTATTAATTTCAGATGGTTTATCTTGGCTACTGTGTTTTTAACCTCTTCTTTCATTGAATATAATTAAAATATATCCTAGACATATATACATATATGTGGGTATATATAAACATAATTTATATAATTTTTATTAGTGGGATTTCAATAAATAAATAAATGTGTGTGTGTGTGTGTGTGTGTGTATAAAAATACTTTGTGTAATAGTAGCCTTAGCCCTGTCCCTAACATTTCTCTGGTATGATGGTTAAGGCCATGACTTTGGAGTCAACTAGACATGGATTCAAGTTCTATTTATTTGACCAGCTGACTGGCCTTGGGCAAGTAACTAAGCTTCTCAAGTCCTCAATTTTTTCATTAGGACATAGAGAAAATGTTGCTTCAGACACATCATTGCAGTGAAGAGTAACTGAGCGAGTGATTTAAAGCATGAAGCATTATGCTTCTTTCATAGTGTTTGTTAAGTACATGTCAGCTATGTGGCCAGTCTTATTTGTAATGTTGCCTAAGGGGTTATATGAATACAAATGTTCTCAAAGGGAATCTGTTTTTTCCTTTTAGGTGGCTGACAGTGGGTAATTCCCAGCCCAGCTGAATACAAACAGTGCCAGTGGGTTTTAGCACTTTCTCCTACACTGGCCTCAAAAACATATAGATTGATCTCACACGGTTTCTCAGTACAACAGTTTTATACATTTTGGAGTAAATAATACTATTTCAAGTATTGAAAGAACTATTTCAAGAGGGAGGAATAAATTTAGTTCATTGATGCTTCTCTTGAGTGTCTACTTTTAGGTTTTACTTTTAATAGTACATAGTCAAGCTACGTACCTATTGGCTTTCGGATGGGGCCAGTTTCTTTATGACAGCCAAACGTAGTGTATAGTCTTGTAATTTAGGAAGCCCTCATCTGTGATCTTATAAATTACAATATCGATTGAAGGAGAAGAAGCTGACATTAGCAACTGATTGGGAAAAATGATAACACTAAAATACATATATTCTTCATTCCCAGCCCCGCAACTTCTATCATTAATGTCAAAACCCAATGAGAGAAATTGTTCAACCTTTTATTTTTTTTGATTAACAGTCTTCAGATATCAAACTGTTGCTGTGAACTTCCCAAGATGTTAACATCCTCTCACTTCAGCTCATGTAAAGTTGGAGGAGCTGAGATACATCCCACCCTATGCTTCATCCAACCCTAGTTTCTGCATCTCATATTAGGAGATTCTATGTAGATGGAAACTATACTTGACAATGTATTTGTGGAAATCTAAGAAATGTACTTACTTATATTCTTTGAAATCAGGTTATGGTGTTCTGTCTTTTCAAAACGCATCATGGTTCCTGTGGATCAAATGTGTCTATAACCCAGATTAAGTTAAATTATATAGAGAAAGAAGCACCAAAGTGGCAAGATACTATGGAGACTAATACTGATGAAGAATACCATCCTTCATAAAGAGCAATACTTTGTTGATTATAAGGAAAAACTTGTACCTAACATAAGTGTTAGACGATTGCGAAGGAAACAGCACACTCAGGTTTTGTTACAGCCTTAACAAGAAAATCAAATTAAAGCCAAGGTAGTAAAATACAGATAGGGGGTTTATTTTTATATTTTCCTTATGTCTAGGTAAATAGTTTAAGAATTTTGAAGAACACCTTCAATTTAAGGTTTTTGCCACATGCTGACGATATTTTTTTAAAAGTCTATCTTTTCCTTCTTTCCACCAGCATCCCCATCCTAGACAAAGAACATGTGTTGTAAATGACCCACAGACAAGGACACCGATGTGAGAACTGACTGTGGGAGTGGGGGTGGGATGAGCGGAGGAGGGCCAAGGGGGAAAATTGGCACAACTGTAATAGAATAACAATAAAACAATGAAAAGAAGTCTAAGGTTGGAAGACTTAGTACATTACAAATTAAATAGAAGTTTGGGATAAATTGAAACAAACAAAAATAGCTGCAAGGCCCAACAAATGTTCAGAAAAAGGTACTCCTGTGTGGGTGTATATTCACAGTTTATAACATCCCCAAAGTGTGTACGTCTGGAAACTAAAAAAGGAAAAAGAACACTAGGTTGGTAGTTCTTCAGAGAGAAAGTATATATATGGGCAGTGAAAAAGACTGAACTACCTAGCTGCTGTTTTAAAATATCAGTAGAGTTATTTAAAATACTGGTAGACATACCAGCTTTCTTTAGAAAACCAGCTATCATGGGAAAGATCCTAACTACCATTTTTAGGTTGAAATAAAAGAAAAATTTGCAGAAAGATTATTGATTCTCACAAACTACAGTTACTTATCTTTTTGTAATGTCTGTTTTAAAATGGCATTAAGAATAAACTGTGCCTTTTTCTTTCTATAAATTATCTCAAATTATAAGAACTTGAAAGCTGCGGATTTTAGGCAGTCATAGGAAAGTTTGCACTGAAGGACCTGTATTTATACCTGCAATACTCAGGTTGTTTCAGCTCTGTAGCTCTGAACAGACTCCGTGACCCATGACAGCTTTGTGGCAGCTGTGTTGTCATATGAATAAGCAGTCATTCAGAAGATAGAAAGAAGCTAATTCATTTTATTTTAGTTTGTTTTGGGCTACAAAAATTTGATTTCTAAGTTTTAAGTGTAAAAGTAGACTACATCTGTAGAAATTCAAATTGGGAAGGAGAGATGATAAAAAACAAACTTGTATGCAACTCAAAGGTCAGCTTTCCAAAGTGGCCACAAAATTCATGAAAAATATGTAAATAGCACATGTGTCCACTTAGTTTAAAGTAATTCATATGGTTTTATTATTATTTAAATTTCTGTGTTTATGTTTGGAAAATTTCTGCAATGTCTTGGTGAAAGTCAAAGTACAGACGCTTTGAAAATCTAGAAAGAAATCACAATTCTTTATAAAAAGAAGATATAATAAAATTTTAGTTTAAATCATATAGCTGTACTCAAAGCCATCACTAAAACTGGCTCAGAAAGAAAAGCATCTCTGTATATGGATCTGCGCTGTCCAAGACAGCAGCTACTAACCAATTGTGACAACTGAGCAATTGGCGTGTGACTAGTGCAAATTGAGATATGCAATGAGTATCACATTGACAGATTTAAAAGACTTAGTACAAATAAAAATAGTGCAAAATATCTCAATAATGTCATGGATGACGTATGATACTATTTTGAACATATTGGGTTGAATAAAACACAATATTAGAATTAATCTTGTTTTATTTTTTAAAAAAATATGGCTATAAGGACATGTTCAATTATTCTTGTGACTCTTATGTGGGATTTGCATTATGTTTCTGTTGATTGGCATTGATTTTCACAGTGTTTATCTTGAAGCACAAGAGAATGAAGTAAGTGTATGTATGTGTATGTTCATTTCTTATTTCTGATTTCATGAATTCTACCAGTTACTTAGTGGCTGAAAACAACATGAATTTATTATCTCACAGGTCTGGAGGTCACAAGTCCAAAGTGGATATCATTAAGGTAAAATCTATGTATAAGCAAGTCTTTATTCCTTTTGGAGACTTTAAAGTAGACCCCTTTTCATACCTTTTCCGGCTTCTAGAGGGCAACCTCCCACACACATTCCTTCCCTAGTGGCCCATTCCTCCATTTCAAAGCAACATATTTCTAGGATGTCATGTCCAATTCTCTCTCTGCCTATTTCCTACTTCTAAGGATCGTATGATTACATTGGATTTATCTACAAAATTCAGGATAATCTTCCCATCACAAGGTCAAGTGATCTGCTACTTTAATCCTCCCTTCACAGGTTCCTGGGATCAGGTCATAGACCTCTCTGAGCAGCCACTGTTCTGCCAACCACAAAGTATATGAGGTCTGTCCAGAGGTATCCAGACTTATAATATGAGAAATAGAGACATGTATTGAAGAAGATATGAAACACAAGAAACATTGTGCATAGGACAAGGGCACCCCAGTCCCTTTCAAAGTAGGCACCTTGGGGCCTCACATAGTTCTGCCAATCGCTGTCATTTGCCCCGTGGTATTTTCCTGAATCTCACTGATGTCTGGAATCTCTTACCTTTCAAAGACGATTTTAGTTTTGGGAAAAGCCAGAAGTTGCAAGGCAGCAGATCTGGGCTTTAGGAGAGCTGAGTCACCTGGGTGATTTGATGTTTTGCCAGAAATCTCTGTGTGAGACGTGATGCATGAGCAGGCATGTTGTCATGATGAAGCTGCCAATAACCAGCTGTCCATAGCTGTGGCCTCCTGAATCATCCAAATAGTTTCTGTGGAGGAATGTTCAAGCTTAAAGCAAAATTTGATGCAGATCCTGTTGCTTTACTCACTCAGTTCTTTGAATTTGGTGACCACACAGTACACATGCTCACTCGATGGAGGCCACCACTCCACTGGCTAGTACAGAGAAGTCATCATTGTTCATGCATGCGCATTCTGGTCCACTTTCCTTGGCTGCCAGGTTATATTGATGTCCCTCCCGCAAACCATTCATGTTTTGTTAACAATTGCTGGACTTTTCTGCACAGACTATATATATATATATATGCGGGATTTATAAATATATAGAAGTTATTGTATTCATTATCTATTTTTGTTCTCTCTATTTCACAAAAAATTTAGTGTTTTTCTTCAAACTTTTTTCCCTTTCAGTACTAATTGTTTTTATCATTTAAGTCTCTTGAAAGCAACAGATAGTTTTCATCTCACCCAAATAGTCATAACCACAGGTCAGTAAGATAACAAGGAAGAACTAAGTTATTTATTTTAATTTGGTGGTTCTAGTAAGAGAAAAAATCGCTCAAAAATTGAAATTGTTTGCTATGCTCCTCAGGTATATTAATAACTGATACAGTAGTCATATCAGAAGGAGATAAATGTGAATTATAGTGGGAGAGCATGTTTTTGAACATGGATAGAATGAGTAGACTTTTCATGAAAAAGAAATAAGGCTTTGAAACCAAGCCAAATAAAAAAAACAAGAGAAGTGCTTCTCTACCTCTCCAAGGGATTTTGTTAGTTTAGCACACCTACTCGGACCTCTTGAGATTACCATGGGACATGCTACTATTAGTTGAAAAGTGGGTTCCTTAAGTAACTGTAGAAACCTGGCAAACAATTGGCAACAACCTTTGCACCTTGTCAGATGCTGAACACAATTCTGACTTATTTTTAAAGTACAGTGGACCCTTTGTACCCACAGGTTTCACACTTGAGGATTCAACAAACAGCAGATAGAAGATATTTTTTGAAAAAAGTTATGTCGTTGCTGACATGTACTCTGTAGTTGAGCCTAGGATGGTTTCATCTATACCAAACATGTACAGACATTTTTCTTTTCATTTTTTCCTTAGCAAAACAGCTCAACAACTATTTACATATCACTTACAATGTAGAGGTATCATAAGTAATCTAGAGACGAGTTAAATTATACCAGAGGATTGCATAGGTTATATGCAAATCTGGCACCATTTTGTATAAGAGACTGGAGCATCTGAGGATTTTGATGTTTGGAGTCCTGAAATCAATCCCCTGAGGATGCTGAGAGACTGCTATACAGTTGATTAGACATGATTTTTACTATTGCTTTATAATATTGAGTGATAATGAAGCTTAAGTATAAGATAATTGATGAGAGTAGTGCTTGGGAGTCAGAACTTGGCCCTTGCATTTTTACACAGAATGACCCACAGACTTTTCTAAAGGTAATTATCCATGGTTTTAAAATTAAACCCATCGTTTATGATGTTATACTCTTAATTGCAATATTTAAATTTTTTCTTGTTTTCAGTAATGAAAATGGTTTAACTAGACTTAGGAAACTGTTAATTTACCTTATCTATTGGACTAAGCAAAAGTAGCTACTAATTGCCACAGAGGTATAACAATAAAATCAGTGAATTCTAAATACAGCGATTTAAACATAGGCTGGGGTTTCTTCCTTTTCCTTCTTTTCTTATTTTCTTTTTGTTTGTACCAGTACAATTAAAGCAACTTTTTTTCTTTAAGTTTTTCATTATTTCCTTGTATATACTTTTTAGGACAATATACTAGATAAAGATAGAGATAATAAAATTAAGTGATTGAGGAAGTCAAAAGAAATTTATTTTATAATTATTTAATTTATATAATTCTCTTTTTATCCTAGAGTTATTTAAAAAATTATATACATAATATTAAATAGTTGATATATGCCAGAACATGTTTTTGTTGTAAATTTAGTCCATAATAATTTCAATCCCAAGCTGGGTGAAGTTTTTAATAAGTTTTAAAATGCATTGTGTATATGATATATCTTTTAATAGATTTAGAATTTAGACTGTATCTATATTATTTAGAAAATTTAAGTGTGAGTGGTAGTATATTTCAGATGTTCATGCATTGGGTAAAATCCTTAAAACTGAGGGTGAAGTCAGATCAAATCTCAAGGCATTGATCAAGATAAAAACCTGTATATATTTTAAAGGCAGTGACTTAAGCAGAAATAACTAGACATCGGTATCTCAGAGACACATGCCTACACACGTTGCTTTTCTAAACTCATATAGATATCATTGAACTCTCTCCCCAGTGCAGCTTGGTATTAACATAGTGTGTTGAAGGCGATAATAAACCCCTAAAAGGACCACACTTGATACTAAATAACATATAATAAGAAATTTAATATAGCTGGTACTAAGCACAATAAGAAATCAGTCTAGGAAATTATGAACTTTGCCAAGGGGTGCCTAGACATATTTCAGAAAAGATTATGACCTTTGGAATAGACTTTGAAAATTAAATAAAAGTCGACCAGTCATTTGTGCAAGGGAAAACAGCCCTCTGAACAATGGCGTACCATTGAAGAGATTCAAGAGATATTAATTAGTGGTATAACTTTATAAGATTTGTGTTTTTATCCATTAGACTTACAAGGGTTGATGAGGATATGGATGGGAAAGGTGAGGATTGATATTTTTAATCATTATCTGGCCAAGACATAATGAGAGCATGGCACAATATCTGTGTACAAGGAGTGAAAGAAGGCACTGGAACAGTCCTTGTTAAAATGTTGTCATCAGATCAGAAGTATTGACGTCACCAGGCAACTTGCCAAGAATGGCAGCCTTCTGGGGACTCATCTCAGAGCTATTAAATCAAAAATTCTGAGGTCGGGCCCAACAGCCTTTTGTTTGTTTAAGTTTAATTAAAACATAATTGATAACAAAAGAATGCATATGCTCAATGTATACATCCTTTTGAGTTTGGACATATGCATACACCTGTGATACCATCACCAAGGTACTAAACATATTTATCACTTCCAGCAACTTGTTTTAACAAGTCTTCTGGGGAATCTGAAGCACACTAATATTTGAACACAACTGCCTTAGAGATGTATTTCCAGAGCTGAAGCCTCAGAATTGAGGAATTGATTGGATTTGGGGATAAGGCCTATGGAGGAATCAGAAAGAGCTGAAATTTCTATTTTAGGCAACTAAGTGAAGATTGTTGTCATTAAATGAGATAGGATATATGAGAGGACATTTGGGCCCCCAAAGGGTGCTTTTGAAAATATTAAATTGGCAAGGAAGCTGTCAGGACGCACAAAATTGAGAGGTCTCTGGTCGAATGTCAGAAATCGGTCTTATCAGATCAATTTCTGGTTTTTGTTTGATTAGAGAATTTGTTATTAATTTGTTTGTAGATTTTCTTTAAAATGAAGGAACTTAGATAGAGGCTGAAACACTATTAGGATATGTAGTGTAAAGGAAAGAACCTTAGGATTGGGCTCAGAGGGCCTGAACTATGGCTATGACCTGGAACATCTATAAAACACTCTGGCTATGCACACTAGTTGTGTTACCTTTGAAAAATTACTTAACTTTAATATTCTTTTTTTGTACTCCCACCTCCAGTCAAGACCATGGAAATACTGTCTTTCATAATGATTATGAAAAAAGTAATGTTTAAAAACATAGAACAGTCCCTGGCAATAAATGGTAGATTTCTTTCTTCCATCTCAACTATTTGCTCTTTACACAGCATTTCCTTATTCATCATCCAAAAACTTGACTGAGAATTAGTGAATTTTGAGGAAAAATACTGAGGAGAGAAAAAAAAATTCTTAGGATATTCTCAAACATACAGAGGAATTCGAGACCAAATAGTTACCTGGAAACTTATTTGAAAGTGTGAACGTTTAATATTGTCACACGTAGTTTCCGAGATAACATTCTTCAGCAATACATCTAAAAATATTTACTAAGGGATTGCAGAAAAAAAATGGACAAGTTTCTTTTCAAGAGACATGGGACCAAAATATATAGTACATTCCAATATAATATAGCAGTGCACTGTAATGTTTTGCTATCAGCTACACCAATTAGTGCAGATGATGCTAATTAAAAATAAATTTCGAGAGTGATTAGGTTCTCTCACCATTGTTAGGGAGAATTGATTCTTCTATAGATCTAATATTTTAAAGTAAGAAGTTAATGATATATTGATGGATTTTAAAGCACCTAATTTAGATGATAGTTCTGAGGAAAACATTTGTGTTAATACTGAGTATTAAATGACAAACGTTTTCTCTTGGAAAAGGAATGGCACCATTTCCGTAACCCTAGAGCAACGCACATGTTGATGTTTCGAATAAATTATGTGTATGGATGTATAATCTCAGTTTTAGTTTTATAAAACTTATAATACAAGAATTCTATTGCACATGTGCTCATTTATACGGCAGAATACAGCTGTGTGTGGCATAATAACGCTATTGAACAAAATTATGTGCTGTAGATCTTGCAAAAATTTCACGGTCCCATCTGGACTCGCTTTGCAATTGAGAAAGCTAACGTGGACAAAGATTTTCCAGGACTGCAGAAAACAGAAGTAGGTTTCTGCTGTCAATTTAATGTTTAGGAAGGAGGGAAGGTCAGTAGGTGTTCAAGTTAGAAGGATATCTTTTTTTATACTCCAAAGGGGTTTTCAATTAGGAACAAAAGCACTCTCACTCTGTGAAGGTCCTCAAATATAGACAGATATCGAGCTCATATCTGCATGTACCGGCCTTCAGTTACCGTGGTCCTAAGATCTGGTATCTTAAGCCCAACTAGTGGATTCTTATATTTTACCAACATAAGCATTTAAATTATTTTCTGAGGGCTTAAATGTGGCTAATGCTATGTAAGGCTTGGGTATGTTCTTTATTTGTTTATGGGAAAAAGAAGAAAAGCTGAACATATGTACGAGGCTGATTGAACGGCAGGGCACAACCATTTGCTGCTTTTCTAATACTTTCCACCTCACTTCCTTTTCTGTCTGTCCTGCATTCACTTTGCCGTCTTCTTTCCTTCCACCCAAACAAAACGTGACACAAAGAAAAGAAAAGAAAAAAAAAAAAAAAAAAAAAAACACACACAAAAAAGAAGTAGCCCAAGATCCATTTATATAAATTTAGTAAAACTGAGTTTAGAACAAGGAAATAGCGTATTCCAAAATAGTAGTTTTTATATCTAGAAAATGGTGACAAAATAGAAGTGCTATCATGGCTGTCTTCGTGTTGACTAGTTTTTCTACTATGATGGTATGCTTTATGTATTTTGGAATCTTATATATATGTATACACACTTATAAAGATGGTGAAACTTCAGAAAATATATAATTTGTTTTTGAAACTAAGAGTATGAGTGGTGTTAGTGAGGAAAAAAGTATGTTAATGATAAAAATAGGTGCCTAATAATTATTTAACCCCAATATAAGCTAGTAGTTTCAATGAATATATTTTTAAAAGTTGACTAGGTATTAAACCACCTATAACAAAAGTCTGTGGGTAAAACATAAGACAACTATTGTGTGCTTTGTAAAATAGATACAAGTTCTGAAATTTTTTTTCAGAATATGTTTTAAAATTGGTTTAAACATCAGTTTATTTTTTATAATAAAACAGCAAACATATGCTTTAACATACATAATAGGATAAAAATATATATATATATATACACACCTTTATGTCTATATATGTAGATATAGATATCTGTACCATCATATACAGTCATTACACAATTGCAAGCATATATATGAGGCATGCTTTCAGTAAATCAGACCTCAAATTTTGTTCATTATGTGAAGGATTTTATCTATATAGTTACGTACTTGGTGTGTTAGATGATCATCATATATAAGTATTTATTTCAGTGTAAAGGGGTTCAGAAACTGCTTTTCAACCAGACAGCTCACACACATTTATTGGCATGGATTTGCATTTTAAAAGGAAGTTAGAAAGCACACCCACTCACCACAGTCATTAAATCCTGAGGTGAAGAAAGAGTGAGCCAAAACCTGATTATAGAGAAGCTGTTTGGAACAGTACCTTTTGTTGTTATTTTTATTGTTGAGAATAGTTAAATAAATGAGGGGAGAATTTAGTACTATGTTTATATTTGATGTTGGGAACAGAAATATTTACCCCTACCTCTATGATCAACACAGTAATTATTTTCTGAACAAGCATAATATTGAAGTCCAATTAACCAATAGTACACAACAGAACAACAAAAGCATCATTTGGACTGTACTATTTAAACAAATTATAAACTCTTGAAAATAATGATCAAGTGTTCTGAGCTACTATAATAGAATGTACTGCATTATTTTAATATATTAAAATAATACAAGCTGCTTTGCTCTTATAAACTACCTGGCATAACAAACCACCCCTCCCCCACCTCCACTCCCATGACTTCTGTTCATCTGGCTCTTTTTTTTTTTTTTTAACCCTAAAAGAGAATCACCAACAAACTTAGAAATGTATGTACTTGAAAATTTTTAATGGAAAAATAGAGAGATTTTTATACAGGCAATGAAAGTAGCCATGATTTAGGTCAAAATTTAATGCTTGGGTTTATTAGCCTGTCAAAGGGATGGAATGATAAGCATTCAGGCACCACGTGCATTTCACACCCAGTTCCACATCAGGCTCTTTCTATTTGCAGCAATACGCAGGATTGAATAGCATTAATAGCCCAGCAGCTTCACTGCACCATTGACAGCACTCCAATGTAATGTAGACCTGTTTTTTGTTGTTTTTTTTTTTTTAAGTAAATTGGCATAAATAAGCTTGCAATAGTTATAAGCTCTCGCCCTGGCTGGTTTAGCTCAGTGGATTGAGCGTCGGCCTGCGAGCTAAGTGTCGCTGGTTCGATCTTCCAGTCAGGGCACATCAGAGAAGGAAAACTCTGACTCCAAAAAACCTCCGCTGCCTTGCGGCATACCTCTTCAGGGGAAAGGCTAAGGGAGTAAACCCCGACAGAAAATCCGGAGCCGGAGTCCCTAAGGCGGTTTGACGTTGTACTCAACACCGGCAACTCCTGCGGGCGCACCTGAAGCCAAGCTGTATTGACTCCGTCTTTCCCTTGGATCCTTCAGCTGCGAAGAGAGGGGGGGTCTGCTGCATGGGCAACAGCAGACCCTCCATATCACCCTGCCCAGGCTCTGTAGCTTCAGCTTCACTGGAGAGGACACTCCAGCGTCATCGCAAGATGTCGATTCAACACGGGAGGAGACAGATACCGTGTCACTCCCGAGTCGGACTGCACAGCCATTCTCGGCGGTGCAGATAGACTCTGAAGAAGCTACACCATCGTCTCTTGAGACGGACGGCTGCCGACGACGAGTTATAAGCTCTACTTATATGGGTCTTGAGAATAGAGACCAAGAATTTTGCAATGATGCTGACAAAATTAGTTTCTGATGCATGGCTTGAATAAGAATAGAGATATTATCCAAGAAAACTAAAAAATACACTATTTTAAGCCAACAATAAAATTTCACTAAGGTAGAATATTTCTTTAAATACAACTGTGCTTTGCTAATTAATGCAAATTTTGCTGCAATTTGGGCATGAAATAATTATTCCTTGAGGTAGTCTGAGCTCAATTTAATAGAAAAATCAAGGCAGAGAGTGATGTTTGTGTCTGTTATATTGATTCTGTCTATAGTTTCAGCATCAAATATTTTGACAGGTGCACTCCCATTATACCTGAAGCTCTACCATTTAAAATCATAATTCTCCTGCAGAGAACACGGATTGTGCTGATGTAGCCTGTGCCTCTCTCCTTGGGGTCAGAAGAGATGTAATTTATATATTTCAGTTACTCTAAACTTCAGTTCTGAGTAGATGACTCCATCTTAAACCAGAACACCTCTATAGATAAACGCACCCCTTTAAGAACAATAGCTATTTGTTCTCACCTTCTCTTCCTCATTGTTCATAAAATATATTAAACCAGTTTTTTTCACTCTAAGTAACACTAATGAAACAGGATTTCTTCTCCTTTCTGTAGATCCAGCACTGGTATGTTGAGTTACATAGGCAAAAGAAGACTGTTCCCTTCAAACTCATTTCAAGGCCTAAAACAGTACATGTACAATCCCTGCTAAGGTTTCAGAGAAGAATTTCTAAATGAGCCTTAGAAATGAGGCCATGTTTTCCATTATCAAGTAGCTGAGGAAAATCTTGTCCATCTGTAAAAAAAAAAGGCATATTGGAGCGACACATTTAATTTCTTCCTGTATATAATTGATGGTTATAGCTTATGTGCTGCCTTACACTAAATTTTCTAGAAGAGAGATAAACAACTAAATTAATAAATAAAAGAGATTAGAATCCTGGCCTAAAATAAAAATGAAAGAAGCTATATGTGCATATGATAACTAATTCTCAATTCAAAGCAAAGTATCTTTTATTTATTAAACTACGACGTATAGGCAATGCTTAAATAAGAGTAAGACTTATTAATAAGAAAAATAAAAGTTATAATAATATTTAGTATTTATTGAACATATGAACATGCATCACCATAAGCCAGGCACTGTTTGATGTACTTTCTATTAATTCAATATTTTCAGGAATCTTATGAAATAGAAACTAGATATTTCCCATTTTAAAGGTGAGAACACAGAAGCTCAGAGTGATTAATTAATTCTACCAAGGTCACATAACTAAATAACTGAACCAACAATAAAAACCACAAGATGACTTAATGAAAGGAAAAGTCAAAGTGAACATAAAGAAGCAAAAGAAAACCAAAATCCCTAAACTTTACACTGATGAGTTCCCTGTGTGAAATTGCATTTTTGTGAAAAACGGACAAGCTGAATTTCTGAGATTAACTTCCCCTTTCAGAGGAGTCTGCGTCATCATATTTGGCCTGCAGATTGCAGGGTTTCTTCAATTTCAAATGCTTTACCTTGTAAAAGAACTTGGTAAAACTGCTCTGCGGATGTTAGTTGTTTGATCTGTTACTGAAGTTTTTTTATTTTTATTTTATTTGTATGAGGAACTAAGTGTTGCCTGAGCTATTTATAATGGGGGATTTGGAAAGCTGAAAGCCACACTTTTTTACATTTGTCAGCTATGATCCTGTGCCCGGACACTGGGTCTAACACTGAAGGCTGTGTGGAAGGAAGGGAATGCGCTGGCATGGAGGCAGGCGCTGCAAGCACAGCCACTGGCCAGGGGTATGACAGCTCCCTGCCCTCGGATGCATAAGAATGCTTCCTTCACTGGAGGAAACAAAAAGTTCACTAACTCCTATTGTATCATCACCCTTTCTTCTAAAAGGGATATTCAGCAAAGAGGAAAAATACAGGTTCAGAAGAGGTTTCTATATGAAAATAAAGTTAAGCTAGGGAGGCAGTAATTTGCAAGGAATATCTCCCTCGTGAAATATTCTGTTTGGTTATCAGCATAATACGATTTCAAACACATATCAGATTTTTTTTCACTGTGTTTTTAATATTACTTTGTTGAGAATCACATGAAGGAATTCTATTTTTTATGAGTAGAAGCAGAGACAAGTCCCGTGTATTGTTTTTGTAGAATAAAACACAGCAAACAGTCAGTATAGCAGCAATATTCAATATGGTGATCATCAGCTCACATGTGGCTATTATTTTTATATTAATTGAAATTTAATAAAATTTAAAATTCAGTTTTTCACTATTTTATAGCACATTTTTATCACTGCCAAAAGTTCTATCGGATGGCGCTGGGATAGAGTTGTAGTTAACAGGTCCATCTAGAATCTAATTTCCTGAGTTCCAGTCCAGCTTCATCAGCTTCATCACTTACTACCAGGGTGACTTTGGTTAAGATCATCTGGAGCTTCTTTCTTCATCTGGAAAATGAAGATAATATTAATGCCTATTTCCTGTACTTGTTATGTGAAGTACTTAGCTCGGTGTCTGGCACCAAAGTTTAATAAATATCGGCTATAATTATTAGGAACTAGACATGTCTTTAGAGTCAATAATTACATACCATTAATTGTATTAAAAAAGGTCGATTGTACCTCTTTGGCTTAAAATCAATAAAATCATAGGCCCTTAAAATTTAATAGTAACATTTCATTTGCATATATTCATATATTTTTGTCTGTTTAAAAGGGGATTTGAGACTATTAAGATATTTTTAAAGGACAAATACAACCGAACTAAAAATGATTAACATAATTTTTGAAAGGTAAAATTAAAATTGGTTAACAGGGGAGAGCGGAGGTCATATGGAAGACCATAGTTAAAAGAAACCATTTCAGTTGAACAACAGCAAATCTCAGCTGAGGCTCTGGTAGCTCTGGTCAAAGGGAAACGTCTATCTAGAAACAGTTTTGTTTTGAATTTAGATAAGATCCAAATAGATGTAACAAAAGTTTTGGAAATGCATTCACATACAATGTGAATTTAACTCACTCTTCAGTAAGTGGCAGAACCTTATAGAATTGGTAGAAAATATCTTGTTACACATAGCTATTTTAATAATCTATTGTAGATTTTTTTTAAAGAAAAGCAGTTATAACCCATAGGCCCTACTAATAGTCTAGGGAAAAGCTACTAGAAGTTAGGGAATTCAGAACTACAAGCTTAGAGATGGGCACTTGCATAACATAGTGGTTACAGCACTGAAAGCAAATTCTCATTGTGTAGACCCAGTCTCTCTCCTACATTGCAGGCCGATGCCTCTGAGAACTGCTTTACCCTCTTTGTCTTGGTTTCCGATCTATTAAATGGAGATAATAATTGTAACATTCTCTTGAGTTTTTGTGGATTATAAATTAGCTGTGCTTATAAGGCAGACTGCTTGATGCTTAGTACATATACAATATATGCAATATTTGACATTATTCAACAACTTTGAATGATGGACTGTGGGTTTGTAGAATTCTACTTACTCTCTTCTCTTTCTCCATTTTCCTTCTGCGAATCTGGTGTAAAAGCAGGCTTATCAGTTTCAGTGCAAGGATTATCACTGCATAGAACAATAGATTATAAAATTTTAATATAAATATAAGATCTTAAGAAGTCTAGTATTAATTTTCATTTTTCTTAAACATGCTGTGTAGAATTTCTGTTTTTTTTTTAATGCAGTTTCTAGAGAATTTAGTTTTACGTGGTTTTTGTTGCTGTTCTGTTTGTAAATATTTGAGCAATATTACTAAATAGTTAATATTGACAGAGATTTTCAACTTCAGGGGGGGAAAAGGCTGAGAATATATGCTAATGGAAATTACTTAGAGAAACCTGAGTAAATCTAGTAATTGCGTGCCATCTGTGGTAAGGAAATTAAATAGTGCACTTAACGTGATTCAATGATTAAATATGTATTTATTAAATCATTTGTAATAGCTTTACTGTATGACCTCAGGACTCAAAGGCATGGTGATTACCCTTGAAGCTTCACTGAAATGTGAATTACAGAATCAGCTTTCTGGTCTTTACTGCATGAACATACTATACCTTGAAGCCTCATTGTAAAAGAACTCCCTTGTCGCTCACTACTTTTGCATGCTGCTTAATCTCTACAGCTTGGCATAGGGAGGGAGCAGTGGGGGGGGGGGGTGTCGTGAAAGTGGACAATAAACAAACAGTCAGAAAATTACCTGAGGGATGTGGCATATGACGGAATACTAAGTAAGAGGGAAGGCAGACGCTGCCTCACAGCTGGAGAGGAGAAAAGGTGTATCAGTCAACTGAATTAAGAAAAAAAAAGAAAAAGAAATAGAAAAAGAAATCAAATTCCAGTGAGGTGCTAACCATTTTCTTTATACTATTAAGTTTTTTCAGTCTCTGAGACGTAATTATTGGTTGCCTATTTTTTGGTCGATATATTACTCAATGAAAAAAAAAATTTAAATTTTAGCTTTTGGGAAAGAATATAAAACTCAAATGATTAACTTAGAAAATGACATTGTTTCATCAAATATAGATTGATTTTAACTTGGTTAACTTGAGTGATTTACTTTGAAAAGTCACATTCTCAGAGACTGTGAATTAACAATCTAGGAATTAACCCTCTGCATGAAATTTCTTATTTTGTAAGCTGGATCCTGGACAGTATGGTGAAAATCAACTACGACGTAAATTCAAAATTAATGTTAGTGTTTTTATTCCTGACTTTCTCTTGTTAATATACAGGGCTTCCTCCTAAAGAATAACAGTTGTAAAATATCCTTTGAAGATGCAATATAACCTCTTTGTCCTATTTTCCAAAACGAAATGGACAACATTTCATTATTGTAACTCTTACACCTACACATTGCCATGCTGTCTTGTCTGTCCTTTTTTATTTTCTACAGTAAAGTTTGTATTAAGGAAAATCCTCAAAAAGTAAATTGAAGGGAAGAGTTTTCTTAAGGTAACCTAGTTTTACTTATTTTCAACTTCAGCTCTTAACTTCTTTTCACCACGTTTTCAAATGTACAGCGTTATGTAATTTTAGATAAGTCCCTTGCTGTTACCTACAGTGCTTCGCTTTACATTCCATCAAATGATATACCAAATCATTTTGCACCTGGACACAGTTCAATCTGGGTGCTTTCACAGTTAAAATAGAGAGATATTTTGGAAAATCATTAGCATGTAAGTAAGAAGCATTGAAAAAATCTAATTGCCTATATAACAGTGGTTCTGTGCAATTAAAATATAAAGTATCGACATCAAAAACATTGTATAAAGTCTAACATCTTATAGATTAAAATGGCAGATCAATTTCCTCATGTCATAAGTTACAGACACCCCACTTTTGCTGGATGACATTGTTGGAGTGCTTACTCCAATCAGTGGAACTTGTGAAGCAGCTATTTGTAATGTCTTAGAGAAATATGTTTATTTTTGTAGAAAATGAGTAACTGACTCATACAGAGATAGAAGGTGCACACCCACCCACACAGATACAGAGACACATTGTATCCACATTATATATGTATTTTTTGTTAGTATGAAGAAACCATGAAATCTGCACAAGTCCTGCCAGGAGTCATAGCAGGCTCTACCAGCAATTGGTATCAAGTTCTGACAACTTCTAATGGAGCAAAATTCCTATCACTAAATTGGGTATGTTATGAGATTAGAGATTTGTCATTATATTATTGTCAGGATATATTTTCCTATGTCTACATATATTCACCACCTCTATTCCTGGCCTAGGGAACAACTATGTCCTGGGACATTTTCAGAAAAGTTATTTTGAGCTGACTTCCCTCAAGCTTTTCTCTCTGCTAAAACAAACCCTCCCTTTAGTTTTTCCTCAAATAAAGTACTGTGGATGATACAGATGGAGCTGAGTAGTTGTTATTTATTGACTGCTGAGTTAAAGATGAATTTTCTAGTAAAACTATAGAAAGTATTTCTTAGGAGGTAAAACTTATATATTTTCTTTATTGAAAAAAGTCAAAGGTGAACATTTTTGAGAGCTTAGATAACAACCAGCTTTGTTACTTTTGAATTATATGCTGGCCAAGAGGGGAAATAATGCATAGCCTTCTGAACCATAAGACTCTAACAGTTTCTTATGCCTACAAAATTCAAAAATACCTCATGGTATAAATCTCAAACTTGGAATATTGTCCTCCTTATTGTACTGAGAAAAATGTATTGAGAGCAGAAGCAGTCCGCATTCACATTTATAAAGCTGTGAGGGTTTTGAAATTCATGCCTGGATGAACACCATATAAGCATTTTTCTTGACTTCTCAAACCAATCTTTCTGCTGTGGGACTGTATTAAGAGTTAGGAACCTAAGGGAAATGAAAGGTTTAAAATGGAAATAACACGTTTGTGCAAACTCTACTTTGTTTAGGCCTAATGGAGCTTTGCATTCACTTGTTTGTTTCTGTAAATCTTTATCTTCTCCTTCTTTCCTTTTTGAGTTAAAATAGGTAAATTAAAGCAACATTTTACTTAATGATTGCAACAGGTCTAAATAAGTTGGAAAATGTGAAGTTTTGTGAGTTTCATCAATAAGAATTAACTTGAACTTAATCTGATCATCTCTCCTGTCCCACACCATAAGTTATAAGTCAAATTGCATTTTAGAAGCTTTCTAACTCAGAAATCATGCTTTTATTTTAAAAAAATTGTATTACACCTAATATAAGAAGATGTTATTGAACATTCTGAAAGTAAATTTGACCAGATAATTATCTAATTTTCAACTCTTGCCTTTGCTTCATGTAGACGTAATAGTTTCAAAACAAGACATCTAGGGGCATGTTTGATGAGACCTCCACCTACTGGAAATAATTGAGAAAACTGTGGTCAATAACATTTGGTAATTTTGAATCTCATTTTTTTCTCATTTGATTTAAATAAATGATTAGAATGGTAATTCTAAACTTTAGAACAATGTGTTATATTTACATGACACAAAATAAATACTATTCTCCTTCCTTTCCCCTCTAAAATAAGTTAAATATATATATTTTTTATAAACAAATAGCTGACTTCTTTCCTGTCTTGGACATAGAGAGAAAGTCAAGCCTGCTATCTTTTTTTGTGAATTCTCATAGCATATATATCATATCTCTTAATTAACCACTGTGATAGAAATAACCTAATAGTGTAGAATAGGTTCCATTGACAAGGGCAACGATAAGGTCATGGTTTTGTAGCAGGTGTGGAAGGTATTGATAGATTATTCATCAAAGAAATTAAATAGGTAGATAAAAATGCATTAAGCCATTTTATAGAAGGGCATTTAAGAACTGTGCTGCTGCAAGAAAGTGTATCAAATTGCATTTTTATTCAGTAGGTCATTTGAAATATGGGCAGTTGGAACTTGGTCTTTTGTAAAATTCAACAGGGATCTTTTATTCCAGTTATTTGGTTCCTTTCCAACCATGTAAGTGTCTGGGGAAGTATCTTGAATTACAAGCTAATAACTGATACTTTTAATCGAGCCCTAGTCTTTAAAATAAATTTTTCCTTCTTTTCTTCTATATTTCTTTTCTCCTTTCCAACTAATTAAGGTACTTTATATTATTTGCATACATTTTGAATCAGAAACTGTAACAGACTGAGGTAGGAACCATAAAACGATGACCACATACAAGACTGGGGGCAAAAATGGATTATTTGAAAATTAAAAAAAAGAAGAAGAAGAATCGGGTGCAGTTTAGTCAATTTTCAACATTATAGTAATTATCTATCAAATTACTACCACATTTCAAAACTATAAATATGATTTGTTTTTAAAATTAATATTTAAGACTATACTAGTCAAGGAAATTTCCAAATCATTGTGGAAAATGAAACATATTTTTGAAGATTTAAGAAATAGTATGCCCACTATACAATGACTTCTTAAGGCTTACTTTTCCAATTATAATGTCAATTAAATTAATACAAAAGATGAATTATTTTCATCATAACATCCTTGTCTTTGTGTTAAACATTTTAATTATATAAGCTTTTACTAAAACAACATCATGTATTCAGTTACCAAATGATTTAGCAATATTTCTATTATCACCAAACAATCTTATTAGAAATAATGGTTATAGTTTAAACATCAAAGTTTTAATTTGATGGGTGATGAGTGCATTAAAAAATTGGAGAAATAATCTCTCTTATCAGACAGAGTTTGTTTTTATCTACCATCTATCTACTTATCTATCATTTATCTATGTCTTTATCATTTTTTCTTTCTAGTCTACCTAGATGTATATCATTCTCCTCAGAGAAAGTAGACTATAAATATATTATATACAGAGAACTATTACTACTTATTTGTCACATAAATTTCATATGTTTATTATGTTTTATAATTACTAAGGACATATGATAAGGGAGGGCCTTGTCTTGGAGAAAAGAATTGCATAATTTTGGAATTTTATGATTTACATGTAGAATAAATGAGATTTTTTTAATGGTCCTGTCACATAGAATTCCATTCTGTTACATTGAGTTCATATTATTTTTAACTTCTTGTAAGTTATATTCTTTTTCTGGGGATTTCCAGTGTTGGCTGAGATTTTCAAGTAATTATCTCAGGAATTTAGGCTAATATTTGCAAAGGAGTAATACAGCAAAGAAAACCTTATGAAGGCTTCTGAATGAAATACGTGATATTTTGCATTATGCTTAGAGATGGTAAGTTTGTTTTTGGTGTTAAGAAGTACCTAATATAGTACAAAGTTATTTAAAACCCTGGTTGACACAAAAAGGTGCACTGCTATAAAAAAGAGAAAGTGGCCTATTTAAAATTTACAGCAAAAATTTAGCTAGAGGGGGAAAAAACAGAGAAAAAGAAACATAATTAATAAAATGTTTGGAATGCTTTTATTAAAGAGTAAAATTCTTATGGCTATATTGAACTTGAGAATCATTCTTAAAAATGAGGCAGTTAATGATATTTACTTGACTCTTATTTAGAAAGTTACCTGAAATCAGTTTTGTCATTATATTAATATATTTTGAAATTACTTGTTTCTATAGCTAACCTATTTTAAGCAGCTTTTATTAGACCTTGTTAGCTTTACTATAGTCAAAATATATATATACAAAAGACTGAAGAAGAAAAATGAAGAGGAGCAGGAGGGGAGGAGGGGAAGAGGGGGGAGGGAAGGGTGCAATGAGATGACTGATGGGAATAGGAGGGAAGGGAAAGGGACATGGAACACATAGGCTAGTTGGAGAATCACACATTTCTTTTGCAATTCCACAGTCATTTTGTCTTTAAAAAATTATAGCCAAAACACTAAATGAAAATATATGTTTTTCTGTCATTTCCCATTAAAATACACAGAGCTGTAAAACTTGAGATATGTAACGAAATCCTTAAAAAATAATCATGTAATTTTCTTAAATTATATAACAGGAAAATTACCCATGAGTAATTTTGGGAATTGGGATATCATGTAATTTTCAGGTAAATGTCACTTTAAAGAAGCCTCTATGGCCCCTCATTAACTTTGTATCCTGTCACCATATTTTAATTTTCTGCACAGGATCTATCACTAACTGATAAATATGTTTATTTATTTGTTTCTTATGTGTGTTACCACTAATAGAATGTAAGCTAATGAAAGGACAGAAATTGTCTTATGTGGCCTTTCAAAGACAATCAATATTTATTAAATGAATGAGTAAATAAATATATAATTTTAAATTTGAGCAAGGTTCTTTTTCACGAAGATGTGTTTTACCATGTCGTCCATAATAGTACCTCGGGACATTGTGTGCCCCTGCATATATTCACTGATGGCTGCCACTCCAGATGTGCAATGAGAAAGTTGTTTTTTAGGCTTTATCCCTGTTCCTCTTCATAACGGCAATGGCTCCATTTTATGCCGTGTCTTGTTGTGTTAGAAAATCAAAATGCATAAAGTCAGCAAACTACCAGTTGCTTTATTCTGCAAGCAAATACAATATAGCAATTCTAGGTTCACGTTTGCACTTTATGATGAAATGCCAAGTCCATGACAGTTACATGATACAACCTTACAGAGGCGTACTGTGAATACCCAGGCAACGGTTTTCAGTGTGTTTTATAAATGTTATTGACATAATAAGTGATATGTCTGTCAAATGAAAACATAATACAACCTATACAATACTTAGTTCTTATTAATCAAGAATTGTCATGGATATTATATTCTTCAGGAATGACATTGAAGATCCTTGTGCCTTCATTAAGGTCCAATAATACAAATTCCATCCCTTCCGTTAATTCTTCTAAAAGCTCACACTTTACAGAATTTCTCTAATTTCAGCTCCCACATAAGCCTTATCCAGGCCAGCATTATATTACTTAAAGCATTCTTTTCTAGTAGAGTAAAACTATTAGTATTTGGGTCTTTGGTAAAATTAGTCCATTCACCCTATATTATTAATCTTCAAAGGTAGTGACAGTGTTTGTTTTGTCTTTGCTCTTTTCAAACTACCTAGTATAGTGCCTTATCCATAGTAAGATCTCTGAAAATAGTTAATTGAATTATAGATCACCTGTTTAATAACAGATTTCCATGAATACACAAAGGATCAAAATCTTAACAAATTTGGAGTCAAATATATTAATTATGTTCATATATGTATTTATTAATTTTCACAGATTAATTTTGTGGTACAGTTATAGTTCCCAAGATACATAGCTTCTGGCAACAGAAACGGATGGGTCTGGAATGATGATGTAATATAATTTACTATATTTTATGCAATTAAGCTATTCAAGGTTAGCATTCCACCTGCCAAACCCGACCAATTACAGAAATGTAATGAAGTAGTTTTTAATATCCAAGGATATTAAAGTAACACCTATTAAAGGCCAGTGCTCAAGTTTTCTTCACAATTTCAAGGTAATGGGCAAAGCATGTGTAAATTCCCCATGACCAATGCAAATATATACTTATATCTATAATTGGTAATACAATATCTGCACATTCACAAGGGTGATAAGAGTCTATTAAAATCACTTTATAGAGAGAGTAGTTTAAGTAAGACCTAGGAATTAAAACATTCTTTTGGGCATTTTCTGAATAATTATTTTCTAAAAATTGGCTCCTGATATTTTTACAAGCATATGATTTACTATATGGAGCTCCTAAAACAAGTAACTGAAAAGACAGCTTTTGCTGACAGAATATGACTCTTAATTGTATTGAGCAGGGAAAAAGAAAGAGGCATCATCTGAGCCTATGGTTCAACTCTAAGAGTGTATTGAACAACTCCAGGGGGTGCCATTTTCATAAAGGACAATGGGAACAGTACTTGTGGATTCATTCAATGCAGTGATTCTGGTAGGCAGTGACAGCTGTCATGAGTATTATAGCAAGGTGGGAAAGATTTGTTGAGGGAATTATTATTCTTTTGTCTCTGTATAAAAGTGAAATTGAAAAAACTTGTAATTTATATGTAGGATAAATTAGTTGAAAAAATATCACACATGAACTATCTCATCGTAGTGTCTCAAGGCAAACAGCTGAATATATGTGCAGTTCTGTAGTGTGTGGGGAGGGCTGTGTGTGGGTGATGTTTTGTATTCCATTTGTTTACAACATTGAGCTTTTCTAGACCATGTATGACTTGTAGTTTATGTATGTGACAATTCCTTTAATAAATGTATTTAGAAATGCAGACATGCATTGTGAGTCAGGCTAGTTGGTGAACATACAGTAAAAGCTATGCAGGAAGGTGGTACTATTTTCCTGTTTCTAGATATGGTCTAGATCTTTCTATCTTCCAATATTCTACTTTAAACTGTATTTTTTGGTTATATTTAATGTGAGAGATAATTTAAGTGACTAATGCAAATTGAATTAAGGTATATTATTTTAATGATTTAAGTGGATCTGTGCATAGAATTATAAGGGGTATGATATAAGCTAAACGAGGGCATTGTTAGCTGTGCCTATTCATATATATGCAGATCCCATATGTATGGGGCCATATAAACAGTCGCCAGCACATATTGCAGAATGGGACATCAGAATCACTGATTGCCTGAAGATACACTGAACACAAGAAATTAAATAGAACATCTTTACTTTTCTGAAGCTATCGTATAAAGTTTCAGTTACCAAATAAATTAACAAATGAATTCACTTAAGGAAAATTCACTTAACACACACACAGATAGATAAATAAATAGATTCAATTAGACATGGTAAGGAATATCTATGCAATCCATCTCACCTGACACCCTGGTGTGAGCTCACATATACACACACACACACACACATACACACACGTTTACATTACTGTATAAATCAAAATACAGCACTATCCACATCACCACTAGCAAACAGTAACAATGATTGTATAACAAAAGCAGTGTGGTCTATTTGGTTGCTGTAATGAGAACAATATAAAGAGAATAAAATTAAAATTAAAATTATATTTAGATATAGGTGGGGACAAATATGAAATTTATTTTATGGTTTATGATACCTTGATTCTATCCTTGAATATAGGTACAATGTTGATCAATATAGAAGAGGCTTGTAATGATGGCAATACAAAAGTGTAATTGGTAATAGAAGGGACTTTATTTCTTATTTATAATAAATCTAATTTTTTTCTACCCAATAATCTTATAGCAATAAAATTTTCCATTTACCTGAGTAACTTAAAGCCAGTTTCAGCTTTGTTTTAATTAGAAATTGGGCAGTTTTAATAATTCCAAGATTTGTAACGTCAAAAGTATGAAACTATTTTTCAAACCTTTGGCATTTATGAATATTTGAAAATCTTAATTAACTTGGTGAAAAGGCTGGAAAAGATTATCAGTATGTGATGATTGACAGGATAATGAAAATTTTCTACAACAAAATTCTGATATACTTAACCTGAATTGGGTTTCTTCCTATATCATCAGTTCTCTCTGTGTTATTTTTCGTTCAGCTAAATCAATAAGAGGAAAATATTCATCAATGTGGGTTATGATAAAAGATTCTGATAGCAAACAAAGGTCACTGAACTTAGACCATATTACAAGGTATAGGTGAGCCAAATTTGTCCAAGACAACATTCTTAAGTCTGTTCAACAATTTTCTTCCAAACTTACAAAGTTATCATACAACTACCCCTTCACCACTGTGCACTGATCTGCAAACCACACCACCATCCTAAGCATCTTTAATTCAGGACCAAACTAGCTTTCTCTTTTCTTGCTTTAGTCATTGAAAATATCACAAATACGTGCAAAGCCTTGAAGCTGTGCCTGTTGTATTCTGTAGAGGTTTCTAAGTCAGGTATATTTTTGGTAGAATAAGAAGTTTGAGCCAAAATCTGTTATACTCAGGACTCTTACATGAGGCTCTAAACGCACTGAGAACTTGTAGCATCTCATATATTGTGGACAAATCGAGGCAATTGTTTCCTTATGTATTTGTTTTTGCAGCTTGCTTCTGCATGATTTTCTCATTTATCCTGTCCAATTCATCAGAAGGTCAAGATATATTTTAAAGCTAACATCATTGTTTGTTTTATAACGACACATGTAAATGTGGCCAAAACTTACAGGGGATATAGATGAATAACAAAGGTTAAAAATATAAGTATAGTATCTAGCTATGACTAAATTGAAGAGAAATAGTTACTTTATTATATGTGATGAGAATTGATAAATGTGCACATCCTTTAACAAGATAATTCAAAAATATATAGCACACATAATATGCATGACTTTTGACTCAACAATCCAGTTTGAAGAATTTATCCTAAGAAAGATATAAGTACCTACAATGTATAGACACTGGTGTTCTTTACATCTTTGTGGGTAATTGGGGAAAAAACAACATAAATGGCAATCGAAAGCATTATTAAATAAAGTATGGCATTGGCTGGGTTGTTTAGTTGGTTGGAGCATTATCCAGTACACCAAAAAGTTTGTGAGTGCAATTCCCTAGGGCACATACCTAGGTTGTGGATTCCTTCCTTGGTTGGGAGGCATATGAGACACAACTGATCGATGTTTCTCTCTCACAATGATGATTCTCTTCCTTTCCTCTCTCTCTAAAATCAATAAGTATACCTAATTGAATGTGGATTAAAAAATAAAAATAAATTATGATATGTAATGTACTCATATAACAGGGGAACAATTTTTAAAATAGTTCCTGTTGAGTTCAATTTTTCTGTTGCTTTAGACATAAATAGGCATGCTGATTTCAAAACTGCAGTTAGTTTTCTTCTGTCACGTCAACTTTTTTCTCGACAGCGTATCTTAATGCAACCACTCTAGGCTGGATCAAGCCTGGATCAAAGGAAGCACTAGTGTTCTGCTGTTGGCTGAAGGCAAACCTCCCTCAAGTAGGGTGGGGTGGGGGATGACCTTGGAGACCAGCAACAAGTTCCTACTTGTCTAGGCTATTCAGTTTCACATGAGACAGTGTGGTGAGAGGTTGTGTGCCACTCTATATAGTGAATCGTATTGAAAAGTGTAATCCAAGTTCTTGTCTGTATACAAAGAGTTAGCAGAATTTATTCTTTTATTTACATACGAACTTATTTCCTTTCCTTCAGATCATGTCTGCCTCTGTTATTTCTCATCGTAAATGCCTAAACAACCCTGATTTGTTTTGTTATATCTGTGGCAGTTTCACCATTCCCAGTGAAAGGACAAACATCAGTGCATTTGTCAGGCAAGCCGATTTTGCATATTTTAAAGTAAAACTTGGTGATCAAGATAAGTCTTGGGCCCCTCACAAGGTGTGCAAGCAGTGTCTTGAGAGTTTACAGATGTGGACGAAGGGAACATGTGATATATTGCCATTTGGTATACCTATGGTTTGGCGAGAGCCCAGAGATCATTCAAGTAACTGTTACTTTTGTATAGTGAAAACGTCAGGATATAACAAGAAAAAAAAATGTAAAATAGAGTATCCTAGTCTACCATCATCTATACACCCAGTGCCTCATTCAGCTGAAATCCCAGTGCCAGTTTTCATTGAACTAATCTCTTTCGAAAAACAGGAGTGTGGCGAAGAACTAAGTGACAGCTATGATGAAGATTTTGAAGTTGAAGATTACTCAGTTCATAAGGGATCTGATCAGCATGAGATGAATGATTTGGCACGAGATTTGGGGCTATCCAAGAAGGCTTCAGGACTCCTAGCATCAAGACTGCATGAGAAAACTTGCTTGAAAAAGGTACGAAGGTATCCAACATTCGATCAAGAGGAAGTGCATTTCTGCAGTACTTTCGAAGTGACGGTGGCTTTGTGTATTGCTGTAACATACATGGTTTAATGGAGGAATTGGGAATTCCAATCTAGAATGCAACTGAATGGCGGAACTTGAAGTGTGTCCTCCTCCACAATGGCAATTTATTTGGTGTGGTCCCAATTGGCCATTTAGTTTGTTTCTGTGAAGAATGTTAAGACATAAAGAGAGTCATTGATCTGTTGCAATATCACAAGCACAACTGGATCATCTGTGTTGACCTTCAAATGGTCTGCTTCCTTCTTGGTTACCAATGCGGATACACCAAGTATCCCTGTTTTCTGTGTATGTGGGACAGCAGAGCTCATGAGAAGCATTGGGTGGAATCAAATAGGCCTCCAAGGTCTGACCTCAAACCTGGTGATCCAAACATTCTACATGAGCCACTTGTTGACAGAAAGAACATTATATTCCCGCCTCTGCACATAAAGCTGGATCTCATGAAGCAATTTGTTAAAGCTTTGCCAACTGAAGGAGACTGTTTCAAGTATCTCATTTTGGCATTTCCTAGCTTGTTGTTTGAAAAGATAAAATACCTTAATATGTATATTTGGTAGCAGAACTTTACTACTTGTATACAATTTGACTTACAGTAACAATATATAGCCTTTATATTAATAAAATAACTCTAAATAAACAGTATATTTGGGTAATTTTTTAATTTATTTTCCTTTGTATATGCATTTTGTATGATTTGGGGGACAAAAGGAGGGTATCCTGTACTTAAAAAGTTGACGTGATAGAGGAAAAACGGGTCATTTTTGGATTCAGATGCCAAAACTTAGTCAAAAGTGTCAGATCTAACTAAATGAAAATTGTGTTCCCTAGTGTAATCTTATCATTTGCTAGCATGGTACTTATTAACATAAGAAGAGGTTTTAAATAATTTTTTAAAAATGATTATGTTTTATTTATCTAGTAAGGAAAAATACTTATTTAATTCTACTTCATAGGAGGCCATCTATTCCTGCCAAGAAATGAAGTAAGGAGCTGAGTGTGGCAGCTCCCCCACCCTCCCACCACTGTGCAGTACACAGCTAGCTGGAGGAACACGTCTCTCTCTCTCCCTCCCTCCCTCTCTCTCTCTCTCTCTCTCTCTCTCTCTCTCTCTCTCTCTCACACACACACACGCTAACATAAAAGGGAGACTTTGATAATTTCCTAAAAGAGTTGTGCTGCGCTGGGAGCAGGGAGCTGCAGGTTCCAATGAGGGAAGGGAAGAAGGTGGACAAGCGTCAGGAGAAAAGACAAATAAAGAGTGGCAGGAGAAATTCTGGAAGGATAGTTTCCTTAATTTTAATAGTAGCTGTCTATGGGGAGTAGGATTTCTGGTAATTTTCACTTTTGAAAACACTTGTTGGTGGTGTTTTATGTTTAACAAGTAAGTGCATATCATATTTATAACCAGAGATAAAAATTTTCATCTTAAAAACAATCTGGCTAACAAAATGGTGTAACCTGTTATTAAAATCAGAGATAATTGCAGCTTGGTGTTAATAAAAAAAAAAAAAAAAAGAAAGAAAGTTAAATGTAAAAACTATATAAATAGACATGTAAAGTCTCGTTGACACTGAATATCCCATAGACAGAAAAATAACCAATATCTAATTTCTAATCTATCTTTTCTTTTCAATATTATAAACACTGAAAAAGATCAGCCTAGGCAATGGATCTTTCCTCAGAAGATCCAAATGCATGTCTGAATGAATGAAATCTCTTCATGAAGATTCTATCATTCAGCGACTACAAAATATACAAAAATAGGAAATATTAAGCCTATTATTAGGATTTCATTTCCAGGTGTATGAATTTGTGTGGAGATACACACACACACACACACACACACACATATACACACACACACATACATATATATAGAGAGAGAGAGACAGAGAGAAACAGTTTAGACACTGGGCAAATCAAGCTCCATTTCATAACTTAACAGTAAATTTGGAAGGCACTGCAGTTGTCAAAACCTCTTAAGCTCTCTCCAGCATCCAGAACACAGAAAACAGTTAAAGGACAGGGAAACACTTCAGGGTTGGTTTTCAGAAGAGGTGTAGATTCAGAAGCTAAATCCTTTATCTGCTATAAAGTGGCACAAGCCATAATACCCCAGCCATCTCAGTTTAGTGCATTAACAGTAGGCTTCCGTCTGCTTTACTACAAATGCAATCCAGGCCTCATCACAATTACTCACAGCGACGCTAACCATTTGTTTGAGTAATTCAGCACTGTACATATTCCCACTGTGAAATCTATGTTTGAGGAGGATTCACATTGATTTCTACCCACTGATTGTGTGCAGAGATTCTCATCCAAATTGATTGTTTTTTCTTCCTCCTTCCTTTTTTTCTTTTTTCTTTTTTTTTTTTTTTTTAATTTTGCCTTCTGAATGGTAGAACTCAAGCAAGATATTTGTGTTTTGTGGAAACAGTATTTTTCTGTGCTGTGTTTCAAAATAAAACAAAATAAAATAACCCATTAGGAAATTCTCCTAATAAATGTAGGAAACATTCATACATATTTAACCAGGTTCTATGATAAAACTGTGAATGGAAAAAGAAAAAAAATCTTAACGTACATTTACCAGTTATGTCTGACAAGTTATGGGTGTGAACAAAGGGCTTCCAAAGGCCCAGAAAATTAGATGTCATTACCTTTAATTCATTAAGATATTTTCACTTGTTTTCCCAAGTAAGCACATGCAGACCCTAGGGAAATGCATGACTAACATATCCTTGATTCATCAAAGCTCAGAGAAAAACTAGGGATTTCCCCACCTCCCTTTCAGACATGCTCTGGGGAAATTATCAATGGTCAAAATGGGTAAAAATGAAAAAAAAACTAATCAAATAAAAGGACAATACCCCTTTGGGAAAAAAAATGTATCTGAAGTTTTAGGATGACTGCTGTAGTTAAGAATCCCTGAATATTAGTGATTTAACCTAGTTGACATAGACTTTTCGCTTATGTAATAATTGACTGGTTGTGTTCTGGTGTGTCTTCCCATTGGACTCAGTAGCCCAGGTTCTTTCTTTCTTTCTTTTTTTTAAAGTATGCTATTACAGTTGTCCCATTTTTCCCTGTTTCTCCCTTCTGCCTGGTACCTCCTTTCCCTCCAGCAATCCCCCTGGAGGGAACTAAGGCTCCCTGCCCTTAGTTCATGTCCACAGGTCATGCATATAAGTGACTTCTCCATTTCCTTTACTATTCTTAACATCCTCCCTATCTGTTTTGTTCCTACCAGTTATACTTCTAGATTCCTGAGCCTTTTCCCCCATTCTGCCCTTCTCCCTCCCTGCTGATAGCCCTCCATATGATCTCCATATCTATTGTTCTGTTCCAGTTCTAGTTGTTTGCTTAGTTTGTTTTTTAGATTCATTTGTTGATAGTTGTGCATTTGTTTTCATTTTACTGTTCCTTATTTTGATCTTCTTTTTCTTAAATATGTACCTTTAACGTTTCATATAATAAGGGCTTGGTGATGATGAATGGACTCTTTAAGCTTTACCTTGTCTAGGAAGCACTTTATCTGCCCTTCCAGAAAATGATAGCTTTGCAACATGTTTGGGACTCTCTGGGGTTCCTGGACTTGTATGTCTATTTCCTTCACCAAATTAGGGAAGTTTTCCTTCATTATTTTTTCAAATAAGTTTTCAGTTTATTGCTTTTCCTCTTCTTTCTGTCACCCTTATGATTTGGATGTTGGCACATTTTAAGTTGTCCCAGAGGTTTCTCTTTTTTGTTTGTTTGTTTGTTTCTCTTTTCTGTACTGGTTGACTATTTCTTCGTTATGTTCCAATACATTGATTTGATCCCCAGCTTCCTTCCCTTCACTATTGGTTTTGTGTGGATTTTTCTTCATTTCACTTAGTGTAGCCTTCACTTCTTCCCTTACATGTTTCCCATGCCTAATCATTTATGTGAGCATCGTTATCACCAGTGTTTTGAACTCTGTGGCTATTAAGTTGGCTATCACCTCCTTGCTTGGTTCTCTTTCTGGAGCCTTCATCTGCTCCCTCTTTGTGGCCATACTTCTTTGTCTCCTCAATTTGATAGGTTCCTGTGTTTGCCTTTGTGTATTAGGTGGAGCTGTCACACCTGTTACATTGTAAGGGGCGGAGCCTTTGATATTCATCAGTGTGGGGCAACCCCTTTTACCCCCTTATGGTGCTGTATGTGGGGGAGGGGTCTAAGAGGGAACAATGCCACTTGCTTGGCAATTGCCCTTTTTCCAGTCACTTCACCTGCTTCCTGTCTGCAGCTTGTTCCCCACTATCTGTTGCCCTGGTCATGGTTCCCAGAGTGGGTGGGTTTGCCGACATCCTAGGACTGGAAGGCCTCTGAACGAACTCTCCTGAGTGATGGGCAGTTTCTTTTGCTGCCCCAACCCCACTGGTTTTGACAGTCAGAAGCATGAAGCTTTATTTTTCCCAGCACTGGAACCGTGAGCTGCACCTACTGACCTAGGGCTGGGATTGCTCCCCAGGTGTCCCTCCCAGCTATTGTAACACGTGACTGCTTGTTCTGTTCTCTTGCCACCGCTGCCACCACCTTGCCTCTGCCACACTGCATCCTCTTTCCCAGATCTCCTCATCTCCACCCCTGCTACTCATCTGGATGAGCATTACTTCTTTAAATCTCTGGTTGTTGGACTTCCAGATAGTTTGATTTTTCTGGCAGTTCTGGCTATGTTTTCTTGTTTTGTTTTGAAGTAGTTGTAATCCTTATGGTTGTGGGAGTAGGCAAAGCCTGTCTACCTACACCTCTATCTTGGCTGGAAGTCTCCCAAGCTCCTTACCTCTTCTAGTTCCAGCCTTTCCCCAGGCCTCAGAGCCCTTTCCATTGTTCAAGAGCATAAGGAAGGAGAAGAGAGCACTGCCCGTGCTTTTCTTTCTTTCCTTTTTTAATGGATCAGTTATGGAAGGGGCACGCACCTCTAAGCCAGACAGTCAGATGACTCAGTCTACAGGGAGGAGGTGGAATATGGTCAAGCCTGGAACCCCAGAAAAATAAAAAAATTGTTTGAATGAACATCTGCCTCGTTGCTATCATGGAATTCATTATAACGTTATTTATTTATGTTTTGGTAAATAAATAAATACAAAATTGAAACAAGATAGTTCATCTTTAGTTGTTCTGAAATTTTAAAGTGCATTTGCCTCAGCTTAGGAACCTCACAGATCTGGCTTTTTAAATTGATGTTCTCGGGAGAATTACTTTCATAGAAAGACATGAAATATAGAATATTTCCTTTAAATCACCTTATATAAAGTCAGTGTTTAAACTGGAAAGGCTTTTTGATAGTTAATAGTAATGAGTCTTTTGATTTTCTGTAGCAACATACTTCTTACAGCTGATTATATGTAGGTGCCCTTTGGGTATTAATAATATTTTTCTTTACAAATCTCATGTGCTCCACGTGGAAAGAACTAGGTTTACTGATAAAACTATGCATGGTAGTACAGAGATTTTGTGATTTTGAACGGTTGATGTCTGATTATTTCTAATGGTAGAATATATAATTACTTTAAAAATTTGCACTATATCTCCAAAGACATTCTAGTGTTTAGTTTTATTGTGCATAATCTTGCTTACTGTATCATTAAATACATTTAGGTAAATGAAGCAAAACATGTTCTGAAGCATGGTGGGAAAGTAGAAGCATACATTAAGAATAATGTACAACTGATTATTATTTTGTATGGTTTTTATGTGTTTATTTCATATAAACACACTCTTGGAATAAAGGCAGACTTCGATGTTTAAAACAAGCTTATCCCAGATGTTTAAACTGTAAATCAGATTTATCAGCCGGAGAAGTAATTAGAACTTTTCAATTCTCTCTCATTTCTAGGCTTAGTTTTCTCATAGAAAGTAACTTGCAAATACTTAATTTATCTTTATTTTGATGAATATGGATTGCAAACTCTTATGTGTAAAGTATCACCTTAGGCCTTGAGAGAAATGAACTATTGAATCAGACTGGGACTTTGCCTTTCAAAAAGCTTACTCACAGTAATAAAAATAGTATCTAAGTACCAAAAGCTGCAAAAAAAAAAAAAAAAAAAGTAGCTATGAAAAGTATGACAAGGAAAATTCTAATAGAGCAGGTGTTAAGAAGAAATAAAAAGATGGAAAAGGCACAAGAAAAACAGGGAGAAAATGTAAGTTTGAGACGACTGGGGAATGGAAGTAAAATGATCTGGAAAGTTATGGCAACTATCTCTATTTCGAACAAGAGACTTGACTTAGTAAGATAATGCAAATGAGAAACCCAAACTGGAAAGTGTTTGCAATGGATGTTAAAACAAGAATTCGGAAAAGTTAGCAAGACACTTCTGAATGTAAGAAGATGGTGGGCTGGGTGGGGAGATTAAAGTCTAACAGCAGATAATGAATGGACAAGGCTGATGTGGTTGGAAATAGCCTTTCCCTGGCACATTCAAATGTTGATTATTGACAGGCCAGAATCGCTGTTTTCATGGAAGCTGACCATGGTTTATAAGGATCTGGAGGTTGTAAAGACAGACTGTGGCACTCAGATGAGGCTCCCACATGCATTACATATTTCATTACCTCTATTCTTATCCTGACATCGAAACCTCCCTCTTCTAAGAGAATTGGCAGGAAGAACAAAATCTTCAGAGCCAGACCAGGATTAAATTCTAGCTCTGTTACGAATTAACAGTATAATTTCAATATTTGTTTTTCTCAACCTAAAATTATCTTTAAATGAAACAGAAGAAAATTTCTAATTTGCTAACCTGTTGTTAGGAGTAACTGAAATAATATATGTTTGAGTACAATTGCTCTATTCTTTCTATCACATCAGATCTATTTTTCACTTTCTCGACTCCCTCAAAGCATTTAGTCCTTGAAATTATACATTATAGCAATGTTACTCAGTGAAAGAGCATGTATTTTTACTTAACAGTTATTAAGAAAATTCCAGTAGGTACCAATTTGGTTTTCTGTGGTTTTTAAAAAACTCTTATGTAGTAAATAATTTTACTAAGAAATAATAATCCTATGTATGACCATAGTAAAATGTTCTCTTCTGGGGAAAGCTTGATAAAATGCACAGTTCTATGTAATTTTTCTCTCCAGAGGTATAAAAGTAGAGGAAAAGGTTAACATAAATTTCACAAAATTTTCAGAGAAATTGCCTCATATATAGGACACATTGCATTTAACATCTTGCATAACATCTGCCCTTAATTTTCAGCTGTGAAAAGCTAAATGAAGTGGCTATTAGTGTACAAACAGCACTAGGAGAGTGACTTGTTTCTTAATGTAGTTCTTGGAAGAGTTGGAAGAAATCCCAACTCTGGCAAAGAGTATAAGCACTTGAAATAATTTTTTTTGCTTGTCCTTCAGCCGAAATGTTTTGATTCCACTTAACTTGGATTCACAGTGTTGTATTGTTCTTAAAGTACCAAGCAAATCTCGGTGATTATTTTGAAGTGGATGGTTTATTTCCTAATTATCATAGGTGGTTAACAGATGAACAAAGAAAGGAATGTTTCCATTTGCTAATTATTTAATAGAAAATGTCTCCAAAATATCTATTCACATTACAATATACAGTGCCAAAAATATATATATTGAGTTGTTTTCCAAATACATTAAGATCCAGTTTCTTCATTATTTCATAGTGATTATAATTAAGGTTGCATTTTGGAACTGCAGTCTTTGTATAGGAAAAACTTGACAGAATAGATGTTATGGAACTCAGTGAAAATGTGATCATTGCAGCTGTCCTTTCTGTACTAAAATCTTTGCAGAAATGTTGGAAATTTTTAAGACATACACACCAAAATGGTAATCGTGTTTAACAGGTAACATACACATATTTTCAAACAGTAGCTTATGGGGTATACATGTTTCTAGAATTTTACACAATTATGATTACTAGTATATATTAAATAATTTACCAGGCACTGCTATGTGACACGTCTTACGCTGTCATTACAGAGATTGCAGATGGCATGAACATTTCACTGACCTTGGTATACCAAAATGTTTGCTAGGATTAGGCTTGTATTAATAACTCACCATCTTACAACTTTTCCCTTCACACCCAGTCACCTGTGAGATGGTGCCTGCATTCCCTCCAGTCCTAGAGTTTTACTTGAATTCTCTTTCTAGATATAGTTTTATTTCCCTCTAGTTTTGTACTGCTCGTTGTACCTTCAATATATTTAACTTTGAGCTTCTGATATTGATGTGGGAGGGAAGTAACAAGAATTCCTGAGACGATTCTCTAAAAGACAACAGCCAGACTAGCAGTGAGAGAAGTTGGGAGAACAACAGTGGGCCTCCCAAAATGAGCATGCTGTGAAGACACGTGTTCCTAGCTTTATGAACATATTATGGAGCTGACAGATGCTATGATAAATCTGTATAAAGACATTGTCGGCAGCATAATTTTTATGTATTCCCTTTAAAGCTGCAAGTGTATGTGTCTGTGAGCAAATATGTGTTAGCATACGTGCCGTTCCGCCTGCCTCATTTTCTTTCTTTGGGACCAAACATTCTGCCACCTTGGCATCCCACAGAATTAAAACGTTTCCACACATCACTGATATTTGTGGCACCTCTTATTTTCACCATAAAAAATATGTTGCATTATTTAGTTTCCCTTTGGGAATAAAAAAATAAAACATGCATATGCATATACACACACACACAAAAAAAAAACTTGGGTCCTGTGATCTCGGCCTCATGTTTCCTGCCTGTCTGCAGCATTAAGAGGGATATATTCAGTGATGCCACAGAGCCGATTGCTTCAAGTTGATTCAAATCAAGTGGATTTGGTTAATTAATAAAAGTTTTCTGCTTGACAGTCTTCTCGAAAAAAGTTTCAAATGAATGCATTTTCAAGTGAGAGTAAGCAGCTCGCATTTACCTCTTAAGAATGTTTGTAAAGCAAATTTAACGCAACTATTGCGCTAGAATCTTCTACCCACATCCCACAGAACATTCGTGATTTGCCATAAGGAAACACAGCTCCAGCTCTGCTGACTGTTAAGATAAATATATCTTTCCCAGACTCAACTTTTAGTGCCTCTCTGCTAAGTCTTGATGAAGTAGCTAAATGCATCTCCCCAAGGACACTTGAAATTGCCAGCTGAGCTTCCTTGGAACCTTCTTACAAATAGGCATTATGTTCTTGCTAAAGAAAATCTCCCTTCGCATTTTATCAAACACCTTGGTTGCTTGAGTGTGCATAGAATATCCTCCACCACTCTTGATTGTATTCTACATTACCTGTATTCTTCTTAAAAATTTGAGAAAATCTCCTAAGTTTATATTATATGCTTGTGTGTGTATATATGTTCATTTATGCATGCTTAATATTCACGTAAGTACTTACCTGGCTGGTTTGGCTCAGTGGATTGAGCGTCGGCCTGCGAGCTAAGTGTCGCTGGTTCGATCTTCCAGTCAGGGCACATCAGAGAAGGAAAACTCTTGACTCCAAAAAACCTCCGCTGCCTTGCGGCATACCTCTTCAGGGGAAAGGCTAAGGGAGTAAACCCCGACAGAAAATCCGGAGCCGGAGTCCCTAAGGCGGTTTGACGTTGTAGTCAACACCGGCAACTCCTGCGGCGCACCTGAACCCAAGCTGTATCGACTCCGTCTTTCCCTTGGACCCTTCAGCTGCGAAGAGAGGGGGGGTCTGCTGCATGGGCAACAGCAGACCCTCCATATCACCCTGCCCAGGCTCTGTAGCTTCAGCTTCACTGGAGAGGACACTCCAGCGTCATCGCAAGATGTCGATTCAACATGGGAGGAGACAGATACCGTGTCACTCCCGAGTCGGACTGCACAGCCATTCTCGGCGGCGCAGATAGACTCTTAAGAAGCTACACCATCGTCTCTCGAGACGGACGGCTGCCGACGATTCACTTGGCTTGATTATAAGATCCACTGAAACTATGTAACATTTAACAATGTGAGCAAACCTGCTTTGCATCATTTCTGCTTATCCTTTATTGGTATATAATCAACTAGATTCAATTTAACTGTAGAAATGTTTGAATTTCCTGTGGAAATTAAATTACCCAATTTAATTTTAAGTATAGCAACTCTTTTTGTGTTTAGATGACTTGTTTATGGTCATGATCAGTTATTCCTTTTATAAATTTTAGTTTTAATTAAATGTTTTTCTTTAAAATATAAAAAAAGTAATCTAGAAGGTATTCTAAGTACAGACAAATTACTTATTTTGTATGGTAATGGCTTTGAGTAGCTTAACCTAATGTCCACTAACACAGCTTTTGTATACTGGGGATACATAAAAAATAATGATAAGGCATGTAGTCTATACATAGGGATATTCTTAGAGTTAAAAGAATTAAGTATAGTCTTTAGAAGCCATTTATTTATTATTTTGATGTCCATGCAATATACTACATTTAAATTTAATAATTAAATTTAAATGGGAAAAATCTTTAAAACAGAAGAAGTAAAGATAACTACTTCATTTCAAAATACTCTAAATTCAAGATTAATATTGGAGTTATTTAACTAGTTGTTTTAATTTTAACCTTACTTAAACTATAATTCTTCATGATGGATAACACGTGAGATGAATAGCATTCAGAAATGTCCTAATCTTACAAAAATAAACTAAGGCAGCTCATTATAGAACACTCTGAAGATCTGGGAAGAGTAATAGGTATGGGAAACAGAAAAATTCCTTATGTCACAAAATATAACTACCCTAATGATCAGAAGCAGCCCAGACTGGCTGCGTGGCTTTGATTTATTTTGATAATTTGAGTCTGCCCAGAATAGCTATTAAAGCAAGTCAATAAAAATGTTGTAATGTGGTCCAGGTGGCAGTAATTTTCATACATGATTACAAAATTTTTATCTTCCACCCCTTGAAATGTAACAAATATATATCTTTGATTTTAAAGGCCTCGTTATTTATTTTGTTATTAATCATTGGTGTGATTTTGTGACCAGAAGAAAACAATTTAAATAAAATTAAAAGCATGATAACTCTATCTTTTGGTGTAGAGATGCTATGCCTATTTTTTATTAATGTACCATTAACTAATCATAAAATGAAAATGATGGATTTCTTCTAAAGGTTATGTATCTCAGTTATGAAAACAGGGTCAGAAATGTCCTAGACATCCAGACATCCAGAGCCAATGGGATGTAGAGTGAGGTTCCTTTCTTTAGGGTGGACGCTGAGCAGAGAGTGAATGCATGATAACTATAGTCACAGCTGGGGGTCTTGAGGAAACTCTACTCCAGCTGATTGGGGGAACATAGCCTCACCTGGGTATAGCGCTATCAAGATTTGCTCCTTATTCTAGCAAGGAATTGCATGGAGAAGTTCAAAATCAGACATCCTTGGGTTTGCACATTAGATCTGCCACTCTTAATTCACTTTATATTCCAGAGGAAGTAGTTCAGAATTCCAATAAGTTAGTCTAATGTTAAGATGGGGAACTTGAACAAAACTTGGAAAACCCAAGCAAGCAGATAAACCTCACAGTGAAGGTCTTATATCAAATAACCAGGCCTTACACACTGGACTGGAGTGCAAGCCTAAGAACTTAGTTCTTAAGAGTCATAGTTTGGCCTAGGCAGACTTTTGTGCCCTGGTAGTTTACAAGAATAAAGAAAGAGAAGCCGAGACTAATGTTCAACTAGTTTTAAAACAAAACAAAACAAAACCCTATCACAAAGGGGGCTAGGACTTGAAAAAATGCCCAATTTTCTAATCATGCATTAACTAGCTTCCCAAAGAGCCTAATGATGAGTTGCAAGCTGAATTCAGTATCTTTGTGATAGAGAGGATAAGGTGAATCTGGATTGGGAGTGTGTGTGGCAGAGTGTTGTTCAGTGGCAAGATTGCCAGTTGTGTTCACGGATCCTGTAAATCCCAGGCTTGTCACATCATCTCAGCAATCCTTTCTTGTGTCCTCAGATTGCTTTGTCATCCTTAGGACCTTAGCCTGGAGCTATAGAACCCAGGGGCAGTCATTCACCCTGTCAGTTCCAGTAGAGGGAGGGGTTGAAAGCATCATTCTACCAGTCTACCTTACTTATAAAAAGTCTTGTCTGACCATTCATTTTCCACTTCATTCAAAATTTTGTTCACTCTATTTGTCTTTCCTTTTAGACCTTAGTTCAGCAATTTAGTTTTAGGATAATTTGCTTCCTCATAAATAATAGAGTAAGACACATAGTTATTTGCTCTACGACTTATTACAACCCAATGTTTTGTATTTAAGAATTTTATCCAAACAATAACCAAGCTTAGCCATAGACTTAAAGAAAGAAAGAAAAAAAAAAAAAAAGAAGTTGATGTTTGTTATACAAATAATATGTCTTCAGGCTAAAAGCCAAGTTGATATATATATAAAATATATATATAATCATGGCCTTGGCTGGTGTGGTTCGGTGGATTGAGTGCTGAGCTGTGAACTAAAGGGTCACTGGTTATGCCTGGGTTGCGGGCCAGGTCCCCAGTTTGGGGCATGTGAGAGGCAACCACACATTGATGTTTCTGTCCCTCTCTTTCTTCCTCCATCCCCCTCTCTCTAAAAATAAATAAATAAAATTAAAAAATATATATGAACAGCATAATTTCATCTTATTTTAAAGTCTTGGTCCTTAGAACGGAACCACTAAAAAAAGACTGAAGTTTCAGTGAATTCCAATTACTTATGGCTTGTAGCAGCAGTAATTGAAAAGCTAATTTGTTTAGTAATGAACTTTATCTGCAGAGAGAAAAGGACAAGACCATAACTGAATTCAGCAGGAATGACTTGCCCTCCAGTTTTAAGCAAAAAATAAAATAAATAAATAAAACTTAAAAAGGAAAAGAAAGAAAGAAAGAAAAAGAAATGAAAAGTGGGAATAGAACTTGCCTATACCATTTTTCAGATTTTTAGACTGGTTAATATTAATCATATTCATATTTTGCTTTTTAAGAATATTTAATACAGAAAGTGATGTAGAGGGTAAGAATACAGTGATGGTAATAATATTGACTATTATATAACAAGTATATGCAATTTCTGAACAAATAAGAAGTGCATATAGGACCTTTTTCTAAGTAAGGTACCTTGGAAATTGAAGAAAGAAAATGCATGATTCCAGTGTTCAAACAGATTTCATTCTACTGCTGTAGATAAGGTTTAACCAGAAATACTTGTAATATAGGGAATAATGAGGTTGTTTCAATAAGATTCAAGTGGTTAGTAGTATGAGGAAAATGAAAAGATAATATTTAATCTAAGTCTGGAAGGGGAAGTATGGTTAAGATTTAATCAAGTGTGTATGAAGGGATTAAACTGTGATTCTTAAAAGGGGGCAATTCTGACTCATAGTTTTTTTCACCAGTGGGACA
Organism: Furipterus horrens; assembly: GCF_987537825.1. Lineage (NCBI taxonomy): Eukaryota > Metazoa > Chordata > Mammalia > Chiroptera > Furipteridae > Furipterus > Furipterus horrens. Next base: position 199,714,796 of record NW_028327172.1, on the reverse strand, counting down.
TTTGGCAATGTCTAGAGACATTTTTGTTTGTCACGACTGGGGGAATGCAACTGGCATTTCGTGAGTAGAGGTCAAGGATGCTCTAATCCTCCTACAACCCACCAGACAAGACCCGCAAGATCAAAAAGAGATGTGGGTTTAGGGGCAGCCGGAAGGGCGTCCTAAGAGAATGCATTTATTTTGTTCATAACCCATTTTCACTGGATCAATAAAATAATATTTTTAATAAATAGAGGTAGCTCTTATGGGTGTAATTTTTTTGTAGGGAGAAGATGCTTCCCTAATCTAAGAGTAAGTAAGAAAAACAAAAGCCACCTCTTTAGAATTTAAGCTATCAGAGAAGAAGCAACTTGCCAGTGGGCAATGAGAAACAAAAAGCTGATCATAAGTCAAAAACTAAAAGATAAAAGTGAGGAGAATAGAGTAGACACAGAAATCCAAAGGTCCATGGGTGATACGATGATTTCTGCTGCCTTGTCTCAACGGATATAACTCTGAGACCCCCAGCCTCCTTAATAGTTAGCACCACTCTTAGATGTACCTAGAGAATCTAGAGGAGATGGAGAAATTGCAAAAGTTCTGAGCTTTAGATGTAAAATGTGAAACATCTACTAACTGTAGTATTGTTTTATCTGGCATAAGTTGATTCTTTGTATAGTTTAATCAATATCTGTTAAGTTTTCTGGTAGAGGCTAACACTGGTGTATAATGTCGAATACTTTAAGCCCTTGCATCAGAAATCTAACTATATTTTCCTGAATCTGTTCCCATAATTATTGGTGGTAACTTAGCCTCATTTATCCAAGCGGGCAAAGCATAGTCTAACAGGTCTCTAGGACTGGCCTCCATTCACAGAAAGTGTTGTGAAGGCGCCATTCTCTTTTTTCCTATGAGGGTCATTCTCTCATCTTGCTGCCTCCTCTGCTTTTCCAGTAATTATAGTGACTGCCACAAAGCTAAATTATTGTGTAATCCCCAGGTGGATACCCTACTTGTTTGCTTCATTCATTGTGCTTTTATCTCTAAGGAAAGGTGTATATATGGTCATTTTTTCACAGATAACATGCATTATAGTTTTATACATTTCAAGCTATATGAAAGCTGAAAATGCAACTGAAATAAGTTTGAAAATGAGTACAAAATAGATATTATCAATACCACTATGGAAATGAAAATTGTTATTGGGATAAAGAGAAGGAAAAGAAAAATGACTGCCCACCACAAGCAAAAATGATCCAGCACAAACTGTCAATAGTGCCAAGGTTGAGAGACTCTGGAATAAAGAACATTTCAGTTGGAAGAACACTCACAAAAGCTTGAGACCTTTGGGAAATCCCAAATTACTTAATTTGCCTGAGGTATATAGATGATGAAACAGAACAGGAAGTAAGCAAAGACAATTTACACCGAACTTGGATGCCGATTAAAGCATTTTGGTATTTTACTTGTTGGCCTTCCCAATACCACCTATTAGAAATGTTTCTCATCTTATATAATAAAATGTAAAAAAAATATATTTCATTATTTAAACAATATTATTTCAAATATTCAATAGGTTTTACTTTTTTCAAATACTTTCTCTCTTTAGTGTAAAAAATGAACAGGGCATATGGAAATATAAACCAAATAGCTCCTTGGAAAAAAATGTTCTTAATTGTGTGCCAGGTTTCTTCAAACTTATTTACAAAAAGTAAGATAGTTTCCTCAAATAAATGCTAGACTTCTAACTTAAGACTTGCATGCTTCTGGCATGACTTTGCTCCATTAAATATTTAATTATTTTATGATATTTTGTGATTATTTTAATTATACATAAGCACTTCATAATACCTGCACAGGGCTAACTAGTTTTATTGCTCAGCTTTGAAAAGAATGAAGATAAACCATATAGTTACTTATTTCACTTCAATTAACTTTTTACAAAGCTTTACTCTATCTGCCTTAGTAAAATTATTTGTTTATAATTATTGCTATGTGTCATCATTATAAATTTTTTAGATCAGAGGAACTTCTTATCAAATGATACACCCTTGAAAGTTTTTTTACCTCTAATTATAAAATGACATATGTGTATGTTACTATAATATCATATTTTAATAAAGTTCTTATATGGCCCATATTCCCTTTCAAAAAGCCAATATAACTTTTATAAACATATGAATAATGCATGCCATTTTGAACATTTGATCTTTACATATTATGTTAAATCTAAAATAGTATTTTACCTTAGGATCTATTTAATGGACAGTAATAAATAACAAGTTTTTGCATGATGGCTACTTATTATGAAGACAGCGTTTCTTTGGGTACTCATTTGTATAAAAACATTAATTTTTTTCCTTTGTAATTCCTCTCTCTTGTCTTCCACTGCCAGTTACTGTTGGATAGGAGGCATGGTTAACTCAATGCTTATTGTGATGGTGGGCACTCAGGAAATGTTTGTAGAATGAGTAACTTTAAAGTAATATTATCTGATTTTTTTCAAAAGGTATTTTCCAAAAAAACAAAATGTAAAGATCAAATGCAAAATGAAGATGATATTTAGTTCATTAGTCTGCTCTATTTTTTTTAGCTTGAGACCTTGTAAAGCCGATAGAAATGCGCATCAGCATTTAATCAATGCATAAATGTCATGGGATTTAGTCCCTCAGTAGTGGGCCCTACGGATAACTCACACCATCATGCACCACTAATTGACCCACCACTATGTGCAGAAACCTAACAGAACTATGCAAGATTGGTTGACATTACAAGATCTTTTCAAACTTTGCTGAGAAAAATACTAAGATTGGGGAATCCTTATTCAGATAATACAAGTAGTATACCAGTGCATTTCATAAAAAAATAAAAATTTAGCAAAAAGGCATATGGGATGGAGAAAACCATCAGAGAAAATTATTCTTGCTGTAGAATCTGTCTCTGGAGGCTAACTTTAATTTCATCATGTTATACAACTGTAATCTACATCTGCTTCTAAACATCAGTTCAAGATATTAAACATCCTACAGTTCCTTTGATTCAGGCATTGCCTCTTGCATAGTCAGTTTAATAATCACAGGAATTAAATTCTGCCTTTTTTTTTTTTTTTACAATTGTTTCATCCCATCCCTTGTTTCAAACTTCTGTGCTTCTTAAAGCTCTCACCTCCTCTTTCACATTTCACTCTCATCTTCAATTGTTCATTTTTTGGTGGCTTTTTCTTTTATTTTGAAACCTGTCTGGATTTATTCTATCCATAGAAAACCCTAGCTCCATTGTGCTGCCCTGGTAGTGGTCACCCTAATCAACTTCTCCCTCTTTGAACCCCGGCTGTGAAGTCTCTGTTCTACTCCTTCAGCTGGGTTTTCAGTCATCCTCCTAGAAACTTATTGAATGGGCTTTCCTTTTTGTAACGGGCTTCTTTGGCGTTTAAGGAAGTATTTTTTTTCTCTTTCATCAGCTGTCCCCTTTGTCACTGTGCTCCGTCGCCCTCCTTTTCTCTCCCTATTCCTGTCCCTACTTCACACCAGATTGGACCTGAGCTTCAAAGTCACTACATTCAAATGTTCCTTTTCACATAAAATGATCTCCTCATATTCCTAGCCTCAGAAACTAAGAACAGTTATTTAATATAAAAAGGACACAGCCATCCATTATTAGTAATATATTTTAACAGTAACTGTGATGTAAAAAACCGTGGTTGCATTAAAATATTTTGGTATTTAATTTTCACCTTTGATTGTAAATATTAGCATGAGTTGATGCCTATGCAAAATAAATATATATTTAGAATGAAGGCAGTTAAAGCCTAGCTGCTCAGGGCCTTTCCAAAAATTCAAATAAACATCTGAATTGAAAAATTGCCATTATCTACTGGTAATGCTATTCCAGAACTGTTTTAGGGTTGTAAAAATCTATCGTCATTTCCCTGCCCATGGCTTCCACATTCATTTGGTAATCTTGCCATCTGTTTCACTGAAATGGCAGCCCCAGAGGGCAGGGAGCATATCTCATCTGTGCAGTTCTGTAAGTGTGGATTCTCTGTCAGCATTTAAAAAATAATAGAACTTCAAATAGGGTTGATTTAAGCTTCCCTAGTCAGCAGTTAGTCTTGATGGCATGAATCACTCTTTCAAATGGTAATTTGCACCTGTTACCTTCACCACAGGTTGGAAAACACTAACACCTTAATTAATTACACCCTTGCAACGTGGGAGATAGTATCCTCAATGCTGAGATAGAGAGACTGGGACCCAGAGAATCAACAGCTTTTCTGATATTTCAAAGCAGATATTTGTAGAAGAAGATTAGAATTCAGGTCACGTTTCATTGAGTGATCGATGAGACTCTTGAGGAATCTGTCTCCTGTGGCAGAAAACATGGTGAAGGCGTCCCTTCCAGTAAGAGTTGTGCTTGTCCGGAGCGTACTCTGTAGCATCACTCCAGTCCGACCTCAGAGAACGTCTACGCTCTTAGTACCACTTTCTCTCTCCACTTCTGCAGTGGCTGATGTCATCTAGACAAGCAAAGAGCAGGTGAGCCTGGTATCAGAATTCCCTAAACGGCAGTGCCGCCTTGTAATTAAGCTGCAACTAAGTGACAAGTATCTGATATCAGATAATCATTTAATAAAGGAAAATGAGAGGCAGTTCATTATTTTAAAATGTGTTTTTTTTTTAAGTTCTTTGAGGATGAGGAAGGATTTTCTTGGCATACAAATTATCTTAAAATGTTTCTGTGTAATTATTTTTGGCACGCTTTGTAAAGTGTTTATGATAGGGATAGGTGTTTCCTTGGTATACATCATTAAATGTTCATAGAGTTGTAAGTGGACTTTCACCTTTGGTTTCTTCCTGCCAGCGAAAATGTTGCCTGGATTCATATGCTTTTTGTTCTTTAAGAAATTCTAAAATCTAAAATTTATAAGGTATTATAAATGTGTTGCATTAATATATACGTTTTATTATTTTAATTAATATAGTAGCTTAACCAGTATTTTACTTAGTATTGTTTTTTTCTTCACTGAAAATAAAAGCTAAGAAATTATAGTTTTTGAAGTGTAGCAATAATAACTTTCATCTCCAAAAGACACTGAGAGCAGCATTTATATATATGAGGTAAACGCTGGTAAATTGTGAAGAAGAAAATTGACTTAGTAAATCATGTGATACTCATTTTTCATTAAAAATGTTTTTTCATAATCTATTACATACAAGGCAATCTACTGCACTAGTAACTCTAAATTAGTAAAGCTTTTAAAATTTCATACCTCATTACCATCTTTATCTCTCTAATGCCATCCCCTTCATTTTTGAATGAACTTTATTTAATTCATTATTATCTTGTGTGACTTTCCTCGTGGTCCCAACCCCACCTCTGCCTCATTCCTTGCCCTATTCTCCATTCTTAAAGCCTCTGACCTGATATCTCTGAAACTCAGTTTCTTCAGCTGTATATTGGGAATAATAATGCAATCCCACAAATTTTTTGAGTGTTAAACAATATGTAGATGTCCATTCACTCAATTATTGGCAACTACTAGGTAGTAATTATTTGTTAATGGTATTGACATTATTGATTTTATTCAAGTTTCAGCTTAGATATCAAGAGCTCTTCTGGAAGGGTGTCCCCCTGGTACCACGGCAATATGTTCGTACATCTGCAGCTCTGGCCAAGTTCTACGTCATTCTTCTCATCCAGTAATTAGTGAGCACCTTGAGAGAGTGCATTATGAATGGGCCATGTGTTATTCAACTCTGTGTTTCCAACAATTAAAACATTCAAGAATCTCCAAATGCTGGTGAACTAAATGACTGAAGAAATTCTCTGAGAAATATAACTACACCTGACATTCATTGGGAATATTTCACCTCCTACTAAATGTATTCATTCTTTCTTACAATTGCTTTTTTCCAGAAGAAATGCTGAGGAGCACCCTCTAGAGTTTTAGCTAGCTCTTGTTTCTTCCACTACCCCCTGTTCTGGGGCCAGCATCTGTGGTGTGGATTTTGCTTTAAATGGTCAAAGCCCAGATTAACTCTAATGTGATAATATGTTAAGAGAAGGAGGCAATGGTTCAATCAGACAGGTAGATGACAGGGAACACGTGTTTCCTGACTGATGATCAGAGTCCATTGACAAAGGTAGATGGCAACAAGCAAGATTCAGAATTCAGTCAGGAAAGGAAGGGGATTCAACTATGTCTGGCAGCAGATGGTTGGGGCTCAGGCCAAGACTTCTGAGAGTAGGCCCGACCTGCAATTTGTAGATGTACGATTATAGCAGAGATCTAGTTGAGAGAATAAATTATAAGCTATGGAAAAGAAAGGTGTTCTTAAGAGTTTAGTCAAGCTACTTAGCCCTGCAGAAAAATTTAGAGTAAGTCATCCTATATCAGGCTTTGATTGATACTTATTAGCAGCAAAGAAAGTTGGCACATAATTTTATTAAATATTGTTTTATATGCTTACTTTCTGATAGTTGATGTTAAAATTTTATTATAATTATTACTTATATTGCTCATTATAAACCCAAACATTCATTAAAATACACTAATAGAATCATAAAGTAAGAAATGAAAACAATTATTATTTCTTTCTTAGTGATAAGAAGCTTAAGTATAAGCAAAATAATCACAAAGCTCACTAGGGGAATATTTGAGATGGAATAAGAAATAACAGAAAAGAAATGGGGTTTATTGCTCTTATTTTTCATTAAAATAAAAAAATACTGTGCACCTCCAAAGCCCATACTGTTTTGTTTTCCATTTATGAATTGTATATAAATATTACCATACTTCTAAAAATATTAATTTTTTGTTTATTTATTTATTTATTTACTTATTTTTAGAGAGAGGGGAAAGGAGGGAGAGAGAGAGAGAGAGAGAGAGAGAGAGAGAGAGAGAGAGAGAGAGAGACATCAGTTATGTGTTTCTAGCACACACCCCAGCTGGGGACTGTGCCTGCAATCTAAGCATGTGCCCTGACCAGGAATGGAACTGGTAACGTTCCCCTTTATGGGACGATGCTGTACTAACTGAGCCATACTTTATATAGGGAGGGGCAAAAGGAGGTTTATAGTGGTTTGTATGGAAAATAATAAAATAATTAACTAATAAGATTACAAGAATAAACTCTGAGTTTCACATTCTCATAACTGTAAGCTTACTTTTGCCCCAGCCTGTATATTCTTCTGTGACTTGATTTACTTACCAGAAATTTTGTTTGTGAAAGTAACTCATGTTAATGTGAGTAGCTGCAGTTCACCAATTTTCAATTGTATATAATATACAGGGTGGGGCAAACGTAGGTTTATAGTTGCTTTCATGGAATATAATACAATAATTAATAAATACTAATAGAAGAATCAACTCTTATGCATTCAAAACTGTAAACCTATTTTTGCCCCACCCAGTATTATCAAAGGCCTAGATGAGTTTATTTATCAGTTCTTCTATTAAGAGACATTGAATAATTTCCAGGTACATGCTTTAACTAATAATGCTCCTGTGTATACTGTTATGCAGCGTTGTATGGGCTATGTATTTTAAACTGCCAACTCTACCACAAATCTGCTGCTAAATCTGGGATAAGCTACTTACTTTCTCTTAGTTGAAGATTACTTGATTATAATATAGGAATGATTATAGTAACTTACTACATAAATTGTTTGCAAAAAGAAAATGTTAGATAATACATACTGAGTACTTAGAAGAACACCTGCCCATATATGGAAAACAAATATTAACTATTATGAATAGCATTACCCCAAAGCGGTGAAACCATTTCCATGCAGATAAATTACTCTAAAGATAAGAAGATACTACCTTTTTTAACTCAGTGTGGTTTGAAGCACCAAAATCCTAGATTCAATGTGGCACTTGTCTTTAGTATTATAGAGTTCACTGTACTTCTGTGAGAGTGTGAGGACGTTTGAATGCTCATCACAGCCCCGTTGACCATCAGACTTGAAAACGCGAGCCTCTGAAGCCTGAGAAAGCCAACTGGAGGCTCTCCCTCCTCAAGAAGAGGGGGCATGTCTTGAAGGAGGAAGGTCTATCGTTTACAGTTTGTGGTTTTGATATCTGTTTTCTAGAAACTCAAGTCTATTTCCTAATGCTCTCTGCTTCCTGACCCTTATTCTTATCTCTGGATCAACGTCAGAGAAATCCTTGACTCTACACATTCTAACTTTGTGAGAAGAGCAATTAAAAGGATTAGTTTCTCTAAATGTTTTCTTTTTTGAGGGGAGGGGTTTGTTAGGACATGTATGTATATGTGTGTGTAAGCACATTTCATAACTGAAAAGAATTCAGCCACATTTCCTCTTAAGCTAAGAGAGTAAATTAGAAGCAACAGTAAAATGATTATATTCTCAATGCAGGCTAGTTAAATTTGCATAAAGCCAAGGGTTGCAGACCAAGGTCATGCTTGCCTAATCTGTAATCTGCACTCAGTTTAAAAACCATAGGTTAGATACACTAAGCAGAACTTCTGAAAGGGATCTCAGATTGTATGGTGCTGTCTTCTTTATCAGGAGAGCAAATGATCAGGGTGAAAAGGACAGATTTTTCAGTGGCTATTTCAGTGAGCTTTGATGAATATATTCATTCATACAACCACCAATCCAATCAAGATATAGAATATTTACATCACCTCAGGGAACTTTCTTGTGCCTCTTTGCAGCCTTCCCTCGATCCCTTCCCACAGCTCCCTGACCTATCTTAGCAGTCACTGCTGTGATTTTTATTACTATTACTTTTACCTGTCCTGGGATTGCATATAAATGGAAGCATACTCAGTGATACAAACTTTTGTGTCTTTTTAATTTTTGGTTCAACAAATTGTATGACATTCATAAAAGAAAAGAATCTTTTAATAGCTTTTCGATATAAAATTATATTCACTTAAAATTTGTACACGTGCGATGGTGATTTAAATCACTTTAGTTCACATCACTACAGTATATTGAATTAACTGAAATAAACTATGAAGTGTTTCGCTTGAGGGCATAAAGCATATCCACCATGAATGAGAAACTAGAAACATTTCTTGAGTTTAAGTGAGGTTCAACAACCCAAGACGGAGCAAAAATTTAGTCATTCAACAATTCATTAGGTCAACCTTTACTCATTGCATGCTTAACCATCCTCAAAATTTAGTTATGTTCACATAATCTGGGTCATTTGAGCTAAAAGAACTGTTATTAAAGATCAAAGGTGCCCAGATAAATGGTCTCTTGTATGTATTTTTTGGTTTGGACACTTGAAGTCAAATTTAGAGAAACTCAATCATGAACCAATTAGTAATGAAAAACGTTTTCCCCTTAGTCACCATTCAGACATCATGTGTGTTGAGAAGATGCCTGGACCAGGAAAGTCCATGGGGGTACATGGCTGGAGAGAGAGGTTGGAAAACATTTTTCAACCTTCTGAGATAAAAAAAAAAGTTCACGTGATTTTTGATAATACTAATGTCCCTTTAGCAGGCCTTACAGAAAAATGTTCATCATTAAACTTTTAAAATTCCATAACACTAAACCAATTTAAAGCAGCAACTCTATAGGGATTTTGTTTTGTGTCTGTTCATCCATTTATGTGACTCTTAGGATGATTTTCTACAACTAAGTGCTGTTGAAAGACAGCGCGATATACATTTTCTTCTGAAGTTTGTTTCTTCACGAGGGAATTACCTAGTTTACGGCACTATCTACCTACTGTTCGAACTGTTTGCTTGGTTATTCTTTCGGAGGTGCTTTATGATTGATGACTGTGTTCTGGCAGAGTACTGACTTACTCAGATCCAGGCACTTTATTTCTCTTATCTTATTGGCTTCTCTACTCAGTACATTTTGAAGAGCAAACCCCTTGTTTAACATGTTGAAATCCAGTCCGTGCTAATTATCATGGCTACAATCTCCATCCTCAAGGATGAAAATCAGATCATGGCCCCTTGCATGCTGGAAGCCATGTGCAATTCTAGGACAGTCCTGATGGAGCACAGCATAGCAAGCAAGTTCAAGTCCAGTCAGCTCTTGCTTGAGCATTCCTACAAAAAAGAGACTTGTCCCAAGTGAACCAGTGCTTCAGCTGCTATTGCTTAGGCAATTTCCCCTTAAAAAAAAAAAAAATAGATCTGTTCCAATTTGCTTCGGTAGCTTTTCAGCCCAGCCCAGTCAGCATGCTTCCGCACATTGAAGAAGACATAGAAATGCCGCTGACTGCTTTGAACTATTTTTTAAAAAATAATGCTGCTTTACAGAAGCATGCCCAAATAGTGCTAAGAAATAAATAAATTTTATCTAAGGGGCCTAAAATAAGCCAAGAATAAGAAAAAGCTTCCTGTTCAGAGAACTGAGTATCATTTCCTTCAAGAGAGTTGCGCGTAACAGGGGACAAGTGGTAGCAATGGGAGTAAGAAAGTTAATCAAAAAGGTAATCATGTGGATCCAGGCAGCATTCCCTCTGCAACTAGATACTGGTGTTTCTCATCAGCTGAGCGCTCAGCTTGTCAGGGCACTAAGGTTTCCGTCAGCTGCGTGCACAGCCTGGCTCCGTAATGAGGAAATGCAGAGCTCTCAGTCATTCGTATCATCTGAATACGTGCATGTCTTTTCAAGGCTTGATTTCTACTCTCATGTTTATTGGTTTGAGTGATTGTTATTTTCTTTCTTCTTGGCTTTGTAAGGCAAGATCAGAGGATGGTAAAGCTTAGCATTTTCCCTGGTAATTGTCAAAATATTAGAGCAACAGCAGTGAGTCAGAAATTCTTGTTACAGGGACTCTTTTCCCAACAGAAGTGTCTAATTCCCTTTTGATCTTCGCAAGTTGCAGTGATGATTGGTAATTACATGGACATGGAGAATATTTTACTTTTTTGATGACCATGTTCCAGGAATTCATCCAAACCGTTATATACATGCATATACATGCATATATATTTATGAATAGTTTATGCAGGTTGTTAAGTAAAGAAAGACTTGTAAATTAGCCCCTATACTTTTTTCTTTGGAGCACAATGCTAAGCATTGGGGATGGATCACACATATGGATGTTGATCTCAAGGATTTGACTCTTTGGAGGGGAAACTACACAAAAATAAATGTGATGTTCAGCAAAGTGCAATAACTGCCTTAAAAAATACGGATAATTTTAATGTGGATAACAGAAGAAAAGAGATTGCTTTCAGCAGAATACTGCACATAAAGAATTTAGTGGAAAAGGTCTGGCTTAACGTAGTGTGAGTTGTATCATTTTTATGGCAGGGGATTAAACAAGTTTTCGTTTAGTCAGTGGTATTCACCTACAGGAAGAAAAGATATAATTTGGATACATGGACGTTGGGAAAGGGCAGGGGTACCTTAGAAAGATGAATAAAGATGAACCAACACTAAAGTCGTGACAACTGACGTTACCATTGAGTGATCACAGGTCACACAAAATATTGAGAAAGTAAAACAGAGCCAGAGGATAGAAGGTCTGTACATAAGCTCATGCAGACTTTAACTTACATGCAATGGCACTTTTTACATATTTTTGCCACTTTAGAAAGATTCATCTGACAGCAAGAGACAATACAGTGAAATGAGGAACGACAGGAGGAGGAAGGCTTCTTAGGAGGTTATTACACTATTGCCATCGGAAAGACGCAGAGTATGAAGCAGGTTACCAGTAATGGAGTTTAAGAGGAAGCCCCGTGTGAGAAAGACAGTAAAGCAATGAAACATATGAAATGTGATAGCTAATTTGATGGGAAGACAAATTAAAGGAGGTTTCTGAAGAAAATTCTTGGTGATTTGATAGCCATTAAAACGTTAGAGAACAGAAAATAGAGAATGACTTTTGGAGGCATTTGGTGTATTTAATTTTTGACATCCTATTTGAGGTGCTTAAAATATTTTAAACATAAGAGGACTACTAAGAATATAGGGAGGCGATGGAGAATAAAGAATTAGAATCAAAGATGATCAAGGTAGACATCCAGATGCACAATCCATCCTTATTTATTTATTTATACATGGCTTTTTTTTTTTTTTTTTGCCTTTTTTATTGCTATTCTTTTACAGTTGTCCCAGTGTTTCCCCTGTTGCTCTCCCCTGCTCTGCCCACCCCCACGCCCCTCCGCCCTCCCAGAGTCAATCCCCACCCTGTTGTCCAAGGCCATGGAGGGATGGGGATAGAGAGGGAAGTGATATTTAAATCCCTGACATTGCTGAAACAACCCTTACAGAGGAGAAGAGGAAAATTATTGCGGAGCACTGTTAAGCTTAGGAGGTTGGAGGTGGGTGGACTTCAGGCCTGGCACAGCCGGAATATTCAGAAAAGGAAAGCCAAGGAAGTCTGATGTCATGAAGGCCAAGGGGTTTTCACCCGTCTCAGTATTTTCAGGAGACTGAGTGAGGATGAGCCCTGAGCAGGCTGTTGAGTTTATAAAGTAGATCCTTATGAACCTTCAAGAGAATAGCTTTGGCCTGGTAAAGGCATAGGTCAAAGTGTAAGAAGCTTACAAATGAGTGGGAGATGAGAAAATGGGGATTACTGGCTGTAGTGAACATTTCTCCAAGGATGTCTAATGAGAAAAGAAAGGAGAGAAGATGGCAGCTCCAAATGAAATGCATGCCTGAGAGTAACCCTCTCCTCAATAGGTCATTTCTGCCTATTCAATTAAAGGGAGAAATAGATAAGTAAGTAAGTAAACAGACTGGAAATACAAATGAGCAGAGGAAATGCAGTGGCTTTTTGCCCCCTCACTCTTGCTTCAGGTTCGACACCCACCTACCAAGGTGTGGAGAGTCCCTCCCAAGCTTATTACTTAACTTTCGCTTTCGCCTCTCATGTCTCTGCTATGGACAAGAAAAAAATTTTAAATAACCACTTAGATTTGTCAGGACATAAGCCAGCCTGTAAATAAATGACTTATAATTCCCAAGCATTTTATGAATTTGTTTTAGCGCAGGGTGACACATAGGGCTTACTATGACTAACAAATAAACAAAACAAAATATATGCTATGAACCTTACACTCTGCTTTCTTGCTTTCTTAATTTCTGATACTTCCCCTCCCCCCAAACAGAATCTCTGAACCTCTGTCACGCTGATCAAATATAGGCAGGTTTTTAATTTTTATTTTTGTCTTCTTTTTCTCTTGGCTTTTTGAAAAAAATTTTAGACTACTCCAGAGTTGTTTAATGAGTATTTGCATTTTGATTGCAAACATTAATATGTAAGGAAGGAACTGCGCAGTGTGGGTGACTGTGTGTGTATCTAGGGGAAAATATAAAGATCCAGAAGACACTCTCACTTGTGGGATCACACATATTCTAGACTATAGAACTAAATCAATATTGCAGCAAAACATTCCCACTGGCTGTTACATTCTTTCTGTTGGAGGCCATGTCATGATAAACAGAATGGCAGGCCAATGCAAATCATGGTAGCATATTGAGAGTCTTTGGTTGAATACAATTCCTGATTTGCTATAGTTTCGCATGGATATGACTAGAACATTTTTGCTTGAAATCTTCAGTATTGAGCCATAATGCTCTTATATGTTCAATTATTGAGACCTATATTGCCTTAGTTATGAAAATCAAAACTATATGATCTCTATCTTTGTATTAAATTTTATAGTATTACCAAATCTGCCTTTTGAGGAAATGTTTGAGGAATTAGTGTGAAGATATCTTTAATTGCATTGTATTTTCGTAAAATTGCAGAAATGAAAGGCAGTGGATATATGATACAGAAAAGCACAATTTACCTGCAGAATTCCTGGATATGGTAGCTGGTGTCAGATTCAGTAGCATCCCCAAGAGGGCACTGTCATCTGTTTTATATAGTTTACAATTTGTATCTTTTATTGATAAGACAACTTGAAATACTTAAAGAATGATGTTAAACCATTTCTGTCTGAAATGCAATGTTGGTTTCTTTATATCATACACAATCTTGGTTTCTATGGCAACCCCCGCCTGTTCATTGTTGCCTAACACCTGCTGACTTATCTGCCAGCAAGTTAGCATCGTTTGACTGATCTTACGTCAGTAACGTTTTATAGATTGTTCCACCTATCAAGATAGCTAAGGGTATTTAAATCTTAACTATCAATTAATCGAAGAGTATTTTGAGCATCTCCTTTATGCTTATTTTTTATTAATTTGATATGTGTAGATAGGTAAGTTTTAGCTATAAAATATGAGGGTTAGCTATTATCAGTAGTCTAGTCTATGCCTGCTTAATGTCACTTTTGCAACATCCCCACTTAATACTTTTCATGTTTATATTAAGATATAGCTTATAAGTGATTTTACTTTCCATAACAAGTATGCACACCTTATGCTTAACTCTGGAGTCGATTCTTGGGTTTAAATGGCAGTTTCACTATTTATAGAGGATATGAATATTGACAAGCAATTTCTCCTCCTTTGGTTGTTTTGAGGATTATGTTAATCTAATTTTATACATTTCTAAAGTTCACTATTGCACTTGCCATCACTCAAGTTATCTAACTTTTAGTTTGTGCAAAGTGTGTTTAGTTTGTAATGATTGAAAATGTTTCTTTTTTTTCAAAGTATTTACAATGCTTTTTGTTACTTAAGCATGGACCTAAAAATTCCTAAGTTTTGAAGACAAAAGTATGTATACACACACACATTTTTGGTAGAAATTCTACTGTAAACTGACTTAGCTTTGATTATTCAAAAAGACAAATTCTTTTGAGTTAACTATTCTAAATCATAACAAGTTAAACATTTTAAATAAATTATTTTTGTTACTTACATCCATCATATTAAAGTATTTCCTTTGCTAATGTTATATATTTATATGAGAGAAATAATTCTAGTTTTTTATTTTGCACAGAAATAGCTATACATTTTTACATTACAAACCCAACATATGAATTTAAAAATACACAGAAGTTGTTTACTTAATAATTGATATGACTAGATAAAAGAGATGCAAGGACCACAGTTCTTACTGTAACTTTCTGTGCACAATAGTCCTCACTTATATTTGATTTTGACAGTATGTGGGTAGTTAAATTTGACAGTATATGGTTTCAAGTTAACTAAAATACTCTAATGAAAAATAGTTAATTTTCAAATAGTCAAAATGTTCTTTTTCCTTTGGTTATACAAATACTACATGAGAGCAATTCCAAGAACCCAATAAGATGGACTCTAAATGTTCTTGAAGATTAAACTAATTAATGACTTCATGTGGTTTTCTCTTCAGCAGTTAAGGGCAAATATTCAAAAAACTTTCACTGCATTTGTCTTACTATCCAATAACATGATTGCCAATTTATAATCATCAAAGTGCACACTAGTGTCTCAAAACTTGGTCATCACTTCCTTTTTTTTAATTCAAGGATTACAAACAGTGAGGCATGTACAGCTGCATATTTTGGACAAATGCTCATTGTAGTAGGAGCCAGTCTCTGCCTTTCCCTGATTAGTTAATAACTGATATACACAAGGGTCAAAGAATTGTCATTTCTCCCTTCTCAAAATGGTTTCCTCTGTATCGAAAGAGAAATATAATAGGAGCAAAGAGAGAGACTGCTCAGTTAATTTATTGATTGATTGGATGGCTGATTGATTTTAGAGCTTCCTTTATGAATTCATCATTTCTACATTTTGAAACGGATGTTGCTTTATCAAGTTCTGAGTGGTCTGATTTAATTGGATGTCTCTCATAATTGCAAAAGCAACATGTCAGATGCCTTTACCTATAATTCATTTATTTTGATCATTTTTTCCCTTGAAGCTAGTATTTATCTCTAAACTCAGAACTAATGAGAGACATAGAAAATCCTTTTGATCTAATCTATGCCATGAATTCTTCAATTAACATTTTAATTTAATTTTTTAACACATCAGGGTTTTAATTCTGGATGGTGTTTTACATTTCAACAGTCTGTTCACATTTTTGACAAATATTGTAAAATAAGAAGTGATGTCAGAATTGCATGTTTATTTTGCATGTTCTTTGAAGTTTTCTAAAGTTGCAGGGATGGTCAGCACTCTGGAGCAATGGAAAATAAAACTTTCCGTCTCTGTTTCCACCAGTCTCTTTTGGCTGGTTTATGCTAATGCTTTGGGTCCCTCACTGCATGCTGATTAAAACTATCACATCATGCCTGAGTCTATCTCATTAAAAAAGCATTCTGATGAACTCTCCTTCCCCTAGCTTATTGAGGTATAATTAACTGACAAGTCAAATTGTGAGATATTTAAAGTGATATACGTACACAGGTCACTTGTGGCTTGGTTTTTTATTTAGCAATGATAAATGTAGTATAAGCTGCATAGTATATACAGTCATCTAAACTTTAATTAAACAATTATCTGTGTGAGAATTTTTTAGAATATGACTTCCATAAGGAAAGGGACACCTCACATAATTTTATCACTACTATTCAGTTCAAGATTGCTGCAATTATGGGTACTCAGTGAATACTTTTTAAAATAAATGTATAAAATAAAGCTTTTACTAATTACTAAGTACTATTAAATAACAGATAAGTAAGTAAGAACATTTCAAGAGTCTTGAAAACTGGGAGATTAATGGGAGATATTTCCAGACTTCTTAACTATGTCTATACTTGGTCTGCAGACAAGCTGAGTATTTATCAAGTTCAAAAACTCAGTAATAATCACAGTGTTACACTATCAGGTAAAAGTTATTCTGTTTTTTAATAAAGGTAACGTCATACTAAGAGGTATCAATATTGGCGTTTTCTTTTTTTGATTTGATCTTTATTGCATTTTTCCCATTACCATTAGTCCCTTTATACCCCCCCCCCCCCCGCCAGCAATCTAATCCATGGTAATGTAATCATTTCTAGTCCTTCGGCTTGATGCCTGTTATAATCTTTCCATGTCAGTAGAATCCAAGACTACTTTGCTCTGATTAGCAGAGCACTACTTTGCAGACTTTGTCTTTGTTTATGCAAGGGCCTGTTAATTCCGACCCAGTGAATGTACTTGGATTACCCACGGAAGTCATGAGAAGCCTCAAGCTTTTACTACAAATAGTTGATTTTTCCATATGCCAGACTCTCAGGTTTTCAGAAGAAAACACCCCACTGCTGCACTCGAAAAGAGAAAAAGGAGAAGTTTAATTTCTCAAGTAAGGTTGCTTTTGCCACCCGGTACAGGTAATGCACTTTACCCAGTGCAGTTTACGTCCCTCTTCCAAAGGACTTAGTGGGATGTCACATCAGAAGGTTGTCCTAACAAAGCCCCACGATGTATAAGAACAAAATACCCTTTGAGAATAAAAGTACTAGTGAGGAAAAAGACAACGGTGATGGCATGAAATAATCTAACTGTAAACCTGACACAGAAAAGCATGCTGTGGGTATAACATTAAAGGGTATTTCATAGTGCTACTTGAAAGGGGCTTCAAGGAAGGTAAGCTAAATGAGAACAATTATGAGCGTGAGGTCACATGAAAGATCACTGAGTTATGGATGAGCATAACTCGTCCCTTACACAGTCACTGACACCTGCGCCTTTGCAGCCTGGAGGCGGGGCCTGTACAGGCGTGTGGTGAGGAAGACGTGGGTATGGATATACACGAGAGCTCAGGCAATGAAGGGCAGCCAGGGAAGCAACAGTCCAGAATGAAGCTGCGGTCTTTTTGTCTCGCTAGTAACAGGGATAAGACATAAATTGTTAACATTGATTGTACCTGTTAATTGCATTAACCCAAATTAGCTTTTATCTCAGGGATGTTCATCTCTTAAAGATACTCAGAAGTTTGGAATTTGATCTGGCACGGCTGGATAGAAGGTCAAATGTGGTCACCAAGGCCCCTTTTACTCCCTCCATCTCTTCATCTCTCTTTACATCCTCAGAGAAATCATTCTGTTCTGCCATGAAAATATAGTTACTGTCAACCGTTTCAGCACAGTCTCAAGGTCTCCGATGGGGTTACATGGGCATTTATTGTAGGAACCAATCACATGAATGGGAGAGGGTGATACTGTGGTTAGCTCAGGCCCAAATCACTGTCTACCTTACAGCAAGGGATGGGGCCCACTCTACAGGGACAACATGGGCTAGAAGCTGAAAAGAGATAGTATTCCAGACAGAAATAGTGTATTCACATTAAAACAGGGGAAGGGAATGCTGGCGGCAGAAGCACAGCAGATGTTTGCTACGTTGGTCCATTAAATCAGGGGTTACAGTGGTGACCCATCTCTGGCTGTGAGCTAGGTGCTCGGCACTTGTATGGCCCCCTTGTTCAGTCTACAATTTGACTCCAAGAAGTATGCCCTCAGGCAGGATCTCGCCAAATGCTGGGTTTGTGTCAGATTGATTGCCCATCGATATCAAGAGACAAGTTATTAAAATATTGTTTTGGAACTGGGTTTGATTTTTTTAAGTACTGCATTCTATCATATAGGCTGCAAAACCATTATTTATTATACTAATTATATGTGGGTGAGAGTAAGTATTAAAAATAATTTTCACATTATGTAATCATTGTACTTGCAATTACATGAGCTCAGAAGTAAAGTAAAATTATTGGGAAAAATAAAAATATATGTACTTAATATGAATGCAGTGACGATAATTTGTGTAGGTATTAGTTGATTATAAATGATGCTTCCTAAACATGATCCATGCTTTCTCACAAATGCCCTTGCTCAATAATTAATTAGCTTCAAGGGCATTTATGACAATGACATAATATAAAAGGACCTCATGGTATGTCTCTCAAGTGACCTCTACTTTTACACTTACTAGACAAAAATCGTTAATTTAGGTAAATAATCTTTCGATCCTTTAGTACTCACAGAACAGATTCATATACTTTCCTCAACAACTCCATGCGTCCATTTTATAATCTATATTTTAGAGATTGAAAATGGGGCTACATGAATTTTCTGGGGTCATTTCACTGTCTGCATTTACAGTGAGGCCCTCTGCCTTCACACGGTCTGTCCTCTGCTACACGAATACATTCCTAGATGCGTGTTCTTTACAAACAGCATCTGAATCTTAGTCACTTAGTTCACATGGCTGTATATCATTTTCATTCATTGATTTTTATCGAAATTTCTTTCAAAACTCCAATTCTTTCTTCAAAATATTGCTCACATGCCAGTTTCTGTTTAAGGCCTTCTTGAATCCCTAAGCAAATAGGCCTTGTCTATCACCACAGCCCCACTGTATAAGCATCTGTTAGCACATTTCACTCTATTACAGTGATCTGTTTATATGACTGTCTCTCCAACTGAACTGAGAGGCTTTTGAAGACACTGATCATGTCTTATGCATCTGTGTATCCCTGTTTACTAGTTTCCAGGAGGTTGGCACCTGAGAGTTAAGTCATCACCGTGTGATGAATTAATGAATGAACCATCTGTACTGGAAACAGAGCGACAACGCTGTGTGGATAGAGTGCCTTGCTGGAGCATGCTGAAGTTAGATATAAGTAATTTATAACCATAGTGTAATAATTCCTGGATATTATATGTAGGATTTAATTTTTTTTCTCATGTTGTTAGGTTGCCTTTCTAGAATTTCAGCTGAGTTTGATTCTATTTCGTAATCTAGATATAAAGCCCTTAAATAATGCTCTTTGTTTTAAATTTAATTCTTAACAAGTACAATAAAACAGCACCAAATTACAAGTTTTCCATGGGTAGTAGCAGCACTTAAATCTTCACAGTATAAAAATAACAACCTTGAGTTACACCTCATCAGTTATGCAATCTCTGAAGAAAAATCTTACACTTTGTCCTAAATAGAAACAGACTTGATCTTTTTAAAATGAAAGTTTTGTTGTGTGTGTGAGTTTGCATCTGTGTGTAAGTGTGTACGTATTGGCAAGTAGTTCATAACATTTCGCTTAATATATCTTCAGTAGAAAATAGGTGATCTCTGGTTTTGTGATGATTGTATTTGAATATTGTGGCATTAATTTGTTTATTAATGGTATTCTATTAAACATTTTTCTGTGTTTCATAGAAAGAGATGATTGTCAATTTGGCAAGTATCTAAACTAAATGTTAAGATGATTGCTTTGTATGTTAACTGAAGGCTAATGGAATTTTGCGTCGTGGTACTAAATATAACCCCCAGTGTTGATTTGGTATAAGAAGGAATGAGTTGTTATGGCTTGTTATCTGTGGCTTAAGCAGAAATATTCTCTGTATACTATGACCCCAGGACCAATGTGTTGAGTTTTTGTTAAACTGATACAGAATTTCATCTACTTTCAGTACTATCAACTTTTGAGTGGTAATATCGTCTTCACCACTAAACATCTCAGAAATGCACAAAGGATTTATCAATGTCCTATTGAACATCAAGAAATTAGAGGCTCTTGACTTGAAGTTTACCGTGTAGCTGGTATTTTTTTTTTAAGTTTTGAGTGGTATTTGGAACTAAGCAATGAATTCAATCCAAAGATGTTTCTGTGAAGGAAGATTTAAAATATATTCTTTTTCTTGAGGAACACAAGAGTGTCGGTTACCTCATCTTTGTCCTTAAGTCAACTCTGCCAAATATGAAAGGCTCTTTAGAATATAAAAATATAATGAATAACCAGGAATATGAAAATTATAATAAGCACAAGTGATTCTGAACAATCTATCTGCGTATGGAATTATAAAAGGACTTCTGTTTCTGACACACTGTAAACTCTGTTGAATATGATGAGCTGCTGATGATCTCAACATCTGACTGCATGGCTTATCCTAGGAGTCACTTGTGTTGGAAAGAACAAATGGAAATAATATAATCTAACTTTATTCCTTCAGAATAATGACAGATTTTCATAATGCATTTATTTTTATTTCATTTTTTTTCTTTCTCCCCAACCTTTAAAAAAAATTTTAGTTGGTTAAATGTCATGTCATGACTGCTATATAAAATTGATTTTAATTTTAAGCATCTATAAAGAAAATTATTGCATAGAAGGGAACCTGGAAAATGATTTTTCAAAAGGAGCCATCAGTGCTCTGATAAAACATCAATTCAATTACTAAAGAGCCACAGGTCCTGCACAAAATTCCAGCCTTGTTACTTAGTCATTCAGACTGGAAGCATCTCTCGCTCTTTCAGTTTCTTATCATTGTAAATTTAAATGACCAGTAGATTTTAGTTGGGTAACTAATTATTTTAAAAATATATATATTTTGCTCAATGATATGAGGCAATCAAAAGAATTATAAACTTAAGCTACCAAATGATAGGAAATGATATTTAGCTGTAGGGATATAGCACATATACATGACAGGGTATGGGACAACAGTATTGGTAGGTAAAACATAGCAAGTGAGTGTTAACATACAGAGCTTCATATGTTCTAGTAAAAGACAATACAAATAGTAATATGAGAAGAGCAGGGACATCTCACAAGAAGATTAAGAAATCAGACTGAGTTTTGACATGTATGAAGGATCTAAGGGGCATTGAGAGATGGATGATGTAGATTACGTAAATGAGTACAGTACATGTATCGAAGCAAGAGAAAGCTAAGTGATGTTTGGAGGACATGATGCAAAGTTCAGAAAGATAGGTTGAGGAAGTCTGAAACCACACCAGCTTTGAGAGCTGTTGTGCTTTGTAATATCTAGATCCAGTGCTTCTAACATGTTTAAAAGCTATTTTAGCATTTCCCTTCTGTATGAGGAGATAAGAAACTAACTGAAAAACGTAGCTCGGTTGACTTAAAGGAAGTAATCGAGTGCCATTAGAGAAGAAAAACTAAAGATTCTTGTTCCCCTTGATGGGGCCATTACATGAGAAATGCAGAATGGTTAAAAGCGCCAGATGGGTGCATCTGGTCTGATATGTGCTCAGTGCTGTGCTGTTGATTCCAATTAGGCTAATTTATCTGCAGATTTCTCTTTAGAACAACAATTTAGTTGGATATTTATCCCTATCATGTTTATTATCTAACAGTTGTTTTAATGTAACATGTAGGGTATTTATCAATGCTTGTATCAACCTGCCATAATTTTTGTTCTGTCTCATTTTATGTTATTTTCTAACTGCTGTCAGTGTTTTATTTCGGCTTTTTTTCTTGCTATTACTCCTCTGCCTTCTAATGTTACTATTTACAATTCTTTTCCTTTATTACTATTATATATGGCATTATCTCTAAATGTTTTGTCCCTAGATGTTATACAAACATATGAATAACAAAGCATTTGTTTCATTGCAGCATATATGAATTTGATATGGAAATCCACTAGTTTTAACTTCACATATACCTTTGCTCCTTTTCTCTTTAACTGTGGTTTTTATTTGTTCCTTTTTGTGGTTCATTTTTCAAGTGAAATACTTTGTTTTTATTCCTTCATCCTACAAAAGATTTAAAAAATATTCACTTTGTTTTAAGAGACTATATTTTCAGGCATATAAAGCATGTTGTGTGTTAACATTTTGAATTTTGTAGAAATTTAGTATATTCTAATTATAAAAATAAAATTTATAAATACTACTTTTAAGGTCTCTCATATAGAGCTGTATATTTTGAGGATCTGTGAACGTTTTGGGAGATAATAGGTTTTTAAAAATCTAATTATAGACTATAATTTCTTTGAGCACTACCAACTTTAAAAAATCTCAAATCAGAATTATTTTATTTGCCTCCGTAAACAACTGGCATCTCACTAGGTCCTAGGGTTGCACTTTATAATATAAACAGATAGTATAATACAAATATAATCTTCTTTTAGTGCTGTTGCAGGAGACACACCCTCCTCATTGCCTAAGAGGAAATGCTACACAGATGATGGACATCACCTTGTAACATAATTATCAAATTTTAGAATGAAGGCAGCTATAATTAACAATTACAGTTTTTTCTTTGAGACTGAAAATGCATCCAGAGGTGACTAAAAACTAATAAGAGTCAAAAAGGGTGTTTAATCAGTGAGTTGCAAAAGTTCGCATTATTTTTAAGATACATGAATCTGAAAAAAAGGGAAGACCCAGTTCTGTTCCGTTGTTGTTTTTTGCTTATAAAGGAACGTTAGGTTTTCATCTAATTGTTGATGTTACTGATCACTATGACTAGCTGAAGACATTTATTCATCTGGGACATAGCTGAGCTCCAGTTTCCAGAGGAGAAATGTATTTTATGCAAGCAGATTCCATGTCCCTTTGTCTTTATAAACATTGAGTATTTATATTCTCTCTATGACATTTTCTGAAGTTTTCATCCATTAACCAAATATTTAAACGAGACAAACTTTATAAATATGTATGCGTTTGTCAATGAATATCCCATGTTTTTTGTTAACTTATCAAGAATTTGCTTATTTTTAGAAAACTTCAGTATTTAAGGAAAAACTAATTTAATAATGTTTGGTTTTTGGCTAAGTCCAAAACAGCACGCTCAAATATATTTTATATGAAATATTTATAAACATGCGAGACTTTTTCTGCTTACTCTCTGTTTAGCCAACTTCTAAAGAGATTTTTGTTTTTAAAAGCAGAAAAGCCTAATCACATTATCTTTTTCTGTTCCTCTTCTGTACCTGCCAGAAATTAATGTTATTTTTTTGGTTTTATTTAAATAGTCATCTCTTCTCCAATTTTCTTCAGAAAAAAATCATCATAGAAAATAGAAAAAAAATGAAAGGATGGTCCTCAAGCAAAATCTATTAAATGGAATAAACACTGTCACTTTCAATAGTAATGATTCAGAGAGAAAACCCCAGGCATTTAGGGACTAATTACATGAATTTCTACACAGAAACATATATTAGTTTCTCCCTACTGGTGATTATAGAAGAAAATAAAACTTTTCTGATATGTCTGTGAACAAGTTGGACTCTGATGATACATCTAATAATGAAGGTCACATGCGAGTTAGCAGTACCAGAATCTGATGCTGTCTCTGAATTCAGCTACCAAAATAATACCATATGCTCCATGTGGTTATACGCGACAGAGATATATCCATTGCTGTAACCTGTCATTTCTCCATCTAGTCATTTCTTTAGGAAATGCCTATTAGGCACCTATTTAATACACATAGCACAATTTGATCGGCAAATTATATGAAACCTCTTTACAAGGTCTTTATAGTCTTGACGGGGAGACAAAACGTGTATCTGAAAAATGTAAATATTCTGAGTGCCTTAAGAATTGTAGAAAGCATGATAAGAGTTCAAAGAAGAGAGAAATCTTCTAGTAGACACAGATTATTTTCGGCACTTCGGCAGCCGTCCATCTCGAGAGACGATGGTGTAGCTTCTTAAGAGTCTATCTGCACCGCCGAGAATGGCTGTGCAGTCCGACTCGGGAGTGACACGGTATCTGTCTCCTCCCGTGTTGAATCGACATCTTGCGATGACGCTGGAGTGTCCTCTCCAGTGGAGCTGAAGCTACAGAGTCTGGGCAGGGTGATATGGAGGGTCTGCTGTTGCCCATGCAGCAGACCCCCCCTCTCTTCGCAGCTGAGGGATCCAAGGGAAAGACGGAGTCAATACAGCTTGGCTTCAGGTGCGCCGCAGGAGTTGCCGGTGTTGACTACAACGTCAAACCGCCTTAGGGACTCCGGCTCCGGATTTTCTGTCGGGGTTTACTCCCTTAGCCTTTCCCCTGAAGAGGTATGCCGCAAGGCAGCGGAGGTTTTTTGGAGTCAGAGTTTTCCTTCTCTGATGTGCCCTGACTGGAAGATCGAACCAGCGACACTTAGCTCGCAGGCCGACGCTCAATCCACTGAGCCAAACCAGCCAGGAAAACGACACAGATTATTAGGATTTTAGTATTTAATTAAGTTGAAATGGTCTTTTACAATTGAAAGCAATAAGAATCTGAACATGAATCTGCTATGAAACAAGAAATGAGGTATTGAACAATGTTATATAGGAGCACTAGGGGAAATTTGGCTTGCTGTGACACAGCCACACACACACACACACACACACACACACACAAAACACAGATAAAATAACTTCTACCAATTAATTCCAAGACATGCGTATATCTGTGCTAAGAAATTATGTGATACACCTTTCTACTTAAAGAGCTATTACTGTAGTCTTTGTTTTAATCCATTCTGTTTAATAGAGTATTCCCAATGGTGAGGTTCTTTGGAATTCATATTAAATATTGTGGATGGTTGTGTACACAATATTAATTTATTTTTTAAGTATTAATTTACCTATACCAGCCCATCAAAAATAATTTCAGCCAAAACCTCATAAACCTGTCAGACAAATGGATTAGTAATGAAATTAACTAAGGTGCATTTACCTGAGAAGTAAATGATATATAGACATTTAGTTACAAAGATGGTTTTCTAAACTTTTATTACTTCTATTTTATTGAGCTTCCTAAGGACAAATATAATTTGACAAGTGATTTAATTAAGAAGATAAAAGACCTTACAATCTAGGTAATGTTTTTGGAAATTACTGAATGAAAAAGTTAATTGCCTGGCAGCCTTTCACACCAACTGTGCTGGCAATCTAGTGACTACCTAATAAATACTCTCTTTTGTACACAGATGTGCTTTAGATGATAGAGTCTTTGAGTAGAGGCATCTAGATACACTCATTCAAAAGGGGAACAATAGAATAAGTCAGCCAAGTAGAAGGATCAACAGAAGCAGTGATGCACAGAATTGTGAAGCTGTTTACAAGCTGACATTCACTGTCACATGTAACTGACTGCAGACCTAAAACCTATTGTTCCATTATTTTTATGGGGAAAAAGCATAAGTCCTAGAACAAAACTCAATAGAAATTGAAGGGACTTTTCCCTTATAGAGAAGTCTAATTAATAGAAAACATTTCAAGTTTCTCTCTTAGAATTTATATCTGAAAACTATGATATCTGTCTTAATTTTATATATCATTCTTGATTTTATATATCTTTAAGATCATGTTTGCATTTGCTTGCTTTCATTTTTTTATAAGTATATGATTATTTATATTTCGATGAACTTGGAATAACAACAAATTTTAAAGCAAATCTTTATTCTGGGAAGAAATGTTCCACGAGTCCTTGAGGACAATTAGCATCTATATGACTTTTATATCTTTTTAAACATGTTCTTAAAATAATATGAATCAAAACACTTCTACCCAACAACATTTTTAAAACTTATTTTGCATACAATTCTTCAACCTTATTTTGAAACTCATTAAGAACCTGATAGTAGAATTGTGTACATTGAGAATACTTACCATATTTATTCATAATCTTCATGGTATTTTACATATTTTCTTCTAATGACTGAGCTCCACATCATTTCAGTGTTTTATTTGACCACCCAATGACATGTTGTATAGTTTTGAATATATACTAAAATAATATAATTTTTATTGTCACAGTATTCTAGGGTAAACAATAATTTTAGTACAAGGTAGTAACTTAAAGAAATTAGAATAAAAATATTTTCTAATTAATTATGTATTATTTCATCTTCATTATTTATATAAGTAACTGAAATGTTCTGCATAATTATATAAACTGTTATTTTCCTACATGTGTAAAATATTAAGCTAAAAGTAAACTTAGAGATCATCTACTCTATGTTCCTTCTACAAATTGAAGAAATTGAGCAACAGCGAGGCAAAATGACTTTTCATTATTGAAGTACATAATAAAAGCTAGAATCAGCCTGCCTTTCTATAGCAATAGCAGCACACATGCTCGGTGAGGCATATCAGACCAAAAATATGTAGAGATTGTATTGATTTCCATTAAAAGGTGCCTTTATCTTTACACACAGTTTATACATTTTTCTAAATCCAATAAAAAAGAATAAATCAGCTGCATGTCATAGTAAGCTCATTTCCCTTTATTCATATATACAAATAAAATATGGACTTTCTCTGTATGCATAGACCTCAGTCGTGGTTATAGAACTAGTTATATTTTTATGATAGTAAATTACTTCCTTCCACCTTTAAATAACCAAGATACCACCCACCGGGTTGATTTACTTGAGGTCAGTTTATACTTTTGCTGGCATTTAATTTTCAAAGAAATCTCTATTTCTTTTTGCATCTCCAAAGAGCTCCCCATGTCATTAGGTTCTTAAATGGTTTTGTCTTGTGTATTGCCATATTGTCTGGATGGCCCTAAGTGGCCAAACATTTGATTAAAGTCCCTTGAGGGGACAGTTTTCGTGATGTGTTATTGGACATCTGCCAAAGTTAATTTTACCAAGCCTTTGTCATCTACTTAAGCTACTTCTGAGTATAATTTGATACTGTCTATACACTGTAAGTTTCAAATATTACCCGAGTGGTCATTATTTACCACTCCCAAAATCTAAAAATATCAATTTTTGTATATTATAAGGATAATGTGTAACTTCTTTCTTAATTGGATTACAATGTTCAATTACTAATTTTTCTCAGAAGAATAAGGACCCTGCACCATGTATATGAAATTATTGATTTATTTAACACATACTGTATCAATACTGATAATAACATCATTTATTGAATGCCAATTTTTCATCATCTCTTAGTAACCATGTGACAGAGCATTTTTATTAAAGACCATTACAAACTGGGAGATATTTTTCATTACTCTCAAGAAAACAAGATCCAGGTTGTTAAGTAACTTGTGCGAGTTTATGTCACCTGTAAAAGGAAATCTTGGTTTTTGTCCAGACCTCTCTGAAGTCCAGGTTGTAACTAGTTCACAATGCAAACTTCTCTCAGAAAGAGCCTGCCTGTGGTCGTCACTCACTTCCATTTATTGTCATGTTGGTTTCCATGGGATATAAAATTATAGAACAGGAGTAGTTTACATAATTTACAAGAAGACCTTAAATTACAATTTTGGTGTATTCTTGTAAATCTGTCTTTGTGCATTGGCTTTTTTCTCTAAATTGAATAGTTGTGATTTTACTTTAAAATCTATTTTAGCAGAAGCTGTAACTGGTGCTTTAGGTTTGTTTCCCAACAGTGCCTGGTCTGTGCGATCTTTTTATTTGCATGTTTGATTTATTTTTTAGGCCAAATAATGGATACGGTAATCAGATAGTGGTATGATGATGAAAAATCACAAGGTTAGAGTTTGATTTTTATTTATTTTTTTAGATTGTAGACCTTTTTTCTAAGAGATTCTACCTTGGTTTTTTTCCTGAGACTGTAGTTTTTACAAAATATAAAATCATACTTGTCTTCCTTCATTATAAAATTTATCTAGATTTTCTCAAGGAAAAAATATGTCTACTTGAATTTAAATTAACTTCCTTTTTTCAGTAAAATAATATATTGATGCAAGAAGGAATAAAAATAATATTTTAACAAACCAAACTTGAAACTCAATTGGTTTAATCTCAGTGTTACGTAATTAGAGCTTTTCTTTATTTCTGGAATAATTACATCTACTGTAAAATTCAAAGTGTGCAAATTAAGTTTTTACTGATAATCTTGAATTGATTCCTGGTTTGACTGAGCTGACCTTTGCTTTAAATCAGAATTGATTGACCAATTGAGCCAACATGGTTAAGTTGGTTGTGCATACACACAGAGACTTTGTTTATCGAATTTAGGATGTTCTGAGTAACATAATTTCCCCCTGCTTCTCTTCTGCTCCAGGAAACACTCTGCTTTATGATTGCATTTAATAATATGTCAGACAGCAAATGGAAATAGAACCATACACAAGGGAGATAAACTGGGGATTCTGCAGTGGTTCAACATCCAAAGACACAATCCTTACAAACTGTTTCAGATTCTCATTTAATCTGTATGTCACACTTATTTGTTGTATTAAAGATGGTATCTGAAACTTGGCTTCCGTAAAGTTATCAGAAAATCAAAAGCCATTGACAGTATGATAACTATCTATTATAACTGTATAATTTCCAACATTTAAGGAAAATTTTGGAGTACATGTTAGAACAATTGGATAGACCTGAATGCACTAAGTATATTGTATTCTATCTCTGTGTTTCCAAGGCAAATTTTTATTGTAACTGGGTAGCACTGTATACAAAAGAAATTAAATAGTACATAAAAGAACCAATATAATTCTAAATCTTTGGTGTAGGATATTCTTAAAAATAATAGTTCTCGTTCATTTAAAACATCTAATTTCCTGTATTTTCTCCTGGTTCTTATCATTTGAACATCAGAAACAGGCCAGAAACTCAGAAATTAATAATCAAAAGGATATGAAAGCCAACTTTCTGAGTCTTAAAGGTAGCCTTCTTCTCACTGCCAAAACAACTGATTTCATAAATATAGGCCTCGTGTTATGAACTGTACTGCCAATGAAAATCAATAAAAACAATTTCCTTCTACATTCATGATCCTCTCCTCATACTCTGTCTTCATATTCTTTTAAGGATCCTTTTGTCAAAATGCCAAAGAGCCATACAAAATGTAATTTTGTGTTTCTGTGTGTATGTCCCATGAAAGCTGATTTTTCATGTGTACTGTTGATTGGTATGAAGTGTAATGGGAGCTTTAAGCAAAATGAAAAACTTTATGTTTTCATAGTTTAAAAATATTGATGAAACAATTAAGTTTTATTATTATTTTTACATTAAACTTGAGGTTACAATTTATATAATTTATATAGTATATTCATTCAGTATGTGGTTATAGCTATATATGTGTGCAGTATATTTGCTGAGTTAATCCTTAACATATGTCTGAAGATACTGAGTGAATAAAGACTAAAATGTAGGTTTAAAAAGAAAGAACACCTTAAGCTTAGAAATCTTAAACATAACTGAAAATTCATATACCTCCAGACAGATGTTATTCATTAATTAATTCTCTCCCTCTTTTGTGTATTCATTTCAAAGTATTCATCAAAGCTGTGGACCTTGTGGATTTCTGGGACATCAGGGAAAATATATGTATCTTTTTACTTCAAAAAGCTTGTTAAGATATTCAGAAGATAGTGTAACTTTAATACAAGTAACTGCATAATGTCTTATCTGTAATATCAACTAATTGTTTTATTAGATAGATTAATGCAGTTCTCCCACTTGTAATTCTTAGGGATTGATTTCTCAAAATATTTCACAAAAATTTTATAAGGATTGTATATGCACTCAGTATTTTATCTAGTCTTGGACACTTCATCAGACTCAGTAAATGATAGTAACTATTATCATTATTATCCAAACTATCAAAATGCAATATTGCTTTTGTTTGTTTCATAGTTGAACAAACTGATTCTCAGGTTAAGTAACTTCTAAAAGAATCTGTGCAGATTAAGTGGCAGTGTTTATATTCCCAGCAATAATTGATTGATTTTAAAGCATACTGTTATTTCCTTTTTGATGAGGGGACAAATATTCAAAGTAATTTGTTCATCTTTAAATTATCTGTGAAATATAATGATATCTAATATTCAATGAGCAGGTATGGGTTAGACATTGGGCTAAGCAGTTCCCATTTGTTATTCTTTATATGTATCATAACACCTCAGTGAGTGTACTTTTTATTTTCCTTTTTTTATAAATGTCTACATTTTAAAGATAAACTGAGACAGAGAGAAGCTTAGAGATTTTCCCCAACTCAAATAACGGGTAGTAATTGGAGAATTGATTCAACCCAGTTTCAAATGAAAAAATATGTACTACTTTTAATCCTGATGTTGCACTAACAAAAAGTCTATAAAAATATGTTGAAAAGTGGAGATGACAAATTTTTTACATGCCTATTTCAATATATTATATCAAAAAGCAGGTAAAGCTACCCAACATTACAACATTCTATTGTAGGCCAGATAATAACTATCAGTACTGTTTTGAAAATGGAAAACTAAAATGTCAGCAGCAAAGAAATTTAGTTATCAGTAGAGGAAAATCAGATTAGATTTTGTTTCTACCCACTTGGCCATGCTGGAGAGAAGTTCATTTATTATTATTTCTTAATTTTTAATTTATTACAAGAAAATTATATACTTAATATAGAAAATTTGGAAACAACATACATTCAAAAAGTCACCTTTTACTTAATCACCCAGAGATTACTTGAATTTAAATTAAAATATTGACTCATATCCATATATTTTCATTTTGTTATATGTGTATGTATGAAGGATATTCTGAGTAGGAGTGGGGGGTATATGTTTTCATATGTAACATATATGACAAATATGTATTTCATTTTTCAAATAGAGTGGCAATGTATTTTATCACCCAATGGTGTCTTTATGAGGAAGTAAGACACCTCTCTGAGAGATGTTGTATAAACATGGTATGTTATTCTTTTCCTTTGGCATTACAAGAACACTGGACATTTGACCTACCCTCATCCTTTCCCCTGCATATGGGCAATAAATATAAGATCCATTGGCAGCTTCAGCGTAGTGTACTTGGCTCTGAGTCCTGGTAACAACCAGGAGAGCAATTGTTCAGTGAGGTGGATTGAGTAGCGCTTTAATAGCAGTGCTTAGTGGTAAGGCTGTCAGAGAGGCAGAAAAGAGATTTTAAATTAAATGGACTTTACAGAAAATTGTCTTCACTTTGTAGTTTGGAGTCAGGGTGGCAATTTTCAACTTTCTTTTCCCTCACTTACCTGTTGCTAAGAGATCACATACAAGGTAAAATTAATGCTTCTCCAATTGCAAAAGTGCAGTCAACAGTGGAAGAGGAAATGTAACATGCAGTCCGTTGGTTAGGGCTTTAGAAAATTACTTGGCATAGAGACAAAATCATGCATAGAATAGACTCTTAACAAATGAATAAGCGGCTGTCAGAGTAGTTAGTTCTTAAAGATGTCATTGTGACTGCATGCAATTCACCTTATCTTCTTTGTTTTTGTTGCTTTAGCTTTTTCATTCTTAAGAAAATTGAAAACTGTTCTCTCAAGGTAGAATTGACGGTCATTATTTCCCACTAGGGTTCGTCATAATATTAACAAAAATCCCCTATGGCTCTGGAGTCTCTTGGAACCAGAAAAAAACAAAACAAAACAAAAAAAACTTCACATATATCTGAACATTTTCAATAGTGCAATATAATTTCAGGATTAAAAACTGATTTCTAGTAAAAACAGACCTAGAAACTGGGAGATATATGATATGGGGTAATTACGTCTTAGACTTCGTTAGCAGTGCCCTATTTTTTAAACTGTCCTTGAATGATAATATCTCTTTTGATAGCGTTCCTTCTATTCTCAGAAAAATCATGCTAACCAGTGATCACCATCCAGTTCCTTGTCAACCACATCCTTCCTTCAACAAATATTCAACATCTAATTCAAGTAAGGCACCACTTGAGGTTCTGTGACCTTACAACACAATATGAGCAAAAGCTATTTTTTCTTAAGATTCACTACCGACTTTGGAAGATAATACCTGCAAATAATTAGAAGGAAATGCTCCATTTCTCCCAAGTTAAATGAAGGGCTTAGAGCTAGTCCAGCTTGAATCTTGTTTAGTATGATGAATTTTATAATGCAATATTAATGAGCTACTACATAAGGAAAAATGTATTCATAAGCTACCCCTCAAAAAAAAATAAAAGACCATCTGCTTTTCTCTGCCCAAACACTAAAAAGCATTCAGAAAACTCATATTCTTTCAGTTTTTCTTTTCATATTTAATATAGAACTACAAACAAAGTGAGAATTCAAGTGGGAAATTAGTTCAGGTGTCATTATTAGCCATTCTGTCACTACCAAAGCCACATTCTCAAAATGTAGCAGTGTCTCAAACACCTTCTAATGGGCTCTATTAACCTACTCCTGTGCACTTACCCCCTTTGGAGTTTTACTAGGTTATTGCTCTTTCAAGGTGCTTTGATGCAAAATTTGATTTTAAATGGGGTTTAATATGTTCTGGTCAGGCCACTGACAGAATACTTAACAACCCAAATATGTTTTCCCATATGGAGGGTGCCATCTGTGGTATTAAGTATTTTTTCATAAAGGTTTAATTGCTCTCTCTGTTTTCTCTAACAAAAAGAGTAGTAGACAAAACAAGAGCGTTTCAGGAACATCTTTTAAAGACTTTATTTCTTTTTAGAGGGAGGAGAAGGAAGGGAGAATAAGAGGGAGAGGAAAGAGACAGAGAAGAACATGAATCTGTTGCCTCTCATACACGCCCTGACAAGGAACCAAACCCACAACCTAGGCACACGCCCTGACAGGGAATCGAACTTGCAAGCTTTCACTTTGTGGGACGAAACCCAACCAACTGAGCCACACCAGTCAGGGCTCATGAACGTTTTTAAGCAAGTTTCCTCTCCCAATAAATGCATTAACTTCATTCACAATTTCCTAAAGAAAAATGACTAGTGACAATGAAAGAGAACTAAAATAAAATTAAGCAATCCCCAGGGATAGTTGATGTACATAGAAAATAGTTGTTAATCATAACAGACTAAGAAAATGATTGATATGGGGAATAGAAGCCTGAGCTTTATTCCCGTCATCATCACAAACAAAAGTCTCAGTTGTCTCATCTATAAAATAAAGACCAGGAGGGGATCCATGCCTTTGAAATCTACTATGCACCACTTCAGTAGTGAAGCATGTTCAAAATACAAATAATTTATGCCCATGCCAGTCCAGAGGAATCTAATTTTAGAACCAGGTCCTGAGAACCTGTGGGTTTTATTGACTGTGTAAGTGATTTTGGATGCATGACAAAATTTGGGAATTACTATTCCAATGATCTTTAAGATTTATTTTGGTTCATAACAGATGCAATTTTCAAAGTCTGATTCAGAGAAATTTCATTACTGAGATGCAGTATGCCTAATTGGAATTAGAAGGACCAGGTTTTGAGTCTGGGCTCTGCTGTGTACCTGCCTTGTCAGGCAAGACTTCAAACTCTTGAGACTCAGTTACTTTGAGATGTGAAGATAGTATTAGTTGTGTCTCCATGGACAGTTGGACTGTTGCATTAGGTGAATATTAGTTGGAGGGACAGAGGGAGTGAGAAAAAAATTACCAGATCACAAAAAGAAACAGTATCAAGAGACCATCAAGAAATACAGTACTATATATGAAAACGAGTGAGGAATAAAAGAACTTTTGCTAAACTTTTATTATATCAACAACTTAATCCATTCAGTTATGAATTACAACACCTTTTTTTTTTAATTGTAACAGAACAAACAAACTTCTTTCTTTTTAACATCTATGGAGAATCTCGGTAAGTCCTTTGTAATATGTAATAAAAGCTTATCCACATCAAGAGACATTGATTTGTTATTAATAAATGATACATACAAATAGTGAGAATAGCAAAAATACTCACCCATTCTGAAAGAAAAAAATTTTAATCTTCATAATCTCTCTCATAATAAAAGACACTGTTTAATAATTGCTCCTTAAGGATCTAATTGTTCATGACAGCTTTAATATAGTCTCTTCTGTCCATGAGCTTACAGTCTGATGTAGTCCACATTCATTTACCTATGGAAAGACTCAACATGGAGACAGGACATTCCAAACATATTGCTAGTTTTGTCTTATGGGAAAATGCAACTTTTAATTTCTTCTTTACTTTTGAAACTATAATTCTCATAATTTTGGTTTTCTTTCATTCCTTTGATTCTACTAACTCAAGAGAAAATAGAAAAAAAAATATAACTAACACATTGTTGCTCTATAAAAATTCCCACACAGCAAGATGACTTGTTAGCTGAAGGCAGAATATGTAGGAACTATATTTGGCTTGTGGGGTCCAATATATACACCCTTGTACAAAGCACAATTCAGGACAAAGAATTCAATAATCTGACACTTCTCTTGTGAAGTGCACTATTCTGCTGTAGAGAAAATTGCCATGGTCAAATTTTTCAGTACTATCCAATTCTCTGTAATAGCCCAGCAAGGTCAGACCTCAAACAAAGCCATGACCTACCTGCATGTCCCCTCATAACTACTGAGGATTTCCAAGGAGGTGGGAGGTCTCCCTAACCTGTCTGCGGCATTCCTTGATTTTGCTTCGAGTAGTAAGAAAGGAGGCTGTGGCCATTGAACTCCTCTAGACATAGTCTTTTATAATTGTTTCCTTTAACTTCTGAATATTTGTTCCATGGGGTATAAATAAGATGAACTGTGCCTAGAGAGGCCTCCATGACTCACAGAAGCCGTAATTACACTGGCCTTGCAACTATTTCCAGAACAGACATAAGGCCTATAATTCAGAGAATAACATTTGTTTTAAAATGTGTTTCCAGATAGTGTCTTGACTTTGTCCTAGAAATGTTGAGGTAACAAAAAAGATGACCTCTTTGCTTAGTACATGTAACTTTCTTTCCTTCTTTTTTAAAATTAAATTCATTAGGGTGATATTGGTTAATAATGTTATGTAGGTTCAAGTGTACCATTTCTATTATACATCATCTGTATATTGCATTGTGCACCCACCACCATTACTTCTTAATGTGTGTATATTTACATATTGAAATATCTGTTATATCTGAGCTAAATGCTATGCTGATAGACAATATAAGCACCTATTAAAATACCCTCCTGTTTCCTATTATGTGTCTTTATTTTTAGGAATAAGTGGGAATTTTATAAAAGGAGGTTGACTTTAACCATAAGATAACCCTCTACCAGTTGGTACAGAAGAGTCCCTTCTGACTCTCAGAAACACTATTAATGGAGGCCTTGCTTTATTCTGTCCAATCCAGGCTTCAAAAACATCATCCAATTCATTCC
Source organism: Furipterus horrens (assembly GCF_987537825.1). Lineage (NCBI taxonomy): Eukaryota > Metazoa > Chordata > Mammalia > Chiroptera > Furipteridae > Furipterus > Furipterus horrens. The sequence goes on along the minus strand of NW_028327172.1, from coordinate 199,679,226 downwards.
CTGTGCTTAAAAAAGCAAGCTTCCACCCCTCGGGTTCCTTTGTGAAAACTCTTTTCTTCTCATGGATTTTAGAACATTCTTATTGATAATTTGAAGGATCTTTTAAACTAAAAATTTAACAGAGAAACTCCAGAGAGAAGAAATGTGCATCTCCTTGTATATCATTAAAAACATGCAAGGAAATCAAAACTAATCTCACAATACATTTTTTGTAATGATATTTGAATGACTTGAATTTCTTTAGAATTTTTAGTTTTTATATAAATCTTACAGAACAAATAATGTAAAAGTTAAGTGTAATTATACCGTTTCCTTAAAGAATTGAAAATTTTGTATGAATAAAAGGTGAGGAACTTTTTTATGAGACGACTTGTCCATCTGGCATAGTATTTTTGTCATGTTGATGTTTATGTGAATTTTTATCTGTTCACAGATGCATCAGCTACTTAAATTTTAGTATTTGTTTTTCTTTCATTTATTTATTTGTGAGTTAAAATTGACATGTAACATTATACTAGATTCAAGTGTACAATGTAATTCATTCAAATATGTATTTATTGTAAAAGATCACTACAATAAGTCTAGTTAACATCTGTTACCATACATAGTTAGATTTTTTTTTTTGTGATGGGAACTTTTAAGATATATTTTCTTAGAAACTTCCAAATATGCAATGCAATATTATCAACTATAGTCATCATGTTGCACATAACATCCCCTGACTTATTTATTTTATAACTGAAAGTTTGTGCCTTTTGATCTTCTTCACAACTTTTGTGCTTTTTTACAAATACAAAATTAATCTCAATTTTTCTCCACTTTAGTTCATTTTCAGTTAGCTATTTCTCTCAAGAAATCAGTTCCTGTGAATTTCTGAGGTGTGGCCTTCTTACAAACTAAATTATTATACAATAATCTTTTACAGCCCAAATACCTTGATTGTATTATTGAGGCAGTTAAAGTGACTGCTTTGATTTTCAATCTGAAAATGAACTGATCTAGTTAGACTTTAATTTAAGCAGTCAAAGTAACCCAAGTCTAAAATGAATTTCCCTTGACATTAAAGACAGAAATGGTAACAAATGACTACTAGCGGTGATGTGCTATGTATTTGCATGTACAAAGGCTGATGCTTTTTATCCGCCATCACCTTGCACTCTGGGTGTTCTCAGGAGTTCATCTGTAGTATGACTTATCAATTAACCAACACATGTGCTCATTCAACAGTGTACTTTTCTAAATTATTTTAATTTAAACAAAATGACCATAATTATTTAGACCGACATCTGACAATGAATACTTTTCAAACTGGTTGGGTAATGTGTTTAGCATCATTGATCCAGCAAGATCCAATAATAAGACTGACTTTTTGTTTAATAGAATTCTCTCTACAATGTTCCACACCATTAGTGAAAAGGGAGTTGTTCAAGTTGCATAGATATGTTCTCAAGGACATTGGCTAATAAAACACAGACATTTGTGTCTAGATGGTGGATGTTTATATGTAAGCATTTGCTCAAGCAAACAATATTGTTGTTTTAACAAATGACCATCGCATCAAACTTAGGCTTGCTTAGACATAAATAGATTTTTAAAATCACTGTAGCCTATAGAAAATATTTCCCAAATAACGTTAATCATTTTGTCTTTAGGTTTCTATACAAAGACTGTAAGAACACATATAAAAACTCCAAAAGAATACATAATCAGAAGGTACCTGTAGAAAATGGAGGAAGTTGGTTTTTTTTTTTTTCTTTACCTTTGCATTTTAAAACCAAGTACATTAGATTTGTCGAGATGAGTAAATACATGTATTTGTTAATGCTCTGTTGCAAGGTAGGGGCATTCAGAATTATATGAACAAAACATACATAAGACCCTCCTTTTTGAAAAGAAACATTATGTAGTGTTCCACTGAGTTTGCGTAAAATACTACAGCTGTCTCTAGGATGCTTTTCCTTTGTGGAAAAGGAGCTTAATTCTTCCAAGGCTAGAGTGCAGGACCCCTTCTTGCCCTTATTTGCTTTTAGAGACTCACACTGTCAAGTTGATAAATGGGCTTTGACAGAAGCAAAGGTAATTCAAAGCTCATTCAAAGGTAGAATAGTCTTTAATAGATCCTTTTTTAAAAGTCTCTGGTGGAAGGAAAATATATAGAGAAAATGCACAGTATTGATTCACTGTAAGGTCGTTATTTTCCCAAAGCCAAAAACTCATCATCTCTCTGAAGCTATAAAGTGATCCTATTACACTTACCATGTACATGTATGTTTATTTACAAACAAGATTATTTATATTTGTATCTACGTATGAGAAAATCAGTTATTCACGAAGAAAAAAATGAAAGTTATAAAACACGGTATGTTTTGGGGCAGTAGCCTTTTATAAACTCAGTAGTGTTGAGCACATCTTTGACTAGAACACCCAAACAGAATGATACTTTGGAATTACAGAAAAGAGTTGAAGATATTAGCAAATGCAGGTAAATTTTAGTTTTAAACTGTCTGCTTTTGGTGTTTGACAAATTAATTTATTAGTGATAAAATAATGGGATAAGTCTGCATTAAGAGCTCAATTCACTGCATATATCCCCGCCCACATTAGTCTGTCTGCAGTCATTTCTCCGAGTTCCTGAGAACATGCTCCCCTCCTCCTCCTGACATAAACCCCTGTTCCGTGAGTCATTTCTTTTCCCTTTGCTCTGTTAAAAATAGACAGGGATACTGCATTTAGAAAGTGTCTCCTGCAGCCTTACGGGGATTCTGTAATTAATAGTACATACCAATAATAGGATATCTGCCTTCCTGTGTTTCTTTAGTTATTACTTTTAGATTAGCTCATATAAATAACTGCTGTTAGTACTAAACTAAGTGTCAGAGCTATGACTCATATTTACTAGCTGTGTTTTTCTAAGTTTGGAAACGTAACAAAGCTGATTTTCTTTAGGAGATATTATTGGAGCAATCTGAAACACACAGATATGACTGCCTATTAGCATACCTCTAGATGGAAACAATACTGGTGTAAAGCTCTAAGGAAATTCTTGGGACAAATAAAAGTGCCCAAACATGAGCTTTGCTGTGTTTTGTCATCTTCGACAGAAATGATATGTGAAAGCTGCTTTGAAAAAAAAAATGTAAACAGGGTAAATTTATAACTACATCAGTTCTTCATCTGAGCATCACAGTTGTATCACCTTCAAATATTGTTTTGGCCAAAAAGTTCATTTGACTTTTTTCCGTAAGATGGCTCTAGATGTTCCGTAACATCTAATTGTCTTTAACTTTGTTCGAAGCAAATTTGTTAGCTTGTATTGTGACAGCTGTTGTATCAGCGTGCATTTTAAAAAAACATATCAAAAGTGGTGAATTTTTTATGTAGCCATGTTAATATTGAAAATGGAAAAAAATACGCAACATTTTTGACATATTATGCTTTATTATTTCAAGAAAGGTAAAAACATAACTAAAAAAAATGATTTGTGCAGTAAAGGAAGAAGGTGCTGTGACTGATCAAATGTGTCAAAAGTGCTTTGCAAAGTTTTCTGCTGGAGATTTCTTGCTGGACGATGCACCGCGGTCGCGTAGACCAGTTGAAGTTAACAGCAATTAAATTGAAACATTAATTGAGACCAATCAAAGTTATACCACGCAGGAGATAGTGGACATGCTCCAAATATCCAAATCAATCAAGTTATTGGCGAAAATGAAAAATGTGTCTTTTATTTTACAGAATAAAACTAAACGAACTTTTTGGCCGACCCAGTCTGTGCTCCTGTGTCTACCTATAAGGGAGTGATACACAGAAAATCACATATGAGCCCATTTAAAGAGCTTGTCATTGAACACAAGCATAAATACTTGTGAATGAGTAATTATGAGTGAACATAAACCCACACAAAGTAGAAAGAGATTAGGGAAAAAGCAGGGGAGCACTGACAACGTGTCAAGGAATACAGTGGAGGAAAAGATGGCTCTGGGATTAGGGATCAGCAAAGGCTTCGTGGAGGAGAGACCGCTTTAGGGTTTCAGACGATGTATAAGATTTAACTGGTCGTGTTGATACTGACAGGAGGCGACTCCAACGAACAGGGAACAGCACGAGTTAAGACATGAAGGCCAGAAATCCGAAGCCATTTCGGAGAGTCATTCTATCTCGATCACATTGCACAGACCACATTAAGGGAATGAATCAAATACAAGATGGGAATGATAGCTGGCATGTATTTATCTGTTCATTCACTCATCCATTTAGTTTATTGAGTTCCTGCAATGGGTTAGTTGCTTATGTCGCACTAGCAATAAATTCAGGGAGAAAAAAAAGTGAGTAAAATGTAATGCCTGTCCTGGAAGGAATCATTCTTTATTGTGGAGTTTGGAAGTAAAAACAGATAATTACAAGACAATGTAATAAATTCTTCATTTGGAGCTTTCACAGAGTGTTATGGGAGTAAAACACATGTATCAACTAAATCTACTTCGGAGAATCAAGAAAAAACTTAACAGAGAGGTTGACGTTTGATCCTGAAGCATATATAAATACTAAAGGGGATGGGGAGCGTGTACAATGGATTGCCAAATCAGATGAAATGAATATTTGTAAACGTAAGTGGATATAGGGGGGACTAATTTGTCAGGGTGGAAGGCTTAAGTGCTGTGCTTAGCACATGAGATGTTTTCCATAGCCCTACACACTTTGCAAATATTTGAGGAGAGAAGTAAGAGATGTTAGTTGATTTTTAGCACCGTTACTTGGGCATTGATTTGTAGCCTACACGGATGAACAACATGCGTTGTAGCATGGGTAACCCACTGATATCTAGCCCCTTCTAACTTATACTGATGTATTGAACTAAGTAGAGTTTATAATGCCAGGCATTAAGAAGAACTGGTGAAGCCACCTTATATACTATCAGTCCAGTCGCCTCATCACCATGAACTCAGTCTAATGGGAACCTCTTAATTTCAGAGAAAGCAGAGCAGCTGAAGGGATAATGAATAACTCATTGATAATCGTGAGCAGCGCAACAGCCCAATGAAAGACTTTGGAACAGTTATGGCTGTTTCTACGAAGGCTGCTACATATGAAAATTTTTAAAAAGTAACACATCTGCTGTACATGATTTTATAGAACAAAATACAGTGCTTGTCTTGTGAGAGGTGTGGCACACGGATGTGCAGTTTGTCTCCCCGAACTTGAATTCTTGCCCCTGGTACCTAGCACTGTAGTCTTGGTCAGGCCGCTGGACATCTTTGAGCCTTAATTTCCTCATTGAGATGGGAATGGCAAAAAATGACCTTTCCCTTTTACTCTGAGGATTTAAGGTGTTGGATATAAAGTCCTTAGAGGGGTGCTTAATATATTTTGGCTAAAGTTTGTGTGAGCTGGACCGGAAGAGGCCCTGACATGGAACTGAACTAAAATGCTTTCAGTTTTCCATTTATGTCCCACACTTTCCCATTTCCCAGGCTTTGCTTGTAGGGCTCCATACCCACAAGCCTCGCCACCCCATCCCTGTGTGCTCACATCTGACGCACCCTCCAAGGCCCGAGCCTGAGGGTGAAGTGGTGGGAACAGAGTCTGAATCCAGATGCCTGGTGAAACTTGAGACTCCTTGGAAGCAGGACCCAGGCTTTTGTTTCCAGCTTTGTGTACCCCTCCTTGCGGGTGCCAGGCACCCATTAGGCCTGCAGACAGTGGCGATGGTGACAATATCTTACCGCCTGAGCTCTTTCACGGTACAAAGTGGCCAGCCGAGCCCTTTGCGTGCATTATTATATTGAAACTTCCTAACAACCTTATGATAGTGGGGCAGTTTGGACAGAGGAGGAAACTGAGGCTTGAATATGGGAAGGGACTTGATCAAGGGCTGATTAAAGATAAACCAGGATCGGAACTTGGATCTGGCTCCTCAGGCACTAAACCACTTTGACAGAGGACTTAACCACAGCTCCCCATTTGAAAAGGATTGCATTTTGCCAACAAACCAGGGGTTCCCGTGCTATGAACTTTGTTAGGGGTGAAAAGAGTGTGCCTCACGACTAGATGAGTTAGAGATGCTTAGTTCCCTTTTCTGGATGAGGCGGCCCAGGCTCAGGAGACATTCAGTAACTTGCCCGAGGCTGCAGCGGTCTGTTCCTGCCCGGCTCTGACGCCCTGATCAAGTCCCCAAAGCAGACTTCCGTTCCAGCTGGTGCACATCCTCTCTGGTGTATCTTTTCTGAAAAACTGCCTGAGATTCTCTCTGCTCAAAGTCTGATTTATGAAAATACAGAATGCTTAACAGAAGCTTCCTGATGGTACCGGCTTGCTGTCTCGGTGCTCGCCTGTGAGTCATCTCTTCATAGGAGTCCAAAGAGAGAAGGCAAATAGGTGCTGTGGGAAGGAAGGAAGAACAATGACTGCTCCCTCTTCTTTGTGCTTTTCTAACAGCAGCAACAAAACATATGCTTTAGGTAAATGTATGTAAATCTGCTTTCCTGGGCTCTCAGCATTCCAGTCAAGCTGCCTTTTTAGCTCTTCCTCAAACCCACCGAGCTCAGTACCCCAGGCCCTTTGCACTTCCTATTGTTACTGCCACATTTTTTTCCCCAAGATGCACGTGGCTGTTTTGTCTTTCACATCCAAGTCCAAATGTCATTACCCTGATGACCTGTTCTAAATGATCTACACTCCTAACCCCCAAGCTCCAGTCACAGTCAATAATATCACCCCTCTTATCTGGAATCATTCTGTTCTTCTCTTTGCTTATGTGTTTATTTCCAGTCTCTCCTATCATCCCTCTCCAACACATGCACACTAGATGCAAAATGTGAGAACTTGTAAGTAACTAGTCCATTTAGCTTGTGACTTTTCTGAGGGCCTAAGACAGCAGGTGTTAGGTGTATGAATGAAGATATAGCATTCTCATGTATTTAGATCATTGTTTTCAAAGAGGGGGTTAAATACAATGAGCATTTTGGGGTGGGACTGAAATGAATAATGTATCACTCAGTCCTTTGTACACTATGCAGAAGATATGGTTCTTTGGTTAAAAAGTTTCATCTATTTGAGAGACCTAGCCCTGCTATGAGCTTCATTCCCGCTGATACATTGTTCAGCATTTGTACCACTAAAATTAATAGGAATTAGGAGGAAATGTTGAGTGGCCTTTCTTCTGCTCCTCCTACCCTAGCATGTAATCAACCACGTCCTTTTCATCTGCAAAGTACTTATTAAGGCTCAACTTTAAAAGACCTTGAAAGGGAGCCTGCATAAAAGAAATTATATGACTGCCTGAACCTCACCCTTTCTTACAAACAGAGACAGAAGTGGATGAAAGTGGCTGTATTGCATTTGCTGTGTACAGCCTTTTGTAACAATATGTTGCCATCAACAAGCCTTTTTTAAAATTCTTGTTGTTTTGTTTTGATCTATGCAGCTCTGTTCTATAATCCTGAATATGACCTTTGCATTTGCCTGAAAGTGCTCCTTTTACATGGTATGATACTAATTATAGTGATGATATAGTGCTGTTTATAGATTAGCAATGTGCCGGATAGAAACAGCAAGAGACTCAGAGTAAATAAAAAGAAATACTAACTGAGATCATAGAGCTGATTCCGCTACCTAGTCAGCTTGGGCAAGTGTGTCTCCTAGGCTTCCAGAGTCTTAGTTTCTATCACTATATTTTCTTTTACAAATTAAAGAAACAAACAAACAAACAAACAAACATGCACAACTGAAATGAAGACTCTGATTCTTTATGTGAGATATGTATACTTTTAAAAAGATTCACAGCAATTTAGCTGTGCACAGGGATTAATAATCAGAGGTCTGGATTATGACTTGGGAACCTCGAGGCAGGGTTCCAACATTATTAGGCCTTAGGCAAAGCTGGCTTCTGTCACACCAGCAAGCAAAACTCAGTGTCTGACTGTCTGGATATGGGCCCTGTTGTGTCTCATGGTCAGCGAAGTCCAAAACTACATTAAATTCACTGAGGATTGTGATTTGTCGATAGATTTTTAAGTTAAATTTATTGGGGTGACATTGCTTAATAAGATTATTCAGGGAGCTTTTGAAATCTGGAATTTCCTCCTTTCTTCCTTCCTTCCTTCCTTCCTTCCTTCCTTCCTTCCTTCCTTCCTTCCTTCTTTCTTTCCTTCCTTCCCTCAACTACACTTCGAATAAGCTTCAGGACCTCACTTTGTCTATTAAAATTTTCTTCAATTCACCTCCACATATCTCAGGAGGAAAGTTTCAACAGTTTTAAGTTCAAAGCAGGTTTGCAAAACACTCCAGCAGGCCCTGTCTTAGTTGGTGTAGGTGTGAGAATCCCATTGTGTGTTTTGATCCCATGGGAATGTTTGCATCTCTAAAATCCCCTGAAAGTTAAGTGATATACAAGTAATAGTTGGCATAGTTATTTTATTCTAAGAATGAGTGAGGCAGTCATTTTGCTTGCCCCTGTGTAATGTGAAGTGTGAAAGCCATGATGTTTTTAGAGCTTTTCGACTGGAGTGGAATAAAGAACGTCTCTGTTGTGACACGGGATGTCTGAGGGACCAGCTCTGGCACACGCATCAAGTCTGTTACCAAATCTCTTCATGTGTACTAAATTACATTAATTAACCCTGCATTCAGCCTATAGGTCAATCTTTTCTGGTAGCAGCCTTACTAAAAGGGATAATTGTAATTCATTCATTACTTAATTGCCTTTTGTGGACTGTTAATTAAAAAAAAAGTACACACACATTTAAAAATGTATTTTTTTCATGCTGAAATGTTCTAAAAAATCATAAAGTAGAAACATTTTTTTCTACTGTTCTAAAACATAAATAAAACATTAATTTAAAGCATAGTCCTTTCTCAAATATATTCCTGGTGTCAATTCTTTCTCATTTAAATTGTTTATATATCTTTATACTTATAAGTTTTTCTACAGTTTATTAAAACAAACAGATACTAAGCTACATTTTATTCTTATTTTCTCCAATGATTCATACACCAAGAGAAAATGCCAAAATGACACTTTTCAGCATTTCAAAACAGTTAATATTATTATAGCTATTACCTTATGAAGATCCAAAACATAAAGGAAGATCTGTTATGCAACATCATTGCAGAATACGCATTCATGTAATCCACCTCATTAAAAGATTAAAGAAGGAAAAAACAATGAACACATCAACAGATAATGAAACAACCTGCACTGATGTTATGCAACATTTCAGCAAACATGGGACAAAAGAGAATTGCCTTAATTTTCATGAAATGTCATATTTAGTGATAAAACATTAGAAGAAATTACTTTAAAATTTCAACCTAGGTGAAATACTCATTGTCACTACTTCAATACATCTTATTAGAAATTTCCAAAGCACGAGATAAAAGCAAGAAAAGAAAAACATGTAGTGATTGGAAATGTTGTCTATATCTGTATGTACATATGTCTAATGATATGATATATATACAAAAATCTAATGAAAATATGCAAGGCTTTTGCAAAGGATGTGAAATTGGAATTTTAGAATGAGTTGCAGATATAACCAGACACCAAAAGAGTGGTAAACAAGTCAACTGCAGATTTTCAAAGAAAACATTCCAAACGATTTATTTCCTATCTCTAATATCCTTCACCATGCCGTGTTTATTAAAAAAGGATGAAAGGGAATTGTGGGGTGGTAGAGATTTGTTAAGATCTCTCTTTGGTGAGGCTTGATGACCCACCCACCCTCAACAGTATAATTGATAAAATGAGCTCATCCTCTATGCTGAGATGCCCCAAAAGAAGGTCTTCAATGACCTTACTTGGGGAATTTGATATATGACTCTGCTATTTAGAAGGCACATGGTCTACTGACTGACAGAAATCTAAAAAAACATGAGAGCAGAACTGATGAGCTGCTGTGAAGGAGGGATTTAAATGAGGTGGCTGATTTAGGATCATCCTGGATCCCAGAGTTTATTGGGCTTAAGCATAAGTATTTCCCGATACTTAAATGTGGGCCATGGAGAAGAGACACCTGGTCTGTAGCTACTTTGACTTTTGTCTAACAAGGATGACAAAGTGGAATAGAGTGGTAAATGTGCGCACCACTCTGGGAAACTGAGGACAATGGCCAGATAGAGAAACTGGACAGAAATGATATGATACCCTTGCCATGATAGTTATAGCTCATGTGAAACTTATGAAAGATCCTAAAATAGAGTCAGATTTGAACATCTGCTAGGCTCAAGTGAATTATCCTCAAAGAGTTGTTATTTAAAACAAAAAAAAGATGTATTTTTTAGATAATGTAACAAACCTATCGCCAAATGTAATTGGGATTAAATGATCCAAAAGTTGAGAAGAGACATTTTAAGAACAAATTTGATGATACGTGGAATTTTCCATAGCTGATGTTAAAACATATTTTAAAGCAAGAGCAATTAAGAGTTTGGTATTAGCACAGAATAGTTAAGGGTTTGGGTTAGCCAAAATAAACAAATAGAACAGAATCAGAAACTATAAAATATATGCACATATATGTAGGTAGTTAATTCATAAAATCTACTTTAGAAATCAGTGGAAAACAATGGCCTATTGACTTTAAATAATAAATGAACCTGGGATAATTGGGGGTCTGGGTTGGATAGAACTCAGTCTTACAGAAGAAAAAATGAATTGTGGGTAGATTAAAGACCCAACATTTAAGGATAGAAATGTAAAACTTGTAGATCACATAGGAAAACATGACTTCTGAGGTAGGACAATTTTTTTCAAAGAAATCTTTAGAAGTACAAACTACAAAGAAAGCATTTAATAAAATTGATTTTATTAACATTAGAAACTTCAGTACAACAGAACGCTTCATAAACCAAGTGGAAAAAAAATATCACGGAGTGTGAAAAAAATATTTCCAGCACTGGGGTATATAAACCAATTCTTGAAAATAAACAAAATAGCACTTCATGTGAGAAGATATCCAGATGACCAATAACCATGGGAACATATTCATTCTCAATAATTGAGTAAAGGTTGACTGAAACTACATTTAAATACTACTTCAAAACTATCAGATTCCAAAGAAAGCAAACATTTGCTGATATCAAGAGCATGGTGAAGATGTGAAGATACAGACATTTTCATATACTGTTTGTTTGACAAACAACAGTTTGGAATACAGGTTTGTGAGAAATTTCCCAATAGTTAGTAAAATCCAAATATCCGCACCTTGCAACACACAAATTCTTCTCCAGGCAGACCCTGGAAAAGCCCTTCTACATGAACACATTGAGACATGCCCAGCGATGTGAGTTGCCGCGTTGGAAGCAGCCCAAGTGTCTATTATCAGACGTCTAGATCAACACATTTGCCTGGATTCATACAGGATAATATTCTACTGCAATTAAACCTAGAATGAACCTAGAATAGAGGCAAATATGGTACCCAATAAGTAAAAAAAGAATAACTGTAAAAGGAATAAAAAATGATGAGGGCAAATAATAAAGTCCAAAAAAATATCAGTAGTGACAGCAAACACTCAGAAAGAACTTCCATGTCCTTTCTTATGCTTCATATAATCAACCCCTTAACCGCCTGCTGTCACCTGAGGCCTGGCTTTCATAGTATAAAAGAAGGGTCCTTCAGCACATGTTTAATTAGGTACTGAATCCTTCATATTACCTCCATAAATCTTATAATTAGAAATGCTTAAATCTAACTAGATAAAGGCCCCTCTAACACTTTAATAATGCTAAAGAAATGTTTGAATTAATTGCAGGAGGGGTGGGGGTGGGTAGGGGTGGAAGAAAGTATGGGAGGATAAATGTTGATGGAAAAAAAAAGCTATATTAAAAAAAAAAGAAAATGTTACCTAGTTCCCAACCCCCCCCCCAACATCTGTAGATAATATTTACCTTGTTTAGTAAGTTGTGTTAGCCTAAGCTATCTATTCTTGGGTCCACTTAATCAATTTGATTTTTTTTAAATGCTGACATTTTTAGATAACCTAACAAATGACAACAGTCATTATATTTTTGGTTATGATTAAAAAAATAATCAGTATAAAAAGTTATTAGTGTGTTAACAAGGTCCAATTAAAATCCATACTGGTTAGTCATTTGCCTTATTAAAATCCCTAGTTGTTAAATAAAACACTAGGTACTGATCATTGAAACAAGTCTGTTGTTCAAGGAAAAAATAAAATTCTTCTTATATTACATTTCTTTTTGTTTTAAAAAAGTCATCTAGCAATGTGTGTTTATAGAGGTGGGGCCATAGAAAACGGTAAAATGAAGGGTAAGTGCCCATAGGCCTTAGCAACAGTACCGAGCTGAAATACGATATACACATAAAGAAGGAGAACCTTAAAAGGATTTTTGGTACTAAAATATCCATTTACACTATGGTTTTTGTGAAAAACAGAGCTGCTTTCAAATTCTATTTGGCTGTGTTTTCAAAACAGTAAGCAGCCATTTTATATTTAGGACACTGAATAATTTTATTAAACTTTAATCAGGAAAATATCAAGCCAACTACCCTATTAAGCATTTATATCTGAAGTTGACAACATTTTTTTATTTATTAGATTTTTACCCAATTACCTGTGAATGACCATATGTGTGTGTGTGTGTATATATATATATACACACACATATATATATTTGATCAATTTTATATGTGATTTTAGAAGTTTAAATGTAATAGATTTGAAGTATTATGAAACATTTTTTTAATATGACCCTTAAATTTCTTTAGCTTAAACTTCACCAGAAGTCCCTATATACACCTCTGCAATGACTCATTTTTCTGTCCCTTTCAATCTTGCAACATCATTATTGTAGGTTTTCTTATGTGATTTTTGGTGAAGATAGCTGAGATTACATGAGTTTATCTCAAGAATGTTACCAAGGTTCATTTTTTCCTCATTCTCCAACCTCTTATTAAAAAAAAGTCAGAACAATCAGATAACTTTGAAAGAAACCTCTTAAATATAAAACGAACTCGCTTAAAGAGAACATTTATTTCTAATCGCAAGTGAGTTCATGGAAACTGGGAAAACAGAAACAGAGTAGGACGTAAAATTAACTGAACTGCCTTTGAAAGACTTGGAGTGCAGACACAAGTCTTGGATTCCCATGACTTCCAGGCTAAACATTGTTCAGTCTTATAGCAAATTCCCCATGCTAACAACTTAACACAGTCAAAATTCATAGGGTTGTAATAACAATAAAACTAGCATAAAAGGAAAACTATGTACTAAATATTCATATGACACAATGTAGGTTATTTTTATTTTTTCTCGACTATGAAACATGGGTTTTATTCTGAATTACATAGAATAAAACATGGTAAAGTAAAGATTTGTCTATTGATACTTAACATAGTTTAGATACTTACTGAAAGTTTGAGTGTCTGGAGCGTTGGTAGGTACTAATGAGAAAGAGCCCTTTAAAAAGCATGAATTTAATAAATCTTGACATTGGTTTTCAATAAAACATTGTAATAGGAATATATGTTGGTAGTTAGAAATTAGTCTTAATTTGTGATATATTTTGCATAATATAGATATGAGCTATGGCTTTTATAGTCAATTTTAAGAAAAAAATTAAAATTATTCTTCTTTTATTTTTATTACCTACCACCTGATTTGTTTTGTTTTCAAAATCATCTTTTCCTTGAAACTTACTTATAAGGGATCTTTTTGCCATCCTTTTAGAAAGTGCAAAGCCTAACTTCACTTTTTTGTGAGTCTGAGCCAAATTTTAAAGGATTACATTCTTAATCTTGACATTCAAAGGAGACATCCCGCTATGTTGTAAATGTGCCAGCAGGATTAAGGGGAGAGACTGCAACATCTCAAAGAGCACTCCAACCTGTCTTCAGCATGCTCATTTCTCAGTGCTGAGGCAGGGCGGGACAGAATCCCTCAGCACTTGACCTCCTCAAAGAATTCAACTCTGTCAAAGCCTGACTCCCTCTAATTTATTAAGTAATACGGAGCAAATTAATGCTACGTTTTTGGCTTGTGACACTTTCCTCACCAGCCTTATTCAGTGATGCTCAAGTAATAAATAGAAAATGCCTTACGTCATAGTATTTTCCTTAGAAATTATAAGTGGAAATGAAATGACAGTAAATACAAAACAATTCCATATTCATTTGTTATATATAGTATGCTTTGGGCCAATATATCTACCATGTACTCTCTCATATATTCTATTGTATTATATTAAGAGAATAAATATTATTCAGAAATTCCATGTAAAGATTTGATATATAGATTTGATTCAGGTTATGTGAAATCAGTTAAATGTATATCTATTGAGCTTTATTATTTTAAGAAAGTAAAATTATGGTTGAATACAACCATTGGGTTTCATCTAAACATAAGTAGAGTGTTTTAATCAACTTTCTTAATTTGGCAATTGATAGTGCAAGTGTTACACTGGTATCTTGTTTTGGCAACTGATAAAATCGATCATAAAGTCAAAAATCTATTGTGAGCCTACATACCAGATTCTTTTTCTCATCTGTTCCTCTTCACTAAGACACTGCAGGCATTTGTCTACAAGTGACCATGTCAAGTCTGCTGATGGCAGATTTAATGCCTAATAGGAAGACACTCTTTAAAGAATGCCTGAAAGTTAAAAAAAAAAAAGTTGAAAAAGGAAATTGTGGATTTTGCTGGCAAAGAAAGCATGAGGAAATGGAAGGCTTTGAATCAGTTAATCCAGTTCACTCGTGGTTTTGCTTGGTTTGGAAAAATAGAATCTGTCTGTTGTCGCTCTACAGAGGCTTGTTACAGGAAGCACACGAATGAATGAGATTTGATTGAGTTCCTGTTTTCTGTGAAGCCTACACTGTCCACATCACTTTCTCTTTCCACTATTTTGTTTGAAAATATATTTTGAATTTCAATTGCAGTTGACAAACAACATTTTATTAGCTTCAGGTATACTACCAAGTGATTAGACAGTTATGTAACTTATGAAATGATTACCCTGATAAGTCTAATACCCACCATACACATTTTTTTGCAGTATTACTGACTACATTCCCTAGGGTGTGCTTTACATCTCTGTGACTATTTTTATAACACATAGTTTGTACTTCTTAATACCTTTCCCTTTTCACACACCTCCACATTGTCTTTTTGCTGTCCAGACGTATGTGGAATGAAAGTAGAGGAGATCGCTTTTGAGGTTGAACTTTAATTAAGTGAATTAAAATTGCTGCAAAAAAGCTAATTTCAAAGGGCTTTTCAGGTATTGTTAAGGAGTCTGGTTTTTGCATGAAGTTTGTATGTGTGTATGTGCTGGTACATATGTGTACTTCACCTTATTATATATGTAAACATATCCACACAGACAAGGATTTGTAGGTTTAAAAGAGATGCTTACTCTTAAATATATTATTATGTACAATAAGCATCTTGTTTTGGGTTTACACGATTTGAAAACTGGTGTGTATGTATATTATATGGTGTGCACAGAGAAAAATAACAGAGAAAATTCCACTTTCAGAAAAGAATCAATTCCTATAAGAATATTTGTATGTAAATGTTTCTATCTCTATGAGTAGAAATATATTTTATATTTATCTGTTCAAATAAATATACAGTCTCAGGCATCTCTCTTAAAATAGGACCATACAAGAAAATGTCTGCTATCTTTGAATCTCATGCTAGATAGAGATCAGAATTCCAAAAGGGCCAGAGCACAAGGAATAATATGTATTAGACTGAGATGATTGGCAGAAAACAAGCAAAATTAAGCACTCAGCTCTGCTCAGAGAAATCACAGTGAGTACATAGCCAAGAATACCATCTGTTGAATATGAAATTTTTGGATAAAGACATTATAGATACATTTCCCCAAACAGCAGGGACAGAAGTCTTTCTGGAAACAAAATCACAATAGGGTTGCAGAGACGCCAAGTGAAAGAGAGGCAAATAACTGCTCACTACATTGTGGGGAGCAGACTTCCTCACTGCTACTGCAGAGTGTGATTAATTACATGGCATGCTTCGTGATGCTGGTAGTAAATAAACGTACAGCAGGTAGTCACCGTGTTCGAATAATTTCTACATCAGTATGTCAACTGCTACCCATGAGTAGATCAAAATCTTTTTACCATGCATATTGTCTGCGCCTTTATTTACTTTTAGAATTCCCATGTTCCCTGCCACTCATTATGTTTTATAAAGATAATAGAGTGATGGCTGTGTGATAGGCAATGGGAAGGTTCATATTACAAAGATTGATGAATGATAGTTGTGCCTAATGTACACCTCAGACAAAACTCTACACTTTTTATTTGGATCTGATATTTTTATGAAAAATATTTTTCTTTACATATATAAAATATATTGCTTTTACTAGCATGTGTCCAAATATGAGTTTGTATCTCTTTTTAAGGAATCAGACTGATTTCTTGGGATAGTTGATTGTTGACATGGAAATGAACGCTAAAGAGAAATGGGGTAAAATGGCTGGTAGGAACAATGACAAACATGCTAAAATAAATAATAGTGGACGTACAGATATTAATAAAAAGACCGCCATTAAGAAAAATGGAAACCAATGGGAAACCAATGACTAAAATGTTGATTAATTCAGAATTTAAGTGTTTACTTTTTTCATTCAAATTATTATATTTAAATGTTTTGTTTTTACCCTGGAAAGTTCTATATTTTTCTCCAGTTTTTTATAGTATTATACATGGCTATTAAGGTGATCAATTATTATTAACATATTAGTTGTTCAATAATTAGTTCACAGAGGGGCTCAGATGATGATATTAAGCATCTTAAAAGAACTCTTTTAAACATTTTACATTTATTACTCATTGCATATAACTATCCTAAGGAGTAGATGGGTTAGGATTACCAGTTGTTTTCATACAGAAACAGAGGCAGAGATTTTAGGTAAAATGTCAACGGTCACTCAATAAATTGATTTGAACGCAGCTCTCTGTTTTCCGATTCTGTATTCCTAACCCCTTTGCTATATTGTGCATGAAAAGAACCATGGTATCCTTTTACTGTTGAGTTATAGGCCTATAGTAGGCCACTGCTCTGTGTTCATAATGAGGTTGCTTGTTTCTTTATGTTTGGGTGGAGTGTCCATTGGGGACAGTTATTATTATCCATGCGGGAAACCCACTTTCTCCTGGTAATTTGAGAGATGCATATGACTTCAAAAACTCCTGTTAATCCTGCTATGAATAGATTGCAAGCAACACAAAGAGCAGCAGTTATTTGGATGAATTAGGATTTCGAAAAGAATATCTTAAGGAAAGTTCAGTGAGTTCCACTTAATTTTTCCTGAACTGTTTAAAATATTTTATCCATGCCATCAATTTTGTTCTGTATTATATTTGTATATGCTTTCTCTCTCTAGGCTTCTTTGAGGCAAGTCATTATTTAATGGTCTTTATAATTTTAACTGTTCTTAGTGATAAAAAACACATTAAGTCAAAGATATCAGTGGGAATGCCCAAATCAGTAATGAAAAGAACATCTTCCATTGTAATTTGACCTAAAACATTATTGCCAACTCCTTTAAAATGTATGTGAAAAAAGAATATTTCTTTTAAATGCAGCTGCTCCCTGAGAATCTCAGTAACGACGTCTGCCATCTTTTCAATGTGATCAACTCATGAAAGTCAATTTTTTTAAAAAAAGCAATCATAATTATTTCCACTACCCACTAGAGTGTAATGAAAGTTTCAAGTACCTTAAATGTTTGTAATGAAAATATTAAAAGGTAGTTTTATGTTCCAATACTTATTTCAGTTACATGATACCAATATATCATGTGCAACACACCAAAATATCTTACTCTTTAGGTACTCTATCTTTACTTCCTAATATGGTTCTTTTGCACTACATTTTTGAACTATTTTAGACATGCTATGTTGCAATTCTGACTCAGTCAGGAAACAGCTAAGAGCATCACTTATTTGCTTTAGATAAGTGAGTTGCTAGTCATTCATCACTCTCATACTGAGAACGACCACACCGCAGGGACAATGTGCTTTTGGCGAAAGTTGACAAAATTATATCAGTAAGTGTAATTGGACTATGTCATCAAAACATTACTTTTATAGTTTAAACTCTAAAGCTGTTATATTTTATAAGGATTTTAATATAATGTATTTTAGGAATAGAAAAGGAATTTGTAATAAATACAGACAACATATATTATTTAAAAGGCCAGCATATTTTAACGATTTAAATATTATTTTAGTTACTTGACCACAATATAACTAGCACATTTTTTTCTAATTTTTTCTTTTTTTTTTTTTTTTTGGTATTACTTGCATATGAGATTGAGAAATATTGTAAATGAATCTCTGTACTGATAGGTGCTGTAATGAATGCTGTATATAAAATACCAGAAATAAATCCTAACTGTGTCTTTATGCTATTCAAATACCAGTACAGAAATATTAAGGTTAAATTTTGAATAGTGACATATTTAGATATGTTTCCTAACTTGAAAATCTCTTTAAAGCAATTTACATAAGCTCTCTATAACCATTTTTATTTTCCCACGTAATTCCACTTGATGTTCTTTGAATAGTAATTTTAACTAATGGAGCAGTAACATTGTACTCTGAGAACCATCAGCTAACTATCAGAGTACTATCAGAGTCTTACAATAAGGAAAGATCCTGAAAATGGCTATGTTAATAAGCTCAGCATTTTAGCTTTCATACATTTCTGTTGCGTAAAGCAAGCTAATTTCCTTTTGCAGGCCCAAAGTAACTTAGGAAGATTTTAGAGCCTCTTGTCAACTGTAATTTGACCTAATAATTTCCCCTAAAGATGTGATTAAGGAACACCTGACTCAGACGTCCAGTGCATATGCAAATCACGAGCTCTCACTCCTTCCCTCCTTTGACTTCTGTGGCTACATGCCCTGTCGGCGGGCTGAGAACTCGCCTTCAGGAGTCACCTGCCAATCTGTAGTTTATTCAGGTCATTGCACTTGGACTAAATGTGCCTAACAAGGAGAGGGTCCTTGATTTGTGTGCAAGCATTAAATGTCTGCATTGTTCTGAAAGGTTTTATGAGGGAGGAAGGGAATTTCTGTGAGCTCTCTTCAATATGAATGCAAACAAATGCTTAAACAATTCAAACAGTAAGACTGTTCGCAGTTTACCTAAAATGGGTATATACTCTAACGATGCCAAATGTTTTTATTTCTCTAGGAATTGACACCTAATTTTGTATATAAAAAGCTTGTTTTTCAATCTTTGAAGTTTAAACGTTGATAAGAAGCATATTATTTTCTTGTTTAATTTTTACCATTTTTTTCTTCTAAATTTACTGCTAATTCTTAAATAAAATTTGATTCCATGTCTCCTTTCCAGAGTATCTGTAGACAGTTTTATCTGGATCCATTTTGTATACCAGAATGTCTAAGAATACAAAACTTGTTCAGTTAAAAAAATCTTTATGAAATACACTTAAGTAGTAGTATTGGAGTTTATCTCAATACAATGAATATTTTCAGTGAGACTAGGATTGGTAATTTTTAACTCTCCTTTGTTGCTGCATTTGTTTTTTAAACTTCTTTAGCCCAAAAGAATTTCCTGGTCAAGTGCTAAGTTACATCTTGTCATCAGTCTGAAGCCAACTTTTTGAGTTTTCTGATGGGTTATGATCCATCCATGGGAAATACTGAAATGTCCTAATTCATTTATAAAGGCAAAAAAATCAAGAACATCAATGGAGTATAGGAAACGCCCAATTTAAAGAGGATTTAAAGTATGCATATTTAGCTTTCATTTATATTTATCTGAGAAAAGATTTTAAAATCTCTTTATGAATATATACACACACACACACACTTAGGGATTTCAATTACTTCTGGATTGTTATTAAAAAACAAAAATAATTAAAGATAATATTTTCAAATTTGGAATGTAACTTGAATTTTTCTTTATGATATTAAGGATATGAAAATAGATTATTATAGGAAATTTAATTATTTTATCTTATTTTAACATGTGAACAATGCTTTTTCAGACTTTTATTAGTCAATAATTATTTTTGTGGGCTATATTTTGAATGAAATGTTGTATTAAATATTACTAAACTACGAAAGATAAAGTAAAATTTTTGTTTGACTAAAAAGATAATAACTTTATATTCTAGTTTAATTTCCATATAATCTCACAGTTATTATGACAAAGGTTTAATCAACCAAAATACAATATAAATTTATATAATACATAATTCTCATTCCACTTACAAATTATGGGTAAAGTTTCCCCTTAAGAAGAATTTCACAGCTTAAAAACACAGATTGAGGTTCTGGGTATATATAATTAAAGAGTGGAGCTAAATGCTTGCATGATTAAAGGAAATGAAAAATTAGAAGTATTTATAATGGTTGAATTGTGAAATTATAATCAGACTCAGTCTGAAGTACTATGATTTTCATTCCGGTGGTCGTTTCAGTAATCTCTTGCCTGATGGAGTTACTATTCTTTCCTCATGCACGTGTTCAGATTTTCTGCATACTTCATGTTGTGGTTAGGAGAAACTGTCTAAATCCATGTTCTGAGAAGTGCTTGGTACAGTGTTGATATGCAGTAAGCTTTCTTTATGAAGAAGAAAAGGAATGTATAAATATTTTCCATAGATACTCTACATATGCATATTTCTATATCCCTAAAAATGAGGTTATCCTTTTAAAAAGTAAAGTTATATATCAAAAAATTTATCTTTATTAGATATAAAGGTGAAATAAATAGAACCAAAAGAATCTTCTGTGGGTAGTATTGGTGAGGAAAGAAATGAAGACTTATAAACATCATTTACGTTTGGGATGAGGTTCTAATCTATCAACAGTGTTAATGTTTATGTTATACAGACAGAAGTGGTTACATTTCTTTGAAATTATTTGTTACATAAAAACCATAGAACATTATTATTGAAAGGGCCCTTACAGATAATCTGGTCCAGTGGTTCTTTTCTGACTTGAGTTATGACACCTTTACGAATATGATGAGAGTTAAAGACTGTCATTGGAAAATTACAGATTTGCCCAGAATCACAATTTTGCACACATTTCTACATACGTTTCCAGGAAGTGCGGTTAATCCAAGCATCCCATAGACACAATTTAAGAGCCTCCTACTAATTTGAAGTTCATTTTATAAATAAGTTGAATAAACTAGAGACCCAGAGAGGAACCACACTCTTGAATTCCAATTCCACTGACCTTTCAATACCTCTCCAATTTGTCCAGCCATCTGCACTGATGATGTTCCAAACAAACTTCCAGTTAATGTTCACATTTTCTATTTCTGTGACTGAATGGAATTGGATATGTATGGAAGGAACTTCCGCTCTCCATTTGAGACTAGTCCAGTTTCATTGCCTAATTTTGTCTTTATAGGGGGAAGAAAGTTTTCTTTCCTTTCTCTTTCTTGCAATTGTGTGTGTGTGTGAGTGTGTTTGTGTATGTATGAGCACGCATGTGCACACACACTATTTTAAATGTTTGTCTGTACCAGGCTTTCCCACTTCTAAGTGCATTTGCATACTTCTGCCAAAGAACAGAGTGTAGTAGTGTATTTGTTGTCCAGTGGCAGGCAGTTGGATGCCAGATTTCTATTTCCCACAGATAGTACCTGATTCACAAATAGGAAATATTTTGAACCTCCTAGACTAAGAGCTTTGTGAGAACTGAAAAATAGCGGCAGCATTCATTTTCAGCACATTCATTTCATTACAATGTAAGGTGATGTCAGTAACAACACTGCTTGCTTCCCTTCTACCCTGAGTAATAGTCGAAGGGTAAGTTCTATGTTCTGCAACACTCTTGTTTTGAAAGATGCCCAGTGAAATTTGGTTGTGAGAAAATGATAACTTACAAGCTTTTTTTCATGTCTTTCTACTTTTTATTTTACTTTATTTTTAATTAAGTTTATTGAGGTAACATGGTTAATAAAATTCTATAAGTTTCAGGTGTACAATTCTGTAATACATCATCTGTGTATTGTATTGTGTGTTTATCACCCCAAGTTAAGATCACTTCTATCACCATTTATTCCCCCTTTACCCTCTTATAACACCCCCCATCCCCATAGACACAGATAACAGTATGGTTATCTGTGTTTATGAGTGTTTTTTGTTTGTTTTGCTTAATCCCTTTCTGCTCTTTATAAACATCCACCTCTGAACCCACCACTCAAGGTGGTAGAATATTATGTGGAGCTGGGATTCCCTTGAGTAATATAGGAAGCATACAGATTCACCTGAATGTTTAGAAATGAAATCTCAAGGTATAAAGAAATGGCTGTCTACGTATTAGTTGGAAGATAAATGTTTTAACTTAAAATTCAAACATAGGCATGTCTTAAAAGCATCACTGCAAATACATCCACCGCGATTTGATTCATCTTTGATTTCTTCTATAACCAAGTCGATAACTGCGTAATGTTGAAGAAGTTACCCTTTTGAGATTTTTGTGCCAAAGAGTCCTTTATTCCTTCCACGGTGAGTGTGAGGATTAAATAATATAACATATGGGAAACGCTATTGTCCACAAAATAAAATATCACAAGATAATGTGGAAGATCCTTACAAACCTTTATCAGTGTCATCGTAGTCTATCATCACCTAATTGAAATCTTTATCTCCCCACCTCAATTCTTATTGTTTCTCAGTTACACTTTACATTTTGTATGATATAGTATTAGCTCCACGTGTACAGCGTAGTCGTTAGACAATCATATATTACGAAGTGTTTCCCACGATATTTCCAGCACCCCCCTGGCACCACATGTATTAAAGTATTATTGGCTATATTCCTTGTGCTGCATTTTACATCCCTGTGACTATTTTGTACCTGCCAACTTGTTCTTTTAATCCCTTCACCGTTTTCACCCAGTCCCCTCAAATCCCTCCTGTCTGGCAACCATCAGTCTGTTTTCCATGTCTATGAGTCTGTTTCTGTTTCATGTATTTATTTTGTTTTTTAGATCCCATGTATAAGTGAAATTACATAGTATTTGTATTTCTCTGACTGACTTATTTCACTTAGACTCATACCTTCTAGCTTCATCCATGCTGTCACAAATGGTAAGTTTTTATTATTTTTTTATGGATAAATAATATTCCACTCTGTGTGTGTGTGCGTGCGTGTGTGTGTGTGTTTGTATACCACAATCTTTTATCCACTTGATAATTGATAGGCACTTAGGTTGCTCTCAGATCTTCATTATTATAAATAGCACTGCGTGAGCATAGGGATGAATATATTCTTTCAAATTGGTGTTTCGGGATTCTTAGGATATATTCCCAGGAGTGGGATTGTTGGGTCAAAAGGCAGTTTCATTTTTAATTTTTTTGAGCTAACTCTATACTGTTTTCCATATTTGCTGCACCAATCTGCATTCCCACCAAGAGGGCATGAAGGTTCCCTTTTCTCCACATCCTCACCAATACTGCCAATACTTGTTTGTTGTTTTATTGATAAAGCCACTCTGACAGGTAAGATGATATTTATTTCCCACCTCCATGGTTATTTTCAAGTTCATAGTGGACATGTTGTTGGAAGAGGTGAATTCAAGGCTTACATGTATCACTAGCTTTGGGGATATTCTGCAATTTTCATCTGCACATTTCTACATCCTCTAAAGAGTGATCATAGCAGCTGTACTTAGAGTCTTAAGAAGGATTGAGTGAACTAATGAAAATCATTTCTAAATTACCTCTACTAAGGAGAAAATGAGGTGATAGTCCCACCCTCTAGAAAACTCTCTCAATAAAGTAAATCATCAAAACTAACACAATCCAGAACCAAATATTTGAATCTGTTCAGATAACTACAACAACCTCTAGAACAGAAACATTCCAGGCATCTTGATAGAAAGCTGGAATCAATCCATTCAGATATTACATTAAGAAGAGCACTAGCTGTAAGATTATCACTTCTTCAGCCATTATATGTCATGTTAACAACAACAACAACAAAAATCAGTGAAAGGCTACAAAATGGCAAAAACATGTCTTTAAGACAGAAAAATTCCCCTAATGGATTGTGAGGAGATATGTGTGTTTTCTTGGTAAGAACTGTTTTAGTGCGTACTGAAGATTCGGAGACAGGTCATACTGAGATAGCACAAAGTGTTTCTGACAAACACAAGCAAACCAGCAAGGCCCGTCCGGCCCTGGGCCTGGGAGCATTTTCATAGCATATGTTGGAGGCAAATGGAACTGGGAGAGCGCGTTAGTGAGCATCCTGCCTTTCATCCAAACACCACTGCTAGGGAACACGTAAGCAACCCAACGATACATGTGGTTCAGGAGAACACTGCTCCTCCAAAACACTGCCCACAACCAATGCACAGTTTTCCTGTAACCCTTAAAACATTTAAGTTAGGTTTTATGAATAGCGTTACCAAAAACATTATGCCTTAGGGACAGGTTATTCAGAGTTAGCATCAAATGTCAATTTGCCTTCTAACTCTTCTGTTATTTGAAAAGACAGAATTCTTGGGCTTAAATATTGATAGCCAACCTAGTAATCTTTTGAGTAAAGGTGTAGCTATAAGGTGAAAAATCAAATACAGTAGTTGGATGTATATTTTCAACAACAAAAGAAAGACCTTGACCTGTATGAAAGCCAAAGATATAATAGAGAACTGAATTATAGATCTACTAGGCAAGGTTATTTTTTTTTTATGGTTGAAATATTAACTTCAGATATCTCTGGCACCATATTTCTTTCCTTTTAGTTAGGTTGTTAATTGTGGTTATAAGTATTGGGCCCATGGGAGATTTTGTACCTAGCTTAAATTACATATCTTGGTTTAGTGATTTCTTTCCTGCCACCCTCATCTTTACCCTGGAGGATTGAATCTGAGGGTGATTAAGGATAAAAAACAAAAGGAATAGGGGAAGCTCAGCGGGACTGCTTGCAAGGGATTTTGTAACTTTTTGATTCCTATGATGATCAGCTGACCCCAGAACTGTTTCCTGTGGGCCCTTTAAGGAAATCTATTTTCTTACCAAGGCTCTCTTCTTGTTCTGTCTTCCAAAATAACTTCTGTTGGTCTTTTCTCTGTCTGTTTTGTGATGGAGCATTATAAAAACCCATCCTTTCAGTAATGTAAAGAAGTAATTTCAGCATAAGTATTTATTAAACAATCAAAAACTACTTCTCTAAAGGTGAAGAAAAAAAAAAAAAAGCTTAGTTTTGACAAAGAGCCAAATTCTGGTGGATTGAGGCCTGAAAGTGAGGCAATCATCTGCAGTTTTCTGCAAGAGAAATAATATGCTTTAAAAAACACGCAAAAATTTAGGAGACTTGTACACTATTACAATCTTTATGACATTTTCTATTAATTTGTAACCTTGATCTGTTTAATGTTCTTCAGACAATTATTTCAAAGTGGGTGCTTTATACTTAATTCTTTCTTGAAATAGTATTGCTATGTTAACTTTAAGCAGGATATTATAAATTTGTACCCATGAAGACAGAAGTCGTCCTGCCAAGGTGTACCCATTACAGTGTGCTGCATTTGACTCGGTGCTGGCGACCCAGGAGACAGAGAACAGTATTGTGTGGAAAGACCATGCTGCAATATTACTTAAGTTCGCTAATAATATATATTGTGTTATGAAACAGTCAAACCATGTGTGTAAAAGATACCCACTAGACCCCAAAATATTCTCAGTTATTTGTATTATATAAAATTGTTCTCCTGCCATAAAAAGTTTAGAGCAGCCAGATGGAATTATTTCTGATTTTTAGATGTATGTAGCTTAATTATTTAAGAGAATGTATTTTACAGCTGCCTTTTTCCAAGATTTGAGTCACCTTTCCAATATAGAAAAGGATGTGACCAAACTTCCATGAAAATAGAAAGTTGGGTCTGTAGCACCCCCCCCCAAAAAAAGGAAGTAATTGAAGGATATAAAAAGGACTTAGAGAAGAACCTCCTTTTCACCTTGTTCCAAAATGCAGGGTAAAATAAATGTTCTCCATTAAATTAAAGGGTAGAAAATTTAGAAAAAAAAATTTTTTTGGTAGCATATAATCAACCTGTGGGATTTACAGCCTCAGGAGGTTGAGTTAAATCTATGTTCAGAGTTTAAAAACAAATAGATGATTTTACGGTTGCCCTCATTTAGGTGATGGTGTAGGAGTAATAACATCTCACATTTTTAGGTATGGAGTGATATATGGACAAGGGGAAGGTTTCTTTTTTCCTCCCAGAGTAAAACATAACTGGGGACATGCTCCCTCAAACCTTAAGCATTTGTCAATGTGAGGAAAAGAGCAATCCAGGTGAGTGGATTCATGGTCCTTACTCTCTGTGGGGTCATAAAACCTGTTATTGAGTTCATAGTGGCTTAGGAAAGATAAACACGCAAAAAAGCAAAAATGCCCACAAGTATACTTTCTTGAAAAGTCCATAATTAATCACTGTGAGAATAATAGTAAAAAATAAATACGTTCCTTTGATTTTCTTTTTCTGTCTACATTTTTTGTCTGTCCGTGTGTGTATGCATGTGCTTTTCACCTGCGTTGTTCCTATATTGACCTGCTGGCCTCACCTTTGCCCTGGAAGATGGAGTCTGAGTCTGAGGGTGATTCAGGAGAAGAACCAACGGGACTGGGGGTAGCTCAGTGGGGGCGCCTGCGGGGGATTTTATAACCTTGTGATTTCTACGGAGAATTTGCTGACCCCAGGACTGTTCTCTGCAGACTCTTCAAAGAAACCTAGTTTCTTATCAGGCATCTCTGTTTGTTCTGTCTTCCAGAATAACTCCTGTTGGTGTCTTTTGTCCAGGTCTTGCTCTCTGTTGGATAACATTTGACTCTATATCGATATCGTCTTTCTAGAGAATTTTTACCACTATATTGGAACTTCTGTTTTAGATAAAGAACGTGTTTCCCAAGTTGTCTCATTATGACGACTGCTAATCTATGATATAGAGATATTATGTGTTTGACAGTTTTTTAGACTATGACACACTGGTGTAGTCCCATCTTTAAAAAAAAAAAAAAACAAAAAAAAAAACTTGTTTACTCAAGTAACACATGTGCAATGACTGTGCTGCTGTGGCTTTTTCTTTTTGCAAAAAATATGTGATTGATCTTTTTTTTTTTTTCCTGTTGGTAATTTCCCTACTGAGGTTTAATGACTCTATCTTCAAGTTGTTATCTACCTGATAAATCCAACAAGCGTAATGGAAGTATAGTGAGGAAAGGGTTCAAGGACAGGTTAGCTCGATGTCTCTTTATACGTCTATTCTCTCCCTTTTCAGAGATTAACTACGATAAGTACCTGCTCTTGTCTTAATTGTGAAATAGGAGATTTCTTTTCAATTAACTCAAATGTATCAGTGACCTAAGGCACTGAAGGTGAAGGGCACTGTTATTTTGCCCTTTCTAAGGAAATTTACATGTTTTAAGATAAGATAATTCTCAATAAATTACTGATTTTCTAAGAAAAGTTTTTGAGACCATGGATTATCATAAT
This sequence comes from Furipterus horrens, assembly GCF_987537825.1. Taxonomy (NCBI): domain Eukaryota; kingdom Metazoa; phylum Chordata; class Mammalia; order Chiroptera; family Furipteridae; genus Furipterus; species Furipterus horrens. Next base: position 199,651,742 of record NW_028327172.1, on the reverse strand, counting down.
AGACCATAGTTGAGAGTAGTACTGTAACCCCAAATCCTTCATCTACTTTCTATTTAGGCAACCTCAGGCTCGTTCCTTCACCCAGTGAAAAGAAAAATGAAATCCTGTTTTTAGAATTACATCCTAGCAGCTGCTGATTCCCCTGCACAGTGATGTCACATACAGACCAGGGACACAAGTTAGTTTTCCTGTTCCCATATTTAAACTGTATTATTACTTTGAGGGTTTCTAGTTCTCATGATTACCACTGGAAAACATGGCTATTTTTGTGAAATTTATTCCTAGCACACTTTTGAGTCAGTGTTTCTAAAACACTACCTAAAAATAAGAATTCTATATTGAGCACCTAGTGTTTACTAGCACTTATCAGTTTATATACATTATTATTTTTTTTATTTTTCTAATAGCCATGCAATGGAAATGGCATTATAATCAATAACACAAGGAAGACTCAAAGAGGCTGACCAAATCATGCAGATCCATGTAGAGTGTCGTGGTTACAGCATGGGGTCCGATACCAGACTACCTGAGTCACATCAGATCGTTCACTTAAAGATCATTGCAAAGTTATTTAACAAGTAGATAGGAAACACAACTTATCAACGTTGGCGTTTTTGTTTATTTGTTCATTTTTGTGGGTTTTTTTGTTTGTTTGTTTTTTGCTTCAGTTACCAGGAGAGTTAACCTGCTTCTTCTGGGAGTCCCTTCTGCCTCTCAAATAAATTAGATTAGCTAGATACATACTAGGCCAGCATTTTAATACAGAGCATATTAGCGTATTAGTTTGCTGGTGCTACCATAACAAAATACCACAGCCTAAGTAGCTTAAATAACAGAAATTTATTTTCTCACTGTTCTAGAGGCTGTAAGTCCAATATCAAGGTGTAGGAAGATTGTTTTTCCTGAGGCTGCTTTCTTGCCGTGTTTTTGTGTATTCCCACTACTAGCACCTCTGTCTTCTTATAAGGACACCAGCCTATTGCATTTAGACCTCACCATTATGACAAATTTAACTTTAGTTACAACTTTAAAGCCTCTTCCCCATTTCCAAGTGCAGTCATATGGGGTTTAGGGTTTCAACATATGAATTTGGAGCGGGCAGAACACAGAGGAGGAGACAATGCTTTCATTTAGCATAGATGTAGCCTGGGTAGCGCTAGTATACTGCTCCATTACAGAGCATGGGCGTTGCATTAGTTAGGCAGCTGAAAGGGGGAAAGGTGAAGTCACATTTACTCTATATTGTGTGGGTCTGGGTTTGGCTCAGTCTGGACTCTGGGTAAAGTGGATTTCCATTCCACAAGCAACATGTGTCTGCAGAGGGAATCTGCCTAAAGCTGTTTGCTCTGACTGGGTAGGCAGATCACAGACTCAGAGAAATGTCAGGAGAAACCAGGCAGATACACATTTATCATAAGCAGTAAATTTTAAAATATTTATTAAATATCTACTACATGCAAGATACATGTTAGGGAAAGTCACTAATAATAGATGAGGGGCTTTTGCTTCAAGATATATACAAATACATCAGATGTATACAGATATCTATAAAAATATATCATATGCAATTTATTTATTACTATGTCAGTACTGTGATACATTACCTGTTCCATTCTTCCTAAAAGCTGAGGAGGAGAATGTTATTCTCCCCATTTTACATGTGGAGAAGTTGAATCCCTGAGAAACTAAGAAACGTTTTCAAAAGTAAACAGATAGTCAGTGGAGTAGGCAGATCCCTTACATCCCTGAGCCGGTGCTCTTACTGTACTGACTGTTAATCCAAAATACGAGATGTCTTGAAACATGTCTCTCCATTAGCATTTGTGGCAATGCATGGTGGATACTTATCTGCCTGTGCCTGTCCCTTCTTGCAGAAAGTGAACATAATTGACTCATATTTACATTAACAGCATTTAAACTTGTGCTTATATCATGGTGAGGCCAAGGTAAATGTTGGAGGAAAGGAAGGAGGGAGGGAGAGAGGGAGGAAGGAAGGAAGGAAGGAAGGCAAAAAGGGAGGGAGGACAATGTGGCTTAGTGCGGTTTTCACTCTTGTTCTCTGCTGCGGCCCTGTCATATAAACTTCCAACAATCATCCTACACAAATGAATTCAAATCCATTCAAATTCTAGCTTGAAGCTTAATCATATGATGTTATATTTTTAATTCTGAAATATTTCCTAATACATTGGGTTTTTTTTAAGTGTACCACTCACTCCACTTACTGAATCAAGAGAAATAGGAAGTCAGAGCTCCAAAGTAGAAAACCCATATTTGACTGGGCTAGGAAGCTAGAGGCAAAAGCTATTAAAAATAAACAAAAAAGTAAGAGATCTAATAGGAAGTGACTGCAAATGAGTATTGGGTTTCGTTTTGGGTTAATGAAAATGTTCTAACATTGATTATGGTAATGATAGCACTAATCTGTGAATATACTAAAAACCACTGAATTGTAGACTTTAAATGGGTGAACTATATGGTATATGAATTATATCTTCATAAAGCTGTTATACAAATAGAAAACATAATACTATGTATATTTTATCCTCAATTTCTTTAGTTCAGGAAAGATCTCAAGGAGAAGATAAAAAACCTTGCTAACGGTTCAAAGAAGCAGATTTCAATAAGTAGATTGGTTCAGAAGAGCAGTTAGCTAAGAAACAGAGTGCTGTAAGGAGATCAGTGGGGCTGAAACAGGTTTGGAGAGAAGTAGTGAGAGGTGATTTAAGTCCGTATCGAACAAAAGTGTAAATAAAAGACTAAGTCTGTCTGCAGGCCAAGAACTTCCGTATGACTGAGATGAGATCCTGGAAGAAATGTGCTTTCATGGGATTCTTATTTCTGAAGTATAGGATTTGTTCACTCTTGGCTTCTGAAGTATACGTACTGGAGAAATTTTGATGGAAAATCTTACTATTATGCAGGACGCTTGTGCTTTCTCACGTGGTTAAAGCATTAGAAGCCAGAAGCAGAATTTCAGAGTTCCCGGATATTTCAGCGATAATCTAGTTTTATCCTCTCATTTCAGAGAAAACACAGTTGTAGAGAAATTCATAGAGGCTCATTCAAGTTTATGAAGTGGCGGCAGAACTGGATCTCAGAACTCCAGGCTCCCCTTTTCATTCCAGTCCAATATTCTGGACAAATTATAAGTGAATGAGTCAGGGAAATAGAACTGTGGCCTGCTATAAATTGTTTGTACTTGAAGTTATAGAAAAAATGCTCTTTTATCTAGATAAATTTGCACATGCATTTACTCATATCTTGGGCATGTGGAAAATTGGTTTTATAATCTCTAGAGAAAAATTGTTAATTCCTGCCTGGAGCATCCTTTCTGCTGATTTCTATCAGAATATTTGCAACTCTAAAATTAATTTTAGCCCATTTACTGTGTTGGTTGTAATGAATCATATTCAAAATCACCAAAAACTTATACAAAAGATGGCACAGAAGAGGAAAAAATGCTTTTGGTTTTCCAAAGCTGCTTCTCTGTTGATTATTACCAGGTACCTCTTTTAAAAAATTCTTCATTTCTTATTCTCATTTATATGAAAATTCAGATAGAAATGAAAGTAATGTATTAGCTGTTTTGGAAAAAAAAATGGTAAGTCAATTATACCCTTGCAAGATTTATAAGAACTAAAGCGAGTTTAAATTTGAATTGTCAAAGGGAATTTTACATGCATTAAGCACTCAGTAAAATCCATCATATGTATTTAATTATGCACTGGGTTTTGAACTGTTATATCTGAAGTAGTATTTTTATTTAAAGAAAGATTTTTAAGAGAACTTACTCTAGGCATTACTTTAAATTATACTTTAAGTTCAACTCAGGTATACATGCATTTTAGTGAGAAGATTTGTGCGAGATATGAGTGTGTGTGTGCATGGCACTACTTATACAGAGTTTTATTTTATTTTGCAATAAGCATACTTAGAGAAAAAAACAGTTAACAGTTGTAAAATTTAAGTGCAAGTGCCTTAACCCTTATATATTCAGGTGTTCAGGAAAACCTACTCTTTGTTATTATTTAGATTCCTACTAACATGTGAGTGTGGAATGCCTGCATATTGGCGTGTTATTTCTAAGTATGAAAGTATCCTGTTAGCAGAGTGAACACTGACCTTTAAATCTCTCCTTCAACTGAAATGCTTAAAAGCCGAGCATATAACATAAATGCACTGAACACACTTTTTATAAATGCAAGGCACTGCAAAGCCTATTGAACGATTCAAAGCTATATGAGATGGTCCCCTTGTGTGCATGTGCATCTGTACTCTCAGAGTAAAATGTGGGTGGATCAAGCATAATTCTATATTACAAATGAAAGGACACGATAGGAATGCTTTGCCGTAACAAACTCATCTCTTTATGCATGAAAATCTTCACATGGCTCTGACCCTAATGACTTAAATATTACCCATGTGGAGCATTTCTCAAGCCCTATTAATGTTTTCATATCTGCCAGTAACAGGGAATTATTTAAAATGGAATAAGATATTGAGAAGTCAAGCAATAGGCACCATTCTTAGAGTCGTTGCTTTAAATGAAAACTGATAGGTAGGATAGGCCCCGAAGGTAACCACTTTTGTAATGATAATTTTGTTCTTTATTTTACTGTCCTCCTCACCAAATAATATCCTAAACCCAAAGTATTAATGTCACATGGCATCAGTCTAAGCCAAGTCAAGTGCAAAATGTAGAAATGAAATGTTTTCTTTTTCTCGCCTCTAGGGGACTATTGAGATTAACAGAAAGAGGCAGCATTCCCAGGAGCCTCAGTGTTTATAATGTTGAAGGTTTACTCTGAAAGTAAAACAATGAGGAAAAGTGTTTGTAAACAAGTGAGAAAGGCTTTGAAAGGTACATTAGGACGACAGTGAAGTATCATGCACCAAGATACATGTATGTGTATCTCTGTATATGTAATGTGAATATATGACTCATTACTGTGCCTTCCTTGTGTTTTGTATTTTAGAAGTAATAATAGCAACCTACCTTTGGAGACATAATCTAGACACATCAGATCTAGATTATTCACATTTACAGATACTACTTTTTGTTTGTTATATGTTATACAAAATTATCTAATAAAAATATTAGTTTTGTAAAATGCATACTCGCTGAAGGGTTGTTAATGTTTGGGAGTGATTTTCTAAAAATGCGATGCTTACATTAGTATCCCCATAGGGCAGACAGAAAAAAATACATAATGTCTATAATACTATCTTCATGGTTGAATAGTTAGTATTAGCTATAATACAGTTCTCCTTATAAGACATGACTAATTGCCTTTTGATAATTATATTGCTTGAAAGATAGCAAATTATAACCTGTTTTGTTATATTTCCTTGCAATGTTTCTATAATTTGAAAATTTAGATGATGTTGAAGATTTTATTTACTTACTTACTTGGGGGGAAACTACTATAGTCCTTTTGACTCTGAATCAAACAAGTACCAATAACATATTACTATTCTTTCATTTCAAAACAATTGTTTGATTTAACCTTCTTTGACTCTTATTCTCCTTGACTACCTGTTTCTCCAGTTTCTCTGCTGCTCTCCAGGTGCAGGTGCACTGCCAACGATATCTTACCTGAATTAGTAGAGTATTCTCCTATCTGTGCCAGCCCTTTCTTCTCTATAAAGTAAGAATGCTTCTCCTAAACTATACCTTGTCATATCACATACTTGTTTAGAAATAGTCTTGATTTACCACTGTGATGGGAGTGTCTGAGAGGGTATATAATACTAGCTTAACACACTGCTTTTCTCACCTTCTTTCTTCATCAAATCTGGACAAGCCCTTCGGGACCCATTTAAGGACTTCAAATACATGACATCAGTCCATGCCTCTGTGCATTGGCTTATGCTCTTCTCTTCACTGCAATGTTCTCCTACTTCATTCCATGGTAGGCAGAAGTCATTGCAAAATCCAGATTAAATGTCAACTCCTCAGGCAGAATCCTTCCTTCAGATATGGGCCCTATAGCACAACACTGTGCATTTAGTTTCTCAATATTTGTATGATCTGATATGTCACCATGGCACCCAGAACAGTGGCTGTAATGTTGGGATTGTTCAAAGAGTGTTCTATAAAATGAACTGTGTGTGAGGATTTGAGTAGATGTGTTCGTCCCTAACTGTACTATATTTTCCACAAATATATTTATAGCAAACGAAAAATAATCTAATTGTTTCATATACACCCTTTCTCTCCTTAAGCTCTATGGTTTAACTTGGGATGATATCGCTTTGTTCTTATAGGTAAATAATATAGTACTTAATTGAATCAATGCTCAGTGCTTCTTGCCAGAATGTTATCATTGGCTATAGTGTTGACCTTGTCCAAGAAAATCTTAGCTTTTATGCATAAAAATATATTACATGCACTCTGTCTTCCCCAACTATTTTGAGCAACTACTTATGATTTAATTTTCAGGACTGTGTGCCTAATAAGTTTTCCGTTTAAAATCCTAGCACTGAGCTTCTTAAGAGCGACGTGGTCTATGTGTAAACTCTCTGCAAACAGCATCTGATTTACAGCAGAGACTCACGAGAGGAGCTGCCAGAATTGTGTTTGTTGTGACTGCCTGGTTAGCTGCTGCTTGAACAGCTGAAGTATGAGAGTATTGATCTCTTAGTGCCAGCTCAAACAAGGAGCACGCCAGCCTAAAGGGAAGTCGGAGTTCTATGCAAAGCTGGGTTGGTACCTTTTGGCTTGGATTGGTGGTCACAGCATTGGACAATCTATTGAGTATGAAGGTACTAGTGTACCTTAAGAAGTGCATCAAAATTTGTATATGCTATTTCAAAAATAGCATTTTGTTTGTACTTAATAAAATGAAAAAGAGGTTCATTTTAACACAAAGGATGTCCCTGCCTTCATATATGAAGTAGGATGGACAATGTGGTCACTTGTGAAAAATTTTCAATCTAAAACTTAGCTTTGAACTTAGCTATTCACTCTAAGTGAATAATTGTCAGAATTCATTTGTGTAGAGGATACTTTTAATATCAAATTATTAACAACTACTTTATGAGCTTTTCAACACTAATGTGTCTTAAATGTGGCTCCTATGGTTGACTATAATAACAATATTATATTTAAAGTAATATATGTAGATGATTCATAAAATCAAGGCCGTCTTTCTTAAATTCTGCCTATATATTAGTTAGGGAAACATCAAAAGAGCTTTCTAGAAACCACTCAAATATGTGTAAAAACATTTGAGGAAAAAAAATGAGAAACTGTGGCTGGGGTATTCCTATTAGAATTCTATTTTCTGGAGAAACTTGTATTGGAATCCCACTGTGGTCATTCTAGGAAACAGCAGTCTCACTAGTCCTTCTTGTGATAATACTACAAGTAGGGGTATGTGTATGTGTGTGATATGTGCGTATCTTAAAGTTGAGGCTATAATGAGTATCATATTAATATATATTAATAAATATAGAATTATGAAACTCACTCTGTGGATTTAAGCACAAGCATAGAATGTATATTTTTAAAAATTGAAATGATTTATAGTAGGAATACTCTGTTAATTTGTATTAAGACAGAAACAAGTTATAATAAACACAAACAAAAACAGTTCTGGCTGGTGTGACTCAGTGGATGAGTGCTGACCTGTGAACCAAAGGGTCGCTGGTTCAATTCCCAGTCAGGGGACATGCCTGGGTTGAAGGCCAGGTCCCCAGTTGAGGGTGTACGAGAGGCAACCACACATCTACGTTATTCTTCCTCTCTTTCTCACTCCTTTGCCTTCTCTCTAAGAATAAATAAATTAAATCTTTTTTAAAAAAGATGAGCAAATACCTTTTAAAAAACCTTAATGATGAATGTTTAAGGCAATTATCTCTGTGTAGTACATTTTTTTTTCTTTCTTCCCATGGTTCTTCCATTTTCCTCCATGTCCACCTTCCCTGATCTTGTGTCTGGACTGGAAAGTGGCTTTCCTGAGTTGAGCTCTTACTATTATTTGCAGACATGTTCAAACGTTATATCAACAATTGTGCAAAAATTTCCTGAAACAACATGCACTTTACATCTGCCTCTGTGAAGGATCTGCTCTTCTTCCTATTGTCTCGGCAGTATGTTGGCCACCAGGTACGGGTCGTGCATAGAATAGAGTTTCTCTTCCTGTATGCACGGCCCCTTTTTGAGTTCGATGAAGTGGGACTTCCCTGTGTCCTCTGGTGATGAAAAAGGAGGTTTTAATACTCTGATCCCCTAGACAAAGAGCTGCTTGCTGATTAGGTTCTGGGCTGAAAGTGGAGCTGACTTTCGGCTGAAATATGAATATCATAATACGTCCTATTTGACATTATCATCCATACTTCCTGGCCCCAGCAAGTGACCGTTTGGCTATTTATTTCACATTAATTATCATGAAGTTATTTGTAACAGGAAAATAGACAGTGAGTGAAATGGCCACACTCATGTTAAAGGGATCTTACAGAGATTGTCCTACTGGTGTAGAAATATGAGCCATTTAGAACAGCATTGTCTTTCTGGAAGTGGCATGCAGTGTCATTCTTGAAAGCATGGGTTTCACTCTGGATTTTAGTTAATAATATTAAGAAGCTTAATTAAGGATGACTATTTTACAGCCTCTTTTAGTAATCCATTCTGATTTTCTAACCATTACTCTTTCAACTTCTTCATCTTATATTTGTAATTTATACTAACTTTTGAATACGTATTTGCTTAAGATAACTACTCACGGTATGAGAAATTAAAACCACTTATGTTTGTTGTTGTTTACATACTATTTCTCTATAATATTCCTTGTTGTAAAACCTAACCATACCTACAATCTTTTATATTCTCAAGCAGTATAAATTGCCCAGGCAATTTACTAAGAGTTTATGGTATAGATAAGAACAGTTCATGAACTGGGAGCTTTCAAATAAAAACTGGTATGAGATCCAGAGATATGACATTATAGGACAGATTACCAAATAAAAACGAGGATGTTTTTAACCTTTGCAATGATTGGTTATTACCATGGCCGTTTCCATGTGACGAGGGATTGGTTAAAAGTGATTATATCATTTTCAGCGAATTTCCGCTATGATTGTACAAGAAATTACTTAAGTTTCACTTATGTTCATGAAATAAGCTAGGTTTAGTTTTGCTTGCATATCTTAAATGGTTTTGTCTATTTATGGAATTCTCAAGTCGAGTCTTCTTTTGTATTTAATTTTAATGAGTGCATCAAGCTTGTCACCTTTGCCAGAGCCATTTTCTTTACCCTTTTTCTCATACTTTTTCTTTCTCTATAACTCTATCTGTACCGTTTTTTGTTTTGTTTTTTTTGAGGAAAAAAGGATAGCTTAGTATCCTTACACCAAAGTTATAAACACATTTTCCAATCATTTCCCAATGTGCGGGTTCTCTTATTCTACTAAGTATTTATTGGTGGGCTGATTATACTGGCATACAAAATACTAAATTAGATTAAAATTTTTTGTAACCAAACACGAACGTGTACAAGCAATGATGGGAATGCATGGGTGATAGACTGTAAATTGAAGGCTAAATGGTGATAGAGATGCATTTAGTGCTTGCATTTTGCTCTTTTTCACAGCGAAGCAGGGTGACACAAATGTATGTGATAGAAAGCCCGTTAACTGGCATACAAAACCACTGAAGCACTGTTGTTCAGCAGAGACCAAAGGCTTGAAATGAGAGGGAGACAGCGGTTTCGATAATTAGAAATGAGTCAAAAGCAATCTCCTGCCTGCTTTAGCTTACACAGATGACAGGGGAGGAAAGTATTCTTTTCTTCTGAGACAGAAACAGGACATCAGTCAAAATGATAAGAGATGTCAGTATAATACTCATCCGAATCAGGTGCTACTGAGCTAGGCATTTGGGACGAGAGTTTCTAAGCTTTTTCTTTGCTTCAGTTTTACCTTGGGCTTTGGGGCAATAGATTCTGTGTCAGTATGTGTCTAAAAAGTTCACAGTTCTTGGTTGGGAGAAATAAAATGAGTTTATAATCTAGTGGAAAAACTATAGCCTCTGAAGTCAGTAAAATTAAAGACTCCTAATTTTTTCTATGTTAACTTGAATAAAGAAATAATATTCCTTAAAATGAGTATGAAATTACCTTTCTCATAGGCATTTTGGATTATGATTAAATATATGTAAAGTGCCTTTACATGGAGAAGCTTGATTAACAAATAATTTATATTAGTAGCTATTATTAAATTAACTAAAACGTAACAAAATTTTAGTAATGTTTATGCAAGTAAAATGAACCAATGCTTGAGGTAAGCCTTAAGATCCGAAATATAGGACTGCTTTATTTTTTTGTTTATTACCTTTCCAAAGAAAGCTACAGAAAAGGAAATGATATATTACTGTTATCAGCCAAAGGGGGAAAAAAAAACCTATATTAAAATTATCTTAATCTGCAAGACTAAAAGTAGACCACAGCCATGCTTTTAGGATTAAATTAGTAAATATTCCCTTTATTCCTCTGCCTTACACTATTAAAAAACTGACTGAGCTTTCCTGTTTTTAAATGAAATTTTGGCTAATGGAAATTTCTAAAAAAAAAGTACTAATGAGAAAAATGTATAATAATGCTGATACATACTGATATTCTAAAAATAGAGCCATGAATACAGTAAACTGTAACATAAGGCATCCAGTTAAAAAAAACAAAACACTAATTATATGAGAAAGAGAGAGGAGAGGACAAGAATGCCAGGTACTTTAATAATCCTTTTACCTAATTTAACTGCTAATTAAGTGATTCAGTGTTTGTGCCACATGGGTTTCCACCATCCTCAGTGAAAATTCTACAGGAGACAAACCCTATTTATGTGATTCTTTCCATAGGCACCTACCCCACAGCAAGAAAGGTAGGCCTCACAATTGCTATTTTTACCGGGGAAGAAATTGACTGAGAAAACTTAGGCAAAATGTTTGGAACGTTACTGGCACAAACTGCAATAAATTGCAGTTACAACGTGTGAGCATTGATTAGCATCAGTGATTCATTCCCTTTCCTCACAAATATGAATTGAGCATGATGTGCATTGGTCAAATTATAAGAAACAATAAACTGTCAGTCCTTCCTGTTGTTGCTGTGCAAAAAAGCCACCCGGGACATGGTGGCTTAAGAAAACACACATTTATCAGCAGATGGATGGTTCTTCCCATCTGGGTTATCATAAGCTGTTCTTGGAGGGGCTCACTGTGTTCCTTGGGTTCACTGTGGGTCGTCAGGGGTTGCTGCACTCATCTTGGCAAGACTCTTTCATTTGTCCTCCACTGGGACAACAGGGAGACTCCTCCCCAGTGTGCTAGCTCAGACTTATTCCTATAGCATGAAAAATAAAACAAGAGCAAGAGCAGAGCACTCCAACGTTGGAAGTTTTACAGTGTTGCCTCTATCTGGTTCCAATGGCCAAACAAGTCCTGGGACCAGCCTGACTTCAGGTATGGGGAACTAGGCTCCAGCATATGGTGGGAGAAGCTGTGACATCATGTTGCAAGATAGGCTTTGAAACAGGGATGGGCAGAGAATTATGGCCAATTTAGCAGGTTATCATGAGCCATTGATAAGCATGGTTGTGAAATATCTTAACTACTTTTATTAATGTAAACTTGTTAATGTCAGTATTTTCCCATATGAAACAAAACAGTGCCAAAAATTGCACCATGAAATATATTGATCATGATATCACAAGATACGTCAAATTTATTGTTAAACTGTTACATGATGAATATTTATTTATTTAAAGGTAAAAATATCATAATGAATATTAGCTGACTCCTGCCTCTAGGTTTAAATCTATTTATGTTTTAATATTCAGAGGACTGGGTCAATATAAGTTTATTGTCATGAATTTCCTCTGAGTATGACAATTTCAAGGGCTTATGTCTTGCAACCTTAATCAAATTGATAGTCCCCTAGTTTAAACTGTGGAAAATATGGTTTGCTTTCCCAAATATGTGTTTCCAAATACCAATCATGAGAACTCCGCCCTGTTACACAGATATAGTCATGGATACATTATGTGATTTATCTGATACTGATCCTCTAAGTGATGGATGCATAAATCCATTTCCCTGTAAATTGGCCAGATTCCATTACAGTCTTACCTTGGACTCAATGAGAGCCACCCTAAAGTTTTAGTTTTTAGTATAAATTGAACAGTGCCAAAGAAGGTGTGTTGTCCAGCTGAAGGCTCAATATTATTGATCAGAAATGGAGGGTATGACTAGAACAATCAACATAAAAGTAGCATATTTTACTGAATACTTAAAGCATGCCTCACTGCCTAGGCTTGTTCTAAGTTCAGTCTATGCATTATTTATTTGTCTTAATAATCAAGCAACCATGGGAGTTAGGTACTATTTTAAACCCAGTTTGTAGCTGAGGAAACTGAGGCAAATGTATTAAAATTTTTCCTAAGGCCACATATCTTATTGATGGAACTATGATTCCAACATAAACACACTGGTTCCAATGTCACAACAGTCTAACCATCCATGATATACAAATATCCCTATGCAAATAACTACTTGTGAAACCGATCATTTGCTGTTGGTGATTTATTATTTTTATTGCCATTAAAACTGATACCAGGTATTTATGTGTGACCAACTTTAAGGTTAATAGTAGTTCTCTACTGCCATCGAAGTTTACCACACCTGGAAAAATTAATGAGGAATACAGAGTATAGAATTATTTATTTATTTATTATTTATTATTTATTCAGCCAGGGTGTGCAATGAAAAGTGGAGAAAAGGCTAATCAAACGTCTGTGACTTCTTACAATTTTTGGATTGTTTTAATGACTTGCTGGCAACTTTTATGCTTTGTCATTTTTTTTTTCTGAAAAGCATCTGCAAAAGTTTTATTTGGTTGATGCTGTTAACTAAAAATTGTGAAGTTCCATTAGATAGCAAATGAGTCTTGCTGATTAAGCTGAAAGATTTAAAGCTAATTTGCTATTTTATATATAACGTGAAAGATACTCTTAAGGGAAGTTCATTGCTTTGATCAAGCAGTTCATGACTTTGCATTTGAAAGAGCAAGTTCTAAACCTTAGAACACCAAAAGCAGTTTACATCATCTACACTTCAAGTTTACATCAATGTAATGGCATGCCATGTTCAAAGTCATTGTTAAATTTATGTCTGTATTTATCGACAGAATTCCATATTGAGCTTCACATTACAGATATCATAGAATCGCCATGGACATCTACTGTGGTAGAGGTTCAGTTTTAGAATATTTGTGATTTCATAAAGATTCAGTCCTAAAACATATGATTCATATTTATTCTAGAAAATTAACTTATTCTTACAAGTTACAAGCAAGTATTTTCAGTGTCCCTTATTTTGTGCCTAAATTATACTTTGTAATTTGCAATACAAAACAACATTTAGGAAGCAGTTCAATATGTTAAGTAATTTGCTATCTTAAATAATATGGATATTTGCCCAAACTTTCATGTGTGGACATAGTTTCCACTCATGATTTAAAATAAGAACAACCTAGAATAACTTCAACTTTACTCAGAAGCACAGAAGTATGAAACCCAATATATTCTGACACTGATAAGCAGTTCTGTGTTGTATACAAACTAAAAGTAAGTAGTGAAACAAGGCGCTTCCCAACCCTAAAATGCCTCGTAACAATTAACCAAAATCTCCCCTGTACAAACCATTCCCGCAAAGGATTATTTTATGTTTTGCTCTTATATTCTGTTGGGTTCAAGCGCATCTACCATGCCATGGACTGGGGAGACAGACTGAGCTCAAATTCAGGCTAGGATACTTATTAGCACAGTAGTGTGGTAAGTGACTTAGCCTTTTTGTGATTCATCTCTAAAATGAGGATAAAACATTACATGGGTTAGAAATAAAGCATTTAAGACGATGGCTGGCATATAATAAGCATTGTAAAAATATTGCTATTGAATTCTGGAAGTCCACTCTGGGGACCGATGCTCGTTAACTGAGATATTTATACTTCTTAAGTTTCTTTATATCCCTCATGACTGCCTTTTAATATACTAACCTGCAAGTGGCAATGGAAACCTTTCCTCCATTGACTAAACTGGTTGGGTTTGGTGACGGTATGTGCTTTTCCTTAAGCAGATAATGTCCAGTTGACAGTATGTGGCACAGAACACTTGTAGACATTACCTTGTTCTGCAAGTCAGGCATTCACGGTTTTGAAGGCTTGTGTCCAGACTTACGCCTTCTCTCCATGTTCCCCTTGGCGTGCAGTGCAATGTAAGCAGAACTGATATGTTTGATTTCCACACAAGCTATTATTAGGGCAGAAAAATATAATATTTAGTAAATCCTGCTAAGAATCTAAGCCATTTGAGTCTCTGCTTTAGGTCTTTCATGAGGCAAAGCATTTTGCAATGAGAATCCGTCCTCATCATCTTTATCAATACTGTAGGTTCAGTTGGCATCACATGCTGTGAGCGCTCAGGATGAACAGGACCCTCAAATCCATGAAGCAGGAGGCTCTCTGTTGTTTACAGTATTTAAAATAAATTGTTTCGGTTCTCCGAGGGATTGTTTCCTGTTGAGAAGAACTTCGTAATTAAAAACAGCAACTGGAATGGAATTATAATGCAGGTATTTTGACAATGCAGGCACCTGGTATATTATCTTGAAATAAACTGACCTATGGTTTTTACCGATAATGTTCTTTCTAGGCGAGATTTGCATAACTACAGAGAATTAGTCCCTCTGCCCATCCTTTTGAAAAGAGCATAGAGTTTTTAGTGGAGAGAAGATAATTATGCTATTTGGGATAATAGTCAGATTTACTGTCTAGGACTGCTATTCTTTACACTACATGAATTTCAGTATAATTGCTCAGATCCTGTTTAGATGAAAACTGATTTATTTTTTCAGGTTTTCCTTTATGCGTCCTTTTTATTCTTATTGTTATTTTTTTAAGTAAGCAGTTCTAGCATTGCAAACAAATGTTTTCAAATATTAAAATTGACTTTCTTTTCTCTGAACTTAGAAATTGTTTATTGGAAAATATTTGAATTGGTATAAATCAAACTTTTGTTCAAATTATAACTGGCTTTTTTGTCCAGTATTTTATTACCACGTCTGTCTTTGTCTAATTTTTATAAACTAAACCCTATAAATTCACTTTTTGTATACAATGGAATGTTTGTATACATATTCCTTTTTTAGAGGAAATCAGATGCACATCATCAAAGTCAAATGAGCAGGGGAAAGAATTCTTCACTGACTTTCTATTAAGAGAGAACCACAGAATAACTATTATTAAAATTAAAAATATTTTATTTCATTTTAATTGTAGTGATACCTATGTATTATATCTTAATTTCAGTTAACCAGAATATATAAATTCTCATCCAGGGAAGCAATATGTTACATACTGCCTCCTCTTCTTCTTCATAAATAATTAAGTTTTTAATTCTTTGTGAGTGACTTTTATGGCTTATCCTGTAAATGATCCATTTATAATATACTGCATAAGTAAATCCAAAAGTATTACTTAAATACAATAATAAGTTTATTTTAATCTGTATAGTTTCAAGAATTATCTTTAATATGTTTTTAGAAATTGAAAAGAATATTTTATTTGAGTTTGACCACATGACTATGAGAACTTTTTTTTAAATCACAAAATAACTCTTAGTGACAATTTGCCATACTCTTAATATGTTACCACTTAAGTTATAGATGATTTTAGAAATTTAAGAGTTAAGCATTTATGATACTTAATGTTGAGTAAGCCTGCCATTTAAATAGTTTTCATATTATTTTATCTTTATTTTTCAAATAAAAACTTCCATAATCAATAGAAATCACTTTATATAGCCATAAATATACTACTACTTCTGACATTTAATTGGTGAGTTATTACATATTGTTGTGGCATCTGTGAGCAAATAATAAATCAGTGTATTAAAATTATTTAAAATATCCACAATCCATTGAGATACTGCCTCGTAGGTAAAATTATTGTAATCTAAATATTGGTCTATAAATCACCTCAAATCCATATTCAAAACACCCTCCTTTTCCAGTAATACAAAATTAGGTTTGTTTTTAGGCCCTCCATGAAATTGCATCACTAAGTATAAAGTTTATAGGACCTATTTTAGCAGTGTTCATTTTAAAGTCAGCCACTTCAAACACACACACACACACACACACACACACACACACACACACACTCACAAAAAGAGAGACATAAGAAGGACAGGAGAGAGGGAGGCAGGAGAGAGAGATATACTTGAGCATGCACTGGAGCATATACATCTATTACAAAGCAAAATTCCTATTACGAAACCAGATCCCTTAAATAAAAATACATGAGCGCTGTCTTTCAAAGATTTCTTTTAAAGCATAAAATTGTTACATGGCACCCGAATTTATTTAGTTCACAAAGTTATCTGTGATGGCAGAAAAATGATCTTTCTTGAAATGAATACTTCATTCTGTTTTTCCCAGAAGCTAGTCAACGTCCTCTGTCTATGTGTGTTCATTATTGCCGCTGTAGGAACAGTGCAGGTTTTCAGTACTTCACTGGTGTGGGATGCACTGATTCCAAGTTGCTGTCCATTCTGACCCCTTTCCCTTCCCCACTTTGACTTACTGAAAACCCACAATTGGAGGAAACAGCATACACAGGGTAAGGCACGGCAAAATAAACCGCTCGTCACAAATTAAGTTGTCATGTTTAGCTTGAATTTGACAAAATTGCATATATTGATCGAAGAGCACAAGGAAGCTTATGAACAAACAGGCTATTTTGATGATTGTACTTATGTAATGATTTTTAAAGTGTGTTAAGTATTATTATCAGTCCTCTGAATTTTTACTCTGTTATTATGATGAATAAATTTTATTACTTTTAATATATTCAATTGAAAAAATGAAAAAGGAGTTTGGTAAGATGACTGACGTGATAAATTCACAGTTTTGTTGTGAAATATGTGCAGCTCTTCAGTATAAATTCTTTAATTTATTTTTAGTTTATTTCTTAATTTTCTGTAGCTAGCATGATCATCTAATGAATTTTCTTTTTAAATGTTTCTCATATGTATATTGTGTAAGCTATAGTCATTTACTGTATGAAAAACTGTAGGATTTTTAAAAATTTTACTGTAAGCAGTAATATCAATGCAAGTTAATGAATTTTTTATTATGGTATAACTAGGAAAATAATTCTTGAAAAATGCATAGTCTGTGTTTTCTTCCTTATGATAATCATGGATAGGTGAAAGTTATACTGAATTTTAAAGCTGTTAAACAGAAGTAATTGCATCTCAGACCACAAAAATTCACTTTAAAGTATATATTTTGCCAGCTCAGAGAATTCAGTCTGGTATCACTACTGAATTTACATTTATTCTTTTTCTTGCAAAATGGATCAGAAAAACTGCCATTGTATCCAGGTGCCTCAGGTGTGGTTTAATGCTTCTCTCTCTTTCTTGCCCACAAAATGATATTATTTACAAAGAACCCAGAAAAAATAATGATGTGAGAACTCTTTATTCTCTTAATCTGGGAGCTATGGAATTTATTGAAATCCCTCTGAGGTGCAATGTTAAAAGAATCTTACAAAACCAGCCCTGGTCAGTGGAGGAAAGAGAAATGATCTTGAGAGGTCTAAGCCCTCTTCATTCGTAAGTGCTCTGACACAAGAAACGTCTATCTCTGCTTAAAATACCTTGAAGCATCTTTCCATCTTTGTTGATCCCCGACAGGCATCATTGCATCTGACACCCTTAGAACAGCAATTCTCTGGAAAAGCATGAGACATCTTTGGTTTATAAAAAGTGGATTTGGTTATAAAAAGGTCCATAAATATTGTTTGCGAAATTTTCTGGCTGTTATAGGCAGTAAACAAAATGGTGTTTTTATGAGCGTTTTGTGTTTAATAGAAGCTTGTAGCATCATGAAAGCCCACCGACACAGGGACAGCTTTAACCAGGCTGTATTGCTGTCACCACTTCACATGTGTGGTGAGAGAGGCAGACAACGTTTATGCCTGGACCACTTAGAGGCACTTGACTGGTGTTGGCACCGTAGTTCGCACCAGTGGCTTATGGGGCTGCAGGAGAAACTATAACAGGTCATGACGACTTTGTCGTTCTGAAAAAATCTTGCTCCGCACTCTTTTCTCTCATATTTGTTTCAAATACAAGTTGAATAGAGGAGTCCAGATAGCATTTTTAAAAAGTGAACCTTAAAACTATTATGAACTATGTAAACCAAGATAAGTGTAAGAACTCCTGGTAACCATAAATTATATAGAATTCTTACAGAAATTCCGTGGATCTATATAATGTGTGTTGGGTTGTTTTAAAATTTCAAACAAGCTCCTACTTAGGTGTTAAAGTCACTTTGAAATCTCCATTGAGTAAAATGTCAGTAAACCAGCTCAACTGGGCTCATCTCTCATATGCTGTCTGTAGGTTCCAACTCACTTCAGTGATGGATGCTATGCATTAGATCTGTTTATGGCCTCTAGTCCTGAGCTGTACACTGAGTAACATTCAAGACTCCTGTATGTATCTGACGCATTTGACAGAACAGTAAGAAGTATTTTGATACCGAGATGTACTTAGTATTTTAGTATTTGTTAATTCATCTATTCCACAATTATTTATTATGTATCTAAAATGTGCCAAGCAATTTCTTAGGAAGGCTATTTATCAAGCCAATAGGTTGTGCTTTTTTTTTTCTTACTAATATATTAGCATCATTATGATATTGCTAAGAACATAAATTTTCCATTTAGGTTGACACTATAGCTGTTCCTCTATAGAATAGAATGACGGATGGAGATAATAGGATGGAATTTATAAGAAAAAACATTCATTTTCACCATAATCAGGGATGGAAAAATGGTTTCATCTTTCATCCAATGCTAAGTAATGATGTCTGGACCTGCAACCCTTCGGTGCATGAAATGATGCTCCAACCAATTGAGCAACCTGGCCAGGGCAAAGCTAAGTTTTATTTATTTATTTTTATTCTTCCTTGAACAGTTCACACCATTTTTGTACCTCCCTTATGAAAATCATCGCATTCTAAAAGGATTCAAGTTATTTATGTACTTGTCTTCCATTCCTAGATTCCCTGCATCCTGTAGACAGGATCTGCATTAAAATTAATCGTGTAATCCCCACACTCCCTATGTAGAAGATACCTAGGAGCTATATGTTAAATAAATCCCTGAGTGCAAGATTCCACATTTGAGCATGCTGACCCCTCAAAGACTAATAAAAACCCACCATTCTCTTTCACACTCATGCCCAGCATCACAAGAAAGTAGCAAAGCTCATGTAAATTGTGGTGGGAGCTCTGCCGTCATTATAGCGCTCAGATCTACTTGGAAAGGGAATTGAAATCAGCCACTGGGAACACTTTAAACACTCTACTAATTTTAGGTCATTAGCTGTTCTTCTTTTGGAGCAGTAAAGAATTCTCAAATAACATTATTTTAATGTTGTTCTAAATATATGCTTCTGCCTAGCCACATCGTTTGGAAGTCTTTTTTTTTTTTCTTCCTTGGAAGCTAGCTAATGCATCATAGTACCAGTTGAAAAGTATTTAGTTTTAAAAATGTTTAGTTTTCAGTAACCCCTAAAAAAAGACCAAACAAAGAAAGCAAACAGGAAACAAGATGCCAGCCTGAGTACTATCTAATTTAAAACCTGGTGTGGGGCATTTGGCCCTGCACTTAAAGCTCTAATTAGGGTACTGATGGTGCACATGAACAACAGTTAACGATAAAGAGGGGCCACGTGAGGACCTTCTGACCAATAGTGCTATTTATTTAAAATACCTAAAACTTAAATTTGAAAAAGCAAAACGTATGTTCCTGAACACAGTAAAAATAAAAAGACTAGTTAAATCATCCAGAAAACTCTTAATTTAATTGAATACTCAAGAATCAAACTAAAAGAAAGAGGAAAATTATAAATTTCCTTATGTCGTTAATAGACAGCTCTTTTTTTGACTTATTCTCCTTTTAAATTCACTAGAGTGCTCCCTTTAAAAAATATTAGACAGATAATAAAAAATGTTTGAGTATTCTGTATCATTGATGTACATTTTTTCCTTAATGTAATTTTTATTTCTGGCTGGGGTCCTCGTTTTTTCATTAACTTATCTATACTGTCCTAGTTTTAGATTCATTTTATATATTTTTCATAATGATAGGGATGAATTGATCAACTAACTCATTTGCTGTTATTGTTCATGCCTACGTGTTAATATCTTGTTTTAGTTTTAAGTTATAGCCTTCGTTTACATACATGTAAAAAGGAGAGAGCCAACTCTCACACAGCTTCTAAGAGCTGACTCTAACCTAAATTTATCTGTCATAAATCCATAAAAATTGGGAGTCAATGTTTATAATTAATCCACATCTTAATGAAGGTGGTGTGCTTAATATAATCAGCCCATGATCAGAATTCACAGGTCCATGTGATGATGAAGAGAAGTCTTGGGATATTATATCCTTCATGCATTTGTCCTCATTTTTACATCTGGATGCTGAAAGAGAAAAGTAGACATTTTCAACCAAACGCAGTTCAGGTTGAGTAAAATGTTTATTTAAGACAAATTTTGAGGGGAGCAAGCAATGTATGAAAATTAGAAGGCTATCTAATTTTTTTTTAATATAACAGAATAGCACTAGGAAAGATGAGTGGGAGGAAAATATCAGTGCCTATGATTTGCTTCCTCGACTGTAAAGGAACAAATTAAAAGGACTATCATCTGTAAATGATTGCTTAAAAATTCAAGAATAATTAATTTAAGAGTAATTTATGTATTTCATGCTCATATTGCTGGTTTATAGCAAGCAGCAGTATAATGTTCTGTGGATGCTTAGCCACTTGAGATATTTTATCTCTGTGAACTTTATATGTTACTGGATCTTTTGAAATATAGTCTGGAAAATAGGATTACTAGCTGAGAAATAGTAGTTGTTAATATTTCATATACATAGAAAAACACTCTGAAACTCCAAATAGGAACAACATAGAACATTTTACTTTAACAATGGTCAAGGGAAGACGTGTCTCACATAAAAAAATTGGTTATCATAAGTTACTCTAACTTAGTTTAAAATAGCCTCATCTAGAGTGATGATAGCGGCTTGGAGAATCATTTTAAATACTTCCATTTTGTGAGAAGAAGAAAATAATGTGGAGATCTTCATTTTCTACAAGATAGCAGCTTTAATTATACTTTTTCCCAGCAGGAAAAGGTTCGTAGTGCTTCTATTTCTAAGTTTGTAGTCCTGGGGTTAAATATTCAATATGACTATTTTAACACCTGAATCACTGTTTATCCAAATTTTTTTTTAACTCAAAGCCAGTGTGATACTGACTATTTCAGAATACTTAGCCGTAACTATCTGGACACACTGTAAGCAGCATCTTGGATTTGACTGGTTTCCTGTATTCATGAATAATGTATAACTAGTCATACTTTTCAGATCATCTTATTCCGAATCTTCAACCTGACTGCAATTCTAAACGCATTTAATCTTGCCAAATCCCCATGTGTTCTTTTGAAGCCACATAGGCATATCATGAGCAGATAATTAGTCCTTATTTTGACTGGACAACATTTTTTAATAGTTAAATGACACTTCTTAATACAGCCTAAAGAATAAATGAATCTCTTAAGTCATTGATAGCTTTTATTCAAATAGGCAAGTTCTTGACTGTTACTTTAAAAGACAAGTTTCCTCAAGATGCTTGTTTTCCCTTTTAAATTCTCTTGCTTTTGCACTTAAGCCCTGCATTATTTAGGCTAGTTAACATGCAGAGCAGGAAGCTGTTTCTTAACTTTTCCACCTCTTTCTGAAGATAATTTAATGCACATTAACTGGTATTCTGAACCTTTTGTACTTTCTGATCTGTTTAAAGATTCTTTAAATTATTTTATAAAATGTTGATCTACTTATAAAGTCCATCAAAGTAAAATAATAGAGATTATACTGTGTTGAAGGCACATATTTTATTTGAATTTCTCAATTTAAGCATCTTTTCATGTCCCCCTTGGCGGGGGGGGAGCGTATTAGTATTTAAAGTGGTAAGAAATTGAATTTAAAATGTACAAAATAGTGATTATGTAAAAATTATTTCTTTGGGGAAAATAAGAGATTATACCTGCTTAAATAGATGACAGAGTACTAATTATTATTTATAGCGTTTATTATTATATACCTGTAAGTCACAATAGATTAAGTTACAGTTAACTTTGAACAGCTAGTAATTATACAATACAATGTAGCGAGAAGAATCACTAACTTACGCTCACATAATTTTTGAAATTAAATATTTTTCATTTCTTCTAAGCTTATTGTAATATGCATTTTGATATTTATTAATTTAAAGAATTTAAAAATAAACAACATTAAAAGATGAATTTTTATCTAATATAGGGAATTATTTAAAAGATATGTATGTATTTGGCAATATAATTTGCAATAAAATACCTAAATCTATAATCTTTCATATGTGAAGACTATTGTTTTTCTGTAGTGAATTGGTAAATATTCTGAAATTTCATGGTTTTGACTCTTTATTCTAAGAAAATAAGACATTAAGTAAATATATATAATTTTCAGTACTTTAGAATCAATATTCTACCATTCAAATATGTATGGAAAAGTTACATAGAATAGTAGTTAGAATAACAGTGATAAGATGAGAACATCATATGTAGATCTATATATACATTCTCTCATTTAATCCTCAGAACTACCCAATAGGATAGTTCAGCAACTTGCTGAACGTCACATTTCTGGTAAAGATGGAATGTGGACTCAGATCAGACTTCTGCTCAGATCCCAGCATGTTAATGGTCACCCTGAGTCCTTGATTCTTTCCAATGAAGAGAAGTGCAAGTAAAGGTATTTACAAAGTTAAAGTAAGATTTACACAGCATGTGGTTCCTTGGCTTCTGTGCTCCAAGATGCATTTATGTAAAATACAGGTTAGATATATGTATGTACTTGAAGGCACCACACTTCTTCCTCATTTACATGTAATATAAATAGCTTTTCCCTATTCCAGCAAATTAAATTTCGGTTTCATAGATTGCCATTATAGATGCTCAAATAAACTTAAAAAAAAAGGATATTAATTAATTACCAGTTTAATACAAGGAATCAAGTTGGATAGTACTGCCCAGATATCGTTTTGTGTTCGTTTTCTCTTAAGAAATCTGTACAGACATTCATTCTTCTCCCAGTTTAACCAGCCCAGTTGTGATTAATATGTCCTCCATAAACCCTCTGATGCTTTGTTTACCAGAACCAGCTGCCTATGCTTCTTTTTTCTATTCTTAAAGCATTTATTTCCACTTCTCACATTCAGTTCACCAAGGAGTGGTTCGGCCCAGCACACTGTGGTTTCCAAACATGGCTTTGCTGTCTCTGGAATGAAAATGATCCAAAACCTCAAAAATGAGTTGTCTTTCTGCCATGTGGCATTAAAAATAAACCTATATGTGAAGATGAAACTTTTTTTCTTTGCTGAATATGGCTTTACTAATAGTAGAAGTTTGAGGCTTTTTACCAGCACAGCAATTTAGTCTCCTTATTTTGACTTGAATAAAAAATTCTTCATCCCTTTCAAGAAACAACTGAGGGACAGCTGTGAGAAAAACTGCCAAACGATTTGACTATCCCAATGTTATTCTGGACCTGGAACCTAAACACACACACGCACGCATGCACACACGCGTGCGCGCGCAAACACACACACACACACTTCTTGAGCTTTTGTCTGTTCAAGCTAAAAATGTTCCCCTTATTTCGAGCAGAAACTGTTGAATTCCTACTGTTTCTGACACGCAGGGTCACTGCTTTTGCCAGCTTTTTCTTCTATGAGTAGAGAAATGCTTTTCTGCTTTAACTCATCAGAAAGACAATTTATTTACACACTTATGAGTTCACAGTACACTGATGTGCAATTGATTGAGAGGTAATATGATAAAGTGGTTAAGAGCACAATTCTGAAGTCAGAGTCCTTGGGTTTTCAACTTCATTCTACCACTTACTAGGTGCACACACTTAGGTAACTCACTTAACTTGTTTGCCTTGGTTTTCTCTTCTATACAGTGGGGGTAATATACAGCCTGTCCCAGGAGTTGCTGTGAAAATTAAATGAGTTAATATATGTAAAGTTAGAATAGTGCCAGATGTATCGATGTTTCCTTCATGAATGAATGAATGAATGAATATACTCTTGCAGCTATGTTACCACAAAGTGAGACCTATCTCCCTAAACCTGGAAACTTCATGCCAGCTTTGGGCAGTCAAGTATATCTCTTTTATTTTCTCTCCATGGTGTCATTTCCACCAAGTTCCCATGTCCTGACATAAGTCCCAATTCCACTCGTCGTCGTCGGCAGCCGTCCGTCTCGAGAGACGATGGTGTAGTTTCTTAAGAGTCTATCTGCACCGCCGAGAATGGTTGTGCAGTCCGACTTGGGAATGACACGGTATCTGTCTCCTCTTGTGTTGAATCGACATCTTGCGATGACGCTGGAGTGTCCTCTCCAGTGAAGCTGAAGCTACAGAGCCTCGAGAGACGATGGTGTAGCTTCTAAAGAGTCTATCTGCACATGGCTGTGCAGTCCGACTCGGGAGTGACACGGTATCTGTCTCCTCCCGTGTTGAATCGACATCTTGC
Source organism: Furipterus horrens (assembly GCF_987537825.1). Taxonomy (NCBI): domain Eukaryota; kingdom Metazoa; phylum Chordata; class Mammalia; order Chiroptera; family Furipteridae; genus Furipterus; species Furipterus horrens. The sequence continues at coordinate 199,627,028 of NW_028327172.1, read as the reverse complement.
GATGACGCTGGAGTGTCCTCTCCAGTGGAGCTGAAGCTACAGAGCCTGGGCAGGGTGATATGGAGGGTCTGCTGTTGCCCATGCAGCAGACCCCCCCCCCCCTTCGCAGCTGAGGGATCCAAGGGAAGCACTTGAAGACGCCCAATTCCACTAGTCCTCGGCTTATTTGCAAACCAGAGGAGCCTGACAAATTAGCAAGGCTCCCATCAGGGGACTTACTTAGGCACTCACAGAGTACAATCCAATGGGTAATACAGCACACACAGATTTTAAGCATATCATTTAAAGGAAACTCCCCAAGTATATGCTTTAGTGATGATTTCTATTGTTCTATGACCTGTAGCTTCATCTTTCTTGTTTCTTATAAGGTTGATTCATTTGAATTGTACAAAACACTGGCCAGGACACAAAAGCTTGCTAAAATTAATTCCTTCCAGCTAGTCTTCTTTGCCTAAGAGCTGCAGGATAGCCAGCGAAGCTAATTCTTTGAACACATGGGAAAATCTGTTTACACCATGAAAGCTGTTTTCCTATGTGGTGCCCACTGCTGGCAAGATCAACACTGAAAACACTGGGGAAAAAAGACTTAAATAAAGAGCACACGTGGCAGATGGTGGAGAGAAATAGCTGATCGTCACTGTCTGCTAATCTCACTGTATTCCTTTTCTTTGAGTTGTTACAGTCTCATAATTTTGCCACAATTATCTATGAAATTATGCTGATTGTTGAGTTCTGATTCATGCTTTTCTTAAGTCATCTGCGCAAGACATGACATGCTAATTGTACTCCTGAATTTTTTTACACTAGGAGTTTATTAAGAGCAGACACATTTTACTAAAAAAAAAGCCCTAAATGTATGTAATTTGACATTGTGACAGATTAATACTTAGGCATTAGACCAGCAGCACAATTAGGCAGCTTAAATGTGACCTACATCTTAATGTCCATATGACTTTTAGAAGTCACATTAAGTCCTCTATCTTTTAAGGGCCGGTTGCCATTTCACTGATTGAAATAAATCAAAGTCTATCGGAGGATTTAAGTGGATTATGAGAAGGTTCGTCACAATTGCACATAATTCTAAGAAATTGGAATCTAGGGAATTAACTGCAAATTCAGAATGTCTCAAGGTAGGAAATTATATTTACAGTAGACTTCCTGAAGTGGTTATTGAAGATGTGACTAACTCTTATTCTTTGAGGTATCTAAATTCCTTTCTAATAAGGATAAAATTTAGTCTCTGAAATTCAATTTGAAATGACGCTAAAAGTACTAATTCAAATTTACATGACATTGTGCCTATATTATCATTATATGTTGTATTAAATATATTATATATAGCTTACTCAGAAACAGCCAAGAATACACAGATTTCCATGTGATATGTTTCAAATTATGAGCTTTTAATCTTTTTCACTGTAATCCAGAATTGAAAAATTCATTTTATATAGAAACCAAATGCACACATATAAATATATAGACATATTAAAAAACTCAACAAAATCTTTACAAATAACGTGAACATGGTGTGAAATGATTGATTCCCTAAATGGGTTCAACCACCAACTAGTGGGTCATGATACTTAGTTCAGAAATCACTGATCTAAAATGTCCATGATCCTACTCACTTAGCATGTATCCATCTGGCTGCTACCAAAAGGCAAAATAAACTTTGTTGAACTGAACTAGGTTGACATGTAGCCTGCAATAGTTTTGATTAATGACACACCCATATTAGGTACAAGAATGAGAGGAGACCCTTCTGCTTTTCATCTATTCTATCACATTTTGAAAATTTTCATCTATATATAAGTGTGTATAAGAAAAAAATAAATGTTATTCCTCAAGTTTAGTATTGAAAGTTTTGTATAAGTGGCAGCTGCAGTTCTGACAACACTAAAATTACTTTTAAAAATCTGCCATCTATAAGCAAAACAGCATAACAAGTTACATTATATTGTAGAATTGTGACTACTAAGTATTTTTCCATTTGACTCTTAGCATACAGCACACCTGCCACAGTCTGCATATGAGAAATGCCTTTTGTTTTATAAAATACATCTATGGGTCTCAATAAACTACATTGTTGTATTGGAAAGCAAACCTTAGCCAGGGAGATTATAGGACCAACTCTGAATGGTGGTAAGACAGTGCTTGGTGGAGAAGTTCATTTGGATCTGCATACACCCAACCACAACAATAACAAAACAAAAAACATAAACAAAAAACCCTTCACTGTCTCTGCTTGGTTACTTGCACTGCATTTACAATTAACAGATGTTATTATAATCTTCTACCTGCTGCCATCATGAAGTTATACATAATTCTCAGGGATGACATGAAATTTGTCTTCCTGACATGCTTTTCATTCATCTATTAAAAAGGTGCTTATTGATTACATGACTAGCTTGGTGCTAGGGTTCAGAATACACAGTTAAGTAATTTACAAATCCTGTCCATAGGGAGTTACCTTTTACAGAAAAGTCATGTGAATAGGTAGCAGGTTTTAGTGCAATATATTAAATGATATGACAGAGACAGAGGACAAAGACTAGAGACACAAAGACAGGTCAAAGTTAGGCAGCATGGATAGGCAAGATCTTAAATAAGACATCCTGCAACTCCGTTGTGAAGGAGTTGCGGGAGGTAGACAGATGATAAGGCAACGGATGGCAGAGGAAGCAACGTATCACTCTCATGAAGACCTGAAACAGCAAGCAACTTTCTAGAAATGACAACTACATTGGGTGTGTTGAAGTAGCCAATGGGAGCACGTATGAATGGAAAGAGATAATGACTAATAGGTAGGCAGGGCCCAGGTCCTGAAAGGTGTTCTGTGCAAAGATACAGAATTTGAAATTTTTGCTGAAATTTATAAAAGAAGGTTTTAAACTAGGGAGAGTTTTATTACTCTCCTTAGTGTTCTTAAAATAATCCTACAAGTGCTTTTTATTATTAGACAGTTTCCTGCTAACCACTTGGAGGAAAACAGTCTAAACTAACAAACGAAAGTGGCACTTAGCAAATCTAAGGAAGGCACAAAAGCACCATAAATCTGACAAAAAGCCTTCGTGAGGTTGTTCCCTGGTACCTTTCTCTACCTTTTAGATGTTATGCACTATTTTCTTTCTTTTCTTGAGAATCACACTACCCAGATTTAGAATGGCTTAAAATGGTTTCTTTGATAATAATCCCAGAGACAGCTATCACAGAGGGACCGAGGAGGAGCTTGTCGCTCAGAAATGTGAATTGTTAGTCCTTGGCTGGCCAAAAAATAAATTGAACTTTGTTTATTGGCCATCTACAAATAACTTGGACACTTACTTTACTAGGGTCTAGGGTCTAGTAAAATTTTCAATCGTGAAAATGAAAACTCTTGAGTGGATGCTCAAAACTTAGGTAAACATGATTCAATGGGAACTTTGAAACTCCCAAGTTTTTCCACTCCGTTTCCTTTAATGGATGAAATGGGGGTACGAAAGAACAATGCACCAAGTCTGTGCCGTCCCTCCTGTGGCAGGAAAATCGGTGGGAGTGTGTTGTAAGTTCCTGTTGCCACTATAACAAATTACCAGGAATTTCGTGCCTTCGTCGTCGGCAGCCGTCCGTCTCGAGAGACGATGGTGTAGCTTCTTAAGAGTCTATCTGCACCGCCGAGAATGGCTGTGCAGTCCGACTCGGGAGTGACACGGTATCTGTCTCCTCCCGTGTTGAATCGACATCTTGTGATGACGCTGAAGCTACAGAGCCTGGGCAGGGTAATATGGAGGGTCTGCTGTTGCCCATGCAGCAGACCCCCCCTCTCTTCGCAGCTGAAGGGTCCAAGGGAAAGACGGAGTCGATACAGCTTGGCTTCAGGTGCGCCGCAGGAGTTGCCGGTGTTGACTACAACGTCAAACCGCCTTAGGGACTCCGGCTCCGGATTTTCTGTCGGGGTTTACTCCCTTAGCCTTTCCCCTGAAGAGGTATGCCGCAAGGCAGCGGAGGTTTTTTGGAGTCAGAGTTTTCCTTCTCTGATGTACCCTGACTGGAAGATCGAACCAGCGACACTTAGCTCGCAGGCCGACGCTCAATCCACTGAGCTAAACCAGCCAGGGCTGGTTTCGTACCTTAAAACAACAAAAATGTATTCTCTTACAGTTATGTAGATCAGAAATTCTGCGCGGGTCTCCCCAGGCTAAAATCAGTCTCAGCAGGGTTGCATTTCCTCCCAGGGGCTTGAAGAGAAAATCTGTTTTCTGGCCTTTTCCAGTTTTGAGAGCCTGCCCACTTTCCCTGCTTTGGAACCTAAAAATCTATAATCTCCCTATTTTAAAATTCGTTCATTAACAACCTCAGTACCTTCTGAAAGCTTAATTTCCCTTTGCCATGTAACCTCACATGTTCACAGGTTCTGGGGACTAGGGGATAGACATCTTTGCAGGGGACCATTATTCTGCCCACCACAGAAAGGTGGTAGGAACAACCTAAGCGTCAGCGATGTGAGGACCGTTCCTGAGCGTCACCCATGTAGCATGACGAGGCATGAGAGGATCTCCAGAGCTTTCTTCCCCGGCCCATCACAGGCTCCATGGGAGGTTCAGCAGTGAGACTTTGCCACTTTCCAAGGAAATTGAAAGTAAATAAAGGAAAACAATTCAATGAGCAGCAAAAATCAATGGAGCACCTTGATCCAGCTGCTTGAATTTCCCCCGCGTTGCTCACTCATGGAGTTCTGTTTCCTAGTCATCAAACGTCATGTTCTTCCTTTTCCTTTTATTGTGTGTGTGTGTGTGTATGTGTGTGTGTTTATTTATTTATTTTTAACTGCTCAGCACTCCCAAGTTCTTTAACACTCCTTTGGTCCTATTTGTGATTGCCAATCTTAGTTTCACTGATCAATTTAGTGACCAGAGTAAGGGGCCAGCATTCCAACTGTTCTAAAACTCTCCCCAGAAATGGTTTTTTAGCTCGTACCAAAGGCTTTCAGAGCCTCCTCTCTCAATAAATGTCAAAACTCAGTGTTTTCATGAAATCTGCCTCAGTAAGGAACAAACGGGAAAACTCTTGTCTTTCTACTAAATCCCGGTTAACTCATGGACTTCTGTAACAACACAGCTTGTTATGATAGGAGTCTTTCCAACCAGGTAGACTTTTCTGTATGACTGTTAAAATATTTATGTAGGTAATCCCATGCAGACTGTTTGAGAAAGTGTTTTGAAAATGACCGTATCGTTAGAATAATTGTATAGTTTCTCAGGACCCCTACATTAGAGAAAATGAGTGGGTACTGTGATTCTTGCCACATGTAAAACATTAATATATTACTTCAGTACATTTTAATTGCAATGATTTTCTCCTTTACAGAAAGTAATTCCATTTCTACACCATGTGTGATTTGAGCTTTAACATACTTTATTTTAGACTGTCACATGAAATAATACATAGAAAAAATATCTAGAAAGACTTATATCACATTATGGCCTCTACAATATTGTTCTTTCTTAACACAACCCCAAATATGGAATTAATTTGTAGTACTATTTAGCATATTTACATTAAGTATTTAGATATATTACTGGCTACTTACTAGAGGAGTAAGTGTTTAATTTCTCACTTACTTAAAAATGTTTTGTCATTGTTTTACGGGAAGAAAGAAATTTTGAGAAAATCATATCTAGTCATTGATTTTTTTTCAGTTTTCTTTTTTCAGCCTCTTTATTTGTTTAAAATCATATGTTATGTGGGGAAGCAGAGATAAAATTGACACTGCCTTGAAGACTACAATCCAAAGATAATATTTTTGCAGTTAATAGAGCCTTTATATACTATCTTTAGAATAACCATCCATTTTTAAAGACAATATTAATAATTTTGCGGAATGTACATTCTACAACGTTATGGCCAATAACAAAAACTTTGAAGCTCTGAGACTATTGCTAGAAAGCAACTCTAAATCCATACTTGCAGCTAAAGTCGTACTCACACTACCCTTTACAGTAAAAGCAATAGTAAGTGCTAACATCATTTTATTAACTCAAAAAACCTCAAGTGGATCATTGTTACTTTTGCATAAACTTTCATAATAACAAGTAGTCATTAATTCATCTCTCTTCTTATGGTAAGTAAATTGCTAGCAATTCAAGACATTGGTTTGGAGAAATACTGGGTGTAATTTTCAGGGAAGAAAACATGTGTTTAAATTGGTCATCAGCAATGAGGTAAATCCATCTCTGAAAATAAATTTTCTATTGATACAACATCTTAAAAGTTGTTGCGGGTTTTAGATTTGGGCATTTAAATGTCCTACCGAGAATATTAGTTATTAAACCTAAATTATTTTCCTTCTAGATCTGTTTTAATGCTTTTAAAAATCTTTTTGTCGCTGTTTGAAGGGCACTTAGTTTACCACATATAATTTCTATTTTTCCAGGATAGATGTTGAGTTGTAAAATATTTATGATCCTTTGATTCTAACTGAAAGGGGAAGAAAGTCTAAAAACACACCCTTCCTTCTTTTATTCACCACGTGAATTAAAAGTAAATTTCATATTTAACTTGGATATCTTGAACTCCACTGAAATTTCATGTAAATTTTGGGTACTTATCTGCTTTTATGGGGAAAGGCAATACTGCTAGTTTTCATTGGGTTATTAAAGTTTGTGAAACTCAAAACAAATAATTTATGATATAAGAAAACCCAAGAAACTGGAAGGAAAATCATGAAAGCTATGATCACTACAGTGGAAAATAAATATGAATTGCACCCCAAACCCAGAAGCAGATCTACTTTCAGTGAAATAATCACTTGCTAACTTGTAAAATAAATGTCCCCGGTCTCTTTCTGGGTTTCATAATTTCTTTGATCAAGATTGGAGGGACTTCCTTCCTCTCCTTCCATTCTGTTCCCTTAACACTCCCTTAATCACTCCCTCTAATTTTGCATATGTGGAGAGAGAAATCAAAGTGAAGCCTCTCTCTGATGCACATAAATTGATTGCTCACAAGCAGTCCCCATCCGTTTTTCTGCTGAGTGCAGTTTTCGTTTGCCAACCAGCAGATTCATGTTTGAGTTGAATAAGCAAGACCGCCTGAGCCATGGAGTATGTATATATGATAATGCCACATTCAGAATGACAGTGGTCTAAGCCTGGAGCAATAAATGCTTCTTGAGATACCTTCAATTGCTACGAAACTGAGTTTCACCTAAGGAATGGGGAAGAGTTGCTGATGTTTTCAGACATGATTAAACATTATAATGTTGTCTTGGCATGTCAGCCTGGACTAGAGCACTCCTAGGTTTAACACAGTAAAATCCTGCTATTCAGGACCAGAATTTCTAGAGCTTTCTATGGTCATACTCTGCTTAAACTTCTTAATTGAATGTGCTTACTCTGAAAAAATATTATTTTGGAGAGTTATACTTTCAGAAATTTTGGTCAGTTTCTTACCCATGATAAGGAGCCATAAAAGCAGTAGAATACATTGTTTTCAGACCTTAGGCTGTTGTTTGGAGCAGTTTATCTATTGCAGATAATATAATTCATGATCATTAGGTCAGTGATATGTTGCTGCATCAATAAAGCCCCCCTTTAAAGTAAATACAAACAATCAAACATAACTTGGGGGCTTCACACAACAAAGATTTATTACTTCTTACATTTCTGTGAATTGCCTGCACAGTTCTTCAACTAGTTTTGCTTACTCATGTGGCTGTATTCACCTGGAGTGCTGGCAGTGTGGTAAGCTCTGCTGGGAGAGCTGAGTCTCCTCAAACAGCGTTTAAACTTCAAAGGAGCCAGATCATGCTATTTCTCAGGATGGAGGTCACGAGGTTCCAAGGGCAAAAGCAGGAGATGCTAAGCCTCTGGAGACCTAGTCTGGAAATAGCACAGTATTACTTGTGCTACATTGTAGTTGTCAAAGCTCAACTGTGAGGCACGCAGGAATAGAATCCACATCGTGATGGTGGGAAGAGTGGCCAAATTGCAAAGGGTTGTGTCCAGGAGATTAGAGGAGTGTCTGACCTTATATTTAAGGCAAGCACATACATATGAAATCTGCAGAGCTTCTGTGCTGAAGAGCTTTTTTTGTATCGTTACTTTTGATGTACGAGGGCTCATGGCATTTTAGTTATTTGTCTTTCTTCTTGTCTTTTTGGATTTCTAACCTCTTAGTCTTAGGTTAGTTTACTGCTAATTTTTGACATATTGCATATCATTAAAATGGAACTTCTTGTATCAAGCAAAGCAGGATAGCAAGCTGGCAAACCACTTTTTTTTTTTTTCAAGTGAAAATGATTAATTGTGAGGTTGATATGTTTCGGTTGTAAAGATAACTGCAAATAATAGGGCATTTGCCCTTTAGTTTTGAGCAACCATAATAACACACACCGAATCAATCTTCTTTGGCAAAGTCGTAATAAATGTTAAGTGTTTGGAGGTACCTGACATAGAGTAAGTAGGGATGGTAAGCAGTGTGTGTTCCTGAATGGATGGTAACTCTGGTAAAGTGCAGACTCTATCAGCAAAAACCCATTAGCACGAATGGAGAAGTTACTCAACATACATGTGTTTTAGATTGATGATTGGTATTAATTACAAAATAAGTTATTTGAAACCCTTGGGGCCAGATATATCTCAAAGTTCAGAACGTTTCATATTTTAGAAAAGGTTAATATCATGCATGTTTCATATATTATGTTTAAATATCTAGAAGAGTGCCCTTAGTTAAACATAATATCCCCAGACTAAAACATAAGAAGTCACAGTATGTAAGCTTAATACAGATGAAAAATAGCCTTGTATTGAGGTCAATTTCATTGTAAGTTTTTGTAAAAAAATAAGTTTTGGTAATCCAAGATTTTTTGGATTATTGATATATGGAAAAGGGGTTATACACCTGAACTAGCTGATATTTATTGAGGATTTATTGTGTCAAGAATTATTACAAACTTTTCCTGTATTAATCCTCATTTAATCCTCAAAATGAGCCTAAAATTAATTCATTTATATGCCCATTATACAGATAATGAAATTGGTGTAAATTAGGCAACTTATTTACAGTTATATACTTACTAGGTGACAAAGTTAGGATTTGAATCCAGGGATCCTGGGCCCCCTTACTAGTCCCTTAAACACTGCCCATTTCACCATGTAAGACTGCGGAGAAAGAAAAAAAATCTATCTCGTTAAATCTTTCCAGCATCTATGACCTACTATTTACTTAATGTCTATCTACACTACACTAGACAGACCCCATGCTATGGGAATTAAATACACTTTTCTTTTTTTGCTTCTATCCTTTTTATTTAATTTATTGGGGTGACACTAGTTAAAATTATACAAGTTTCAGGTGCACAATTCCACAACACATCACCTGTACACTGTATTGTATGTTCACTCCCCAAGTCAAGTCTTCATCCATCACTATGTCTCCCCATACCCTCTTCCACCTGCCCCCACTGCCCCTCCCCCCAGCAATCACCTCACTGTAGACCCTGCCCATGAGTTTTTCTCTTTTTTCACTTTTTTGTTCAATCCCTCGGCCACCCATCCCTCCCACCCACCTCCACGGACAGCTGTCATCCTGCTCTCTATGAGTCTGTCTCTACGTTGCTTGTTAGTTCATTTTGTTCATTAAGTTTCACATATGAGTGAAATTATATGGTATTTGTCTTTCTCTGCCTGGCTTATTTCACTTAGCATAATGTTCTTCAGGTCCATGCATGCTGTCTCAAAGGGTAAGATTTCCTTCTTTTTTATGGCTGAGTAATGTACATTTTTCATTTCTGTTATTTCCAGTGGTGGACACTTCCCTGCCTCCTTAACTCTCCTGACTTTTTAATCCCCACAGTAAGTGGAAGAGTAGGTATGAATATGAGGATCTTGAGATCAGAAAAACTATATCCAAAGTCACACAGCTTATACATCACTGGCCCAGATCTCTTGTTCTTTTTATGAGTTCCCTGTCCCCTGTGGGAAGTGCTCAGGGGAGATATAGGTGAGACTGAGTAAGGGTTGGGTGGCTAGGAAGTCCTTATATCTTCTTTTTATTTGGTTGGAACTAGTGATTTTATGATAAATCTTAATCCCCTTGTCTCCCTGAGCGACACTTACTTCCTCTTCCTCTGGAAAGTGTTCAGATACTTAGAGATTCACAAACTGTTTGTCTGAGTCAGTGATTCCTACCCCACTAGTAAGTGTTTGTCTTTCTAGTCTTTCCAAATTCCCTAAACAGGCAAAAGGCAGGATCTTTAAGTTATTTATATGAAAGAACCAAGTCCAAATTGGTGTACACCTTTTGGACCTTATCCCCTTGCACCTAAATTTTACTGGCCACAATAATAGTTTTCCAAATACAAAGTTTTGGCTAACTAATGTTTATTTCTTCTCAGTTATATTATTTAAGAAAAAAAATCATTTTCTGACAGCTATTTTAAAGTAAAGCATTTCATTTAGTCATTTGAATGAAAAAGATATTTTCATTTGAACTAAAGAAAGTTAAGATAATGTTTAAATAGCTGTTGGAAATCATTGTCAATTATTTTCTTTCATCCTTTTATAAAATTTTTTAATAGTCCACAAAATTTCACCAGAACTTAGGGATGCCTCTAGAAAAAGAAGTCATCTAATAAGAAGGTGGGAAGTCTAAAAAGAAAAGGAAATAATTTAAAAAGAAAAAAAGGGTGACTGTTTGTGTTTTCTTTATCCTCCTTCAAAGAAGAAAATATCGCAGGATTTTTCCCCTGAATTCCGTCACGTAATGTGGAACAGTTTGTAAGGGTGGTGTGAATACCTGGGATGTCTACACATTAACTAACAACCCATTTATTTCATATGGTCAGGGAATTAAGTAATTTACATGTTAAACAAGTAAGCAGAAGATGCATATAGCTTTAAGTGTCTGAGCTTAAAAAAAAATTCAACAGAAATATTTTAAAACCTAAGGCTACATTTTCATGCCTTCTCTTAAGAAGCAGAAATATCCTTGCGTCTTCAGCCCCAAACTCAGGACCTGAAGTGGAGTGTGTGTGCAGAATTCTAGCAGACTGTGTAACTCAGTGTAAGAAAATCCTAAATGGTGCAGAGCTGGCTTCAAGCGTCTTTTAACTATTCTAGTACTTCCTATAATAATGATGCCTCTCATGGTTTCTGAATTGTGTAGGACAGCTTCTGCAAACATTAAATGCCTGTACGAATCTGGGCTGTTCTTGTTATTTCTAATGATTCTACAACATTTTGTCTGTCTCTCGCTTCTTGTTGAGGTCATTATAGCTGCATCTTCCTCTTAGCCACTCACCCAACCTGCTGTTTAAAAACAAATATACATCATTTTAGAGAAAGATCCCAATGCTTACATTAGTTATAATTTCCTTTACCTTAGGAAATGATAGTTTTAAGGAGGTTGTGCCATAATTTTTTTTATTCATTAATTAGTAAAAGTTGTGACTTTGTGGCATCTGTTTCCTGTGTTGTTTAGATATGTTTTTCTCCTTCTTTGTATCCTATAGCCTTCTCACATGGTCGTGGGTAGCAACAATTGACCTCTAAATAATTTAGATGTTATATTTTAAGAAGGGACAGGATGGTATAATGGGACACACTAAAGCAAAAGTCAAAACACTTACTCTTTGTTCTTAGCTTTCCCGTAGACTGGACCCTTCCCTGCTTTGATCCCCTTGCCTTTTGGTTGTGATGATAAATAGAAGGGATGAAGTGTGGGAAAGTGCTTTATATAAGTTGTTCTAAAAGTGCTTACTATTATGATGCCTTAAAACTGCTTACTTTTGAGAAGAAGTTAACTATGTGTCTAAGAGAGGACTTTAACTCTCCAAAATGATGTAATGATTGTAGTAAATAGCATAACTAGGTAAACTTGGAGAACTCTACAAATACTGCTAAGAGCAACTACAGGGTCTACTGAATGCCATTTCTACTTCCAATCTTCTTGAGGATACGATTGAATGGGGTGGGCTCTAAGGAAGTGACTTTATTGTGAAATATACTAATAGAGAATACCATTATATTTCAATATAGAACATCTTTTTAAATTTATTTACTCCATATCAGTTAACCAGAATTGTAATTATCTGTTTTCTATATTTAGTCTTGTAAAAATTAAAGGGAATAATAAACAAAAGCATGAAATAATGTTCTCAGATATGAAAAGCATATCCTTCAGTGAAAAACTAGAAGACTAAGAAGTATTACTAGTTGTGGAAGGTTTGCCTCTATAATCCCACCAAAGATAAATCATTTTTTGAGTATATCTTTTATGAAAGTGAAACCAGAAGAACCAGCGTTCATGCTGTCTGTCACTACCAGAACCAATAAGCAGAGACAGGGATTGAATCTTTATGGGTGCTTTATTCAGATGACTACATGATCTGAGAAGACAGAGGGATATGTACCCTAACAGACTGACTTGCATTTCCTTTCAATCCAGCCTTTTTTATAAGGAGAAAACAGTGTAGGTAAAGGACTTGGAATTCAAGGGGGGAAAAGTGTAGATAAGGGATTTGGAATTCAGGAAAGAAATTAATCAGATAAAAGATACAGACTAGCAACTTCCCTAACATCTCTTCATCCACTGACAGATGATTTTCTATCTGTGTCTTGTGTCCTGTATCCTGGGTGATTTTTTTTTTCTGTGTCGTGGGCTGCAGGATGTCTCTTCCTGGAACATAAGGACTGAGAAACCATCTTGATTGCTTATGGACTCTCCTGGAGCACAAAGGTTGACCTGCTTGTGTTCTCCTGGGGTCACTGTGGGCTGTACCTTCAGCTCTGAAACAGCAGCTTTTTATGTGTGTTAACTACTAGGTTTATTACCTATTACCTAAAACTAAAGGTTTCCAGCTCTTGAGTCCCCCCATCATTCCCCAACTGTTCGTCTAAACCATCTCATTTCTATGAGATCAGTTTCATATGGAAGAACTCATTTTGATGGTGAGCACACATCGGAGCATTAAGTCATCCAGCAGGGCGCTTAGGAATACAGTTAACTGCAGATCCACGTAGGGGAGCACATTGTATGTGACATGCTGTGATAAAGCACAAAACAGGTCTGAGCACAGTTGACAAAAGCTGCACCCTTTCCAGCTGGGGCCCATTAATGACTTTTAAGGAAAACATTTCCCTATCCTTTAGAGTTGCCACAAGTTCCCAATTAGAAATATCAGAGTAAGTTATTTTCTTACTGATATGCTTAAACAAAGTATAATTTCAAAGGCTTGCCAGGGAAGTACAAATACGTGTAAGACATGATGTGAAAGTTTGTTCAATCTAAGTTCCTCCTTCGAGACAAAATCCAGAGATGTTTAGAATATTTTTTCTAAAAATACACACGTATTTTCACCCCCTTTGAAAGGAACAAGTTCTGCATAACATGGTGTTAAACAAAAAATAAGGAAAAGAATATGTCATTGTTTTGGAAGGATGACTTTCTGTCTTCTTAAGGCTTGGTGGATCATTGTTCCTCTGGTGCTTTCTTTATTCTGGTGTGAATAATCCAGGATTTTATTTCTGCCAACTTCCCCACGGTGGGGTTGGTGAGGAGTTTGTCCTAAGGTCCAGTCTGCTTTCCTTCTAGTTGACTTTCTGGAAATCCTGTCTTCCAGGTCTCGAGTAGCACCTCATCTCCAGACTCAAAGAAATGTAGCACACCTGTAAGGGAGCAAGCTAAGGTCTGACTTACATGTTGTACAGATTTCTCTACCTTCGCTTCTTGATCTATATACGTACATCCCAACCTAATCACAGCCTGAAATGGTCACCCGCACACAATTTCGTAACGATTCAATTGAGTCCCCCATCGAGGAACCACCCTTATCCTAAGCAGGGCAATCGAGACAGCTCCGTCCCAATGGAGATGAGCTTCTTGACACAGCCTGGCTATATATTTTTTTCAAGGTGTGATTCATCCTCTCTTCCTTCCGAGAAGCCTGAGGTCTCCATGCCATGTGGAATCTCCACTTGATTCCTAAAAATTTACTAACAGTCTGTGTAATTTCGGAAAGAAAAGCAGGTCTTTTATTGCTCTGTATGCTGCCGGGGAGACAAAAGCGAGAATTTTTTTTCCTTCAGCAAGGCTTTCACTACCTCTGGGCATTTCTCAGTTCTAGTAGGGTAGGCACCTACCCATCCTGAAAAAGTGTCAATGAAGACTAACAAATATGTGTGCTCTTGAACCCTTGGCCTCTGGATAAAGTCTGTTTGTCTTCAAATATTCCCCGCCCTACGAATTGTTCCCCTTTCTTTGGAAGGGGATCTACCTTGGGGTTGTTCTCCTGACACACAACACAACTAGCAATTACTTCTCACATAACTTTAGGAATTCCGGGACCTGTGAGCCACGGTGTAACATACTCGGTTAATTCGTCTCTTCCATACTGAGTGGCTTCACGCAAATGCTTCACCACTGGCTCTACTCAATGTTCAGGAAGCAGTGTAACTCTTTTCTTAGTCTTTCTCCATCCACTCTCAGAACCTTCTTCATCAAAACTCCAACTCTTAGTTTTCTCTAAGTCTGCGGTCAAATATTCAGGGTCAAATTCTGACAATTCTAGAACAGGTACCAAAGGACATCATAAACATCCCTTTAGCAGCCTCCTTTGCTGCTTGATCAGCCAGATCGTTTCCCCTCGCCACTTCCTGTCCTCTTTCTGAAGCGCTGGGCAGTCCATACCTGCCACTTGTAAAGGTACCCGGACAGCTTCTGATAATTAAAAAATTCTGCTGCATGCTTGATCTTCTTTTTACTGGAAGCTAATAGCCCTCTCTCCTTCCAGATGGAACCACGTGCATGCAAAATTAGGAAAGCTTACCTTGAGTCGGGATACACATTCACTCTCTTTTTGTGCCACAATTCCTGTGCCCTTGTCAGTGCAGTGCAGTCAGTTCAGCTTGCTGAGCAGAGGTGCCTGGTGACAAGGCCTTGGCCTCCGCTACTTTTTCAATAGTCGCAACTGCATAGCCAATCTTTCTGTTTCCTTTGTCAATCTAACTGCTTTCATTTGCATACAGAGTCCAGTCTGCTTTTTTTGGAGGATGATCCTGTAAATTAATTCTGCTACAATAAACTTTATTAATTATCTCAACACCGTCATGTATTAGTGCAGCTGAGTCAGGATCTGGAAGAAGAGAGGCAGGGTTTAACTTACGGTTTTGAGGGAGACATTGGGATTGTTGAGAAGAGCTGCTTGGTACCTGCCCACTCTTCCAGCAGTGAGTCACGAATTTCCCTTCTGCTCCAGCTCAACGTTGGTGGTGGGGTGCATAAATGGTGATAGGCTGTCCCAAGGAAAACTCGTCAGCTTCTTATGAAAGTTCATAGGTGGCTGCCACAGCTTTCAAGCAGGCTGGCTGCCCCTGGCCAGTGTGATCTAATTTATTTGACAAATATGCAGTGGGTTGTGGAATGTCAGTAAGCATTTGCGTGAGGACTCCTAGGGCAATGCCCTGCCTTTCATGAAGGTGTAACAGAGGGCTTTAGTAGGTTTGGGACTTCCTACTAAAGGTTCACCTTCAGGGACTCAAAACCCTGGGAGCTCCTTCGTCCACTCTAAAGAGCTATATTCTGGTCTTTTCAGAGTTTTTCCAGTTTGACTGATCTGATGTAGAAAACAAAGTATGTGCCCAATAACGTTCAGTGGGCTGACCCTCTGGCCTTATTCCCACTGGAAGCCTTCACAAAGGATAAAGCCCTGCCTTGGTAGGGGCTTGTCCTCCTACCGAATTTGGTTCCCTGATGGGTTCGAGATGGTGAGACCAATGCAGGCTCACTTTCCGCAGTTCCTTCAGCCAAGTGAGGAAGATCCCACTGGGCTGGAGGGACTGTGGGAACCCTGACCATGCTTGCAGCTGTGATATCTAGATCATCCTGGTCTCTCTCCCCTGAGCTTCTGCTATCTTCACAGGCAAATTCCCTTTTCTCTGCATCATTAATTTATTTCCTTTTAATCTTGCATCCTTATTATGTAAACTCATGAAAGTTTCTAAGTAAGGCATTTTGTCCCACTTCCCTGATCTTTGACAAAACAACTCTAATTGCAGTATAATGCAGTAATTTAAAGAGCTGTCCAGTGGCCAGCGCTCTCCTGAATCTAGATTATACAGTACATAAGCCAAACTGTATTGCAATAAAAACCGCTTTGTTTTTAGTCATAGGTTTATAAGCATAGGTCGAACAGTCAGCCAAAACTCACCCCATGGGGCTGTTTCCCCCACCACTCTACCAGACAGAGCTCTATAATACCACACAAACCAAACCAGAAGGCACCTTAATTCCTGATGATCTAGGTCGTGACCGGGATTGTAACCTGAACTAGAATGCACAGTGATTCAGTCAAAAGTAGAGGCAATCAGAGCTGCTAAGAGTCTGAGGAGGAGAGTCCCCAAGTGAAATGACTTGGCAGCTGCGAGGGAGTCTTCAAATCTGCCGCCTGGGGCCCCCCAGTCCAGGCAGCCAGTGGGACTCCCCGCCAAATACCCAGACTTACCAGAGAGTCCCAAAGTCTGTCCCGGAAAGAAGTCACCAGGTTATTAAACCAGAACAGCCAGTGTTTGTGCTGCCTGTCACTATCAGAACTGATAAGCAGAGACAGTGATTGAATGTTTATGGATAGTTTATTCAGATGGGCGTTGATCTGAGAAAACAGTGGATTTGTAGCCTCCCAGACTGTCTTACGTTTCCTTTCGAAAGGAATAAAGAATGTATTTGATGATTCTCTAAGATCCTATATAATTTTTTGTTTTTAGAGATTTGTTGTATATACTTACACAATTAAAATAATAAAATAATAGAAACACAAAAAGATACTATTCCACTCAGGCCCTCCCTTTAATAAATTGCATAATAACACAAATTGCATTTGTTAATCATTGGCATTTCTTTTGAGGATTCTTTTGAGTCATCAAGATTGGAGGATTTGATTGCTCGTGATGAATCTCTTATAGCCTTTCTTGATTATTTTCTAAATTTGATGACAAACACTGCAACTTGTCTCAGCCAATTAGGCTTGTCAACTTCCAGTGTGGTCCCCAATCAAGTGTTTGACTTTGGAAATGACAGGAGATCCTTATTAAAAGTCATGCTTGTTGGATAGAGATGTGACAGCCCACACACAGGGCTGATGGCCGAGAAGACAGGCTGCCTCTCATTAAAAGCAGTAAGAGGAAATCAATGTTAGCAGGAAGTCACCCGGACTATGAAGTAAATGCTGAGGGAAGGAGCTGAAGAGTTTCTCACTTCTAGTTGATTGGGAGTTGAATCAACCTAAATGAATATACTTTCTTATGAGCTATGGGGAGTTCAGGTACACAAGTTAAACAATAGGTAGGAAGAGTTGTGAGCTATTAACAATAACTGGATGAGCTGTCTCTAAACGCATCTCAAAGAAAAACAAAGTGCTGTGAATTTCAGACTGTAACACAAATCAATCCCCTCAAAACAGCAACCTTTGTAAGTCACTGTGTAAGTAAAGTGCCACATTGTGTGAGGCTTAAGTAAACCCAGAGACATGGTTGGAGACCATTCTGGGTCGTTTCTGCAGGCGATGAGAACCACATTCATGGAAATCTTGTTTTCCTATTTCGATAAGTAAATTCCTTGCTAGGCACTATCAGAAGAGAAAAAGAAAAGGTTTAATTTTTTTAAAGCAATGAATAAAAAGGAATGTTAGGAGTAAAAAATAGATCTGATCTTATACTCTACAATTTTATAAGATTTTTTTCCCCCTGTTCAAAGCATTTAGATTAGCTTCAGATAAGTAACCCAAGATGGGAAATATTCCCAAAGGATTCATAGTTTTCTCATTTAAACTAACTAGAGTACAAGAATCATTCATACAATTTGTCAATAGCTTGAATTTTTAAATGCATATAAAATATGTGTTTCAGAGACAGAGGGAATGTAGCATAAATAAATGAATAGAAAAGTGTTCTTTCTTTTGATGATAAAATTAATAGGATCTGCCCATTTAAAAATCAAATAGCAGCATGTGCAACTATAATAAATAATTATCTTTGCATTTTACCTTTGAGAGACAGAAAAGTAATTCTAGATCTCTTTCGAAGAACACCAGCATTTTCCCGTTGGACTCTCAGCCTACAATATAAAAATCTCAGTCCACAAGGGTTCAAAAATCAATGGGTTAACTAATGTCAATATTTCAGAAGGAAAAAAAATGGCATGCAACATTGGACTGCTTTATATAGATTTGGCTGAGTAAAACATGTAAAAATCTTATACAAATTATTGCCAAAGTAAGAGTATAACGTTAAATTACAGGAATGGTATGTGAAGACAAAACTAGAGTATACAAATACATTTGAAATAATTTGCGCAACCCCCACTTCTATATTGAACTGAAGCTACCAGGATTATGCATATGTTAATCGTACTGATTCCATTTGTTGTGAATATATTTACAGAAGTCAGAAACTGTCAATCTCTTCAGTCCCAAGCTTAGAAATAAAATGACACCATATGATATAAATTGAAGCAGAGTCAGTCATATTATGTTATTCTGTTTGACAATGAAATAAACTATAAAATATATTAAATAAAACCTCAGAGGTTATTTCCTTAGAATCTGTTCAGGTAGAACAAGTTTCTCTCTGTCTCACTCTCTCTTTTTCAGACAAAAAACAAAGTCTGTTAAAAAATAGTTGTAATAACAAGAAAATTCATAACTATTCTCCCAAGACAGGCACACATAATGATTTTAATTACACATACAGGAAATTCTTACCTGCCATCTTAAATCCTAATCCTAATTCCTAAAAACTATCTAGATATGACTTAGCTTTATAGAAATAAAAGATATTTTCCATTCCACCAAGCAACACCATTAATTAGGGGTACATGCTATCTCATCAAAACTCTTAAGAGCTTAACTGTATGTACCCAGGACACTGCATTTTACATAGTATTTCATTCAGCAAACACCTTCACAAATGTATTTCTATGTGAACATTTGGGATTTTCCTACAGCACATATATATTAGGTCATTTGACATGGTGGGAGGTGGGGGCTGTGGGCTGGGGTGGGATAAGAGGTGATATTCTGGTATGCTTACACCCATAATCATAATCTACTTGGACTTGCCTTTTTTACTTCTTACCACATAATGTGCTGTCAATTTAGGTTCTACTTCTGAGTCACCCTGATGTTTTAGAATGTATTTTAAATATAAGGTTTTGCATATTTGCATTCTATGAATAATGTATAAGCAGGAAGGAAACCAATTGGCAAAACTACATGATTTCTGGGATAATTTATAATGCAGAATATTATATATTTGGATTTAATAACTTTTCTTAGGCATGTGGAAAAATTTATACTTATACAAATATCTGGATGTACTTTATTTGTACTTGAGAAAATATGCACATCCTTGTCCTGTAACAGACACATATTTACCTCTCTTCTACACACTTAAATTCATTAGTGTGTTCATTCTTCACTTTCTCTAATATCTGATGTTTTTGCAAAACCTTATCTTTAATGGACATGATATAAAAACTGTTCTATGGGATGATGAACTGCAGGGTGTTTAAAAAAGGGAACTAGTATGGTAAAAAAATATATATGTGTATATATATATACACACATGTATATGTGTGTGTGTATATGTATGTGTATATATATATTTCCCCCTCCGATTTCATACAGATCAGGAAAACCTGTTGAGAAACGTTCAACTTTAATGGCTCCTTGTCCTTGAATTTCAGATTCAAGACCTCTTCCAGATGTAGCCCTGACCGGGAAGTGCACCCGTGAGTGTGATGAGTATGGCCACTCAGACTCCTGCTGGATGCCAGTCCGCACTTCCCCAGAGAAGAAGAAGAGCCAGCCCAAACTCTCCACTTTCATGCCTGTTGACGAACGAGGAAGCCAGGAAAAGCTGGCCAACGGCGAAGCCGCCGTCATGGGTGACCGCAACAGAAACCTCCTGAACAAAAAGTTGACCTCGTCCTATGAGACCTTCAGTGCAGCTAGTTTCAGCAAAAATGAGGAAGCCAACCCTGAGGATATTCCCCTTACAAAAACAGGGGAGTACAAGCCATCTCCTGTCAACACTCTCACTAGAAGAGAAGTTTACCTGTAGGCTGTCAAGAAGCAACAGCAGAGTTCTTTTCATGTATGAGAAGGAGAATAAGGGGCGAAAACCCTTACCAAGCAAAATTGTTTAATCAGAAAGAGGGGGCTACCAAAGAGACAAAGCTTTGCCTGCCACTTCTGCCTCCAGATCAGGCCTTTAGTGATACTGTTAGCTTGATTGTAATGTACAATGTAGAAACCATCCTTGGTACTTGCATGTCTGACCCCCTCACCCATTCCCAACACCCGCTCTCCCTCTCCCCCACCACCCTCCAAAAAAAAAAGAAAAGAAAAGAAAAAAGATGGTTGCAAGTTTCTTTCATGGCAGTAAGCCAGATTAGCAGAACATGACACACTCTCATTATCCCTAAGCAGAAGCATGATTTTAGTCACTTTGATTTAGTTCGAATGTCATTTGAGTATTCAAAAGAGGTAGATCAAGTAAATATATATTTCAAGCATATTATTAGAATCTGATTAATCACTGAGTAAAGCAATCCCTGAAAAAGAATACACTCCCTCTAAAGATACATAGTTTTATGAACGGGGATGCTATAAGAAACATTCTGGGGAAGATTGCAGCTTTTATAGCCTATCAAAGACTGAGAGTTAAACAATAATACTCAGATGAAGACCGCAGTCCCAAAATTATCTAGATTGATTGTTTCAAGTCAGAAACATCAACTTCAATTCCATATACTCATTGAATAGTATTATACACACAATTTTGACCACATGTATCAATTAAACGGATCATAATTTGTAAACTTTTTTTTTTTCAAAAAGGCATCACTATTATCAACTAACTAGAACAATTTTGTCATTAAAAGGCCAAAGATCATAAAAGGCAGATCAGGGAAATCATGAAGTAGGTTTGGTCTTGACTTGGAAATCCATTAAGCAACAAAAACAATTGAATCCATTCACACACAGAAATACTCAAACACTCATTTATTTTGCATTTTCTTTATCCCCAGAAAACATGGATTTTCTTTAAAATGGATTTTCTTTGAAAGTTCAGAAAATGAAAAATTAAGAGATATTTTTGGTATTATAATAGGCAATTAGTTAAGGTTCAGGTTCTGTTTCAAACAATATTATCAGGGAAGATTCCACTTCTTAAAAATCATATTTGTGAGTAGGTAGTGAAAGAAAGATACACTGGCATGTAACCTGACAGATTAAGTTCATTATTATCATTTCAGAATCTGGGTAATGCTTGCTGATCTTGATTATCCGCATTTCAAATTACCAATTGCATTTTTCTGTGTTCAATGCTCACTTCCATATAACAAAACTGCATTAATTTTGAACCTTCTTCAATATCACACTACTTTGATACTGACATCACTGAAACAAGGCGACTCCCTAATTGACTTTGTCACTCGTTCAATTTGAACATTATTTAATATGTGTCTTAAATCTATATTGCACATGAAATAAAGGAGTTCTGGGCAGTAACATGTCTCATGTGCATTTTGAAGTTGAAAAATATGCAGTTTTCTCAATGTCATAAAAAGAAACAGAACGTGCAGATTTTGAGCCACTTGCTCTATAGAGGATGGTTTAATGCAATTGGAAATTGAGTTGGGATATTTAGACAAAAGTGACAATCCAGTGACTGATATAGGGGACTGGGGGAAAAGAGACCAAGAGTTCCCATCACTGAGTGTTTGTAACCTGGTTAAGGCACAGCTTCGATGGCAAACTGTAGAAACAATGTAGCTTTGCTGAATTTCTATGAAGTGAAGCAGCCTGGAATGTAGGTTGTTAATTCACTATAGGTCATCAAAATGCTTATCTTTGAAAACCACTTCTCTGTTTGGTGGGTTACTCTTTTGGGGTCATTCCCTTATGATCTTTCTTAAACAGAATTTTCATTTTGATGTTAGTTTATGTATAATAGGATGAAAGAAGATATGTAACTGAAACAAAAAACATTGGACTAAAATACCAGTAATTGAATACCTTTATGTTTGATTATTATTTACATTATGGAAAGATGCAATTTTAGTACTTTGTTAGGAAACTGCATTAAAGCAGTTCTGCCTTGTATAATGTGTAAGTACCTATAAGACAAAATACTTCTAAAGATACTTATGAAATGTATACATATTTTTTCTTGCACGTTACAAAGGAAATAATTGCATAACACAAGTGTTCAATGAACTTTTTTAATGCATTTTTTTCTTTCTATCACGAGACACTTGAAACCATTAGAAATAGCTCCTTTCACTCTATCTTAAAACCCTTCTGTTGTCTATAAAGCTAATACGGGTCACACTGGACCTTCAGATTAATTGGATCCACAGTCCCCAATGATGTTTGCACCACATTCGAGATAGCCATGTCATTGTCATTTAACATGTGAGCCTCTTTTTAAAACTAAAATGAGTGTGAAAGAATAAGACTCAGTGTACTGTAAGTATTCGCAGTAATTCTAGTAGAACTAGCTATCATAACATGTTTATTATATAATGAGCTGGCATGACACAGAAATATATTTTGTGTTTGTATGACTTTTATTTTGAATAGGTTAAATATGGTGCCACTCCATATATAGAGTGCTTTTGAAAAAAATTTAAAAAGAAACAAAAAAATAAATGAGTGAATGCAAAATAAGCAACTGTGCCTTTTATACCTGATGTTATGGTAAAAAAAAACAAAAACAAAAAACGGTTGTTGGGTTTGGACAATGAGGGGAAATGGGCTATTCCCAACGTTTTTGATCCTGTATATTTATCCCTGTTTATTTTCTGAAAATAATAAATAATATATTAAAAATTTGCCTTCTGACAAACTCAGATAATGGACCAGTCTTAAATATTGCTCATTCATACAACAAAATTAAGGCGTTAATACGGACTGCTTAATTCTGACTAGAAAGCTACAAAGCATTTATTGTAATAGTAAGGGAGATATTTTCAGGGGTGAAATCAGTCCATCCTGCAAGGTAAAATATTGATTTAGAATTTCTATTCTTTATGCTTTCTTTTTGTTAATTTCCTTTTAGCTGCTGTTTGGTTTTGGTTGTACAGTATATAAAGCATACTTGTTTACTGTACACAAGAATCTTAAGTGGACTTTGCATGCACTATACATTAGGACACATTTATAAATTAATGAGTAACTATATAAATTTATGTGTTTTAAAACACCTGTAGCTTCAGTCTAAAATCATTCTGAAACTCAAGATACCATTTCCGTATGGTCTGTGACTGGCCTGTTGCCTGAGTTTCAGAAAAAAAGGGAGGCATTATTTTTATGGAAAGAGGAACTAAGACGGTACTGAAGATTGTCTGGCTGAGAGGCGCCCTAGGGAGCTGTTTTGTAAGAGAGTCGAGTAAAACACACAGACCAAAAGAAACTGCCAAGAATCGAACAGCCATTCTAAAACAGTCATGAGAAACCTAAAGACTTAAGTAGTTTTAAGAACATATCTTGTTATCAGTGATAAATATACAATGTGTCCTTAAAAGAAAAAATAAAGAGTGAGGATGATCATTTGATCACAAATATCATAAAGCTTGTCACTTGTGACCCAGGCAGAGCTATTTGTAACATCTGGAGGAAGGCATCATTTTCCCAGCTACCTAGGGTTTCCTTTCAGCGGACTTTTCCTACATTTTCAAGCACTTGCATTCAGTGTGGTACGATCTGTTTGTAATGTTAATCATTGACTATTGTTCTGCTACTTGGATGTTGATAGTGAAGCAGAGAACAATTTATCATCGTTTATTATGAGTCACTATGCACGCAACTATGCTAAACACGGCAAAATGTATTAAACACTCGTCCGACTATTTATGAAATACTTTACATAATTTAATTTGCTTTTGTACAGTTTTCTGTAAATAAATTGCTTGTCATTTTTGTCTCTGCAAATTAAAATATAACATGGTCAAATGGTTTCACACTTGTAAGTGTACTTCTCTGTTGACAGGTAATTCAGTTTTGATTGGACAGGCAGTGAATGGATGCATGTACCGGTTTGATTTAAAATGGCTTGATTTCTGCTAAATGAAGATACAGTAAGGAAAATAACGCTGCAGGAATTGTTGGATTGGGGGCAAGTGGGTGACTGCCGTAATACTTTGCCTTATAATGGATGGAACTTGAATTCTTTAGTTTCATCAGAATAATTCCTGAGACAGTTACCTGCCTGGCTTTTAAATCTTAAACATAGAAGAAATTATTACCGTTAATGTAAAGATTAATTTTTTTCAGAGAATTTTCACATTGTAGATAACATTCATTCTCAGTCAAAGTGTATCTCTATAAAGGCAATATTTGTTTTCAGTCTAAAGAAATGACAAGTTCAAAAAAGCTAGAGACTTAGAAAACCTCATGTGAGATGTAGAGAAAAAAACCTGAAACGAAAAATAAATGGGATTTTCACTTTGCTCAGGTTTCTTTAGTTGAGCTCTCTGTACTTGCTATATTTTAAAGTAATTTGCTGCCTTTCTTTTTTAATTACTCCATTTGTTTTTTGTTATCAGATGATGCACCTAACTATAATGGTTATCTTCTTTATTTATTAAATTGGTCTCTATTTAAGCAAGTAACTTCTCTTATCCAACCCAACTCAGAGACTCAAAAGAGAAAATGTATTTTCTATACACGGTGGGGTAAAAGTAGGCTTACAGTAGTGAGTACGTAAAAGGGTTTATTCTTGAATTCTTATTTATCAAGTATCGTGTTGCTTTGCATACGGATCGCTGTAGACCTACTTTCTCCTCACCCTGCATATATATATATATAAGTCAATTACATGAAATTGTCGTGCCACGTCACAGCAGTCCTGCTAAAGTCTGCCTGTGTGAGAAAACGGACATTCTGAGGACACTTCCTTCGAAGTTTCTCTGCCTCTTTTCCCCTCTCTTGGATAAAAATTCCCAATATTTCTTATAGAACGACATCTTCTTTTTTAAATCAAAGGTGTCCTTGTAAACTGATTTTGGCTCCAGCCTTCCTTCTCTAAAGAAGGAGTTAAGAGTGAACCCGGTGAGAAGGTCTGTGTCAAGTGGTAAGGACGTGGAGAAATGCTATGAAGACATGAAGAAATGCTTTCATTTGGCTGCTGCTTTTCCGGTGGTGAGAACCAAGCATCAGCACATAAAGCAGCGAAACAATACATAAAATGAAATCAGTGTGTCTTCTTCGTTTAAATTCTCCATACAGATTTGACACACATATTTCTCTTCACCTTGAAATTGCATTCTTAAGTTAAAATGTTTTCTGAAAAATCTCAAAAGTAAAAATGCAGTGATACACTTTAGAACAAAGAGGTGAATGAAGCAGGCCAACGGAAGTTGCAGTAGTTAGTGCTCCCAAGGTTTAGGTTTGATTATTATACCACCTCCGAGTGCTCGGAAGAGTTTCATCTAATTACCTAGAAACCTTACCTAGCACAGTGACCTGGTTTCACAGCATCTCACATTTATAGTGCCCATTATGGTTTCCAAATGGTTCTGCAAGACTATTCACAACCTCCCCATAATACCTGCAATAGAGGCTGTAGAAACTGCTAGATGAACCATGTGTGAAGGTGGATTTTACTTTTGTTAAATAATTCTCAGATTGAATAAAAATTTGAACACAAAGTTCTACCATATTAACATTCTCCCTCAACTGGGTTAAGTTCCAACTCAAACATTTTGCATCCGTTAGCAGAGTGACAAGAAAAAAGGGACTCTCCTCAATTACTCGAATAACGTAGTCATTTGGTAAAGTGAGAATTTGGGAGAAAGGCACCGGTTTCTCAGATGGGCAGGTGATTATCTTTGCAACACACCCTGGCAAGCATTGTAACTTGTATGGGATTTCTGAAAGCAAACTGGAAATCTTGAAAATAGCAAATAGCATAGTCTGATTTCTTCCTGCTGAATACTACTCACTTTATCTATCTTTCGGTGGACTTCGGCTGAAGAAATAGTATCAGTTTGGGGACTTGAATAATCACAACTGGCAGCAGTATGGAAATGGATCGGGTAATTATAGAATTCCCAAATTTATTTTGCTTTCAACAGGCTGATTTCATGAAGAAATCAGTTTTTTGTTTTTGTACCTCCCCCTCTCTCCCCCGCCCCCCTCCTCCGCCCCCTCTCCCTCCCTCCACCTAGCTACATCTTTCTTGCGTTGCCATCTCAAAGCCCTTCACCAACCTCTGAGAACTTCTTTGCTCTGTTTCTTCGCTTTCAAAACCAAGCCTAGCTTCCCCGTGCAGGTGTCGGGGTGCCAGGGGCTTAACCGCAAACTGGGGAATATGCAGTCCAATCAGCTTTATTTTAATTGGAATTTACAACATCACTACTTCAGCTAGAGACTGAAGTTACATTTGTTCATTTTCTCTTATCTTTATCCCTACTCTAATACTTGTTTATAAACAGCATGGAGGAAGGTGATTAACCAAGATAATATAAAATGTCTAATCTGCAGGGAGTGAGGAAAGGATATGAATGTAAAATGTGAGAAGCTAAAAAGTTATGCTCTCCTTTAAGCCTAACTTTATTTTTTCCTGTTATGCTGCTTTGAAATGTAAATTTTTATTGATTGATTGAATTGAATATCAGTGACCCACACAGAAATAATTTTGTCTGTTTATTGAATCTTTTGGAGGAAATGCAGGAGATGTTTAAATGTTCATACATGTAAAACCTGTCCCCAGGACTCTCATATGACGCTAAACACAAATTATAGTTTACTTCTGATGCTCAGTTTTATTGTATTCCATTAAAAGTTATAATTCAAGTGACCTATTAACAGAAAATTCAAAAGAGAGATATATGAGGTAAACAGAGAAATGCCAGATATAATGTTAAGAGATTAAAGTGGGTTTTGAAAAAATAAAAATGTTAATGTGCTTAATTAAAAAAAATAGTACACTAAAAAAACAACAAAAACAAACAAACAAAAAAAACCCCACCTGATTATCAATCTAAAAAGAGACAGATATAAAAACAAGGTGTATTATTTTGGTAATTTAACTGAAAATATGTTACAATATCCCAGACTTAGTAAAATTAATAGTAACTTGATAGGGTAAAGTCAGTTTTTTCTAAAAATGTTTTTTACAATATTACATGCAATATTTTTATTGCAGCTTTATAAATGGTTATAAAAATTGAGCATGTATTTAAATCATTTTATAATACAGTTATGGAATGGAATTGATGGCAAAATACTAAAAAAGTAAATGAAGTAATACATGACTTGGTCATTTAGATATAGTTTTAGCACCTGTCTTTCTGAGAGAAACAGTTACTTGAATGCTTTTGCAGGCTCTACAGTACAGCTGGGATATATGAGAATAGGATTTCTTAAACTGCAGTTTGTGATCCATTGAGAGACTGCAGACTTTTAGAGAGCCAGGTATTTTATGAGAGTTTTAAAAGTTTTATTAATATGATGATAAGTGATATTTCAGTACAAATAGTTTTCAGTGATAATTCTCAGTTGAAGCTGAATTTACTAGAATAAAATCTTCACTTATTAAGTCAGTGTCTGTGTATTCAATATGTAAACAATTATGTTTTCTGGAGTCAAAAATGAGGTTTATTTTTCTTTACAAGGGTCCATATTTTCCTCAGTTGTAAGAAAAAAACAAATCATAGAATTGGATAAAAAGCAAAGTATTAGACAATGTAAATGATTGGACTAGAAAATATCAACATATACAGAGGCTGACAAACCTTTTCTGAAAGGATCAGATAGATATTTAAGGCTTTGCAATTCAAGAAGCAAAATCAATGATATTAAGTAGGGGTTTAAATAACAAGAGAAAAAACACATTTCCAGATTTTTTTTCAATCATCTAAATGCATAAGTACCATTCTTAACTGAAGAGACATGCAAAACCAGACAGCTAGATTTGACCAATGAATTACAGTTTGCCGACCCTGGTGTACACCAAAGCTATTTCGATCGGTACTATTTTTAGAATACACCACTGAAATTCTTCTTGTACCTCATGTGAGTACGTACGTGTTTGACCAAGACAGTGCTGATTTATGACTTTGTTCAGCAAAGGCACTAATATTCACCCTCAATGATTAGATTATGCGTTTACTGTAGTTATCAGGGTCATTTCTTCCCATTGCTCAGTTTTGTAAAAATCTTATTTCAAGATCACAAAGGTGGATTCTAGCAGAGATGCAGGTCAGTGTGCACAACTCCTCAGACAACTGTAAAGAAACTCATAATTTTCTCAGTACAGAAGTCATCATCTTTCACTTCATAAAAAATGTAAAGAGAATATCTTATTCTGGAGGTTCTCACTTTGATTTAGACGTGGAGGATTTTACCTTCTTCACTTGAATCAAAAGCTTTCAACATATTTACATTTAAATGCTATACATAAGACTTCAATATACTACATTAAAAATAGTATAAAGTTTCATATTTAGAGCATTATATATATAAAATGAAAAAGAAACACTGTGATGAATGTAATGCATTCTGGGCATGGGGTGGCTTTTTTACTATATTTATGTTTTCCAAATCGTATAAATGAATATGTTTTATATTAACAATATAAAAAATGAACATATAGAAGTATTCTAAAATTATGGACAGTTGAGTGAATAAACTAAAAACTAATAAAAGAAACAATTTACTTACAAAACGTTGAATACTTTTTACCTAATAATACCTGCAAAGGAATATACATTTTAAAAAAGTATTACATATAATTTTAGTGTGACATTTGACATTAGCTATTTCTTATCCCAGCAAAATGAATATGATATGCTAAATAACTTCAAGTTTGTTGTTATGAAAATAATGCAAAAATTTTTACATAAAAGCTAAATATGAACACCGCTAAACTCCTAAATATGATGTGTATATATTTTGAGGAAAGTAACATGTAGAAAAAACTTGACAACTCCAATGAACTTATTATCTAGGATTTGATCAATATAGAAAATACGGACGGGTGTTTTCATCATGTAAATTGGATTATTTCAATAAAAATTATCCGATATGACCATCTCTAAAGCTTCAGTCTGGGAATTATTGTAGATGTTGGCCTTATAATAATACTCAGGACTAGTTTTCATTTTCTAGGGTTTTTTTTTGTTTTTTTTGGTCTCTTTCCCCACTTCCACCCAGCTCCCTACCCTATCCCCACTTCCAGTTAATTCCCATATTGTTGCCCATGTCCATGGGTTGTGCATAAATGTTCCTCAGTTAACCCCTTCACCATCTTTCATCCCATCCCCCTCTCCTTTCTGGCAGCTGTCAGTCGGTTTTATATATCTACGCTTCTGGCTTTTGTTACTATTTTGTTTATTAGTTTATTGTGTTTGTTAGATTTCATATGTAAGTGAGATCATGTGGCATTTTTCATTTACCAGCTGGCTTAATTCACTTGGCAACGTCTTCTCCAGGTCCTTCCACGCTGTTGCAAAATGTAAGAGTTTCTTATTTAGTGCTTCATACTGTTCCATTGTATAAAACGTATCACAGCTTTTTTATCTACTCAACTACTGATGGGCACTTAGGCTGTTTCCAAATCTTGGCTATTGTAAATAACACTGCTATAAACATAGGGGGGGGCATATATATTTCTTTGGTATTTCTGGATCCTTGGTGTATATTCCCAGAAGTGGAATTACTGGGTCAAAAGGAAATACCATTTTTAATTTTTTAAGGATACTCCATATTGTTATCCACAAGGGCTGCATCAGACTGCATTCCCCTTTCTCTACATCCTCACTAGCACATGTTGTTTGTTAATTTATTGATGATGGCCATTCTGACAGTAAGGTATTCTCTTATTGAGGTTTTAGTTTGCATTTCTCTGATGACTAGTGATGTTGAGCATCTTTTCATATGTCCATGGACCATCTGTATGTCCTCTTTGGAGAAGTGTCTATTCAGGTCTCTTTCCCATTTCTTGAGCTCTTTGTTTTCCTAGAATTGAGTTATATTAGTTGTCTTTGTTAAACCTCCAAAAATGAAGTGATTGAAAAAGCTACTCTAAAAACCTATGCCTGGTCTATGAAACAATAGACCTTCTCATTGACTAAAATAATCCAAGAACATAATTGAAGGAAAGAAAAGATAAATTCTCAGTCATAAGGGATGGGTACTGTCATCCATGGATGGTTTAAGAGATAAAAAGGGCAATTGAGAATGCTACCATATTGGAACACTTGCTTCAAGGCTATAGAAGTTGTCGGTAAAGTGAAGGTGAACAGTGTGAGCAATATAGCTCTTATTCAAAAATCTCATTCCTCAGTGAGCCATCTTTTTTTGTAAGACTAGTGCTATGCTGCTGCTATGTCAATTACTGGGATCCATAGAGAGATATTTAGTATACTGCCTGTTGATGTTTTTCCTTAAATTGCCTGGAATACTCCAGGCTCACTTTTTGCTATTTTTCTCCATCTCTTATTAGATGAAAACAAACAGTATAGCAGGTGATTTGATTTTTCTCTCTGCTTAGGGTTGATCTGTGCTTCACAGCCAGCATTTGTTATCCTCAGGTTTAAAGGCTCTAAGTCATCAGAGAAACAGTCCCACTTGACTATAAATGTAAGTTGGACGATTATAATGATAGTGTCGCAGGTGGAAAAATAATCTTCACTCTATTGTAATCAGACCCACACGGACAAAGAATCATATATTGCTTTGGTGTTTCAGTGGAGATGAAAGCACCAATTTATACTTTAACTTTTTAAGAAGAGCAGAAAGATATGTAAACAGAAGGATACAGAACTCAGGTTTAATTTCAACCTGAATTACAAATATAAAAAGAAGATTATTCAGGATAATGGATTGAAGCCAAATTCCCAGAATTTAATTTGGAAATGACATTTGCAATGCTTATTTTTATCAGACTCATGAAGAAAAGGCCTTGATCTCTGTACTACTCACTTCCACAGAATTGTGGTGGTAAAGAATACCCAGAGCTATCATTCCTTCTATGCAGATTTAAAATAATCAGCATAAAGGAATCAAGTGGGACATATTTATTTCGCCCACACTGTAATCAACGTCTATCTAGAAATGTCTAGATATTCCCATTAGCTCCAAATTTATTTTTAGCTGTAATTTGACTCAATTTTAACCAATATGTAAGTTTTGGTTATAATTGTGTGAGGCACAGCATAATTTCTAAAATTCAAATCAGAGAATGTATTTCAGTTACATCTCAAAGAGTTGATGCTAGTTCTCAATCTTGTGCAATTGTGCAGGGAAATGACCTTCAGGAGATGTCATCTCGTAAATTGCCATTTTCATTCTGGCTTTCAAAGGTGTTTCTCGCCAATGTCAAATGTATAAGGATAACTTAACTTAGGACAAAATTTTTGAAACTGCATCATATCCTTGCAGAAAAGTTGCTCGTATATCTTATTTCCCTTCAACTCTTTAACTTTGTGCATTTCCTCCAGGAAATGTGGATGTAACTTATTCACCTAACAAAAATGAATGAGGTATAGCAAACAAAAATGCTGGATATTAGGATACAGTAGTAGGCAAGATATGTGTCGTCTCTTCTCTTATAGAGTTATAATATAGGTGGGAGGTACCCAGGGAGGCAGGTGGGGAACCTTGAAACTGTGAAGAACTATATAGCACTTGGTACTTGGTATGTTCAATGATAAGAAAATAAAAGTTGTTTAGGATAACTTGTGGGCATCTATCTTAGATTTTTGCAATAGGCATAGCCATTCAAAGAGGCATCCAAGTTTAAGAATAGAGGTGAATAGATGGGGATAGGGATGAAGTGGTTTTCAGGTAAAGATAACAGTGTATAAAAAGGCCAGAGGGTATGAGAAAGCAGGGAAATTTGAAGAATTGAAAGAGGTTCAAGATGGGAAAATGATAAAGGAGTATGTATGCAGATATTTGGAGGTGTGGCATTTGATGGGAATAGTGGTAAAAAGAGAATGAATCTCAAAAGTTTATTTTCTGTCTCCCTTCCTGAAAAAAAAGATTGAATATTTTATGATTAAATAATTATATTATTTAATGGTCCCGTCTTTCAAGGGACTGAGAAATTTTCAAGTTATCTCGGTAGTTCTGAGAATTAAGAAAGTTAAGGTTCATCTCAACATTTGAAACCACATTCTTCAGAGAGCTGAACGGTTGTTTGTCAGAGAGCTGAACGGTTGTTCATCATACCACCCTATTTCAACACTTTTATTTATCTCCCGGTGGCCATGAATCTGAGTGCCTTTATCTCTTCTTGGCCACAGCTGCGACTTGGTTGACCTCTGCCTCTGCTGCCATTCCTGTTGTTGTGGCCAACAGTTGTAGGTTTTAGACATGCTCTGTCCAATATGGTAGCCACTAGCCATGAGTGGCTACTTAAATATGAATTTAACTCAATTAACGTTCTTCCATCTCAGTTCTGTTGTCCGATTTAGACCCAGTGCTTGAGCTCATAGTTTGATGGTCATGCAACTGGCTTCTTCCAGTTTATCATTGCCTTCAGTTTAGTCCATGCTGAGTTGAAACCAAATGTGATTATTTAGCCACAAGGAAATCCTGGAATTTGATGCCTTTAGTGGCAGAATGTGGCCATGGAAATCATATCATACATATATATAATTTTTTCATAAAATATTTGCAACTGTGCTTAATGCTGAAAACATGAAGCAAATAAGACATGCTCATTAATTCAACAAGCATGTTCATTGGAACGTTGGTAATACTAAATGAAGTTATAAATATCACAGTAGAGAAATACATGTATATGGTTCATAAGACATTTAAAAAACTGGTCTGACTTGGTAGAAATGTTTGTTAAAGCTTAAGATGGAAAGATTAAGAAAAATTGAACAATGAGAGGAAAATAAATATTTCCAGCACAAGAAAAATAATGCTAAAAGTTAAAGGTAGGGAAACAAAGAAATCAGAGGTTGTGTCTGCATGTGTATGCAGTATTCCCAGAGCACAATGCAGAGGAGAGATATAAGGCCCTTAATACTGCAGCCTTGCAAATGACTTACTTCTTAATTCTTTTTTTTACACCAACACTGTATATTATTTAATCTTTCTACCACACTGTTTTGATACATCACTAATGGTGGACGTCGCTCTTTACACCAACCAAGCATTCCTTCCACCTTCTTTTGGTAAAAATCACTTCGGTGTTCCTTTGCCAGTTGTCTTCAGTTAAAGATCTCCATTTTCCCTGGTCATATGTTGAATGGGTGTTTCAAGTTTGCCAATTTGATCCTCTCTTCAGTTTGATGGAAGATCCAACAACACAAAATGGTGACCTTATTGATTCTGATTGTGGCGTCCTCAAGATTATTCCACAGTGTCTGCAGCCTAGAGCCCCTGAGCTGTTTCCAAAGAGCTGTATAAGAGTTTACCTATCACTAGCCTTTATTAAACATTTTAACCCTAATACCTGTAGTATGTGTTTAATGATAATGATTGAAGAAAAATTCAGATACCAGAAAACAGATGCATATTCTCAGAGTTCTATTCCTATTATATTATCTTTCTAGGTTTCTAATTGTTTCTGCTCCAGTCTTTTCATGACCACTCTGTGCCCTAGTTAGGCATATTCTCAGCTTCTGAAACTTGCCTTGTGTATTCCAGTCTCTAGGCCATGTTCCTCCATCACCCAAAATATGCTCTCCTGCCAATGGTACAAGGTCTAGAGCAACCTTAGAATCCCTACCACTTTCTCTTATTATTTCAGCTGAGAATCATCTTTCTATTCCTTGAAACTCTGATTTGGGAGATAAATATAATTTCTTTATTTCTCATTTCCTATATAAGAGAATTTTATAAAATACACTTGGCTTCTTGTCCAACATCCCACTTTTCACAACAGAAGAATGAATTGATTTATGGATGAGTCACAAATATATGCCCATTTTCTTTCTTGAATCTGGAAGAGGTGTTTAGTTATTTGTTTTTCATCAGAAAAACCCACAGGGGATTATTTGACCACAGGAAATCATTTTCTTCACTTCCTTAGTGGAATATTTGCTTCTTCCATTTGTTTACATCCCCATCCCCTAGATTTGGTCAGACCGCTGGAGCTAGAGCTAGAGGCAGACACAAAGACAGAGATACAGATTTATCAGCAGGTTTCCCAGATCTCTTGTTACACAAAAGCTAGGGAGAGAGTAGTGCCACACAGGGCTCCCGGGATTGGTAAAATACTATAATATCTCACCTTTGCTTTTGGGTATCTTTTTCAGAAAGAAAGTTATATTCCAATACTAAACAATTTCATGAGTGACATGTAGTTATGGAATAATAATCTTAGAAGTAATTGAGCACATTTTCTGCTAAATCATTGGGCATATTTCATTAGTCTCAGCATTTGCTAATGCATTAATTTTGAGCGACTGATTGGTAATTCATAGGTGTCTTTATTCATTGTTCATGAAAGGTACTATGATTTATAGTAGTGCAAAAAGCCAAAAAAAGGTGTGTTGTAATACCTTTCTTTGATAGCTTCACTATTTATGATCTACTTTGGCATATCTGAGTATGTGTTTAGGAATCTGTACTGTATGAGAAATGACACCCATCCCTAGTGTTGCTTTGAGAATAATGTAAATTAATATATACCAGAATGTTCTTTGTTTTAAACTTCCTTAGAATCATTACCAATTAATATGTTCTAAGTTTTACATATATTCATCAATCAATACAATACAAACACTGATGCCCTCTGCCTGCTCTTCTTCCTGTTGTCTTCACACAGCATCTAGATTTCTATGTGCGTTATGGCATTAATAATTTTTAAACTGAAAATAAATAACCATTTGCATGCTTAACTCTAAAACATTTTTTAAACCTAGGCAATGACTAAGAAGTTTATAATAAACATGAACATGTCTTGCTGAAATAGTAGACTGAAGTCTGTCAATATATGAAGAACTAGAAAAGAGTGAGATTATGGCAAGTCCCATGCTTATGATGAAAACGAGTTTACTTAGAATTTCATTTCATAAGCTACAGTATAAGTGATGTCAATTTTAATCAATTCATGGGGATAGGAGGCAAATTCCTGGAAGGACTAAATGTCTTAATGTGAACTTAATTTTATGCTTTAAGAATGATATCAACAACAATAATAAAAACCACAATTAGTTACCAGCTATGCACATTCCAGACTCAGTTTAATACCACCCCATCATTATTTCTAAATAATTATATAAGTTAGTTTCTATGATCTCCATTTTTTTAGATAGGGAAATTGAGTCTCAATTGAGTTAAATAAATTGTCTATTAACTGAAAGATCTGGGAGTCCTGAACCAAATCAGAGTGACTTCAAGGTCCATACTTCTATGCCTTTAACCACCATCCCTTATCATTTCCCAGTGCAGACTTTCAAATCTGCTTCAACAACTGGGCCTTGTACAGAGCATTTTTCTTTATTAACTTAGCACACACTGTGAGGACAGGATAATAGTTTCTCCACAGTGACACTATTCACATTTTGTCCCAGCAAATCTGTACTGTGAGGGGCTGTCCTGGGCATTGTAGGGTATTTAGGGACATCCCTGGCTTCTATTCACTAGATACCAGTAGCATCCTTCTCATTGATTACAATAAAAAATGTCCCCAGATGTTCCCAAATGTTCCCTTTCCCTCAGAGTAGGGGCTGCCAAAATTGCCCCTGGTTGAAAACCACTTCTCCAGAGGTACATATGTTCTTTAATATGGACAAATCACAGGCCAAAGTGTTGAGTGTTGAGAAATACATGCCTTATGCTATCTGGCTTAGTATGCATTAATGTAAAATCTTTGTATATAAACACAAAGATGTCTTCATTTTTAATTCAGTGTGCCAATTAAGTCCAAAAAGAATGTGAAGATTCTTCATGTTCTGAACCAGAATCAATTTTATACACATACATTAAATAAATAGTTATGAAGGAGTCTCTCCTGTCTTTTTTGGATATCTCCACCCACCCCGAGCCCTTCTTTTCTCTTTCCTTCCTTCCTTCTTTCTGTCTTCTCTCAGTTCCTCTGTCTCCCCCTCTTTTCTTCTTCTCTCTTTGTCCTTCCTTCCTTCCATCCTTCCTTCCTTTTTTCCTTCCTTCCTTCCTTCCCTCTCCCTTTCCTCTATTTATCCCTTTCTGTTTTTCTTGCTGAGACAGCTTAAAAAGAATTGCTATCACTTTTTGGTAGCACATGCTTTTGAACTCAGTCTTGAATATCCTAGTCACTTTAGTAATTGAAAGAAGCAAGACTTGAGAGTCTGAGAATGTGCACAAAAATGTAGACTCCAGAGTGATTCATATTGTGTTTTCTAAACATAGTTTTGAAAAAGTCTTTTCTTTTAACAGGAAGTGACACTGCCATTGAGGTTAAAATTAATCAATTACTACAAATGAGGCTTAAATTTAAAAATGTATCCAAGTTGGTCTTAGTTTTGTGTTGATAACATTTTCTTGATATTTTAACATTTTTCACCAAGATAAAAATAAATAGAGTTTTAGGTCTAACAATTTAAATAACACTTATCAAACACAATAAACGAAGAGACATTTACTGGTTTAACGAGCCCCCCCCCCTTGTTTTTTTGCAATACTGTTTTGAGTCAGTGGGAGCTCCAAGATAATTATAATGAAGAGAAAGGGTATTTTGTGGTCAGCAGATAGACAGACACGAGCAGTGCAAGGACAATGTGTCAGGTGCTAAAGGTCAGTAAGGTTCCTGAAGTGCCTAGCAATGGGCAAAACTAGGAAAACGAAGACCTTGTCCCCAGGGTAACCTTTCCACCGTTAGAAGATTGCTGGTCATTCAGTTTAGATCTTCCAACCTTTCATACCATTGGCCATGCAGTTAAGACCCTCCCCCGACCTTTCCTTCCTTGGCATGTGAAAAGTCCCATGGGAGACAACCTTGGAGGAGGAACAAGGGGCTGAAAAGTGGCCTCATGGGACTCCACCTTGCATGTACTCTTCCTTAAACAACAACCCCTAGGGATAACATCTGGGCCTCAGGTGCATTGTAGCTTCAGGCCCAGAAAAGCAGCAAAACTAGACCCAGGGTGCCATGGCTGACCTCAGGATCAGCTGCACTGACTAACGACCCCTTGCCTTGGTGCTGACCAATCATTGGAGACTGGTAGGCAGGATAAATAACAAACCAGGCAGGGAGGGGTAGGGAGATATGTCTCACCCATTAATTCAGCAGTCCTGAGCCTGTTCAGATAAGATTGCCAGATGTTCCAAGGTCACAAGAGAGACCATGATAAACACAGGAAGACGGGGCCTTTCAAATTCTATGTGTATCACTTCCATCATCTGAAAACTAAGTCTTTGAAATTCTATGTTAATCCCAAGGTCCAGAGAAGGGAGGAAGGGGGAGTCTGGAGGACAGATGCAAGAATACAACCCTTACAACCCCAATGGGCAAGGCACTCAGACTAGCTGGATGCCCGCTTACAGCTTAGTACTCAAGTATATTTCATAAATAAACTTGTTACCTCATCTCCACTATACTTTTTTGTGTCTCACCTAAATTCATCTACTGCAAACAAGATAAGCACCGAGGAGGAGAAGTCCTCTAAGTTGGTTTCCCTGGTAACAGAGAGCACCCCCCTGAAAGGACACACCTGGAAAGCTGATGAATATTCCATTGAGATCACCTCTGGGACTTCCCCTAAAATCTCCACCCTTAAAAGCCATTAGGGCAGAAGACCCAGCGTGCTCTCCCTCTTTGGAACACCCCGGCACCTTTCCTGTGTCCCCTCCTCTTCCTTGTTTAGGCATGCTACCTTTATCCTGCTTTCTCCTAAGCTACAGAGCACCATCCTTTTGCCTCTGTAACTTGTTTCCTGAGCCCGTTTCTTCTATGGATCGCTTCTTCTACTTCTGTGACTTTCTAAATAAACTTTCTCTTATCATTTGAGTCTTGACTCTGAATTCTTTCTTATCCAGAACTCAAGAACCAAGGTTACTGAACTGAGGTCGGGTCTGACTGCACCGGTATAACATCTGATGCTATTACTGCCACCAACATTTTTTTGTTTTGTTTTGTTTTGTTTTTTCCACATTTTTCTGTGTTTTCTTATTTGATGAAGACACTAAGATTTTTCTTTTAAGATTTTATTTATTTACTTTTAGAGAGAGGGGTAGGGAGGGAGAAACAGAGGGAGAGAAACATCAATGTGCAAGAGATACATCAATCGGTTGCCTCTTGCTTACCCCCAACTGGGGACCTGGCTCACAACCCAGGCATGTGTCTTGACTGGGAATCAAACCGATGACCTTTCAGTTTGCAGGCCAGTGTTCAGTTCACTGATCCACACCAGCCAGGGTGACACTGAGAGTTTTTAACGTGATAAGTAGAATCCATGTGCAGTAAATTCAGGTGAGTCAAAGGGCAAGAGCCAAACTGGTTGTGAAAACAAACATAATGAGGTTTAAAGTCAGAAAAACATATTGTTCACTGTTGATTATCTTTAGCTATTTACCCATTATGTATTTTTAAAAAGATAAAATAAATGTGACTGTCTTGTAATGAACTCTTAAATAGATTTTAGAAACCATGCTATTCCCTGGTAATAATTTGAAATCTCAGCAAGTTATGAGAGGGAAACAAAAGTTAATGTTGCTTACAAACATGTAAACAAAAAGCACAACTCTATTATTTTAGTATCTGCTCTTCTCTGGCACCTTTTAGTAAATTTAGGTTTAGAGGTAACTTCACTTACTTCTTTGTGTTGAAGCAGAAACAGAGATGGTTCCTTCTTCTATACAAAGAATGACCAAAAGTTTCCTCCTTGAAATTTTGTGTAAATGTTGTTATTCTGCACCTATGTCACAAGAGTGGTCACTAAGAATATCACATCAGTACAGATTCCCTCCATGTGGAGATAACAAGGACAGCTAAGAGGTAGAATAATGTCTCTGATCTGCATTTGGGGGGAAAAAAACAAACGAAAGCAATAATTACTTTCAAGGTTTTTTTTGTTTGTTTATTTGTTTGTTTTTCAGGGAGAAATGCATGGTGAATGTTCTTATTGCCAACACAATAAAACAATTTGCAAAGAAGAGTTTTAAATGACTTTCCACTGTAATCTCCATATGGCTTCTCTGTTGTCCTTGGTTCTTTCCCTTTAATGTTAAACTTCCTTCTTCAACTTGTTTTTCTTGGTATTTTTATTTATTTAGCAGGTATTTCTATCTGTAATAAAAGAAAGATGAGGTTTGGACATGTAATTATTTGATTATTTCTAGGTCTCTCTGCTCAATTCAATGACTGCCATTTCAAATTAGCATAAAATAATTTAGTATATACATACATATATGTGACTTAATATATGTCTGGCACTATTCTAAGAGCTTTACTAATATTAACTTATTTAACCATCAAAATGACCCTGTGAGAAAATTACTTACAATCAC
Source organism: Furipterus horrens (assembly GCF_987537825.1). Classification (NCBI taxonomy): domain Eukaryota; kingdom Metazoa; phylum Chordata; class Mammalia; order Chiroptera; family Furipteridae; genus Furipterus; species Furipterus horrens. Next base: position 199,587,595 of record NW_028327172.1, on the reverse strand, counting down.
CTCACTTTTCAGGTAAGGAAAATGAGACACAAAGCATTAGCAAGTCACCCAAGATCACCTAAAAGTGAGCTGTAAGTCCAAACCCAGACCATTGGCTTCTAGCGTCGTCCCATTTACCACTATGCTCTACATCCTCAATGATAAGTGAGGTCATATTTCATCCAGCCCTTTAGACACAGCCAAATAGTCGACCGTTTGTACACATTATCTCAGAATCTGGAGATAGATTTTTGAACAAAATCTTCACCAGAGGATATGTTTATTCATTTTAGAGAGAGAGGAAGGAAAGGAGAGAGGGAGAGAAGGAGAAGCATCGATTTGAGAGAGAAACATCAGTTGGTTGCCTCCCATACTCATCTGACCAGATATAACCTAGTTATGTGCCCCGACAGGGAATCCAACCTGCAATCTTTTCGTGTATAGGACAACACCCCAACCAACTGAGCCACTCGGCCAGGGATGGATATAGACTGTCTAATGTTTTGGAAGAATATCACCTGCAAAAAAGCTTCCCATAAATCAGAGGCATCTCATTATCTTGAATGATATAGTGGCACTTCGGAGGCCAAGGAGAAGCTGATGTTAGGGGTTGTCCCAGAAGAAGAGAGTACGTAGCTTGGTGGCACTGCATCTCTGCAAGAACCCTTAAATAAGTCTGGAGATTCTGTGAGCACCGTTTTTGACCTACTTAACATTACTGATTTTTTTTGTGTGTGAATTTTAACTTCTATGTTTGTTTGTTTTTAATTGATATAACTCAAACTTCAGAGCTGAGATTCATAAAAATTTAAGATACAAGGTTTCCAAAAACAATAGGCCCAAATCAATCAATGTGAGTATTCAAATCTCAGAAATAAGTGTTAGAAGGTCAATTTTGAATAAGCTATGTAAACAGCTGTGCTCTTTCAGAGGCTGTTACACCGTTCTGTTTTGTTTTGTTTCCTGCATCTTAAAGAAAACCTGGGGAGGAACCTGGGATTGAACTATTGCTAGATAACCAATCTTCAAGGTGAAGTGGAATTGATTTTGTGATTGATAAATGGTGTTGGAGTTGATTGTGTATGATATTAATGTACTAACTAAAATGCTCTCTAACTTGAAGAGGAAAGGTGTGAATTTTATGTTTTATAGTCTCCAAGATGGATTCCGTTGGCCATGAGGATCAACAAAACAGACCAATCTCTCAACTAGATTCTATGATCCCAAAGGACAGACAGAATGTCTACATTATTCAGCATTATGTCTCCAGAAACTAACGCAGTTCATGGTTAATGCCCATGTGACAAGAAAGGAAGGACGGAAAGAAGGAAGGGAGAGAGAAGGGAAGAAATTTTAAAAAATGAGGAAGGAGGGAAGGTGGAAGGAAGATAGCCTTTTAACTAATTTACAGAAAGTATTATTGGAAATGTTGTTCTTAACACACTATTGTCTAATATAATCTTCCTCCAAATGAAATTTTAGCCTGTTTTAGAAAAAACAGATTTACAAAATTATTTCTCCATTCTAAACTTTTTTTCTGTTGTCTTTTAGAAAAAGCACTTTCCTCAGAAACACCTATAGTCATCTTTAATTTCCATGGGGGCATACAAAATCATTGCAGTTAAACACAGTGCTTCCTTTCTTTTAAAATTAGCTCTGAAATTGGAGCTCCTAGTATTCAAAGACCGAGGGAATAAACATGAGTCATATATGAGAGCTGGAAAGACAATGAATACAGCAGTTTGCATCTTAATAGATTTTTGATCTAGGCTCTAGAGAAGTTCTTATTAAGGTTTAAAACCAAGTTTGAGCTCCTCCATATTCTAGGCAAAATTCCATTATCTTATCCCATTCATTCAACTATTTCAGAACATTAGAGCATGCCCCAGATCTGCATCTGAAGGTTTGTTTAAGGTTTTTACAAATAGTTTCTGTCTTCTAAGATAGAGGCTCTTTTTCATGATTACAGACAGTTAAGCAAACAAGATAATAGTCAAGGTCTTTGAGTCCATTTTGCATTCAGGAGATTTTGCAAGTTTTTTAAAAAAAGAAGCCTATCTTCTCATCCCAGCATGACTAATGCTTTTCTGGGTTGTGGTCACAACACTCAGGAACCAAACTCTTCGCTTTAGATGTTTTACCTTGCTACACCACTGCCACCATTGGAGATCTTTTTTAAAAGCTTGATTGGGACAGGGCTTCTTTTACACAAGGTTTTCCTGTGAAAAAGCAGAAGGTGGAGGGGTTTTAAGGTTAATGCAGGGAAAGAGTTCAGTTACCCTTCATCTTCCGGTTCCCAGGCATTTTATCTGAGTTATTTATAAATAGATGCATTAGAGGTCCTGCTATTTTAAGTGTCTAGTTTTAATTAGATAAAGTCTATAAGCATTTTAATTAGATATCCAAACACAACATCTGAGATCATCCCCCCCCTTGGAAAATAAAAGTAATTTGATTTCTTTTTCATTAAATATAAGGGCAGTAAAATCTTATGAATATATTTTCATCTCAAGAAATTTTAGATATGACACATCTAAAAGACATGCACAGATTATTTTCTCTTAAAATTCTCTAAGCTAATGAACTGTACAAAAGTAATGACGTGAAACCACAGCGTGTTAAGTGTAGTGCAGGTTTCCAACGCAGGAAAGGAAAAGAGTTTCTAGGTGAACGTTGGTGCCTTGAATGAGAGCCTACTTTGCTCTCTTGCTTTTTAAATTCAGTTTTTAAAAAACTGTAAATGTGTGTGCCGGTGCGTGTGTGTTTTATACGAGATGAAATGAGAAACGGCACACTGTCATACCACTGCATGGTTTCTGTCCCTATGGATTCAGTAAACGAGAAAACGCAGGCATGAGAGCAAGGAGGAAAGATCTTGTAAAGACCGGACACTGTAGATCCCGCCTTTTTCAAAATGTCTTTCAAATATGCAAATCACAGGATTTTCCACATGTTTATAAACCCGTTTCCGATGGGGTAGTGATGAGTGGTGAGAATCATGGTTATAAAGCCCAAGGAGCCTGAGCCAAGTCTTTTCACCTGTTGAAAACTCGCTTTTTTTTTAACCCACAATATGGGCACTATCTACTTGTGGTTGTTGGGAGAGTTGTAAAGAATATAAAGAGGCTTCTAGCATCAAATGAGTTCTTGTTAAATAGTAGCTGTTATTATTTCATCATCTTTGCTCTTCAGTTCTCCTTTTCTCTTTATTTTCTTTCTGTTTTCTTCTATTTCCATTGGCTCAGCCTTCAGCCTAGACTGTTCACACTTAATTCACAAAAGTGTTTTACTCTTTTCAACAGTAGTTATTGAAAATCAGTTTGAGCGATCTGAGATAGTCTATTTTATTCTTTTATAATGTGGCTAGTCTGAGAAGTTTAACATGGAGTTAGAATTAAAGTACAATATTTAGTAACTTTTACAACAAATTTAAAACTATATTTAAACTCCAGATTTATTGTTTAATGCAAATACTTCAGCTACATGTTTTTTTGAGGACCCCAGTTAAATAATCTATATTCTGATCCATTCTTTTACAAATTTTATTGGATGCATCTTTAAAAATCATAAGTTTTTATAAGTGAGCATTTTCACACTCCCTGTGTGATTGTGTCTTTGTAAAATTCTATTTTGAGAATAAGCATATTTTCAAATGACTGTCCATTCATATAAAAACAACTGTGGCCATACAATCCAAGCAAAATCAAATATATTAAACAGATTTCAGATTCTTGAGATAGTTTCTTTTTGATGTATGGCTAAATCCCTCTGTATGGTAGTAATAATGTTATAGTATTTAAATATATCAGATCAACATCTTGGACACCTTAAAACTTATACAGTGTTATTTGTCAATAATATTTCAACAAAGAAAGAGATAAATAAATATTTAAAAAATAAAGTTTCCCTGGATATTGGGAATGGAGAGAAATATGATTTGGAAGGGCCAGATAAGCTCTGGACATCCTCCTGGAATAAATAGTATATATTTTATGACATCGATTTTCGAAGGTATCTGTCTTCTTTATATGGCCCAATTCAAGGAACATCTTTCTGAAACTACCCTTAACTACTAGTGAAGAATTAGTTGCTCTTTCATTCAAATTACTAAAGTACAATCTTCATATTTTGGTTACAATAGTTATTTAATATATTTTACTGATTGAACGCATGTATCTGACTTACTTGATTTAGTCACCTCTACTTAAGTGATTGTATTTTTATTTTCTTGTCCCGGGAAGGCTCCCAGCCTAGAATAACCTCTCTATGAACATTGGTTTGTCTTGTTGACATAATAGAGGTAGGTATATTGTTACTTTTATAAATTGATATGCAACCTGTCTTCAGAAGGCAATTCTATAAATATCCATAGTGGAAAGTTTTGCAAAAAGTAAGAATTTACCCAGGATTTTACAGATTAGCATGAATTATGGATTTAACAATTATTTTACCAGGATGAAATTGTAAGCTAATTGTATTTGCATAACTTTATGTTCCTTTATCTTTTGCCACTTTAAACAGTCCAATATAGTATGCAAGCAAATAGAGACATTTAGTTCAAATTTCCAACCTCAATTGTGTTGTTTCAAATTTTTTCTTAGTTGCAGAATAGGTATTCATTAATAACACAGGGGAAGAGTTTTCCCAAAGTCCTCTAGTTACTTCCTGGAGTTGCTTGCCCAGGTAAAACCACAGGTTGCTACATTTTTTCTAGAAGCTCCCTTGAGTTGTAAATAAACTAAAATCTTATTTTGGGACTTGTTTGTGTTCTATGAAATCATTCCTGAGCGTGCACAAGTCCTTCTTCATAACTGAGGCTGTTAGATTTACTTGGAGGGATCTCTAACTACACCAAATCAAGGTAAGGCCCAATTAAACCATCTTGTATGTTGATATATTTTCTCTGACTTAGATATTTGATGGAGACTTTTTTTTTCTTTTTTAGGGATTTTGCAAGGATAAATACATTCAATTAGCAGTGGGTAAATTTCCATAGGATCCTGTAACTGGGTTCCAATGCTCTGCGCACAGACAGCAGAATATTTATGAGCAGAACTTCTCTTGCGCTCTGTCAGAAAAGCATCCATTTATGTCAGCTCCTCCCCCTTCTTTCCCTCTTGCATGCCTGCATATTGGCTTGCATGTCTTGTGTGAAGCATGAGAACATTATCTCCACGATTCAGCTAATTTTGTAAGAGGTAGCAGTAATCATAACATAAGGATACATTTTGGGTTCCAGACAGTAAACCAAGCCAAATATTTCATGTAGTGCAGTATGTCCACAAAGAGCTGAAAAACATGGCCTTTGTGTTGTATGGAGTCCCTTAAATTGAAGTAAATTTAAAGTCGGCTGCAAGGTCAGTAAGAATATTTCACTTTTATTTCATTTTGTGTGTATATGGATTCCCAGTTCACATAAAGAATTATCATGTGTGCCTTGTAATAACTTTATCATATTATGCAACTGAAAGACTAATAAATTATATATAGAAAGGTAATACTTGGGGCAATTGCAAAGTATGTTGCTGGAGGATGAGTTCAGAAAACCACCTGTGGGGCAAGTCATGCTTTAGGGGCCTTGAGGGTACAGAAGAGTTCTCATGCCTATCATTCTATCATTTTTAAAAAAAATTAAATGCACATGTTATTTAACCATATATTTTTCATTCACTAACTCATATAACAAGTACATATTGTGTCATATGATGTCCCAGATGCAGGAAATACAAAGAGGACCAAGACTAATATAATACTTGTTCGGGTAGAATTTGCAGTCAGTGAAAGTATGCATGTCTGTATTTGCAATGATGGTAAGAGATATGGCAAGAAAAACAAAAATAGTAGGTGATATAAACTATTGAAAAACCACAACAACCCAAACCTGGCCTGGTCCAAGGAGGCAGGAAATCAAAGTGACAGTTAATCTGAGATTAGAAGACTGAATGGGAACTGATCAGGTAAGGGTGGGAAGAAGAATGCAAGGATATGGGAAATATAATGGGTTGAGATCTTGAAACAGGAAGGAAATTGGCCCATTAAAGGAAAAAATTGAATTGAGAACCATCTGTCTGGGCTGCAGGAACAGCAGGCAATAAGTCTGAGGTGAGATGGGAGAGTTAACTATTAGTGTGCCATGATGTCATTTGAAAATGAAAAAAAGACAAAGTATGTACATGGTTTTGCATGTATTCTGCTCTTTCTGAAGCATGCAGCATCCATAACAATTACTCTTGTAAATTACTGGTTGCCATTTTACAAATACTTTTCTGAAACTCTCAGGCATCATTTATCTCTTCAAGTTTAGAGCTACCTTGATAATTATATATTTTCCTACAGTCATTCATTTGCTCAACCAACTTGTCCAGATACCAGTTTGTTCTAGAGACTATGCTAGGTATTGATAACATACAAAGAAATGGAGGATACACAGAACAGTGTTCTAACCCTCAAGTAGGTTGTAATACAGAGGGACAATGCTCATCTTGCTGTTTTGTAATATTGTTAAATGAATTTTCTACTTTAGAATGTTTCTAGTTTTACAGAAAAATTGTGAGATAGTACAAAGGGTTCCTATGTCTCACACTTGGTTCCCATAATTATTAACATCTTACATTAATATAATAGATTTTTCATGGTTAATGGACCAATATGAATGCGTTGTTGTTAATTAAAGTCCATACTTTATTCTGATTTCCTTTGTTTTTACCCAATGCCTTTTTTTTTTTTTTCCCCTGTTTCAGGATCCATCCAGGAAGCCACAATCCGTTTAGTCCTAATACTCCCTTAGGCTCCTTTGGAAGTAAAAGTTTCTCATTTCCTATTTTTGATGAACTTAAATTTTTGAGGAGTTCCGGTCAGGTATTTTGTAAAAATTTCCATCAGTTAGGATTTGTCTGATGCTTCTCTCTTGTTTAGGCTGAAATTACATGTTTGTGGAGGAAGATCACAGAGGGGAATTACGTGCCTCACATCGTATCTAGGATGCACGCTGTCCCTATAATGTCATTGTTGATGTGGACGATGAGCAGCAGGCCCATGTAGTGTTTGTCAGGTTTCTCTGCTGTAAAGCTTTTCTTTCTTCTGTACTGTACTTTTTGGAAGGAAGTGGCTAAATACAGCCCACATTTAGGTATTAAGTACTTATGCTCGGCCTTCTTGGAAGAGAAGTATCTTCATAAATTATTTGGAATTCATATGTATGGGACATTTAGCTTTTCTTCCTTATTTATTTAACCATTTATTTATCTCAGTAGCAATTCATGGCTATTTATTTCATACTTTGGGTTATAATTTAATACTACTTTATCAATTTTGTTGCTCAAATTGTTATAGCTTTGTTGACTGAAATCTTTTTACTTGGTCCTTGTTGCCATTTAAATTAGCCGCATGCCCTCATCAATTTCACACTCCTCGCCCCTACCACTTTCTTACTTTCTGGCATAAAAGATGATTCAGACTCAGCTTGTGTATTTTCTGTCTCAGTACCAGAATAAGTCATTTCTCCAAGGATAATGTTGTTATTGTTTTTTACATATATGTTCTCAAATACTTTGAATTAGTTCAATTGAAATTTTATCATTTTTTTTTTCATCTTTATACCTCTTGGACTACACTCACGTTTAGTGCCATTTTGACTCATTTTATATTTGTTCAAAAAAATAAGTGAGTTTTGCAAATTTTCCATTGCAGACGTAACTACATATTCGTGTTATCTTCTGTTTCTCTAATAATACTTTTTATTGATTTTTTTTATTTAATAAGCACTATGCTGAAAGGTTTTCATTAATTATGTCAGCGAACTCTCCAACTCCTGTGAATTTGGTGTGACTTGATCAACTTTTTAATAAGTGAGGAAAATGAGGCACAAAGAAGTTAAGTAACTAAACCAAAGGCACACAACTGGAGAGTGGTCTGCAGGAGACTTAAGTTATGAACTTGATCCAAAGCCCAAAGCAGACTCAGTCTTGATAAAGAGTACTGGCTCCTTAAGCTTCATGTCTGGTCTGTTTCACTACACATGGGTCTTTCTGACCATCATGATTGATTCTTGGAAACCTTTATCTTTCAACTGTAGGGATTCACCCTGCTCTTTCCCTCTCCCGTATTTGATAGCAGTTTCCACCTTTAACTTCTCAACTGACTTTCCTCAAGTTGGTATGCAAACCCCTTGGGATCTTACTTTATTAACCCCCAGTATGAACTCCTGAACACAAACATGCAGACCATTTTTCTTTGAAGAATCCACTGGACATATTTCACGTGAGAGAAATATAGGTCATAACAAAATTAACAGAGAGATTTAAAAGTTTCTAAAATACTGATCCCTTCACAGACAGTAAGTTGAAACCACAAATGGGCTTTGATATCCAATCTCCCTTCTCCATCCTCACCTGGGTGAAGTCACATTAATCTTCCCTCCTTGATTATGCCACGTCCGAGATTAAGTCACTGTAAAAGACAGACATTCTTCCTCCTATTTTAAACCGATGGCTAGAATCTTCAAAGCCTCCAGGTGAGCCAGGGCTCAATTCACTAGGCCTCTGTCCTGATTAGAAATAATTTCCTTGGAAATTTCTTCATCCTTTCCCATTTGAGAAATATGAGTTCTTACATTTCTAATCAACTTCTATACAAAAAACTCTTACCTTTTCCTCTGGACTTTTGAAGTGTTCTGCCTTAGACTGCATGACATTTCCTGAAGGAATTTATTTTCCCTTCTTCATGTAGCTAATTAGGTTAAGCAACCAGACATCGTTTCTAGTTTTCCTTTTGCCCAGCATCCTTCAAAGTATCTGTACGCTGCTGTAGATCTCGCTGATTGTTGGAGACCAGACGTGCTTAAGGTATGTAAGGAATGCAGTATTTCTGCGATTTCCAGTTGATAAAATAGCTGATAGCAAAATTTTTATTGTATATATTCTCCCTTCTGAAACTTATTCAGTTTTTGGTTTTGATCTTAAATTATTTTTTTCTCTCACCCAGGATTGGAATTTAATAAAAAACATTCTCCCAACGCCATTCATGGAGCAAAGGATTGCTTTGATTTGTTATATTAGACATCCCTGAAGGGCCAAAAGAGTTCAGGAAATGCATATAAACAGACCAATGATCCTGAGCCTTATAAAAATCACCAGGTATATCTACCACCCCAAGAAACCTCCTGGCCCTGATCTCTGACCTAGACTTGGTTTGAGAATGTGCCCTGCTCCCCAAGGGTCTGGGAAGAGAATGTGCCTCTTAATCTCAGATGTATCTGGGTATTTATGAAAGTTGGTATATGGGCAGTCACATGTTTCTGAGTATTTAAAAAAGCTAGTCAGATAAATCAGGACATTTTTTATTACAAATGGTAAATACAAAATAGCTAAATTATACCACAAAGGAGAATTTGAATTTGTTCCAAGGACATAGACATAGTGTGTGTATGTGTGTTTGAAAGAAGGCCGTGCAAGAATGCAACAGGAAATTGAGAGACTTTCAGAACCAAAATCTCTCTCTTCTTCCCTGCCTCCCACAAAGCCTTCCCTCTCTGCTGCTTCTTCCTGGGCACCTGCCTTCTTCTCTCCCTGCAGGTCAGCTTTCCCTGCTTCCCACTTCAGAAGGAGCCATGTGGCCCCTCCTGTGCTTTTCCACTTCTACTGTTTAGAGACTGACCCCAGCTAAGACTGAGATTTCCTATTTTCAATTTTAAATGCCAAAGACAGAACCTCCGACTGGCTCCGTGTGAATCAACTGCTTGGCTCAGAGTTCAAAGCCCAGGCACAGACTTGGCTTCTGGGGACCAATCTGGTGAGCCCCAGCTTGGGCAGATCATAGAAGCGGTTCTGGGTAGAGCAGAAAGTAAAGGCATGTTCAGGTATTAGAAGGGAGAGTGAGTGAAAGTCAGGAAGGATTTCTTTTACACCAGAAATACTAAAAGCAAGCAGAGACTTGGTCATCAATACCTCTTCTTCCCCTGAGGCACCCGTGTGAGTGAGTGTGTGGTGAGGAGGGGATCGACAATGGCTTGACTGATATGCTGGCAATGTTCCTGAAACTTGAATAAATGTACTATGTCCTTGATTGTTAAATATAACCTGTAAACAATGCTGCCACAATTGCTTCAGTAGTCAAGTGTGGTTCTTTCAAAGACACAGGGCTTTACCATTAAAACAATCAATAATTCAAAATATACTGTAAATCTTCAGTTCTAGATTGAGCTTCATAAAATATCACACAAACCAAATGTGTGTGAAAAGGAAGAAGGTGTGAAAAATGAACAAAAACACACTGAAAGAATAATTTGATAGAATGAACATCGTGCTAGATTTCCTGATTTCAACATGTGATTTGATGTTATTTAGTGTGCCTGAGATTATATGCTATCTACCATGGAAATAAATTTCTTATAGCTAATGAATTGTTTTCAGGTAAAAATTAGATATATGTGTGCTTTTATTATTCTATAATGAATTACTTGTAGAGAACTTTTGAAACCCTTTACATGTGCCCTGGCTGGTGTGGCTCAGTGCATTGAGCGCCGGCCTGTGAACTAAAGGGTCATTGGTGCGATTCCTAGTCAAGGCACATACCTGGGTTGTGGGTTTGGGGCATGCAAGAGGCAACCACACATTGATGTTTCTCTCCCTCTCTTTCTCCTTTCCTTTCCTTTTTTCAAAATATAAATAAATAAAATCTTTAAAAAACTCTTTATGTATTTAATAACTCAAATTAGTGCATTGAATTTATATTTATTTGAAATGAAAAAAGTTATTAAAATTCTTAAAAGTACACTTTAATATACATTACATATAACATATATGACACACCCACACATAATTTTATTTGTATCTTACACTATTTCACCTTTATTTTTTAGATGAGAATGCTATCTGAGTTACTCAAGTAAAAAGTGTAGAGCAAGAGGGCTTTTTTCTTTTCTTTTATATATTATACATTCATGTACTTTTTTAAAAATTAGGACATTTTTAGAACAGTTGCAGCTTCATAGTAAAGTCAAGGAAAGGTATAGAAATCTCCTATTATTTACTGCTTGTCCTCACAGATTCCTAGCCTCTCCAATTATCAACACCTCCTCGAGAGTGGTTCATGTGTTACAACTGACGAATCTACACCTACATCCCATAGTCACCCGGAGGCCATAGCTTACCTGGAGGTTTGCTTTTGCTGTTGCACATTCTGTGGTGTGTATCCATCACTACGGCATCATACGGAGTATTTTCCCTGTCCCATAACGTTCTGTGCTCTGCCTATTGGTCTCTCCATCACTGTCCCCCACAAACCATGGACACCGCTGATTTTTTTACTGTACCTACAGTTTTACCCTCTCCAGAATGCCATAGAGAGGCAATCATACAGTATGTGGCCTTTCAGATTGACTTCGTTCACTTAGTGATATGCAGTTAATGTTCCTCTATGTCTTTGCATAAATCGATCGCTCATTTCTCTTTTAGCGCTGAAAAGCGTTCCATGATCTGGATCATCGGCAGCCGTCCGTCTCGAGAGACGATGGTGTAGCTTCTTAAGAGTCTATCTGCACCGCCGAGAATGGCTGTGCAGTCCGACTCGGGAGTGACACGGTAGCTGTCTCCTCCCGTGTTGAATCGACATCTTGCGATGACGCTGGAGTGTCCTCTCCAGTGAAGCTGAAGCTACAGAGCCTGGGCAGGGTGATATGGAGGGTCTGCTGTTGCCCATGCAGCAGACCCCCCCTCTCTTCGCAGCTGAAGGGTCCAAGGGAAAGACGGAGTCAATACAGCTTGGCTTCAGGTGCGCCGCAGGAGTTGCCGGTGTTGACTACAACGTCAAACCGCCTTAGGGACTCCGGCTCCGGATTTTCTGTCGGGGTTTACTCCCTTAGCCTTTCCCCTGAAGAGGTATGCCGCAAGGCAGCGGAGGTTTTTTGGAGTCAGAGTTTTCCTTCTCTGGATCTGGATATGCCGCAGTTTATCCATTAACTTACTGAAGAACATCTTGGTTGCTTCCAAGTCTTGGCAATTATGGGTAAAACTGCTATGAACATGTGTATTCAGGTTTCTGTGTGGACATGAGTTTTAAGTTCCTTTGGATAAATATTACTTAGTATAATTACTGGATTCTATGGTAGGAATATGCTTCGTTTTATAAGAAACTGACAATTTTTTTTCCAAAGTGGCTGTACTGTTTTGCAGTCCCACCAGCAATGAATGAGTATGCCTGCTTCTCCACATCTTTGCCAGCATTAGTGGTATCGTTGTTCTGTTATAGCTATTTTAATACACGTGTAGTGGTGCGTTGTTTTAATTTGCATTTCCCTGATGACATGAATGTGGAGCATCTTTTCAAATGCTTATTTGCCATCTATATGTCTTCTTTGGTAAGATGTCTGTTAAAATTTTTGGACCACTTTAAAATTGGGTTGTTTGTTTTCATATTGTTGAGTTTTAAGGGTTCTTTGTATATTTTAGGTAACAATCCTTTATCAGATATATTTTTTGGAAATATTTTCTCCCAGTCTGTGCCCTGTCTTCCCACTCTCTTAACATTGTCTTTCACTGAGTAGACATTTTTAATTTTAATGAGGTCCATCTTATCTGTTACCCAGTACCTTAAAAAAGATATCAGTGACATACAGTGAAGTTGCATCATAACTGTATTTTACTTGTAAAAGTTAAATTATGCATTACATACACACACATGCAATAAAGAAGTGTATTCTTTTAAATGGGGTAGCCTATTTTACCCAACATTCCACTCAATAAACAAATGTCCCAGAAGTATTATGAAAAACTAGAATGTAAAGTCACTTTTTCATTACTTGGCCTCAGTTCCCATATATGTCCAATGGTGTGAACTGATTGGGTTTTCTAGTATTTAGAGATACCTATTTTTGACAATGTGGCTCCTAAATATAATTCAACTATTTACCTAGTGTTCAACTTGAAGAAATCACAATGTATTCTAATGATGGATTATGTACCTTCATCTGCATGCTGATTTGAACTTAATGAGAGGAACTGTTCAGGAATTCTCAAGGGTATTACTGATGATTTGTGACCAGTTTTCCTTCACTCTATGATTTTCGTGTTGATAACCAGCATAACTAATACCTACTAATCTATAATCTGTTGGAGGATATAAATGGCAAATAATGTATAAGGTATGAGGATAAAATAATTCAACTCAATTTCTGGCAAACCTATTTAGGTATTTATAGACAAGTGTAAACTAGTTTCTTAAAAGTTGGCACCTGTTCTCTTATTTCAAAATTCATATATATTAAGATATTTTCTAATTTCTTCTTTTGAAATATTCTTTGAAGCTTGCTCAACTCATTTAAATTCAATTAATCTTGGCATGTGGCCATTCTTAGCAAGTAGACTTGGTTTCTAGTAATAGTCAAAATTCATCTCATGTAAGTGTTAAGCACTTAAATTGGAAAATTATTTTAAGACAAAATGTGTTGTGCTTCTAAATTAGCCAGACGACTTCACTTCTGTGGCTCATAATCTAGCTCTGAGAGCAAGTCACAGGAATTAATTTCAAAATGCTGGTAGAAACTTCACTGAAATTATTAAATAAATATGATGATCTCTTTGAAATAAGATACATATTTGGATGTGATAGTTCTAATACATTTCCTTTAATTTTCACTTTCTAGGCCAAATTCTCCTTATTTTAAAAATAAAATCTTAGCTTCTTACAAAAGAGAAACTGTGAATGAACTTTACATCTTCACCTGCATACTCTTTCTAAGCTCTTAAAATTAGGGTACTTATTTTCCCCCTCTAAGTACTCTTCCATTTAAAAAATTTTTTAAAAGTATTATTCCATTTTTTAAGAAAACCCTTAATTCAGGTTATTGTTTGTTAATTTCTTATTCTTTTTTCTTTCTTTCTCTCTCTCTTTCTTTCTTTCTTTCTTTCTTTCTTTCTTTCTTTCTGCAGCTTTTTAAAGGACATACCACAATGTTTCCTTAAGCATCAGCTAGATGGAGAATGTCCACTGGGCATGCTTGGGATTTTCTGTAAAACTTGGCATGTAAAATTTGGATAAATTGATAGAGAATAGGACTGGAAGAAGTTAAAGTGAGCGGGGTGCATACTGTAGGCACAACATTTAAGGGAATTGAATAATAATCAAGATAGGTTATATTGAAAAGCAAATTATAAAGCAGATCAATATTAATGAGAAAAGCCCATGATGTACAAAAATCAAATTTTTAAATAAAAATGGATACATGTTACTTTGTTCCTTTGTTTTGCCTTCTGCATTATAGTGCAAAGAATCACTCGTTTTTAATCAGCCTGAAGTTCCTGAACTCGGTAGATGTTACGTCTCCCTTGGGTGGGCTGATGCGCATTGATAATGTTGTGAAAACAGATTCAGTAACATAGGCGGTAATATATAGCCTATTTTTTGATTGTTGAACTTTTATTAATTTTTCCACTTTTATTAATTTTGAACATGGGAGAGTATTTTATTTTGATAAGTGTATATAAGAAAGAACATCTTCCTCAGGTTCTGATTTGTTGACAGCTGTCAAACACTGGTATAGAGTCATGTTTTTAGCTCCTCAAAGCTTATAAGTATGGTATTCACAATCTTCCTGTGTTATATTACATAATGGAGAGTCAGACGGTATTGTCGGTAGAAATCAACTTGAATGTCTGTTGAGACCAAACTGTTATCATTTGTTTTAGATTGATATGTGCTTTCTGAATAATGTGAAAGTCCTTAAAGGGCAGAAATAATGAGGAAGCAAACATATCGAGAGATAAAAACTATGGTGTGCCATTCTAAATAGAAAAGGCTGCCTGTTCTTCAATATTTAAATAAGTTTGCTGTTTATTCAGCACATGACCTCATTCACATTATTTACAATTCAAGTATTTGTGTCTACTGTGAAGCTTGTTTTGGCTGTTTAGCCTAAAATGGTTTTCCTTGTTATTTCTTGTATACTGTATACAACCTAGATTAGCATAATCACTGTGATTAACATTAATTGAGGAGCAGAAATGAAAATGGTTTCTGAAAACAGTTTGGCTGCTACATACAATGGTAAAATTTTGCATAACATGAATACTCAAATTATAGTATTTGACTTTAGTTCTAAATCTCTGAAGCATTAAGTGGGAGATTAAAATATTGAGCATAGATAAATATACAAATATATACTAGACAAATATGTAGATGTGACCCCTAAAGGAATATATATTGCTATACTAACATATTTACTGAGAGGAACTATAATATGATTGTTAGAAGTATAGAATTTATAACAATGTGAAGACATTTTTCAATCCTTTCTTTCTTCACTATGTAATTCTAAGTTACTATACTAAATCTCTCCAGAGCTCAGTTTTCTTTATTTATGAAATGTGGATAATAATGTGACTTAGTTCGTGAGGTGGTTCTAAGACTTAAGTAAAATTCTACAGGCAAGATTTTTGACATAATGTTAGGCAAATGATAAATGTTTTCTAAATATCTATGTTCTACTTATCACTTCTCTGAGTGTTTTCTCTGTTTTATGGCTTAATGCTATATATATCCTTGTTCACAGTTCTGCAATTTATTTCATACTCTTTACACTAATAGCTTTCACTATTTGTAATGCTACTTTCTCAAATTTACTTTCCTTTTTATTTCTGTAGAGAGGTTCTGAAATTCTCTATAGGTATTCCTTTCCTTGTTTCTCTATACATTATCCCATTTTGTAATCCAAAAGTATTGCAATAAGAGCCAGGTTTTTCTTTGGAAGCATTAAATTATAGTGTGTGTTAAATAAAAAATGGCTTCCATTGTATAGTTCAAACAAATTTGTTGGATAAGCCTACCTCAAAAATACACAGAGTATCTGCATTCCAAAATATCAATTTTAGAAGAGTAGGCAATGTATTTAAGTATTAACTGCTAATTATTATATATTACATACAATATATATTAATTTATATAAATTCATATGTAATTTCTATAAATAAATTTTACATGTAATTTATATAAGTAAAAATTCTATATATATACATATATATATATTTCAAAAGCTTTAAATCAAAATAGGAAAGTAAAAATATCTGTTGGTTTGATTTTCCTGATTATCAGATATCTTCTATGATAGATACCAATAAAGGAAGAGAACGTTGTCAGACTACTAATCATACAGGAATTATAACAAACTTCAATATTGTGACTAGAGAAGAGATAATTCTTCTGTTATCAATCACTAGTGAAATTAGCTAGGCTAAAAAATATTTCTCAACCATTGTCTTCCAAGATTATATCATCAGGTGCACATTCAGTCATAATCAACATTAAAATATTATTTTTTCTTCTGTACAACAATTAGTATGGAGGTGAGAAGTTGATAGTGTTGATTTATCTATTTGGTAGTATCATAAAGAAGCCAAGATTTTTTCATCTTCCTACTCTATGGCTCTCAGAATATTGTCCCCGTAGTCTTAAGTTTACTGCCTCATGGTTGCAATGTCGCTGCTGCAGCTCCAGATATCAAGACCTCATTCTAAGGCAGGGATGCAAACCATGGAAGTGGGATAACTCCTCACATAAATTTCCTGTTTGTGAAATTATTTTTGAACAAAGACTATTAGCATAATGTTCCTTTATCTCTTTCATGAGAAATGAAGTTTCCACTACCTAAACAAGTTTTAGGCTTATTTTTTCTGAGCTCAAATGATATCTTCTTGAATATAAAATATCAATCCATATATGCTATAATAGTATAAAATCAAGAATATAAAATCAAGACTGTTAACATGGCAGTGGTATCTGAGGGCCTATTATGTGTGCCACATAGGCCTACATATACCATATGCTCATATACACAAACATACCTTTTATTTATAAGAGGGAGGATGATGTTCACAAATAAGCTGTCATCTGTCTTCACATTAACTTCCTTTTTAACAAATTTTTATTTTTTCATTTGGTTTTAAGAAATTAGAAGCTGGTCCTGACTGGTGTGGCTCAGTTGGTTGGGCATCATCCCATAAAGTGAGGGGTCACCAGTTTGGGACACCCTGCCTGGGTTGTGACCTGGTCCCTACCCCTGCTCCCCCGTCACTGGGGTGCGTGCAAGAGGCAACCAATGTTGTTTCTCTCACACATCAATGTTTCTCTCCCTCTCTCTCTTCCTCCCTTCCATTCTCTAAAAGTAAATAATAAAATCTTTTAAAAATGTTAGAAACTGTTAGAAAACATTACAGTGCAAATAAGTTACAGTTAGTGTTGTTGTTTTTTTAACAAAGGTATTTCTAAAACTGGGGTTTCATTGGAGATAAAGGTCTTGAGTATTCAGTTTTAAATAACATTACCTCAAGAAGAAGTAACTTATACATCTTAATATCCCAAAACTAATTAAGGAAAATGAAGAGCAAAGAGAAAATATGTGCAGGGACATGCGAGAGTGAATATATAAAATGCACGTCAAATATCTTAAATGTTGGTATTGATATTGGCTTTAAGCTTCTTGGAAAACAAGAGGAAGAGGAAAATCAATCAAATCAAGACATTTATCATATCCATAAGGCAGCAATGACGCTCTGGCTCACAGGAAACCCTACAACTTTGCAAAAATCCAGAGGTGTTTCCCCTGTGATTCCAATAAAGTGAACAACATATAACTCAGTGAATCATAGTTTCATTAACATCTTTACAGCTAACACACTGCTGAATTTTTCAGGGGCAGTTTCTTATGAGCTTCTTTAATTTGAAAAACGGCAAACCACCTAACTGTAATCTAGGAAACAATTTTTGGTCAAGGGTCATAAATCTCCCAAATACTGAAACAGGAAGGGTGAGAACAACATGTAATAAATCTATTTGTCCCTCTTTCCTTTGCAAATTCATCTTCATAAATGAGAGTAACAGACACAGAAAACATACAAGCAAAGTTATCCTGCCTCACACATGACAACACATTTGGTCCATTTTGGTTTATTTATTATTTCTAAAGTTCTCAAAGTTTTAAGAAACTAATATTTTTTCTTAGGTTTGTGCTGGTGGAATTTCAGCCTCTACTCTACAACACTAAAAAAAATATTGAGGTAGAAGAGAGAGAGTAAGTTTCAAATATTTTTTCAGAGTTGTCATTTAATTGTTATTTTATTTTAAATTATACTTTCTTATAAATATTTTATGAAAATAAATCAGAGATTTTAGTCATGAAAACCCTGCTGAGCAATAGTGTGTCAGAAGATTACCTTTGATCCTGACCATTGGCTTTTCTATCTATAAGTAATTAAATATTTAGGGAGTTAATTCATTTTCAACCATTAATTTTCATCTCAGGTTAAGTGGTTTGTCTGTTTGACTTCATTTCAAATTACTGAGACCTGAACTTAGACATCACTTGGCAAAAGATAAAAATCTCCAGGGTCCAGGAGCCCCAATTATTAATCCCTCCTGTGGAGGTGACTGTTTCAGGCTGCACAAAGAACATCTTTTCAATACAAACTTTGGACCTTCCATGACACATGTGAAGGTAAAAATAGACATAACTTATAGCGTTCAGGAGATATATTATTATTTTCTGAAAAAAATTATATAATAAATGTATCTAAACTTTATAATTGGCCCCTAAGTTTGTTTACTTTTTAGTTGTAAAGATAGTTCTTTTGGAAAGTGCCATCATTTGTTCATTTAACAATAAAAAGAACTCAACATTTTGTCTATATTATTGACAACTAATCTATTGCTTGTCTCCAAATTTACCTAGGAAACACTAAAACATCTCTGAAGACTTAAGGAAAAAAACTGTTATTTGTTTACCTAAGCAAGTTCCAAATGTGAATTAAAAAAATACATATTAATTTCAAAAGGTCAACAAAACTGCAGGTGCAAAATTGCAGTTGGAACTAATTAACCTCTTGAGCAAGGAATTGGTTGATTACAGGTATGATTAGTGAAACACAAAAAAGAGGGGATGGTGAAGTTTTTTTGAAAGTTTAATCTGAGTTTTCAAACTAAATTGCGTTCTGGTTATTACAAATATCAACAATTACACTGGCCTCCATGGGCTGTCATGGCATACGTATAATTTATAACGATAAAGAAAAAAATGCTAATGTTTTTCATCTGTGGTCTTACTTTCAAATAAGGTTTTATTTTTCAAGAAAAAAATCTTTCTCCATACATAATCATAACAAAAGTTGATAAAAGAATAAAGTTTGATGTCTGAATCACTACTTACCACCATTGCAAAGAATGCAGACTCAATAGGCAAAATGAATTTTCTCTCATCCCAATCTTCCAACGTTATTTTCTTTTTAAATTAAAATAACAGTAGAGAACCTAGCAGAAAGAGCATAGTTGTATAAATTTTCATCTATCCCCTATCCTTCTAGGAATTCATATTTTTTTTTGAAAATCCATTTTAAGGAAAAAATAGAAGAAAATATAATTCATGGGTTTTAAAATAAGAGTAAGGTCTACTGTAAACCCCTCAAATAGGGCCAAAAACTGAATGGGAGGAAGTAAACTGAAAAAAAAGAAAGAGTAGGAAAAGGGCCCAGTGGTGGGAGATCTCAGAAAAGCAAAACACACTTCTTGCAGGTGAGGGCATAATCTTATAAACCTGAACCTCTGTGAATAATAATAGTGGTGGAAATTGGAGTGGAGCAATCCAGCAAGGAAAGCTCTCCTGGGCCCAGAATAATAGGAAACAAGGATGCAGTGCTACACAAAGCACAATAAAGTTCCACTGTAATGTTTCCTTCACAAACCAAAGTAAAGAAGCTTTGTCTTGTGAGGCCCAGAAAATAACTCTGGTGTCTACCTTCCATACGATTTATGGAAAGCTTCTTGCAAGGTACTAGTCAAGAAAAAGATAACTCATTCAATGAAGGGTAATGGGTAAAGCAGTAGGCCTGGGCTCAAAACAAAGATATCTTAAAAAGTTAAATAAATGAATGAGAATTTTGGAAAAAAAGATAAAACAATCGACCCAAATTTATTGTTTTGAAAAAGTAGATAAAAAGTACAAACTAACATTTAACCAAGATTTAAGATAAGAATAAAACACTCACCTCTTTGGAAAAAAGAAAAAGAAACAAGATGATGCAAAGCTTCACACTAGTGATGTTAGATTACAGAATGAGATGGAACAAAAGAAGTAAAATCAGAATGAAAAAGAAAAAATAAATAATATCATTATAAAAGTGAAGGAGGATTTAAGAGCATGAAGAGGAATCACAATACAGGTAAAAAGAATAAGAATGAGAAAAACAGAAATAAGGAAAGAGGGAAAAACCCCTGATAATTATAGAAGATGCCTAGAAGAGGTTGAATATAAGCAAGTGTGTGGGACACGAAGAAGAAAAACAAAGATTATACAACTTAATGATTAGTGCATCTGAAGTATAGAAGTATACCTGAATACGAAACTCATCATACACTTCAATGAAAATAAAATAAAATATAAAAACTATATTGTTATGTCATGTGTGGAAAAAAATTGACCTGCTATGACATTAACATACATCATAATAAAATAAAGTAATTTAAAGATAGAATTTCTTTAAGAGAAAAGTTAAAGCCTGTCTCATTTTCCTACAGCAAAGCCAGCCAATGAAATAAGGAAGCAAAATCTGTGATATTGTACTTAATGACAAAGAGCATATACCAAGATTGTATACTTAGCCAAACTGTCCTCCCAGAATAAAGACTACGGACAACAGTTTTGGCTATGCATGAGTTTAAACTAAATCACATGGAGATATCATTTTTATCTTCTATCTTGGCAAAAATCAAGAAGTGTATCAACAGCCTCCTAAACTGGGAGATAAATTTTATACACTAACTGTAACAGGATCAATTGGTGCAATCTTTGTGGAAGTTACTTTAACAAAACTAATCAGAGCTGCGAGTACATATCTACTTTAATCAAACAATTCCATTTCTAGTATTACATTCTATAAATACACTTCTACTATGAAAATAATCCATAAAAAGTTATTTACTCAACATCATTTGTCATAACAAATCATGAAAAACAAAAGATATTTATCTTATCAAAATAGAACTATGTAAGCAAATTATAGTTCACCACATAATTTTTCATATAGCTATGAAAAATGAACAGGGTGTTCTCTATGTATAAATGTAGAAGGATTGTTAAGATATATTCAGTGGGAAAAAAAGGTGAAGTACAGAATAGCATAAATATTATTCTATCTTTTGGATAAAAATATAGACTTTTATATTAATATTTGCTACATAAACACAGGTAAGCTTATTAGTAATTGTTGCTGAACTTTTAGAAGAGGTAGCAAGGAAGTGGGTGGATATGGGACAAAATGAGAGGGATAGTTTTTACTCCATGTATTTGACATTCTGTTTTTTTAAATTTGCTAACTTAATTACTAAATTTACTAAATTAATTACTTAATTTACTAAGTTACCTATTCAACAAGTACAGAAATATAAACAAGAGTTGTCACAAAATTAAAATTGATGAGTACTGCTCTAGATACTTTTTTCTGATATCAATAAATATAATTCAATCAATAGAACGATCACTATAGAAAGTTCATTTATTTTAATTCAATCAATAGAACGATCACTATAGAAAGTTCATTTATTTTACTAGGACCATTTCTTGGTAAAGCAAGAGGGAACACTTTAAATATGTATGTAATTTTGTTTTTTTATCTCTTAATTTTGGTAAGAGTTGATGAGATATTTTCTGTCCTGAATAAAACATTATTGTTTTGTTTTAGATTATATTTGTAGGAATTCCTTATCCGACTGCAAATGTCACATGGGTGGCTTTTTGCAGAGCTTTGAAGAGTTTCTTCCATGAATAAGGGTTCAACATACACTTGATACAAGAGCGAGTTCATATGGGAGCCAATGAACAAGGACTCCTAGGCAACATAGGCAAGAGGGAACTGTGTTTCTTTAAGGCTATCTCACCCTTTCTGCTAGCAGCATCTTTCCTATGGCTGTATTCTTACCCCTGGGTTTTACTTTCTTCTTTGCAGTGGGCAGCAGTATCCCCACCTGAAAATCACCTGTTTCTGTGCCAATAGTTGTTCTGATAATCTCACACATTCTGATATGATAACTGGGTAAGTTTATAAGGCCGTATCTTTGGTAATTATATTTTAGGTGTCTCTTTTTTTTTTAAGTTATAACTACACAGAAGGATTTAGGGCTAGACAGGAAGATAATCTAATACACAGCAGATGTGATTGGGGATGAATGTCAAAGGAAATTTCTGTGGTCACTGATTTGTTTTTTGTTTGTTTTTGTTTTGTTTGCTTGGCATATGATTGGCCTTGCTGAGTGCAAACCCCAATATGATGACATTCTGTCAGTCTCAGGATATCAGATACTGGCCCTGACAGGACCCTTACAGCCTCACAAGGCAGCTGATGACCTGCTCACGAACCCCTGTTGAAAGCCCTCATAATAAAATATAATCAACTTCCATGTAATTTTTACCTAATACCTCTTGATCTACTCTTTTGCCCGTTAAAATAAAAGAACCCTCCACAGAACAGTTTTTCAAATATTCAAAATATCCTGTCCTTTACTAAAGTCTTTTCTTTTTCCCACTGGTATCCTGTGCCTTTCTTTATGTTTTCTTTTTCTTTTTTCCCCCAATTTCAGAAAAACGAGTTTTACTAATTTTGCAAGTTTTTCAACATATATATTCTTAAATTTAACTTATGAAATTTGATTATATTTTGGTTAATTTAGCTTCAGAGAAATTTTATATAGAGGTTTCATACAGCCTTGAAAGATTGGTTCCTACAGAAAAATGCTAATGCAGCTATGCAAGCCTTCTTAACAAAACTAATTTTCATTTGTATGCTTTTGGTATATGTCAAGGAACAGATTGATAGAAATGTTATAGCCTGTAGCTTATTCTTCACTTAGATGCTTGACATTTGCAGTCAATTGAAAAAACTAGAAAGCAAAATAACTTTATAGTTCTAAATTTGCTTTAAAATGCAAACTCAAGGAACAAAGTCATAGTGATGTCAACAGCTTATAGCTAATAGGAACAAGCACTAATGAAGAGGTGCTTTATTAAAACCAGACCTTGGAAATACTCTTAAAATTGAATTTGTAAGACAGGAAGTAAGTTATTAGATTTAGAAATTTTACAATAAACTCATCTGTTATGTGTATTTTAACTTTATTTTTATTGTTGATACTATTATAGATGTCCCCATTCCCTTCTTTGCCAAATCATCTGGTATATATTTTACTGTATCCTTAGTGTTCACACTAGATTACATAGCATGTACTTTCACAAAAGCATATTTTTGTATTTGAAATCTCTGCATATAATGTCTTAAGGTTGTCAACAATTTGAAAAGAATAGAGACAGTTCTTCTAAAAGTGGATTGTATTTTTAGGAGATAGAGAAGCTCTCCTACTGAATGACATGCCCAGGCAATAAGAGCTAAACTGTATAAAGAGAAGAATTCCTTGTTCCTAAGGGTGTGGTGCCAGCTAGTCAGCTGGTCTGAGGCCTGGTTGGAAGTATGAAGCAAATGAATTGTGGTCCTGGCTGCAGGCCAAGTTTTTCAAACAGGGAAGGAAACAAAGATAGTCCTGGACTTCATAGTCGGGCCAACAGTACAGTACATCCCATTGTCTCTAGCAGCCTTTTTCTTCTTTCTTTCAACTCCCACAAAAACTAAAATAGAAAGTGAGAACTTCTTAGAAAACAACTCCCACATCATTTCATTGGGAAATCTTTGGGATATGTTTTTTATAAGCCAGAAGACAGATGACAGGAGGCTCAAAAAAATAAAAAGGAAGAGAAGGAGGCGGCTTTAGGAGGCTAGCAAATGTATTACATTATATAAGCAGTCAGCCAGAGGACAAAGAAGTTCCTTGAACCTGTTCATACTCTTGGGTGTAGAGGTAGCAAGTACAAGGATACTTTACCAATATGTATAGAAGAATATTTATATGATTAATCCTATAATGTTCTGATATGAAAAATGGGGGCGTTTAAGTAGCTGGGCAAAAAAAAAAAATAACAAAAACAAAAAACACCAAATAAACCAGCAAGCCTTTGGACATTCACATATATTCTGATTACCACACTATTTTTTGGAGGGTGGGAGATTGGACGAATGTTTAATAACATTCATTCAACATAATACTATCATGCAGAGTATTTTCAATGTCTAAAAATCTTCTGTGCTCTACCTATTCATCAATCTCCCCACTCAACTTCCTATAACCACTGACCTTTTGAGTGTCTCCATAGTTTTGCATTTCCCAGAACATCACATAATTGGAATTATAGTGGAGGTAGACTTTTCAGATTAGCTACTTTCACTTAATAACATGCATTTAAGGTTCTCCCATGTATTTTCATGGCTTGAGAGCTCATTTATAGTCAGCTCTGAATAACATTTCATAGTCTGGATGTGCCACAGTTTATTGACCTATTCATCTAATGAAAACCATCTGGATTGCTTCCAAGTTTTGGCAGTTGTAAAGCTGATGTAAATATCCACATGTGGGCACATTTTCAACTCTGTGGCATAAATACCAAGGAGCATAATTGCTGACTCATATGGTAAAAGTTTGTTCAGTGTTCAAAAAACCATCACACTGTCTTCCAATGTGGCTGTGCCGTTGTTTAATGCCACCGGCAATAAATGAGAGTTCCTGCTGCTCCACCTGCTCATCAGCGTTTGGTGTCATCAGTATTCTGGATTTGGGATATTGTAATAGGCAAGTAGTAGCATCTCATTGTTGTTTTAATTAGGATTTCTCTGATGGCATATGGGAAACATATTTTCATATTCTTCATCACAATTTATATATCTTATTTAGTGAGGTACCTGCTCAGGTCTTGGGCCCATTTTATAAGTGGGTTATTTTCTTATTGTTGAATTGTAGGAGTTTTTTGATTTTTGGTAACAGTCTTTTACCAAATGCTTAATACAAAGCCAGATAGGCTAAAAACTGTTTTTAATAATCTTAAGGACAAAAGGCTACATAGGTAACCATCTCATGCAGAACGTAGACATTTAATTTAACAAGTACCATAAAAATATTTATTCTAAATGGATGGCATTAGTTATGATGCAAAATTGTTCTTGGGGAAAATGTTGATTTACTCACTCACTCATCTGTTTAGTCAACATTTATGCAAAAATTTATTTACAGAACTAAATTGTTTCATGTATTCCAGGCACTGAAATTTGTCCAGTGAGATATACACATTTCTTTTAAATAATATTCAGTGGTATAAGTTAATTTTAAAATAAGTATTGAAATTCATTTACATGGGTTTAAATCTAATAATACTATAATTTGATTTTGTAAAGGTTTAGAGTCATGATAATGAGTCTTTATTGTTATTTAATTTTCTTAATTAGGCATAAATATTGGAGTCTTAAATATTTACAGTATCTTTAACATACTATGTATACTATGTGTGGATTGAATTTTTAACTTTTTGTTACATAAAAACTAGTATGAAGAGATCACAACAGATGTAAGGAAAGGCTGTCTATGGTGATCATAAAGATAATGTTCTGATGTAAAGTTTTAATAATATTATATAATAATAGTTTTTAACAATAGAATATTATTCAAATTATAAGGCTATTGCTGTATAAAGACTCCTAACTTTGTAATAAATAATTATAATTCTACTATAGCAGAGACTGTTACTTTTCCAATAATATCCATTGTTTTCTTAGGCTTTTAATAATACAAATATGAACTCAACTCTATTTTGATGTCTGTTACAGTAACTTAGCTTATAGCTTCGGAAATGTAAAACTAATCTCTTTCATTAACCAGAGTTGGTAATGTTGAAAAGTTATTTAGTCTCTGTGGATTTCAGTGGGTTACAAGTACTCTGAGGATTTTTCTAACTCTAAATGTCCATGGGCCTAACACTGAAAGTGGTTATGTGATGCTAGAAAATCTTTGGTATTTGTCACCCCCACTATCCCCCCTCACAATACCTGAAGATCACATTAACTTAGTGAGATAATTGTATTAATATTGTTTAGTAATAAAAATTCTATTTCAAAGTCCATTTCTCGCCTCATCCCTCATAAGGGATTTATATGACCCATTTTTTTTTTAAGTTGCATGTCATTAGCATATTTCAGGTTAAACAAATAATTGTCTCTACATAGTATGAGTGGTTGGAATAAGTAGGGGTCCACAGATGTATGGGCATCATAAAGCAAGATGTAGGAGAAAAACATTATTGGAGTAAAATAGAAAAAGAAAGAAAGCAGGGAGACCTCTCACTGAAAATGAGAAAGAACAAAAGAACAAATGGGATGTTTGTCATAAAGAATCTCTAGAGACACACTTAAGAAAAATACTTTTACAATGGATGGCTGAACATATTGTTGGTTTTCAGTAGAGCTGGTAGTGACTACTGAGTTCAACTAATTACAGTATATTACTAATAAGGCCAAGGTTTAGTTCCGATGTGGGTCAGTTAACTGTGCCCTGTACTAAAACCACACAGCATGCCCCTAACTCTGGCCAGCTGTCTCCAAAATGTATGCTCTGTGTCATAAAATGGGTCAGGTGTATATGGATCAGTGCAAATCTATTCTCATGACTAAGAAAAATTCTCAAGGCAGATGGTAGGTCAGTAATGTCATTTTTACGCAGTGATTTTCAACCTTTTTTATCTCGTGGCACACACAAAGTAGTCATTAAATTCTGAGGTACACCAAAAAATATTTTTGCTGAACTGAAAAAAATAAGTATAATGTTTATCAATCTATAAAACAAATAATAGTAATAGTAATAATAATAATAATAATAACCTACCCTTTTTTCTCCAAAGTGACCTTTACAAAAAAAATCAGTGCCCATACTTGTACAATACAATAAGGATTTTAGATACCAATAATTAACCAACCAAATGCAACCTTATTATGTGATGTAACCAATAAGATGCAACTCTTTTATGTAATGTATATATTTATGGTTCAAGACAGGGCATTCACAATGGATGGCTTTGATTATGTTGACTGTTGTCATTTTTTATTTGACAGACTCAGGGAAAACAGGTCACT
This sequence comes from Furipterus horrens, assembly GCF_987537825.1. Taxonomy (NCBI): domain Eukaryota; kingdom Metazoa; phylum Chordata; class Mammalia; order Chiroptera; family Furipteridae; genus Furipterus; species Furipterus horrens. Next base: position 199,560,584 of record NW_028327172.1, on the reverse strand, counting down.
GCTCCTAAGTAGTCAGGTATTGCATGTTTTAAAAATTCTTATCGCACACCAGTTGAAATTGCTGCTTTAGTGTTTGAAGCATGGCACGTGTTCTCATATTGAAAAGTAAAATAGAGATATGTCAGTTATCCAATCGTAATTGAGTATTTGGGCTAGAAATCCAATAGAATTTAGTTTAGACTATCAACATGAGGATTTATGTGATTTACTAAAACCACTACTACTTCAGGGTTTCAAACTTAAATGACTTCGGTAACCAAAGTGATACCCTGGTCTTCTGTGTTAAAATAGTAGTGGTGGAAATGGTGAAGAATTGGTCAGTTTATGTGATAGAAAACTATAGTATCAAAAATTCATTCATTAGACTCCTCATTTCTTTGGGCCTGTGATTCAGAGGCATCAAAAAACTAACATTGTGAATGGTTCTTAAATGCCTGATGATAGAACAAAATATACTGATTTTATAAAAACTACTTACAATACTTAGTATTTTTATTGTAATTGTTCATTTAACTGCATACTCATACTTCCCTACTAGATCCTGAATTTCACAAAATAGAGCACAATTTATTATCTTCTCAAGACTGTCTTCTCAGTATTATCTTCTCAGTATTTCAATATACCTCACCCATGAATAGTAGAAGTTTCTCTAATTCATGGTTATAGAGTAAACACAGATTATGTAACAGTCACACTTATTTATTATATTAATTTCACTTCTATAAATGTATTTAAATTCTGGTTTATTTTTTATTTAAATTAGAAGTTTATTAGCATAAATATATATAATTAGACATGCAAAAGCACATTCCCAGTAATAGAGATCACAAACATAAAATTTTAATCTATATAAACTACAATTGAAAGGTAAATTTAGTCTTATTTTAGACTTTAAAATGGAAATTAAATGAACTTCAGTTTATTGTACATTTCAACAGAAATATTAGGGAACGTATTTGCTTAGTTGCTAGATTTTGTTAACTTGAAGTAGATGAAGATAAAAAAAATACAAACTAATTAAATTACACAGAAATTTCTGGATGAAATAAAACAATTCATTACAACTTCTAGGCAACGGCAAAAGTGTTTCTAGCAAGAAAAGCATAATTAACAGCAGTGTTAAGACTGTGCTTTACATCTTTTTGGCAATTGAGTAACTAAGTTGAAAGCTATTAAGTAGAGTATTTGAGTTTCCTATTAATTTGCATTTAACTTGACTGCTCTTTACTATTTTGTAAGCATAAAACAGAAAGGCCTGGCTTCAACATAACAAATTACTAAACAAAATAAAAAATGGCTACCCAAGCAGCTTTGTGTTTGTATTAGGTTTGTCATGCTGTGAGTTAAAAAAGAACAAGACAGAAAGAAAAGAAAAACAAGTGTTAATTCTTTAGAGGTATTTCAGCACCAGATCTGCACTATCAAAATAGTCCCTGAACTCGGAGTTATCTAGAATTTCAGCAGTTTGCAAATATGTGCACTAGGGAGTAATTGTTTCACACTAAAAATATTTCGGGTCCCCATCAGCGAGCCCTTGAGGACAGACAGCCTGCTGGTACCAAAAGCCTGAGGTTGAAAGAGCAGAGCAATCATATGGAGCCATGATATCTCTGCTCTTCATAGTGACTTAAGTACATTTAACCAAAAACTGTTTAACTACTGGCATTAAAAAGCCTGACTTTTTAATGCATCTTTCTTAAACTTTGATACCTTTTATTAGATTTAGAAGTGTTGTGTGCATGTCATCTATTCTTTCCATAGGTGCTGATGACAAAATATTGAATGAAAGGCAACTGATTTCTAAAAACAACAAATCCAAGTGTGTGTGTGTGTGCTTGCATATGTGTGTGTAGGCACATGTGAGTATTCATCATCAATCCTGTGTTTTGGTTAAATGTTGGCAATGCTAAAATTAGAAGCAAAGATACTCTTGCTATAAGTGCAAGTGTTTTTACTTTGGTCTATTAGTTCTCTGTGCTGTTAGAAAACTATTATTGCATAATAATGTTCTTAAAGTTATTAGAATGTTTCAGCTTCCTTTTTGCTATATCAGCTTCCTTCCACATATTAATGTGGGCTTCGATAATTATATGTTGATCTAATTAATTCATATGCTCATGTGGTAACCCAAAACATCTTAAGGTTGTTTGACCTCTGTCCTACTTATTTTAATGTACTTATATTTCTCACCAAAAACCTGCAAGAGAGCAAGTATGTAAAAAAAAATACAACTTTCATAAGCAAGGGGATGGCATCTTTTTACTGGAGGAGATTGCATTTTGGCAGCCGTCCAGATGGCAAATAAAGTCGTTTAAATATTTGCTCATTAGTGAAATAAAATGGTATCAATTTAATTCATTCCCATTTCAGGTTTCTTATGTTTCAAAGCGAGTTTTTAATACACACTCCAAAGGTTTCTCTGGAGCTCTTGTGTTATAATTTGTTTCCTTCTTTTTCCTGTAACTAGATATAAATTAATGAAATCATATTGAATGAGATGTTGGGCTCCCCCCAAAACCTTCTGACTCATTTGTTTGAAAGTTTGGCTGTCAATTCCTGTGACTGCGAAATCACAAGATATGCGCCCCTAGCAGGGCTCAGAGACTGAGGTATGTTAATGAAGGAGATTGGGTATCAGATCAGAGAGCTGATGCCTTGCAGAGCCATTTAGAGTAAATAAGAGCCTGTCACTGTAGGAGAAGCTGCTGTGTGGCTCTAGGTTTATCTTGAGACATTCAGATAGGGAGATAAAAAGCATTTTAATCCCTAAGGATAAAGAGTCTTTGCTGTTGTATTGGATAAGCATCTGTTTTGTCAGATTTAGACTAACTGGGCCAATGGCAAGAAATCAGTGGTGAATTATTGGAGGGGGCTGGGGTCCTAGATAGGGAAGCTGGAAATGCAGGAGATGGTGTCCAGCTCACATTGGTTATACATTCCAGGGCTCTCCTCTCATCCACATTTCCTAAGAAATCTGCATGGTGAGTGGGCATAAATAAAGTTAATATTTTCATTCTCTTCTGACTTTTCTTTTCCCCTGGATCTGCCATGGGAACCTGGAGAACAAGAGGATGAGGAATGACCATTTCTAAGCCCCAACAGGCTTCAGTACCCCTCAGACTGAGTTCCTTGAGGTTAAGGTTGTTGTATTATTTCATACATTCCTTCCACACACCGTATCCGGCACCATCTTAGGAAAAATTAAGTACTACGTGCATATTTGTTAAGTGAATATCTTCTGACTAATGCCAACAGTCGTCCTTTATTATTTTCATTCTTTCTAAAAAGGAACATTGCTAAAATCAGATCATAAGCCTTTAGATAAAGTAGAGCATAGGAGTTCTTCTTTAATTAACCAAATTCTGGTCCTCAATTCTATGCATTACTTGTTTTTACTTAATATTTCTGAAAAAGCTAAATAAATATACCTGTTACAATGTAAGAATAACACTAGCATGAGGGTATCACCATAGGTCACTGTTACTACCAGAACAAAGGACAAGATTTGGAACAGAAATCCAAATAATTATTCATTTATTTCGAATACTACCCTAACAGTTCTGCTTAGAGAAAAGGTTAGCTGACCTCCTACTTTTCCTTTCAATTATACTTGCATAATGATAAATTTAGAGCCAAGGGAATTTTTGAAATACTGGCTAAATTCCCATGCAAACAATGGAGATTTGAAAAATGTTTTGAAATGTCTCTTTAGTAGCTGTGCCCACTTTTGCAAGATTAATTCTGAAAATAGACAGTTGATAAATTGCTCTATCAAGGTCTCAGACACTAGCTATGGAGCAAATGATTTTAGGCATTTAGATCTATTTCAACATTGAAGTCTCCATATCAACAATACTCTATTTTTCATGAAGTTGTCTGCATACGTCTCAGCCTTCTTCCCCACGGCAAATGTAAGGATAATTTTAGAGGAGAATATCAAAGTATTTTTTTACTGATGATTTCAAGGCATTTATGGAGGTTTTTCCCTCACTGCTTGTGGGAATTTGTTTCATAGCTGAGTTTCTAACTAGCAAATTTTCCCATAACTTCTACATTGCTCCAAGATGGCACCCAGTGAAACTCACCTCCTGATATTCACTCCTTTTGTGTAGTATCCTCACAAATTATTTTAGGATTGGTCTGTGTGACTAATAAATTGTGGATGAGGCTTAGAATTTGCTACAGCTACCTTCCTCTCTCGGATTGCTCACTCAGCAGGGAGCCAGTCACCATATCCAGGAGCCCTATTAATAAATTCACGTGGCAAGAAACCAAAGCCTTCTGCCAAGAAGGGACCCCAACTTGCCCGTTATGTGAGTAAACCATCATGAAGTGATCCGCCAAGCCAAATCAAGCTTGCAGATGACGGCACCCTCAATATCTTGACTGTAAATTCATGTGACATTCCGTGCTAGAATCTACCAGTTAAACTATTTCTTACTTCCTGATTTACGGACACTGTAACAGCAGGGAATGATAACCCACCCCAACATTCTTTTGATGTTCCTTCTATAAACACTGACTTTGCCTAGTATATGACTTATAGATAAACAGCATTTTTTGTATAAGAATCCTAGGAATTAACTTCAAAAAGATACAGACTTCGACCTTCAGGCATTCCAGCTCTGGGAGATTTGCTGACCTTCAGCTGTGGAGTCGGGATGACAAAAGCCAGGATGACTAAACCAGGATGACACACACTGAACCATCACTTGCCTTATTGGAATGGACTGTGCATATATGTACGTAGAGAATTTTTCGGCCCCTTCCCCTTGATCTCCTTGTTCTGCTTCCTCTCTATCTCCTTATAAAAACATTTGCCTCCATTGAGATGTGAAGATGGGTGTTGAGACATGAGTCCCCCATCTTTGGGGGTGACCAGTACTTGAATAAACCTCTTTCCTTTATACCAGCACCTATCTCTTGAATATTGGCTTTTGAAGTGGCAGGCAGCCAGACCTGCCTTCGGTTACAGTCACTACTGTGATCAATGAGATAACTGCTCCTCAAGTGAAAAATGATTTTTCCTTATGTAGTGAAACAAAAATTCTTCTTTTTAAAAATTTTAAGCACCAGTCATGTTTGTAATTCAGCAAGTTAATATATTTACAAGAATTACAATCAAACTAGAATATTCTGCTAACTCGAACCATGTGAACTTTATAAAACCCATATGGTAGGTGGAAAAATGGTAAAAAAAAAAAAAAAATAAGAGGTGCTAACATCCTAATTTTTAGAACTTGCAAATATGTTGCCTTTCAAGGCAAAGGGTGCTTAGCAGGTATCAGACCCCTAACATTTTACAGATAGGAAACAGGAAATAATACTACCTGACTAAAGGTGGAGCCATGGGTCCAGAATCACAGAGAATTCTCAGATCTCTGAGACAGAACAGAGTTGTCCCAGCGGGATTGGGAATTTGTTTGGTACTGGTGATTTTTTTTTCCTCTAATTTTTCTCCAATTTTTGAACAGAAATTTCTATAACTTTTTAAATACACTTGTTCCCTCATTGCCTGTGGCAATTTTTTTTTTTTTATAGCTGAGTTTCTAACTAGTATATATTTCCCATATTTTGGGGGCAGATTATTTAGTTTCATGGGTTTACACAGGGAGAAGAACTATGGCTTAGATGAAAAACATCCAGAGCTTCACTCATACCTAATTGGATGTTGCAGACGGTAAGATTTGGAAATTTTGAACTGATGAGATTTTGGACTTTGTGTTGATGCCCCAATGGGTTGAGACTTTTGGGAACCTTGGAATAGGGTACATGCATTTTGAATGTAGGGCAGATATGAATCTTTGGGGGACAGTAGGTGGACAGAAGAACAATATGCCCATCCAAAGAAGTTCACTTCCTAATCTCCAAAACCTGTTAATATGTTACCTGACGTGGCAAAAGAGACTTTACAGATGTGTTTAGATTAAGGATCTTGAGATGAAAAGATTGTCCAGGCGGACCCAATGTAAACACAAGATGTTTATAAATTAGGAAAGGAGATTAAAGATTGGAGAAAGATTGAAGATACTATGCTATTGGATTTTAAAGTGAAGGAAGGAACCATGAGCGAAGGAATGTAGGTGACCTCTCAAAGACTTTGATTTTAGCTGAGTGAAACCCATTGTGGACATCTGACCCATATAACTGGAATGAAATACATTTGTGTTCATTTGAGACCCTATATCTGTGGTAATTTGTTATATATATGCATGTTTATCTGTTACAACGTTGGTTTAGAGAATGAGATTTTAAAAATTCAAATGAAAATGAAACTTGCTTTATTCACTCTTTATTTTGTCCTTGAAGCCTCTCTCTCTCTCACTCATTTTATGTGTATAAATGTGTACTCATGTGTATATATCTCTGTAGATCTCTATCTCACTGTACATTTTTGAAAATAGTTCCGCTGATGTTCCACATTCTATTTCTCTATTTCTCTAATGTTGGTATTTAGTTATTTCCCACTTTTAGTTACTACAATGCTATGACTGATCTCCCTCTTTAAGCTCAGCCACCTGCTGTAATTTCTACCATTCAGTGATTGGCATCACGGTTCTGGGTCTTGCTTTCTAATTAATGCATGGTTGACCACTCTCCCCTTGGCTCTTACCTGGGCCTCTCCTGCGGGTCCACGTCACCATGGTAAATGCTCTCAGCACTAAGTTCCTGAAGAAGGGACTCTGGGAGATTATCTGATTTGGTTTCCTGAAACTGAAGCTTCCTCAGATCTTTGACAGGTCAAGTATTTATTTTGTACAAGATATGACTTAAATAAAATCATTGTTATTCTTATGGTTGCTAGTTTTTACTTGCTTATCCAATGACTATTAACGTAAAATTTGCAATTTGTGTGCCTCACTGAAAATGTACTGGCTATTAATTGCTGCTCTTATCAGTACTTTTCATGAATCCAATTTAAAAATAAAATATATTATTGTTGTTTTTCCTAGTATTTGTCTTTGCTATTGTTATTGGGGCCAATTCAAAAGGAAGAAGGCAGCCAGCCAGGCATTATCTGAACAACAATAGCTTTCCTAGTTCTATAATAAAATGCATGTGCATTTGTTAACCATTGTGGCCAATTCACTCTGCAAAAAAAGAAAAATATTGGATCAGAATCAATGGGACCTTACTATGATTGTGTTTGCATTATTAAAGTCTTCTAATATTTTACTATTGAGTTTAAGCCTATAGTTTCTCTGTTGGACTCCCACCCAAGTGGTTTAAGTTTGAATATCTAAAAATCACAGGCCTAGGCCCTGAAACATTTAAATGTGATAAAAATCAATTTTACCTATGTGAATCCCAGCTGAATGCCACTTCTGATGTACATCAGCTTCAAAAGAAATTAAAAGATAAGTAACATGATTACAATCAGATTAGCTTGTCTAGGCAGACAAACGAGATTGTAGAGTTGTCTGAGTAAAGATACTTCCTAGTGAGACCAGTTTACATCACATTAAACAAAAATGAGTTTCCAATATGTGTACTATATAACAAAGTGGGTAAATGGAAAACTACACCCTTGTGACTGAATACGTAAGGGAAACTGTTATTTTGCGACTATTCAAGAATCGACTGCCTGTCTGAACACTTCATGAAGTATCTTAGGAAAAAACTGAATCATTCTCTGAGATTTGTTGCTTAAATTAAAAAAAGTATTCTTTGATTAACAGAACTCATGAAAGTCAAAAGGGGAATTCAGAGCATGGAAAAATCTTGGATCACAACTTAGTCTACATTGTAGAATAAGATCATAAAATATATTAACAGAGTAACTCATGACAAAGGTCACATATAACTAGAAGAGAGGAACATACATTAATGATTACTAACTGGACACTATACAAAAATAGGGTGGGCTCAGCTTCAATTAACATATTTATAGTGGGGGGAAAGCTTCTGACTCTTACTTATAAAATTACATTACTATTATTATTATTATTATTATTAGTTGGTGGGGGAAGTTGTATAGGGCTAGAAGAAAATAATTGAGAAATATTTATTTAAGCAAGTGTGATAATGTCACAGTAAGCTCTTTTCTTTTTAGCTTATAATTATTTTGGATATAAAGGAAAAAATGCAGGGAATTAAAATAATTTGTGCCTTCATGATTGTACACTAATATAGATGCCTTGATGATTGGGCAATTCCATGAGTAAAACTGCTCTAGCAGCAAGTTTTAAAAATAAAAAGGCAAGCAGATGACAGAACTTTTGAAGTTAGAGTGAGGGATAGAACAAGGAAGAAAGGAGCCGGAGAAAGTGAGGCCTATTTTTACACCGCGATGGAATAGCTGATTCTCCAAGTGTTTTGATCTGAAATGCCCATTTTCCCTATCACGAGTTGTGTTTTAATCTCTTTTGATTGCAGAGTTATATTTCAGATTTTTTTCATATTGCACAGTACATATCCTTTGGATGAATAGTGTCTTTAGAATAATTTGCTGACAAAAATATTACCAAACTTCAATTCAGAATTTAGAATATTTACTGTTTGCATTATTAAAAACAAAAAAAACAAAAAAAAACAAAAACAAAACAAAACAAACAAAAATAAAACCCAACTATATGTAGGTAAGGCATACGTCATTGGCTTAAGTCGACTTCTTTCATGGAAAATGCAACTATATATTTTCTTTACTTGTAGTGTAAGAGATAAAAGAAAGGCAGGGAAATGATTGTCAGGAATCTTGGGAAATATTTCAAGTAAACTTTTTTTTCTAAATATAAAGCATTACCTTAATGCCTTAATTTCTGAGAATTCCAGTTGCACATATAACCTAAGTCAGATTACACAACGCCGCTATTATAAGCCCTTAGATATGAGTTCAAACCTTCTTTCTTTAAATGAAGATTAAATATTGTCAGATAAGTGTGAAGAGCTCAGCGAAGTGCTCATAAGCGAAAAGCAGTGTGGCACTTTGACAAAGCACAGTGATCCTCATGAATATGTTTTGACAAATATTGTATCTGTCATTGATTACTCCATCTGTGATGTGGATATTTAATTTCTAGTACTTATTTTAAAAAATCAATAGTTGGCTCACTTTTCAGTAAAATCCTTTAAGTGAGAGTTTTCCTAGAGCTAAATTAATTCAATTTCTATATAGTGATGGATTTTACAAGCAGTTTGAAAGTGGGACAACCATCTTGGAATGTATCAGCCTTAAACACATAGCCAAAAAAAATATTTCAGCTTTCATAGATATTTGAAGTTAAGTTTTCATTTCTTTTTGGGTCTCTAGGTATCTTTCTCTTCCTTGCCTTCTCTCTCGTTTTTCTTCTATGCTACAATTATCTAACAAATGGGGGTTAGTAACACCTTTTAATGGGATTGTTGCGGTGATTAAGTGAGGAAATCTATGCACAATTCCTAGTGCATTACATAGTACATAGTGAATGTTCAAACAATGTCTATTAACATTATTATTTTTACGTAGCACAAAACAGGCTTGTTACCCATAATGTAATGTCAACTATATTATACTATATTAAAGGTGTGTGTGTAGTGGTGAAGTCACTGGATTGCATGAGATAACTAATGGTTAATTTTTTTAAACAATGTGTGTCAAATAGTGTTGATGTTCATTTAGTACAACTTATACACTGAGGCAAGCATATCTGAGATGCCTTTTAATTTAAAGTCTTATTCAATAATAGATTGTGCACCGTACTTAAGGAGCAAAAGTGTAACTATTTGGTCAATAATTTCTCTAGCACTTTGTTTTTGCCTTCAGAATTCTGTATAATTTTCTTCTTTTTAGCTCTATTTAAAATTGCATTTTATATTTTACATTTTATTGTATTCAATTGGTTGAATGAGTGTGTTTCTAAATCCCTATCTTGAGCTATAGATTTATTTAGGAATTAGAAAATTTTCATTGAGATTACTTTGCAACATTTTTTCCTATCCAAATCCCACCCCCATTCTAGACTTCTGTGCTATTTTCTCAGGATAGAACTTTTGTTACTCTGAGTTCATCTGTCTTTTGAAATACGAAGTTTAAGAGTGCTTTGCTTTTTCTATTGGTTTCTTCTTCATTTAGTCCTTTATGTGTGGTGTTCTCTGGCTCAGGACCATGACTGCAACAGCTGATAACCGTAGTCTCAGATTTCTGTCATTCAGCATGCTAAGTTGTAAAAAATTATTCTTGCAAAGCAGATCCAGAGCAATATCTTGGTAACCTTCTTATAATATACATTGGCCAATATTAAACTTAGTTTTTATCATTGAATATGTATCTTTTGTATCCACTTTTAAAAACCCAAACACTTTTGTTCATTTGAATACCTGAGTCTCTAGTCAATTTTCATGTATTGAGTTTCTTAAGTCAAAAGGAGTCTCTTCAACAAAAAGTGAATTATCATCTCCTTATAATTCAGTGATTATCAGAGAGCTTGATTGTATGCATGCTATATTTTTCACATTTTTTAAATTTCATTTGCGTTTTGAATCATCACCTTGACTATTGCATATTCTATTAGAAATTTTCTTTTTTTATAGTACAATTCTTGGTTTAAGTTATGTCGTTCATTTCCTACTTCTAAAAAAATCTTGATTTAAGAGTTGACTTTCCTTGACGGTATAAAGCAATGCAAAGTTCCTGTACTTTAAAAAGTTTTTGGAATAAGTATGAAACTGATTTCCCTCTGTCTGCTAGGTTATTAAACCCTTGAGACATAATTAGGGAGACTAAGGGTCCAACTGGTAAAGGAACTGTTAATACTTAGCTCACTAATAAGAGCTGTTACAAAGAGTTTCAAGGAGAAAAATCTCTGATTTTTACTATAAAGAAAGTCCTTGAAACATCCTGTGTTTTTTTTTTTTTGCCTGTGTGTGTGTGTGTTTTTTTATTAAGAAAATGACTAAATGCTCTCACTAAAGTATTCCTTACTGTAGACTAGGTTGTGGTGTTTAGAAAAAATGATATAAATTGGGATATAGAAGCATAAAGTATTTCCAAGAAATAGTGTATAAAAATAAGAAGTTGCAAAAGACACATAACAGTGATACTATTTATATTATATAAACCCTATACACATAAATCATATATGTAATCGTAAATGCATAATAGTAAGACTGCATTTTGTGGATGCATGAGCACGTGTGTCAATGCAGGAAGACCTCTGGAAGAATATTCAACTACCTCATGTGGAGCAGGGCTAGTGGTAGAGGAATGTGAAGAAGTCTGGGATTGCAAATAGAAGACAAAGGAGAACAGATTAACTTTGAATACTCAAGTGCCCATCAGTAGATGAGTGGAAAAAACAGCTATGATACATTTACACAATGGAATATTACTTGGCTGTAAACATAGAAGGAAGAATTGTTCTCTGCCACAACATGGATGGACCCAGAGGGCATTACACTAACTGAAACAAGCCAGTCAGAGGAAGAAAAATGCCACATGACTTCACTCATATGTCGAATCTAATGAACGAAATGAACTAACAAGTGAAATAGGGACAGACTCAGTGACAGAGTGCAAGCTGACAGCTGTGTGGGGAGTTGGGTTAGGCAGTGGAGGTATTGAGCAGAAAAGAATAAAAAAAGAGAGGACACAGACAACCATGTGATGATTACTGGTGGGGGGCTGGGAGACACAAACTAGAGAAAAAAGAGTTTTTGAAAGACTTTGACTAACTGTCCCTGAAACACAAATGACTTGGGACTCAAATTTTCTAGAGTTATATGAATTTGAAATTTCTACTTGAGATGGTAATACAAAACTCCTTAAGTGCCAATGAATTGCTGGCAGAAGAAATTTTAATACATGAATACATGGAGCAATTTAGTTTTTACTGTGGTAAAATACACAAACATAAAATTTATCATCTTAAACACTTAAAGTAATACATAAATAAAAATAATAATGTATTTATGTACTGCTTCAGAACCTCAAAATTGATTTGAAAAAAAAGTGTTTGTATAAAATGCATTATCACTTTAACGTTTTCCTCCCTCCCCTTTATAGTCCCAAAGACAGATTAGTAAACATTTGGTTTGAACTGGACTCTAAACTTACATGTTTAACTTAAAGCGGACACTAAAATTAGAAGATTCTGGAAGGTGAATAGTACATAAGAGCAATATGTTTTTTATAATCAGTCATTCTAGTTGAAATTATTACTTTTTATCATCATCATTATCACCTAATTCTGCTAAGTGATTATCATGTATACAAATGCATTATACATATGTATATGTATGTTTGTGTGTGAGTGCATAAAGAGGCTAGACATACAAACAGTACACAAAAGTTTATCATTTGTATTGTTTGGGGACATTAAAACAGATACATTTAAGTGTCAACTGACCATAAAGGAGAGCAGACGCCAGCTGTAAAATGAGTGGTAACCAACCTCAACCATTAAGGGCGCTCCGCACTATATGAGGTGAATATGACTGAAGACTGGTGTCCCGAATGACATCTCAAACGGCACTTCCACAGGTGGAGAGAATGTAAATGTGTTCTAGGTAGAGGATAGAAAAGGAATAAAAGAGTCACAGGAGGATCATATATTGTGTGCAGAGGGATGTCAAATAGACATTTTCATATATCCTAGGTATTTGGATTCAAATAATTTTTGTCTCACATCAATTAACTGTTGAATGACAGTCAGTAATATTTTTTATCTAAGATCAATGAACATGCTACCTTATAGGGAAAAAGCAATTTTAAATCCAAGGCCGTATAAACAGTAATATGTGTCCCCTGACCTTAGTTTCTCCCTCCCTAAAATGTGACGATTTTAGCAGATGGTCACTATGGTTGGATCGAGGCATGCCCTTTCAAATGGAGATTTTTGTTTCAGGTTTTGGTTCTAGATTCTCAAGTCTTGGGTTGAATTTTAATCAAGTCCCATTCTAGTCTAACTTGAATGCAAAATATAAAATGAAAGGGAGGACTGGTCCAGAAGATATGGATTCGAGATCCATCTTGACTTTTAGCAGTTGTGAGACCTGAGGAAGGGTACTAAAGATCTTTGGACTTCAGTTGTTTTCTTTATAAAGTTGGGATAATAATTTCCAATGATATTGTAAGCTTTTAGTGTGAGTCAACAACTTATGCAAATGCTTGACAATTTTTTAAATGTTATTAAATATAAAGCATTATTATACTCAATTCAGATACTAGTGATAAAAAAAAAGAACACCTTAGGTACGTTGTCTATTATTATTTCATGGTGATAAGCAGTAACCGATTTCCCGCTTTGACATTACTGTACCAGCTGTGCCTGAAGTGCTCTTTGCCAGGATTATCTGTAGGACTCATTCTCTAACTTATTTTAAATCTGTACGGAAATGTCACCTTATCAGAGACTTCCCTCCCCTGACATCCTATGTCAATTCGCAACACTCATCCAGGTACTACTATCTCCCTTACCATGATTTCATTTTATTTTTATATCAACAATTGAAATATTATCAAGTTATTCACATATCTAACTTTTCTATCTGATACTACCTTCCCTCAACAGTGATGCTGACAGGTTTACTGTGGCTCTCCAGTTCTTCAGAGTGCTGACCTGTGGTATGCAAACAATAAATACTTATTAAATAACTGAACAAACAAGTTGTCTGAGAGAGATTTGAATTTAAAAATATAAGCAAAATAAATTTTGTGATTTTTTTTTATCCTGCAGTAACTCACTTAATAAGCTTTTACATTTATCAAGGAAATACTGAAAACTCATACGATGAATGAATCATGTCAAAGGTCAAAATGCCTTTGACTTTTACTAATATGATTTATTTTTAGAACTGTGTAACAATGTCTATCTAAAGGAAATGAATTGGTGTTTGTTTCATGTTAAGACAAATACATCAAATATATGGATATTTATTTAAGTATCCAGAAGAATCAAGGGATCCTTTATTGTGTATAAGTCAACTATCTTGCAGTAGATAAATCCCGATTAGTTGCACAACTAGTGTGGAAATATATGGAAAACAATAATAAGTAATCACATTTTATGCACCCATCTTAAACACTATGCATGCCATAGATGTGCATATGTCAAAACCATATTAGATGACTAGAATTTTATATCTTTTCCCCTCAGCTTCTTCAGGTGAGTAAAGAAATCAATAAGGTTAGAGTTTACCCAGAAGACTGTGAAGCAAACCACAGAGTAATATATCGACAGGATAACAATTCTAATAAATTGAACTCTGACTATAAATAACAATTTATCTATTTTGGAGGTGAACACTTTTAGAAGATACCAGCTAAGATCCATACATATCTGATTAAATAGTATTCTTCAGAATAATGTATTATTTGGAAAGTCACAGAATCTTAAACCTATTATATGTTGAATTAAAAAACAAACCTTTTGGCGATTTGTAGCAATACCATCAAGAATTGATTATCTCTTCAATAAATATAGTTTTGACATTTCCAAGTGAGTGTTGCCTCTTTATATGAATAAAATTCCAACATTTCTAGAAATACTAAAGGGAAAATGCCAAAGTCCAAATGAGTGCATGATGCATATTGTTCTTTTATCAAAACACAGCAAATCAAATCCATTCAGTCTTCATATAGGGAATTTTATATGTGAAGGACTGAAGTAGCAGCTATTTCAACATGAGCCTTTTGAAGAGGTAATGACACACTACCATACATATAATGTCGGTAAAATCATGGATTGCATTAAAAAATATGACAGTACCTTTCTGGGAGTTAACAGAACTTAAAGAGACCATTAAATTAACTGATAAAAAGGTAAGCCTCAAATCCAAAGAGCTTTTAATAACATTTTTCAAAATCTAAGTAGTAGTAATAGAACTTTTCACATGAAATCTGGAAAAGTAGATTTCATAGTGTCATCGGTGAGTTTCCCACAACAACATCAGCTTTAACTGTACATTCATTCCGGTTTACAGATGCTACAAGGTGAGTGAGTGTGGGGGTGGACAAGTGAAGTGGGTGAGGTCTGCTTCATCGCGGGTAGGTCAGCCTGGATGTGCCCAAAAGGAAGTTTTTAACCCAACTATTGATATATATCGTTGCTGCATTGAGTAAGTAGATAAATAAGTTGTTAAGACAAACTTTTAGAGGAGAGACTTAGAGTTTTAGAAATGAAAAATTTCTTCCTAGAATTGTGTCCATCATTGTAATGATACCTTTTTTCTTCCCCTCAAATTATTAGGGTTGATGTAAATACTGCATCCTAAAGAAACTCAGAGTAGATTGTTTGTTTGTTTGTTTTGTCCATAGAACAGATGAAAACAGAAATGTGTCCCAAAACAGTTTTTGACAAAAGCACAGTATAGCTGTGTTGACAAACATTTATTATAACAGTGTGACTCAAATTTCTCAAACCCAGTTAGGTAGGAGCAAGTGAATTCAGGCATTGGGAATCTGCAGACCTAAAATCATGCATGAATATTGCAAGTGGTATGGTTCTATTGCAAGTTTTTAATGAAAAACATATGATGTTTGTTTTAACATAAAATATTTTAAGTTGTCAGTTAATGGTTGTGTGTTTCCTACTTAATAGTAAATGAAAGATCAACTGTCACATTGGATGTATCAACTAAAAAATGGGCTGAGATTATAAAAGACAAAGTCATTCCAGCAAGTATTTTTCATAATAAAAGTTATGTTCTCCTAATACTTGTTAACTTAGCTTTCCATTAATACATAACTACAAGCAATGGTAATTATTTTTTTTCATTCAATATGGTTAGGTAATTACTAAGGAGGGTTGCCTAAGAGATTGACCTATAAACAAATCATTAACGGAAATTTAATTCTGGGGGATTGACGGTTGGGGAGGGAAATGCAAAATTATTTGTTATGTGTCTTTGATCCACTGATCAGTCTTTCTTAGCGCTTCAAGGCAATAATTATCAAAATGTTTTTTTAATGTGAAAATAATAGATGATGCTATTCTTTACCTTCCCATTGAAGCTGCAATTTAAAGCACATATAAACGAATTAAGGATTCCATACAGATCACAATTCCTGTAATCATTTTTCCTCATCCAGTTCTTACACTTTATCATATTTATTATTTTGTATTGCCTTACTTTTTTAGTTTTGTTTTATGTCATAAAATTGTTTACAGTTTTTGCCTTGGAAGTTGCTTTTTGGGAGTATTAAACCTTGGACACACAGCCACAAAACTACCTGACTTCACGGGGCATTACTCAAAAAAAGACTGCATTTATTCCATTAATTGAGCTTTAAATTCCTCTGTGTCTTTTTTTTTTTTTTTTTTTTTTTTTTTTTTGTTCCTAAGAAAGAAACAAATCAGCAACAGGAATTTAACTCTGGTACAAGAACTGTCAGCACCTCTGTGTGCTGACAGAGTGTAGCAAGGTGCCTTTGCGAATAACCTTCCCACTTTTTATAAATTTGTTTCAAGCAGAAGTGCTAAAACCATGGATTTGTCTCTGCACCAAACATTTAATGTTTTCATCCCACTGGCCACCTTGTAATGAATAGGAAACAATATCTTTGAAACATCATTGGTGATTAATGCAGGTAATAATCTGGGTTTTAAAAAAAATTGGTTTTGCGATGTCACTCACATTCTTAGTTCCCCATAGATCTAGCCTCATCTGGGCATGGTTCCAGCATTGATTATTATTTTTTAATGGTTAATTTTGCTTGGAAAAAAATGCACATATATTGTTAAAGTATCTTTAACATCTATTCCTCCATAAAGCAATTTACAAAATAATTGTTCTGTACAGACTAGTATTACAAATATTGTATAAACAAAATATAATTATAATTGCTACTGTGATGTAAAAAACTGTCTCTCAATGAATAGCTCAAGTATACCTTTTAAGATTATTTAAAAGCATCATCAACTTTTTGAAATAAGGTCTTTTTTTTTTTCAGTAATGTTTTTTATGCAAAACTGATTAGTCTACAAAAAAACAAAAAGTAATTTTTCTTCTATTACGAAGCTTTTCCTAGATCATAAAACTGATAAATAAGAAAATTTGAGCCTTCAAAAATTTGCATGTTGAATTAAACTTGTAAATGTATTACTTCTATGCAAGGCATCTTTCATTTTAATTGAGTAAAATTCTTATTTTCATTCAACTGGCAATTTTTAATAAAAAGGACTCTCAAATGTTGCTGCAAGAGTAATGGTTTCATAAACGTCATAGATTGCTTTCAAATACAGCTGCAGTGATGCCTCCCACTTCCCTGTCCACCGCTTTGCACAGTGACTGCTACTCACACCTGTCATCAGGAGGTGCAGCCTATATCCTGTGGCCATGGTAACAAATTATTATACACGTGGAGAATTAACACAACAAACCTTATTCTTTCATCAATTTGGAAGCCAGAAGTCTGAAATCTAGATTTCAGCAAGGCCGTGCTCCCTTTGAAAGCTTTAGAGGAGACTCTTTGCTTGCCTCTCCCAGCTTCCAGAGGCTATCAATGGTCCTTTGTGGCTGCTTACTGTCTCTCTCGGCCTCAGTCCTTTCCTGGCCACGCCCCTTTTCTGTCTGTGTCTTCTCTGTTGTCTAAGGATCCTTGCCGTTGGATTTCGGGTCTGCTTGGGCTATCCAGGATGATCTCTTTACAAGATCTTTAAATTTAATCATATTTAATTTAAGTACATTCATAGGGTTTGGTTACTAGGACTTGGACGTACTTTTTGGGAGGCTATCATACAATCAAATATACCACCTTTAAATCTAGGCTTTGACTGTTATTTTATGGCAAAATTGGCATAGGCTCCAGTGGTATCGAGCTTCTGCTTTTACCTTCCTTGACTAGAGTTCTGAGTATGTAATATATATATATATACATACACACATATACATATATATGTATATATGTATATATACATATAACCCTGGCTGGTTTGGCTCAGTGGATTGAGCGTCAGCCTGCGAGCTAAGTGTCGCTGGTTCGATCTTCCAGTCAGGGCACATCAGAGAAGGAAAACTCTGACTCCAAAAAACCTCCGCTGCCTTGCGGCATACCTCTTCAGGGGAAAGGCTAAGGGAGTAAACCCCGACAGAAAATCCGGAGCCGGAGTCCCTAAGGCGGTTTGACGTTGTAGTCAACACCAGCAACTCCTGCGGCGCACCTGAACCCAAGCTGTATTGACTCCGTCTTCCCCTTGGATCCTTCAGCTGCGAAGAGAGGGGGGGTCTGCTGCATGGGCAACAGCAGACCCTCCATATCACCCTGCCCAGGCTCTGTAGCTTCACTGGAGAGGACACTCCAGCGACATCGCAAGATGTCGATTCAACACGGGAGGAGACAGATACCGTGTCACTCCCGAGTCGGACTGCACAGCCATTCTCGGCGGTGCAGATAGACTCTTAAGAAGCTACACCATCGTCTCTCGAGACGGACGGCTGCCAACGATATATACATATATATGTATATGTATATACATGTGTGTGTGTATATATATATCTATGTATATGTATATATATATGTTTTAAAGTCTTGTCTAGCCTATTGGATCATGAAAAGCCACATGGAACAGTCAGACTTTTCCAGCAGAGGCCCCCTTGACCTACACCAGCCACAGCTCCCAGTTACGTTATGAAGCTATCATAGCCTCGCTGGCCTCAGTCAAATGCCAGATGACTGTAGCTCATGTGGGAACAAAGACATCACCAGCAGAACTATTCATCTAGGTCCAGCTCAAATTGCTAACAGAATAGTGAGCAAATAAAATAGTTTGTTTTAATTCACTAAGTTTGGGGTGGTTTATTAAGTATCAATAGATAAACTGATACAGAAATAAGTACCTAGGTGTAGCATATTGCTATAACAAAAAAAAAAAAAAAAAAAAAACTGAATAAGGAGCACTGGGTTTGACGCAGGATGTTGGGAATAGGCTAGAAATATTGCAATGCTGGAGAAATAGCCAACAGATTGATGGCCACTTGAAAATAGTGGAACAATGCTAATTGAGGCTGGAATGCTAATTGAGGTGATCCATATTAAGTAGTTCGGAAAAAAAATGGTCACAAAACTGTCAATTGAGTTATTTTAGTGTGTACTCATGTGCTTTTGATGTCTCATAGAAGACATCAAGGTTTTGAAAACACACTTGGTAATAAACACCTTGTGTTAGTTATCTGTTGCTGTGTAACAAAAACAACTTCCAAACTTGGAAGCTTAAAACAGCAACTATTAGGTCAAGATTCTGAAGGTCAGCTTGGGTTGGACTCAGCAAGCAGGGTTTCTACTGGTTTTCCTTCGGGACATTCATTCGCACAAATGTGTTTTTGACAGCTTTATTGGGACTCAGTAATCTAAAATGGCCTCACTCATGTACCTTCAAATTGATGCCTGCTGTCATCAATGGTTGCGCTGGAGATGCCCAGCTGAGTCAACCTGTCTTGCTCCTTGTGGTTTCTGCCCCATTAGACAAGTTAAGGTTACTCATATCCAGTGATATCAAAGCACATTTCCAAGAAATGTAGAATAAAACTTGTAGGATATCTTAACGACAAGGCTCAGAAATTGCACAATATCCCTTCTACTGAGTTACACTGATTTAGATCTCACATGTATTTACGTGTATGTGTGATCATGAATAAAAATAACACTGATTCATAAAATAAAAAAGTGGAAAAAAAAAAAAAGTACAGTGCTGTTTGTCTCCCATTTTCAAGCTCATTTGTTTGGACTAAGATTTGCCATAGAAACCAGTGAAATAATACAATTCATTCTGGCTGAATCAAGGCTACAATACTAATGCCACTGACACTATGTTATTCTTTGAGAGCATAAAAAAATACCCAATCTTCTAATACCTAATGGCATATAAATATTGCTGTATTTGTGAAGAGAAAAAATAAAATAAGTAAAACCAGGAAAGTAGGTTTCTGTAGTTTTGCTTATGCAGTGGTATTGTTAAAAAAAATTCTCCAGAGGTCTTTGAGTAAAACGGATATTTCTTGAAGATTATATATGGAAGTTGTATGGCCTTGTTTATTCCTAGGCTAACGTACAAACCTCTCTGCTTTTAGCTCACTCCAGTTTGGGAACCGCAGCTTTAGAAGATGAGCTGAATGAATGGCCTAAGAGAAATTACAGCTTTGAGATTGGTTTTAGAGGGCAGCATAAACATAGCATCATGAACCCAAACCTAGAATTGAGTAAAATGCACATATGAGTGTCCAATGTCAGGCAGTGCACCGGCAATAACAATAACAGCAGTCGCAAGAGCATCAGAAGCAGGATCTTTTTACAGCTGAACCTAGATGTTAAGGTTAAGGTTAACATATCTTTTGAGCTATATATATATATATGAAATTGGCTCAATTCCCCCACTTCTAGTCTCTGGACAATCCCATGCTCATTTCTGAATTCCTGTGTATCCTTGAGCTCTTACATTCTCCTGGGTTCAATCTCTAACCCCAATTTCAAGACTTCTGTATCAGTTTTCTATTTCTGCCATAACACATTAACTCAAACATATTGACTTAAAACAACACAACTTTATTATCTCACAGTTCTGGTAATTACCAGTTTCACATGGCTAAAATCTAGGTATTGACAAGGCTGCGCTCCTTTCTAGAGGCTGTAGGAGGGTGTTTCCTGTGCTTTCCAACTGCTAGAGGCTGACCACATGCCTTGTCTCCTGGCACCCTTCCTACTCCTTCAAAGCCAGCAAGAGTGGGGTGAGACTTTCCATCATGTCACTCTGATGATCTCTTTGGCTTCTCTCTTCCAGTTTCAAAGGCGATTGTGATTATATTGGGCCTGCCCAGATTATCTAGGATATTATCCCTACTTTAAGGTCAGCTGATTTAGCATCCTGTATTCCACCTGCTACCTTAACTCTTCTAGGCTATGGGAGGTCACATTTCACTGCTTCTAGGGATTAGGATAAAGACAATTTCTGCCTCCCTATCTTCCATGGTTGGTTTCTTTTTCCTATGCCAGGTTTTGACATATCTGAACCTCAGCCACCTGTTTCTGATTTTCACAAAACATTTATGAGTAAAAAAGCCTATTATGAATGTTTGGGGTGATAGTTTATAGTAATAAAACCAAGCTGTAAAAAACACTAAATGTTTTTGTTTCAGAAGAGTAAACTCATGCACACCATATTTACGTGCTTATATGGTGGCAAAAGAATATTCCTCTTTGTTTAATAATTTGGAAATAGGAATTTATAGAGAAACCATGAGAAAAAAAATAGTCTCATGTGACATCCCTTCTGAACCAAGACTCTTGGCAGCTGGGCAATATGTGCCTCTGTCCTGAGGGGGCCTGTGTATTACAGATTCCACAGCAAGCTGGCAGGTCCACTGGTGTGAATAGAAACTAGCCCTGTTTGGAACATTTGCACAGAACTTTCAATTTGCAATGGTGTACAAAACATCTCGCTTAGACTTAACGCTCATCTAAGTCTCATTGGTTGAAGCGCTGATGTTATTTTGTTGGCAAGCCATTCTGACAGTGAGCTACAGTTGATAATGTGATATGATATTAGATTACACTACACATAATGATGTTAGCTGAACCCCAATTTTGTTCTTTTTCAATAGAATATTATTTCTTTTTTGTGGTGGGCTATGCAAAACTCAGGGTATAAATGACTATTAGTCAAACAACCATGGTAACTCCATTCTCAATTTTATGAGAGATAAATGCCTTTAGTGCTCAACTTATTCTTATTTGGTACTCTGAGATTTCTGCCAAAGCATAAAAAATGCTGAAAGTTGTACTTAGAACAACCGAAACTCATAAAAATGAAAAATGTAGACAATTTGATAATTTGGAAGAAGCTGTCTTAGTTAGCTCTAGCTGTCAACAAAATTCCACAGATCAACTTAAACAGTAGAACTTTATTTCTCACAGTTCTGGAGGCTGGGAAATTTAAGGTCAAGGTGCTCACAGATTTGGTTCCTGGTGAGATCTGCCTTCTTGACTCTGAGGGCCACCGTCTGGCTGTGTATCAACATGGCCTTCCTTCTGGGTGTGCACAAAGGAAGGAGGAGCTCTCCAGTGCCAGAATACTTAGGCCTATTGGATTAAGGCCATGCCCTTGCCACCTCATTTAACCATAATGATCTCCCTCCAGATACAGTCATATTGAGGATGAGGGTATAAAAATGAATTCGGGAGGGGGGAGACACACAAACATTCAATCTATAGCAAAAGTTAAAAGCTAAATATAATAAAGATTACACAATATAATCACATTGGATTATACTAGATTCAGTAAATTTATAATATAGTAAAATAGAGAAAATCATGTGTGATGTGATATGTAATGTATTATGTATCATATATGGCAGGTCCTCAGATAAAGTTGTTTTGTTCAAGGTCATTTAATTATAACATTAATGAGATTTTATAGGAACTAAACTCTTGTTTATATCAATTAGTCTATGGTCAAATTGGTTTTATTATGTGTCATTTCACTTAAAGTTGCAGAACCTATTAATGATATTGAATGTCTACTGCATTACATTAGATAGTATAATAAGACAATATGTAATATATTATATGTTATAAAATGATATACAGTATATAACCTTTTAGGTTCAACATATAAGAGATTATACAGAATAGATAATAGATTATGCAATTTATTATCTAGTACATAAATTAAATTTATTTTGTACACTAATTAAAGTGTAATAATAACCCTATTCACATTTACCTCTTTTTAAAACTTGGTAATGTGTTGAAAATATACCACTTTAATAAATATTTTTATTTTAAATTATGAGATGTATTTTGCTATTAAAAATAATAATTCAGTGCAAATTTTTGTATATACACCTTTATTTGTATCTCGGAATATTATTTTCTTACGGTGAGTTCCTAAAAGTAAATTGATGACATTTTTAAGAAGTTAGAAATATTACCAAATTAATTTTTTAAAGACCAATTTAACCAACTATTAATGAGGTTGGAGATTAACAATTTCCTGCCTCCATGAAAATATTAGAATATTTTCTATTTTTAAATGTTTATTTTGATAGCAATAGAAAAGCATCTCACTTTTCTGTTTTGTTTTGTTTTTATTACTTTATTAATTGTGACATTGAATTCAATTTCATCAAGAGGGTGCTATATTTTTTTATTTTTATAAACTTCTTTTTATTTAGGATTTAAATGTCAGGAAGCTTACTGAGATGCTTAAAGCCTGGGCTATGGCCTTGATATTGCTGGAGAACTTGACTCAGAAAGTCTGCAAATATTCTGATGTTTGTAAATATTCCCTTCAATAGAAGCATATTAAATTGTTTGTATAAGTTCAATTGGAAAATGAAGTAAACTTGAGTAAAAAAGTGAAGTGCGAACTAAGTTTTGGACTGTATTCTCTCAACTGGCAAGATGAACAATCATCTCCCAAATAGCACATTGTATGAATCAGAAATGGATGCTTCCTTGTTGGGACACCCCACTGCCTGCAATCTGCTAGCTAATTGTCACCTTTACAAATCTATAATATTCACATCTACACATTTCCAAGCACTATTAATACAAATTTTGTCCCTAGGAGTCGCCTCACACACAATTTACAAGTAAAAGGATTAATTAAGGCTATCAGCATTTTTCCAAAACACAGGTTTCAACTATTTTCACAGATTACTAATTTGTTTATGTATATATATGCACATATTTCTATGTATGCACATATACATATCAATGATGTGTGTGTGTGCATATATGGGTTGACTATTTTGGCAGAATGTTTGTGTTCCCCAAAATTCATAGGCTGAAATCAAATCCCCAGTGTGATGGTATTTGAAGTGGGACCTTTGAGAGGTAAGCAGGTCATGAGGGTGGCATCCATATGGGATTAGCACCCTTATAAAAAGAGGTGAGAAAGCTAGTTTGTTCTTTCTCCACATTGTGAGGACACAGCAAGAAGTCAGCCTTCTTCCTATAACCCTGAAGAGGGTTCTCACTAGTTCCAAACCATGCTGGAAACATCCTGAATTTCCAGCCTGCAGAACTGGGAGAAATAAGTGTTTGTTGTTTAAGCCACCCAGTCTATGGTAATTTGTTTCAACAACCCAGACTGACTGAGATTAGACACACGCACACACACACACACACACACATGCATACATATACATATATACATATTTATTAATGTGCCATATCTATTCATCTTTTCTGAGGGTTTTCTGTCTCTGTACTAAGAAAAATACTTTCCTCAGCCCATGAATAAATATATACAATTTACTTCTAAGTCCTTTATGGTTTCTTAGTGAAAATTGCAATTATTTTGAAAGGAAATAAAGCTAAAAAATACATTTTTGTCCTTGTTATTTGTAGTTGCTGTTTAAAAAGAATTAGTTATTAAAAACTTATCCTTTTACATATGGACATAAAGGTCTTAGTCTCATTGCTTCTTAATAAATATATTTACCTATATCTATATCTATCAATCTTATATATGGTGAAAAAATTAAGTTCTCTCTTAACAAATTTCTTATAATATACAGTTATCAACTATAGTCACCATGTTATACATTAGATCTTTAGAACTTCATCTTATAGCTGAATGTACAAAGAATGCACACAAGTCAATAGCAAAAAATAAAAAAACGTTCAATAGAAAAATGGTCAGAGGAGCTGAGTAGACACTTTTCTAAAGGAGACATACAGATGGCCAACAATACAATAAAAGGTGCTCAACCACACTAACCCCCTGCAAATGTAAATCCAAACTCCAATAAAATATCACTCATACCTGTTAGAATGCAGACGTTCAGTGGTGAGAGTGGAGCAAAGGGAACCCTGCACACTGTTGGTGGGACTGAAAAACAGCATGGAGTTTCCTCAACTTCAAAACAGAACTACTATATGACCCAGAAACTACTTTCTGGTATAAATCCGAAGGAAACAAAAACAAGCTACCTGCACTCCCATGTTCATTGCAGCATTAATCGCAAGAGCCAAGATATGAAAACAAAAATGTCCATAAATGGAGGGATGAATTTTAAAAATTGTGGTATATGTAATAAAAAGACTAAGATAAATGCTGCATGGTATCACTTACATGTGAAACTGAAATTTAAAAAAGTTGAACTCATAGAATTAGAAAGGATTTTTATTTTACAGGGAGGAATACACAAGACTAGAAAGAACAGGGTAAAGAGGAGCAGGATGGGCAGTGGTCCTCAGAGACCTGACTGAGAAATGCTCTCCCTAAAGTCAGCTGATTTCTGGAGGAATCTTGAAGAGGAATTGTTCCATTTTCCAATGTGAGTTCAAAGGGGGTATCAAGGCACCAAGGCCTGTGGGGAGGAGAGAAGTCAGGCCAGTTAGGTTAAGGTAGTGAGGGTTTTCTCCAGCTTGGTTAGACTGAATTACTTTGTTTTAAACCTTGATCAAAGCAAGATGGTAATTCATTATCCAAAACAAACAAACAAAACAAAAAAACCCACATACTTTTTACTTTAACTTAAATGCAATGGTAAAACAAAATAATTTAAAGCTATCTGTGTTTTTACTCAGTGACACGCTGTAAGCAAGATAGTGTATATCATACGTGAGTGTATAGATACATGTTCATACGTCTAAGTAAATGAAAAATTTATGCAATAACATTTAACATCCTGAAAGCGGTGAGACAGTTGTGTTCTGTTCTATTTAATTTTATTTCTTTAAATGGGGTCATGACACAATAAAATTATTTCAAGACCCTGTCTTTAGAGGGATTCTGCCATTGGTAATATGCTGAACGAGAGTACTGTGCTGTTCGCAGCGGCCTGAGAAACTTCAACTGTGAAAAATGTCTGGAGACTGAGCTGGCGTTGCTCACCCTTGCCAGGGAGCCAATGGAGGGGGTGCTGATGCCAGCCTTTAGCTGAGTCTCGGTAGGAAATTTTGGTCCAGCACTTGGACCAGTCTTCTCCGTTGGCCGTGTTCCCTGGGGTATAGTGAGCATATTGATTGAGTTGGTGACGTATTTACCACATGCCCCCTCCTCCTTAATAACATCTTCTAGGGAAATTCCCATTAGCGTTGCCCAGGGGAATCCTCTTAAAGCTTAAAGAAAGGGTTGGGCCTTGTCCTAAGTGAATTAAGGGCCCATGGAAGGATCACCAGGAAACAGACAAGAAGATGCATTAAACACGGTGTCAGGATTCATTCTTTGTCGGTGCAAATTCGTAGACATCTCGCAGTGCATTTCCAACCTTTTGTCAGGCCCATTCGGTTCTCAGGAAATCAAATCAAACTGTCTCAATCAGCATCACTCAAAATGAGTCAGAAGAGAAATACCAGAGAGCATCACACTCGTATTGTCTCATTTTGGGTTGGTATGTGTATGTGTGCGCAAGATCACGATGCAAACTGATGTTCTCATTGTAGGTAGTGATCATCCAAGTTTGAAGCCCCTGCCTTGTAGGATATGGTGCAGAACCTTTGAGGCCAGCTTGCTTCATAAAAATATATTAATTGCATTATTTTCCTCTGTCCTGCAAAGGGAAAAAATTATTACCTAGCTAGAGCCAGAAAAATTCGTATCTGCATTTTGGGCTGTTTTCCCCATATCCTGTGTCTTGTATGACTTATATTTTTGCCAAAGCATTATTTATTTCCTTAACTTTGTTCCCTAAATCTGACAGCTAACTTTCCATTTCAGTCTGTGCATTGTCAGCCAATCTTTTATCTCCAGCTTCACAAAGTGCACGTTTTGTTTAACTTCATGGGAATCTCTAAGGAGATGCTACAGAAATTTTCTCTCTCTCAAGTACTATGTTCTTTTTTCTTCTATTCTGTTACCTCAGCTTTTTTCATATTGATTTTCTCCTTTCTTTTCTCTCCTCCCCACCCCCTTGTAACCAATCCCTGAGCATAATGAAACCTATCCCACTATTCTATTACCTGCCAAATACTATAAGTGAATTTCCCTTGATTCCTTTAAATATTTACCTGGGTGGTGTTAGGTCTTTCATATCAGATTAAAAACTGGTGAGCTAATGGATGTAGGTCAATGTTAGCACCTTGGAACTCTGCAGCCTGAAGAGACTTGGAATAGAACTGCCGAAAGGTCATTTCTTAGGAGGAAAAGGCATATGTGGATCTTATATCTTTGTAGGTCTGTTTCCTTCCTACATTTTACTAAGCAGAAATTTATGAAATTTGCAAAGTAGTGCTATATTGTTCTGTAGCATTTTTTTCTCATGAATATTGTTTTTCTATCCCTTATCTTCAAATTTTAATATCTGTTTTCATCATTTTTGGATGTGGGGGATTACATAATGTTAAAGTGATTATTTTTCTGGAAATAATCATGTTACTGTCAGCATGTGTATATGTGTGTTGGAATAAAATGCATCACAATCCTCCAAGTGTCCTATTGACAAGAAACTTTGTTACTTATGGTTTTAATGAAGATGATTTTCCATTTTACTTCTAAGAATTTAAAACCCATAGCAGAAGCAGCTGAATAAATGCTATTTGCATCCAGCACTCTACTAAGCATTTTATCTGACAGAAATTGCCAGCTACCCACAGCATCCTTTTTCCATGCTTGTCTCATGGATTGTATTTCCCAGGGTTCCTTGTAGGTGCACACAGCAGTGTGACTAGGCTAGGTCTCCAAGTAAGTAGACATGATTCTCCGCTATAGGCCTTATTCACAAAAACCAGCACTTGAACTTCTCCCTTCTCTCTCTCTCTCTCTTTCTTTCTCTCTCTCTCTCTCTCTGACTCAGCTGGGTTAGCTTAGCTCCTTGATGACCACAAGATGGAGAACCACTTCCCTGACCTGAATACCCATCCAAGAATTTTACATAAATGATAAGATTCTAGTCTTGTAAACCACCAAAAATAGGCCCTTATTATGTAAGCAGCTTACCTGTCTTCTCATCTCCTTATGTTCTCATTTTACCGAGGAGGAATCAGAATTACTTAAAGGGAAAAGTGCAAAAGTCCATATATTGAGAGCAGTTAGCAAATTCCACAGCCCATGTCTTAATGTCCTCATTTTGTAAGTGACACGGCTGTTTGTGACTAGCTCATTGAGGAACATCAACTTAGAAGAATGTAAACACAAAATGGTGTTATTTTTCCCTTAATACCTACGCTGGTGCTCGGTTAATTCTTCATTTTTCTCCAAAGTATTAGAAAGGCATCATAATATCTTATTCTAATTCAATATCTTTTTAAATACTGTCAGTTACAAAACACAGACTTTTCATCTTTAAACATTTATTAAATTCTTTAAAAAAATCAAAATTAAATCAACTCCCAATGTTTCTCCTATGCTTCCTTCACTTCAGTCTAGCTGTGTGGCTAGTTTTAAGTGAGGAGGGGCCTTGGCTTGGCCTGGCACAATGTGACTGTATTTCAGGAAAAAGACTACTTGGGTCTGCCCCAACCTCTGCCATTTACTAGCAGTGTGACCATGGACAAGTTATGTCAATTCTCTGTGCCTCAGTGTGTTCCCTTGTAAAATAGTGGTAAGTAGTCTACCTGTTTCAGTAGGTTCATGTGTCCCTGTGAAGAGTAAATGAATTAACTAAGTGCAGAACCAAGTACAAGAGAAAGCCTCAATAAATGTGAGGGTTTTTAAATTCACGGTCACCAGCTCGGCTAGGGCCATCGAGTCGCATTCCTTTCTGTCACCATCGTGTTGCTCCCTTGTGGTGTTTACCCAAGACCGTTGTAGCTCCCAAACCTGTTATACTCTAGTGCTAACCCCTAGGCCTGTCACTTCACACAAGATTCAACTTCCAC
Organism: Furipterus horrens; assembly: GCF_987537825.1. Lineage (NCBI taxonomy): Eukaryota > Metazoa > Chordata > Mammalia > Chiroptera > Furipteridae > Furipterus > Furipterus horrens. Next base: position 199,531,906 of record NW_028327172.1, on the reverse strand, counting down.
CTCACTTAGGAACTCCTCTCTATAGGGGATGCTGTGGTCCTGTTCTACTGTTACCGTCCCTAACCTTAGTTCCAGCCTGTTTTCATCTTCTGCTCAACATCACATGGAACATGACCACTCCTCCCACACGAACAGAGTGAAAATGCTTGCAACCCTTTGAACTTTATTTTCCTGAATCCTTGCTTCTGAACTTTGAAGAATTTGAGAACCTTACCTCCTCTCTGGGAAAGTTAGAAAACAGAATGTCCTTTCTGTACAAAATAAACATGTTCCCCTTCAAAATATGACCTCCTGTCTCAAAACATTTCTCTTGATTATATTACAAAGAGTGACACAGTTCGAGAAATGTATAAATGCCAATAACTATGGTTCTCTTTAGTAGTTGGTATATGGGAAACTGAATGTCTCTTGTTCTTAACTGGAGCTCAATAGTCAATTTCAGGGAAGCAAGACCAGAACTCACCACTACCCCCACGTGGTTACATTTGAATTTAAATAGCTTGGTCAAGTCAAAGTCACAGAATTAGCCTGTCATAGAGCTAAAATTAAAAACCAATTTCCAGGTTTTTGGTACAATGTTCTTTTTATAACTTTATGAATGACTCTATAATATTTAAAAATATAAACATTATCTATATATGTACATATATATCAATACATAAGTATGTATACATATATTTTATATGCTTTTTTTTTTTTGAAGAAACAAAAAACATCACCATCTTTAGTCAATTTGGGGGGAAAGGAAAGTACTCCTCCCTGCAGGTGATGGCTGTGAAGAAGGAAGGTTTTTGGAGTGTGCCAAAGGAAGAAGAGAAGGCAAGGGAAAGCACATATCACTGAGACCATGATGTTCTTCATTAGTGCTGGAGCACATCTGTAATCTGGTACATTTCAGGATGAGATCATTTCTATAACAGAGTTTAATATAGATTTCACATCACAATATTCACATACTTAATCTTTATTCATGAGGAAATTTTCAATCTCTTGGTGGTATGTGTTAAATGTCAATTTGGGTTTAAAGTGGCCATCATGGAGGAAACCTAAACTTGAACTTTAGAAACATGCTTTCAATTCAGGTTTCTTTTCAACACAGTTACAAGTAAAAAGAAGAACTGGAGGTTTAGTGGAAGAATTGGGACTTATCTCTCTGTATCTGAGAATTTGGAATCAACAACAGTGCTTTTCTCTTTAAAAATTTTTATAACTATCTCAAAAATAAAAATAAGGCAATGAAGTGCTTCCTCAAGCAGATGTATTACTATATATCCACAAGGTTTTGTTTGTTAACTACTCCTAAACCCAGTTTCTGATAAACACAGAGACAATTTTGAGGAAAATTAATAGGTTAGGCTAAATAACTGTGTCCTTCAATATATCTTCCTCCCTGATTTGTAAGTCATTCAAGTATTGTTTTGTTAAACATTTGTTCATCTAGAGTTGGTATCATTCAACCCTTTGATCTTCTCTCCTTTGCTCGTCCTTTTCCTCTAAGGATCCTACAGAAACAAGCATACTTGGTAGGTTTTGATTTTACTGCAGACTATTCTTGTTTCAGTTTTCCATTTCCCTTTAATTTTGATAAAAAAAAAAAAAAAAAGGGAACCTAGTTTTTTTCAACCATCAAGAGATCACATGACAGTTGAAAAAACTGAAACATATTTTGTGGAGAATTGTAGGGAAATCACTTTAAAGGAAACCAGAAAGAGCAAATGTGAGTTGCTAAGGAAGATTTTTTTTTTTCTTTTGGTTGTACACTTTGGTCTTTAGAATACACCTTGAGTAGGAAAAAACCAGAAAACGATAAGGAAGACACATTTAATATATCATCTTGTGATAATCATCAGTGAGCCAATGATTATAAAGAAACAAAACAAATACAGTATTCTCAATTGAATACTGTTTACTATAAATTATGCTGTAACTGTATATGGAAGACATAAAATAGTTTCTTTAAATTATATCTTCATAAATTTATATATGCATGAAGTTACAGTAAGCCAAACAATTGCTGTGCAATGAGTTACTAATTTAAAAAAAAAGCTGATAAGTGCATCTCATATTTAGTATTTGTTTCCACAAATATTGATGGCTTTTCAGTGACTTCCTATTGTACTTATACTAAAAATCCCCAGTCTTGAATACATATAGAAGGCCCTACATAGCTTCATCTTTCTTTCCTTACATCTCTAGTCATATACGGTGATATTATTCTCCTCAATCTCTTCAGCTCCTGAAATGCCTCCCCCTACCCCCATTTCCACATCAGGCCCTTTCTGTATGTTTCACCTACAATGCCTTCACCTTCACCATTCCCCCCATCACCCACCCCTGGGTTTGATCCTCACACATCCTTCAGCTTCAGTGAAAGATGATGGGTAAGTGAGACCCTCTGGGAATTCCACCCCCAATTTAAATTTGGTCTCTCTGAAAATATTCTTTCTTAGCCTTCTATATTTGATATCAGAGAACATAACTGTATATTTATGGGTAATATTATGGGCTTAAAATATTTTCGAAGGTTAGGGGGTCAATTCTTTCAGGGCAAGCACCCTGTCTATTTTTCTCATCAGGTTTTCACTTAATGTTTGCCTACTACAGAGAAAGGAGTCTATGCTTGAATTAATTAAGTAATAATTGAACCACATTTGAACTACTGGAGTTATAACTTAGAACCAACTTGAAACCCTGTGGTTTGTGAGATTTGAGATAACGAAAGGAGGAGTAGGATCTCGAAATGTGAGAGAACTAAAATTGTTTAATCAGAAACAATGATCAGCTTGGAGAAGAATACCGGCTTTCTGAAATTATACCTGCGGGGTTAAACTGCCCGCAGACAGGCCAGGCAACCCCGTGCAGAGTCGCCGTCAGTGGTTAGTGGCCGGTAACGTGAAACGTGTGACACCACCCCGAAGGAGAAAATGCGGGTAGTTTCTTCTTCCAAAGTTCGCATGTAACAGACATTCATAGTCGCAAGATTGAGCACTAAGACAAAATGCCCTCTGGCTTTTCTTTTTAAAACTTAAAAAATAAAAATAAGAAAGCCCCCCAAACAAAAATAGGGTCAGACCCTTTTGTGGCACAGAGATTTAACCAATTTCTTATACGTGCTGCTCCGCTTCCGTTCATCATTTTACACTGTAGTTTATCAGTTTACATGTCTTTTTTTTTTTTTTTCTTTAATAAGCTCTGAGTTCCTTTGAGGATAGAGTTATACATTTTCATTAATGAATTCATTAATTTAAATGAGTGCTTTAAAGATTTTCCTTTAAGATCGTGGTGCGCAGGAAAAGATACATTTTACTCTTCAATGCAGTGCAACCGACACCCCCTTCCCACATGTAACTGAAACAATACTGTCAAGAAATACTATTATCTTTATTTGTTTTAGGACCTCTGTTAACTTATACTCTGTTTTATTGTATTTTAATTTCTGAAATATATAATATATTCTGATCAACCTGGCGATGGTTTTCGACCGCAGTTTAGAAAACACATTAGACTGTGAGCAACATGAAGGCAGATATCATGCGTGTCTATTCTTAATCATTACACACGGACAGACGCAAACTAAATTTGATGAATAAATAAATGGCTGTAAATTTAGCACTTAGAAATATTATATGTCATTTAATCTCTGAATGTTGAACAAATAAATATGTAGGGAAGGCTTTTCAGATTTTGAAGGAAGTTTGGGATATTTCCATATTTTGAGTTACCTAGTATAATATAAATAAATAAATGTCAAAGTCATACAATTTTAACTTATTAGAATGTTTACATGGAATCCATAAACAGCATTAAATTAAAAATGAAATATAATGATACAGTTAATGTCATAAAGAGAGATTTTGTAAGATCATGGATTCAACTCCAGGTTATATGATTTGCCATTGAGTTACAGCATGAGTATAAAGTTGTTCAAAAAATAGTTTATTTCTGTGCCTATCTGATATTTTTGGCCAAAAAATGTCCATATTCAAGTGTGAGATTTTTCAAGAGCATGAGGCACCCATCTCCTGGTGGGTTTTCTCTCCACTGGTAGAATTTAATACTTTTAACTTTAGGAAGAACATTCATACTTGAGAAATAGTTCAGAAAACTTTTCTGCTGAAATGCAAACATGTAAATTGAAACTAGTAGCATAGAAATAATACTAGCAAGTAGAGCTAATTAAGTAAATTATATAAATTATCTTTTGTTCAGAAAAACAGCCCTAGCTGGGGCCCACTGGCCTTTTCTGTAAGGCAGTACTAGGGGGCCAGAGATCATGGAGGACCTGGTGATGCCACTGATCTTTGGGAAAAGTAAGAAACCTTTAGATCCAATTATTTCTGCATGCTCATTCTTTGAATATTCTTTGCCAGAGTCTTAACTCATTAACTTGCTTCCTAACCAATCTCCTTGCCTACAGTTGAGCCCTTGCTAGATGACCTTCATGATGAGCCCTTGCACATCCAAATCTGATTATGTCATTTTCCAGCTCAAAAAGCTTCAATGAGTCTTCAAAGTGCTGAGAAAAGAAAATTAAAGCCACAGAATGATACATAGAGCCCTTCTAGGTTTGGCATCTGCTGACCTCTCCTTCCCCCTCCTCTTCCTCCAAAACATTGTGAACATCATAAAAAAAAAAAAAAAAAAAAAAATTCGGCTTCCTGTTCCCTGAACACACTTTTTACTTGGAACTCCTCCTTGGTAAACCTTCCCTGCCTATGACTGCATTTTCAGTTTCTATTCACCCTTTAAAACTTTATTTTCTTGCAACTTCCTTTGTAAAATCTTTTCCTCACCCTGCCCCTACTCCCTGTAGCCATTAGACTTTTCCAAATAGATACAGGCTGGTAGAATCATAGCAACTGTACAGATATTAAAGACAAACAGCTGCCATTTGATTTCATTTTTTAAATCATCACAACTGTGGAAACTTGAGCAAGTAACTTGACATTTGTATTTTTCAAGTTTTCTGTAAAATGGGGATATAAAGGTGCAGAGTTTTGCAGTTTATGGGGGTTATATGTGTACAGGTTAAAATAGATCCTTTGTCATTTTCAGACATTATATTTTCAATTGGGAGAAGATATCCACCATCAAATCTTTTTTTTTTTTTTTTTTTTTTTGGAAGAGATAGTCATGTTCTTCATCTTAGTTCTGTTCCTCCCTTCACAAAAACAGTGATGGGAATATGGCAACACAGTTTTACATGACACTAAGTGCCGGGCATTATTCTAAATGTGTTGCATGTAGTACATCCTGCAACCCTGTACAGTAGATTATGTTGTTACTTTCACTTGCCTAAGAAACAACTGAGTCATAAAGATGTTAGGCGCTTATCTAAAGTCACAAGTCTTCTATGTGTAGGTTCTGAGTTTTGGCCCTAACTGGTTCAGCCCTTGTGTTTGTGCTTCTAATCATTAGTCTAGTCTGCCTTTGCTGACAGTCCTGGAGGGTAATCCCACCTCTCAAAGACTGAGTTTTCTCATTTATGAAATGGGACAAATAAAACTGCTTGAGATAGAGGAGGGGATCAAGTAGATAATGGATAATAAGCACCTTAGTACATGATAAACAATAGACACAAATTTATGTCCTTTCTCATGAATGTCTTTTTGTGAATAGCTATAGGCAATGTGAAGTATACATGTATGTTGTTTCAAACTAACTTTATATTGAACTCATATTTCCCAAAACACGTATTAATAGTTGAGGGTGGGGGTACCTTTGCATTTCCAGATTGATTTAGAAGCATGCCACCTCTCCCAGTCTTCTCTACACTGCAACCACTTCTCACAATAATGCTTCTTAATTTTCCAGAATATGCTATGCAGTATCATGCCTATACCTCCATTCTGAATAGTATGTCTGCTTCAATGCTCTCTGCCCTCTTACAAATCATCCATCCTCTACAGTCTGGATTATCTTCAACCTGGGATGTGCTCTGCTCTACTTCCAAGTAGCTTAGCCCCTTCAGAGCACACATTACCTTTGCTTAAGGTACATTGTTTGAATTTCTGTTTTTTTTTTTTAATCTTAGATAAATCATCTTATTTTGGAGTGACTATTTCTTATCTATCCATATATCCAATCTAACACAGTGCCTGGCACATGACAAGTAGTTAAGAATGACAATCAGGTGTCTGAATCTGGTCTGTCCACTATGAGTATCGATTAACAGTAATGCATGAATGGACTTGTCATCTCAATAATTTAATTTTGTTGTTTAAGTAAAATGCCTAGAAATATTACTTCCATTCTAAAAATATATAACAGTTACCTGAGGGATGCAAATAATTACATGTGGACAAACTGAGTTGTTAAAATGTATTATTTTATAAAATTCGCTACCTGTATTATCTAGAGCACTCTATCATTAAGACATATTTGTAAGTCCTGCACAATTCCAGTTGGAATGAAATGAGAGAGAAAAATTCTGGCTTTGGCAATTATTGATTCTTAGAATTAGAACTCATCTCCAAATCTGTGCTGTACTTAGAATCTTATAATTTCCCCAAGATTCCATATTTTTTCTTGGAATCATCAATCTTCTATTGAATCCAAACGTAAACTTCAAAGGCATTCTTATCTCAGTCGTTCGACAGTGAGAAGCCTTGTGTATCTGTTCCCCCTCAAAGTATTATTTATTTGTTAAGATGGAGTGATTTTTAAATATACTGTTATATCACACACCAACAAATGATTTAGAAAGAAAAAAAAAAGTTGCTTGAGAGAGGTGAGATCTAATTTGATTTTTATAAAATGATGAAAGGATAGTTACATTAAAAATGATATTTAAAAAACATCTCCAAATGTTGGTTTTGAAGCAATTTGAGTTGAGAATAAGAAAGCCTGACATTGTTTACTGTGGTGCAATAGCCCTGCAGTCTGCCTGCACCCGGGCTTCAGCTTTCTGAAATGAGGTCCAGTCGCTGCACTGTAATAATGATCTGTCTTTATTTATGCACCTCCCCATTGTCTTTGAAGTCAGGTAATGGCTGCAAATCAAATGGCATATTCTCATTCCCTGTCACATATCCTGCTCCTTAGGCATTAGGATAAACAGATGTGGCTTCACCAAAGCTATCGTCAGCAATACATGGCTTTCAGTGACAATAAATCTTTCCATTAATGATGTTAGGGAACAGAATTGATCTTTTGCACTTTCTTCTCCCTCTGCTCTATTTGAAGGCAATGCCTCTGTAAACAAACACTAAAATAGTGCAAGGTATTACTTGGTATGAAATAAACTTGATCCATTAGTGTGTTGTGAGGTTGGGGCTTACAAAAATAACCAAAAATAATGTCATCAGTACAGGAAGCAAAAAGAGAGAATGCTCTGTACGACATAAGCAAACTGACAAAAGGAAGAATGGATTCATTTTATTTATGAAAGCCTTTACATGTTCCTACATTGATTAAAATATGACCCTCTTGAACTCAGTCTGAATAATATTAAAATGCTAAGAGATAAGAAGGAAGAGCCTGCCAACACATTTTTCTATCAATGGTGATATTTTCCATTTATTTTACTGCAGATTATATGTAAATATATATATATATATATATATGAATTGAAGAACTTGCAGCTCATTATTTCAACAGCAGATAAACACATACCTAATAATACCTCTAAAACTGTTGTTAGAAATTTATTTTTTATAAGCTCTCATGTCATGAGGGGGAAAATGTTGGTTTATTTTGATAAATAGAATTTAAATTTCTTACGGTTTGTTCTATGTCATAAAACAAGAGAAAAAAGTCTGCCTCTTGAGATTTGATTTTATATAAAAAGTAATAAGAACGAGTGTGGGAACTTTTACTTTGAACTGCTTCTGTAGGTTCTCGGAGCAAAGTTTAAAGATTGGTTTTGTCAAGTTCCTCCCTTCCTCCTCCTCCTCCTTCTTCTCATTGCTTCTTCTATTTTCCAAAGACACCCATCTTTACAAAAGTTTCAAGAAATTTTAATTGAGGGCTTTAATAGAATAAAAATTAAACAGAGTGTTTTAAAGACATCACTCCCATTCCCCCCTACCTGGTGTTTTCATTTTGGTTCCCTTTGCCAGAACACCTTCTCTGTCTTTGTCTATCATTTAAGTTCTAGGTCCTGTTGATCATTTAAGTTCAGCTGGAGAACTCTCCCCAAAGACGGGGGGAGGGGGGCATGATTCTTCTCTGGGCACACATGGTATCCTGTGCTCATTCCAATCAGAACACCTAATATACAGGAACTGCTGTTTTTCTACTGGTTCCCTCCCCTTAATGACAACCTGAAAGAGGAGGACAAACTGGGAGTAACTTTTACATTTGAGATGAGGAAGAATGTAGTGAAGGAGAAAAAGACAGCTGATAGAGAACAACCAGAATCCTGTCATGTTGCATGGGACCAAAGGACCAAAGAGTTTAAAGAAGGAAGGGGATGCACCAGCATCAAATACTACAAAGCATTTGAAAAATGAAATCTACTGTTGAATACCACAATCGGGAGGCCATTATCTCCCTTACGAGAGTGATTTCTCTCTGAGAAGGTGTGAAGAAGACACCACAAAGTTTAAAAAGTAAGTGAAGGAAAAGGAAGTGGGCACTGGGGGGCAGAATATTCTATGACAATATTGAGCGATGAACATAAAATAATGTGTTAGCTTGAGGGAGATACCTTTATAAGGAATGCCCTCCCCTCACTATTGCTTTAGGGTCTGGCGAATTCAAAATGTCATGGAAAATGGCGAAAGGACCAGTAAAAGGAACTGAGGAATCCAGCAAAAGGAAAGGGGAGCCAAGGACAAAGGTAGAAGAGTCGGCTTTGGTAAGAAAGAAAGAAATTTGTATCTCAGATTTGAGTACATGAAGGGTGTCAGGCAGAGATGGTTTGAGTTGCAGATGAAGGTCAAAGGTCGCATACATTTCTATTAGTTACTGATTTTGTATAAGAACAGGAGCATTAGGAATGGAAATGAAGGTTTGAAGGGAGGATGGAGAAAGTTTGGGAGAGAATTTTGGTGGGTATTGTGAGAAACAGGTAGTAGAACACCACAAAGGGACTAACCCAGGTTACAAAGCATGTATTTGCAATCAATTCAATTAACAGAATTTTTGCAGATTTCTAGAAAAACCAGGTAATTGGCAAAGAATACTAGAGCCTTTCCAGGGCTGTCTACCTGTAGATCTTGGATTCTAAGATGTAGTGATTGCCTTTTTTAAAGGCTTCTCCTTTGTATAATCTAGAGGCAGAGTGAGTCACAATACAGGCATTGTCCTGAAATGGCCCGCAGGTTTGAGTCCCACATTCTCATATTTCATTGCCTGTATAAATCTAATCTGTGGCTGTTGGTAAATTTCCCTGGCTCCACCATGGATTTGCTAATTCAGTAGGAAGAAGGTGCGGCCAGATTCTGCATTGGCATCAGTGCCCCAGGTGCAGAAATGCTCTGAATCATGCATTGAGAGATATCACTAATCACATATTGAGAAATATTGGCTCAGGACAATAGGAAACAGATCAAGGGACTACAGGTCACAACAATACATAGCAAGGTGGGCTGTAATTAATAAGTAGATAAGAAAAAGAAAAGAACTGTAAAAGAGAGATTAACTTCAAAGAGTGAGCACTGGAAAAGGAGTTCTTAATAAAAAAACATATATTTTGGAGGGGAAGAAAAGCTCTTCTCTATATGCCCATACTTCTGTTCTGCTTTCTATAATTCAAGAGAAACTCATTTTCAGAATTTCACAGCAGTAAATTAGTAACATTTAGTAGTCATTGGAGCTATACTGCATTAAACATCGAAACCCATGCGAATAATATTATTCTTCTGCTTTCTCTTCCCACATGGCTGACAGACAAAGTAAGAGACTTGAGGCCCATTAAAGGGTTTGTCAAAGAGATCCGTGTGTGGAAAGAGGCACTGCCCTCATCAATAACAAAGTTGTACTTGTATTTTCTATTTCTTATTGCTCTTTGTGTGTTGCCCTTCCCCAGGAAACTGTATTTATAAAGGATAAATTATGAATTTGAGCTTTACTTGATCTTGTAACAAAATTCCACTTACTAAAATCCCAAAGCACCTGATACAGGTATCAGGGGTCAAAGACTTGCAGTATAGATATAAAATTGCCTTTTTCTCATCAATATTGTTACTGAACAAAAGTGGGGTTCGGCTGCCTGCCGCCAAACACAGGCATAAAACAAAGGTTGTGGAGAAGGAAAAAGGTCTTTTAAAATGTTGCACAACGTGGAGCAGCAGGAATCTTCCTGGCTCCGTGCCAATCTCACACAGAATGAGAAACAGTGTCCAGAAACCCCGCTCCATCCTTATCTGTCCTTCTGGAGCATGAGGCTACTGGGTAGATTTCTCTCAGCTTCAGATTTCCTCCCTGGAGTGGGTGTGTGGCAGCCATGCAGTGCTGCTTCCCACGTTAGGGTTGGGGGCCGCTGACAACCACTGAAGCAGGCCGGGCAGGAGCGCTGTCTGCGGGGCCTAGCACCCAAGTCTGCCTTAGCACTTGCGGCCGGTGAGCACCCCAGCCTGCATGTCCACGTGCAGATCTAAGAGGAAGAGAAAGGCACAGTCTGGGACCATCAGTGCAATGCAGAAGGTGTTGCATGTCTTGGAAGATGCTGCATGCTTCTCCCTACCCTCTGCTTAAATTTCCTGACCCAAAATTCCGTGCACTCCAGAAGGGTCAAGCTTCCCAGTCAATCCCCATTCTTTTCCCCAGGCTAGATGGGCAGGTCAGCACCTCCCTGTGCTACCATGTTAACCTTTAGATACACATGACTCTGTGACCTATGGTTTCCCCTTCAATCAAGAACTCAAAGAGGGTGAAAGGCCTTCTCGTGCTTTAGCTTTACACAAACTTTGTGCAAAGCTTTCTCCTGCGGTGGCACTGCCCAGTGGGGTGTCTGTTGTCAGGCGTGCTCTAGCTTGGTTGCTGGGGGCAACGCTATGCTGCCCCAATGGCTTGTTTACCCTTTACCTGGGGAATGTGGCCTCTCAAGTGCTGCCTCAACCAAGGGATAAGGAAATGTATCCTGTGCCGCACTAGCAGTATGTGACTTTTTTCCCCCATCACTTCTGGTGCTTCCTGTGACCCTTCCCTCACTCAGCTCCTCCTCTGGCCCAGCAATCTGATAAGATGTCCCTGTATCAATATTTTTATTATTTTCTCCGAAAATAGGGCATTAGAAGAGATTAAGTGAGACTAAACATGCAAAGCCCTAAACAGAGTGCCTAGTCAGTAGTTCACCCTCAGGAAGTGGTCCTGTAATAGGGTGAGTTAGTGGGAACTCTTGTTGGCATTCCTTACATCCCTTCCCATAAAGAGATGCCAGAACTGCCTGCAAAACCAGGAAGTTATCTATGACATAAAGCCATCTGTAGGTAGGAAGACACAAGTTCTGTCACCTCTGTCATCTTAACATGTGGTTTCTGAGTCTGTCTTGGGCACGGGCCCTGTACAAACAGGGGAGGAGAAGTAAGAGAATGGAAGGCTAACTGTGTGGTATTAATAATCCGAGACCCAAAGTGTTAAAAGTCAATTCTGTCCACCGCCACATTCCATTAGCTTATGAAGTTCCCTTGTCGTTGGCACTTGCAAACGGGAGAGGAGAAACAAGTGACTAGATCACATGGTAAGTATATAGGAGCCAAGATATTAGAAGTGGTAAAAATTACTTTTATCCACTTCCACATTCCATTATCCAGGATTCAAGGACAGGGCCACATGTAACTTAGGTAGGCTGGGAAATATTGTGCCCAGGAGGAAAAAGAAAAAAAAAAAAGTTGAACATATAATAGTCTCTGAGGAGGAATCACCTCATTAGTAACCCATTCAGATGCTCCCAATAGATCTTTGAGTGATTCAAGGTCAATGTGAGAGGCTGTTCACCTTAGCTCTGGTGCAGTCAGGAGGCCAACAGAGAGGTGGAGAATATCCAGTGTGACCGTCTCCATATGGGACCTAAGCAGGTGGTTTCCGTGGCAGAGACTTGGTTGGGCCTTGGTGTCCCTCTGAGCCTGGACCTTGGTAGTTTAGCCTTCCTGTTGTTCCCTCGTGCTCCCTGTGAGATACATGTGAGAGTCCCTTCTCACCGTTCTGTCATCTGGAGAAGGTTCTACTATTTACGTATCGTGACCTCTTTTCTGAAAACTTTCCTCAGAGTCTTGTTGTTGGTGCAGACACATGGACACTTTCCAAAGGCAGGGTTTTACTTTCCGTCTCCTCAAGCAGTGGTGCTTTTTTCATCTTGTACCTTTGGCTTTCCGTTGTCCACATTAGCCTTGAAAAAGTACTCCCACTGAAGTGCGTGCTTTAAGACCACACTATGTTTCCACAAAATGTTCTTGTGGTCAATCACCTTAATTTATAAAAGATTTTATTAGTTATCTTACTCTCTGCTACCTCTATATTAATACCAGTTCATGTGGTACCTACAACGTCCACATAGATAATGCATATAATACCCTGACTTCTCAGTTCCTTAACTTTCTCACTTGTACTGATATTTCTCCCACTTCTCTTCAACCATTAACTCCTATGTCCATAACTTTGATGTTGTCATTACCAAATATTCTATAGCTCAAACATCACATTGTCTAACCATCACCTTTTGCCCTTTCAGTTCCTTTCCTCTGGCATCTCTTCTTCAATTATTCTCCAGCTCCTTTTGAACTTCTCATCCATTGACCCTATTACTTCTGTCTCATCATCTATTACCTTCTCCTCTTATTTTCTAGCTTACTCAGTTTAGATCACATGGGCCATCATTATAATCACGTTTTTTATTCACTCAAACTTCCATGCCCTCATCATTCTTCTTAAACAAAAACAATGTCTTGATTAAATCAAATTATGTACTGACATCATACCTGCACGTAAGTAGCTAAATATTACCATAGAAAGTCTCACAATGATGCAGTGTTCCATGTAACTTGGATGTGCAAAAAAGCAATCAACATTGTCGGACAATCTGCTACATGTTAAAACAAATCCATCTCTTTATTCTTCAAGATAATTATTTTATATGCCTCTCTTCTCAAACTACAAAACACTTCCTCAACTCTTCTTAAATTCATCTAACACATGCTCTACCAATTTAAATATACATATTAAACATATATATATATATATATGTATATATATATATATATATATAACATATACAGTTAGGAGATAATTACTTTATCATCTCCTTATCAAACCTACCACCTTACCCTCATCTTATTGCAATGTTATATTATGTGTAATATAAAAATCTTCCTTAAACTAATTTAAACAATATGAGAATGCATTACTTCTCATAATTGGATTATGATGTTGAGAAGCATACAGTTCAGTACTCAGCAGAAGATTAAAAGTACAAAAACAACAACTTTTAGGCTGGTGTCAAAAGAAGAAAATTTAATAAAAGAGCCTGAGTGCTTAAAAAATATATACTGAAAGAACTGGTGAAGTAAGTTGTAGGTTGAGATTCCAATGTCTTCCCCACTGCGTAACTGGTTTTCCAGAGATGCTGCTACCTCTTCTACCCACTGAAAGCTGAAATACAGGATACTTGTCTCTCAGACTTCAGAACAACATGACCTCTACTGTTAACCATATGCATTAATTTCCTAGAGCTTCCTTAACAAATTACCACAATGGAGTGGTTTAAAACAACAGAAACTTATTATCTCACAGTTTAGCATGCCAAAATTCTGAAATCAAGGTGTTTCCAGGATTGGTTCCTTCTGGAGCCTCTGAGGGAGAAACCAGCCCACGCTTCTCTCTTACCATCTAGAGGTACTCAACAAGCCTTGATGTTCCTTAGCTTATCCATACATCACTCCAATATGTCTCCATCTTCAGATGGCTGCCTTCTCTATATCTCTATGTATTCTTTTCTGCCTAAGGATACTTTTATTTGATTTATAGCTAATCCTAATCCACTATGATTTCAGTTCTATTTTTATCTTAATTATAACTATGAAAGTCTTATTTTCAAATAATGTTGTATTTTGAGTTTCTGGGTGGGCATGATTTTGGGAAGCTGCTATTCAATACATCATCCCATACTTCAAAATAAATGCTCTATTTCATGTTTCTGAATACCTATGGATGTAGAGCGTCGGCCTGTGAGCTAAGTGTCGCTGGTTCGATCTTCCAGTCAGGGTACATCAGAGAAGGAAAACTCTGACTCCAAAAAACCTCCGCTGCCTTGTGGCATACCTCTTCAGGGGAAAGGCTAAGGGAGTAAACCCCGACAGAAAATCCGGAGCCGGAGTCCCTAAGGCGGTTTGACGTTGTAGTCAACACCGGCAACTCCTGCGGCGCACCTGAACCCAAGCTGTATCGACTCCGTCTTTCCCTTGGACCCTTCAGCTGCGAAGAGAGGGGGGGTCTGCTGCATGGGCAACAGCAGACCCTCCATATTACCCTGCCCAGGCTCTGTAGCTTCAGCGTCATCGCAAGATGTCGATTCAACACGGGAGGAGACAGATACCATGTCACTCCCAAGTCGGACTGCACAGCCATTCTCGGCGGTGCAGATAGACTCTTGAGAAGCTACACCATCGTCTCTCGAGACGGACGGCTGCCAACGACGACGACGACGAGTTACTCAATATTAAGCCTTCTATGACTGCTGCCCCAGAATATAAAAGCTTAGTAAAGTTATCCATCTATACAGTAATGTTGTGTCACAAACCATCCCAAAATTCAGTGGCTTAAAATAACAGCTATTCATTGTTGCTTCAGGATCTATGGGTCAACTGGGCAGGTCTACTGATCTTGACTCGTGTTGGCCAGACTCTCATGTCTGGCAGCTTGCTGGTAGGTCTGTTGGGAGCTGGTTCATCTAGGATGACCTCAGTTGTGATGAATAATTCCCACCAACAGTTTTATGTTTCATAAGACTAGCACAGACATCTTTTCATAGTGATCACAAAGGTTCAACAGAAAGAGCTGAAGCAAGAAATACCTTTGAGATCTGGCTTTAGAACTGACACTTATACTTTCTATAACATTGATTGGCCAAATATGTCACAAGGCCGGTTCAGATTCAAGGAATGGGAGAATATACTCCAAGTTTGATGGACAGAATTGAAAAGACATATTACAGAGGTTATGTAGTAAGGTGGAGAATTGGGGTCATTTTGTCATTAACCTATTACAGCTTCTATGGCCTTGCTTGTTAGAAAAAAACAGCAGAAACTGTTGAACGTCCAATATAAAATGCATACACACATATGTAATACACATGTATATATACACACATATAAGTGTTACAGAAACAGGGGAGTCCAAAAACAAACCCCAGAGTTTGCGGCTGGGAGATAGGGAGCAAGAAGCAGCTTTCAGGATGCCCTTGCATGCCTGGAGCTAGTGGTTGGAAACATTGTTGCAAAGATCCGCATTACTTCTAAGACTCAGGAAGATGGGAGGGATCTTGGACTGTGGGCTGGTATGGAAGAAGCAGACCGAGCCTACGTAGGGTTCTGTGAATGGTCAGAACTGTTTGCAACACCCACTGCGTGAGAGGACGCAGGGAGAGAGAGGAGGCAGGGAGGAAGGGAAGCAGCTGCCGACATATTTTGGGCTGGCTCTGACTCTAGGAGGCTCTCTCTCTCAGGCTCTCTCTCAGGCTCTCTCTGGCCCTCACACCCTCACTCTCTGGCTCTTGTGGGCTCCCTCCATCTGGCTTGGAGAAGGGATCTCCAGGCTGCTTTAAGAAGAGGCTCTTGCCAGGCTGCTTGGAGAAGGAGAGGAGATCCATGCGGTTTGCAGGAAGAAGGCAGTTTACAAGGAGGCTGAGAATCCAGGCGGTCCTTCATTGAGAGCTGGAGGGCACCACAGCACAGAAAGGACCTCCCCAATCAGAACTGAGTGATTGGCAGCTACTGGTAAAGCTGAACTGTGCCTAGGAAGTAGGGAAACGGTGTTTCTGACTTTCCTAAGACTGGCCAGGTCTGGGAGGGAGAGGCAGGACTATGTGTAAATAAACAATTCTTCTTCTTTTCACCAAACTCTGGTATTCAGAGTTATAATTCTGGCAGTGGGCAATCGGGCCCCTAACTAAACAGCCCATGGGTTCTGTTTCAATCGGAGCAGCCCAGGGGTTCAGTTACATAAGTATATTGATAGACACATACATACATATAGTTTACACACAGAAGTCAGCATCTCTAGAATTGGAGTTAAGTGAGTCAAACTGTCATCATCTACTATAGGCAAGATTCAAGGATAATTAATCCTATGGCTCTGCAATACTTGTCAATCATCTGAATATTGACTTTATTCTTCACCTGATAGTAAAATTACTCTTAACAATTGAAGGATGGTCTATATGTAACAACCTTGATTGAAAGAATAGTGAGTCTCTATCTTGTGAATTGCAGTTGGAATTAGGGAAATATTTTCTCAAAGGACTCTTAGTCAATTTTCTCTGAAACTACCACCATTATACTTACCAAAAAGCTCCATCACACAAAATCCAATGGTCAATTTCTTGTTCATTTCTTTCTTTCTGAAAACTTTCCTCCCTGACCTTTTTGTAAAGATTAATGTCCAAAAATAATTGTAGAATAGTGTTTGGCATATAGTAAGTACTATATAGATGTAACAATACTAATAGTTATAACAATAATTATTACCATTACTATCATTGTCATCTAGTCACTTGGCTTTAAATATAGCCAGTTCTACTAATGCTTGTCTTGAAAATACAAATTTGCTCAATGCAATTCACATATTAGGAAATAATTTGAACACATTTCCTTGTGCACAATTTCATTCAGCCAACAAAGGCTCTAGTTTTTAGACTTCTCTAGGTGGGTGAGATCAGAAACCCAGCTTTATGTTCCTCTTTCTTTAGGGGGACCATGTAAAGCTCTCCAAATGACTTTTCTCCAGTCTCCATCTCTTGGATTGAGATGAGAGGAAAGCACCCTCTCTTCCTCCCATGGGGCAGAAGAGGTTGGGAAATCACAGGGGACAGGAACAAGTCTTTCCAAAGAAATCCTGATGTTTGGCCTTTTGAAACTCCAAGGAATGTCTCATCCTCTCAAATAGCCTCAGGGTAAAGGGCAAGTGCAGACTGAATGAGTTAACTGTATCCCTTAGCAAGTGTGAAAAGGAGGGTGAGAACCTCACCTGAAGATGTAAGGTTTAAGGAGTCCTTATCTACCTTTGAGTTTTCTGCAAAAATCCCAGACAGCAAGAAAAGGTTACTTTCGACATTCTGTTACATAAGCATTTAATGGTGCTATTGTTATTAAGTTGTTTTTACATTTTATTTTTAATTAGAGTTTACCTTCAATATCATTTTGTTTTAGTTTCAGGTGTACAGCATTGCGGGTTAGACAATCAGTGTTTCTAAGTTTTGAATGGAGTTCACTGACTGTGGTGACTGTGAAGTAGATGGGGAAGTCTGGCTTTGCTTGCCTTTGGATCCAGGAGCTCAAATAATACCCATAAGCCTTTCTTCTGTTCACATTAAATCTCACTTTCTTTCTCATTTACTCTTATTTTCACTCCTTCTCTTCCTATGTTGTTTCCTGATGAATGTTACCCCTATTATAACAAAAATATTTTTCCCTATGATGTAGAAAATGGTTGCCAATAGATTTACATTAATTGTATTCAACCTTTATAATCAGAAATTTTAGGAGACCCTCCCCCCAACACACACACACCTTTTCTCCTGAAGTCTTATTCAACATTCAAAAAGATTCTATTGGGTCCTATGTGACTGATGTACCCCCTTTGAAACAATAAATATTCCAGAAATGCTAAAGCTGACCTAGATTGAGAAATACACCCAAACTTTGACCAAGGAGAATGGGGTACCTATGACTGAAAAATGTATTTTTACTAAACAGTGGTGTGGGAAACTTTTGCAAATAGTTACAAAAAGAAGATAACTGAGAAGCTTGTTGGCAGCAAAATTATAATAAATGTCACATGTATATCACATGTTTTCATGATATACTTGGGTCGTATTTTTCTACTTATTTACTTCTCCTTGTTAAATGAATAATTGAAAGAAAATGATACTGTCTTTTTGATGGTTAAATTTTTAATATACTGAATATATAAATGTAAAGTAACTGAATTAAATAAATTTATTTTAATTTTCTATAGAAAGGAAAGATAATAACAAAGATAACTTACATCAATTTTTTTACAGATATATTATCCATCTTACACATTCTTTGGAATACCTATGTTTCTTATAAAAGAAAAGTTTAAATATTTTTCTAAAGAGTCAAAGGGAGAATAAAAGAAACAATAATATTAAAACAGAAAACACCATTTAGTTACCAAGGATTATCATTGGCTAAATTTTCTGTTAACTAGAAGAAATTAGGTTTCTGTCAATTATTTTTTATTTTGTTATCACAAAGATAATAGAAACCCTTAACAATATATTATAGTATATTACAGATGTATTTAACAGTGTAAAGTAAATCTGAATATTTCTTAGAAAAATGCAAAAAAATGTACTGAATCTGTCTTGCTGCTCTTTATATAACTATTTCTACTGAGATTCACGTTATTATACACATATATTTGCCAAACTTTTGACCAAAGAAATATATCATGTGACCTATTAAATATATTATAATCCAGACGTGGAATTTTTCCTCAATGAGGGTTCATTTAAAAATGTTTGTTTTCATCATAGGGGACTTTATTTCTTTTTTTTTTCCCCAACATAACCTGTGGTGGAAGCATTGGTAACCATAGTCCTTAAAGAGAGATACAATGTGTTGGAGAAGAAATGAACACCAGCTGGAGTTTTTTTTCGTTTGTTTGTTTGTGTACACTTTTGACTAGAGACACACTTTTATAAGCAGCTAGAGGGAGGAATGTGCCAGAGAAGGAAGGCAGACAGTGATTAAAAACCCCTTTCCTCTGCCTGTGGGGTTTTCATACAAGTTTTATCACTGTTTCTGGAGGTAAAACAAGAAGGTGTGTGACCTGTGCATGTACTGCCATAGCATTGATCTCCCCCGGACTGAAGGCAGAAGGGCCCAGTGTGTGGTGTGCATAGAGCAGACATATTTTAATAGCCCAGAGCTTGATGCTAGCACAAACACTGGAGTTTGCCAAGTTTAAGTTGAAATAAAACCTAATCTTAAAAATAACTGAAATAGAACAAAAGGCATAAAACATCTGTTTTAAAATAATTTCAATGTCTATAAATTGAATGAGCCACTTCCTAACTCAATCAACTTGTCTTTGTGAGTTAATGGTGTGTGGGTATCAATTTTTTATACTATAATCCATTTAAGGTGATTTTCACAGCTTTAGCTAGACAATGCTTCCTTAGAAAGCACAGTTTATCTCCAAGAAATTTTCATTGTACCTACGTGCTCAGAAATATCGCATGTGGCTCGGCAAGTGTATGAACACCTCGTCTAGCATGTTTGATAACCTGTTTGAAAGAGGTATTTGTAAGTTAGCATTAGCACATATGGAGGAGAAGAAAAACAAAGGTTTCTACTCTTCTAGGTTCTTGGCTGAGATTGCGCTGTAATAAAACACCGATTAACAGGAGAAAAGAAATCAAAGTTTAATAACATGTATACTTTTTATATGTACACATGAACCATAACCAGAAAAACTGAGTAACTCTCTGAAATGGCCCAAGTCATCACCTTAAATAAAATCTCCAGCTAAACATAAGAGAAGATGTTGGGGGTTGGGGAGTCAATGAGGAAAGGTTTTCAGGTGAAGCACAGTAAAACAGAGGAAGGTTATATGAATATTGTCTGTCTTCTCTGTTGATAAGAGTTTCTAGAGATTCAGTCATTTCCCTCTCCCTGGTATAGTCCAGGAGAGTCCCTACAAACTGAGATTTCTTTTATAAATTTAAGTGTTCCCCTTACAAAATAATAACTATTACTGTTTTCAGAGTATCTCCTGTGTCTGCAGTTTCTTAAAAATAATCAGTCTAAAGTAACTCTTATGCCAAAGAGGCATATTTTGGTGTGATAAATTCTTCTCTTCTTCACATAGTTGATATTGAGGTTAGGGTGGAAAGAAGAAACTTTAAAAAAAAAAACACCCTTTGGGCTCACAGTGCTTGGTTTATGAAGTCTCATTTGTCCACCCTTGCTATTATTTGGATATTATTATTATTATTATTCTCTTCTTTTTAAAGAAAACTGAATAAAAGTTCATACAGAGCTTTAAGTAACAATATAATTTAATGAAAAAAACACAAAACAAAACAATGTTTTGTAAGAACTAAAATATAATCTAAAAACTATGGTAAAAAGAAATTCTATCAGATAAAAAATATCCATAAAGGGTCAGGATACCAAAGATCATCTAAATGCATCCTTTTTCTAACTTTTTAATCCTTTTGTTACCAGACAGGAACCAGGCCCAGAGCAGGTTTGTCTCAGGTCAGCCTGAATGTGTGCGGCTCCTTGAATTCATGCGGGAAAGATTTCACAAACAAGCCCTGGTGATTTGGAAAGTATGTTTTTTAAAGCTGAGGGCGGTGAAACAAGGAAGGATCTAGGATAGAAGCAACAGGAGAGAGCCAAGATGGGGCTGCTTTGGCTCTAGAAATATTATGAAAAAGAAGTGAGCCTGGGCGGAGATGCTATCAGCTCACTGCTGAGTCAGAGACAAGAAGCCCTTGGAGACAGGTTCAGGGGATTAGCCAGGGAGGAGCTGCCACTGCCCATTGCTCCCCTGGTTGCAATTCTCTTGGGGACCCTTAGAGTTTAGGAGTGCATGCCTGTGGGGAAAGAAGAGGGAGAAGAGGGAGAGGGAGAGTGCTGGGGCTGGTTTCTTTGTTTTGAGGGTATTTAAATGCTGTGAGTTTAGGGGTGGTCTTAGGGAAAAATCTCAGGAGAATATTCATCAGCTTTTTCAGGTATATCCTTTCAGTGTTGTGGTCTCCCCTGATTGGTCTGCATCAGGGCAGGATCTTTAGGCATCGCAGTTGGTCCTGGAGTTGTGAGCCTGGTTTTGCTGCTTTTTTGGACGTGAAGCTGAAATACAACCGAGGCGTAGATGTTATCTCTAAGGAGGAAAGGTAAGGAGGGTCTGAACCACATGACTAGCAATATTCCAGGCACGGAAAGGCCCCCTGGGCTGAGGCACTGGTTTTACCCTTTGCTAGGCACCCAGGGCTTTTGCTGTTGTGACCTTCTATGTCTGGCTGTAAACTTCTTGGCCAATTTGTTCAGCTATTTGTCTCAGCTTCCCCATTTCTCTTGCCAAGTAATTGTCCTAGCTTTTTATTTTCCAGACTGATGTTCTGTGTCATTTAATTGGTGCACTGCTTATCACTTTGGAGTTCCATAATACTCATTTTATTGCCTAATGTAGGAGTGACTGTGGTGAGAATGTCCTTAGCTCTGTATAAGACACAAAGGACGTGACACTAACTACAGTAGTTGCTCCCTATCCACAGCTTTGTGTTCCAGAGTTTTAGTTACCTGTGGTCAACCATTGCTCAGAAATATTAACTGCAAAATTCCAGAAATAAATAATTTAGAAATTTTAAAATTCCAGCCATTAGGAGTAGTATGATATGATCTCAATCCATCCCTCTTCATCTACTCAGGATGTGAATCATGTCTTTGTTCAGTGAATCTAATTCAGTGTATCCAGTCTGTATAGACTTCCCCACCCTTTAGTCATTTACTAGCTGTCTCTGCTACTAGATTTGCTGTTGTGGTATTGCACTGCTTGTGTTCAAGTTCCCCTTATTTTACTTAATAATGTCCCAAAGTCATTCATATAACTTTTATTACAGTATATTGTTATAAATCAGTCTATTTATTATTGTTATTAATCTTTTACTGTGACTAATTTATACATTAAACTTTATCTTTGGTAGGTGCATACAGGAGGAACATAGTATAAAATGGGTTTGATAGTACCTACGGCTTCAGGAATCACCTGTTGGATAAGAGAGAACTATTGTATGATTATTTGTAGATATTGTTGAAGGTATTCTAATGGCCCTGTCTGTATTAACCAGGATAGTTGGGCACAGTTGCAGTTATAAGTGGGGCTACTGATTCAGGCATTTCACTTGGAGAATCAGGTATTTAGGTTGCTATGATCTTGTGTTTTGTTCACTCAAAGCATGGCCTTCGTGACTACTGTGGCAGAGGAAGAAAATTCTGACGTGTGACTTTGCTTCTCATTTCATTGTCTAGAACTTTTACACAGTCTGAAACTCCTGCAACCAGATTAGGAATTGTAGGAGAGCTCACAGATATTCAGCAAGTGAAAAATATTTTGACTGCATCAGCAATGTAGCAGGGAACTATTTACTGGTTAAGAGGGCAACTACTGGATCAACAACTAAAACTCTGAAAGAAAGGGTACTATAAATGAATAAATAAAATATTTAAGTATTTAAATAAATGGAAATTAACAAATATTTCAATAGTGAAAATATAATTTTAACACTTATTTTTAGTTCCTGGAAGGATAGTATTTCAAAGGAGAAGTCATATTCTATACTGATCATTAAGATGGCTTACTTTATATTTCAAAAATCTCGATTCTTAAAAGCATATTGTAATTTTTTAACTGTTATTGGTGTTGTATGTTGTTCAGGTTTAATAAATTTGAAGATCTATTCTATATTTTAATTTAATTTAGGTACACATTAGATTTTTTCAACAAATATTGACTAATAAATTTGTTATTTAAGTACGCAAAATAATTTTCAACACATATTAACATTTTGATTTAAATTTACATATATAAGCTTTCAAGTATTTTAAAGTTGAATAAGATTATTTTTTTCCAAATAATGTTAATAGCCAGAGCTTCAGATAATGAATATTCTAAGATCAAAAATCCCTTTCCAGTATAGTTTTTATATGGTGAGAAAGATAATTGAATAGAATTTTTTTTCTGATTCTTGATTAACCTAACAGCAGCTGCTTGGTGCACAAAGTGTAAAGAGAAAAAAGAGAAAAGAAAGTCAACCTGTGTTTTAAATATTATCTCAGGTAATACAAAATATTTATTATATACAAATTTTACTAATGAAAAAAACCACATAGATAAACTACTGGAAGGTGGTCATATATCTTTGTTAATAGTCTACTTTAAAAAAAGACAAAACAATTCATTTAAAATTGAAAAACAATGTTATTTTCATTATTCTGAGAGAATAATTTATTTTTACTAATTCATGAGATTTTGTGCGTTCTGAGTGATTGTGGTTAAATTGATATATATTAATTTATATTCTATACATTATAATGATAATAGTGAAATAGCATTTATTAAAAGCTTGCCCTATGCCAATTATTTTTAATCATTGATTATAAATTGCGTTATTTAATGTTTAAAACAATCTCACTGGACTTATTATGACCATCTTTGATTTTAAGGAAATTAAGGCATGGAGATCAAATAATCAAATAATCAAATATTGAAAAATATTAATGTGATCTATGTTAACCTAAAAAAATAAAAGCCAAAGGAAAAGGCAACAAGCACTCCTTTGAGATAAAAAAGAATTGCAATTCTGAAAAGCACTAATTAATATAGAAACTTAAATACTGTTCTGATTATGGGGTAAAAGGCAATGAGTTTTTATGAAAAAGGGAAGGGATATGATTACATTAATATAAGGAAGGAATATCTATTGGTGCTAATAAGTTAAATTTTTCTTTAGGTATACATCATGGTGCTAATTCTATAACCTGTCCTTAATTTTCAGTCTCCCCAGTCAAGATGTTGACTTTCCTGTTAGCTTTGCAAACAGTTACTTGGAATGCAGTGTTGGTTTGGTCCAGCTTGATGGTTATTCTGTGCAGTTCAAGCATTCTAAAGGTTCAAGGAACAAGATGGGCCAGACCTTTCCTCTGGGATAGCAGCTCCAGCTCCATTTTGTAATGGCTCTGTTGACATCAGTTTTCTCATCTATATTTCATTCAGTGATATATAATATTTTCTTGTGGTTTTCTACTGTTAGGACTAAACCCTGAGCTTATCACCTCAGACAAGGAGAAGGTAATTCCATCCAGAATAAATTGCCATATGAACGTTGAAACTTACAGTTGACTTTTTTTGAGTTTATATAGAGAATATATATATAAAACAATCTAGGCTTTTTTGTCTTGTTTTATAAACTTCAATCTGTTTTTTCATATTTGGATCTTGCCTAAGGATTCAAATCAGAGATAGTGACTAGAAATGACAGGCAGAAAGAACTTATATTTTGACTAAAGCTAAGTTCTCATTCAATGGGAAAGTAAGCAAAAGAAGGGGTGCGATTAGATTATTATGAATCTTGGTTTCTCAAAAATTTGAGTTCAATGGATAATGAGTGTCCTTTTGAAGAGTCTGAAATAATCTTAAGTCTTGTGCTGTTCTTAAAACCTTATCAAAGAAGATGAAAGGACTGAGAAAAAAAGGGGAAAGGAAGAAAGGGAGGAAAGAAAGGTAGAGATGGTGGATAGAAAGAAAGTAAGAAAGAATTAGAACAGTTATCTTTGAAGTCTTTTCATGGTTCTGGACACTCTGGATAACTCATTGGTTTTCAGCCCTAGGTACCATTAGAATCACCTGGAGAAATTACTATAAATACATACTGTTCAGGTCCCACCTGTAGAGACTAATAATTTAATTCCATTAAAAGTAATGCAGCTATTCCAGTTTAAAATTCAGTTTCTGTTGAAAGTTTAGCCTCAGTCAATATTTAAACTAAATCAAATTAAACTTGATACCAAGACTGTTCTTTCATTTAAAGTCTCCGTGTTTCTCCATTCTCCCCCTTCCTCCACTACAATCATACTCCCAGGAAAGTGCTGGATGTGGAAAAAATGTTGATATAACTTCAATGGGAGGAAGTTGTTCTGCTTTCTGTCTCCTCCTCCTTGCTAATTTCTTCTGGCATGATTGACTTGCTTTATCATTGTGTATTTGACTCTCTCCCCTGTGTACCTGCTTCTAATGAAATTCCACTCTCGTTGTTTTGACTACAAATATTTCTTCTCTCTAACTTGGCTCTGGTTATGAGACCTAGCTCTTGAATGATAACTATTCTGAACTCTTCTCTCAATGACACATTTTATCCAGTCTGCGGATAAGAGTCATGAGACGATCCATATAAAGAAAATTCATGGCTTAACATTTCCAAATACTATTCCCTACATAAGCAAAAGACCTTGTACGTATTTGGGAAATAGCAAGTGTTCAATAATTTTTAGCTACTATTGTCACTAGTCTCTTTGAACCTCGCTAGGTTGCTTCTCCATATGGATCCAACTCCTCAGTGATTGTCACCTGTCGGCCAGCTTCACTTGATTCTATAATTCTTGCTTTCTGAGATTCGTGCTTTTACTGATGACCTATTGCAACCTACTAGGCCTGTGCATTAATTGATTTCCAGACTATGAAACTTATCCTACCTTGTCTGAACCATACTTCTCATAACAATGAGAGGGAATTTTTTCTTAAAGAAACACATCATTGTAAATATTAGAAAAGGAAAATGAGAATTTAAAAATATTTTCATGGAATCGTACATTAATTTTATATTAATTAATTCATTTATTCAATAAATATTTATTGAGTACCCATTTAGTGTTACATCCAAGTTCTAATTTCTGGGATATAGTTGAGAATGAGACAGAGAAAATTCTTTCCCCTATGCCCTCATTTGAGTAAGACAGACAGATAACAAGAAGTCTGAAAAAGGATTTTATATATATATATATCGTCGTCGTCGTCGTCGTCGGCAGCCGTCCGTCTCGAGAGACGATGGTGTAGCTTCTTAAGAGTCTATCTGCACCGCCGAGAATGGCTGTGCAGTCCAACTCGGGAGTGACACGGTATCTGTCTCCTCCCGTGTTGAATCGACATCTTGCGATGACGCTGGAGTGTCCTCTCCAGTGAAGCTGAAGCTACAGAGCCTGGGCAGGGTGATATGGAGGGTCTGCTGTTGCCCATGCAGCAGACCCCCCCTCTCTTCGCAGCTGAAGGGTCCAAGGGAAAGACGGAGTCAATACAGCTTGGCTTCAGGTGCGCTGCAGGAGTTGCCAGTGTTGACTACAACGTCAAACCGCCTTAGGGACTCCGGCTCCGGATTTTCTGTCGGGGTTTACTCCCTTAGCCTTTCCCCTGAAGAGGTATGCCACAAGGCAGCGGAGGTTTTTTGGAGTCAGAGTTTTCCTTCTCTGATGTGCCCTGACTGGAAGATCGAACCAGTGACACTATATATATATATATATATATATATATATATATATATATATATATATATATATATATACACACACACATATATATATATATCCTTTGTCATTCACATATATATGATTCAAGATACTTGTCTAGAGAATGACCATAATATTTCTGAGAAAGTAGTTATTAGAATCATGTTCCCATTTAATTATAACTTTTAAGTATTGATAATAAAAGTGATAGTGAGATTTAAATTCCTTGTAGTTTTAAATTATAATAAATTTGAGAAATCATTATTTAGGAAAATGTCTTTATAATTTTTATTTTATAATATTTTAAAAAGTGTGTTCATTCAAAAACCTACCATGGCCACCATGAATTTTCTGTTCAAGAAAACAATATTACAAATTGCCTCAAATTAGAAGATTATGATTCAACCCAGCATTGGAAGATTATTCACCCATCAGTTTCCTTGGAGACTATTAGTCAACTAGAGCTCTCGTAGCAAAATAACACAGACTGAATAGCTTATTTATTTTCTTTATAGAAATTTAGTTTTTCACAATTCTAAAGGTTAAAATCCAAGGTGGACTGTGATATTGTGATTTGTAAGAAACATAAATTGATCACTCAGTAGAACAAACTATTTTTCAAATATATTTGGTCTTCATTCCATTTCTGGTACAGAGCTCCTAAAATGCTTGGAATTTCCTAAACGATGAGCCATAAAGGTATCTTGTTATGCGAATGAGGTGATTTTTCGGTGAATCTTAAGGATAGGGGCTGGTTGTGATGAGAAACAATTGTGTAATTAGATAGTTGGAACTTCTAGTCCCACCCTCCTAACCTCTGAGAAAGGAAGAGGAGCTGGAGAATGAATCAGTCATGCCTATGTGATGAAGCCTCCATAAAAAATGCCAAAGTAGGTGGTCTGGAGAGCTTCTGGGAGGGTGAACACACAGAAATTTGGGGAGAGTGTGGAAACTCCTCATTCATTTCCCAGACATTGCCCTACATATTTCTTCTGTCTAGCTGTTCCTGAGTTACAGCTTTTTATACTAAATTGGCAGTCTATTAAGTAAACTATTTCTCTGAGTCTTGTGAGTCACTCCAATAAATTAACCAAACACAAAAAAAGGGGTTTTTTGAAACCTCTGATCTATAGTGGGTCAGTCAGAAGCCCAGGTGACAATCTGGACTTGTGCTTGATGTCTAAAATGGGGGAGGCGGGGCGGGGGAGGTACAGTCTTTCAGGACTGAGCTTGTGGAATTTGATGCTATCTCGGGGGGTAGTGTCAGAATTGAGTAGAACTGTAGGATACCCAAATGGTGTTGGAGAATTGATTGGTGGTTGAAGAACCACCCACCACCCCCTACACACACACTCACACACACACACTGGAAATGTTTAATGACATCAGGGTAGATTCTGGTGAGATCTCTTACCTTGGCTTGCATGTGGAATTTCCCATGGTGTCAGCACATGGCTTTTTTCTGCAAAACTATGCCAAGAGAATGAGAAAGGGGTCTCTTGTGTCTCATCTTCTTGTAAGGATAACAAATCCTATTGGATTAGGAGTTCACTCTTCAGTCCTCATTGAACTTTATTTCCTTCTTGAAGGCTCTATCTCCAAAAACATTGCATTGGGGCATAGGGCTTCAGTATATGACTGGGGATGGGGTGGGATGTACATTTCATTCCATAACAGAAACCATTTATCTTATCATTTAGAGAATTCCCTTGGAACACTTTCATTTCAACATTAGGGTGTGCACCAGTTTTTCCCAATACATTTTCATGATTAGTAAATAAACAAGTGACATTCTATTTAAATCCTAATAGTTATACTATTTTAACTGAATTTACAAAAACTGTAACTTTTATATAACTTTGAGGTGTATGTCATTTACTTCAAAATGAACACTGTATTAGTTTTCCATTCATGTTGTTACAACAAGTTGCCACAAACTCAGTGGCTTAAAAGAATGCATATTTATTATAAGTCAAGATGTTGGCAGAGCTATGTTCCTTACGGATAATCCAGGGGAGAAAATTTCCTTGCCTTTATAAGCTGCATCCTTTGGTATTTGGCCCCTTCCTCAATATCCCAATATTTGACCTTCCTTCCTTTCTATTTCTCCCTTTGCTCTCTGACTTTCACTTTCATTGCCACATCTTCTTACCAGATGCTGATTTTCCTGCCTCTCTCTTCCCTTTATAAAAACTCATAATCTGGAGAATCTAGGGTAATTTCTCCATTTCAAGGTCCTTAACCTTGTTACATCTGCAACTTCTCCTTTTTCCCCATGTAAAGTAATATATTCAAAAGGTTATGCAAATTAGGGTGTAAATATCTTTAGGGGGCCATTATTCTTTCTACCATACTGTTCACATTACTTCCTATGACATGTTGCTACTTCAGGAAGTACTGTATATCAACTTGTTTTGCCATTGAAATTCCATAAACTTTTGCTAAATTAATGACTCTACTAAACTATCTGATTTGTCATGGGCATTTTTTTTTCAGAGTTTTAGAGTTAAAACTGAGTTAATTTTGCTTTCCATTTCAACTGAGATAAATGATAAATAATTCATTTCAAGTAACCAGAAACTCATTTAAAATGCGTTTCTTTACAAGTTAGACTATGCAAACCATTAGATTCAGCAGAGAATTGGCAGACCACCCTCAATTTAGTTTTGTAACATGAACTTACATCTCACTTATAAGAGTGAGTGAGCAATGGTTCATTCATATAACACATTGAAACCTACCAATAAACTCAAACTTTATATGGCTGATTGTTTTAAAATAACCCAAACGAGAACCTGCTTGCTTTACATATTTCATAAAACCTCATCCAGCTGCTCTTGTCCATTGGTGAGTTAGAGACTTGTGGTTTAAGTCTCCAAGTCACTGCAGCCCTTCAGCCTCAGCCCCTCACAGTTCTCTGCCCCAGAGGCTCCCTGTGCTGCTGAGAGACATCAGGTACATAGGTCATCACTCTCTCCCTGACAGTATCCTTGCCTGCCTCTCCTCCTGGAAGGTGACCCCTCACCTTAGCCTCTGGACAATATCACACTGTGATGGACATCACCGCTCATGCAACCTGGTCCAAGTGCCACCTAACAAAGTTCAGTATGTTACTGCCTTTTATGGCCATAGCTTTTTCCTTTATGAGCCTTGTTAGAACATAAACTAAGGCATATTAATATTTTTAAGACTTTATTTGAGCAAAAATGGATTGGAATGGGATAGGTGTTATCATTTCTATTTCGCATAGAGCAAATCAGAAGTTGTTAGGTATGATTGCAGATAGAACTCAGGGAAAGACATACAGAGTCAGTGCAGAAGCAAAGAGGAAATCGTTTGACTATAGGTTAAAGCTTAGTTGCCTGTTTGTGATAGGTTGTCCTTAGGTCTTAATTTTGTAACCTTGAGGCATTTGCAGGCTTAGGCTTTGGTTTGCTTATGGGGGCCATTAAAGCCTTAGAGCCACTTCAGTCCTAATGGCCTCCTTGTTTCATTAATTTAACAGCCCACATCCCTCACATACTCTACAATCTTCCATTTCAACAACCAGGAAGTTCAGCACTGCATCTCAGACGGTAGTAAGTTACCTGGTAAGGAATTGGAACCATCTCCTTACATGAATATTTACACCATTGATAGTTGTTATTAACATTTATGTATTTATAGTATTGATATTTACCATTGCATGTATTTGACCAAATGCCAGACACTTTACAAGGCAGTTTGCGAATATCAACATTTAATTTTTATGTTAATAAAACAAGTATGTGTTATCATTTCCATTTCACATAGAACAAAAATAAGATTTAAAGTTGAAGTTGCTCCAGACAAAATAAACTATTAAACTAGGTTTAACATTTTTTTCTTTTGCCTATCCTGTGTTGCTTCTGTGTTGGCTTTTGTTATTTTTGTAATCTTTTTTGAGTTTGTACTGTTTCACTAATCTGAGATATGTCTTACCATTTCTAAATATCTGTTTTAGTATCCAATGTTTTCTCCTCTACTTATTAAAAAAAGAAAAAACTCCTTGAGAATATTGCATTGACCCTGCAGAAAATAACCACAAGTTTCATATTCTATTTAATGCAGTCTTCACAGACAATACCCTTAAGTTGACTTTCAGTTAAATTTTCAGTGATTATAAATATAAATTATATATTCATCTAAAATAAATAATAAATAAATATGTTGCAACAAATGATAGTATACAAATATCTTAATAGTATTTACCTTGCCAATATTATACCAGAAATGTGCTGGAGACATTGTATTTAATATATTTTTGATGTAACTAGGTCTTTGACCTGCTAGATTAAGGTTAGCACTGAAATATATCCTTTTGTAACTGATGTAGGTGAAAACTGGTAGAGCCAAATAACCAGAATGTAGGGCTTAGCTAATTGGGGAGATCAGTGGAGAGTGAAGTGTATCTGTAAATGTTGGTCCTTTGCTCTGAGGAAAGGCTGATAGAATGTGGTTCTTGAAAAGTCTAGAAAAAATTTGGTTAGTATGCAGAAGGAAATTTGGCCCTAAGCAATTGAACCATATTTAACTAAAGGCCTAATGAGACTGATACAGATACCATAAATGAGATGCTGTCACGTGGATCAGACTGTCAGTGTAACCAGATGCCAGCAAGACCCACATCATTAATAAGAAACAATGTCTTTTATTTTATATAAAAACTCAAGAACATAGAGATAGGAAATACCAAAAAATGGATAATGAGCACTTCCTAGAAGTATATTTTATGTTAATTAAAAACTACATATTGAGCTAGAGCCACCTGATAATATTTACTATCTTCTCAATAAGTGGGAACTAATATTTACTGACTCCTGTGATTTATATTTAGCTCTGTCCTTCTGATAACCTGAGCATTAGAATGAGAAATATTCAAGTTCTCAAGAGAAATGCACCTAATACGTCCACTTTCATAACCAATAGTTAAATTAAGCGATGGACTCAAGTGTCTCTCACTTTCTCCGTGGTTTCCCCTTTCAATAAAATAAATCATTTAGTTATATATTAGCATTTGCAATAGGGTTCTATTCCCTAAGGAATTTCTTCCTCCCCTTGAGTTGATACTTAGATTTAGTTCTCCAATGGGCAATGTTATCCTCCTCATTTTCTAGATTTCAGACCAACTTGTCAGAGTCGCTTCTCCAATGCTAACTGAATCTGTGCTTTGATCCAGTAAACAGTGAAAAAGGGTTTCATATAATTGTTCATCTAGGGAGTGGTGGAGATGGGAATCTTTAACTCATAGATAATTTATGTTGCTTATTAAACACTGTCTTGGCAGACTTACATGAATCATATATGACTATTTTTAAAAAATCTTTCTTTGTGGATCAAAAGCTTCTTCTCATTACTCATTTTAGTATTTCCCAGAGTTCCTAGCACAATGTTATGCCCTGAGATACACTTAATAAGTGGCTGTAAAAAAATATAAATGGTTGAAAAAAAAAAACATTGAAAATCAACTAAACCATTATTAGCAATTTCCAAAGAGCTGAATGGAGGAAAAGGCATGTTCTCTTGCATGTTTTCATATATCATAAATGCATAGATGAAATACTGTTGCAAGTTCAATGTAGGTATGGTGGATCAGAATTCAGACAATATATGTAAGGTGTGTACTCTGTTTTACCTTGCTACTAAAAAGGAGAAATGTCTACTACTTGGAGTTTTGGGGTATGTACAGCTTTCAAACTTTAATATATAAAATGTTTTAGAAATCTATGTAATATTTTGGGTATATGTGTTTCCACAGAGTCTTGTTTTAGGTTCCTTGTTTGTATAAAATTGGTTTGCAAAATACAGGAAACTGAATACACAAAATATAGTAATAAATATACTGTTTCTTAGAGACTTTCTGTGAGTACTCAAGGTAACAGCAATAAAACATTGATAACCAAGAAGAAGACTAAGGTTTAACGTGAAAAGCTTTTGATTATGTTAACTATTAAAAGACTTGCAAAGTGAGAAGTATGATAAATGACTGCTATCTAGTTGTATCCACAGTTGACCTTTTTTATGTGATGCCAGAAATTCTGGAAGAAGATGACTCCCTGAAAGTACAGCTCACTGCTAGAAAATGTGAATTTCATTTCCTAAAATGTCATTGGAATAAAGCATATCTTCATTGTTAAAGGATTTCTCATTGGAGCTGGACAAATGTGCAAGTCTGTGACATTCAGGAAAATAACCTCTGACGTTTCAGATCTGGTTTCCGAAACCACTACATCCAACAACAGGAAAGGGGAATTGTATTATCTCTTCTACTTTGAGTTGCAACCTTCCAGAATCTTGTTCCACAGGGGAATCATGTCATTGAAGTTAACTACCATGGCCACAGGAAATTTAATAAAAGACTTGGCAACAACAAGAAGTTCTCAAAGTGAGATAGTTCTAAACTTTCTTTACTTTAACTGTGCCTGCATAATAAAACTATTACGGAGCCACGGTAAATACTTTAAGTCATATATTTTCACCTATGAAACTTCCTAACGAACTGAGTATAAATATCAATAAAATATATGAATAACAAAACTACTCAAATACATGCTGCATATTAATAGAGATGGAAGGCAATTCATGACTTCTCCAGGGTGCAGCTTATGAGGCTGTTGCCAGTGGGCAAATCCCAGTGAGGAAAGCTAACGGATAGAAACTGAGGGCTGCAATGCAGTGCAATCTCACTTTAGCAACCATGCCACTAACTTAGAGCAAATTCTTACATCAGTTTGTTTCTTTTTTAAATATGGGATTTATCGAATTTCTCTTTTTGTTATCATATGTATTCACTGAAGAGTCATACAGTTTCTTGCCTATGAGATAGTCATCTCCTCTATTATTTCTTGTATATAAAATGGCATATTTTCAAGTATCTACCCAACTGGATCGAGACCTTGTTTTTCTTTTTGGGGTGAATCCCAATTAATGTATTCTAATTATGTAATTGTATTTCTCTTGCTAGTGATTGGTTTAGGAGTGGGTATGGAATCAGATTCAGTCAATGTCATGTGAGTGTTGGTTCTTCCATGGATGACATGTACATATGAAGCCTTGAGACAAGCAGGACCATAGCCCATACTAGCCATTTTATAACCATGAATGGAACACATTTTTGGATTAAGCCAATATATGAAGTTTGTGATAAGGAAAAATATAAGAACCCAAGTCCTTGAAAATACTAGTAAACTGCTGAATTAACTTACTTCGGAACTTCTTTTAATATGAGATAAATTTTCCCAGCGTTTAAATTATCTGTCTTGAGTTTATTAGTTGCAGTTGAAATCACCATTACTGATAGATACAAGATTTTCAGGGGTGATTCACAATCTATAGAAAATGCCTATTTTAAAGACAATTACTTAAGAATCATCAATAAAATCTGTGACTTTTTTATATTACAAAGAAAAAAGAAGACAGTGATAGCAAGCCCAATAATGGTTATACCGTCAAACATTAAATTATATAGACCCCATATTATTTTCTATAGAAACTATCTTTATAGTATACATTGTTCAAATTTTCATCAATTTTAAATAGGTTTTTAACTTGTAGAAAAATCAGGAAATAGACATAGAATCTTGGGAAAATAAGTACCAGAATATTTTTTAAATAGAATTTTGAAAAAACACACTATTTAGAGATTTTTCACATATCATTGTTGGTATTATTCCCTAAATTCTTAATTTTAATGGGTTAAGTGAAAAGAATATCTTAGTTTCATAGAAGTTTTTCCCAGACATGGTATTATAGTGGTGGGTCATTTTCTCTTACACATGTGCATTTTCAGAGGAATAAGCTTGCACAATTTTGACAAGTAAATTACCAGCAGCTATACCACAGTCATTTTTGTATTCATGTTTAGGGATCTTGATAACAATAAGTCCAAAAGGCAGACATTGCCTAATTATGAAATTTCTCAGAATACTAACATGAAGTTGTCAGTTGGAGTCATAGCCTTTGTAATCATGAAATTGCATAGGGCATGACCTGAGATGGATTCATTTTCTTTTAGCCTATAATTTTCGTATATCATCTTCAGTGAAAATATAAAAAAATGACCAAGTTGTGAGAGAAGAAAATTATATATTTTTCTAGATACAATAGTTTATAATATAGATTCAGAAGTTGAGTTTTAAATTTCTGATTAGATGTTTTCCATTGATGTTATGCCAAAGATGATGTCTAGTCCAGCAACCTAAAAGAATATATTTTGTATTTATATAAAATAATGTACATAGTAGTCTTAATTTAATATATTTTGAAACTATATAAGGGGAAAATGATAAACTTAATTTATCAATTCAATGATTAATTACCGAGTATCATATCTATATATCTATTGTGTATTTATATCTGTTATTCCATGTATCTATCTAGCTATTTATGTATGTATGTATGTATGTATGTATCATCTATCAACTCTCTAATCTATCTGGCTAGCTGGCTGGCCATTTATCTAACTATCTTTCTATCTCAGATACTATGCTAAGTGTTGAGGACCTCAATCTATACTTTCAAAACATAGGAGAGAAACTATGTGTATAGGTAATGAAAAGATAAGGCCCTCCCCAAAAAAGCATTATAGAATATAATAATCACTATAAATAAACTACACTTTAACTTTATTTATAAAGTAACAGGGACTGTGAGTTTGGAGGGGAGTGTACTTTGATAGGTTTGGCAGAGAAGTCCCAGCTGCGGAAATGGGATTTCTAGGACCCAGATTCTGAAAAGGAGATTATCATGCTGGAGCCTGAAGTTGGAAAGCATTTGGCCCATTTGGACGTAGAGGAGTCCAGTGTGGATGAATCATAGTTCTTATGCCTCTATTAATTTATTTTTTCCTTGTCTTTCTCTTTTATGCTCTTTTTTTATTACAGAAATAAATAAATGAAAGCCATACCAGTCCAATTTTATAATAATTATATGGCTGATATGTTAAATGAGAAGAGTGAGTAGGGCTAGGCTGAGGAAATTTATCTCCTAGCATTTCCAATCAAGTTCCAAATGTATGACCATATTTTTATCTGAATGCCTTCCTTACTTTTGCCTTTCAATGAATCTTGCATTTATGTTTATATTTGTAACCTGAATTATATTTTCCCCTACCAGGTTTGCCCAAGATCTTTCTAGTGCATGCCTTCAGGATGAGAGTCTTTTAATTAAGGAAGAGATTTGAACCCCAAAAGAGATGCAGATGAGATCTTATCTTCACAGTCAGACCAATAGCATTTGGCAGTGCTGTCTTTATTATCTCAAAGAGATTGTTAAACATACAGATTAGAGATGAGATTAACCATACAGTAGAAGAGCCTCACAGAGAAGGTAGCATATGCAAAGGGCCTGAGGCAGGAAAGAGTTTAACAGATTTGAGGCAGTTAAGGAATATCCAGTGTAGCTGGAGCCAGAACAAAATTGAAATTGGAAAAGAGGGAAGGCAATATATACAGTACAATTTACTGAGTGCTCTAGCAGTTGCTGTGAAGTCAGACTGAGCCTGGGACTTGACCTGCAATGACACACTTTTTTGGCTTTTCCCTATTTCCCATCTTACTTCTCTCATGCCCTTACAAATTTTTCCTGGGGATGTTTCCCTAAAAATAAATCATTTTTGCGTGAATCCTAGGCTCCAAGTAAGGTTTTAGGAGACTAATAAGTCAAATTCCTAGTCCACTGCATAGAAGTATGTAGATAAATAGTGAGGCAATATTGTTTTTGAGGTATTACTATTAAATGTCAGAGTTCATTACATGATTAATGAATCTTAGACTTCTTAACAAGAAGTCCATACTAATCTGGCTAAAAGTCAAAAACTCATGCAATTTTATAGCTGAGAAAAGCGCTTTTGAAATCATCTAATGCAAGCTTCTCATTTTACCAATCAGCTGAGGCTTGATCAATTTGGGAATTCTCTTCAAAAACTTGTCAGAAAGGTGACATTTTAGGACCCTGTAATCCCCCTTTTATGGAATATAGCCTAAGTAACTAGTCATAAACTCAAAGATTTATGTCTAGAGATTTTTTGGCTGACTATTATATGTAATTGTAAAAATTTTGAAAGCCGTCTAAATGTCCAAAATATGAGAAAGGATAAATACATTACAGAATACGTGTTGGCATATTTATTCATGTAATAAAAAGCTTACTCTAAAAGAATATTTAAGAGATGTGAAAGGCTCATAGGTTTAACTGGAAGAAAGGATGTAAACAGGCACATTCATTAGAAGAAAAGAATGGAGGGAATACATCAAAATATTAATAGTGGTTATCACTGGGTGGATGATTTATATTTTCTTTTAATTTCATTATTCATTTTCAAAACTTTCCAGAGTAAGCATACATTAATTTTATCAGCATTTATTTTTTAAAAAACAGGAATATAAATTGAGTCTTACAGAATTAAAATGGCATGATCCAAGGGTAAGCAGACACATCACTGCAGAGCCAGAAATCCAAGAACCTTAATTCTTAATATGGGTCTCTCCTCTCTCATAATAAGTTGAGTTTTTAAAAGTGGATCAGAGAAGTTCAGAAATGAATGATCTGGCTCACTCTTATGTTGTCATTTCAGGACATAGGTGGGGTTAGGGTTAAGGATTTCATCATTTAGTACCTCCCTTTCTGCCCTCCTTCTCTCCTTTTACTTGTACCCCTCTCTTGTTTCAATCCTTTCCACCAATTTTCTTTAATAAGCTGCTCTGAGCATCAGAATTTTCTATTGGATGCACCACGAGTGATTTTTCCACTCGAGTGGTTACTTGTGGTCATTTTGGAAAAGAAGCAGAACTTCTTTTCTTCTCTGAACTGTAGCATCAAAAGCCCATCGTACCTAAGCAAGTGCCCCTTGCTTTGCAGAAATGTATAGTGAGGAAAGCTGTGGTCACCTATGCTGAAATATTTTTCAAAGGACTCCTTGGGAAGGAGGAGGATGTATTTTCACAGGACACAAGAAGCTAATGAAAAAAAAAACAAAAAACTTTTTCCGATATATTGTGATAGTTTTAACCAAGTTTTTACCTAACATTTTTGTTTCAGGGTAAAAGTACAAATGGAGGCTGGCTAGCCAATGTCTTGACACTTAAAGTTTATAAATAAAGATAAAAATGGCACACCTTGATAAATTCACCTTTGCACTGACTTGGAAGGACAAGTTTGTATTTAGAATTTTTATGGTCATGAGGAGAGCTAGCACACAGACTCACCTTACCCCCTTCTCTAATTGTTATTTCAATGTCCCCGAGGGGAGGATCTCATACACACAGTGGCAACCATGTGTTTAAGTCCATCCATGCACCCTGGAAAAAAAAAAAAAAAGCCTCTCCCTTGGCCATTGGTAGATCTAGGAGTTTGACATGGAGGGCATGATCTACTTTTCAGAGGATCGCTTTAGAAGGAAGATTCATAAAGATCTTGGAAGATTGGGCTCTTTGGGGAAGGATATCTGGGACCCCAGGTATCCAGCCAGACCTGAGACATGTCTTTTAGGCCCTGTGTATTCCTTGACCTGTGGGTATGATGTAGACAGAAGAGGGCCAGAATGAGTCCTTTACTATGTAGGATCCAAAGTAGAGTGATTTCCCCAGGCTTAACAGTATATCAGAAAAATTGCCATCATCATTTAATGCCTATATCCCAGGGATGTCCCAATTTTTTTTTTTTTTAAGTTGAAAAAAATTTAAAAGATTTTATTCATTTTTAGAGAGAGGGGAAGGGAGAGAGAAAGAGAGGGAGAGAAACATCAATGTGTGGTTGCTTCTTGCATGACCTCAACTGGAGACCTGGCCTGCAACCCAGGCAGGTGTCCTGACAGGGAATCAAACCCGGGACACTTTGGTTTGTAGGTCGGTGCTCAATCCACTGAGCCACACCAGCCAGGGTTTAATCGAAATTTTTTACTGAAATAAGTATAGATTTACATAATGTTGGAAGTAATAATATAAAGAGATTCTGCATACCCATTACTCAGTTTTTCCCAATATTTCCCTTTTTAAAAACTGTATTGGAATATTACAACTAATGTGTTACTATCACATTAGTACAATGAAGTGATCCTAGGCAGATTTTCTATTTTTCTTGTTCTCCTCTGTGTGTGTATGTGTGTGTGTGTGTGTGTATTGTTTGATCTATTTGCTCATATGTGTAGATTCCACACCCTACCCACACAACTGTAGTCAAGAATTAAATAGCCCCATTATCACAAGAGTCACATTTTCTTTTAATAAAACAACATGGTCCAGACAATTGTCACAAAATATTGCATGATGAAGTCCTTTGTGTTGAACAAATGTTTTCTTTTTCTTTTTAGACATATATTATTTACACATGAATTACTGAGCTTAAGAAAATTCATGCAGGATATCATAATGTAAAAGCATATAGTCTCAAATTTCACTTATACAATTAATTTCACCATCTTTACGGTCTAAACGCAGTGCTACCCGTGTGTTTGAATTCATCTTCTGTATTATTTAATTATAGTGAAACATCGCCTTCTGATATGTTTTTCTTTGTTTTGCCCTTAAGAACAGAAAAATAACAAATTGCGAATATGAACTGTGTTCAATGAAAGCTGAGAAGCAGAACATGAATGTAGTGATTTCAGTCTCCCTTTATAGTTTCTTGAAAGCTGATGCTATACTTTATGTAATAAACACACTTAAAAACATGGACTTAGTGGCAGTTTGTTTCCCTATTGTGTCATTTTCTAAGGGACTATATCATTCTGCCCTCCTCTTGTTTTATGCTATTTTAGCACACTTGGGAATAATTTGCGAGTAATGATTAAACAGTAACAGTCATGATTAGTGGTTTAAACATTAAGATTATAAAATATAAAAATGGTTCACTGTATAGGAAAAACCAGTAAGATATCATAGTGTATCATACATGTATGTATATAAGGTGTAACAAGTCTTTATGGTAATGGCAAGGAGAAGTAGTTTCATTTTATTAAAAACAAGTAATTTTTTTTCAAATAACTATAAGAGAAAAAAATGTATGAAATATTTATCCTTACAAATAGTTAAAACTACTCAAAAAAAGAAAATGTTAAAATGGGATAAAATGGATATTAATGTTACCTTGAATGTAAATGCAGATGATCTCAACTGATCGGCAGTTGCAGAACAGAACATGGAAATCTTCACCTGGAAACTTTTGAGGAATACGGTGTGTAACTAATGACTTGAATTTAAGTCTGAATTACAGTTTAGAATAATAGCCTTCAAATTCTTTTTGGAAAAGTTTGAAAAACTTTGTAACCTGCTTAAGCACTTTGAACTCTTATTCATATTTTATCCTATGTTTATAAGGTTTCAAATGATGTGCTTTTCACAATATTGTAAATATTGACATTTCAAGTCAAATGTTACATCATTTATTTACTCTAGTCAATAGAATATAAATTACATGGTAATTTGATTCCTAACCTATCCTTTCAGAAATAAGAAAAATGTAACTCTTAACATTTGAAAGTGACACCTCTTTCTTCTTTCTCCTTTAACTATTATTTTTCTCAAAAAATTTAGTCTCAATTTTATAATTAAAGATCTTTTATTGATCATCCTTTTATACTTCTCCACAGTTATATATAATTAAATTTAATATCAGTTACCCTTGTCTCCAAATGTTATTTTATTCCCTTCTGGATAAAGTAAATGTAAAAACCATTACTATTAATTAATTAAAGCAGCATAAATATATTGCATATTTTCACACAAAAAAACAAAATTAAATTTTTTGTCATGGTGATTATCTTAATGACTTGGATTCATTTAGGGTTTACATCATCTTGATTAAAATTATAGTGAAATATTTCTGGGTGGGAAAAGAGAGTTTGAATCCAGGCAGTTTTCAAAAAATGCCCAGGGAATAATGCGTATTTTTATCCATTAGGAGCATAAAAGAAAGCAAAGTTTCAATGTAATCGGAGCTGTGCTTTCTAAGGCTCACTTACCAGTTATATAATGAACTATCTGATGTTACCTCCTCAATACCAGTCACCTTCTGCAGAGAAACTAATATTTGTTTGTGGTTCAATGTATACTGTTGACATGGAGAACTACAACAAACCAAAGTTTACAGCATGAATATTGCATAATAAATATTATGAAAAACTGGCAGATATGTCTTAAATGTAGACTACTGTAAAATTAATGGACAGAAAGCATTACCTGAAAAATGAACAACAGGCTGTTAATTTCCCTTATAGTCTTAGTTACAATGAATTGCATTTTTACTTTTAACATATTTTAATGCTATAATTTTTAATATTACCAATTCTTTTAAAAATTTACAGAAAGAAAAAATCAGTTATAATTAATAAAAATACATACTTAAATGTTATTCAATATCATTTAAAATAAAATTTTGTTCTAATATTAAGTTTTATTTTTGAAAAGGAACACTAAGATGAGTGTATGAATGTTTAAATCTTGTTTATATATTTCTTTACATTCTTGAATATACACATTGATGTGAAATTTCAGAATTAAACAAATTTTATAGTTTTTATTATTTACTAAGCAAATACCATAATCTAATATGGTAGGCAGAATAAAGGCTCTAGTCCTTGGAACATGTGTCTATGTCACTGTACATGGTAAAAGGGACTTCGTAGATGTGATTATAGATCTTAAAATTACACTGGATTATCCATGTCAGCCCATTCTAATTACATAAGTCATTAAAAGCAGTGAACTTCTCCAGTTGTGGTCAGACATT
Source organism: Furipterus horrens (assembly GCF_987537825.1). NCBI lineage: Eukaryota > Metazoa > Chordata > Mammalia > Chiroptera > Furipteridae > Furipterus > Furipterus horrens. The sequence goes on along the minus strand of NW_028327172.1, from coordinate 199,490,975 downwards.
TGTGTGAACAACAAAAATGGATCAGAGGTGATATGAGAACCACTGGACCCTTATAGATGGTGGAACAAGACCATAAACCAAGAAATGAAGGCAGCTTCTACAATTTGGAAAGGGCAAGAAAATGAATTGTCTGCCTAAGACATCCAGGAAAGAATACAGTAGTCCCTCTCTATATCACGGTTCACTTATCGTGGCCTCACTGTATCATGGGATTTAAAGAAATATTATATTTAATCATTTATCTCAGATTTGTCGCTATATCGTGGGATTTTGTGGTACTGTATACGTATGTTGTTAAAGTTACGTAGGTTTAAGAGTGTAGAATATGTTTAAGAACATAAGTAGTGTTTATAAAGGTGTGGAAAAGGTTAATAAGGGAGGGGGAAAGGTTAATAAGGGACTGGGAACGGTTTCTAAGTGTATGGGAAGGGCTTATAAAGCCTTAAAATATATATAAATACTAAAATAAATGTAAGGTTCCTACTTTGTGGATTTTCACCTATTGCGGGGGAGGGGGGTCTAGAACGTAATACCCATGATAAGTGAGCGAATACTGTACATCCCACCAAGATCTTTCTTATTTATTTATTTATTTATTATTTAAAAATTGTCTTTCTATTATAGTTGTCCCATTTTTTCCCCATTGCTTTTTTAATTCCATGAGACTTGTGTCATGTGCTTGACCCTCAGAACCATTAGAAAATTAAGTTGTGTTGTGTAAGCCAGTAAGTGTGTATTAATCTGTTATAGCATCAATAGAAAACTATTACTTTCATTGTAGTGCTTTTACTAAATAATAATATAATTTATTTCATCTGTTATTCATTAAAACTCAAAGGAAAATCTATACAGAAATGTTTTATTTTTTGGACGAGTCTTCCATTTTCCAATGCCACATCTCGTTGTGCTCAATAGTTTCTTCATAAAATTGTCTAATCTTCTTATTAACAGTGAAATAGGATTTTTAACCAAATAAAACATTATTAATATCATGAGAGTATGTGTTGGGAAATAATACAATTCTGCTAGCAATAATAACAAAAACTAACGACCTAACTTTTTCAGTCTCTTTGGAAGAATCTGAAAGAAGTTCTTCAGTAACTGCGAAAAATAAAATCAAGTTGCATATTAGAAAATATAATAAGCTTGCAGCTCATCCTAAATGCTTTGCATTTATGACGACGCTTTGCCAGTTTGTTTCTGAGCAAATCTCACTGGACAGAGGGGTTGTAAAATCGTAGACTATAACTTCGCTAGTATTTTAGAAACGTAATCTTCTCCACCATAGTTCTTACCCTCTGAATTACCATCACTTAAATTTTCTCTGAAATCCAAAAGTTGTATAATGAATGGTAAAATGAAATATAGGATAAAAATGAGAGAAAATGTTTAGTAACTATCATAGCTCTGTTATGTCTAAATATTCTTGTGTAACAAATCACACTGGAATTTACCAGCTAAAATGATAACCATTTTATTATTTCCTAACCAGAAATATGGGTCCTCCTGGGTGGGGTGCCTCTGTATGTTCAAGGTCTCCTGTGAGGTTGCTATCAGAGCATTGGCCAATGTTGCAGTACCATCTCAGGCCTTGAATGATCTGATTCTAGGCTTGTATTGTTGGCAGGGACCAGGTCCCAACCACAGACAGAAATGACACCATGTACAGTGGCACACCTTGCATAATTGTGAAAAGTACTGGATTTAGAATTAAATGGTTTTACATTACATAAAGAAAAATTTCTCTCAGACGACTGGACTCAGGCGTCAGTTCTTCACCGTCACTCATGGGCCTCTTCCTAGGGGTCTTCACAACATAGTGGCTTCCTTTGTGTGATCATTCCAAAGTCAGAGAGCAAGAGAGTACTGAGAATGGAAACCACAGTCTTTATCATCTAGAGGTTCCATCAAACCTGCCATAGTCTACTCTTTTTGAGGCAAGTCACTGAATCCAGCCCACACTCAAAAGAGGGAGGTTCCTCAAAAGCTCGAGTACTCTGAGGCAATGCTGGTGGACGCCGCCTAGAGGCTGCCCACCACAGAAGCTCTTCCGATTCATTGCTTTTCCTTAACTATTAATTTTTAACCAAAAACGTTAGCTCTATTCAAATGGCATATGTTCATGATTTCCTTCATTGCTTTCTGCAGAATGGGGAGATTTTAAGAGTATATGAGGAAAGTCAATGTACATGACAAATACAGAAATGCAGTCTTATTCAAAATCATGCATACTGAAGGGAAGTCTAGAAAAGGACCTTCAAAAATCAATTGTTTCTGAAATGAAGTCACGTGCTTTACGGTGAATTAAATGCAGTCTGTGTATTAGTTTCCAGGCATTGCCATAACAAAAAAAATCACAACCTGGGTGACATAAACAATAAAAATGTCTTGTCTCATGGTTCTGGAGATAAGAGGTCCAAGATCAAGGTGTTTGCAGAGTTGGCAGCTTCTGAGGCCTCTGAGGGAGAATCTGTCCCAGGTCTCTCTCCTACCTTTCGGTAGCCTCAGGCATTCACATTCTTAGGCTTGTAGATGGCATTTTTTTCTGTGTGTTCCCACCATCTTCTCTCATGTATCTGTCCCTGTGTCCCCTTTTTATAAGGACACCAGTATATTCAATTAGAGCCTATCCTAATAACTTCACTTTACCTTGATTACCTATCTCCTAATAAGGGCATTAAATATCAATATACCTTTTTAGGGGACACCATTCAACCACAACAATCTGCATCCCATATTTTTCTTATTGTCATTCATGTACAGGAGATGAATCTGTTTCAAGCAGGCATGTCATGCCTCACACTGTTCTATGTGTGGACCCCAGATGGTCGCAATCTGTATTCTGTGAAAGCTGCAGGGAAATGAGAGCTGAAAAAAATGGCAAAGGGTGAATATTTCTTGCAGAAATGCTACAAAACCAAACTTATTGTTCAAGATTTGGCACGCAAGCTTTCTTATTACCTCTGATTCAAGAAACAGTTTGTGGTCACAGCAGCTTTGCTAATTCCAAGTAGGCTGTGCTATGAATGTGGTTAAGAGTGAGGATGGCTGACATTTAATCAAGAGAATCAAAAGTTGTGGTATATTTCTTTTTTATGTAATGACACCAACACAAACTCTTCTTCTATTAGAAATGTGCTCAATTTGTTATTTATTAATTCTGTGTGGTTTTAACATATCATTGACACTATCAGGAAAATAACCCTTTACATTCTCATTGTGAAATTAAAATATGAACTGCGTAACCATACAGAGGAAAGCTATTATGTTTCTTTATGAAAGGTCCAGGTAAAATCCGTATTTGTCTTTTAGAACTTTAGCATTTTGTTGTTGTTGCTACATTTTAAATTGAATGTGGGTGATTTGTTTTGTTTCTACAGTAAAACTGCTCTGCTCCACGTTTAGTGCCAGAAATCTTAAATATTTAACCCAACTCTAGTTTAATGTCTAAATTTCTTAATCCTTTGACTAATTAATAAAATAACAATAATAACACCACTGAGAATAAAAGATGCTAAGGCGACCATTTACATAGTTATATTAATTTTGTTTCATTACAAAATTGACTTGCAACAATGATATCTTAAAAAAATGTTTTGAATTAAATGTATTGTCATGTATTTGTTTTTATGATGATACATTATCTTTAAATTTGGGTTTTTTTTTTAAAGAAATATGTCAACTATATCTATAATATAACCACATTTGATAAATTATATGATATGTCCGCTGGGTTATATAGAAAGAAATTGGTTAAGATAGCTGTGAAAACAGTTTATTGGGGGTAGTGCTTGTGAAAGGTAAAGAAAGAATTGGATAGGGAAATTCTTTAGAATACAATAGAAAACCATAAAAAGAGGAAAGACGCTGGGTTAAGCAGGGAGAATCTCCAGACATTATATAGACTGATCAGTTGGCAAACCTAACTGGGAACTCCAACACAAAGATTTTCCCTTAGGTCAGACCCATGTTGGGCAGCAATGGAGATGTCTTTGATTCTACAACATGACCAGTCATTGGCTTGGCTCTGAAGGTGAGTCACATCCTCAAAGCTCTTCAGGTGTAGCCTCCCAGCTACCATCACTAATTATCTATTTCTACCTTCAATTCTGTCAATTTCTGCTTATGTATATTTGTTTTTTTCTGTTTGGTGCATATTTATAATTATGTCCTTTTGAAGGACTGGACCTCTTATACAATGTAGTTTTTTGTTTTGTTTTGTTTTTGTCTCTGATAACCAGTTTTGTCTTAAAGTCTATTTTGTCTGATATCAGTATAATTACTTTTGTTCTTTCAGGTAGCTTTTTGCATGGTATATTCTTTTTCTAGTACATGAATTTTTAACAATTTGTGTTTTTTAATTTAAAGGTGCTTCTTATACAAAGGATACAGTTGTATCATGTTTCTATTGACATTCTAACAAACTGTGCCTTTTGATTGACTTGTTTAATGCATTTACATTTAATATAATTCACTCATTACATTAATATTGCTTAATGTTGGCACTATTTTGTTATATAGTCTCTTTGCCCCCTTATCAGGCAGATTACATTTCCAGCTTAGTTACTGATTTGGACCTATTCAAGATAGGTCCTTGGTTTAAGAGCTAAAGCAGGTCCTGTAAGTACTCCAGTTTTAGATGTTAGCTATGTGTACTTCTTGCAGCTGACTAAAAAAAATAAAAATTAATGGGAGATCTGGTCATTTGAGTAATTTACTTTTATAACTGCCATAGATGTTATGTGAGCTTTTTATTCCCATTTCAATTCCTTTTTTTCTGCATTAACTTATTTCTATTGTCCAAGTTGTTTTAATTATACAAAGGCCTGGGGCTATGAGCTTTTCTGTCCTAGTACTAAATAATTGGGATGCATTTTAGAAAAACTGAATGCTTAAACCTAGTCTAAAACGCAATCATTTATGTTTCATGATGAACTGGAAAGAAAAATACTATTCTGTGTTGCCATTATACTGTATTCCTGATGTATTCTTAGATCCCCTAGTGAACCTAAAATTTGTTTTTTTATATATCTGTGTAATTTTGATATACACCTCAATAATAGATCTATAGCAACATTAATATAAATATTTTTAATACATGTGTGCTGCCTCCTCTGTTGCTTGAAGGTCCTGTTTATCCTAAGGCTTTGACAATCCATGCCAATACCCGAGTATTGATACCCACCTCACTTTATCTGTGTTCTCAAAATCTGTCACACCACTCAACTTCAAAAGTTGTCCTCATCCTACTTGAACTCTTCCTGCCCATCTAGATGTCCTATGCACTCAACTCAAGCTCTGTCACCCTTACCTAGGCATTCCCACCTTCCCTCAAGCTCTGACATCTTGTGCCCCTTGCCTTGATGCTTAACTCTGACATCTGACACTGAGAATCTAAATGGTTGTCCCTAAATGGCTGCATTTTTCTCCCTGGTTGGGCTCCAAACTTGACGCTGGTCCATCCTGGCTCTTCTTTTCCCATCAATGTCAGTGTGGACAACTAACTTGCTTGGTAACATTTAATAATAAATGTTAAACTGTTAAACCTTAGAAAATATTCTTTCTCTCTTTGACTCTACTCTTTCTTTCTCTCTCTCTCTCCCTCTCTGCAGTGAATGTTACTAAAAACCAAAAAATAACTAATTTTAATAAGGGATTTAGTGAATCAGGACCCGAAAAGCATCATCCACTTCTCAAGTCAGAGTGATGGTGTCTAAATGAAATGGAAAGAAGAATTATGTGCTCCTAACAATATTTACTGCCTTAACATTGTATAATAGACTCAAATAATTTCAGATTTGGAAGGTATATGTATATGATCCAGCCATCACTGAGAATACAAATCCATTGAGCATATTCCCAGAAAAGAGTTGTACAAGATCTTTTTGAACAATTTGCTAGAAAATATACTCTTTTGTATTTACGTATAGGGTCTATTTTTTGGCTCTGTAACTAAAAATAAAAGAATAAGTTTCATAACATAATCCTTTATTTATTCATTTTTTCATTTTTCAACAAATATATTTTTAGAAACTATTAAATGAGAAGTATACTTCTATAGTTTAAAAATGAACAAGTATTCCTGATTTTATGGAGTTAACTTTGTAATGGGGTGAACAAAAATAAAACAAGATTAATAAGTAAAATCTATAGTATATTTGATAGGTATAATTTATTTACAGTAGACTAAAACAAGGAAGGGACATATGGAGTGTCAGCAAGCAAAGGTGGTAATCCACATTCTATGTCCTAATCATTGGAAATTGTAAATGTTATTCCACCTGGCAAAAACTTTGCAGATGTGATTAAAGTCCCTAAAATAAGGAGACTATCCTGATTATTTGGGTGGGGTTTACATGTATTCACAAATATCCTCATGAAAACAAGATAGCAAGAAACTGGACACACAGAGAAGGTTATGTGAAGATGGAGCAGGAAAAAAATTGAAGATGTTGACTTTAAAAATTGGAAGGGTGCAGCCACAAGTCAAGGAATGCTGGCAACCACCAGAAGGTGAAATAAGCAGGAAATGGATTTCCCACCAAAGGCTCTGGCAGGAGTGTAAGCCCACTCAAATCTTGATTTTGACCCAGGGAAAACTTATTTTGTAATTTCCTGACCTCCAAAAATGTGAGATGATAAATTTCTATTGTTCTGAACTACTCTGTTTATGGTAATTTGTTACAGCAGCCACAAGAATCTGCTACTAATTGTGTCTGTGGAAGAATTCTCTGATAAGGTGATAATTTGTATAAAGATTTGATGGTATAATGAGGTTGAAGAATGGAGAGCTCAGAAGTTGGAGATAAGGGCAAATAGTGCAGGATTTTTTGAAAGATTTTTGTTTCCATTCTTTAATTTGGACTTACATTCACAGGATAGTGACAGTTGAGCTGAGTCTTGGAAATAAAAACCGTTTAAAATATTACAGGAAGAGGGAATAATATATGTAAAGACTGGAAAGCATAAAAAATTAAGAATACTCTAGGATATTAAAGATTTAATACCTTTCTACATGCATCTATCAATTAGAAAGAGTTAAGAGCAAAAATATGTCCTTTGGTATATGATAATGTGAAGCTATAAAACATGTACACAGCCATTCCTTTTTCAACTTGGAAGCCTACTACTTACATGGAAGAAAAGTGATCTATAACCTGTGCCCAGATGATTAAGCGGTGTTCTTAAAATGTAAGGACTCTTCTTGGCAGGAAAACTAGGAGTTATTTCATCTGATTAGGAATCATACTGAGGCTGACATCTTACCACATGTTCAGCTGCATTATGATTCATTTTTATGGGGTATCTGAAGAAAAATTAACAGAAGTTAAAGTTCTAAATTTAAGGTTCATAACAGTTCAATAGAAAGTTAGACATGCATTGTCCTAGCACATCTAACTATCTATCATCTATCTACCTACCTACTTACTTACCTACCTAGTGGTTACAATAGCTCAGTCTCAGTGGCTAAATTGAAGTTGAAATTCATTGTTGTTGATTGACTATTTTCCTGGTATATATAGTATATATACAAACATTCTTGTTTTAGGTTCTTTATGAATGATATACATATGAGTAATAATAAAGGTTTTTACAAGGGCTTAATATATGCCAAGCATCTTTCTAAGAACATCAAATGTATTGTTTATTGTCTAGCAATGAACACTATTTTCATTTCACAGATGAAGACTGTATCAATATTTTATTTTCAGAATGGAAGCAGAATATTTAAAAATTTGAACTTTATCTGAAGCATCTTAATTTCAGTTTGTAATAATAGAAACAGAGTAAACCAGCACAGGGCTAAAACAAACCCAGGGGTGAGTTCTTATGGAGCAACATTAGAGTATCAAATATTTTGGGAAGTACAAGTACCAGCCAAGGAAATCGAATCATTCTGAATATTAGAATGTAATATGCGAAGAGTCAAATGGAGTGATCGTCCACCTCAGAGCTATCAGCACAAGGTAAGATCAGATACCCACAGAGTCAAATGAGCTACCAAGACAATAAGACTCGGTAATGACATAGGTGATATAACTGAATTCCATGTGGCTACAACTTGTTGGTGCAAGGTCTTCTTTGAATTGGTGAAAAAGACTTCTAAACTCCTCATAAAATAAGTGTTAATTCCAGTAAGGACAAATCTCCATTTCCTCTGGAGTGCAAAATGTTTGACATAATCTACTTTCATCAGGTGGCTGGCTATTCTTTTCCAAGTCAGAGGGCTTTGTGTCAGTCCCAGTTGCTGGAAAGCAAAACTTTCAGGACTGAAAAAAAAAAAAAAAAAGAGCCCTTGCTTTTGGGTTTGCTGCATAAATGCCTATACATGTACGCTTTTCATGAATCCACTGTGCCAACAACAGACCAACTCTGGTCTGTTTTCCTCCTGTACAAGTTAGATAGACAAGTACACAGTTGGAAGCACTGACCACTGCCTTTCCCATCAATCTGGTGCTTTAAATTTGTGGTGCTTCGGTGGTCCACGTTTGGCTAGCACCAACCTTTACCCAAATGCAGCCTGTAATTCAGGCCCAAGTTTTTTCCTCTATCGTTTGTCCGGAAAGAACACTGATCTTCTGACCCTTAGCTTATACTTTTCTCTTACAAGGCTTCCATTGAATTAATATACACCAGTCTATTTCAAACCACATTATCCTTGCCCATGGCCTAAGTTGATACAGCTCCCACCTTTCCCAATGCCTAACTTTCTACCTCAACTTTATTTCCTTCATCCATAGGTGACGATGCCGCCATGCACCAAATGTTATCACTGTCTCACTAATCGTGGTGCCCTAACAGCCATCAGAACAGAGAGAAATCAATCCCAACATCTCATTCTGAGGGCCTGTTTTTGAATTTGATTTTCCAGGAAATAGAATGGGTTACAGGCTATGTCTTTATAAGGAAGCATAATTTCAGAGTAAAAGTGAAGAACAAATGGAATGAAACCTACAACGCTTATAATGTATCTTCCCACATTGCCTTTTCCAAAGAATCTTTTAAGTGATTATTTTATGCTTTATTCTAGATTTCATTGTACACCCCTTGAAGGCAGGGACTCTGTCTGGCTTACTGTTATATCCCAAGCATCAAGCACAACTCCTGTGTTTAACTGTTTAATATATACTGTTAAGCAGATAAATATTGGAGCTGCGTTCAAAGTTTCAAATCAGTAGTATCATAAAGCAGAATGTGTGCCCCTTGTGTGAGGAGATAACCATGGTGAGGAGACAGGAGGTCAAGGACAGATTCAGCCACAGAAAGAATAGCTGTGATGGAGCCAGATTCCTATAACAAAGGGGTCGTGCAAAAACTGAGCCCTGGTGTTTATTGAATGCAAACGAGTGTGAGTCAAAAATCCTCCTTGTGTCTTATTTCTTTCATTTCCCCACCAAAGTAGAGAGTGGTGGCTGAGCTGTGGGCAGCAACTTGAAAGCTTGAGTGCTCCCAGGGAAGGATAAAATAGCAAGGGAAAGAACTCATGCATTTCTCTGAGAAGATGCACTCCTAGAGCTGCTGGAGCCTTTTGTTGATAAAAAATACACCAATAAAAGCCTGTGAGAGCTGTGTTGTCTTGCTGAGAACCAAACCACTCCATTTACCTTGCCTTGCCAGGTGAGTGCAGGCTGTTTGTAGCGGCCTCATTGTAAAAACAAAACACTTTACCCCTTTTAATGTTTCCATGGTTAAGGCCTGTTGCCACCAACCTTTCTACAAAGGGCTCAAATCAACAGGACCGTCCAGGGAGACTTAGGCCATTGCTACTGTGTTAGTTAGTGCCGTCGAAGGACTTGAGCTTAACTGTCATGCTCATGTGGGGTATTTCCTCTCCTGAATGGATCTTCTGGCTCACATGACAGCTCCTGGATGACACAGAGGTTATAAAATATGAGTTTGCCAGTATTTATTAAAGAGACACATTGCCAGCCCTAGCTGGGTGGTTCAGTGGATTGAGCGTCAGCCTGCGAGCCAAGTGTCGCTGGTTTGATTCCCAGTCAGGACAGATGACTTGGTTGCACGTCAGGTCCCCAGTTGGGGGCACAAGTGAGAGGCAACCACACAGTGATGTTTCTTTCCCTCTCTTTCTCCCTTCCCCTCTCTCTACAAATAAAATAAATAAACTAATTAATTAAAAATAATAATAAATTATTAAAATTAAAGAGACAGATTGCCTTGAAAATCGAAGTAGAAAGAGCAGTATTTATTGAGTAGGCTTTGAAGTATAATGTTGTGCAAAGTAAGTCACTTTTTCTGGTTTGCTGTAGATTGACCTAGACAGACAAGCAAACTGCTTAAACCTTTCCTTAGTGGAAGTTCTAAGACCTGCCCCTTTACTCTCTCATCGCATCTGAACTCCCACAAACTGAATTGGAGTTTTCTGATCTCCAATTTTTCCTTCTGCTTAGACGTTTCACACTATCATACTATATTCTTCTTCTATAGGCTATAAATTCTTCCAAGCTTAGACCTATAGCTTATTCATCATTGCCTTTATCATACTTAATGTGGTGTTCTCATGCTTAATATAGGTGCTTAATAAATGCTTGTGGAGAAAATGAAGGAATAACTCCCATATGTATAGAGACCTGATCACTTTTGCAAATGTATTCAATATTAATTGTGTTTCCCTCATCTTCAGAAATTGTTTTCTGCAGGCCTCCTCCAAGTACCTCCTAACTGGTTACCTGATAGAAGAGTTTATTACTCTGACTTTATGATTTTGCTCCTTGGAATCTCTGTTCAAATGTATATTCCATTATGACAGATAATAATTTAAGCTACTGCTTTTCAAAAAATTTAACAGCATAATCCCTTTGCCACTCTGGTTGAAGTGAAAGCTAATTGATCAAAGAACTTTAGCTTACAAACTTAGTTTTATTCAGGCTGAATTTCAACAACTTACCTGTTCCTTAATAGGCAGTAATAATAGGCAGATCCTATTATTACTAGAACTTCACACACACACACACACACACACACACACACACACACACACGATCAGGAATTAAACAGAAGAAGAGGGATCACAGAAAGTAAGAGTGAAGAGTTGCTTATAGAGAATAGGAGCAAAATAGAAGCAACATTTTAAACTAGGTTGTGTGTTGCCTTTTCTTCTCTTCCCAAGAATCTCTACACCAGGCAAAGTTTTCTCAAAGATGAGCAAGGCTGAGGTTCAGAGAAGCTCAGTAAACTTGTTGCTATATTTCTTTGGTGGAATCAAATACAGCACCCGATTTATAACCATAAACTGTTTCAAAAGTTTATAGGTAACTTGAGTGTTTGAAATTCAGAATGCATTTTTCCTGGAGGAATAGTTTATCTGTCTTGGTTATATTCTTACACTAGCTCACAGAAACCAATTTATCTTCCTAAACATCAGAAGTAGAGAGTGTTCACATAACACTACAGACCCTAAGCACAAGGCAAACAATTTATGCACTTACAAGGGATCTAGGTCTCTTCTTTTCCCCCCTCCTCTTTCCTTACTCACTGTCAGGGATAATAATCATCTTAGTGCCAATGGTCTGATACCATGGGACAGGGATGTAAGGGAAAGTTCTAAGACCATAGAAAGACTCTAGTGGAAATGCTGAACAGTGAGGAGTAGACTCCAGCAGCTCGGACCAGTAGAGAAGGAGCAGTGAGAATAATAACCTCACTCCCAAAATTCTTCTAACTTTGACAGGTCAGGTAATATTATTATTTTCTTCTTACTGATTACCTCATGGAATACCTAATTTCACTTTTCTGTCAACTTTGAAAGTATTTCTTATTGACAGACTAAAATTCTAAAATTGAATTGAAGTAAATATAGATTAGCATAACCCCCCTCTCTCTCTTTTCCTCTCTCTCCATTTCCCTCTCCCTTTCTTTTCTGTAACATTTTAAGTTATCTTTTTTCATAAGACATTGAGTAGGATTTGGGATTATGGAGTCAAGAGATAAGGTTTAATGAATATTTGTTAAGTAGTTATGACAATAAATATTTAACATAACTTGGATCTCCTGAGGAGGAGCTTGTATGGCGTTCTTGGGAGGGCGAGTCCTCAGGTAGAGCTGGAAGTAGGCCTCTGACAGCCAGCCCAGGCCCATGATCATGAGCTCGTCTTGTAAGTTTGATGAAGAAGTAACAACAGAAGTTCCAAGAGAGAGTTATCCTTAGAAGAGGGGAGTTAGATTACTCCAGGCATTGTCTTGCAGAAAAAGTAAGCAGAAATAATGGAAAAGATGCTACTGGGGCAGGGAAGCAGATTTTCCAGAAGGCAGTGGTCATCTTGGATGATTGATTATTTGTGTGTAATGGACAGCTAAGCCACCTAAGTAAAGGACTGCCTGAACACATCCTAAAGGCAGCAATGGACTACTTCATTAAATGTAACATGATGTTCTTGGACTAGTCTGTCAAAATAGAAAAGTAATTGTTTTATTATCTTAAGTTGCATACGGCATGACCTGGAAGTCAGTATGTAATAAATGTTTTCTTAAAGAAATGAACATAATTTACTGGAAAATTAACATATGTAGAGTGAATTAATTATCAGCCAGAGTAAAAAGAAGTATTCTTCATTTTTTAAACAATGTATTTGCAAGAAAAAGACAAAATAATTCATAGTTATTTTTGTGAACTGGATTTATCTGTATTGAGATAAGCTTCTTATTTTACTCTGAATATTCATTATACAGGGACAATGAATGTATATAAATTGAGAAGTTTATCTAAAAAATACACAGATTTATCTATAATTTTTTCAATTAAAACATTTATTGCACATAAAATATATAGCTTGTTGAATATCATGTATCATACTTTAAAAAAAATAAAGAAATTACAACAGAGTTTATGCTCACAGCTAATTTAAGTAATAAATGTTCCTGCAAGCTTGATGTTTACAGAAATAAAGTCAAATCATTTTAAAATCAGTTATTTGACATTTTTGTAAAATATGTTATTTTCATATAACATCGTAATTTATGTAGGGAAAAATCCATCCCACAAATATTTAGTTCTGATTCTCATGACTTATGCTTTGAAATCTTAATTGCTTGATATATTAAATAGTTAAAATAAACTCATTGGAATTAACATTATGGTAGAATTGGTAGGTCAGTTGCTAGTCCTTGGTTGTTAAATACAAGAAGGGGTGTTATAGGACATGGATTATGAGAGGAGGCTTGCCAGTTTATAAATCAAAATGTTCCCTTCCCTCAATAAGGTGCAGGAACAAACATAGGATAGTTTACTGTTGTAGATTTTAAGCAGTGTCTTGACAATAACTCTAATTAAAGTTGCCACTGCTTTGACCTGATAAGACGGAAAACAATGCTACTGCTACTCTTTGTCTACCTCAGGATGCTAAGCAGCTGATGATACATAATATCTTTTGACAGCCATGTTAATTATAACTTAGCTGAATGTATTTCTTTAGAGTAGAATTTTTTAAACAAAAAAAGAATAAATCGTAGTGAAAGCTGTCAGGATATTTCTGAATATTGCTAAGGACTGTTTCTAATAACTAAAAAATGTTGAATTTATTGAGATTTTTCCTCTTATTTTTACAATGTTCTCAACATATTTTCCAGTTCCATGGGAACATTTGCAAAAGGACGCCTTAGTTATCAAAGTAGGTCAAATCAATGGTCAGTCCTTCCCCCCAAAAAGAACATTTTGAGGTTAATCGCTTCTTGATTTGGCAAAATGAAAACAAATACCACCTTTGTATAAGTTAATAAGTTTAGAATTCCCCCATTCTGGCTTTGTCATAATAGTGCCATATTGAACTGAATGTATTTTGTTGCTTAATGAGTGAAGAGTACACAATGTAATTTTCATTATAATATCAAACTATGTCATGGCTCTACAATGCTATTTGAAGAAGACTTTTGAATATTACCTCTCCGGCCCCTAATACCAACATATACTTTAAGTACCATAAGTCATGTCTAAAAATACTATTGTTCAGAATATATAAATTTAAAGCTACTGAGTATTTTTCAGACAAATTATGTATATGGCTACCTTGATTATCATTTTTCTTTCTGGTGAATAATTTTTAACTGGAAATAATGTGTATGAAACTGTTGAAGCACCAAGGTTTTCAAGTTCTGAGTCAAGTCTAAGCCTTCTAGCCAAAACTAAAGTTAGTAACCATTCTGTCTTTAATTATAAAAGTGTTATTTATAGCTATAGGGAGTTTAAATAACATTTTAGTAGTATATATTCTCTAATTCTTTTACATTAGTCATAAAAATAGTGAGTTGGGCAGTATGAAGGGTGCCAGAGGGGAAAGGATTAATATAAAGAGGCTAAAGCAGTTCAAGTATATGATAATGAAGGGCGATTGGACTTTGGGTGGTGAACACACAATGCACTATGCAGATGACACATTATAGAATTGTATACTTTGAATTTTATAACATCATCAATGCATGTCGCCCTAGTAAATGTAATTAAAATTAAATAATGAGTTGAAGTATATATTATTTCACTTGATTCTCTATGCGTCTGGATTGAGAAGATTTCAGTTGGTTCACTCAAAATGGAATATTTATTCACTAACTGTTGTATGTTCCAAGCTTGGTAATGTGATACAATGGAGTGAATTGTGTCTCCTTTCCAAAATATACATTGAAACTTGAATTCCCAATGTGATTGTATTTGAAAATAGGAATTTTACGAGATAATTATGACCAAGAATGGAGTTCTAATCTGAAAATTGGAACTATTGTAACAATATAATCAATAAAATATACTTAAAAAAAAAGAGGAAGGCATAGAGAGACCTCTCTCTATGCCATGTGAGGACACAACTGGAATGTGGTCATCAGCAAGCTAGAAAGAGGGCTGTCACCAGAGTCCAACTATACTGGCACTCTGACCTCAAATATTCAGCCTGCAGAAATGTGAGGAAATAGAGGTTTGTTGGTCACACTACCCGGGCTATGGTATTTTGTTTTAACAGCCTACAATGATGAATGTAAGTGGGGGATAAACAAATAGTCCCTTGCTCTCTAGGATTACATCAATGAGAGGAACTTACATAATGTAATTTAGGAAATCCTAACTTCCTATGCTAATCTGACACTTGAGCATTAGCATTTTATAATCAAGTAACATATATACAGTAATTAAAATAGACATACAAACCCAAATGTAGTTTATGAAGTCTTGCAAAGGGAATCTTGGACACAAAGTCAAAAATTTCTGTTTAAACACTTTCTCCATACCTACTACTACTATTACAAAAATAAGATCAAGTTGCTTAAATATTTTGAACCTCTTTTACACTTACCTATAAAAGGATAATAATTTTTGCTACATCAAACCTACACTCCAGTGAAGCTAAATTTCAATGACTTAGTACTTGTTAAATTTCTTTTTAAATCTTGAAGTACTTATAGTATGTAGAATTCTAATATGTTTTCCCAAAATACCCCATCCTTCACATACATCTTCTGAATAATCCTTAGGACTAGGAAGGTGATGGATTTTCTGCTGTGATAAGATTATGCTATGTGGTACAGCTGCTTTAAGAAAGGAAGGTTATCCAAGGAGACCTAACCTCATCATAGGAGCCCTTTAAAGGCTGAGTTTCCTCTAGCTGTCAGTAGAAGATGAAGTCAGCAGTTTGAAGTACACAAACAATTCCATGTTCTGAAGACAGAGGTATCAACATAGAAAGAAAACAGGACCTCAGTCCTGCAACCACTAGGAAGTGAATTTTGGCAACAGCAAGAATGAAATTGGGATTGAATTTTTCGCCAGGGTCTTGAGATAAGAGCTCAGTCTGAGCTATGGTTTGATTTCAGCCTTGTGGTAAAATGAAGACAGAACCCATGTCACACCTGACTCTGTGGTATAGTAAGTGGGTGTTGTTTTAAGAGTTTATGGTAATTTTTATACGGTAATATAAATCTGATGCAGCCCTATAAAAGTAAAGACAGATCCTATTATTACCAGATCTATTGTGATATAGTTCACTTGTAGTAAATGCAAAAGTTAACTATAAATAAAATATGGGAGGACCTCATGGAGAAGGTGGCATATAAGCCATTTACTTTTAAGTATGGTTTATATCTACTTATCTGGTGAGCTATGCAGAAACAGATTTTCAGTGGGGGGAATAATGTGACCATCTCAAAGAGTCAACAAGGTGATGCGAAATTTGGTTTACAGAAGAAAATTAAGTTTGGGTTGTACCTGAGAATAAGGCTGATAAAGGCAGTTTCTGGCTAATTTTTGGCAAATATATATTGATATGCTTAAACATTTATTTTAAAAATTCAAAGTTTATTACTTAAAAAAATTAGAGGTATGGGGGCAAAAGAGGAAATTGTAGCAGTAGAATTGACATCATCTTGGCAATTCATTAGATTGGGTGACTGGGAAAGAACTGATTATGAATACTTATTGCATCTACTCCTACTCTCTGTCCTTCTGTATCTGGTATGTTTTGTTGACTATTACAGAGAAAGTAATGTCAGGTAGAATATAAGTATATAATCAGGGAGGGCTAACTACTATTAAAAATAAATCACAAAAAATCTCAGTAGTTAATGCTAACAAAATTTATTTTCCCCTCATAGACCAAAACAATATTGGTGTTTCGTAGGTAACTCTACATGCTATGATTCAAGGATACAGGTTCTTTTTATCTTGCAGCTATTTCACCCCTCAGGGTCTTAGAGATGTCTGATGGATTCTCTGCATCTAGCTCACAGTGTGAGCCAGTGAGAGAGCTGGGAATCGGGTGGGAGTTTTTAAATAGGCCAACCTAGAGGTGGTTTACATATTTTTTCACCCATATCCCATTGGACCGGAATTAGTCACCTGGCCTAACTGCAACAAACAGCAAATGAGGCTGTGAAATGTAATCTTGCTGTTTCCAGGAAGAATAAGAAAACAAACTGGGAAAGTAATACAAGTTCTATAAAAACAAGAGTTGATAGGGTAGTTATAGTTTGAAAATGTTGCTAATAAGCGGTCTATTATAGTATAACTAGGAGTAGCAAGGAACTGGAAATATGGTCTTGGAACTATGGTGATAGAAATCATAACTTTATAGTACAATAGTTTTTCTTTGTCACTGTTCATTTTGTAAAATTATAATAAGTATTTGAAATTTTGTCTTATTTTTAAATAGAATAAAATATAAGATAAATGAAAGCAAATCTAAAGATTTATGTAAAGGGCAACAGTGTGGTTTTTCTTTCAAATGCTTTTATATTTAATGACAGTTCCAGCTTCACTGAATAATAATTTTAAAGGTATAGAGGTTAAAAACCAACATTTTGCATGTTTTTTGCATGTTTTTTGCATGGTCAGATTCTCACATAAACAATTTTATATGTAGTCTGTTTTGTGTAATAATATTCTCTTTGCAGTTGACTTTTCTGTGCCTCTAATTATGCTATGACATAATGACCAATTGAAGCAATTTAATTAAGCATTCATAATCAGCTAACCAAAACAAACAAACAAAAAAATCAAACACTTACAGCACATTTCATTTCTTTGTACAATAAAAATACAAAAGATATTAATTTTATCTAAAATAGTTGGGGAACAGGCTCAATTCTATACTTAGAATCTCTATAGGTGAGTGAGTATGTTCCAAAATTATTTGGAATCACAAAAGACTCTGAATAGCCACAGCAGTCCTGAGAAAGAAGAACAAAGTAGGAGGTATCACACTACCTGATATCAAGCTATACTACAAAGCCACAGTAATCAAAACAGCATGGTGCTGGCATAGAAACAGACATATAGATGAATGGAACAGAACAGAGAGCCAAGAAATAAACCCATGCCTTTATGGTCAATTAATATTTGACAAAGGAAGCAAGAACACACATGGGGTAAAGACAGTCTTTTCAATAAATTGTGTTGGGAAAATTGAACAGATATATGCGTTAAAATAAAATCAGATCACCTTCATACACCATACACCAGAATAATATCAAAATGGGTTAAAGACTTAAATGTAAGACTTGAAAGCACAAAAATTCTAGAAGAAAATAAAGGCAGTAACATCTCACACATTTGTTGTAGCAATTTTTTTTTTCTGATGTATCTCCTTGGGCAAGGAAAACAAAAGAAACAAAAAAATAAACAAGTGGGACTGCATCGAACTAAAAAAAAATTTTTTTTTTTTTTTGCACAGCAAAGGAAACACCAACAAAATGAAAAGACAACACACTGAATAGAAGAATATATTCACCAGTGATACATATGATAAGGAGTTACTATCCAAAATTTATAAAGAACTTATACAACTCAACAACAAAAAAGAAAGAAAGAAAGAAAGAAAGAAAGAAAGAAAGAAAGAAAAAACAAACAAAATAATCCAATTAAGAAATAGGCAAAGGACCTGAAGAGACACTTCTTCAAAGAGGATCTACAAATGGCCCATAGACATATGAAAGGATGCTCAATATCATCAGAGAAATGTAAATTAAAGCATAATGAGATATCACCACATACCTGTCAGAAGGGCTATCATCAATAAATGAACAAACAACAGAAGTGAGCAAGGATGTGGGAAAAAAAAGAACCCTCAGGTATTGCTGGTGGGAATGCAGACTGGTACAGCCTCTGTGAAAAGCAGCATGGAGATACCACAGCAAAGTAAAAATGGAACTGCCTTATTTCCCAGCAATTCCACTGCTTAGAATATATCTGAAGAAACTTACACTAATCAGAAAAAAATATGCACCCCTATGTTCATTGTAGCATTATGTACCAGTACAATAGCCAAGATCCGGAAACAGCAGAAGTGCCCATCAGTAGATGAGTGGATAAAAAAAAAAAAGCAGTGGTACTTTTACACAATGGAATATTACTTGGCCATAAAAAAGAAGAAATTCTTACCTTTTGCCACGGCGTGGATGGACTTGGAGAGTATTAAGCTACGTGAAATAAGCCAGTCAGAGAAAAACAAGTACCATATGATTTCACTTATATGTGGAATCTAATGAACAAAATGAACTAACAAAGAGACTAGAAATAGACTCATAGATACAGAGAACAGACAGCTGTCAGAAGGGAGGGATGTTGGGGGGCTGGGTGAAAAAGGTGAAGAGATTAAGCAAAAACTAAACAAAACTCATAGATACAGGCAACAGTTTGGTGATTACCTGAAGGAAAGAAGGTTGGGCTGGTGGAAGAGGGTAGAAGATAAATAATGACAGAAGGAGACTTAACTTTGGGCAGTGAACATGTTACCGAACAGCAAGTTGGGGTCTTGCTGCCCACTGCTTCCCTCTAGGCAGAATCCCAGAGGCCAAGTTTGGTGATAAAGGAAGAGTTTTTATTCAAAAGCAGTTACTTAAGCCTATCAAGTAATAGCTTTAATCACTTAAGTCTATCAATTAAGGTTAAACTCTACATCTGAGTTGTATCATTCGCTTGTTAGTTTCTATAGGGTTAGTTTACAAATTAAAGCAACATAATGGACAAAAGCTACACAATTTTGGAAGAATGGCAGGCATCTGCCTCAGAGCTTGGCCCCTGTAGAACACCCAAAGAATAAACCTGCCACCCTCTGCCAGGCCAGCCCCATCCTAGGTTGTGCCTGGAGTTCCTTCCCATACAAAATACTGTCCATTGGGAAGTGCAGGCAGCTGCAGCACCATCATCCAGGCATCCTTGAGGAAGAAGCGAGAGCCTGAGAGCCAGACCCAGACCCAGACCCAGAGCCAGAGCAAGAACAGCTCAGGAGCCAGAACAGTTCTAGGGCCTGAGAGCCATCCCACTTTTTATTTCCACTGGCTCCGGAGACATTCAGCTTCTCAGTCAATCCCATCCTAGACTGCATTCCATTGCCTCAGCAAACTCTTCACGGCCCCTCCCTTCTCCTTCTCCTCAGTAATTAATCAGATCTCTCTGTATCAAACACACAATATAGTATACAGATGAGGTACTATAGAATTGTGCACTTGAAACCGATTTCATTTTATTAACCAATATCACGCTAATAAATTCAATACAAATAAAAAGAAAAGAAAATCCCACATATCCTAAACCTCCTTAGTGAATGTTCCTTTTCCATTTCCTCCAGAAAGATGGCTCTCCATAAAGGAGCTCTCATGTGGTAGCATGTTCCTCTCTTACCATTTCAGTTAGCCACTTCCAGGTCTCTGTCCTGCCACCCTCTCTACTCATGCCATCAGACTATGGGTACAATCGTTTGTTCTCAGTGTGATCAGTCACACATCATAGTTTTCATGTCACCCCTCTCCACCTCTAGCTCCTTGAAACTCTAGTTACCTTCTGTCAACATGCAAAGTTATCACAGTCTAATTGACTATATATTACCAACTAGTTTTATCTCCATAGTGTTTAATATCTTACAAAGCCTGTATTTACTTATAAATTTATCTACTTCTATAATTGTTCACTAGCATGAGAACAATGATACAAGGCTCACATGCCTTATCTACTGATATATATTAGTTCTTGTAGGAGTACTTAATATAATGTAGATACACAATGGTATTATTTGAATGAAAAATTAAAATATTAAGGAGCAAAAACTTTTACCACATGTGATTTCCAGTCTTAACATGCCTTTTAACATGTCATTATGGACATTTTTCTGACTTGATTTATGAAAATTAAGTAAACCTTTCATAGAGTAAGAAGGGCTATTTTCCTTTATTTCTCTTTGCATTGTTGTATTAACTTTTTTAATCATTAAAGAAGTATACAAAAGGGGATGGGGGCATCTATAATAGTGTCAACAATAAAAGTAAAGGAAAGCATACTAAAAAATAATTATAATTGATTTAGGCATCTACATTTATTTGAGCTAGCTTGTGTTATTGTTTCTCTGGGGGGAAATAATGACCCATATGCTGGGCCAGCACAAAAAGTACAGCAGAGAGAACACACATAACGTATAAAGTTTTTCATACAATTTTTTCTGGGGCAGTAGGAGTATCTTTGCCAAGAAATCAATATTTGGAATATGTTTAGGTCATTATATCTGAGCGACTGCTACCTGCAAATGCACAAAACAATAGGTCTGCCAAATATAATCATGAGAAGAAAGTAGATTTTTTTTTTTACTGGCATTACTCCACAATAAAATTTAGTAGCATGACAGATCAGTAGATATAAGTGCTCTGTCAAGCTTTAACATACTGTCTAGGTATCACAAAAATGTATCTGTCCCCTGTAAGGCAATTGAAGCTGCAGGAATATTTCTAATAGGTATTTGCCTTGTCTGTCAGAAGCCACTGCACTGGGACATACTAATATAGGCAGTGCCTTTTTCTATCTTTATACTTTTACTCCTGGCAAATAAGATGATTGATTTGTGAAGGTCTTAGTTTCTTTTCCATTTTTTATAAATATGCTGGAAGTATTGGAAAAATAAAAAAATGAATGCTGTAATAGGAAATGAACACATTCTGGAAATTGTCAGAAGGGTTGCTCTTAACAAATAAGTCATATATTGAAACAAATATAGGAAAAGAAAACATTTAACTTTGGTAGCCATATTTTCTCATCATCTTGTAGTGTGATCTTCAATGACTATTCTTTATGCACCATAAATGGGCAAAAGTGTGAGGTTAAAGACAGAGTTTTGTGACATAAAGTGCTCAATAATTTGGATTGAACCACTGAATGATCAAGTTGGCAAAGACATTTAGGACATATCAGACTGAGATTACATATCAGTGTCTCTTGGCTTCTCCGGTCTGATTTTGATGGAATTACTGAAATGCGATGGCTCTTTTTAAAATTTTTATTCATCCAGAACCATTCATTCCCAGAAAGCATCTGCTGAAAGCCTAGTATATAGCAGGTCCTGTGCTGGGAACCACACACTGAAGGATAAATAGAGTGTGATGTCTAACTTTGATCACTCTGATATTATATAAAAGAGACTGACATATAAACAAAAAATTATACCAAACCTCAAAAACCAACGGAATCATGATATTGGGATTTATTATACTCTTTACATCATTTGTGCTTCCTTTTCTTTATTTCTGAATGAAGATAGTAATAGCTCCCACAGGTTTTTCTAGACCGCTCAAATGAGATAATAAATCTGAACCTCTTTGGAGACCGATGATTGCAAAACGTTATCCTTAAATCCAGGGGCGCTCCCTCTGTGCCCCGGCTGGCTCTTCTTGAGCAACACAACCTCCAAGGACCTATAAAACAAAGAATTTGGTTGATGCTTACTGGGGTCACTTTTTAAAATGGATCAGCTTATTAATTTAAGAGATACTCACTATACAATAGAAATAATTATGAGAATGCCAGACATCTGCATTGTCAGCAACTGTTTTATTTTAAAAGTAAGTATTTTTAAGTGTCTCATTCTCAGGCCAAGGAGAACGGTGTAATGAATTGGTCTGCTGGTGGTTGTTAAATGACCGTCTCCAGTCTTTCTTTGCATGTTTCCTCAGAAACTCTGGTCTTTAAGAACTCAAACCAGCGTGTCTCCAGTTTCAAGGAATGTATTAGCAATTTCTCCAACCAACCACAAATTTGTGTTTCCCTCCCATGTACTATTAATCTGTGAGACTTACAAATGTACAGGACATGTGAAGGACAGGACAGGGTTAAGCTCAGTGTTTTTCCTTAAAGCCATCTCCAGAAGGCAGTGTTTCCAGGAACTGCAGCACGCTGTCAGCTCATCTGTGTTTGCCGCCACCTCGTTCCCAGAAGAGCATCTGTGGGTTTTGGGAGAGAATGCTGTACTTCTGGGAATGGCGCCCAGAACATGCAAGCTTCTGTGTCATTTTAGAAAGTCAGAGAGGGGACAATACCGTCTTCATTTACAGCAATTTTTTATGTGCAGTCATCAGTCCTGGAGCTAACAGCTATAATATTCATATAGTCTTATTTGTGGACTTTTCAAACAGATTTTTCCTGCGATGTGAGTGCGGAATTTTCTGTAGTTTCCCTTCCTTCAAGCTCATTCCCACCCTGTCCTCCTTTTACTCACAAAGGGATAACACCAGCATTAATAATGACCAAAGACATGACTGGCATACATAAGTGATATATATATATAAATCAAGTAAACTTATTATAACCCTTCAGCTTAAAGGAGCACCTACAATTATTCGAAAAATTTCACAGTTAATTTATACATTTTGTGAAAGCATCAGCATTACATATATATAATATTATTCTAATCATCGAGTATTCCTTTTAATATACATTGGAAAACTATAACTAACACACCAAGCATAAGATTTAATAAATATTTTGATGCTTTATGGCACAAATAAAGTTAATAGTGACAAAGTAATCTCTATTAATATGACCAGGTGAATTACAGATGCGGTACTCAGAGAGTCCAGAAAGAATTAAGACTTTAAAATGAAATGCTTTACTGTTATTGTTTGCAAGTACGGACAGTAGGGTGGTGTAAGTCAGTGGCATGGTTTGCATATGCTGGAGTGACATGTATTCAATGTTTTTTTCATCATACTTTTGGGACTCTGTTTCTAGGAGTTAATATTAAGCTTATCAATTAAGTGTAAATACTATGAGTTAAGTTGGTTTTGTGCTCTGTTTTTGTATATAAATGCAAATATTTGTATGCTGAGAATGTTAGTGCATTCAAAATGAAAGTTATTTAAATATGCAATGAAGATTCAAAAAGTTACCATGATTAAAGTTCTCAAAATAGTATCAGGTACATAGTATAAATATTAAATTATAGCTATTACTGCTAACACTGCTGTTAATGTTGTTAGGTTTGATTTTAATGAAGTTTGCATATCTCTTCAGAGAGACACACTGATTAATAACTAAGGCTGTCCTGCCTCCAACGCCCAGGCTCCATTGGAAACTCCCTGCCCAGCAGAGGTTTCAGGACCATGGAAGAACCAATTTATCCAGGACCTGTCTTTTGTCTGGGGGGGTGGGAGGTGGCTAACCTCTCTAGAGGAGAAGAGCACCGAACTTTGTCTCCTGTGCCTTTTATTGAGAAGGGGATTCAGGAGATACAAGGTCAAGACTTATGGGTCATCAATAAGCTTTTAGACACTTGGGTTACAGATGACAATTACTGATTACAGATATCAATATAAAGAACACAGTGACCAGTCTGTGCCAGGGTCTGCTGAACATCCCAACACCATGCTGACATCAGGTGCAAGGGTTCATATATTTTTAGCTACAGCTTGTTTATAGTTAACTAAGAGATAAGAAAAGTGGAGTATTCTCTAAAGCATAATATGGATTCTTTAAACCTAATTCCCATGGGAACCCTCTGAGTGGCCTTCAGTCCAGTCTGCCTCTTACCCTCTTTCCAGTTTTCCATTGAGATTTAAAGACCTCCAGGGGAGGCCTGGCTCACAGCTTGGGCTACAATTCCTGAAACCACAAGGAGTGGACCCCCACAGATAACCTTACTTTTCTGTTACTGTTGTAGAAGTAATAGCTGCAAAATAAATATTGAAATATTGTTAAAAATCATTTCAAATTTTCATGAAACTGTAAACAAGAACAAACTATTTCTCTAGGTCTGGATGCTTCCCAATTCTGATGTGGGACTATCTGACCTCAGGCATCATTGTGAGACTTCCAAAGAAATAAATAAGGTGGAGAGATGCTCAAGCATTTTAAAAACTTGTAAATATTCTGATTGGAAAAATTGTTAAAACTTTAGAATACTTACTTATCATGTTTTACTTACTTTCAAATCTTATATTTGCTGGAGTAATTTACAAATAAACTTATCATAACTGATGCCAAGAAATTTTAAAGAATAAGCAGGAACAATACAAGCAAAGGAACTGGGAAGATGTTTCTATAAAATAAAATAGTTCATTGTAGAATCACTGATAAAGCTAAAAACTTAAAGCAGCAAATACTATCATTATTATAGTAAAGATCTCTTCTCTTCACTCTAAATAGATAATCCTCTGCTACTGTGGTTCTAGTTGGTATTTGGTGTGTTTTTTTTATGAGCTAAATACTGAGACTATGGAGACCTTTTATTCTGCCAGTCTTTGCCAACTAGTACAATTCGAGTAGAAATTTTAAAACTTATAAATAGGTTCATAACATAGTCTGGAAGTGATTTATAGGGATAAATGCAGAGTACTAAAGTCACAGTTGGTGCCAAACAAGGATCGTTTCACATAGTCAGATTATATCATAGGAAGTAATGCACCCTATCCCGCACTCACTATCCTGCAGATCTGTGGAAGACATAAAAGCATTCCTGAAGTATAAAAACGTATCAATCATTGTAAATAGAGGCTGCTGAACTCATGGAATGTTTTCTAATATTTGTCTACATTCAGGAAATTACAAGTAGAGATGATTTTATACTGAAATCTGTTTTACACTGAAAGCCTTCCCTCTTTGATTGAGGCAAAAGAATAATTTCAGTGTTTTTTTTTTATAGTTAAAACATTTATTGTGATGTGGTATGCATAATATAGACTGCTTTTGCATAACAATATTTTCAGATCTATCATCAATGGACAGCCTTAATCCATTCTTACAAAATCCATTTATATCAGTATCCCACATGAAAAACAGACAGAATTTATTGATGGCGATATCGGAGAGTCAGCCTCAAGACTTCATGATGGTGTGTTAGATTGTAAAGACATTGTTGAAAGATAACAAAAGTATAAGGTCTTCACATATAATTTTCCAAATTGGACACCACTTTGTTCAGCTGGAACAAGCTTTTGTTTTCTGTTAGTACAAACATTACCAAATTACTCGACATATCAGAAGAAGAACAGAATTGGGAGAACACCTCAGATGACCTCTTAGGACAAGAGTCTTCTATTCAGAGTCACTTATCTTATTTTGATTAATAAGAAATTCTCAGCATCAGCAGTTGTCACACACACACATAAAAAAAAAATTTTTCAGTTTCCAAATCTGTATATTTTTCAGTTGAGATTCTCAGAATTTGATAATATAAAAAGCAATGAGATTGTCTTATCAAATTAAGCTTCATCTTAATTTTTAATTAAGTTTTAAGGATTCAAAACTTGATTATTGAATAATAAAAATATTTATTTTATTTAAAAAAATAATTTTAAGCATGTACTTTTAATTTTAATGCATTGATTAAATCATTATTATAGTAGATTTAAAAATTTTAACACTCAGTGTTTGGTATAATGGTATTACAATGGTGATAAAAACACACTTAATTCATTTTAGACAAAAATATTATCAAAATACTAAGTTAATAACAGTATAGCTGGGAAACAAATACAGCAAAAAAAAAAAAAAAAAGAAAGGAAAGTGTGTATGTAAATGACTTGATTGTAAGAACTACTGCCTTAAGTAAAAGATCTTTATTAGGTATAAGATAAATTATTCTTAACTTTTAACCCATTTGAGGATTTGACTGAATATCCAGAGTGAAAAATTTAGTGTAGTATATATTAAGTACATAAAGAATCTGAATATCTAATTTTATACAGTTTCACTCAAATATGTGCTATCAAACAGAATCTTTTGTGAGAAAGATCAGTTTTCTAATTCAAATTTTAAATTATATGAATCTTTAATTCTTATTTATTAAGGATTTTTTAAAAGTTAAAAGATCTGCAGAGAAATGATCTATATTTCAGTTAATGTAATAAATCTATTATTATTGATAATTAAAATATTGCAATTTTTTGTTTCAAAGAAGTTTTATTTATAATCCTCATGCCAATTTAGGGACTATAGCTGTATTCTCTGGGAGGACAAAAAAAATGATTAATGAACCTGACAAAATTCCTTAGATTTAAGAATATTCCAGGCTTTTGGAAACAATTGTTTCAAGGATTTGAGATTAAGACAAGTGACTGTTGTCACATTTGGTTACTGGACAGATTTCATTAGTCAACCTACACACCCAACCTACATACCATACGTGGCATTGAATGTCAGGGGGAGTTGTGATAATACAAGTGACATTTGGGAGCATAGTGCTTCCTGGCACTGCAAATCAACTACAATTTGGGAAAGAGAGCCTAACTCAGGGAAGGAGTTAATAGCTAACAATGCTTAAGAAGAAATGTATCATCAACACCTGAAAGAAGAGAAATATCTATAGAACAAGATGGTCAATCTAATTGCAACAGTATCTAACATTATCTGATTATTGGTTATGGGAAGATATTGACCCTTGTCATTCAAGATTCTTTCACCTCTTCAACCCCAAACAAACTCTCAGGCAATAACTCGTAATTCAAGCATTTGCCCCAAGGACAAATCATTTTCTCTGCAGACTTTACTGGAGTGCTCTGATTTTTAAGAGGCTCATCTTAAAAAGACAAAAGGAGAAATGATTCTGGGTTTCTAGCTTAGCAAATTCAGACATCAACATAAAATCAAGCACCTATGTGACCCCCTGCAATCTGATTGGACATTAGTTTCTTTTTTTATTAATAATATGATCCCAATACAACTAAGCTTCATCATATTCATTGCTTGGATAGCAGATATTTAGCAGTATTTCCTATAATTTCTTTTGGGAAGATGTCCTTGTATATGAATTGTATATAAATCATGGACTATAAAAATTTACGTTTCTAGAATATTAGCGCCAAAGGGAACTCATGAATCATTTAATCCAACTTGTTCATTATAAGATAGTGAAATTGCAACTCAGAACAGTTAAGTATTTTTTCCACTATTGAAATAATTAATTAGTAGTACAGCTAAATTTAAAACTCAGACCAAATTCCCAAACCAGTGTTTACCCACTCCTGAAGGATATTTTATATTCCCAAGTTTGTTTTTATTTATGTCAGAAACCTGATATGCTTTCTTTCTTTTTTTCTTTTTTTTTGAACAAAGGGAAAAGAAATTGGGACAACTGTAACAGCACTGATATGCTTTCTTATGTAGCTAGTTAGGAGTCACTCCACTAAAGCCTTTCAACATTAGCAAAAAACACACTTAACTGCTTGGTACTTGATTGAAAAGGTACAGATTTGTGCGTGCATTCTGAAAGCTGACTATCAATATTCATTGTACCAGATATGATGATAAATGTTTGACATCTGATAGCTTAAACAATAGTTGATGGGAGTGACACAGAGGTAAAGAGGGAAGACCATGCACCGAATAGTCACTACGTGCCTGGTATTCAATGTCTGTCACACCATACTTCACAAGGTCAACACTGCTAATCATAAAAGCTAGCATATTAGAGAGTGAGTAGTATATGGCAGTCACTTTACAAACAAGCAAATTTGATGTTCATGCAAAAATTGCTTTTTTCCCCAGAAACAAAACTGTATATGAGAAACATGAGGCTCAGAAATCTTAACCGTGGTCTACTGCCCAAGCTCAGTTGTTCAGCAATATTCTATACATGTACCATAGATTCTGGAGATACTTTATTTTCATGATTGTTAAGCTTATTATCTCATTCTTTTCAAAGTGTCTGAAGTATATGACATTGCGTCTGTCTGAAGCATTGTTCCCACCACCTACTCATCTCACTAGACTAAGGACACCACAGATTTCTTGTTTTGGGTGGGTGGGTGGGGCTTAAAACTGTATTTACTGATTTTAAAGAAAGGAGAGGAAGGAAAGGAGAGAGAGACACATCGATCTGTTGTTCCACTTATTGATACATTTATTGGTTGATTCTTGTATGTGCACTGACTGGAGATTGAATCAGGACGATGCTCTAACCAGCTGAGCAACCCAGCCAAGGCCTAACACTAGATTTCTAATTACCTTTCACATCTGAACCAAAACTTAACAGATTATTGGACATAGACAAAGTACTCTCAACAGCATTTTTAAATCACAAATAACATTTTTCACTTCTGGAGTTCACGAATAAACTGGAGAATAATTACTAACCAATATCCACTGGGTTGCTTCTAATTATTTTCAACTGGTCCTAGTCATTTAGGAAGAATTATTTCACAGAAAATTAATATCACAGTTGCTTAAGGAGCCCATCTGTATTTTGCATCTTGTATATCAGTTATCTCTGACGTCAGTTATAAAAACAGGACAGCTCTGTATCAGCCACGGTTCTTCAGGAAAACAGAACTTGTGGGGTATATGTATAACCATGTAACATATTTGTTTTAAGGAATTGAATCACATGATTGTGTGAGCTGGCAGGTTTGCTAGATGGGTACTCAGGCAGGAGCTAATGTTGCAGTCTTGAGTCCAAAATTCATAAAACAATTCAATAGACTTAGAAACTCAGACAGAATTTATTTCTGTTACAGCCGAGGTAAAATTTTGCCTTTTATGGGAAACTTCAACTTTTCTCTAACAGCCTTCAATGGATTAGACTAGGCTCAGCCACATTATGGAGTATCATCTCCTTTACTTCAAGTTTATTGGTTATAGATGTTAATCACACTTACAATATAACTTCATGAAAACAACTATATTAGTGTTTGACCAATAACTGAACAGCATAGTTGGTCAAGTTGACATTTAGTATTTAGCCATTGCAAGCTCCATAGACATTAGCAAGAATGAGCACCGGTATATGAAGGAGAGTGGAGACATGAAGTTTTCAGAATATTTTTCTACGCATTGTGTAAACCGTCATTAAGTCTTACTGGAGATGGTTGAAGATGATGTAAGGTGTCATAGAAATGCCTGCTCCCCTAGTAATCCACCAGTATAGGTGCCAATGTATAAATATGGCACACTTGTTTGAAATAACAAATTTGGGAAATCTTGACACTAGTCACTGTCAAAAATTAGCTAGAGGCTACTTAGAGATGAACACTGTCCTCAGAGCCTAAGTATTTGCATAAGGGAATGAGGCGTAATGGAGAAATACTGGATATTTTTCCATATCAAAATAATTGACAAAATGTGTAATTGCTGAAAATTGATGCTTAAAATGAGAAAGGAGGCCATTCTTTAAAATGTTTTGAGAAATCTAAGTGTATTAAGAAAGTTTTTACCTGGAATTGCTGTGTGAAAACAATATAGCTCCCAAAGTATTATTGGACTTTTGAAAAGTAGTCATTCTTGAGTTATTCCTAAGAGGAAGGGTCTAGCATATTTCTAATTCTGTTTTTAATTTCAAATGAAATGCTTATGACATGAAGCATAACAGTTAAACAATGATTTCTTGTGAACAAATCCTGGCTTTGCCACATAGAAGACCTTCACAATGATACATTATCTATTTTTAAGAAATGCAATCTGATTTACGAAAAAACAAAAATAAAAAAAAAAAGACCACCCTGTGCATGTCTACTTTAAAAACAAGTCAAAGTGGCATGCATGGAGTAACCACTCAAGTCGATAAGCTGATTTCACATCATTCATTTATTATCAAAACTTACAATGGAGGTGTTATAATAGCTGAAATCAGCACCGGCATAAGTTATAAACTGTTATGGAGGGATCCATTAAGCAAAACTTTGCAGAACCACACAACATTTATGGTGATATAAATAAGAGTTAAGGATTACCGTAGGTTCTTTAAAGAAGTTTATAGAGCAATTGGCACAATGTGAAAGTATAGTTATAAAGGTAATCATAGAACTTCTTACCCCTCTTAACTAAGGTATTCTGACCTGACTTGAATTCTAATGTAGAAAACACCTGATATCTCCATTCACACCAGTATTTTATCACTGAGAAAACCAATATTGTGAGGCAAATGAAATAGTAACATGCAATACCAGCTTCTCTTCACTGCCAGGTAGAAGTGACGAATCAAAAGTCAATAGCTGTTTGACATTCTCAGTAGCATCTTCATGTGGGCGTATTTGAACTAACTGTCTGCCTGCTTTTAGTAAGCTTGCAGGAGGTAACCTCTCTTTTTTTAGACTGCTCTGCTTTGCTTATTTTCAATATGGAATGAAAACAACATGTGGGTGCTAGCAAAAACAGTTGATGGACAATGTTATTTTCGACATGTTTTAAGTGAATTTTTTTTTTACTCACAAGGACAGTTCAAATTTCATAAAAGAAATCATAATGAGATCTTAGACAGGAGCACAGGTTTCAGACTTGACACACTTCTGCCCCTCTCATGAGTTTCAAGGAGGTTGAAAGGAGCCTTTAGGTAGTTTTATTAGAAGACCCGACCTGAAGAGCTCTCCATGTTTTCCTTGCTACAGTGATGTGAATAGGAAATTTAGCCCACAATTTTGCATGAATAATATATGCGTGTGTATATATATATATATATATATATATATATATACATATATATATCAGGGCTGGTTATTACTTAGATTTTTTATTTAACACTACCTTTGGAAGTTGTTTGCGGTGCTTTCAATTACTCGGCCTTTTTTTTTTTTTTAAGGTAGATTAGCAAGAAGAGTGCCCCGTCTTCCAATTTAGAATGAATCTTTTCTCTCTTTTTTTTTGGAATGCAGTATAATAGAGACTTCGTGTGTAGGTTTCCTTTGAATCCCCTTTATGCACATTTTTAACCTTGCAGTGAAAATGAACCACACATACACGACTCGGGAGCCTGTCCTTTTTGCAATTTCAAATTACCAATTTGAATTACACATGTTGAGCTTGCTAGCATTGGCCACTTGCCGTAGGGAATTATTGTTGAAAGAATTTAAATCATTGAAGAATCCAGTGTCTTAGGATAGCAACCATGTATACATCAAAATGCTACATTTTGAATTTTAGAATAATATAGCAACAATTTTAAGACCAAGCTTTCTTAAAACTACTGATGTTTGACTCATGAAATGCTATTTGTTGTGTATGATCTGTATGAAGGAAACAATGTTTCTTTTTTTCATTTTTATTGTGTGTTCGCTAATGTATTTCTAAAGGTATTATGCTAATTATAACACTACTCTTCACATTCAGAATCCAAATTGCTCATTTTCAAGTTTTTCTTTTTTTTCAAATTGTAATCTGTTAATTACTTGTTTAATGGAGTGTGTAATTACGTACTTTAAGTTAGGAAACTGTTTCCATTTCAAAGAGAGGAGCCTATTTTAGAAATGAAAGAATATAAATGCAATCCTTTCTGATACAGAATATAACTCTTTACTTTCCTTAATGGTTCTAAGTGAGAAGATGAGATTGAAAAACAACTCATTAGATTTTCTCTTGATGTGTCTGCATACCACATCAAACACAGGTGAAATTTATGACAAAGGTAACAGGTTGCCATTTAGCTGCACTTGCAAAGTAATTTTACTCTCCATTCATGACATTAAATGACTAATATCCTGAGTAGAGAGAAAATCAAGTTATTAACATGAAACACTTTAAAATGCATTTTCTTTTTCAAACACTTGGCTATAGGAGCAAACTGAAACATAAAAGTGGTTAAGTGAGGGAACAAGATTTAAGAGAAGTGGGACAATTTAGAAAACACGATAATGCTGTATTTTGGCCTTATACATGGCTCATACAGTTTACATAAAATTTTAATTTTAAGCAGTATCAAATATAAGGGATAGCAAGGATATTTTTATGTCACATATGAGGAAACTGAGCCTACACATATAAGCAAAATTGGCTATTGTCACTCAATTGTTATACAGTCTTCACACTCCAAGCCATTGACACAAAATAAACTACTAGCTACTATAATAAAAAGAGTTTGATTTACATAATCTTATGGAATAAAGGAGGATAGACTGGTTCATGATATTTTGGTAATGCACATTTATTCTCTTTGTGGTCTATATAGAAAGTTGGAAATTATTCAGAATTTTGGTATAATTATTTATACCAAAACTCCATATTGGATGGGAAAAGAAGAAATATACTAAGGCTCATCTTCATACTGAAAGTGTTTGTAATATGAAGACCTAAGAGAATGCCTTTCAAAACTAATAGCCGAGTAGAATGGGAAAAAAAAGGAAGAAAATGTTACCCTTGGCAACAGTATGACTGGACCTGGAGAACATTATGCTAAGTGAATTAAGCTAGTCAAAGAAAGACAAATACCAAATGATTTTACTCATATGTGGAATCTGTTGAACAAACTAAACTAACAAGTAAAACAGAGACAGACTCATAGACGGAGAGCAGATGACAGCTATGGGGGTGGTGGTTAGGCAGTGGAGAGATCAAGGGGAAAGGAAAAAGGACTCATGAACATAGACAACAGTGTGATGATTGTTGGAGGGTGGGGATGGGGGCATAAAAATACAATAAAGATTAAATAAAAAAAAAACCCAATGGCTTGGTAGTTATGTCAGAAAAAAAAAAAAAACGGACAATTGAGGAACTCAAAAATGTCTAGCCCAATAAAAGCAAGAAAAAAATTAGAAAATTGGCTAAATCAACTGTTGCAGGCTGCTGGAAATTAACCAAAGGCTTGCAGAAGTGTTGAGGAGATGTATCTTCAAGAAGAAAGGCTAAAACTCAGTATGAACAATGGGGTTGGCATTTTCACATTTCATGTTCCTAGCACTCCTCTGTCTAGCTCAGTGTAAGACTTGAAAACTGGTAGCCGACAAACACTACCATTCTGCCAGTCAACAGAGGAGAAGAAAAGGGCTTCATTCTCAGAGAATCCTTTATTATTGTCTGATAGTTCCCTGGAAAATTCTACTTGGGAAAATGTCTTTATTTGACCTGAGTTGAAACCTTCCCAATGTGAAAAGGCTTTTCTCTGGATGTGTGTGTTGAAAATATTTCAAGGTCACTGTTTACCTTCCACAGCCCTCTGAGGCAGTGAGTAATAATTGGGGCCAATAATGAATTGACTAGAATGCTTAAAATGAATAGCTGTGGAGTGGGATGGCCATAGGGACTTTGGAAAATTCCAATATATTGTTGTCCACCTAGCAGGACATGTACTAAGGCATTGTTGTCA
This sequence comes from Furipterus horrens, assembly GCF_987537825.1. Lineage (NCBI taxonomy): Eukaryota > Metazoa > Chordata > Mammalia > Chiroptera > Furipteridae > Furipterus > Furipterus horrens. The sequence continues at coordinate 199,457,223 of NW_028327172.1, read as the reverse complement.
ACTGCCTATTGAAGGCATGCCCTAACATGAAAAAAGGTCTTTCAGCAAGGACTGGAACACTTACAAAGGGGATATATGTCCGTTTGCCTAATAATTGCAGACCACTAAGCTAACCAGAGACTTCAATATCCACACATGACAAAAAATACAGACTTTAGAAAATTAGTTCAGAAATGTCAATTAAAAAAAGGAAAAAGACAGCCACAAATAGCAATAATAACCAATTCAAGACAAAGGAAAGAAACCAATTTCAAAAGTTATTGTAATATAGTACTTAAAATGTCCAGTTTGCAACAAAAATTATGAGGCATTCAATGAAACAAGATAGTATAGTATGGCCATACACAGGGAAAAAGTGATCAATAGAAACTTATGCTTGAGAAAGCCCACGTGTTGGACTTCCTAGACAAAGATTTAAAATCAGCTTTTAAAGATACTTTGCAAAACTAAAGGAAACAAATCTTAAAGACCTAAAGGAAAGTACGAGAATACCATATTACCAAATAGAGACTATCTGGAAGGAGATAGACATAAAAATGAACAAAATATAAATTCTGAAATTGAAACTATAATAACTAAAATTAACCATTCAATGCAGAGGTCAGTAACACCTTTGTGCAGACAGAAAAATGAATCTGCAAATTTGAAGAAGTTCAATTGAGACTATCTAGTCTGATGAACAGAGACAGAAAAAAAGTGAAAACAGCATCAGAAACTGTGACACATCATTAAATGCACCAACATGCTCAAAATGTGAGTCCAGAAGGAGAGAGGAATAAGAAAGGGATAAACAAATACTTTAAAAATAAAAGACTTCAAACTTCCTACATCTGATTTTTAAGAATGAGTTAACACATCCAAGAGGTTCATTAAATACAAAGAAGAGATCCACACCTAAACGCTTCATGATCAAAATGTTAAAGGCAAAGTAAAAATATCATCTTGAAAATAGCAAAAAAGAAGTAACTCTTTACATATATGGAATCATCAATAAGATTAAAGCTAATTTCTTATCAGAAGCCATGAACTCTGGGAAGCAGTCAAAAGCCATATTTAAAGTGCTAAGAGAAAAAGACTGTCAACTCAAAAGTTTATATACAGCATAATAATTCTTCAAAAACGAAGGAGAAAATAACCATCCTAAGATAAGTACTGAAAGATTTATTCACTAGCAAACTAGCCATAAAAAACACTAAAGGGAATTCTTCAGGCTCAAAGGAAATAATACTAGATAGTAATATAAAGCCATGTGAAGAAAGAACTACATAGGTAAATACAAAAGACGATATAAAATTGTATTTTTCTTTCACTTTTTTCCTCCTGCCTGATGTAAAAGACAACTATATAATGCAATAATTATAAAATATCTTGATGTATAAAATGTATGAAGATGTAATTTATAAGGAAATAAAAAAAGAGAGAAGGGAATGAAGCTATATAGGTGAAAAAATTTTGCATACTATTGAAGGTTGTATTAATCTGAGATTTAGCAGATATCTATAGACAAAGGGTAGTGGAATAAATGTTCTTCTAAAGGGCACATGGAACATTTTCCAGATAAAACTATATACACAAAATAAATTTCAATAAATTTAAAAGAATTGAAATTAAACTATTTTCTAAAACTTCAGTGAAATGAAATTAAAAATCAATAAAAGAGACACTTTGGTAATTTCACAAATACATAAAGATTAAACACACTCTTAAGCAGCCAATGGCTCAAAGAAGAAATCACACAGAAAATTAGAAGATATATTTTGGTATATGAAACTAAAGGTACAATAGACCATAACTTATGAGATGCTTTTAAATCACTTCTCAGTAGGAAATTTGTAGCTGTACATTTCCATGTTAAGAAGAGATAAAACTTCTTTTTTTAAAGAGTATTTTATTGATTATGTTGTTACAGTTGTCCCAATTTTTTCCCCTTTGCTTCCCTCTGTCCAGTACCCTCTCTTCCTTCCAGCAATCCCACCCTCCTTAGTTCATGTCCATGGGTCATGCATATAAGTTCTTTGGCTTCACTCTTTCCTGTATTATTCTTAACTTTATGTTGCCTATTTTGTACCAACCAATTATGTTTCTTAATTCCTGCACCATTTCTGTATTTCTCCCTCTTCCCCCTCCCAGCTGACAACCCTCCAAATTATTCTCATACCTATGATTCTTTTCCTATTCTGGTTTGCTTAGATGGATTTTCTTTTTATTTTTAGATTCAGTTGTTGATAGTTGTGAGTTTGTTGCCATTTTAATGTACATAATTTTGATCTTTTTCTTAAGTAAGTCCCTTTGACATTTCATATAATAATGGCTTGATGATAATAAACTCCTCTAGCTTTACATTGTGTGGGAAGCACTTCATCTGCCCTTCCATTATAAATGATAGATTTGTTGGGTAGAGTAGTCTTGGTTGTAGGTCCTTGCTTTTCATCACCTTGAATATTTCCTGTCAGCCCCTTCTCGCCTGCAAAGTTTCTTTTGAAAAATCAGCTGATAGTCTTATAGGCAGTCATTTGTAGATAACTCTCTGCTTTTCTTTTGCCGTTTTTAAGATTCTTTCTCTATCTTGAATCTTTGATATTTTAATTATGATGTGTCTTGTTGTGGTCTTCTTTGGATCTAGCTTCTTTGGGACTCTCTGTGCTTCCTGTCTATTTCCTTTGCCAAATTTGGGGAGTTGTCCTTCATTATTTTCTCACATAAGATTTTCAATTTCTTGCTATTTCTCTTCTCCTTCTGGAACCCCTATGGTTCAAATGTTGGCGTATTTAAAGTTGTCCCAGAGGTTCCTAAGATTCTCCTAATTTTTTTCAATTCTTGTTTCTTCATTCTGTACTGGCTCACTATTTTTTTCTTCCTTATGTTCCAAATTATTGATCTGAACCCTTGTTTCCTTCCCTTCACCATTGGTTTTGTGTGGATTTTCCTTTGTTTCATTTAGCATAGCATTCATTTCTTCTCTTATGCATTTGCCGTGCTTAAGCATATCTGTCAAGTTAGTGAGCATCTTTATCACCAGTATTTTGAACTCTACATCTGTTAGGTTGGCTATCTCCTTGTCTCTTAGTTCTCCCACTGGAACCTTGATCCATTCCTTCTTTTGTGCCACAATTCTCTGTCTCCTTGTTTTGACAGGCTCTCGTGTTTGTTTGCCTCTGTGTCTGAGGTAGAGCTGTCACACCTGTTACATTGTAAGGGTGGAGCCTTGGGTATTCCTCAGTACAGGCTGACCTATTTAACCATGTTGTGGCACTGTATGTGGGGTGGGGGGTATGAGAGGGATCAATGATGCTTGCTCAGCATTCACCCCTTTTCCAGGCACTTCTCTCACTTCCATATGGGACTGGCACCTCTCCAGTTATTGACCTGGCTGTCGTTCTTAGAGTGGGTGGGCCGTTGGACATTCTAGGGCTGTGGGACCCTTTAAACAAGTGGACTCTGTTGAGAGACTGACAGTTTCTTCCTCCACCCCAACCCCCACTTGTTTGCACAGCCAGAAGCAATGAGGCTTTATTTTCCCCTGCGCTGGGACCGTGAGCTGTGCGGTCTGGTCTGGTGCTGGGAGCACTCCCCAGGTGTCCCTCTTGACTTTATAAAATGTGTGACTGCATTTTCTGCTGGTCTGCCACTGCTGTGGCTGCTGCTGCTACCACACCATGTTCTCTCTGCCCCAGCTCTGCCCTCCTACCTGTCTAGATGAGTATTTCTTCTTTATAGCTTTGTTTGTTGGACTTCCATGCAGCTTGATTTTCTGGAACTTCCAGTTGTTTCTAAATTTGAAGTAGGTGTCTTCCTTCTTAGTTGTAGAGGGAGATGCAGCATGTCTTTCTAGGCCTCCATCTTGGCCAGAAGTCCCAGATAAAACTTAAATGAATTATCTAATTTCCCATCTTAGGATAATAGAACCAGAAGCTCAAATTAAACCTAAAACAAGGAGAAGAAGTAATAAAGGTTAGAGTGAAAATAAATAAAATATCAAATAAAAACACAAATAAAGATGATCTTTGAAAATATCAACAAAACTAACTGTTTTTTAGCTAGAATAATCATGAGAAAAAAAATAGAAAAGACTGAAATTATTAAAACCAGAAGTGAAAGATGGGATATTACTGTTGGACTTACAAAAACAAGTTGAGTTATAAGGGAAGACTATGATCAATTGCATATTATCAAATTAGATGACCCAATTGTTATAGAAAAATTCTTACAGAACAGACATTCCTATGACATTCTCAACAACAACAACAGCAAAAAAAAAAAAAAAAAAAAAAGTTCAAAGTGAAAGACATATAACAAATGAAATTGATATAGTAATCTGAAAAATATCTGCAAAGAGTGGCCCAAGACCAGAGGGCTTCACTGGTGATTTCCACCAAATATTTAATAAAATAATTAATACCAATTTTTACAAACTCTTACAAAATACAGAGGAGAGGGTAATGCTTTTGAACTCATTCTACAAGGCCAGTTTTACTTATAAAAAAACCCAGATAGGCCTTATTGGTGTGGCTCAGTGACTGAACATCATTCTACAAACCAAAAGGTCTCCATTTCCATTCCCAGTGAGGGCACATGTCTGGGTTGCAGGCCAGGTCCCCTGGTTGTGGACAGGCAAGAGGCAAATGATAGATTGGTTTTTCTTTTGTAAATTGATGTTTATCTCCCCATCTTTTTCCCTCCTTTACCTTCTCTCTAAAAACCAATAATAAAAATTTTAAAAAGCAGATAAAGAATTCTCAAGGAAACTATAGACCAATATCACTTATGAATAAAAATTAAAAAGTTCTCAATAGTCTCAACAAAATATTTAAAACAAATCCAGTCACATAGAAAAAGGACTGCATACCATGATCGAATGGAATTTATTGAATTAATGTTGGTTGAATATATGAAAATCAATGTGATACACTATATCAGTGATTTTCAACCAGTGTGCTGCAAAATTTTTTAAAGCATGCAATACCTGAGTATTTAGTCAGGGGCACCAACCTCTTTTCCTTTTGATTATCAAATTAAAAGAAAAATGACAACAGCTAACACAGTGAAATCATTCAGTGTGAATGAATCAAAATCACTCATATTTTGTCACATCAGCAAAAAATAAAATACATAGATATTTTTGGTGTACCACATAATTTTAGTAATCAGTTTATGTGTGCCATGAGATAAAAAAGATTGAAAATAGTCATGCTATATTAATACCAGAAATAAACAATTCACTTAATCATGTTAACAGTTACATAAAAAGCATTTCCTAACATCTTATATCTTTTAATGATAAATAGATAAACTCAACAGAAAAGGGAGCTTCCTTAGCTTGATAAAAGGCAGGCACTAAAGAAAGATAGTTAATTTTGTAAGAACGAGAGCTTCCTACCTAAGGTCAAGGACCAAAAGGAATCCAGATTAGAAAGGAAGAAATTAAGTTGTTTTATTTTAAAGATAACATCATATATATATATATATATATATATATATATATATATAGTGAGGGATACATTAAAAAAACCACAAAAACATTAATAACAACAAGACTATTAAAGCTAATGAATTGGTTCAGCAAGTTCACAGGATCAAGATCAATATACAAAAAGCAATTGCATCTTTTACACTGGCAATGAACAATCTAAAAATTAAAAAATCTTTTCAACTTACAATGTAAAAAAATATTTAGGAGTAAAGTTAACAGAAGCAGTATAACACTTGTGCACTGAAAACTACTAAACATCACTTAAAGATATTAAAAAAGATCTAACTAAGTGGAAAGATGTCCAAGTTTAATGGATTGGAAAATTTAGTATTGTTAAGATGGTAATACTCCCCTAATTAATCTGCAGATTTAATGCAATTCCTACCCCAAATCCCAGTTAACAGTTTTTCAGAAATTGAAAAGCTGATCATAAAATTCATATGGAAATTGAAGGAACCCAAAATGATGAAAACAATCTTCAAAAACAGTGTGATGATTGCTGGGGGGAGGAGGGTATAAGGAAACTCAATGGTAATGGGGAAAAAAATACAATAAAGATTAAATAAAAGAAGTAAAAGAGAGGGATTATCAAAAGTAGAGAGAATTCTAGGGAAGCAAATACAAATATTATATTTAAATTCCAAAATATGTACACATATATAGTATGTATTACTTGAATGTATACATTAATGTTTCTATAGTTTGAGAGCAAGGTAGACTTGGGTTAGAATAGGGCTCTGTCACTTCCTGCTTAATCTCTGCTGGACTTAGTTTTTTTAATCTTTAAAATGATGATAATAGCAATGACCTTTAAGATCACTATTAATAAAATTCATTAAGTAAAGATACAACACGAGTTGGTGTACAAAAAATAAAAAAATAAAGTTAAAATTTTAACACTACCCAATTTTAAAAACTTATTACAAAGCTGTAGTAATCAAGACATTGTGGTACTGGCATTGATAAACATTGGAAAAGAATTGAGAGACTCACAATAAATCCATCCATTTATAGGCAAATGTTTTTTGACACTGGTATCAAAACATTTCAATGAGGAAAGAAACATTTTTTTGGTTTTGTTGTTGTTTTTATTTTTATTTTTTTTAAACAAATAATGCTGGGATAACTTGGTATCCTTATTTATTTATTTATTTATTTATTTGTTTGTTTGTTTATTAGGAGGTTGGGTATTTATGTATAAAAAACTTAACTTGGAATTCTACCTCACATTGTATACAAAAGCAATCACAAAGTGGATTGAATACATAAATATAAGAGCTAAAATTATAAGCTTCTTAAAATAAGACATAAGAGTAAATACTTAAAGCTTTGGATCTGGTGATGGATTCTTAGCTATGACACCAAAAGGACAAGCAACAAAAGAAAGAGTATATAAATTAAACTTCATAAAAATTAAAAACGTCCCTCAAAGGACATCAAGAAAGTTAAAAGACAACCTATTTTCTCCTATACAATTGCAGATATGTGTAAATCATATATTACATTAGGATTTAAAACTCAAAATATATAAAGAACAAAACCTCAATAACAAAAACTAAACATCTCAATTAAAAAATCAACAAAGGATATGAATAGATGTTTCTTCAAGGGAGATATATATTCAATAAATGGCTAATAACCATATGAAGAGATGCTTTACATCTTTAATCATTAGGAAAATGCAAGTCAAAACCATAATGGTATGCCATTGCTCACCTCCTAGGCTGGCTTTAATCAAAAGAACAGACAATAAAAAAATGTTTAGAGTATGCAGAAAAATTGGATCCCTCATGCATTGTTTGAAGGAGTAACACAGTACAGCCATTTTGGAAAATGTATTGGCAGTTTGAAATATTAAACATAGAGTCACTATATTACCCAGCAATTCCTTTTCTAGACATACACCCAAGATAATTGAAAACTATGTTCATGCAAAAACTTCACATGAATGGTCATAGCAGTACTATATATAATTAAAAACTGAAAATGACCCAAATAAACATCAACTGGTGAATCATTGAATACAATTTGATTCAGAAAATAGTTGAATAAAGCCATTTTGTTCATCATTGTTTCATAATAACGTTGATGAGAAAAAGAAAATTGAATCCCAGCTGAAACTACTCTCTGTGGACCTTGCTTGTTCTCCCCATGTCTGCATAGGTTTTCACCAGGTACTCCGCTTTCCTGCCACATTCCAGAAATGTGCTCTGTGAGGTGAATTGGCGTGTCTCCATTGTCCCAGTCTGAGTGAGCACAGGTGTACATATATGTGTGTCCCTGCAATGAACGGTGCTTTGTCCAGGGTTGGTTCCCACCTTGTGCCCTGAGTGGCAGGATAGGCTGCCCAAGACCCTGGAAATGGAGTAAGCGGGTTAGCAAGTAATGATCCTCCTTGCTTTATTAATCTTCCCTAAACGTATGTATAGTTCACATGTACTGCAAAGTTTACTATTAGAAGTGATTGGGGTCTTTATTTAGAAGTTTGATTTGTGTGTGTGTGTGTGACCACAAATGCACCATAGGAACGTAACTCATATGTTATGTCAGTTAGCCTCTGGTAAAATTGGTTATGTTATAAGTCATTTTGCTTGAAGTCACAGTTTCCCAAGCAAATATCAACAACATTAAGTGAGGACTTATTCTACATACATAGCGATAAAAAAGGATGAAATGTCATTACATACTACAACTTGGAAGTACCTTCAAAATTTACACTAAGGGCAAACAGTCAGGCACAGAAGACCATAATTTTTTTCTTTTCTTAATATCAGGCGCATTAAATGTTCAGAATAGGCAAGTGCATAAAAATAGAAAGTAGATTAGTGGTTGCCTAGGACTGGAAGAAGGCTGGATTAGAGGTAACTGTTAATGGGTATGGGGTTTGTTTTGTACTAATGAGACATCCTATAATCTGAGGTTATGGTTGTACAATTTATAAATATATTGTACTAAAAACAACTGAGTGTATACTTTAAAAGGATCAATTTTAGATCTGTGATTTATACGTCAATTAAAAACCCCAAGAAACTAGTGGTAGTTGCCTATTGCAGGAGGGATATCTTATTCTCTACCTTAGTCTGTGAAATTAGACAATAAATACACTGGAATTTATGCTGTGTATTTAATTAACTGGTTTATGAGAAAATTAAACAGTTTTTTCTCCTTTATTTCCACATGACGAGGGATATAATTTTCTTGTAGCTGTATTGGTTTGATTTGCTGATTTATTTGATCAGAATTTATTTTTAAAGTGATTCATCTTTTATTTGTGCAGATATAAGTTGAATAAAATAGATGGAGAAGCCCACGTACGGAATTTGTATAAGGGGTCAGGCTATCTCTTCTGATTTCAATATACCTAAGTAAAATATATAAGTCTTGAAACAAGTTATTTTGATTAATAATTAGTACTCACAGTCTTTTATAGGAAGAAAAGCAATTTTTTGTTTTAATGAGTTTATTTTGTTGCAGCTGATTATATCTCTTGTATTACTGTTTTACACATTCCATATTAGTTGAATATTTATAATAAATGGTGTATTCATTGAAAATTTCAATAACTTTCCACATTGTGGTTTGATTTATGTAAGATTGAGGCACAGACACATGCTACATTAAATAATTATGCTTTACCTTCATAACTTGTTTTGATACAATTCTATTATCTCATCTATCTATATATGCCTTTATTATGTACTTTCATAAATTGAGCTTATCTTTTCAATAATTTTTCTTTTTTAGCTATTGATTTTCATTTTTCCCTCAATCGTTGATTTCACATATAAAATTGCAGCATTCATTTCCCAGAACTTCATAAATAACATCAAAAAATTGTTTTCTTTATTTAAAAATTCAAGCAATAGTAATTTTATTTCTCTAACAGAAGTTTAAATACCTGTTATGACTAAAAAAGTGAAATCTTTGATCAAATGGGTTGATATTTGACAAATATCAACACCAAAATATTACTTGATATTTTCTGATATTCTATTTGGCAGATAGCAAAGATATTGAATATGCTATAGTGATATAGGTACTACTCACATAATATCAAAACGAGTTTTTCTTTTGTAGGTGAGGACTAAGAAGGCTGGAAAAACCTGAGTATGGGAAGTAGAATGAAAGGGTGAGGTGATTGGATGGCAGATTCAAGAATATTTTTATCTTGACACCAATCTACTGCCACGGGGAGCTGTTAAGGAGGGATTGTTTGCTGGCTGACATTTCAACAAGGTTCAAGGGCCTTAAGAAAGTGAGTACATTTGACCAAAGTTTGACTAACAAACATTTTCTTCCGACTAATCAGTGAAGACAACAATTCAGCTAATTATTTATGAGGTAAATAATGGGAATTTGAAAAATCTTTGTCTGGCTTTGTCATAGATAAACTAAAAAGGCATCTGTGAGTCTTATCTGAGTCCTGTGCAGAAGGGTGTTTCTTCGCAATAAGAATGTTGGGGGGATTTCTTAACCATACTGTTTTTCAGAAGCACAGAGCTCAGGCAAAATTCAACATTGTCAGTCTGCTATACAACAAAAACACATAACACATTGAAATACCAATATGGTAATTTTCCCCATGAATCCTTTGATATTATAAGCGTATTTTAGATTCCCAAGATTTTGCTACTCTTGAAGACAGTAATTGCAATTATCTCTCCTTTGGCAGTTTTAATGACTCTAGCCAAACTAATATCTTAGACCAAATTTTCCTGGGTTCTGCTTTGTCTTGCATGGCTTACATGCCTTCATGAATTACAGTGTTCTCTATCAGGAAGACATTTTATCAAGTTCTTTTAAACTATGTTTTTCTTTTATTTATTTCCTTTTTAGACTCTGTCAGTTTGTGTCGTTATTCCAAAAGTAGAAACCATTTGGAAAAACATTTGAAAAGATGTGGTTGACAATATACATCCCAAGAAAATTGTAAACGTGATACAATGTTTAAGTGCATTTCTTTAGTTTTTGTAAAAAAAAAGGCCCTGAAGGCTTCACAAATACTCAAAATAATTGGTGATCCTCAACTTATGTCTCAGGTCTTATATATTATTCCAATATGAGTATTTCAATTTGTGAGATAATTACATACTGTATTAAAAATTAATCAGTTGACATATAACATCATTTATTAGTCTAATAATCTCAACATGAACCTATCCTTGATAATGTTGCTAAACTTTCAATTTGTCTAAAAACAAAACAAAACAAAACATTACAAGCATGAAAGTCTGAGTACAAAGATTTCTTGCTAAAGTCACTAGGTAATAAATTCTCTTGGAATTAAAAACTACTGGTATCAGTAGATGCCTCTTAGCATCACCCTTTTGAACAAAATTTTGCTGTTGTTACTTGGTTTTCTACAATCTACATCAGTGATTTTCAACATTATTCATCTTATGATATATTTAAGAATTACTAAAATTCTGTGACACACTAAATTTATATATATTTTTTCCAATCTGACAAAAAAATTGCTATGTTGTGTTGGTTGTTGTTATATTTTAAAATTTGACAGTCTACGGGAAAATAGATCAATGCCTCCCGACCAAATAGGTATTGTATGTTTTAAAGATCTTTGCAGCACACAGGTTGAAAATTGCTGGTCTACATCATTATAAAGTTGAGCTTGCTTCTTAATCCCTGCACAATTTCTCCATTCTCTCCCTTCCCCCTCCCAGTTACAGCATAGGAAATGGAGAAGCCAAAGACCTTACATGCATGACCCATGGACATGAACTAAGGGGTGGGATTGTTGGAGGGAATGGGGGTACTGAACGAGTGAGAGGGTGGGCAAAGGGGGAAATTGGGGCAACTGTAATAGCATAATCAATAAAATATACTTTAAAAAATAAAAAGAAGAATCAGGTAATAGGAAAAAAAAAGTAACACACACAAAAAAGATGAGCTTGGTTAGTTTTCTCTGGTATCAATAATTCACACAGGTAAGAAGATCAGGGAAATGAGCTGCAACTGCATAGTATAGATAGAAATTTACTAATTGCCAAAATATCACAAATAAATGAAGAAAGTGTAAGTTTCACAATTAGCTGCAATTCGATGTTTAGGAAGATACCAACATTTACATGCACTATAGATACCGACATTTACATGCACTATAAACCATGTGCAATGGTTTTACTATATAAAAAGTTTACATAATTTTTTCAAAAAATAGATATTATTGGTTTGAGATGCTTGTAGTTATATGATTTCTTTATAAATAAGAACATCTGTGTGCCTGGGCCATTACCATTCTACATTCAGAGAGTAATCAAACCCAGTTCCAGTTCTTTGAAGAAAGGATTTCTGAATCTATGGAAATTCACAATGCTGCCATGGTAGAGAAATGATGCTTCGGTTAAATATTTTTCATTTATATAGATAGAGAACCACTCTCCTGAGTTTAAAACAGAACCATGTTTATCTTGAATTTTAATTAGTAAACAGAAATGCAGACTAAAGAGGATTCATATATACATTCTAGACATAGCGCAGATACGAAATATATTTGAATATACTAACTTTATATAGCTCACATATTTCATATATGATAGGGTGAATTTGCTGTGGATGTGTATGTGAACAAGAACCTGCCCACTTAAATACACTCGTATTTAAAATAACTGAAACAATTACACATGAAACTTTACTAAGAAAGTTGAAGGTGGGTTGGAATTATAAGGGAATGACTAAAAGTAATTACCTTTATATAATATTCTACTTTAACTGAAAAGTTTTCCACAGAGTCTTTGTAAAATTGTTTTATAATATATGTGTAAACAAACCAATGTATATGGACATGCGTATAGAGATAGAGATTTAAACTTGAGTAAAATTATTCCAGAACATTAATGGAGTTTAAATCTTGGTGATAAAAATAAGTGTTTTATGGTGTGAGTTGTGTCCACACAAATTCATACGTTAACGTTCTAATTTCCGGTTGTGACTCTATTTGAAGATAGGGCCTTCAAAGACGTAATTAAGGTTAAAGAAAGTCATATGAGTGTCCTGATCCAATCAGATTAGTGTCCATGTAAGAAAAGAAGGTTAGGACTAAAGACACCTGGGATGTCCACATATAGAGAAAAGGTCACGCGATGGCACAGAAAGAAGGTGATCATATGAAAACCAATGAAAGAGGATTCATAAGACACCAAACCTGCCAATATCTCAATCTTGAACTTCCGGGCTCCAGCAATGTATGACCATAAATTTCTGTTTTTAAAGCCGTTCAGTCTGTGGTATTTTGTTATGGCAGCCCGCCATGCTAATACAGATTTCTACTTCCATGTTTGAATGTTTCTAAAGGGGTCCTAGAAACACTTTCAGAAGTTCTCTGGGGGTTATAGTGCTATTAAAACATCATCACCACCCCTTCTATTGACTTCTATCATAGTGGTGAAAAGCAACCACGAGTAAAATTTCCGGTGCCTTTGCATTATTCAAAATAGTGGTTCCGATGAAAAAATAATGAAATTTCACTATTTGTGACAACATGGATCCAGGGCATTATGCTAAGTGGGACAGGGACTCAGCTCTGATATCCTGATGGCTTTCCCTTCATCTTTCTCCCAGAGCCACAAACCCCAGTCTCTCCTCACACAACTGTAGACTGCTCCACCTTTCTTCTACCACAGCTCAGTGTGAGTGGTGGCGGCAGAGATTTTGTGTATTGGCTCTTTAAGGGGGCACCTGTGTCTCTAACAGACTCCTCCCTCTCCGTGGCAGGTAGAATCTCTGCTGCTTCTCACAGCCAGATGTTATGTGGGTGGCTTTTCACTTCTCTGGTGCTCTGGGCTTCAGAGATCAGCTCAGGGTTGAGTCCTCACATTTCTGAGGGGGTGCCTTTGCAGATGAGATATCCCTCAGGATCTCAGCCTCCACTCACAGGAGTGGAGACAGCCCTTCCTGCCCTTTACGCCAGCCTCAATGTGGCTTCTCCTGTAAATCCTCGGTTCTAACACTTCTCTTCAGCCAGTTTTCAGTTGGTTATTCAGGTTGATTGCTCTGTGTTCCAGTTGGAATTTCAGGTGAGCCCGGGAGGAGGTGAGTGTACCTTCTACCTGCTCCACTGCCATCTTGATGAAGCAGCTTTTATTTTTATTTTTCTTACATGAAATGCCATTTGTATTTGAAGGAATGACTGATTGATAGATTATGTTTATTTAGAATTGGGTATTTGGTATTTTATCAAAATTAAATGATGTGGACCTGTCATGTGATAAAAAAATAACTGACAGTAGTTTGTCCCAATATTAAAATTTGAACGTTCAAAATGAAAGTTGGAATTTTTAACAATTGAATATACTGCCGTGAATTTGACAGCTTCTCAATACTTAAGGACATTTAAGTGAATACAGACATGATAATTATAAACGAGGTTTTCTGATGAAATGTGTAAATAACTTAGTGAACGAATGCCATAATTTTATAAATTTTGGTGGAGTATAAAAAAAGAATATCAACAACTCTCTGTAAGGTAATTAAAACATCCCTGTCTTTTCCAGTTGCATATCTGTGAGAGCCTGAATTTTCTTCACATATGTCAATCAAAACATCTTGAAATAAATTAAATGGAGATGAAGATATGAGAATTCAGCTGCTTTCTAGCTGAATAACAATGTTATTCTTCTTGCTAACTTATTTTATATTAAATTACAGTTATTTATTATAAAAGTATGGTATTTATGTTTTATATAAGTTTAGTATCATTTTAATATGAATTAATACATATTTTAAAAGGTAAAGATTGATCGTTATTACCTACCTAAAGTTGTTTGTATTTTTCTGTAATTTTCATGGGTAAAAAGGGATCCGGGGACAAAAAAGACTGATGACACTGAAAATACTATTTTAATGGGAGACTCTTTAAAGAAACTCTGATAGTTCCTTATAGTTAAATATTTCAATTCTTCTACTAACCCTTAGTAAATAAAATTTATTCATATTGTAAGGAGTTATATTCTCTTATTCATTTCTTCATTTAGTTAATAAATGTTAGCACTATTCTAGGCAATGGAGATATAGCAGAGAAAAAAATAAGACAACAAATACCTTGCTTTAAGTGAGCCTGTGCACTAATAACATAGGCATAAGTATATAAATAAACAAGCATATGAAATATAGTACTTGTATATTACAAATATATTCCTAATGCAGTCACAAAGGTCTTGAATTTAAAAGTAATTATATCACATACCACATGCATTTTAAGCTACAAAGTAAGAATAGATTTCATCAACTCTTTGTGATGAGTTAGATTCTAATTTGAATCAGTCTTCTTGGTTCTTCTTCTCATGAATAGTTGGATGCAAACCAGAACTTTCATTAGACAAGATGGTGCAAAAAATGACATTCAGACTTGAAAAGCTACTTTATATGGCCCACTAGACTATTGAGTCAGCTGATTTCATTTCACAAGCATTCTAGACTTGGCACGTGATCACATATCCTGCTCTTTTAGGTCAAGGTATTGCACAATCTATCAGCACCAGAACCTAACTGTGGTATCTTTCAGGCTGATGGAAAGAAATTAACTCTTTTTAATATTATGGGCTGAGTAGGATTAGCTTCTTTCCATTTTCTCTTTTTCTTTGTGTTTTTCCCATGAATCTTCTGAGCTGCAATTTATTATTATTATTATTATTATTATTATTATTATTATTGGTTTTGGCACCACTAACCTACCTTTAGTTTTCACCTCAAAGATTGATATCTTATATCTCTTTATCCAGTCTTTGTGAAGTTGGAAATTTTTTTATATCCTCTCACAAAAATGCCAGTACATAGAATTGTCAAGTTAATTATTTTTGCAAGTTTGGCCACAGAAACAGTGAATTTTTAAATTCATTTTCAGGGGATCAATTTTTCACCAATTACTAAATTTGGCTGAGTGAAAAAAAACCTTCCATAGTTAATTTTAAAAAAAGTAGTTTTTAAAGTGTTTTAGAAATTTTAAAACATACAGAAACATACACACACACACACACACACACATACACTTAAAACTTGGGGCAAAAAGGTCAGGGGTGCTGTTCTTGAAGTTTAGGAAATCAAGACCTGCAAGAGGTGTCAGAAACCACTGTGGTTGTTATTGGCTCTCTGCAACATCAAGTAAGTAATTATTTAGATGAAAATCATGAGCTAGAAATAACCTTGTGTCTAGTATCTATTGAAGATCATGAGACGCCTTTGCTGCCAAGAGAACAATTATAGCCTTTGCTGCTCTTCTGCTTTACAAATCACATGAAAGTTCTTTTCATTAGTTGAATTTAATCCACAACTCTGCATGCAAGGGATTGTGGGGAATGTAGTTCTCATGCTTCCATACTCTGTATTGAAGATCATAGAAGATTTTTGGGATGAGACTTTTTACTGAAAAATAAAAATATAGACAGGTTCATAGATAGAGAACAGGATGACAGCTAGTGGGGTAAGGGAGGTGAAGGGATTGAGGGGCTGAGCAAAGAGGAAAGAGAACCCACGGGCATGGACGACCGTGTGGTGCTGATGGGGTGCAGGGGTATAAGGGGACAAAATTGTAAAGGAAAACCAAATGCAATAAAGCTTAAAAAACACATTAGACATGAAAATAATATCCAGCACATCAATATAGCAACTATGCCAAGATAAATGTTCCATAGTTAAAATCTGAAGATAGAAAAAAATTTATGCCTTATGGGGTTTCTGGTAATCAAGTAACTAGGCACGTTATGAAAATCTTTTTTTGCGGTGATTTAAAAAGTCAAATGTCTTGGAGAAATACAATTTTAGTAAGAGAGAAAGAATATTAAGTCACAAAAGGATAGCACCAAAGATGAATATGTGAAAAGCAAAGCAATGGATCCATTAACTAGTTCAAGAAATAATTACTACGCTGGCAGTGCTGTAGGCTCTGGGAGCCAAACTATCATAATTACATGTTCCCTGTTCTCAAGGAACTTACTTCTTCATCAGAGGAGATAAATAACAAAGTAGGTAAACAAGTGAACAAACAAGACAATCTTACTTATGAGTAAATAATCAGTTATATGATAAGGAGTAACAGGAAATTTGATTTAGATAGAGTTGTCTGGAAAAGGCTCTCTGAACATGTGAACTTGAGCTGAGACTTGGAGTTTGAGACAGAAAGGAGGGAAGATGGTTTTAAGCAGAGAAAATAATAAGCCTTAGGTCCCGAAGAGTGAGAAAAGTTTTCATGTGGTCAGAAAACTGAATGGAGATTATTATGGCTGGACTATATGAAGTAAGGTGGAGAACAGAATGACATTTTGTTACAGAGGTACACAAAAGTCAGACCAGGTAAGGTCTTGACATACGCAGTACAGCTGAAGGAAGATCATTGTGACCGGTGAAGTTGATGAGTGAAGAGAATAATGACAGATTATGAAGATAACAGTAGGCAAGGTGAGTTCATGTAAATATCTACAGTTCTCAGGAAGAGTTGGGTAACTTTTTAAGACATGTGAGAGGCCACCGAGGGATTTTAAATATTGGTACAGAGAATGGTATAACCTGATTAAAGAGCCATTTAAAGCTTGGATGGGACAATTTCTAAAATAAAAAGAAAACAAAAACCTGGTAGATTTCATGAACAAACAATTAGGGAAAAATTTAAACTGTAACCAGAAGATATAAACAAGAAACATAAAGCTAAATCTTTTTTTGTGTGTGTGGAGAATTTAAACAAACTTATGAAATAAATAGATGAAATAAAGTTTAAAATTCTCACTTGTCCTTTGCTTAATTTAAGGGGTCACTTATACTTAATTGCTTACCATTATATTCGTATTTCCTTTTTATGGTTTTAAACATTATGCTTATATATTTTTATAAATTTTAATTTTTTTACATGATCAGTTTTAAATCTATTTTAAGTTATAGTACATAATTTCATTGCTCTCTTTGTTGTCAACTTTGTCTATTGCTAAGGTGATTTTTTTTCTTTTGTAACATCCAAAAGAAAATAATAAGTTTAAAGTGTAACAATAACTGTAACTTCCGAAGCAGTCTGCACAAATTTTCTAAGAAAGGAATAGAGGGACCACACTTTATTTTTTATTTTATTTTATTTTTTGAGGGACCAAACTTTAAATAGAAGAAAGATTTAGGCCAAAATTTAAAAAGAAAACTATTAGCATATACTTAAAGAACATATGCCATGCTGGAACCATAAAGAAATTATTTTATAAGACTTCGTAGTCTAGAAATATTACTGTATTAGTCAGTCTTGTTATTGTTAGTAGTCAGCATCACCTTAAATTATTTTATGACCTACTTTTTGTAGGGCAGTGTGCCAGGCAGTGGAAAGAAAAGTGATATTTCTTCTGAAATCAGATTTGGAAGAAAAATTTCCTCTTGTGGTATAAACTACGTTTACTCTGCAGGCCTTTAACATCAAGGTTTTCAATCCAAACTATAAAATGTTCAATCTAAATTAAATTTGGATTGAGGACACATATAAACAGATGTTTGAGGAGGTGCAGAGTAAAGGTAAATTTTGAGGATATATTAAGATTTAGAAGTTTGTGTTTATACCACAGATGAGGAGTTTGAGAAATTCCTATTTAAAAAAGTACTCATAGTTCAATTCCCAGTCAGGGCACATGACTAGGTTGCACATCAGGTCCCCAGCTGGGGGCGCGAGTGAGAGGCAACCACACAGTGATGTTTCTCTCCCTCTCTTTCTCCTTTCCACTCTCTTTAAAAATAAAATAAACAAACAAACAAACAAATAAATAAATTATAAAAAATTATCTTATAAAAAAGTACTCATATATTAGTATAATACTTTATAGTGTCAAAGACTTTATGCTTTAATATGCATCTAATATTTCACATGGATATCAGAATAATCCCTGAGGTCAAAAGGCGGCCACATTCCCAAGTGTGTGAATGAAGTGGGAGCCATGTAGATGAGAGTGCTGCCTGTATCTTGTATGTGACGGGTACGAGCTCAGATCCTCTTGCCTTCTGTTCTCCTTTTCAGAGATATTCATTCTGTGCCATGCAGACTTCTTCTTCTTGTCAGACAAGAAAAATAAGGAAACATAAGTTCAGCTATTTGGACTATTAGGGGAAATTAATTGTGGTTCTTATGTATAAAATAAAGTAAAATTCACCAGTGTTGTTTGGTGTTTTTTAGTAATTAAGAAAAAACACAGAATTTTGTTTCATGAAAATGTTTAGACAAGGTAAAATATTAGAAGCTATCATTTATTAAAGGGCTAACTATGAATGAGATAGTTTTTTTCATGGATTTTATTATTTCCATTTTAGAAATGAGAAAATCTGTCCCATGTCTCTACTATATCAATCAGGGGTTTGAATTTAATCCACAGAAGCCACTCTGGCTAATTGAAGGACTTTATTTAAGAATATTAGGACTTCCAGCCAAGATGGAGGCATAGACAGGCATGCTGCATCTCCCTCCACAACTAAGAAGGAATACAACTACTTCAAAACTAGAAACAACCAGAAGTTCCAGAAAACCAAAGTGCATGGAAGTCCAGCAAACAAGGATAAAAAGAAGAAATATCCAGACAGGTAGGAGGGGTGGAGCCAGGGCGGAGAGGACACAGTGTGGTGGTGGCAGCAGCGGCAGTTGGCGGAAAGTGCAGTTACACATTTAAAGTCAGGAAGGACACCTGGGGAGCATTCCCAGCTCCTCACCAGAGCAGTTCACTGTCCCAGCTCTGGAGAAAATCAAGCCTCATTTCTTTTGACTGTGCAAACCAGTGGGGGTTGGAATGGAGCCAGAAACTGCTGGTCTCTCAGCAGAGTCTGTTTGTTTAAAGGGCTCCCACAGATCTAGAATGTCCGCAGACCCACTCACTCTGGGAACGATGGCCAGGGCAGTAGCTAGAGGGGTGCCAGTCCAGTGCGGAAGCGGGAGAAGTGCCCAGAAAAGGGGCGAGTGCTGGGCAAGCGGCATTGTTCCCTCTCAGACCCCTCCCCTGCATATAGCGCTACAACATGGTGAAATAGGTCGCCTGTTACTGACGAATACCTAAGGCTCCACCCCTTACAACATAGTAGGAGCACAGCTTTACCTGGGACATGGAAGCAAACACAGGAGACTTCCGGCCAAGATGGAGGCCTAGACTGACACGCTCCATCTCCCTCCACAATTAAGAAGGAACACAACTACTGCAAAACCAGCAATAACCAGAAGTTCCAGAAAATAAATGGAAGTCCAGTGTATGAAGTTATAAAGAAGTGGTGCTCATCCAGACAGGTAGGAGGGACGAAGCCTAGGAGGAGAGGTCAAGCTTGCTGTCTGCAGCAGCAGCAGTGACAGTGGCAGGATAGCGGTAAGCACAGACACCTGTATTTAAGGGGAGACAAGAAGCATCTGGGGAGCACCCCTGGCTGCAGACCAGACCCATCAGCTTGCAATTCCAAAGCCAGGGAAGGCAGACTCCCATTGCCTTGGACTGTGAGGCCTGGTGGGGGTAGGGACGGAAGAGGAGGCTCCTGGTCTCTCAGTGGAGATTGAATGGCAGGAATCCATCTCGGACCCCTACCCCCGCAGAAAATGCCAGGTTGTGATGAGTGCACAGGGCTACACCCCCTATAGCATAAGAAGTGTGACAGCCCCGCCCAGGAAGTAAAGATAAACACAAAATGTTCAGGATGGCACATATCATGATAGAGATCCAGTGATGCAGCTGACCAGACAGCAAATTTCTAATCTAACTAAGCAGCAAATAGAAAATCTTTCTGTGGCACAGTTCAGAGCTTTGCTTATAAAAGTGCTTACAGACCTAACAGCAGATCTTAAACAAGAGAGGGAAAGAATGAAGGTTAGTCCTGTTGAAATGAACAAAAGCACATATGAAACTAGTGGTGAGGGCAAGAAAACCAGGGATCAAATCAACAAATTGGAACATAGGAAAGGAACAACTAGTCAACCAGTGCAGAAAGAGGAAATGAAAAGTGAGAAATATGAGGAGAGGCTCAGAAACTTATTGGACAGCTATAAGCAGGCCAACCTCTGAATCATAGGGTTGCCAGAAGGTGAAGAAAAAGAACTAGAAATAGAAAAAATATGTGAAAAAATAATGAAGCAGAACTTCCCTAACTTGGGGAAGGAAATGGAATTACAGGTCCAGGAAGCACAGAGAGTTCCAAAAAAGTTGAACCCAGGGAGACACATTATAATCAAAATGTCAAAAACTAAAGATAAAGAGAGAATCTTAAAAGCAGCAAGAGAGAAGAAGAGAATTACATATAAAGGGGTCCCAATAAGACTGTCAGCTGATTTCTCAAAAGAAACTCCGCAGGCAAGAAGAGACTGGCAAGAAATATTCAAAGTAATGAAAAGCAAAAACCTACAACCACTGTTACGCTATCCAGTGAAGCTGTCATTCAGAATAGAAGGGCAGAGAAAGTGCTTCCAGGACAAAGTAAAACTAAAGGAGTTCATCAAATCCAAACCACTGTTATATGAAATGTTAAAGAGACTTGTTTTGGAGAAAGAAGATCAAAACTATGAACATTAAAATGAAAACTGTGTCACAAAAACCAACAACAGAAGCTAGGGAATCAAAACAAAGGCAAACCAAGTAGGCAACAAGATTGGGAAAAGAATTATAGGTATGGGGACCATTATGGGGGGAGGTCAGCAAGGAGGGGGAAGGGAGGGAGATGATGCAGGAATTAAGAAGCATAGTAGGAGGGAATGGAGTAGACAGGAAGATGTTGAGAAGAACTATATGCACAACCAATGGGCATGGACTAAGCGGGGGGGGGCAACTGGAGGGAGGGATGTCACTGGGTGGAGGGGAACAAAGGGGGAAGAATTTGGGACAACTGTAACAGCATAATCAATAAAGCATATTTAAAAAAAAGAATATTAGTAATTCTCCAACTCTCTGGGAGGGCCAGGGAATCTGGTTTAGAGGCTGGGTAGCTAGGGCCAGGGCCTGCCCTGGGGCACACTTCAGAGATCCCACTTTGTGCGATATAGCACAGGCCATGTGGATCACATGGGAGACCACGTGGGGTGTTGCCATCTGTCTCTCTGCTGTGGTCTACACCTTCAGCAGATAATGAATCATTCATAGTACTTTCTCTTCTCTGAGTGGAAAAAATCTCACAATAGGGCATCTGATCCAGTAAGTCTAGGTCACATGCTGGAGTCACATCAGTCCATTTCATAAGTGAGTTGAAAGAAAACTTGGAAAGCAGGTTCTGCCCCCCACCCCCTTTCCCCTGAAAGTACTGCTAATTAAGTGGTCAAGTCTCTAAAAATGGTTTTCTGATAAAAAATTGTTGGGTGCCAAAATCATGACATATGTCCACTCTACCACCATGGCAGATTTCAAAAATGGCTATAAATTCTTTTTTTTTTAAGAATGTATGTATTGCAGCTCCCCTTATCAAAAGGTAATGCCTCCTTTCCCGAACCTTGAACCCAGCAAGACTGGTGACCTACTTGCATGATGCAAGTGGCATTGTGCAGGCTCCAAGCCTGGGCCTCAGGGACTTTGACCCCTCTGCTGTGCCTGTGAGAGCACTGCTGCCGCTATGGGGACAACTGCAAGTTAACTTCCTGAAGAATGGAGAGTTCATGAAGCCAATGATTCCATCACGTCTCCACCGGGCACATGAGAGAGCCAAGCAAGAGACTCCAGGCAAAGTGCAGTTGACCACAGATGCATGTGGGAGCTCCCCTGAGCATCCAACCAGGTCTACACCTGAAGAACCACCCAGCAAACCTGCAAACCATGACTTATTTATGTTTGATGTCGTAAGCCAGCAAGATTTGGGGTGGTTTATAGGCAGTAAAAGCCTTCTGATAGACTTACAAAAAAGTCATTGGTACAAGGCATTCCTCTGCACGATGGGCTCTGCATACTTGAAATTCTTCTGGAAGGTAGGTGTACGTAAGGGGAACATTGTAGATCATACTACAGACAATTTATGTGTCTCTTCAAGTACACCTGTGGCACTTGAAGTTGCTTTTGGTTCCACTGTGAACTTCTCAAAGATAACCCCAAAAGGATTTCCTTCATAAAGTTTCAAATTACTCTAACGCCAATACCACAGCCTTTTGATGCAATTTGATGTATTTATTTTCCTGTTCTCATTTAATTGCACATACTTTGTATTGTAATGAACAACCCCTTAATAGCTGTTTATTGTAAGATTTGCAGCATAGGGACCGCCTTCTGACAGCAGGGTAATGCAGCTTAATGAAATATTTGTAAAGCCCATTGAACTGCACAGAAGAAATATGCTTTTTTAATTCTAAATTATGTTTCTTAATAACATATTTTTTCCTACATCTGTGTAGCTTGTGACTTCATTCAACCAACCGTATACCCGGTAGTCACATCAAATGAAGTGTTAGTGTGTGCAATAACTCTCACAGAGACAAGATGTCAAGGTTGAGACAACGTAGATGCTCTTCTCCACCAGTTTGGAAAAATAATGCAAACCTCTAAAAAAAATTTTAATAGTATTTCTTGTTTTTATGATGGTTGTGGTACTTTAAAACCTTTTTTCACCTGGCATTATTTAGACATTAATATTAATAGCAATATTAATAACAATATTACTATTAATAACATTCATTATTGTATTTCTTAGTTCTCCTCAGTTAGGTTTTGTCATATCTGAGACCATGCTGACACCAATGAATCCACTCTATTAAAGCTGAAAGGAACTTTTAAGTTAATATATACTAAGTGCTTAATATGATGCCTTGAAAGCAGCAATTAACCAATGAGCGTTAGTTATTATTATTACCGTTACTACTATTATTAAATTCTCTCATTAAAGATGAAACAACAGAAGCTTCTACGTAAATATTGTCATTAACATATAACATAAGTTTAGCAATTGATGTCTGTTGTCATTGAGAAACTTATGGGACACACAGTTCTGTCAGTGAACTTATACTTGGTAGTAGCGTGCAGTGCACAAGAAAGCCTCGATACGTATTGTCCTGTTTTCCCAGAAGAAAGACACTAACAAAAGGTCACTATAGTATTTCTTGAAGCGCTTTATGATCACTGTTTCTTCAGATGAGTATAAAATTTTTCATCTCAAGAAAATATCTACTTGATTTCTCTTTTATGACTGTATTCATTGTTAATTTTTGCTTTTAAAATTAAGAGTATCCTTAGCCATGTAAGTTATGAAGCATCCCATGACAATCTACGTGATTATGTTGGCTAAAGATGCCTCTACAAATCTACAGAACAATGTGGAATGCATTTCTGTTAGCAATACTCATTAATTGTGATGAACTGTGTCACAATCCAGTTTCGAACCCCAGCTCTGCCATTGGTTTGTTCTGCTTATTTACAACACGTCAATGTTCTGTCTCTTTACAATTTGGCCACAGTTAGAGGGAGATTTCTACATTCACCTAAATCCAGAGAAATAGACCTCTTATATTTCATAACAAACAAACACAAAACAAATTCACAGCACTCTTATTTTTAAAACGTTGTTTATGGATATAAATAATCAGAATTTAAAAAATTAAAACATCTTCTAAAAACTTTGTTCTAGTAAATGTTATTATAATTCTGACCACCTTGTCTGCTTTTACAATATACTAAGAATATGAAAGGGGTATTTCTGAGGTAAAGTGGATATGAAATGCTTCCCTTCATCTAAATACCAATTTTATTGAGTTTACTTGTAATCACCTTATCTTACCACTAGATGGTGGTAAAACTAGTAAGGCATTCAGTGTGCATGGGGTAAAAAAACAAAAGGAACACAAAGAAGTGAAGTTTAGAGGGTTATTGAACATGACATAATAAATAAACAGTGACGTATGAGAACAGGGAATTCCAGAACTCAATATAATGAGGTATTTCCTCATTCTTGTTCATGTTTCTTTATTCAAAGCTAAACCGAATACTTTATAAAAATTCCCATTTTCAAACTTAATTGACAATTGAGCAATCAAAAAAAAAAAAAACTAAAATGTTATTAATTTTTCTCTTCTCTTTGATTTATATAACTGCATTAATATTTTGGAAGAACAGTTTTTAGAACATGGACTTTGTGGGTTATGTAATTTAACTGCCATATTTAACTTGCAGCTAAAACATTTCAGAAATGAAATTACTCTGTCTTGTCTCCCCCACATCAACTATTACTGACATATATATAGCCAGTTGTATTAGTCAGGATTCTCCAAAGAAACAGAACTAGTAGGACGTATCTAGCTATACAGAAAAAGACTGACAAGGACTGGCTCAGAAGATTATTATGGAGGCTGAGAAGTCCACGCTCTGCTGTCTTACAAGCTGGAGGCCTAAGGAAGCCAGCACTATAGTTCTGGTCAAAACCCAAAGGCCCAAGAATCCAGAGTGCTTCTGTCTAAGGGCAGGAGAAGATGGATGTCTCAGCTCAAGCCAGAAAGAGTAAATTTTCCCATTTTTGTTCTGTTTAGGTTCTCAACAGATTTGAGGATGCTCAGTAACTTTGGTGAGGGCAATGTTCTTTACTGGGCTCACCCATTCAAATGCTAATTTTATCCAGAAACAATCTCACACACAGATCTAGAAGTGATCTTTCACTTGGTAGTTGACATTCCTTAGCCCAGTTATACTGACACCCAAAATTCACCATTACACCAGTGCTCCACAAGTGTTTCTTGAAAACATGATGCTCTGACTCCTGTTCAAAGCTTCAGCCAGTGATGAAATCTATTTTAATGGGTTATCTCACCTTAGAGCCTTTGGAACATTGTCCCCAGAAAATGTACAGGCTAGTGCTTCTAAGAAAATTAGCAGGGCCAAATCTTAAAAGTGATGACCTCATTATCTCCCCAGCTTAGACTACTGAGGCAGAACACCCTCTAGTCTCTTGTCTTCCTTTAGAATAGCAGATACTCTACACTCTTGCTGTGGCACCACCTCTAGGCCTCATTGCTGGTTATTCTGTTCTGTACCTTTGTTGCTTTAAAAGAGTGGGTTTTGCTTTTCTGCCTGGTTGTCCTTCCCTGAGAATAATTACTGACTCACCCACACATCCTTTCATCATGCCTTCTGCCATAGCTCTACCATAACTTGTCAAAGAAAGTAGGAGGTGAGTGGGTGAGTTCTTAATGAATATCATCTGTAGTCCTAGACATTCTAGAATAATATGCGGAGAAAAAGACACATCCTCTGAGCAGCCAAATATTTAACAAAATAGCGACCTGCACGACAATAAACCAATCTTAACCAAGGAAGCATGAGAAAAAGCATATGCATTGTTTTCCTTTGGTCAAACTTTCCTCTTTTATAATATAATTAAAGAGCAGTTAAAACAATGAAATACAAACCTAATTTTCTTTCATGAAACTCTACATTCTTAAAGGCAGGAACTTTAAAACATGTATCCTTATCACCTAAACAAGGAGTCCAAATAAAAGACCCTTCAGGCCTAACTGGTTATGCTTTCTGTGTTTCAATAAAGTTTAATTGGCACAAGCCCTGCCCATCCACTTGTATTTTGTCAGTGACTGCTTTTTGCACTAGATGAGCAGAACTGAGTAGCTGTGACAGAGATCATGTGCCTATGGATCATAAAATATTGACTCTTTTTCCCTCAACAGGAAAAGTTCAAC
The DNA here is from genome assembly GCF_987537825.1 of Furipterus horrens. Taxonomy (NCBI): domain Eukaryota; kingdom Metazoa; phylum Chordata; class Mammalia; order Chiroptera; family Furipteridae; genus Furipterus; species Furipterus horrens. The sequence continues at coordinate 199,431,169 of NW_028327172.1, read as the reverse complement.
ACAGATTAGGAGCTTAAAAAATATTTGTTAAATAAATTAATTAATAGCAGGTATTACATATATTGATACAAATCTTGACTCTAAAAATAATGTTAAAATTGCACTTGTACTTAAAATATAAGTCAGGAGATAATTCATGATTTATGTATTGAGAATAGAAGATGAAATGCATTAATTGATTTAATCAATTCACCAGAATAACTGGCTAGAGTAGCTTTTGTTTCTTTGCAGGTTGTTTTGGAGACTACAGTTTTAGGGTGTTTTAATTCCTTTACCAAATTGTTGATTCATTTTTGTATCTCATGGATGAAATGTTCCTGAAATGTGTTATTAAGTTTGTTAGTTCCATGAAAGAATGATTATACTTTATTGACATACAAGTTGAATAATCAAGTGACTTGAAGTACTTTTTTAGAATTGATTTTATTTTTTATAGCAGCTTTTTTATAGCAAAACTGAGCAGAGGAGAGAGAGATTCTTCATATACCCCCATCCCCATACAAACACAGCCTCCTCCACTACCAAGCAACACACCTCACCAGAGTTTTATGTTTATTCAAACTGATGAACCTATAATGACATATTACCCAGAACCCATAGCTAACATCAGGGTTCACCCTTGGTTTTATATATTCTGTAGGTTTTGACAAATATATAAGACATGTGTCCAGCGTTATAGTATCATAGTCTTATTAAAAGTCCTCTGTCCTCTATTTATTTCTTACTCCCCTTGAGCCCTGGGAACTACTAATGATTTTACTGTCTCCATAGTTTCGCCTTTTCCAGAATGTCATGTACTTAGACTCATACACTATGTAGCCTTTTCACATCGGTTTCTTTCACTTAGTAATATGCATTAAAACTCCTCCTTGTCTTTTCATGGCTTGATAACTAATTCCTTTTTAGTGCTTAACAATATTCTATGTTCTGGTTGGAACCACAACTTATTTATCCATTTACCCGCTGAAGAACATCTTGGTTGTGACCAAGTTTTGGCGATAATGAATAAAGCTGCTATAAACATGCATGTGCAGGTTTTTGTGTGGACATACATTTTAAACTAATTTGAATAAATATCAAAGAGTGTGATTGCTGGATTGTTTGTCAAAACTATATTTAGTTTTGGAAGAAACTGCCAAATGGTCTTCCAAAATGGCTGTACCACTTTGCATTTCCTCCAGCAGAGAGTACTGGTCCAGCTTTTGGTATTGTCACTGTGTTGGAATTTCACCTTTCTGATAGGTATAGTCTTATTTTAATGAGGAGATTTTGTATGTGCCCATGAGTCCTTTTTCCTTTTTGCTCAATTCCTCCACCTCCTAAGCCCCCACCCACACTAGCTGTCATCCTGCTCTCCATCTATGAGTCTGTCCCCATTTTCCTTATGAGTTCAGTTTGTGATTGCTGGGAGGAGCAGGTATAAGAAATTTTAAGTCTAAAAAAAGATTTCACAGTGCTTTCAAATTTTTAAAAATGAGCTCTGGATATTTGGGAGTGTGGTAGAATATACAATATTTCTCAAAATAAATTGGTGGATGTAATGTTTTATTGTGGGATAGCTTATAAAATGTATATTGTTGGGCAATTGCTGTTAGTGCTATATCACTGGTGCCTAGCATAATACCCAGCACAGAGCAGCTGTCTGTGGATATTTGCTAAATAAATGAATACTTGAGATTGGAGCACACAGGGAGATCTGGGTTGGCCGAAGTTTGAATAAATTCAGATATAATGGGATAATCTTGGGCCTATTTACAGAAAAAGAAGCCAGCACTCATATATAACAAAGTTCCAGCACTTAATCTGAAGCTATTACATGAATAATCTCTTTCAATAAAATAGGTTAATTAAATAGTTAATTCTAGTATTAAAATAAAAGTAGACATATGAGACCAATTAAGTGCTTTTCTGTGAGCCCATATATTTGGCCAATACTCATAATAATGCAGTATTTTTTGGCAGTCAGTAGTTGATGGCAGTTTTCTTTGTCAAAATTGTTATCAAACTGTGCTATTAAAAGAGATTTATTTGGTTAGATCTGGGTGGATCTGTAACAAATAAGCAAGCAGTCCAAGCTGTTGTCTAACACACACAGAAATTTAAAGAGACTTTTCTTTATCCTCTTGGCTTAAGCTATGGTTTATTATTTTGAATATGTTCTGAGCAAACTTTCCCAAATTTATTTCATATGATTATATATTTAAGCTAACATTTTATTTTGAAATAATGTTTATATAACTTTGTATTTGGCTTTATGTATTCATTTCATATAGAATTTTGTTGACTTACACAGTTTTATTCTAAATAGCAAATGTATGTTATTCTATTTTATAATTGCAGAAGCTAAATTCTGGATTAGGTTTCAGTCCTACTTTAACATTAAGCATATGGAATAGACTGTTGCTGAAGAATTCAAATATTGATCTTCCTTTAAGCCAGATTTGTTTGAGGATTTAATATTACAGTTTTTAATTTGTATGTAGTTTTTTTATTTTTATGGTAATAAACAGATTGTGATTATTTTCCATGTGTCCCAAAATTCTAAAATGATTTAGCTCTATTTTTTCTTGCTCAGGTTGTAAGAAGGCTGTAGAATTACTTATTTCTACTTCGAAAAACTTTACAAACATACCAAGCATGATAAAAAAGTAATCACAATTTTTGATATCTTACAATTGTTTATATAATTTCAATTTATGTAAATGTAGTTTTGATAATCATAATTCTAATCATATTAATACATAATACTAGGACATTTTCAAAAATATGTGTTTTGACCAGAAAAAATATAAGTATGTACATGGACATCATAAAAATTCAGGATTCTTAAATATACAATATACAGTGAACATAAGTTAAACTTTAGAACCTAGTCCTACAAATAAAATTTAATAAAAGCAATTTTTAAATCACTTTTTTATAGAAAATTTGATCTATTTTCTTAAGCAAACAATGCTATGATGATTTTTTGGGATTGAACTAGTTCCTCAGGTTTCTAAGATCCATAATAAATATTAAGGAACCTGCCTAGAGGATAAGGCCAAAGAGGTAGAGGTAAGACTATTGGTGGGGAAGTTGTGTGCCACAATCAAATTTGAAAATATGCTATAAAATAGTTATCACAAAAGTTTTTTTTGGGGATAAATTAACTAGTTGGACATGGATTTAAAAAATATGTCTGTATGGAGAGTGTTGAGTGTATGTAAGATGGAAGTTAGGGATGACACATTAGAAATCTGTTTCTAAGTCTCAGAAATTTTATGAAAGCCTGAACTCTATCATAATTCAAGATACAACCAATGAGGAGGAAATGGTTACTGAGTAAGAAACCAATTGAGGAAGAAGCATCATTTCAAAGGAAGAAGGTAGCAGAAGAATGCAAGAAACATGAATAAGAAAAGCAGCTGGAATATAGGTAGCCAGGACTGGCAAATAGATATGGGAAGGAAAATATTAAACAGCATTTTCTCATGAGGAAGAAAAAAGGAGGAGGTTATAGGGAAGAGACATTAAATCAGGAACTTCTCCCATTAGAGGACCACACCATAATGATTTTTACCCAAATGAAAAGTTATCTGCAAATTTTGATATATAGCTGCAATCTCTATGATGGTAAGCCAGATACTATGCTTTCAAAAAGTGGATATATGCTATATCACAAGAAAAATATAGAGTGACTCAGGTATTTGTTGATTTAATATCCAACACCTCATATAAATACAATTTTTGAAAAATAATATAATTATATATGTACTTTTTTTTTAGTTTTGCTATATGACCTTGCTTACTTATTTAATTGTATGGTGTTCATACATGAAAACTTTATCTATTAAATTGGTGAATTCAGCAAGATGACTATTAGCATCTCTGAAATATGACTCCATGCCTAATTTAGGATCCAACATTGAATGATGGCATTGTTAATAAGATACTTCATGGTAGGCTTTGGACTGTCTAATATTTAAGTAAATGTATTAATATATATGTTGATATGTTGAGCTGAAGATAATCACTTATATTCCCATCTTCTTTTCTTATTAAAAAGAATGAAGCAAAGAAAGAGTTAAGTCACTTTCTATTAACTTATTCTCTTTTGGAACTTGTTCAGTTAACTTTTATTTATCTGGGCTCATGTGTTGGAAACATTTGGGAAAATACTAAAAAATGACATATATAATAACTCACATACTGAGTATCTTATCTGACCCAACCATAAATTCATTTGAAACTATGTGTGTAATGTGCTTTCTGATACATGAACTTAACTGTACAGTGAAAGAGACACAACCCTTGATAATATACTCATAAGTGATTGATTGTGCAATTTTATTGGCAACTGTTCTCACACTGGCTCAGCTAAAGTTAGTTTACATAGTTAAATGTCAAGCTAACTGGGACTCTAAGCATACTGGATCCACAGCATATGTAAGTATGATTTGTACAGAATATGATACGGTTTTGGGGTCTAGGAACAATATAAAATCAAATGCAATTATTACAATAGTAACATGGGTAATTTATATCCTGTGGAGCTTTATTAAATCTTTTTTATACAGTAATTACTCCTTATTCATGATTTTACCTCCTACAGTTACAGTTACCCATGGTCAGCCACTGTTCAAAAATATTAAATGGAAAATTCTAGAAATAAATAATTTATAAGTTTTAAATTGTGCACTGTTTGGAATAGCATGATGAAATCTCACACCATCCCTGTCTGTTCCACCCAGAATATGAATCATACCTTTATCCGGTGTATCCACATGTACACATTACCCACCCATTAGTCAATTAATAAATGTCTCCTTATTAGATGGTTATCAGAGAGAAAGAGAGACAGAGACAGAGAGAGAGGTAGAGAGAGGGAGGGAGGGAGGGAGAGAAAGAGAGGGGGACCACATTCATATAAATTTTACTAGAGTATACTGTTTTACTTTATTTATTATTTGTTGCTATTAGTCTCTTACAGTGCTTAATTTATAAATTAAACTTTGTCATTTTTATGTATGTATGGGAGAAAATATAGTATGTATAGAGTTTGGTACTATTCACGGTTTCAGGCATCCACCTGGGGTTTTGGAACATATCCATTAAAGATAAGAATGAACTGTTGTGTTATTCCAAATTTTCTTCTGGATTACCTAAATTAGTTTCATGTTATTAGAGCATTTCCTCCTCATTTTGTTTAGCAGTTGTTTTAGTGATATTTTCAGCATTGTATTTTTAATGTTTACTCTCAAAGACATTTACTACTGCAAATGAAGTTTTGAGAATACAAATAAAATAGATGAAAAAGGTTTCCAGTAAAAAAAAAAGGTTTTGCAGAAGTAAAGTACAATTCTTAAGATAGAACTAAAATAACAAATTTCAGCAGAGCAGAAGAGAATCATTTTATTTTGATACATGAATGTGTGTGTGTGCATATGTACATTTCAAATGAAGATATTAGTTACAAAACATTTGTGTGATTCAAATATGTAAAATGAAACATATTAGAATTAAATAAGTTTTAAGGAGAGACATTTCTGCTTCATGTTGACAAATTAAGTAAGGAATAATTACATATGGATAGAGATTATTTGCATATATGATTGATAGAAGTGTGTGTGTGTGTGTGTGTGTGTGTGAATGTATGCATGTTGGAGGTTGGTAAGTGTGTAGGTGGAGAGCTCCAGAACCCTCCATTTTCTGGGTAAGATCATTGCTTCCAAGTTTACTCAACAGCAAAGACAGCACCACAAGGCAAGGATTGCTCCAGAACTCCACAAGCTCAAAGAGTAAAAATAGCATCTCCAAGACGCTTCTGGTTTGTGTGAGTACATCTCTCCTCTATCCTCCATGCCTCCTATGCAGGAGTCAGGAAGTGGAAAGTGGTAGAGTTGTGTGTACTGTGAATCAGACACATCTTTCCCAGGAAGGAAGAAAGAGTCATGGGATTTTTGTGTTTCTGCTAAGATTGACAAACCTACTCCCTTAGACTCACAGCCTCTCAGGGTCTCTCACAGCCTCTGCCTTTGAACCTGCTGAGATTAATCCAGACATGTCATTTATCCCAGTGTATTTAGTAACCTCTAGAAGCCCCAAATCTGAGGTTATCTCTAATAACATGGACACTTGTCAATACAACTCATTAACTGTCTTAATAATACCCTATCTCATAACACTCCCTGATTCACAGAACTTCCCATGTGTCCTCTGAGTCTTAGTTTTTGTCATCTATAGTCACCCTATAGCTTCAAACTCTTCATTAAACTTTTATTATGTTCTAACCTTCTCTGAATGAGCAGATGGAAGAATGACTAAGGGCAGAGGAATTGAGACGATTTGTGGGACAAATCTTTCTTTCTTCCCTTATTTTTCCTCCTGTAAATTCTCTTTTTAAATGAAAATATATTCTAGTGGTGTAGCCCTATACACATGCAAAAGTTTAAAGACCAACAGTTTAAACAAATTGGCCTTATAAGAAACAGCTTAAGGAAGTTTGTAGCCTATAAATGTTAATCTTTAGGGAATAATTTAGTAATAATATACAACTCTTTGAAACAGTATTTGTTTTGAGAATGTTAAATTATGTTTCCTTGTTTTCACTGAAGAGATGGGGACCAGGTTTAAATTGGAGCACAAGAAATTTAGCTTCATTTTTTAAGAAATCAAAAAAAAACTGCATAGAGAGTGGACCCCACGGGATGTTAAAAATACAACTAGATCAATAATAATATATGAAACCCAAACCAAAACAAAAATCATTCTACATGATTGTTAAAGTTTAAACTATTAACTCCTACCACTAGAGAACTTGGAGCCCAGAGTGTTCAGAACATGATTTGTAAGCATGTTAAGGCATTTATAAAAGTCCTTCTTCTAAGGGAAAAAAAATTCTTGCTAAAGCATTCTCCAAGCAAGCAATAATTTAGAAATCTGAAATGATAGCTCTCTGAGAGCAGAAATCCAAGATTTGTAATAGGGCTGTCCAATGGAATGAAGAGAATCATTAGCAAAGCATTCCCCAAAGCAACGTGGGTTGCATGATTCACAATATGATGGACTGAATGCAGCAAGAGTCCACTTTTGTTCTCCAAAACAGTCTGCCAAGGTGCTCAGCATAAGCAAGGGGGTTATTTTATCAATGACATAATCTTACAAAAATCATCAGTGTGCTCTCACATGAGCTAAAAGCCTTGTAAGCCGTCCTGAGAAATGCAAAGTTTAGCCAACTGAGAGGCTGACGTTCACTTCAGCAGCATAAAGTGGAGGGCTGATAAATGAGTCAGACCAGTGCCTTCAGCAAATTCCAGCTACCTATTCAGTTATAATTAGTATTTTGAAACTACTGCTGTCCATATTTGACTCTGCTGGAGAGGATTCGATTTTTTTTTAAAGACTGTCTTTCTTTGTCATAGTTGTAAAGCGTGTGTGCAAAAATCCTGTCACTCACAAAATCTCTGGATCTGACTGTCAGAGAAATTTCAGGCATTTTCAGGCTGTTAATGAATAGTCATCTCTCTCCGCATCTTGCACCTGAAGTCAGATGTCATAGTTAATGTGCACTGAGTATTACATGTTCCAACAGAACATGTGAGACACTCCAATAACAGCAACCCATGGTCCCTTCAGAACCAATGAGTATCAAGAACCTGAGGTGGTTTCCTATGTGATTCCAACTCAACTGGCAGAGAGTGAATAACTGAGTCAGCCCAGTTTTACATGACATTTGTTTTAGAACTGCATAGATAACACCTTAAATTGAAAATCTGGGATATATTGTTCAGCAATGTTACTCAACTGTTTCAATTTTCTATTATTCTTGACTTTTTAAAGATATATATCTTTGGCTTCTGTCACTGGGCTAAAATGCTGTTGTTTATCAGTTATTTGGCAAGTTTATCTCCATGGTCAGTAACAACATTTATGGGAGGGAGAAGTAGTCCTTACACAGGAGTACACCATTTTGCCTATAGATGGAATGTGCCTATGATGGTTAATTTTATGTGTCAATTTGGCTGGACCACTGTATTTAGATATTTGGTGAAACGTTATTCTAGATGTTTCTGTGTAGGTGTTTTTGGCTGAGATTAACGTTTAACTAGGTGAACTTTGAGTAAAGTAGACGGCCCTCCATAATATGGAGAGAATTTATTGGAGCACAAACTGACATTCCCTCCTGAAAATATTCTGCCAGCAGACTTTGGACTCGAACTGCAACTCTTCCTTCCACTCCAGCCTGCAAGCCTGCCCTGAAGATTTTGAAGTTGTCTTTGGGAAGACAATTCTTTAAATCAAATCTCTCTCTCTCTCTCCCTCTCTCCACACACACACACACACACACACACACACACACACACACACACACAATTGGTTTTGTGTTTCTGAAGAACATCAGTTAAAATGTACAGTTTCCTGAATATTTGAAAAGTATGTCTCTGTTTGTGAATTTTTAATGCCATAATACCAGTGTTCACACGGCTATAGATAAAGTTAAATTAACAATAAAAGTGCTGTAATTGAAAATGGCTCTTGAGTTTGTACTGAATGGAGGAGAAACGGAAATTGACATGATTACAAGATAGAAGATTATAAGGAGAACAGATGAAGAGCAAGTGACCTGACCTAAATGTTCAGTGAGAGAGAAAAAATGAACAAGAGAAAAGGGAAAGAAGATGATCTGAACTTATGTTAGGTACGCAGGACCAGTTTAGAACCAGTTTAGAACACAGTTTCACTTAAATCACAAACTGGGTCCTGAGACTCAAAAAAGAAATCTGTTGTTCCTGGTGTCTTGAACTGAATGTAGAAGCATTTTCAGGAAGATAGAATTAGATGATTTTTTACAAAGCTCACCAAGGATTGAACCTGTTTGGAAAGGGAAAATGGAAATCTAATGCTGATCTTACTCCATCTTTTTAATGTGGACTTTACATAAACTTTCTGTATTAATAAATTACTACTGAACATAGATCGAAATTTCTATAAATGACTACATAATATAACTTTCTTCTTTTTATTGAAAAAGGTAGGTATATCAGCACTAAAAAATTAATTTTCCCTGAAAATATTAAAAAGAACTCCTAAAAGTTGCAGAAATTAACAAAGGCTACATAATTAACTTGTCCCTAATATAACCTCTTGAAAATAGCAATGCTTATTTAAATGTGCAAATGATTAAGTTAATTTGTGTTTTTTAAAAAAAATATCAGCTTCATTGAGGTATGATTAACATACAAAATTACAAAATACTTAGAGTGTACATAAATGTGATTTGGTACTTCTATACTTTGTGTAAGGATTTCCCTAGTAAATGAACACATCCATCACCCCATATGCTTCTCTGCCTCTTTATTTATTTATTTATTATTTTTCTCTTAAAGCTGTCCCACTTTTTCCTCTTATTGCCCCTCCCCCAGCCTGCCCCCTCTCCCACAGTCAATCCCCACCCTGTTGTCCATGTCCTTGGGTCATTTATACTAGCTGCTTGACTAGACTCTTCCCCTACTTACCCCCTTTCCCACCGTCCCACCTCCTCCCTGGTAATTGTTAGTCTGCTCCTTTTTCACATGCCACTGGTTCAGTTTTGCTCAGTTGTTTGTGTTGTTCATTAGTTTCCTGTATTAGGTGATATCATACGGCATTTGTCTTTCGTTGCCTGGCTTATTTCACTAAGCATAATTCTCTCTAGTTCCATCCACGTTGTGGCAAATGGTAGGAGTTCCTTCTACCTAATTTTTTCAGTAAAAACTTTTATTTCCTCACTCTTTGTACATTTCAGTTATACAATACAGTGTTTCAACTATTTTATTATGTTTTACAATAGATCCCCAGAACTTATTCAACTTCTGATTAAACCCTTTGATCTCCATTTCCTCCAATCCTGCACATCGTCCTCTCATAACCACCATTCTATTTTCTGTTTCTGAGTTTGGCTTAATTTATTTTGGATTCTACATGTAAATGATGTCATACAGTATTTGTCTTTCTCTGTCAGGTTTTTCTCAGTCAACAAATTACCCTCAAGGTCCATCCACATTGTCATGAATGGCAGGATGCCCTTCTTTCTCATGGCTGAATAATATTCCATTTTGTATGCATGTATGTGTATATATAACACTTATGAAGGGGTACCTCCCAAAAAGGAACTCTGTTCTGGAGGGCAGACCCCTTGCAGTCCAGGCTTACCCTGCTAGGTGCTAGGCAAGTGTTCTAGAAACAAATCTGTATCAGTGTGCCAACTGGCATTGTTGTGAGAGGCTGCGTTCAGCTTCAGGTAATTTTTTTGAATAATCCTTCAAAGTGTTTGTCCATTTCATGATGAGTGGTTTATAAGCACACTTGCCCACACTGTGTTGAGTGTTCATCAGTTTTTGACCAAAAACAGCGTGACCCCTGTGCCCCGCCCTCCCTATTAACCTGATCTCGCCCCAAGCAACTTTTTATTTTCCCCCAGATGAAAAAAGTCCTCAGAGGGAAATATTTTGCCAATATGAAAGAGGTGAAACAAAAAATGGCAGAAGCACTGAAAGGCATCAAAATCGATGAGTTCAAAAACTGTTTGGAATAGCAGAAAAAAATGTCTCGATAACTGCATTGCATCAAATGGAAAAGTACTTTGAAGGTGAGTGAAGTTTAAACATGTAGGAATAAGTGCATTATTTTTTATAAATAAATTCTGGATTTTGGAGGTCTTATATGTTACATTTTTTTATCCACTCATTCATTGATGAACTTGTTATTTTCATTAGAAAAGTATAAAGAAAATGTCCACTGATTATGATGTTTCCATAATGTACTTGACTTTAAATCTGGAGCATGATTAATTTATGTAATTTACTCTTGTACTTATTTATGTTAAAAAATGTACCCATAACCTACAATACTATTTATGTACTTAAAGTAATGGATAGTGATAGGTGATGTATATATTATTACATTTTTCTTAAAAATAGTAAATAAAAACTCTACATTTTGTCTGATATTTTAAGAAAAATAAAAAATAAAAAAATAAAGAAAGAAAAAGAAAAAATAAACCAACAACCTAGGCAATATGCATAAACAAGTAAATGGGATTCATGTCAAACAGAAGTGGGGTTCGGCTGCCTGTCACCACCAAAAGGCAAACTCTAGAGGCAAAGGCTAGTGAGAACAGAAACATTTTTATTCAAATGCTGAATGAACTGGGAGAATGGGGAACTCCGCATCTCAAACCTCATCTCTGTAAAACCCAGACAAAACCAGCCATCCCCAGCAAGACCAAAACAAAAGGTAGTACCCAGCATTTCTGCTCCACCTTAAAGTACCGTCCGTTGGACCACCGCTGAGCAGCCAGCCAGGTAGCTTAACTTGTTCCCGGCTGCTGTTGGGCTTCAGATTCCCTCCTAGAGGCTGCATCTGGAGCTGGCCCTGCCATTGCCATGCAGCTTTTAGGGCCACAAGCTCCTGTGGCCCTGCTCCAAAGAGCACTTAAAGGCACTGGCAAGTGCTCTACCAGGTGAGCACGAGAAACTCCCTCCTGGATCCATGGACCATGTGACTGCAAGATCATGTGCCCCATGGAGAGGACAGGACAGTGCGCAGTCAAGTGCAGGTCCTGAGCAGCTAGCGATGAACAAGAGAGAATATTTTTTGTTCTCCTGGTTTATTTTAATTTCAGGTGTGGGATGAACCAGGTGATTTCTCAGGATGACCAATTAACTTCCTAAACTTTTGTGCACTTAGGGTGGGTCCACCTCTCAATCAATCCCGTCTTTGCCCTGGTTAGACTGACAAGCCTCTTCGGTCCAGCACCTCCCCTGCTGCCATTTTACCATTCATTGTGCACGTGCCTGCCTTCCCCTAGTCCCACCCCATCTGGTACCGCAAGGGGATAGGATGGTTTTTTCCCTCGTATCCAATTATCTCTCTTGCCTTGCGCATTCTTAGTGTAAGAACTTCCTCCTGCTGCCATCTTGCTTGAGACAGGGGAGCATGTGTTTGGTTCAACACAGAAGTGCTGTAAAACTCGATGTTCTTGCGATGAGCCTGGGTGGTTTGCGAAGGTGTTGCCTGGCTGCACGCCAAGACTTCAGTACCCCCCCGAGGGGCGTGGCTCAGTGTAGAAGTGGCTCCCAGGTTCTATCCCCATGGTCTCGCTCCATCTTCTCCAGGGGCACCTCCTATTTCCTGCCCTCAGCCCACTCCCAGTGGTCCAGACAAACTGTCTATCGGATCAGGATGAATATGAGAAGAATTTTATCCTGGCTGGTTTCCTAAAATGCATCACATACACAGATCCAAAAATAACACAAATACACAGTTTGAAAGCTATTACGAGATAAAATACTACATGGATATTTGTGTAATTGCCAATATGGTCCTTTCAACTTCTCTGATTGTTTTGTGTCTAGCCAAATTCTCTCTTCTAAATATACGTTATCACTTAATGGACCAGAAAAATCACATTGTTTTCTATGGCTTGTAAGAAACTAGAATATTGGCCTGAAAAGAATTGGAAAAAAAGATTCTAAAATAAAATTGTTGTAAGTCTTCATTAGAAAAAATATCACCTAACACAAAGTCTTACATGTAGTCACTCCAAATGTGTCTGTTCAATTGAATTAAATTGGGTTGAATTAAAGAAAACCACTTTTATTTTGCTATATTTCAGTTGAGTTCTATTGAAAGAACTCCTGCTGAGTCTAACAGACCCTGTTTTAACTATTAGCTATTTATCAATTTCTTTTCTTCTTTTGTGTTTTAGCACTAATTTTTTTTTTTTTTTGGATAAAGACAGATTGTTAACTGAATTTCACTTGCTTATTTATTTGTTCTTTTATCATTGCATTTGTAATGGAATACAAATATTCTTTGAAGAGCTTTTATTTGTTAAATGATCCCAGCTACTACTATCAGTATTTCTGAACATTTTATTTATCTTAAAACATTTTATTTTACTTTTAAAATAGCTTAGTTTACTTTTTTGATTTATTTAACTAATAATTCATTGAATAGGCTAGAAAGCTGCTTTTGCTAAGATGAAAAATCTGGCTTGACATAATTTTAAAGCATGGTTTTAGTTCCCCTAAGAAGAACTCACAATCGTATTTGTTAGCAATAAAAATTTTACATAAAAGTATAAACACATAAAATCACACCAAAAGAATGTGCATACTTTTGAATGATCATTTTACAAACCCACAGTTTATGTTTAACACAAATACTCATTGACCAAGCACCCTTTATTAAAAAGGCAAACTTTGCTCTGCAGTGCCACCTTTGTTATCTATTAAATTCATTTATACATGCACCGTTTCTTATCTTTATTCTGTTTAATTTGGTCTATATGTCTATTTTTGTGCCAATGCCACTGAAAATTTTTCTTTTTTTTATTGTTGACACTATTACATTTGTCCCCATTCCCCCCAACCCCTTTGTCAACCTCCACCCAGCCCTGCTCCCCCTTTCCCTCAGGCCATCCCCACACTGCTGCCTGTATCGATGGGTGATGTATATATGGTCTTTGGCTAATCCCTTCACCTTCTTTCATCCAATCCCTCTTCCCATCTCATCTGAGAGCTGTCAGTCTTTTCCATGTGTCCCTGCCTCTGCTTCTATTTTGTCCATCAGTTAATTTTGCTCATTAGATTTTACACATAAGTGAGATCATATGGTCTTTTTCTTTCTCTGACTGGCTTATTTCACTTAGCATAATACTCTCCAGGCCCATCCATGATGTTACAAATGGTAAGATTTGCTTCTTTTCTATGGCTATATGATATTCCATCGTGTAAATGTACCACAACTTTTTTATCCACTCATCTACTGATGGGTGTTTGCGTTGTTTATGGATCTTGGCAATTGTAAATTGCTCTGAACATGGGGGTGCATATATTCTTTCTAATTGGTGTCTTAGGATTCTTAGGATATATTCTCAGTAGTGGCATTGCTGTGTCAAAAGCAGTTCCATTTTTAATTTTTTCAAGGAAACTCCACACAGTTTTCTGCCAGTCTGCATTCCCATCAATAATGCATGAGGGTTCCCATTTCTCCACATCCTCTCCAGCACTTGTTTTTTGTTGATTTATTGATGATGGCCATTCTGACTCTGGTGAGATGATATGTCATTGTGGTTTTAATTTGCATCTCTTTGGTGATTAATGACATTGAGCATCTTTTCATATACCTTTCAGAAGGTAAAAATTCTTGGTTTTAATTTTTTCTACTGAGGATATAGTTGTTGCTTTAATTATTATTCCTTTGAAAATAGTATGTATTTTTAAATTGGGCTGCTTTTAATGTTTTTTTCATTTGTTTAAAAAAATAGTTTTATGTGCCTAACTGTGCCTTTTAAAAAATATTTTTTTTTATTCTGATCGATATTAAGTATTTCCTTAATATGTGGCCTGATATCTCTGTGGATTTTGGAATATTTACCATCTCTTCAAATGTTGCTTTTGCCCTGCGCTTCTTCTCTTCTCATTCTAAGACTGCAATTATAAATAGGCTAAAATGTCCCTCTTTGTTCGATAAGTTTCTTTTTCTTTCTTATTTTCTGTGTATTTTTTTTTCCACTCCATGCTATATCATAGATATTTTTCTTCTGATTTATGTTTCAATTAAACTGGTCTCTTCAGATGTACATGTTTTGAAATCCAATCATCAAGTAGCTCATTTTATACTCTGCTGATATTTCATTTTTCTGTTGAAATTTTTAACATACATTTCTTTCCTTGAAGATATTAAGCATGGTTAATTAAAAGTCAGTTTCTAATAAGTTCAGTTCCTGACACCACTGTGGATCTAATTGCCTTATCTGAGTTTCCAATAACAGAGTCTTGCCTTATTGCATGCCTAGTTCTTTTCTTTTATTGGAGGTCAGAAATTACATGTGAAGAAAAATGTAAAAATAATGTGATGGCTAAGATCATGTTATATTTTTCAGAAAAAAAGTGTATAATTTGATTTTTTAGAAGTTCTTGGAAAATCCAATTTAATTTTAACCTCTGATAATTTGAAGATGGACTTCTTTCTCCAAGAAAGCTGATTGATGGCATGTTCACATTTACTAATATGGTAATCCGCTTAGAATCCTATTCCAAATGCGGGGGTGTTATCAACTCTCTTACTTCCTTGGCAGATTTTAGACTTATGGTGTTATTTTCCTAACCCTATAAGAATAACAACTCTGCTTACCTTTTCTCCTTCCTGTTCTAGGTTGTCAGAGGCCCTTAGGGAGAGATCTTAATAACCTCAAATGTAAAGCTCATGATTTTTAAATTATTATTCTGTGTTAGTTTCAAGTGTAGAGCATAATGGTTGAACAATGAGGTATTTTACAAAGTGACCCCCTCGACATTTCAAATACCCACCTGGCTCATGAAGCTCATGATTTCGATGTTCCCTCTCAGTTCTTGGACTCATAGTTCTTCATTGTTAGTTTTCTTATACCTTAAATCCTTTTCTCTCTCTCTCCCCTGGCTTTTTAGTTGTTGTAAATTAGAAGATTACTTTGTATTTCCCTTTCTGAAATTACTGAAACTAACAATCTTATATTTATTTAAAATTTCTGTTTGCCTTTAGGACATGAATTTATATAATATCTTGGTATTTCCAGGTTTACATTAATAAACAATTTTGCTAAAACTTAACAAATAGAAGTTCTATATAGCAATAATAATAACAATAGCTATTATTGCTTGTGCACTTGTGACAAGCATGGCTAAAAATTCTTTATAAGATGTAAGTTCTATAATATTCTTACCTAACTTGTTCACTCTATTCTGTTATTATTCTCATTTTAGTGATGAAAACTGTAGCCCAGAGAAGTAGAACTAACATTTAAACGCAGCCTTTTAGTTCCCTAGCTGTCACTATTGACATAAACATGGATATAGACACATATGTTGCACACATACAACATACACACAGTTGTAGTTAAACTCTAGTAAAGAGGCAGGCTATCTAACAATTGCACAAGCCTCCTCTGATAAGACCAAAATCAGTTTCTCTAAATTACTTATTGGCGGAGAGGGTAAACTAAACTAACAGTCATTAACTCTTAACTTTTTCCCCTTTAGTGATACCTTCTTGAGTTTTATTTACATGAACTAATTAGCCACCATCCTCTCTTGGCTCTGGGTTATATGAATCACCTTTCAAAATACCAGTATAGCAGTCTATTTGTGAAAAAAAAAATGTTGTTTTTCTGTTTTTCCCACAGCACATTAGAGGCTAGTTTGCATTTTCAAGGGGAATGTTTCTAAATATATAAGGAGAACAAATAGGAATGAATAATGTACAAGAAGCATTAAAAACTATATGGGCTGAGGAAAAAGCAAAACAAAACAAGTTTCTGTTCTTGTAACATTTAAATAGCTTACCAGGCCAAAAGCCCCTGTTCTATTCCCCAGGAATGTTACACTCTAGCCTCTGATGACTGGAGCCACTTTGTAGGCAATTTATTTGGCTAAAGCCTGTTTTTTCTCCTCAGTCTTCTCCATAGGGTGAGAGCCGTCTTTTCTGCAGGGAGCTGGTCAATTGCCCAACATGTTTCCTCCATAATAACTGCAGAAAGAAAACATACCCATCCTGTGGCTGACCTAGGATGCTCCCACTCAGTTCTAACTTCATTGTGATTGGCAGGCTTACAGCTCTCAGGAAGGGAGGCGCACCTTGGCAGCGGTGAGAGGCTTATTCTCTCACCAGTGTTCAAGTGTGTGGGGGGCTGGCCTGTAACTATAGGCAGTTGACTTTGAATCTATATCTCAGTTCCCCAGCTACAGAGGAGCAAATTTTTCTAACTCACTAGGAATGAATATGTCCTGGGGCACTGATATAACCAAATTAATTTCATGAGAGGCTAATTTATAAGCTTTAATGGCAACTGCAGAATTTCAGCTGAGAAAAATAACTATGTGCTCAAAATGACCACGCCGCCATAGAGTTCCCATCAGCAACATGTTCAAAAAGCATCACAAAAAAGTGACACGTTTGTCACCATGTCCCCAGCTTTCAGATTTTCAGGATACACACAGTTTGAAGCTTCTGACATTCATGTAGGGACAAAATCAATATACTCTTACTATTCCAATACATTATTTAGGACTAACAATTAAAATGCACGATCATATTTACACTATCTCTATTTCCTGTCTAGGTAATAAAAAACATGTGGTGTCTCATTTTATTTTTTTAGGAAAACATATATACTTGTATTTCTTTTACTAATTAACAGTATCACAGAAAATAAATTCCCCAATTCCACTATTTCAAATCAATTTCAGGCTGGTATCTGGTATAAAAAATTTTGTCAGTTATCCAACTAATTATCTCTGCATATGATAGACAACCCAAACAAATATTCCCAGTCCTCAGGGAGCATTCTGAGCTGAATTGTCTAGCTTATGACCATGAAGATTCAATACAAAGTCTGAGGATATAAAAGTTTCTGTATTTGTTTCATTAACTCACTAATGCATATACTTCTGAATCATTCATCCTGGGCACAGAGGCAGATTAAGGTCGGTTGAAGCCCTGGGCACAGAAAAAAATATTGGGCCCCTTAAAAAAAGGAGAGAGACAGGGAAAATAAAAATATTTATCTATATGCCCAGAAAACTACTGTTAAAACCTTAAATGAAACAAATACATATCCACAAACTAATTTACATCCCTGCATATTTGTGTATATCGTAAGTCTGCACTGCAGGAGAACCTTTGTAAGTACAAAGTAGTAAATGTGGTTCTATTGCTCCGATGAGTGGTAGCGCAGCCGTGCGGGGCGTATGCAGCATAGTATGTGTATAGTATGCAGTG
Source organism: Furipterus horrens (assembly GCF_987537825.1). Lineage (NCBI taxonomy): Eukaryota > Metazoa > Chordata > Mammalia > Chiroptera > Furipteridae > Furipterus > Furipterus horrens. The sequence goes on along the minus strand of NW_028327172.1, from coordinate 199,413,388 downwards.
TAGTAATGAAATAATGAAAATAAGCGAATATAAACGTACTATCAGGTTTTACCGCCAATTGTAAACTTGTACGTAATTAAAATTGCACATATGAAACCAAACTTGGTGTCATAAGAAAAAAGTGTAAAGTTGGGGTTTTGCAGGGCCCTTCAGAAGTCGGGGCCCAGGGCGCATGCCCGGTGCACCTGCCATTAAATCCCGCTCTGCCTGGGCATCCAGAATAATAATCACAATAAAAAAAATTATGGGAGGTAGCACTTATTGACTGCTTAATATGAGTCAGGCAGTATGATACGTGCTTTCTATGCATCCTCATTTAATTTTACAACAAGCCAATGAGGTAGTCTCTAGCTACCTGGCATAAAACGGAGCTGACAGTTCCCAAGTATCTCTTTAACTTTATCTTCGTAAACAACTTTGTACATATATTACTCAAATAAAATTTCCTATGTGTGATATGCGGGTTCTTTTTGACTCAGTGTTTTTCCTTTCTCTCAAAAGCAAATGAATTTCCTTTTAGTCATCTGTGGCATTTTTCTGATTCTCATATCCTTTCCTTTTCTCTGATTGCTATCTTGAGTACAATGCCTGTCCCTGATGTTGAATGATGCTGAGAAATAGGAATTTATGTGTGATATTCAGAATGTTACATAAATTTTTATTCCTTTATATTTCATGGAAATTGCTATCTCTTTTAACATGTAAGAAAAGAAAAATAACAAGTTATGTACAATAGAGTGAAATTATGATGAATTCTGCACACCTGGATAAATAAGGGTGTGGGGCACACAGCATGCATAGCATGCAAATGGTTACCTAAAGTGGTACTCAGTATTGGCTAGGAATGATCCACAGAGAAATATAGTTCTCCTACAAGTTAAAAAACACTTAGACACTGAGCATCCCAGTTTATTAAAATTAATCGGTAACAGATGACTGTTAAATGCCCAAACAAGTTGTTAATAAGACATGCTTAAAAATGGTGCAATGGAAGTTGTGCTAATTCTTTAGCCTGTTGGAAAGTGGTTATCTTTAAGGTGTTCCTTAGTTTAACAGAAAATCATAAAATATGTTAAAATAATCAGAGTTCGAAGTAAGGCAGCCTTGGATTTAAATTGGATTTTAATGATTATTGGTTTTGTGATCTTGGGAAAAGTATCTAATCTTTCTAATTGCAAAAGTAAGGTAATAATGCATCTATCTTCCACCTAGCATCTTTACTCTGTTTCAGAGAAACAGGGTTTGCTGCTAGTCTCTTCATGGAATATATTTTTTTCTTCTTCCTTAGATACAGCATTACCTGATCATTCTAGCAAAGTCCATCCTGAAAGTAAGTTGTTTTTACAGAAACAAGTAAAAATAAACCGTTTACCAGAAACAAGATGTCTTAGATTTCATCTTGTTTGGGGAGGCAGAGAAAAGAGTGGTTCGTATGAAGTATAATAGTAAAGAAACATTCATTTAAGGCCTCACATTCTAAAGTCTCTTACTAAATTTTACTTCTCTTTAGTATTACCATCACTGAAGTGAACAGGTAGGAGGCTTGGTATAAATGCTAAAATTTACAAATTTGTAGCTAAGTCTGTAAGAGAACAAATGAATGAATGAAAGATCTAAGAACTGGAAAACTTCAAGGTGTCTAAGAGGTCAAAAAAACATACACCAAAGATAACTGTTATGGGCCCTTAGTCAAATGAGTAACATACAAGAAGCCTGAAAATGTATTCAAGTACACATACTTACTTTCTTTTCACTGAAATCTCAGTCATTGTAAATCCAATTATGTATTATATTATCTCGACTGTTTTTATGCCTTGAGCAGTGAATTACCTATGAAAGGCTGTTGACATTGCTCTGTCATAACCCAATATTTACATCTTAATCTCACATTGAACTATGACTATGCAGTATCTTTATGGTTTTTGATTTGACTTGAAAAGGAATGGAAAGAATTAAGGAATTTTTCATTCTCGAGATATATATTTCAGTGGCACTAAGGAGTCAAGAGTTTGCTGTGGAATAAAAGAGTGGAAATTTGACTACATCCTTCCTCTTGGACATGGACAAGAGGATGGGGATTGTGGGAACTGGGGGTGTGGTAGTGGTGTGCAAGGGAGAGCAACTGGGCAAAAATTGGGACAATTGTAATTGACCAACTATTAAAAAAGAGTAGAAATTTGAAGACAGAAAAAATTAGTCAGGTATTAAGGAGAAAAATGCAGGGTGTAATGCAAATGTGGTGTGGTGGATTTTAACTACTTATAAATAAGAGTGGCTCATAGATAAATAAGTAATGAAAATGCTGAGTTTTCTGGTTGATTATTTATATCTTTATGTTCTGGCATTTATAAATTTTGGTAACAATGCTCTTATAAAATACATCTCCATAGTCTATGTTGTTATAACTTTTATTTTCTTTCATCAAGAAGATTTTTGGAGATCCACCATGAAAGCATTTTATTCTCTGAGAGAACATGATAGCAATGCCGGCAATGTCATGGAACCCAAATCTTGCAGTGGAAAGAGGCCACTTAATTGGTATCCAATCTAGTCTTTAAGGTAAAACATGGAACCAAGTAAAATAAATCAAATTCTTAAATAGAATTATATTTTAGTATTTTTCTGTTTTTTATTTCCTTTAAAAAAAAATCTGGATCTGAATTTATCTCACGCAGACTAAAATCATTCAAAGGTTCAGTGCAAGAATTTATTTTCACAATAAATCAAAATCTGATAAAAATTAAAATAATAAATGTGTATGTACTTTAGTCTCTTTCTAGGACATATTTAATTGGTGTCTAGCTAGGAACAATCATTTTCGGATTATAAAATTTGGAAGTTTGTAAGATATTAAGTCTCTACACCCTCACTTTCTGAGAGATGGAAAGACAAGAATAGTAACCATATCATTGCTTATTCCAATCCATTTATTATAAAAATATTTGTTGAAGACCTAAAAGACACCAGAATCTGTGATAGGTGAGCATTAGGGATTAACTAAGAAAACAAAACAGTTGTTGTCTTGCTATTATCAATTTTTTGTCTGATCAAAGTATTGTGGGACTAAATCATGAAATATTAAGGAAGTGGGAAAGCAAGCAGCATACTTTTCTTTTCCAACAATAAAAAAAAAAAAAAAATTAAAGGCAGGCAAAATTTAGGGAAAAACTGAAGTTAAAGAATTTGTATAACATGAAGCAAATTGTAATATGATGTGATTTCAAAATATTAGTAAATAGATGCAACATTTGTCACAGAGTAGGTACTCAATAGCTATTTGATGAAAATAAGTGATTTATATAATAAAGAAAAATATACGTGACTTACACTTTGTGGTAATTCTTTTCAAGTAACACAGAAATTGGAAAATTAAAGCCATAATAAACAATATGTACCCAAACATATAATTGAGTCTGCAGAAATAATATTTACATAGTAAAGGTGATATGTGTTTAATGTAAAAATTTTTGAATGAACCTTCACGAGCAGCATAGATTATTATAAACTTTAGTTATTAAAGAGAAAGAACATACTATCTCTCTTAGAAATATATTCTTTAGGCAAAAACTCAAAACATTTCTGTCCCAACTACTTATTATGCACATGTTAGTGCATAAGTGATAAGTATTTCCAATTGGAAGTGAAGAGTGTGAAGACTGTAAGAAATAAACAAGAATTGAAATATTTACCTTACAAAATTCTTACTGATTACTGCTTAACATTTATAAACATAAAAAATACAGTGAGTAGATTATTAAATTTATAACACTAAATTGTATAACTATACATAAATATGAAGATTAAAAAATTACTCTATATTTGATGATAACTTGACCAATGAGCTGTATTGATTTAAAATATATATTTAAATAAATATAATACAATAAAGGTGCACTCTATAAATTTCAGAAAATACAGAAGCATGTACAGAAAAAGATATGAAAGATCCCTTTGTAATCTTAGTAATCAAAAATTACTATCACTAACTTTGTTTTCTAGTAGTTAAATATATAAATATATGTTTTCTCAAACCAGTGATTACAGCATTTGTATATAATTTTTTTAAATGTCAAAATGACATCAAATATTACCTCAAAATATTTTCTTTCTTTAGTGATGTTTTACTTCATAATGGCAAATTAATATTATTTTACAGTATAGATAAATCTATTTATTATTACTCTTTTGGACAGTGAGGCTTTAGAGCAATAGTCATTTTAGAATTCATTTTACAGAAAGTCAACTTATTGATGTCCATTGTTATTATCTTTACTTAAAATTATACAAAGTTATCTCTTACATCAATTGTAATTTGTCACAGGGAAAACTTTCCTGATGTATTGGAAACTGCATGGCTTGAATTCTTGCTAAATGTCTTACATTCATTTGAAGGCTACCTTTTCTTTAAATATATATCATTCAAAACACACCTTCACACACACATTTGAGATACCACCTATTCACAAAATAAATTAGTTTACTCAAAATACATTACTTTAGATAGTTATTGACTAGCTTCACTGTTATTCTTTCAAGGCACTAGATGATTAAATGTGTAAAAGTTCAATATTGTGGTGCATTGGGTTGATAGGCAATGCATCTCCCACTCCAAAGAGGCTTATTCTACCCTAAACCATCAGTGTCTGTTTTCAAAACTGCAACACATTAATTCCACTCATGTTAGATTATACAATTAAAATTTTTCATCAGATGCTCTTGTCTCTGGTGTATAAGTCATAGCCCTTATACACAATGTTAATGTCTATATAACTTAACACTTTCCATAGGTCCCCTTAACCCTCCACCCCATTCCCCTGCTCCACCAGTACATATTTATCTTAATCTGTGTTACAAAAGAAATCATTTGAAAGCACTGACTGGTATCTTCAATATGAGAAGTTTTGCAATGAACAAGCAGCAGTAGTTGCACAGCTGAGCTAAAAAAATGCACAACTTTTTTACCCATTCCATTATTTCCTAAAGTATTAAGTGGTATAAGTATTTGGTTTAAAATTGTAAAAATGGAATTAAGACTCTGCTTTGCAGTTAATCAAAAGGTCAGGGCCTTTTGTACTAAACAAGTCTCATCAAGGTTGTTCGTTAACAAAATTATTCAAAGTGTATTCTCTGTTTCAGCCATCTATTTATTTCTGTTCTGCTTTATCAAATTTAACTTGGGAAACTTTTTCTGCCTACATAATAAACATGTAAATTAAAATGCCCAGGGATCTCTAAATAATAAAAGGTTAATTATTTAATCATTTTTTACCATCTATGTATTGGGTTGGGAATGTTTAATTAGAAATAGAAAAGGAAAAGAAAGTAAGTATATCTTTAACATAAGTTTATTTCTCCTGTATAAAACGTGACTATAATTAATATGAAATGCAACATGGAATATTAAATTTGCTGTTCAGTTTTAATAATAGAAATTTAGACTAATCGGAAGTTGTCATTTTATTTGGAAAACTTAGTTGATGGTGACATAATATGTTTTCATAAAACATGAACGATAATTTTAAAGGGTATTTTATTTTTGTATAAAAATGGCCATGTATTTATCAAATAGTTTACCTTTGTAAAAACTGAAAATATCACTGAGGGTCAAAGAGAAAAACTGAGAATTATTTGACATTTTACTAAGAAAGTTCTGGCACAGGCTGGATTGAATGTTGGCCTGTGAACCTAAAGGTTGCTGGTTCAATTCCCAGTCAGGGTACATGCTTGGATTGTGAGCCAGGTTCCCAATAGGGGGTCTGGGAGAGGCAACCAATTGTTTGTCTCACACACCCATCAATGCTTATCTCCCTCTTTTTCTCCCTCCCTTCTCCTCTTTTGAAAAATAAGTTAATTAAATATTTGAAAAATAAATTCTGGAACAGTTTATTTGGCTTCAGTTTGCCATGCACTACAGTTTATGATGAGTGGGCATAAGGTGTGACCATTGATTCTGTAGCTATGCAATTTCTATTTGCACAGGGTTATTGTTAATGAATTCATTTTCTAGTCTGACTGTCTTCTTGATATTTTTTTTGCCTGTTCTCAGAATGTTAAAATGTTGAGTTTAGACAAATGTTAGTAATCCCTGGCTTCCCTGTTTGGTCTGCATGATCCTGTATAATATCAACTTTTTCTGGTTACATGAGAAGCTCTTAGACCTCTTATTTACCTCTTGAATGTAGCTGCTGTGATTTAAATCACTAAAAATTCATTTCATGCTGTGTTCAGTTACTCATTTAGTGATGCACTCAGTTACCCCTCACTTCCAGAGAGAATGTTAATTTCAGAGATGTCATCCAGTAAGAATGATGCACTAACATATTTTATGCAACTTAAAAAAAAAATCCTATACTAGGAGAAATGTTGTCAAAGATCCCTAGAGCTTTGTATCATACCAATGCTTTTACACATAATTCTCAGAAAACTGCGGTATGTATAATGCATGGTACATTTACAAGTGGATAGTTTACTCCTCTCATGTGTATTTTGACAATGCCAAGTGCTCTTCAATACTAGTCAATCAGGACCCCAAGTAACATGAACATTAAAATTGTGACTTGCTGTTCTAGGAAAGGGGTAAATAAAGTTAAAGAAGACCTTATCTTGCCTTTACATAACTGGAAATTGAAACAGAAAAACAAAATCAGGCTCCCACAGGAGAATTATTTTGGGGGATAGCGGGGTCTGAAAAAAAAAGACTTTATTGAAATTCAGTAACACTGATTATGGAGAGAAAATATTAACATAATGATATGCAAGTTTTAGGCCATAGTGTTTCTAAAAAAAATAAAATAACTGCACAGTTAAAATATATGCATGGGTTTATATTGATATGTATGTAGTACACACACACATATATATAGACATATTTATATATGTTTATATTAATACATCATATATTTATATATACATATGCATATATTATCTATAAAATATAAATATATAACAAATATATACATATTTATTTATACTTATTTTTATTTACATTTAATTTATGCAAGGAGAACAAATCTTAGATGTGGATATTCTTAACAGATAACATAGCACCCTTAGGTAGCTAAATGTACACATATTTAACTTACCACATATTTATACGCTTATATATTATTTTTTCCACAACAGTAGTCCTATGACTTACATATGATTTTCATCTTCACTATACAGAGAGTAAAGCAAACGCACAGAGGATTTAAGTAAGTTAACTTACTGCACCATGTCACACAGATAGTAAACTGGGAAACTGAGATTTGAACCCAAAAGACTGGCTCCACAGTTTGTACCTTAACCTCCTAGGCCAGGCTGACTCATCACTGTTGTTGTTTTCACCTAACTTGGAATAAGTTTTTGGGAATTCTGGAAGGAATAAGTGCAAAGAAAATAGCTGAAGATGAGCTTTACTAGGGAAAAAGGAATAATCATGCAATTAGATGAAATATATTCGCTGAGAAGTTATTTTGGATCTTGTATAATACCGGCAACTCCTGCGGCGCACCTGAAGCCAAGCTGTATTGACTCCGTCTTTCCCTTGGGCCCTTCAGCTGCGAAGAGAGGGGGGGGGTCTGCTGCATGGGCAACAGCAGACCCTCCATATCACCCTGCCCAGGCTCTGTAGCTTCAGCTTCACTGGAGAGGACACTCCAGCGTCATCGCAAGATGTCGATTCAACACGGGAGGAGACAGATACCGTGTCACTCCCGAGTCGGACTGCACAGCCATTCTCGGCCGTGCAGATAGACTCTTAAGAAGCTACACCATCGTCTCTCGAGACGGACGGCTGCCGACGACGAGTTTGTATCTAATTTAGAATTAAAAATATGTATGTACATTTTATTTTATATTGACATTTATGCATTTATTTAACTGTTTTACAAATATAAACTGATGAGATTCAACCTTCCATTTGCACAGAAAGATACACATTGAACTTGTTCTCTGGAGCAGTAGGAATATCTGTATTGAGTCTCTTCTAGTAAACTCGTTCAAGAAGCATGAACTCTGAGGTCTTGCAACATTGTGACTTTAACCCACTCAGGATACATTTAAATGTGTCAAAGTACAGTAATAGTTAAAAAACTAGAAGCTGAAGACAGACAGAATCATGATTCTTACTTCTGCTTGCCAGGCAACTGTGAATAAATGATTTACATCTCTGATCTTCAACTTACTCATCTGTAAAATGGGAATGATGATAACATTTATAATTTTAGCCTAGAGGTTCTCAACTGTGCGTGATTTTGCTGTCCATGTGTTTAACAGCATCTGAAGACACTTTGCTTGTCATAACTGAGAGGCTACTACTGGCATTAGCAGGTTGATGCTGCTAATTACCTACAATGTATAGGATAGCTCTTACAACGAAGAACTAACCTATTCAAAATTTCAATAGTGCTGAGGTTGAGAAAACCTGCTTAGCTATAGTAAGTTTAAATAAACTCATATATATATATATAAATTAGAACGATATCTGGTATATTATAATTATAGAGGGAAATATCAAGAAACCATATTGACGTATTCTGGGGACAAGTGGAGGAAAGTCTTGCATGGCAGACCAGTGACATAACAGTCTACCTTGCAGGAGAGGGGCATCATTAACTGCTTCCAAGCACAGGAGTGAAAGAGCCAATGGACATTCAGAACTTCAAGGCAAAGTGCTATTGAAAGATGGGTTTCTTAATGCTGTAAATATATAATAGAGTCACAATGACCTTACTTAAATATAATATAATTGTTTTTACGTAGGGAGTGTTTTTTGGAGTAAGAAAGCAATTTTTACTGAAAAACATTAAAAAACAACAAAGACAACAATAAAAAGCCTCAAAATGATGTTCGGTTTTAGCAGAGTGAGGAGTGCCATTGTGAATATTTCTGAAAATATATCAGCAGACAAGAAAATGCCTTAGAAAGTATATGGACATTTTGCATTAATGTTGAAATATTGTGGCTTTTTTGGTTATTGTTTATCATTTGTACTTGTGCATATTCATGAACTTCTCCAATGACACATGAAACTAGCAGGGACCAAAAACAAAACCAACCTTTATATTTGTTGATGACTGGGCAAGTTGAGAACTGCTGCAGTGAAGCAGGCAGTTCTTAATGGCACATATATACAGTCCACACTAACACATACTTCTATGTAATATATTGGCTGACAGGAATTTTTCTTTTTTAATTTTATTTTTAATAATTAGTTTTGGAGAAGGAAGTGTGTTGTCAGGTGGTAATCAAGTCTTAGGTATTCAGATCCACTGGTGAAGGAGTTAATTACTGAAACTTTCCAGTTATACAGGAATCATATAAAAGTCACATCTTTGTATCATTTATCCAAATAAACAATATTTTTAAGAAGGAAACAGTAAGCTTTACTAATGAAAAATGTAAATGTATGCTTCATGTGTTATTCATGAACGCTCTGATTCCACAATTGTTATTTTCCAGTGTTTAGCTACAGTGAAAAGCACCTTCTGCAATGATGCTGGATGTTGAGTACTGACTGTCAGAAATAATGATCTAGTTGCACTGAAATCGTTGCTGAATGAGGTCTATTTGTGTTATATTTAGAAGAGTATTTGTGTTGTTGAATGATTTTTAAACTAATTATCTAGTGCCGGTTGCATTTCATAAACTGTAATAATAATCACATAAAAAGTTTATATCAATACTGCTAAGTCTAATTTTATACATCATACTTGAGGAGTAAACTAAAATTGGCATATTTATCAAATTCATATATATTGTTATGGGAATATGGGAACCACATATAAATGTTTTCCTTGCTTTTAGAAGAACTGAATTCAGATTTCCAAGTAATGTTATTTTATTTCATACTGTTAAAATAGTTGTTATTTTCACATGAGAAATTTAAATGTAAATTATATAAAGTAGCAATGGTTTATTCATAACATGTTAGCTATTCTACTGCTGCTCTCTGTTAGGCAAACAGGTTTATTTAGATTGTAGTCAATTCGCAGACACATGATCAGCAAATACACTGATCACTTAAATCTAAGCCTTCATAAAAACATATCATTATGTTTGCTTAACATTTTTTATCATGTCAGAACATATGTATTCAAATAAATCAGTTTTTCTAACTTTCTATTAAAATATACCAGTTGTATTCTCCTCAGACTTTCTTGGGATCTCAAAACTTAATGAATATTTACTGTTTTTGTTTTAAGTAAAATAATGAAGAAAGAAATTTGTGTTGAGGCATGCTTTAAAAAAAGAAAAAAAAGAAGCTATTGTTATTTTATTACAGTAGACCCAGTTTCTCCCCCTTTACACTCCGCTTCTTATCCCACCCCTCACTCGCCCACTCCCACAGTCAATTCCCACCCCATTGTCCATGTCCATGGGTCATTCATACATGTTCTTTGACTAGACCCTTCCCCTTCTTTCCACCAACCCTCTGGTCACTGTCAGTCTGTTCCTTGTTTCCATGCCTCTGGTTCTATTTTGTTCATTAGTTTATTTTGTTCATTAGACTCCTCTTATAAGTAAGATCATATGGTATTGGATGTGCTTTCCTTGAAAAGGGAACATGCTTGGGTATAAGAATTTTCTTTTTCTTTTGCCTCCTTGCAAAGCTGGCATGGTGTGTTAGTTAAGGAAAAAAATGATCGTTGTCATTGGGGAAAATGTTACAGTTGTACTTAAGAGAATTGGAAGGATGGAGTATGAAAAGGATGTAGATTTTTGCCTTGGATTTATCCCAGATGAAGTTGTAAACTGATGATGATAAAAATAAGAATGTTCAGTACAAGAAGCATTTCCTGCATTCCAAAAACATTCTTTGATGCAATGGGAGGGCTACGCAGTGGTTTTCTCTCATTAGAGCCCATGTTGCCTGTCTGGAAAATATCTTTCAATTACATCTGAGAATCCTAAGATCATGTAGTATAAGTGATCACAGATGCAAACATTGCAGCACCACCCCATTCTTCCTTTCCATTTAGGAAACTCACTGCCAAAGTGTACTCCCCATGACCACATTTGAAGTAATTCAGTGTTGACACTGACAAATGAGAGAAAAGCAATGTGCAGGACCAGGGCTCAATCTCTGGACACATGCAAACACTCCTAGTGATGGCTGAATGTCAGGCGTGGACAGTGAGATATATCATGTATATGCAGAATGCTCTGTTTGTGCTAACATATGCACAAATTCATGGTACTGTCAGTTTTCTCTCTCTAAATTGTGTACAGAGTTAAATGTAAGTGTGTGAGTGTGTGTGTGTGTGTGAGAGAGAGAAAGAGAGCGACAGAGAGACAGGGAGAGACTGAGAGAGAGAACGAGAGAGAGAGAGAGAGAGAGAGAGAGAGAGAGAGAGAGAGAGAGGGAGATACATAAACAGACACAGAGGCAAACAGAATGAAAGAGATAGAGGTACAGAGAGATCGCTAGGTAATGATTGAGAGTATGTGTGCTGTGAATACAGTGGGAGGGGGGTACAGGGGCAGTGGAATCCAAAGAAAGAAAATATATTTATTTCAGTAGTACCTTAAAACAGTTATTAGACTAACCAAAGTTTTCATTTTCCAATAGATTATTTGACATCTGGGAGAGGGTAGCACAAAATAGTCTATTAATAAAAGCAAAAAGAAGAAGACAAACCATATCTAAGGTTCAGGCCAGACTGAAATTAAAAGGTTACAACCCAGTGCTCGCTTCAGCAGCACATATACTAAAATTGGAACAATACAGAGAAGATTAGCATGGCCCCTGCACAAGGATGACACGCAAATTCGTGAAGTGTTCCATATTTTTTATTAAAAAAAAATGTTACTACCCATTGCCAGATGTATATACATTGTGCAAACTAATGCAGCATTGCAGTTCTGGGGCCAGATTATCCACTTTGCATGATTGCATGGATTATGACTAATACACTGTATTTTTTGATGTTTGAAACAAGCACAAATATTAGCAACCCAATAAACGACAGAGTCCCCCAACACACACACAAACACACACACTGAGTTTTCTTGGCCGCGTATATCCAGTACCTCTCAATAATTTCTCTTAGTATTTTTCTGATAACTTTTTGGTTTCTAATCTGCCTTTAATATGAAAAATGGTCTATTTAAAATTTAAATTAGGTATATCTATATTTTTATAAGGACAATAAATATATTTATTGAGCTATGTATAAATTCCCAACACAGGTGTCATAAACAACCTAGCTATTCACAATTAGTTACAATGGTAAATATCAGGAAGCAGACATAACCACACAATTCTAAGTATCTTCTTCTAACATAAAGTCAATGTAAGGACATACCGATATAGTCATCCTTACAGATTATTCTTTAAAAAGCCATCAATAATCGATCATCACTTAATCCTTAGATATCAGGTTTCTATGGTACAATAACAAAGTCAATACTCCAAACAATGGAATCATGTTCTTATCTCTTGGTAGACCAAGGCACTACAGATGGCTTATTGACTGAATCTTCACTTTTAATCAGTTGGTTGATATCCTGGAAATACAATGAATGTCTGAAATTACTCTTTATTTTATGTAAGAACAAACATCAAAATAGTTTTTGAACACTTAATTTTTTCATAGTTACCTAAGGTAGCTAATTTGTATATGAAGATGATAATTATAAAAATACATTTTACTAAGTGTTTGTGCTGAGTGAAATCTAACTTTTATGTAAATGGCAGAACAAAATTTTAAAAATTCCAGTTGTTTAATACTTTGGAAACAACAGAGCTTGACTGGTTAAAGCTGAAATGTAGAGAATTCAAATATCCTATTTTAACCTTTTACTTTTTACTCCCTTAGAATATTTTCCACAGGTGTAATCTAATGTAACTTATATATTTAAAGTAAATCTGCAACCTTTGCTATTGGAATAAAAATACAATAAAGAATAAGCTGTTTCTGGAAATATTTTAAGGACACTGTTGATAATGGAATATTTAAAATCAAAGGATAAGACATACTATTGTCTCAATGAATGGATGAGAGTTAAGAATGGGTCATTTTTTTCTCTCAATAGAAAAGTGCTAGAGCTCAGAAGATAACATAAAATTTGCAGTTAAAAAATTGCCCATCTAAAAAATGACAGAGAATAACAAAAGAAGGAAAACTTTAATGCAATGATAATTCAAGTTTGTGTAGAGAAGAATACATGTAAGTCTGTTAGAAATTTTCACTAAAAGCCCAACTTTTTAAAGTGCTTTTCACCTTTCTATAGAAAGCATATGATGACTGCAACAAAGAGAAATATAGTGAGTGGTCCACATTTACATAAAATACAGTTAGCTATATTCAATAGCACATTATTATAACAGTCACACATGTGCATGCATACACGCCCACACTCACACCCACACCATAGTGTTAAGTTTAAAAGTTGGTAGTTCATGAATTAAATTCAGTAAATTTAAGCATATATTGGACATCCATTATATACCAGATATTCTTCTATGTCCCAGAGTAAATTGGACTAAGAAATTTTTCCCATTTGAAGTGACTCCCATTGGAGTCAGGAAAAGACACGTAAGACTAACTGCTACACAATGTAGAATTAAGTACAAACCACTATGATAACATAGGAGCATGAATAATTAATTCTGCCTGGTTCTTGTCATCTCCTGGAAGTATGTCACTTGTGAGTTTACACTTGCAGATCACAATATGACCATAACCTCAAATAAGTTTTACTCTCATACCCAATTCATCTAAAAATAGGTGGTCTATACATGCATCGACATCTCTAGCACTTGACTCCTCTACTGCCCTCTTTCTCCATTCCATCTTCACATTGGCTCCAAAACTGTCTTTGCATGAATCACTCTTCCTCTCTCATTATTGAGTCTGAATTAGTCACAGCAACCATCTGAAAAACTCCTAACTCTGGATTAGTACTACCAAAGAAACAGGCTAATGCATCGTAAATCCATGGTTTTTAAACTTAAAGTAGCCCTCAATATAGCACCGAACATTTTATCCATTTCAATAGCTTCAAATGTATACACGTTTGTAATTCTCAAAGCTATATTTCAGAATGATATTGATTGATTGATTGAATTGATTTTCGTCCTTTTGTTACCTTCAAGACATATTCACTTCAGTCTCCCATAGCCACCTCATAGTAACAGTGAAAACAGTTATCGTTCTTTATTTGACTAACTTATCAATTGCCAGTGGTCAGGTCAGTAAAGCCAGTACTGCCAGCATGATTATTAAATCCGTACACTTACCTTTACAACAAAGCTTCTATAAAACAGCATATTGGAGTGTTACCTCCAGAGAATCAAGTTCTAAGCTTAACATTCCCAGACTGGAAAAAAAAATCATATAAATCAAGTTTAGCTTTGATTTACAATCCAGGGAATAGTAACCTTTAAATTTTTCAAGATCCTCTTATTTGAGTCCCAAGGAAATCCAAATCCATATATCATAAAAGACATATTCTTTAGGTTAGCTTATTTTAGCAATTAAATGATTTCCCACCAGTTAGCAGGTGGAATAGGAAAAATTTCAGTTGACTAGATTGTTATCTTGACCTTTATATGGTAATAATTTAATAATTAGTGGTAATAGTTAATTTTTTATTTGATGCTATTTAAAATAAAACTGAATTTATTCAAACTGTGTGTAAGAGTGTGAGTTTTGTGTATGTATGATAATTAACAGTGTCACAAACATCTGTTCGAACTGGCAAACTGATAGAAGTTTGAAAAGCAACTGGGAACAAAATATCAATGAATTGTGGTCTTTATCCTCATGTTTATTAATTTTATTTCAGTCTGTCAAGATTTTAGATCATGCAAAAACATGATCTGTTAATAGTGATAAAAAACTTAATAGTATATTTTTAAATAATCTATTTTTTCTTAATTTCTCCAAAACTACATTGGAAATTATCATGCTTAATTTACTGCATTGCTTGAGTGTAGTCAGTTTATTAAGATATCAAATATTCTGTGGCAGTAACATTTACTTGAAAAAATATTCTGAAAAGCACATTGATGGCACCGCATGAGCAAATTCAAATGAATATTTATGTGTTATTGAGTTGCCTAGAGTTAATAATAATGTGCAAATGCAAAACATTCTCTTAACTTGGGCTTTGTAAAATATTTTGTCATTATTTATGAAAAAGACCTATCATATAACATTAAAACCTGCGTTTTCTTGGCCTAATCCACTGCTAGTAGTATTTATGCATAGTTTATTATGTGTATTGCCATTTGAGGAGGAAAAAAAAAAAAAAGATGTGCTTTAGAACAATCTAATTACATGCATAATTAAGTTCTTTAAGGAAAAGGCACAATTTGTCAACATTTAATACGTGGCCAGGATAAATGTAGTTTAACCACAGCAAGGTCAGTGGGGAATGTGCGCACATCAGAATGACTGGTTATTGGTGGAGTATCAAATGCTTTGTGTAAACAACAGGGAAAACCTCACAACTCCCCCAGAGCCAAAGCCACGAGAATGTTATAAAAGGTCTTTGCTCCCAAGTGAAATCAATTACAACTTAGATACAAACGCTCGTTATGTATTTAGTTTATTCCAGAGAGAAGGAAAAACGGTTTTATTTTCCTTTACACCGGCCAGTGAAAATGGTTCATTTGTTCTGTTTTCATTGCTTATCAGTTATTTATAATCTTTCAGTTAATCTACAAATTGTTATGGAAACTCTCTACATTACTTCTTCTATCCATTGAGTAAATATTAAGTTTGAAAACAACATAAAATTCTATACATCATTATTTTGTCCAAACTTGGGTTTATATACATGTTTAGAGAGCTCACATTTAGTAGATTTTATGAAGGTTGGGAAAATTTCAATCCTTTTGTCAGTGGATAATCCATGGAGCTTCTATGACACTTTACTCAAAATGTGAAAGTGAAGCAAAACAAACAAAAGACACAAAGCATAAAAAATACCTCTGAAAAATAACTCCCCAAATGAAAAATTTACTTATTTTAAAGAATCTCCAAAATATTATGAAGGTAACCAAAATACGAATTTCTTAAAGACAGAAATTTTGTCAGTTTTGTTCTGTATTGCAAGGGCCTAGAAGAGTGTGCAATACATCTCAAATAATACTAATTTTAAAAAGACAAAATAAGTGACCAAATCATATGAATAAACTAGTTCTGAAGTTAAATGGCAATGTGAATTCTTTCTTTTGTGTGTGTGTGTGAAATACATGTAATGTTAAAAATTGACAACCTGATAACATTCTTCAAATGGGTATAAACGTGGGCAGAAAAAAAAAAAACATCTGTAATACATATGATAATTTAAAATTGTTTTTGACATATAGAATCCTTGAGGACTTACAGAGAAAATCCTTCACTTACTATATAATTGGAATTAAAAATATTGGAATCATTTTTCAAGTTCTTGATTAATCTGAGTATTTAATACGATGAAGAAAATCCAGGTTTAAATGTGACTGTAGAAAATCAATCATCAAAAACTAGTGAGAGACTCTGAACGATATTTGTGTAGTTCATCGAAGTCCTAGATTTGCAAATAGAAAGTTAGAGGTCATTTACAGTACTCTAATCTAATATCCAAGGAAATGGCTCTTTCTACAATCACAATACAAACAATTTGTAATACATTTTCATTTAATCTGAGTTCTGAATAACTTAAAGCCTCAAATCACTAATTTATTTCCCCACTTGACTTTTATAAGAAAAGAATTACAAATAATAGGAAAGAATTAATACATTTAAAGATGACTCTGGGGTACTTCAAGACCCTGAAGTATCTTTTCAATCATCATGAAAAAATGCAATTATCTTCAGCATCATTTTAGTGCTAACTCTTTGGTTTTATAACCAGGCATAAAAATTCTGCCTTGTATGGGTGCTCCATGCCATGGGATTGGCCATGTAATGTGTATTAGATGAAGAGGGAAAGGCACAAGAAAAGACCACAGAAAAGACAGTAAGTAGAAGCTGTGTAAATTGGGGAATACAAGAGAAACAGAAAAATCAAATTTGAAGATGCAGATATAGCAGGAGACAAAAGAAGGGGCTAGAAAAGCCCTGACCCTGAGGACACAATATAAATGTACTGTTTCTCTCCTATCAGACACTCTTGCCATTCTCCCTGAGAGAATGTTCTACAACTACTGACATGCCTTCCTTATGTTTCCTAACAATAGACCATTCACCAAGGTAACCTTACAAGGGTCCCTGTTCCTCACAATCTAACTTATCTAATAAAAGTATACTGACCAATACCTTGCTAAGACAGAATTCTTAGAGAACATCTCTTGATCTGATAATCACAACATTCCTGACATGTGAAATGACAACTTTTGCTTTAATTACTTGGAGTAATTGGATTGCCTCCATGACCCAAAAATTCTGTTAAAAAAAAATACTCATAAAGGTTTTGTTCTAAGTATTAAGAGGCTTAGGTCCTTCCACACCTCTTTTTCCCACATTTTCTCTTAATTTTTACCTGTGCCTACCCTATCCAATTTCAAACTTTTCTCATGTTCTTATCGTTAAACTTTTTCTCTTTGCCCTCTCCTTGACAAATCTCTGCCTTTCTTCCCCTCTCCTGCATTTTCAATTTATAAATTGTTTAAATGCAGTGCTTAAGTATATAGTGGAATAAAGTGTTCCAATGTGTTAAATGTTAGCTTTAGAGTGTGTCACAATAATTATTCAGTGCATGTATAATAGTTAAAGCATTCTTAAACAAAAATCATTACTGCTTGTTAAGAAGAGGTAAAGTTACTAAAAGGAACACATCTGAGCAATAGAAGAGTTTATAGTACAATTTATGAGGTTTCAAATCCCAAATCCTCCCTTTGAGAAAAGAGCCTTTTGGGTGGTATATTCTACTCTCAAAGGAAAGACTATTACTGCTTCTCTAATTCACTATTATTTGAATCACTGATATAAAATCGTTATTTCAGATGGATTGGAGTAGCATCAACAACACTTTCCCTAAATTTTCTTGACTTAAATAATGCCTTAAGCCAAAGCACTTCCTATAAGTCATTTCTAACAATAATGTATTAGAAAACTCTGTAGGCTTTGATTACAGTCCCAACTCTGATATAACATTCAAAATTGCTACTTACTAACTTGTGACCTTGACTTTATCTCCTTGACTACAATTTCCTCATTTATAAAACTGAAACATTAAAAACTGACTTTGTAGGGTTATGCGCAGACTAAATTGAGGTATTTTAAAAATGCCTCTCAAATTATTTAACCTATTTATATTTTATAAAACCTATCATGTAGTATATATTTACATATTAATATACACTATTATAGTAATCATGTTTCTAAAAAACACACATACACAACTAATTTGTCACTGATAACTTTGTATTAAAATATACTTCTTTTTTCTTCTTATTGCCTGAAACATGCTTATTTGTATTCTCATTAGCATTTCTAAATTTTTCAATTAGAAAATATTAAAGACTCTCAAAATATTAAAATTATTTTAATTATCTAAACAGTACAAAATGCATATTGATTTATAATTTGTCTATTATGCATCTCTTCAAGTCTCTTCTTCCTCAAAATCCACCAACTCCATGAGTAATAAGAATTTTCATTGACATCACAAATGTTTCCTTATTTACCTTTTCAAAGGCTGGTCCAATATACATTGAATGTCATTATATTTGCATGTATGTGTTATATTTTGTATGACAGTTATGCTGGATCCCATAAGGCATGCAAATAAACACAACAAATATTGGATAGCAAGATTTCTTCATTTGTTAAGGTTTTCCATCCTTCATTCAATTGCCACTGATTTACTATTTATGGTAACAGCATACTGGGGAAATAGAAAAGAGGAAATAGTTTCTACTTTCAAAGAGCTCAAAATTAAATTACTTGTGCCTAAAAGTTTGTTTAAGGGGCAGTGGGTACAAGGACACATATTGAGTGTTGTAGAAGATACAAAAATTAAGACAGTAGAATGCTTCCTTCTTAGAGATTTGTGTGATTGACAAGTACACTGTATATAAGTAATCAGTACATTCATGACTGTGTGTTCCAATATCACTTATGGTGATTTCTAACAATATTGAGAGCTTAGAGAGAGTCAAATATGCCTCTAGGTCCTAAGCATATTTCTCAATTTGATTATTCAAAAAATCCTTTGTTTTAGGTCGTCGTCGTCGGCAGCCGTCCGTCTCGAGAGACGATGGTGTAGCTTCTTAAGAGTCTATCTGCACCGCCGAGAATGGTTGTGCCGAGAATGGTTGTGCAGTCCGACTCGGGAGTGACACGGTATCTGTCTCCTCCCGTGTTGAATCGACATCTTGCGATGACGCTGGAGTGTCCTCTCCAGTGAAGCTGAAGCTACAGAGCCTGGGCAGGGTGATATGGAGGGTCTGCTGTTGCCCATGCAGCAGACCCCCCCCCTCTCTTCGCAGCTGAAGGGTCCAAGGGAAAGACGGAGTCAATACAGCTTGGCTTCAGGTGCGCCGCAGGAGTTGCCGGTGTTGACTACAACGTCAAACTGCCTTAGGGACTCTGGCTCCAGATTTTCTGTCGGGGTTTACGCCCTTAGCCTTTCCCCTGAAGAGGTATTCCGCAAGGCAGCGGAGGTTTTTTGGAGTCAGAGTTTTCCTTCTCTGATGTGCCCTGACTGGAAGATCGAACCAGCGACACTTAGCTCGCAGGCCGACGCTCAATCCACTGAGCCAAACCAGCCAGGTTTGTTTTAGGTACTATCATTCTAATTGTAAAGACAAGGAAACTAAAGTGCAGAGGTTAGATAAGGTATTCAAGGTTATATGACTATTAAGTTCAGCATCCCAGATTTGAATGCATGTAATTGGACTCCATACCACACCTGACTGCTATGCTTCATTGCCTCATATAACTGATACATGTAAAAAGAGAAATCTGTTATGCATGACATATCTGATTCGTCCAGAATTAGTTATAGGTCCTGAGAGTTTTTTTAAGGTGGAATATGGGTTGTACTTGGAAAAAACAAGACACGATCAGCTGAGATGGAGAGTAGAATTGGTATGGCGAGAGACAAGTTCTACTGCGAGGAAATAATGTGAGCAGTGGCGTAGCTCAGTAAGATACTGGAAGGGGTGGTCCATACAC
Organism: Furipterus horrens; assembly: GCF_987537825.1. Lineage (NCBI taxonomy): Eukaryota > Metazoa > Chordata > Mammalia > Chiroptera > Furipteridae > Furipterus > Furipterus horrens. The sequence goes on along the minus strand of NW_028327172.1, from coordinate 199,393,292 downwards.
AGTGAGGGACTCTGTTTGAATGAAGAAAAAGCCATATATAACGAGAGGTGGAAATTAAAGCTGGCAGATAAGAGTGAAGAAATTCTACAGCCATGAGAACACTTTAAATCTTTTAGAAGAATAAAGCTCTGGAAGCACAGACCACCTGACGAGGTGTGACAGTCCGATCTTTGCGAAGCATTTGAAGAGGTCACCATAGCTGTCTGAACCCGAAGAACTGTGACTGTCCAGGCCCTGAAACAATCCTGCTGAGTTTCAGGCAGCCTCGGAAGGTTCTGCTTAAATGGCTGCATGAAACCATTTTAACATATGGATCTCTGGAGGAATGCCGCGCGTTGTCAAATACACCAGTTATAACTGTCTTCAAGAGCAAAGGTAAGAGCACTAACTGCACCACCTATCATGGCTTCTTTCTAGCCCTGTCACCGTCAAAAGCCAACCAGAAGCTACTGAACACAATGGCTGACTTGAGGACGTTCATCCCTGAGAAAGTGAAGCAGATAATAGAAAACCGTTTTTTAGTGTGTGGCAGAGAAAGGGAAAGGGAAATTTTGAGTTTGCGCTCACACAAGCCGGGCTCACCATTTGACGCCTCCTTTTCTGCGAGAGCAGCCGTCAGAGGGCCGCATTAAAACTGACACACGTTTCTTAGTCAGAAAGTAAAATGACACTTTATAAGAAGAAAAACAATTTCAATAGTTTGGTAGAATTATGCCCTTGGCCTTCAGGAAAACACTGAAGCCAGGACAGGCGTGCTTGCTCCGCGCTCCTCTGTTCTTTTCTTCCCTGGGTTCTGGGTTATTGCTTGCTAAATCAATTGCAGCTGCTTACCTCGGTCCAGTGCATTTAAGCCCTTTCTGGGAGCCTCTGCAGCACCCTTTGAGAATTTCACCATAACTCCTTACCAATTCCCTAAGCTGTCTTGACTTCTCTACCAGAAAATTGTTATTATATTTATAACAGCATTTGGAGAATATTTCACCAAGGTGCTAACACCACTCTGTTTAGTACAACCAATGAAATATGCCTTCAGTGCCGTTTTCTCTCTGCACGAAGTGCTAGATGAATACACTATATAATGTGTGTAAATAGAACCATGCTTCTTCTTTGAAAGTCATTAAGTGGGTTTTAATAAACATTGGAATGATCAATGTGTTAATTGGTTCCAAATAATGTGTATCAAATATTTAGGAAGAGAAAATGAAGTACTGTCTGGCAAATAATCCAATTCAAGAAAGTGGTTTTATTGGGAGAGATATGCTTAAGTAGGGATAGAATTTCTACATTAAGAGCTCATTAAAATACAAGAGGGAAAAGAGGTAAGAATTAAGTGAAGTAAAGGTTAATGGAACATTAGGTTTGCAAACTTAATTGCGAAAAGTTAGAGAATTTGAAGTTTACATTACAAGGATAAATCCGAATTATATTCTTTGGTTATATGTGATAGACTACATGGATTTTACCTTTATTATTATTATGGTAAAAATAATGTTCTGCATTGCAAAACTGATGACCTAAAAAATTATTTTTCCTAATTCTGAATCTGAGGGACTGTCTGGTCATAGGCAGGAAAGTTATACAACATAGGCCAAATTTAATACTTATCCTAACTTACTCCTACTTTCACGCCTTTAAATGAAGGAATACAGATATAGGTTATCTATCTCTCGATCTGTGTGCCTGTATGTATTTCTCCATCCTTTTTGCGCTGTTCAGCATAGGTATTCAAACTGTTACAGGAAATTTAAATTTCAAGCAATAGTAAAAGTTAGTGGGTAAAATAAGGCCTGCTTGGTTTTTCCCTTGAATCTCACCCTAGGAACAAAACAAAGGACAAGTTCTGTTGAAGGATGACAGGGGTGCAGCTGTTGTTTGTGCTCAAATTCTATAGGGAAAGTAAAGAGAAAGTTCAAGAGCATGGGAATAATAAGAGGTCCAGGGTCACCTTTTACTATCTAAAAGTGATATAGCATTTCTATTAATAATGTTCTCCTAAGAGAACAGCGAAATCTTTCAGTCTCTGCATGCTTCCTGGCAAACAGCTATTCCAGTTTATTAGGAAAACTTGACTTAATCCCTGTTGAATAGTCATTTCCAACCTCATGTCATTTCTTTTTTCTTAGAGTCTAATGGAGGCAATGAATACAAAAATTTTTGACTATCGTTTGTCCGTAGCACACATTTTCACATATTTTTGCAAGACAATTAACCTGACATCCAACATTGAGGTTATATACAACTTAGAATGGGAAACTTTTTTCAGCAAGTGTCATCATAACTGAAGAATTTAGGATTAGAGGGGACATGGAGAGCAGAATTTGCAAAGGAAAAATGTGATTTATATGAGGAAAGTCATGGATTTCTAAAATGTCAGTTTAGCAGAAAAGTAACATAAAGGCTAAGTCTATATTTTAAGACTTAAAGATTCATGGAATTTTAGTGAAAAAAATGAACAAAAGTGAGTAAATCAGATTTAGATATGAAAGAAATCTTATATTACATTATGTAAATGATTATTGAATTTCCTTGCCAGACAAACACGTTATAAGAAAATACATACTTAAAATATACATAATGTTTAGGTCACATAAATTGTAATTATTTTAAGTAAAAAATAATTATTTAAGATATATTATTTTCAACATCATTATACAGTTATAATATAATTTGGTTTTATCATGCAAGTTAAACCTATTGACATATTTATTCTTTGAGCCATGGTGAATCCAAGTCCAATGGCCACAAATATTTATTTGGGTTATTTTTTTGTGTTTACCTCTTTATGTTGTACTAAAAATAGTCTAAGGAACACTCTGTTTCTCTAATCTATTGTGATTTGTGCTGCATGATATTGAACAAGATGAGTAAAGAATTTAAGAAAATATCACTTTGGCAGAGAGCTATATACTCACACAATTACGTTACGTTTGATATAATGTTGAAAATGTGATGTCATTATTAGGTTTTGCACCACAAAATGAGGTGTAGTACAACTTATTATTTCCTTCCTTGATGAAGGAAATGAACAAGTTTTCTTTGTGTCCTCCTTTTCAATCAATAGAGTGTAGGAAATAAACTACGAAAAGCACTTTGAACTATATCACTATCTCTGCCTCATGAAAACCAAGACCACATGAAACAATCAAAAAAGCAACAAACAAGGAAAATAAATATTTAGTTGAAGGGTGCAGCTGAATAGAATTGTGAAGTTTTCCAAAAATTAAGACAGCAACCTTAGTTGAAGGGGGGCTTTGTGCAAGTTATTTAAACATTTTGAGTCTAAAGATTTTTTTCATTTTAAAAGTGGGGTTAATAATATTTACTTGTAAGATTCACAAGGGACAATTCATCTTAAAGATTATTCAGTGTCTGACACATAGTACATATCAATATATACTATATTTTAGTTAATGTAAATAGAAATAGTATGTCCTCTTCTATGGGGTGTATGTGTATAATATATGTTACCACAGGTAGTTAGCTAATTATTAATGAGAAAGTGGAACAAAGAGAATTAGACAATGAGCTTAATGAACTGGGGGGCATGAGCCTGTTTGCTTCACCAGGAAGCTAGAGCTTCACACCCCAAAGAATCATAGCATTGTTCCTCCAATGGGACTAACACTACTCTCTTCCCCACTCCAGTACTGGATTGTTGGGAGCACAATGGGGAGGCACTAGACCATAGAGGCCTATCAGTTGACCTAGAGGTGTAAACTGATCAAAAGTCCATGAAAACTTGGGAAGTTGATTGGGTATTTTGAAAAAGAACCTGGTCCACCCCAAACTCAAGCTAATATAATCCCAGGGAGACAAAGAAGCTCTCTCTCTCTCTCTCTTTCTCTCTCCCCCCGCCACCCCACCCCCATCAGGTAACAGACTCACCCCATGCATTCACATGTGTTCTCTGTTGCCCGGGACTGTGACCATGTGTGTCTAGCAGCTACTGGGACCCACAACAGACTGCATGGACTCTAAAAGACTGAGCTTCAATACAAAACAGAAACAATGAATACTGACTTTTGTTTTGGCCTTGCTGAGGACTTGGCTGGACTTTTCCATGTCAGGATGGAGGGGGATGTGTCACTGGCAACCCAGATAGTAACTTCTACTTTCACCAAAATGAACCATCTTGCCACACCATAATCACTCCTGTGTGGGTCTTTGGAATGCCTCTTTCACGATTCCAAGGAAGATCCTCATTCTCACCGACCATATATATATATATATATATATATATATATATATATATATATATATACATATATATATATATATATATAATATGTACTTAAGATATATATATACACACACACACACACAAATACACACACATATACACACTTTGTTGTATTTAAGAGAACACAAACTGATTGTAGTCTTTAGCTTTATTATTTTTGTTTATATAGGCTAATAGGAGAGTGCAACTTTCCAGTAGGTGTGTCAGAATTTGTTAAAATTTAACCATAATCAAAAGGGTTCTATCTATTTAGATAGATTAGATAGCTTGCTAAATAAACTTAGTGTCATGATGATGACTGCAAACCAACTTCAAAGTCTGCAGGAGGTGAACTTTCATATAATTTATAGAAGTTAATATTTTAAAAATTGCTACTCATATACTACATCAACTGTTCCTCAGAAGAGTCAATGACTATTGGTTAAGGTCAGAGAAAATTGGAAGAATGAAGACTGGAACCTAAGTTCCAGGTGTCTATTTTACTTCTAATTTCTTCTCATTGTTCCTGGTTGGTTCCCGCTACAATATATGTCTTGCGAAAGGCAGTGAAAGCCTCTGTGCTACTTTTATATTGCAGATAGAAATGACCGACTCACCGATGATCTGAGAATACAACCCCCATCACACGTGGTCTTAAAGCTAAGACTGGCTGGCAAACTAAAATACAAGGTAGATTGTGGCACAAGTAATGTGTTTAGTTGCACTATTCAAGGCCACAGAAGGAAGAGAAGTGAACTCGGAATGCATGGGATATAACCCTGACTTTGTGTCTTGGAGATTTGCATGAATTTGGAATTTTCTTTTATGTTATTAGTGCATAAAACCTACTGATTTCTGGGCATACTGTGAGTGAAGAGTAATTGTTATCTCTTATTGCTTGCAACTGAAAAGTGAAGGTAAAAGTCTGTTTGTCAAATATAAATGGAATCAGCTTTTCCCTAGAATCCACAAAAGAAAATAACAGCATTAGTGTTATTATTATTGAAAGTTTTGAGGAGCAGTTGTTAACTAAAAATGAAAATATTTACAAAACTTTAATAATAGCTATATTTTATAAATATAACCATATCCAAATGTATTAAAAACATTTGGAATATTTTCAATAGTTATGATGAATACTGTAAATACTTATTATTTTTTTAATTTTAAAATCCTCACCCAAGGACATTTTTTTTTCATTGCTTTTAAAGAGAGAAGAAAAGAAAGAAGAAGGGGGAGAGAGAAACATCTACATGAAAGAGAAACATATTTTGGTTACCTCCCATATGCTCCTGGATCTGGGATCGCATGCACCCAGACTGGGGATAGAACTCACAACCTAGGTATGTGCGCTGACCAGGAACGAACCTGCAACCTTTCAATTACAAGATTGTACTCCAACTGAGTCACACCGGCTAGTGCTGTAGATACTTCTCGGTTATACATGTGTTTATGAATGACTTAAGATTACATCTACTAAACATGAAAATCGGTAGCAGATCTACTTGTAAACTTTAAAACCTTCTCCATCTACATTTTATATATATGGGAAAAAATATTACAAGCAACAACCAAAAATTCCATCCAGTATCAAGCACTGAAGTAATTAATGCCAATATTTTAAGACACACACATATATATTCATATTATTCTTTTCTTTTACTTTCTTCAAATCATATGCAGAAACTTTTAGCAGTCAGGGAAAGTACATTTTTCTGAACACACTCGTGTGATTCCCCGAGCATAGAGTATATATGCATGACCCATGGACATAAACTAACAGGAAGATTGCTGGAGTGAATTGGAGTACTTTGCCAGCTTATACTTTTAGGGTCTGTTAACAGGCAACATAAAACGTGGTAGAAAAATTTCTAGTTTAATTTGTTGAGCTAAATCCATCTGGATTTTCAGAATTATTTATTTTGTATTTTTCTTTTAAATATATCATATGTTTTTAGAGCAGTTTTAGATACATAGCAAAATTGAGCAGAGAGTACAGAGTTCCCATATATCTAATCTCCCACACATGCATAGCCTACCCCAAAATGAACACCCTCCAAATATCAATGTCTCCCATCAGAATGGTATATTTGTAACAATTCTGAAACCTACATTTATACTTCGTCACCCAAAGTTGTTCATGATATTCTTTTATAATCCTCTTGATGCCCATAAATCCATAGTGAGTTCCCTTCTTTCATTTCTGATATTAATAATTTAGTTCATCTCTGTTTTGTACCTTAGTTTGGCTAGATATTTATTGATATTTTCAAAGGACCAACTTTTGGTTTTGTTGACTTTTTTATTCTATTGAAATCTCATTTTAATGTCATTAATGTCAGCTATTATTATTCTTCATTTTCGAGTTCCTTAAGGAAGCAGCTTAGGATAATTGATTTTAGATTTTTCTTCTTTTTTTAATATTGCATCCAATGTTGTATGTATATATCCTTTGAAGCAGTGCTTTCACTATAATGTACAAGTTTTGACAAGTTGGGTGTTCATTTCTATTAGTTCAAAACGTTTTTAAATTTTTTGATGTTCTTTAACCTATGTACTATTCAGAAAAATGCTGTATGATTTCTAAGTATTTGGAGATTTGTTACTAAGTCTTTTCTTAATAGTGTATTTTAGAATTTTTCCTCCTGAAGTTCATGAATAAAATAAATTATTATTAAACATATTTTGTTTCTATATATTTGATATTATCATTCAAATTTTATGTCCTTTTTTCCTTTTCTGATATAGAGGTAGCATTTGATTACATAACTTTAGCTAACAGAGAATATATGAGGTATATATCTATTTAAGCAGGAAATGGAACTGCACATTAAAATCTATATGGATCTCATAGAGAAATTTAACATTTAGCACTATGTATTCTTAATTTCTCCCCTTGGTAGTTGTAGAAGTAACCAATAGGGTAAATATTAATTTTATAAGGTGACTCAAAGAACAATTCTGTGAGGATAGAACAGTTTTAAATGAAAAAGCCAAGATTTAAACCCTGATGATAAAACTTTAAAAAATGTTTTTTGCTCCCTGCTTGTTAAACAGAACAAATAAACAAATATACACAGCGTTACCTTCAATGCTCTATAAGCAAAATCAATGATTAAGTAGTGAGAAAACTACTTTGCATGCTTTTGTCCCTGTTACTGACCTTTGAGCAGTGCTGTGGCAAAGGCAGAGGCTCATGTTATCAATTTTATTCAACTTTTGACTGCTCAGAAGAAATGCCTTAAAAATTTAGCTTTGTACTGAAATGTCTATTACTATTGAACACAGTACTTTTTAACATTTTACCATTAAGGCATCTTTTCAATTTCGTTCTGCCATAGCAAACTGTTATTGCCTTTACTTGTAAAGTCTGCAGCAATACTTCCTGTAACCCTCTTTGTTTTCCGTTACTATTAGGACAGTGTTAGTACATGCTCCAGTCTATTTGCATTGGCACTGTGCTTTTGTATTTAATTTTACAGTTTGTAGCTTTTTTTTAAATTTGGGAAATGATTTATTTGTAATTAAAATAATCCATCTTTCCATGAATAATCAATTATAATTTATATAAGCATCACTGTAACTCATGCTGTCTCATAAAATATTTAAAGAACATATTATAATGATACATCTGCACATCAAAACACAATTGAATTGACTTAATTGTTAACGCCAGCTGGGTTGGTGATATGAGTATTTGTAATACCTGAAACAATGCATGCATTGAATTTAGGCACTACAATGCAACAATGACGCTTTGCCCAATGTGCTAAAGTGAAATGTAGTCCTACCAAAATAGCAATATTTGGTGTAATGCAAACATATTGCTCAACGTCTCAATTTTTAACTTAAATTAAAAACAGTTAAATTAAACTAAGTTAATATTTCTTTTTCTTAGTTGCACTAGCCAGATGTGAGTTGCTCAGTAGATCCATATGGCTAGTGGCTACGGTCTTGGTCAGGACAGTTCTAGATGGTCCTGTTATATTCTATAAAATCAGTCATATTAAAACCAAGGTCATTGTGATTTTATTACATTTAGCTTTGAACCCTACCTCTAGAAACCATATCTCTCTCAGCACCTCTCAAAGACCAAGATTGTCTCCTGATAATCAGCAACTCTTGAGGAAGCAGAAGTCAGTAGTCCAGACCTGACTAATGGTCATAAGAGCTGGTCCTCTGGCAGGCTAAAGGTAACATCTTGATCTAAGTTGTCTTAGCTCCTGAGCCCAAAGGTGGGCTGACCCCCTAGCTACTTCCCATGAGACCAGACAGAGGGACACCAGAAAAGACCTCAGAGCTGTTTTCAAGACCTAAAAATATGACTTACTACCCTTACCTCCGCTTTGACCAATCAGCTCCCAGCATGGTCTCGAACCCCCTAACCAAAAGTCTTGTGATTTTGCTGTGTATAATCTGTAACCTATATTCCATTGGAGGGTTGGGTCTTTTTGAACTAGAGCTTGCTGCATTCCAGACGGGCCCATTCTACAACAGACCATAATAAATCTTTCTTTACTGTAGACTTCTCAGGAATTTCAGCCAGTGCACCCAGGCAGATTGACTCAGATAATGGGACCCAATAACAATGCCAGTGTAATGCAAAGGTTGCTAAAATGTCAAAAATACCTAAATGTATTTGTTGAACATATAGGTTCAATTCAACTGTTGTTGCTACCCTCAAATCAAAAGAAACTATAAAATACATGGTTTGCTCAAAGTCTGCAAGCAAATGTAGTATTTTAAATTGCTTTCCTTTTTTATACCTTACTTCTTGTGCCTATGATTGTCAAGTTATATTACTTTTGCATTGCTAATTTTTTTATACATTCTGAAATCCTTCTCACTTTTTACTTCTTTTTGCTTCCTCTTTATTCTTTAAGTTGTAATTTAATTCTTTTTTTTTTCCATTCACTGCTTGTGTGTCATGTTTCTTTTTTTCTTTCTTCATTTGGGAACTGCAAACACTTAAAGATTAGACTTACATCTATTTAAATGGAGCATCTTGCATAAGATGTCCCCCCGCAGAGTGATCAAAAAGTGTTATGACATGCATCCCCAGGAAACTCTCAACCTCCATCAGCAGACTTTTCTGGTCTCCTTTGTTGTTTCAATGTGAATTCTGCATGAGGATATCACAGAAGGCTACACAGTCAGAAGTGAAATGTATTACTCTCCAGATGAAACACTGTAATGTGTGTGCTGATTATAATTGACATTCCAAATAAGGATATTTCAGAATGACACAAAATATGTTTTTTAATGCTCTTTCAAAATCTTTCATCTGATTTGTGGAGTGGAAACACTATAAACTATTAATATTTTTGCCTTCTTCTTCTATAGATGTAATGCAGATGATACTATATTTGTTAAAATACCCCGATGCAAACCATCTTCTAATGGCAAGTTAATGTAGACATTTTGCTGCATTCAATTTAAGCCATGTCAAAATATCTTTGAAAATGACAAATAAAAATCACATCAAAACTACAAATTCTTCACTGACTTTTTTCTTCTTCTGTTATGTTAAATTAGATAGGGAGAAAGATCCCCAGTCATGTCTGTTAAAAATAATAAACCATTGGAAATGAATGTACAGTATTGATTGCATTTCCATAAGATAGGCCAATCGGGTAAATTTCTTATTTACTATTAAAATATTTTGGTTCTATTTAAGAAGTATGTGATGTCCTACAACCTGGTGATTGAGTTTTCTGTTCTTTTTAACTCATTATCTTATTACAGGAGTTCATCTATTATATTTCATCTGCTGCACACATTGTGTAGAATGCAGACATCTTTATTTCTGGAATGCTAATGAAGGCCTGGGCCTGGTAGCTCAGTTGGTTAGTGTGTCATCCCAATGCATCAAGGCTGTGGGTTTAACTCCCTGCCAGGGTGCATGTAAGAATCAACAAACGAATGCACAAATAAGTGGAATAGCAAATTGATGTTTCTCTCTCTCTCTCTCTCTCTCTCTCAAAATCTGGTCTTTATATGCTCCAACCTCAGCTAAGAAAAATAAACATTTAAGGCTGTTAAAAAAAAAAGTAGTATGAGGCACAGATCATATGTGACCTGCAAAGCATACATTTTTATGCTCTCTGGCCCTCACAGAAAAAAGCCTGCCCATCTCTGATTTATAGGAAAAGATACTTTTAAATTGTCAATATTATTTTCAGGGATAGTGTATCATGCCCAGGACTCCTAGCAACTGCACTATTTGATCATGAATGTGGTGGCTGAAAAGAAATTATGTACAAATTCAGTGAAGGAATGTGATGTCACAGGATGATCTGGCCTAAATAATTCCTAACTGGGTAAGTCATGATGGGCAGTCACATTTCAAGCCTCTTTTCTTTAATCTAAGCAAGCTCTGTCCATTGTTCTTATACATCTAGGTTAACACACCTTTGAAATATAAGAATAATCTTCTTTTTTGGACATCTTCTAGATGTTACCATTCTCAAGGGAGCATGTGATCGTGTTAACTGCCCGGCACCTTGCTTCCTCCCACTTTCATGTATCTTATATTCCTTCCTTAAGAAGACTTTGCTTCTCAGCATAATGGCAGTTTGTCTCAAATAGACTCTTGCAAGTTTAGACATTCTTAGCTAAGGGGGGTGGGGGTGAGGTGGGCAGATTAGGGTGGAGGGATTAACAAAAAGTAAAAAAGACTCATGGACATGCACAACAGAGGAGTGATTGCAGGGAGGAGGGGAGCATACGTTAACTAAATTGTAATGGAAAAATACAATACTTTTTTTTTAAGTTTAGATAGTCTTACATGGACAATTTCTAACATTTTTAAATATAAAAAGCTATTTTATATTTTCTCTTTTTATTCTCTAAAGCTCAATAACTTGCCTTGTATTCACATGTAGTATGTAGTATGGCCATATTTTTATTAGTCAATTTTCAAAAAGCTCATGCTTCTTACTCCAATGAAACTGATTTCTGTCAATAATTCAGGTAACTTTTATTCACTAAATTTACTAAACTAGTATGTATTTGCTCAAACATCATTAGTGTTTGTGTACAACTCTTCAGAATATAACTGCAGATATATCTGTTAAAGAATTTCTGTTTGGCCACTTTCTTTTTAGTATTTATGTTACTTTTATTTTTAAACTATCACTTTAATAGTACCAGTAATCCAGGAGGTGACCTCTTGCCTTTAACTCCTTATCAAAGTGTAAATAGGGCCTGATATTTTAAAAGAAGTCAGTTTGTTCTTGAAGTGTTAACTTATCCTCTGAAGGTTCATAATTTATTATTTACTTATCACTGACTTGCATTACCATCAGATCTTTAAGAAAGTTACATTGTAAGAAATAAAAGACTTGACTGCAAATCCTCTCTTTGGTCCTGCAGGTAATGGTATTTTTATTTTATTTTTATTTTTAAAATATTTATTTATTTTGTTTATTTATCTATTTATTTTTAGAGAGAGGGAAAAGGAGAAAGACAGGGAGAGAAACATCACTGTGTGGTTGCCTCTCACTTGCGCCCCCAACTGGGGACCTGATGTGCAACCTAGTCATGTGCCCTGACTGGGAATCAAACCAGTGACACTTGGCTCGCGGGCTGACGCTCAATCCACTGAGCCACAGCAGCCAGGGCATGGTAATGGTGTTTTAAACCAGAAAGATATTTCATGTTTCATAGATCTCATTTTTAACATATATTTTGCAATCATTAAATTATATTTTTCATCAAATAAAAAGTATATGTATATAAAGATTTATTTTAATAATAAAATAAAATACAACTATATTATTTCTGTCACATAGCAGAGAGTGTTGCAGATCAACATTTTTCCTCCAAACCTGTAGCCTTTCAATCCTGTTTCTGAAACTGGAAAAGCAGGCATTCATGCTGCCTGTCACCTACCAGACCCAATAAACAAAGACAGAAATTGAATCTTTATGGGTGCTTTATTCAGACGGCGATCTGAGAAGATGGCGGGTTTCTACACTAAGAGACCATCTTAAATTCCATTGTAAATGGACCCTTTTTATAAGGAGAAGAAAAGTGTAGGTAAGGGGTTTGAAATTTAGGGAAAAAGTTAATTAGGTAAAAGCTGCAGTATTCTTTCTTCTATGTCCTGGGTGGTGGTCTTTGTGTCCTGGGCAGTGGTCTCTCAGTCTGGAATATAATGGCTCAGATATCAACTTGATTGCTTGCAGTCTTCCTGAGGCACAGAGGTGGGACTGCTTATGGTCTCCTGGAGCAAGGCAGTCATACCTCCAGTTCCTGAAACAATAGCTATTTACATACATTGATTACTAAGCTTATTAGCTGTTACCTGCGATTAAAATTTTCCTACATTTAAGTCCCTCATCATTTCCTCTATATTTAAACCTCATAAAGATTCGGAATTGTATGTTTATTTTCCTCTGTTTAAGGTAGATTATTTGAGGATTAAACGACTTGGGGACACCGCTAATTACCCCAAATGATCATGCCTGGGATGGGAGCTGCTTAGAAAAAAAGGTATCATTTCTCTAATCCTTCATACACAAGCAAAAAACACTGGTAAATTTAAATCTCAAAAGTTCAAGTTTCACAGGCTTGTGGGGGTGCTAATGATGAATTTTGCATGAGATTATCATTTTTTCCCCATTAAAAAGGAAGTCATACTGAAATCAGTGAGAGCAAGTCAGGACTTCAGCCACTCAAATTTCTCTGAAAATCTTCAGCTCTATAGAGGTAATTCCAGGAGAGCTTGTCAGGAATGTCAATCTTTCTTCTTCCCTATTCAAATCGACATTTCACCAGTTCCAGAGAGAAACATAAAAATTCCATTTCAATGTTCATTTCTTCGAGTGTTCAAAATGAATTCCCTGAAGATCTCTGATTCTTCACCCATTACTTTTAAAGTTACCACTGAATAGATGTTAGCTATCTGTCAGAATCCTTCCCATACGATAACCTTATATTAGATAATTATTGATATTTTTATCTTAGAAACAGAAAATTAAGGCTTGAAATGATAGTCTCAAATCATATAACTTCAGAATTGGTCTTTCATTTCAAATGCTTCCAATTTAAGCAGTCATGATATTGTTTACTACTTTATACTAAAATTCATCAATGGGCACAATACTTGGAAAAAGCAACCACAGATTTTACTTTCCTGGGTCAGATGGAGTCTTCCAAGAAGCAAATGTTGAACTGGATTAGCTGTGGAAAGAAATATTGGGTGAAATGCCTATAAAGAAAAAAAGGGCATGAAGCGAGTTATGACTTCTGGTATGATGGGAGTCTGGCATCTCTGAAGGAGAGGGGGAGAGAAGGCGGACAGGGTATTAAGTCTCAGGTGATAGCATACTTCCAAGAAAGGCTCATGGAGACAGATGGATGAGGGTTCACTTGAGCCAAAGTTGCCTCACCTTGTAAGAATGGGCTTGCCTTGCTGAGAGTGGCTTGAAGGGACAGTCCTCAGCTTGAAAATGATGGGACGCCAGTTATAGAGACGGCAGCAGTATATCCAGGGGATGCATTCTGATGGCTCCCCAAGTCCTCAAAGAATGAAAGGTTATATTTCTCAAATAGAAATTCAGGCAACTGTGGTATCTAAGAACATGCATGTGAATTACGTACTTTTCATTTCCTTAGACGATACATGTAGTTGTGTGGGTAGCAGGATAGAAAGCAAAGAATGGAGACTGAGAGGGAAATTCTGCTGATGAAGGTCTCTCAGAGCAGAGACTGCGAAGACAAATGCCTCTTGGTCAGCTCCATACATACCTAGTTCTGGACAAAGGAGTGAAAAATTAGAATTCAAGGAAGTGGAAGTAGTTGAAAGAGAGCTCTTAGTTTAGGAACTTACAGTAAAGTCCAAAATGTTTTCTTAAACTACAAGAGACCTGAGATAGAAATCAGTTTTAAAACATAGTATGAAACAAAATGACTCTCTGGTTTAAAAGGAATGAGTCCACTGAGCAAGTGGGAAAATGCTGGTGGGCTTGGGATGGTTGGGCATAAAAAAATCAGGATTTGCCACCAATGCATGTAAAGAGGCAAGAACATAATGAAGAAGGAGACTCAGAGTATTTAAATTTAGATTTGCTAGTGAAAATACGATATGACTAGTATATATAACACCTTTAATGTTTGTAACTCAAACTAAACCTTGATGATAAAAGTTGAAAATTTGAGTTTCTTTTCAACATGGTTAATAAGATCTAAATATGATCTCATGATGTATGTGTATATATTTATATATAAATATGTATATTTATATATTATTTTTGGTCAGATACTAACTCCTCTCCTCTCATGAACTCTCCATCTCAACTTTGTGTCTTTCTGAGGTCACGGGTCTATGCAAGACTTGTTATCCCCTGAACTAACCCTTTACCAAGTATTCTTTGACAAGGATTTACTATTAACAAAGGTTGGAGAGATGAACAATGTTTTTTGTTGATATTCTTCCCAGGGATTGTATTATGTTCGGCTACATTTTAAGTCTCAAAACATTGTTTTAAGATCGAAAATATAAAAAAAAAAAAATCAAATTAGCTGTGATTATTTATCCAATGCGAATAATGTCTTTAAGAGTGTTTGTGACTCTAGAAACTGATGCTTATTTGCATTACTATCTCACCTTAGGTATTTTAGGGGGAAAAAAAAGTCAGGTTGTAAATGAAACTTTGACCGCATAGAGTTCAAAAAAGATAAACCCACTAAAATTCAATAATAAAAAGATAATTCAGATAACGAAATGCTGTGTTACAGATACATACTTTATCTGATTTTTGACCTAGTTCTGAGTTTGAAAGTCACTCGGTCTGCTTATCTGTCTCCACGGGGTTTTGCTGTGCACTGTTTTACAGTAGCATACTCCCGTCTGCATGCCTCTATGTCCGGAATAGAGTTCAGCTAATCTTACTGTTCCAGTTAGTTCCTTCTCTTAAATCATTGTCTAAATGTCAGGTATCATAAAAGTATCTTCCACAAAATCAAAATCACAAGATCTAAATCCTAGGAGAAAAGTATTAAAAGGCTTTAGGATGTGATTTAACTTCATTATCCTGTAGGTTCTTTCCCATTTCTAACTGTTGGCTATATACAGTTTAAAGAGTAAAGAGGCATATTAAGTCTCTTTTTATAGCTTCCCCCTCCCCGCCAGCCCAGGCCATTATTTAACTGAGCAGGCTACGGCTTCTCCCCCAAAACTTCTCCCTTTCAGTTTCAATTTGGAAAAAGAGGGAAAAAATTAGGCTTAATAACATGCATTTCTTAAGTGTGGCCTTTATATAGCAACAGGGGTATGTGCCATTTTTTTACACTGTAAATCAAATGTAAATGTGAGCAAAGAGACCAAATGACATTGAAAATTAGAGTTTTTGCCGCATTTGAGTAATTTATAAAATTTCCCTGTCACTGAATATAAAGTCAGGTATATTTTGCTGAATGATTGATCTAAATTCCACTTCTGCATCAATCAGATTTCCTGAATAAATGATCGACTGTCAGAGATATATTGCTTGTATAGACTTAAGATTATACATTTTAGTATTACATTTGCATTGCTTTGAGTGCTTCATTTAACCAATTCTCAGGTTCTATTTTGTAACTGTATAGCTTTTCTCCTATTAGCTGTTCATTTTTTACCAGTTCCACCATGTTTAAAATACACAAGTTTTTAATAATCAATTTAGTCCATTAATGCATTCTATTTTGATTTTTCCTTCCCTAAAGTACTAAGTATAAGCTAAACCTTAATATCCTGGTACAATAACAAGTCATATTGTTCCAAAAAGCATATCATGTTGTTATAAAGGAATGCTTCCTTCAACATTTTAATACGGACTTATAAAGGACAGACAGAACATAGCTGTACGAACTAGCCAGCAGAGAAGAACTATGTCGCTCTGTAGTCTACATAGTGTGCATTTTTTAATTGCATATTCCTCTGCCAAAACTCATCACTCTGAATTATGATAATAATTTTAGTTTATGTTAGTCACAGAATTTAGACACATATACATAGCCTGTATTTGTATTTTCATTCCCTTACTCAAAGTCTCTGTTGAGAAACATAGATACATTTAGAAAACTCAGAAGGAAAGTAAGTCTGTGGACAGTCTTCCTTAGTTATTTTCATTTGAGCTCACACACGTCTGACCTCTTTTATTTCTGTTGCAGAAACATTACAAGGAATCCTTTTAAATCTTAAAAGCAATGTTGCAAAAAATGTATTGTACACACACATACACACATACATAAAATGGACAAGTGAATAAAGTGCCAAGTATCATACTTTTTTGCTAATTTCTGAAGCAGAAGCACACATACATAAAACCTTCTGGCAATCCTAAAAATATCAAGGACTCCTTAGCTACAAAAAATAATGTATGGTATATGGAATGTACTGAGTTGATTCATTGCTTTTTGAGGGACCATTCCTATTTTGACCCCTGAATAAATCAGCTAGTGGCCTAAAGGCTGAAATTGAACTGTCTTTTCCTTAGCCTAACTATAAATTTAATTACTATAGAAGTTATTAGACTCAATATTTCCTATGTGTAGGTTCTTCTACAGGTTGATGTTATATGAATAAATGATGTAGTTGCATGCTCTGAAATAAACTTAATTATGTAAAAATGTATTTTCTTTTTAAACAGGTATTAAAAGTTTGCTATTTTTTTTTTTTTAGAAATCTCCCTGACATTCTTATCTTCATAGGAGTTACATTTATTAAAGTCATAGTCCTACATATTACATTCTAACTGGTTCAGAAAATTATCTGTTTTGAATTTTCGATTCCACAAATAATGTAGAGTAAGTGACCCACAGTAAGGGTAATAAGATTTTATATTTAAAAACTAATCATTTTGCCATTTTCAGCTCCAAAAACCAGCTGCAGAGATAATCGATAATTCTTCTTGTACCCATTTAAGAACTGAGGTTGCAGGGCACACTGCCACCCTGAAAGCTGGAGAGACAGACCCACCAATTGAGAGACAGCCTGAATCTGCCAACATGGAGCAGAAGCCACTCAAGACCTACACTAATAGAAGTATTTAAATGGTAATTTTGCTTCATCACTGGAGGCTGAGTGTGCACCAGCTGGAGACTGAAAAAATACTGAGAATTGCAATCTTACCTGTATGTACTGTATTTTTCGCACTATAAGACGCACCTGACCATAAGACGCACCTAGGTTTACAGGAGGAAAACAAGAAAAAAATATTCAGAAACAAATGGTGTACTAAAATATTTAATAAAATATAACAGAATACTATTTCAACCATGTAAAGTGAACAGCACTCAACAGTGGTATTAAGAACCATCATCACTGTCATTAACAAATGAAGAGAGATTTTAAGGTTCAAGTACTCTTCTGGTTTTCTGGGAACCCCAAGAACTCATCATTGCTAGTGTCAGAATTTATGAAGCTCAGTTGCTCACAGTCACTGATATCACTTTCTTTGCTATCCTCATACTGACCAGATGCCTTGAGATTCAGCAGTAAAGTGGGACATTTAAGCACACCCAAGGGTTTTGCGTGGGCCCACGTCTTCCTCTTCTAAGAGCTGTCGCCACTGCTAATCGGTCAGATAATAGACATCACGGTCTATGATGCAATATTTGCTTCGTAAGATGCACAGACATTTCCCCCCCACTTTTGGAGAAAAAAAGTGCATCTTACAAAGCAAAAAATATGGTATTTTACTTCAAGGAACCATATCACATTCTTATAATGAATATCTGAAAAAGATTCCCTCCTGGTTTTAGCAGAGAGAAGAGGAAGAGTAATCATTGTGGAATATACCCAAAGGCTTCTCAAAAACACATACATTAACTCTGAAGGAAAAGACTTTGCTTAGGACTTACTCCAGCTGGGGAAAGAAAATTCTTCCCAGTCTAGTTATCTCCAGTCTTCCTGTCTCACCAAAAGAAAAAAAAAAGAAAAGAAGAAAGAAAGAAAAGAAAACAAACAGACAAACACACACACCCGTGCACATCTCACATATTCAACAAGGCTTAGTTTCGAGGAAGTAGATTGGGGATACTTGGATATTTTATACCCAGGGAAGAGAATAGGGAACAGGAAGAAAATGTTACGGTACTGAAGAAACAGCCCAAGGACACTGGCCGACTAAATGAGTGAGATTTTATCAGATTATGGATTTTAACATCGTCCTTATACCTTGTCACTGCATTACTAGGACTTCAGTAAAATCGCAGTGGGTTACATCTGAAGGGATTGCAAGGTAAAGATTCTCTCTGAGGAGGAACACTTAGGGAAGCCCAAAGCCAGCAGGGTAAGCCAAGAAAAAAGCTTTAAAGGAATGTGACACCTCTGTCACCTACAGCTATAGCAAACACTAAACACACCCAACATCTAGCCAGAGCAACATTAAATCTCACAATAAAGGTCTAAATATCTCAGTTCCTATTATCAGATGCAAGATGTCCATCTTCTAACAAAATAATTACAAGGCATGGCAAATGGTAATAAAATCCAAAGTCTGAAAAGTAAAAGGAATTATTATAACCAAACCCAGATATAACACATGCAGAAATAACCACAGAGAGAATTTAAAATAACTACGGTTAATATGTAAAGAGATCTATTGGAAAAAGTAAATCATTCAAGAATAAATGAGTATTATAAGAAAGGGTTTGGTCATTCTAGAGAAGGAATGAAAAGGAGATAAATATAAACCAAAGGCATAGAAATAAAAAAATAATTTGTTTGATTCATTCATTGGTACATAACATGGCTGAAGAAAGAGTAGGTAAGCTTGAAAACTGGTTAACTGAAATGGCAATAAACGTTTTTTAAAAAGTAAAAAAAAACTGAAAAATTTCAAAATGTACAATACACAAAATTCGCATAGCAAACAGAAGAGAGAACAAAGTGAAATAATAATCTGAAGTAATTAATTACTGCAATTTTTTTCAGATTAATGGTAGACACCAAACTACAGATTCAGGAGACTATAAGAGTAACAAGTAGGATAAATACCAAGACAAGCAATAACGACATGTCTAGGCATGTCGTATTCAAACTGTTGAAAACGAAAGACAAAGAAAATCTTATTTAAAAAGGCAAGGGAAAAACTCTCTAATTTTCAAAGAACAAGAATAAGAATTATACACAATTTATTTTCATATTCTATGCAAGCAAGAAGGGGATACAGTAGTGTACTTAAAATTTTGCAAAAGAAAAAAAAAAAAAAAACCCAAAGACACAAAAAACAACAGTGGAACAACCACCATAAACTCTATAGCCAGTGAAATTCTATTTCAAATGTAGAGACATAAACCCACTTCAAAAATATTAAAAAAAAAAATATTTAGGGAATTTATTGCTTGCAGACCTGTCTCCAAGAATGTTAAAAGAATCACTAAAACATAGCCAGAAACTTGGATCTGCATAAAGAAAGAAAGGGCATCAAATAAAGAGTAAATGAAGGTAAAATGAAGTCTTTTATGTTTCTTATTCTTAATATAAAAATAACTGCATTTAAAGCCATGATAAAATAGTAGCATTATATTAGTTGATTGTAACATAGAAGAGGTAAAATGAAAGACATCGATGTCACAAGAGGTAGGAGGGAGGTGTTAGATCCGTGCAAGAAAGAAGGGAGGAGACGTGTAAACCAGTTCAAAACCTTTGTTGCGGAGGTCCAAGCAGCGGGGCTGAGTCTGCAGTGACTGCAGCACCGAGGTAGAGGGATTTTTTTTTTTTTTTTGAGTTGGGGGTGACACTGAAAAATGTATTTAAGAGTGCCTGATTCTCCTTTTATTCTTGTCAATGCTGAACTGAACCTGAATAAACTTTCTTTTCATTTTATTTTCATTGTCTTTCTATTACAGTTGTCCCATTTTTCCCCTCATTGCTCCCCCCAACCCAGCGCACCCCTTCTCCCACAGTCAATGCCCACCCCATTGTCTATGTCCATGGGTGATTTATACTAGTTCCTTTACTAAACCCTTCCCCTAGTTACCTGCTTCTCTCCCTCCCCCTTCTCCCTGGATAACTGTTACTCTGTTTCTTGTTCAATTTTGTTCATTTGTTTGTGTTGTTCATTAGTCTCCTGTATCAGGTGATATCATATGGTATTTGTCTTTCATTGCCTGGCTTATTTCACTAAGCATAATTCTCTCTAGTTCCATTGCTGGGATTATACCTGAAAAATCCTGAAACCCCAATTCAAAAGAACTTATGCACCTCTATGTTCAAAGCAGCGCTATTTACAATAGCCGAGTGCTGGAAACAACCTAAGTGCCCATCTGTAGATGAGTGGATCAAAAAACTGTGGTACATTTACACAATGGAATACTATGCAGCAGAAAGAAGGAACTCCTGCCATTTGCAACAACATGGGTAAAAGAATTTTTAATGGTGTAGAGTAGACCCCCAGAGGACGTGAATCCCCCTGCTGGTCTGTTCCAGACATCCAGGTGCTTGCAAAACAACAATGTCCTCTGATTAGGGATGACTGCCAGGAGATTTATGGTCCTTGCTTCTGGGAAATGCTCACGGGAGAGGGAATGGGGGCATAACCCTCTTTGTTTCAGCACAGGCGGTGGCTTAAGTCCTCCGAGTCCCAGTACATTCTAACAGGAGGAACTGGGAATATTCTAAGGTACCTGAACTACATGAGAAGTGGTGTAATGCTATATGAAGGTGGATTCAGATGGTTAAAAATGTATATTGTAAGCATACAATGGATGTTTGAGAAACTGTCACCACCAAGAAAAGCCCAAGTTAGACATAACACCTGAAAGTAATATGTTATCTTGGATGATATCCTGAAAGAGAAAATGGACATTAGGTGAAAAATAAGAAAATCTAATAAAATATGGTCGTCTGTTAATAATAATGCTTACATATTTTCCATTAACTATTACAAATATACCACACTTGTAAGATGTTCCTGATACAGTAAATGGGTTGTAAGTTTTATGGGAACTCCCAAAGTGTTTTTGAAACTTTTCTGTAAATCTTAAAGGATTTTAAAATAAAATATTTATTAAAAGATACATCTAAAATGGTCTTGATATTTAATATATGATGAAAACCATTTAAGTAGTTAAATATATTATTAGCTCCACAAAAAATTATATATAACATTTGACAAATCAATGACTCACTAATAAACCTCTGTCTCATTTTGTTGTAAAATAAGATCAAATGGAAAAAATCTAATGTATATAATTAATAAGTTAATCTTAACAATCAAAAGAACATGCACAAGAAGAAATGTTATTTTGTTATTAGACTGATGGTATCTCAAAAATCTTTTAAAATATTTGGTATGCAAAAATATATACTTATGTTTTAAAATATGATACATAATTTATTGTCAGAGTCTATAGAAGATTCATAGAAACTTAAACTGCAGTTTAAACTATATTGGGTCAATTTCCAAAATCAAGGCTAATATACAAAAATACAGAAAATGTTTTAAATGATTATTATAAAATACTTGTCTTAAATTATTTGGCTAAATTCTCTTTTTAAGGTCTTTAAAGTTTTACCAATGAATGGACTCTTTTGAGGAATTTGCCGGGGTGGGCAAAAGTAGGTTTACAGTTGTAATACAAATAAATACTACACTCATTAATAATTAACAGTAGAAGAATAAACTCTGTTATGCTTATTCCCAACTATAAACTTACTTTTGTCAACCCCTGTATATACTCATATATGCTTAAACTATTCAAAGTAATGAGATAAACTTTAAAAAAAAAGCTCTTCCATTTTTGGGCTACACACAGATCTGCGGAGAATAGGACGACACTCATTTTGTCTTCTATCACATACTTAAATTTTTTTCTTTTATGTGCAGCTAATTTGGATAAAATGGTAGAGTTTAAGTGAAGCCCATCCAAAAGTTCTCTCATTTGAATGACTTAGAAATATATTTTAAATGGGCCATTTTCCCCTTCAGATTGATTCTCAATGTTTCTTGCATTGCTAGCACATTTGAAAAATGTCCATTAAACTGGCCAATTCTAAGTTGATTTCTGATAGCTGAAAATAACCTTTAGAGTCAGTAGATCTAATGCATCCTTAAAATCCTTAGTTTTAAAAATACCAAACTGACAAGTCTCTTAAGATACCTCTAGATAAGAATGGACAGCTATATACAGTTATACACACACACACACACTTAAGACTAGAACCACATATGAGAAATTCTGTTTTCTCTTTTTGGTTTTGTTTGTTTTAATCTGAATTATTCTTGATAGAGAATTTGGGAGTTTTTAAAACACAATCAGATTTTATCCTTTGGTTATTACATTCCAATTACTATTTTGTCTTTTATCCCTATTACTCTTTAACTTAAAAAAAAAAAAATCCTGGTGTCCCTGAAAATCATTTCCTCAGGAAAGCAGCAAAGTCTTATAGATCTTTAGAGTCACAGATATGAAAAGAGTAAATTACTCAGCTTTTTAAAAGATTTTATTTTTTTTTTAGAGAGAGGGGAAAGGGAAGAGAAAGGGAATACATGAAATATCTATGTGAGAGAAACATTGATCAGTGGTTGCCTCTCACAGTTGCCCAACCGGGGACATGGCCCACAACCCAGGCATGTGCCCTCATCGGGAATTGAACTGGCAACTTTTTGGTTCAACCTACTGAGCCACACCAACCAGGGCTATTTTGCTTTTTTAAATGGTCGTGTTGTACACAGGGAATTTATAAGCCACCTTTATGATATATTAGGCTCATTTATGTACTTTTTCAGGGTCATATAGGTGTTTGTTTGTTTTAGTTATCAAAATTAAAAATCAGAATGCTTCCCATAAAAATCTCAACATCCAGTTTCTTCAGAAGAACAAACATACTAGTCAACAGCACTCTCTGAAACAGAGTGTTGGAGCGTCCTGGTTCTAGTTCTATTTTATTAAGCTGTTTGGGTCCTTTGGAAACTAGCTCCTGGAGAGAATTCTGCAAAATTAATGAACCATATTGACCTTCTGTAATATTTAAGTGAAAAAAGTCCACAGCTTTAGAGAAGAATGGCACAAGTATAAATCTAGTGCTCATGTTAAAGGTCAAGTATATTTACATGTACACATATATTTTATCTCTTTCTTTCATTCTTTCATCCACATAGCTCAGCTCTCGATTCCAAAAATGCTCCTTCAGCAAACAGAAGAGCATTTATAAGACCTGACTCACAAAATTGTTATCTGCTTTTAATTTATTTCTGCCACAGAAAAATAATTTAATATAACATTTAATGAGTTTTCTAATATTGAATATCTCTCTTGTTTGAACTATGGTTTTATCATCACTTTTAAACTGAAAGTATTACAGGGTTTTCAGATTCTATTTTAGAATCACAGGTTACCTATTCTTTGTCATGTGTGACTTTTAAAATAATGGTAACAGGAATTGGTGGAACAACAAAAATTGATACACATATAAATGATTCTTTAGTTCACGGACTTAAAATACATAATTAAAAATAAGTTATAAACAAAAATACAGTTATTAAAGTCACATCCAATAATCATATTTTACTGTTTTTACTCCTCATTATGGCCTAGCTTTCCCCTGCATTTCGGTTATACAATTTGAATTGTGAATATTATATTCAGCCTTCCTATTTGCCTCATAAAAAATGCAGATATGTTTCCATAGTCTAGGCTTTTCCTAATTTAACAAACTGTCAGTGAGAATTTTTCAAAAGAAATGTATTCTTCACTAAAAATTTGAATTTACATGGAATAAACCCATTGACTCATGTTCCAATTGGCATTGGAATTGTTTTCTTTTTAAAAATTTGATCACAAATCTATTGTCAACCTTTCCAAAATAGATGAATCCAAATTTAGTGTGAAATTGCTCAAATTAAGTCTTAGAATTGCTATTTAGTGGTAATAATTCAACATATATAATTAAACAATGTTATAACTGATGTGTTCCAATGATCTCAAATGTGTAATTTAATTTGACTACAGAAAACAATATTAGATGGAAATCATTTGTAAAAGTTTACTTTAAAAAGTAGACAAGGTTGTAACAAAAGATTAGAATAAAAATGACCATCATTCATTTTTTTCCCTCTATACTCAGGGGCTCACGCAAGTTCTAGATAGCTAGTAGAATTTGAAAAGTTCAATTTCAAAAAACATTGGGCTAAATGTCAGTGTTTCCTTGGCAAAAAGAGACTATTTTATTAATGAATGTATAATAAACAAGTTATTAATTTTAATACTGCTTATTAATAATTGAAATTTTACACTATGAGGGCATTGGCAACACTTGAGAAATTATCTCAATCATAAAAAAATAAAAAATAGCTTCTGGCTGTTTTTAAAATAGATTTTCATCATTTGCAAATCATTTTTCTAATATCTGTTTAATCCTCAAAACAACTAAGTAATATGTATATATATTATATATTTTATGTATATGAGGGGAGAAAGAGAGAGAGAATTGAAAATAATTTAAGTGGTTATACCATGTGCTTAATGTCCAATTAGAGATAAGTTAGAAAAACAATCTAATTTTTAAAAAAAATTTTGTAAGTTTGTCTTTCATTTTAAAAGTTATTCTTTGATCACCTGCCATTTGCCGAGCAGTTTTCCTGAGTTCTGGCAAGCAGAGAAAAATAAATTTAGACACTGACTATGTCCTCAGTGAGGTCACAACTTCTTAGAAGGGATTGATTTTTTAAAAAACTGTAACACAGTGGGAATAGGATATGTACCATATAAAATTATGTGCACCGCCATAGTGTGCTGGGAAATCAGCTCTGCAGGGGTGGCAGGAGAGCCCTGAGCTGCCAATTTCTATGGTATGAATATTCCCACCACAGCTGATTTCAAGCTCCTAGCAGTTTAAAAATCAGCTTGAACATTTCTGAATATTTAATTAGCAGCTCTCACAAGTGCTATAAAATGGCTTCGATTCAGTACTGGAAGTTTGGGGAAGCATAAGGAAGGCAGCAATGAATTCTGCCTGGAATGGGGATGGGAAAGGTCTCAGAGCAGGGACAACTTGAGGTCATCCTTGAGGATGAGTGGCGTTGCAGGGCAGAGAGCAGGAAGAAGAGGGGTCACTGTGGAGGGCATGTTATCTGCAGATTAAGAATGTTGAGAATTCATGGTGTGCTGGGGTTCTGGAAGCTGAGCGTTCCACTGGAGCCAGATTGTTAAAAACTCCAAATGCTGCACAAGGAATTTTGATTCCTTTAGAAAAAATAAAGGGGAGTTTCTGGAGGGGCTCACACAACCTATTTGAGGAACAAGGAACAAAACAGCCCAAACAGAGGTGGCTTTGCTGCCTGCCTAGACCTTCTTCAAACATGACAACTTAGTTGTTTTCAAAAACAGGAGTTTAATGCTCTGACCACCATCTGTCCCATCCTTTCTCTTATGTCCTCCCCTGCACTTAACCTGACAAAGCAACATAATGCGTAAAATATATGGTGTGAGATTTAAGAGAATAAAATCAGTTTCTTAAAAAACATATTAACAATGGAACATTAAGCAATAACTGCAAAATTTTGCCAATTTACGAAGTCTTTTTTAAATTTCTTGTTATACATATTTCTTTAGACTGAATCACCCAAGTGGTTTTTTCAGTTGTAGCTGTTATCTATGTAGACGATGTTTACTATTCTAAATTTTATCATATTTGTAAATAATGCAGAGTTCTTAGATTAAGTATTCACATTATATTAGTGAAGTCAGTCTTCCTTGCTTGATATTTTCTCTTTATGCCATGTTTTAAAACCATGTGGACAAACATTACCTGTATTTGAATCTGATGCATTAGTCCTTCTTGTGGCAAAATTGTAAGGAAGGAGAGAAAATATTCAAAGTGAATGTTTTAGTTAGACAAATAATGAAAGTTTCAAACTTAGTGATTTTTTTCCATCTGGAAAAAGGACAACTCATAACCCATTATAACAAAACCATCTTCATTTAAATAACAATATCATTGGTCAAGTATTTTTCTTTTTGTTATTAATGTGTTGGTGAGCAATGAAAACATTGCCATAAAGACTTATAAATAAAACTTCAAAGAAGAAAAAGATTTTACTCATAACAAAGTTTAAATTCCTGTTAAAGATTTAAAGCAGGGTCAGGCACTCAGAATTTTTATACCTGGATGAATAAATTCTGTGGTAGAGAATTTTATGGACTGCCACTAACAATATTAGGCTTTGTTTAATTTAAGCAAGATTTCAGGAAGTTTATTTTTAATGGAATTAAATAAGTTTCACAACGAAGGATATAATTAGGGTCAAATAAAGGCTATTTGATTGTCAAGAATTAATTTCCTTTCGGTACTGTTTTCCCAATGACCCAATATGCCCCTACCAACCTTGCTCGTTGGCAAACCAAAAGACTTATAATCCATCTCTAAATTTATATCCTATATGTTTGGAGAGTTTTTACTTTCTGTCTTTTGATTTATGCTTATATCTTGTCCATTTGAAACTAATTTGAAGTTTAATGGCCATAACTGCGAGGACAACAGACTTGCCAAATTTATATTAGGGTAAATTTAATTATGAAGCATATACATATAGTCCCCACAGAAGAGATAGTAACAGCTCATTCATTAATTCATTCTTTAGTTCCTTTTAATTTCAATAAGCCAAATGCACCAAAGCCATTGAACTCATAAAATGCATCACATAAGCCAATCAGATAACTTCCCAAAACATTGGATCTTAGTCATAATGTTTCCCTAGCAAATTATTGATGAAATGTTTTTAATATTGCCAAAATCTAAAACAAATTTTATGACATAATTATAAGATAAATATACAAGTATCTTCAATTAAGGGATTCAGTTCAAGAACTTTACACTATTACATTTATTAGTTAAACAAAAATTGTATTTGCTCTTATTTTACCTGTTTTGAAGTTTTATATGGTAAGGTATCTTCCAAATGACTCTTAGTTTTTCCCTCCCTAAATAATAAAAATGTTCTAATTTTATCTGTTTATTGTTTAAAGACAAAGATATTTGTTTCTAGCCACCCTGTGTGAACATTTATCTCCTAAGATATTCTCCTTGTTTAAAGTGAGATGTTAGTAACTTGGGAACCCTGGCTGGTTTGGCTCAGTGGATTGAGCGTTGGCCTGAGAGCTAAGTGTCGCTGGTTCGATCTTCCAGTCAGGGCACATCAGAGAAGGAAAACTCTGACTCCAAAAAACCTCCGCTGCCTTGCGGCATACCTCTTCAGGGGAAAGGCTAAGGGAGTAAACCCCGACAGAAAATCCGGAGCCGGAGTCCCTAAGGCGGTTTGATGTTGTAGTCAACACCGGCAACTCCTGCGGCGCACCTGAAGCCAAGCTGTATTGACTCCGTCTTTCCCTTGGACCCTTCAGCTGCGAAGAGAGGGGGGGTCTGCTGCATGGGCAACAGCAGACCCTCCATATCACCCTGCCCAGGCTCTGTAGCTTCAGCTTCACTGGAGAGGACACTCCAGCGTCATCGCAAGATGTCGATTCAACACGGGAGGAGACAGATACCGTGTCACTCCCGAGTCGGACTGCACAGCCATTCTCGGCGGTGCAGATAGACTCTTAAGAAGCTACACCATCGTCTCTCGAGATGGACGGCTGCCAACGACGATGAGTAATTTGGGATATATAAGTCCATTGGAGCAGAGAGTTAAGTGTTTGAAATGGTGATTTTTTTGAGCATGAAGTTAGGTTCAGTCTTTTCCTCTTACTGCAACATTAAATTTAGCAGTTAACCGACAACTTTTATTTAACTAAACACTTTAATCAAAGAAATGTACTAAAGGTAATGTTGGCTGAAAAATGCTTCTACATCTGTTCAATTTTGAGTTTTAATCTAAATGCCTGTTATTAATATACATGACTGCTTTATTGTTAAAAGTATCAATTTATAAACTTCTGAATTTTTTCATTATTTTGCTTGTTATTTTCTGCAATTTCAATAAAAAAACTACATAATTTTCTTTTTTCCCCTAATTTGGTAAGCCTTATCAAAATACCAACTTTCAACATTCACTTACATAATTTCTCTAACTTTTCCCAATAATTACAATAAATATCAAAATTATAAAGTTTTTTTTTAATCTATGTCTGTGTGTCTGTGTGTGTTTGCATGTAAGAGAGGAAACGAGACACAAAGACAAAGACAGTTTAAGAAAGACTGGAATGAGAAAAATATATTTAAAATATGATCAATGTTTGTAATATTTAACTCAGATGTTTATCAAATCAGGCAATGTAATATATTTCTTTCAAATAATTGGTTTGTATTAAGAATATTATTTCAAATTCTGCCATTCTAGACTATGTCTACACAGGGCATGTCATGAGAAGCCTTAGTTATTGAATTAGAATACTAAGAGAGCAGCATTTTGTAATCTGTTGCTATTGAATGACAGCGCCTGGTCTAGACAACAAGGTGAAGTTTCTCTTACAGTGTTGATTTTCCTCTTCTTGCCTTTACCCTTTCCCTTGTCACCTCCCATTACTACAATCATTATTTAGAAAACGGTTACTTGTCAAGTGTTGAGGAGTTTGATTGTATATACACAAATACTGTGAATATTTTCATATGATAAGTGGTTTGGTGCTGTCAAAATATCAGTGGTGTTTGTATTCACCTTGTAAATCCAAGAAGGTGATTTGGTGCTGTGAATAAGTAAGGTTTTAGAATCAAACAGGCTTGTGTTCATATCTAAGCTTTGCAATTTTTCATTAATTCAAGCTTTGTGAATAAAAAATGCTTTATTCTGATATAATTTATATACATATAATTGTTTCAGATATAATTTATATGTCATAAACTTCAACCCTTTGCAGTATTTGGTTCAGGGTAACTGCCACCACTATCTAATTTTAGAATATTCTATCAACCCAGAGAGAACACCCAGCCTATTTGCTGTCAACATCCATTTTCAACTCCCATCCCCATCCCTTGGAAATCACAAACCTATTTTATGTCTTTGCGTATGCTAAACATTTCATATGAATAGAGTCATACAGTATGTGAGCCTTTGTGACTAGCTCCATTCACTTAGCATAACATTTTTAAGGTGTATTTATGTTGTAGCATGAACCAGTACTTCTTTTTCTATGCACCAAGCACATCCCATTATGTTTTCATTTCTATTTTCTTCAAAATATTTTCTTCTGTATCTTTTGATTTTTTCTATGAAATATTTCTTATTAAAGAAGGTGTTGTTTTTCATCTATTGTGAATTCATGAAATTTCATTTTAATTTAATTCCATTGTTATCTGAGAACATTTTTTTAAATGCTTTAGTTCATTTAGAGGTATGAGTTATGTTTTATGGTCTAATATATGATCTTGACCTATGCATGAAGCAACTTGAGATCTGGTCCTTCCCCCATAACAATTATAGTGTGGAGTGTAGATAGTTTAATGATTCTTGGCTCTAGTTTTCTCAGCTGCTGTGGTTTGATCCTAAGTTTCTTATAATTAAGACCAAATCTATGTTTTCTTCATTTAACTTTTAGTAGAAGAGGAAAAGCTTTCTCTAAAGTGTCACAACTATACTTTGTTATAAGGAAACATAATTTCCCCTTCTTGCAGTTTTATATTTTATTTGCAGTGCCCCATATTAATTATATTCATGTCTGTTTAATGGCATCCTCTGTGGCTAAGAAGTACCCAAACCTCATGAAGAGTGTTGTAGTGTATTTTTGACCAAAGCATTAGTTGTGTCTCCAGTAATCTAAAAATATATTTAGCATGTTTTATTTTAATTATAATCAATTTAGAATTGATTGTGGCCTTTTCTGCTCTCAAAAGTGGCTTTGGTATGTGCTGGGTAAAGGAGACATTTTCCCACATATCATCATACTTTTAGCAAATGAATATATCATTTAGATCTCTACAAACCCCCAAATGTTTATATATTCTGCTTGAGGATATTGAGGTTAAAAATATAACTGTAAAATCTAATGTTATTTCTAGGAAGGTCACCTTTAAATAAAAATATTGTTTGCATATGTCTGTTTCATCTACTATTATTTGTTCATTTCTTTTTTATACTCCAGTTTACTTACAAGTTTAATTTTAGAAAAAAATTGTTTTCTTTTTTGTCCTCTCAGATTTATTTGGTTAGAATTTTTTGGTTATTTAAGTTTTAGAGATGAAGAGATTAAGCAATTTTTACATAGATGTGATATAAATTGTTGATCTTTCTAAACTTTCAGGTGTGTAAAATGAGAAAAAGTGAACAGAGAGTAAGACTAGATAATTCATAAAATGATATGCATTTCCAATATTCTTTGCTAAGATTATAAGGTTATAATGTTAACAGCTAACTCTTCCATAAACTTAAGTTGCTGCTAGGCACCATTCTAAATGCTTTACATATATTAATTCATAAACTAACCCTACACTCTTCTTAAAATCTTCACAACAAACCATCGAGGTGGGTAACACTATTTTTCTCATTTTATAAAGGAGGAAACGGAAGCACATTGAGGTTAAATGCTTTTCCCGAGGTCACACTGTAAACTCCAGAGGTGGTGCTCACAACCACTGTGGAAGTATACGGACTAACAATGGAAGAAATTAGACAAGGAGACCAAAACAGAGGCATTGTCCTGCCTTGGTTTGCATGATTGTGTCCTCCTGGCTGCTTCAGGTCTTCAGGAAAAATTAATTCTCTATTGTATTCAAGTATGAAATTCTGTTGACCTTCATGCTCTGGCTGCAGTGCCAAGCTCTTGTTTTCCTTTCTCCCTCTCTTAGCTGAGTTTTAAAGCAAATATGTTAAGTGGAAATATCTGGCTGACTGAGCTTTCCCATCAATTTTAAACGTTTTCAATTTTCCAATTCAACATTCATTTGGGTATTACTTGAGGCGCATCAAAACTTTTGTATTGTAATGTATTCTATAGATTTTTATATGACTTTGAGTTCATTTGGAAATAAACCAAAACACTAACAGAACAAAACAAGACAAAATGATTTTTCTCCCTGTGTGTCTTATACTGCTTTCCTACAGTGCTCCATTCCTTTCTAGGTGTAGGACTGACTGCCTATTTTAGGGAAACAACTATAAATAATATTATTTTGTTACTTATTTTACACAGGCACCTTTCGAAGTGAACTAGTTTTCTGGCTACGTTTAAAAATAATAAATCAGATATGACTAAAACGTAATACACCTTTTTCTTAGAAGCACTAAACACATTCCAGTATGTACACACATGCTCATAAAATATATTTGTAGGTACATTTATGTCATTGTTAGGATACCTAGGTAACTCTAAAATAATTTATTCTTCCTGATTTTCCATCCCAATGTGAGCAGGAGATGAAGGTTTTGTGACAGGTTTCTAAATGTAACTATCCACTATGATCTGGACATATTTAGCCATTAATTAATCAGAAACATGTTGAGTATGCATTTTATGTCAGGCATTGTACTGGTACTCTTTGATAAAAATAATCAGTTGAGGTCATATCTTCGTGGATCTTACACAAGGAAAATAAAGCAAAAAATAATCAGATAAAATTGCAAATCAATGTAAAATCTCAACTGTGATGCAGTGTGTTAAGGAAGATCTAAATATAGTGCTATTATAATCTACAATATATAAGCTTTAATCTAGCCAGAAGGCTAGATTTGTGCAATCTGAAGGAGGATGGAGGGTAACGGAGTGGAAGCAAACAGGATGAGTGATCAAGTTGCTTTCTTGACAAATGGAAAGATAAGCAGAGCTTTGAATAACAGAGGTTATCTGTGGATAGAGTATTCCAGATAATGCATCTTTGAAGAACTGTGTGCGAAATACTATGCTTGGCATGTTTAAGGAATAGCAGGAAGCCAGTGTGGATACAAGAAAATAGTGAGTCTAGACAGATAGATTTGCTCTTTGACCAGCCTCTAGCCAGGCTCCCCTGAGTCTGCACGAGAAATTTCTAGGCTGCCAAAAGAATTTACTGTTTGTTGCAGAAAACATCTGCTGACTGGCGGGAGGGGAGGAGGCTATTGTGAGTGCTGGTTAGCAAGCTCATACAGATTTCCTACCCATGTCCTTCCTTCTTTTTGTAATCTTTTACTTCTTTGACTCTGCTCAGGCTCTTCCATTCCTCCTGCCTTCTCTCTCATTCTTCCTTTGAATTCCAAGTCAGTTCTGTTGGGAATGAAGCTCAGCTCTTTGTTTAGTACCAGTAGTTATCTGAAAAAAATCTGTCTCACCACTTTAAGCCATCCAACTGTGCTTATCTTTAAGAGAGATAGGACACAAAGTCAGGTGTATTAGATGAGAACCTGCTACACTGAGGCTTGTAGGGTTTGGCAAAATTCTGAATTTTACTTAGAATAATGTAGGAATTCATTAGAGGTTTTGAGTTGAGAAGAGAAATATGACTTATGTTTTCAAAGAAACCATCTAACTGCTGTTTGGAGAAACAGCTCCAGAAGAGCCAGGGCAGAACTGACTTGGAACACCCCCACTTAGGGGGGTGTTTCAGTGATCCCAGCAAGGGATGGTGGTGAGTTGGTCTAAGATAGCGGTGGTGGAGAAAAATGTGTAATGATAAATTCTAGATACACTTGAAGATAGTGCTAGTTGGATTCGCAAATGCATGTGCGAGCTATATTTTAATATATGAGTGATATGTATGCATGTAAGGAAAAGTAAAATATGATTTTAGACTCAGCTTAAATATCTCTGTCAAATTTATAAATAACTATTATGTATTTCCAAAACAAATATTTCATGGAAGAAAAGATATCAATAGCTTATTAGTAAAATCAGATATATAGTTTTTTCGTATTATTAAAAGTGGTAACTAATGAAGAAAGGCAAATTCAGTAGATAAATTAGCAGATGACAATGAAGGGACAATATTGTTGAGGACTTTCTTATATAAAATGTTTTATTCTGTTCCCAAAGAAATACCTTTCTCCCAGACATTAAGAAAAAACAAGAATATGATTTAAAGGTTTTTTTTTTTTTCCAGAAAATGTCTTTATATGAAAAGCCAGTTGTATCATAATCTGGAAATTAAGTTTCTAGTTTGGTAGTCACAACTTTGGAAAGCAGAACAAATAACTAGGCTGTCTGTGAACGTTTTAAGAGCCAATTCATACTAAAATAAAAACCATTTGCTTCTTTAATTATTTGTAGTGAGCATCATAAACGTCATCCAAAATTTTATCAAGTAGCATACATTTATGATCCCTTTCCAGGCATTAGATGTAATTATGCACTTTCTGTCATCCTTAGACATATCCAATATTATCTGATGACCATGGAGATTTGCTTAATGTATTTCTCATCTTTGCAATGGAAAAGGCATATATCTGAAATTTAAGTAGGGAAATGTTCAAAATAACGTTTTATTTATATTTGAATAATTGAAAAATGGTATTATTTTTATAATGCAAAGTAGAGAAAGGGAATGTCAGAGAATGTGTTTCAAATGCTTATTGAAAGTCTGTGAATTCATACCAACCAAGACGTTTCTTCAAGAAAGTTAAAGTGTAGGAGTGTGCCATTTTTATGTTGATCCAAAAAAGCAGATTTCTAAGGATTTCATAGACTTGACAACAGATGGACCTAAGTTGAAATCCTGCTTCTATCATTTGAAAGTTCTGTCATATTAAACATGATATGTAATTTCTCTGAACCTAGGTTATTTCAACCCCAAAATGGGGTTCATAATACTAATTGCTCAGATTCTCGTAAGAATTTAACAAGATATATAATAGAGTACTTTTCAAATTTCATTGAAAGATTGTAAATCAGTAAATTAATTTGGGGGGAGCACTAAAAACTGTGCAGTACTTTTAACAAGAAAATAAATATTGCAGTTGTTCTATAGCTACATCACGGTTGGTACTGTTTGCTTACTTTAAAATACACGAAACGCAGGAAAATGACATCAAGAAATAAAAAAAAGTAGTGATTTTGTTTATCAAAGTTTATTCTTCTATTGGGGTTCAGTCACTGGGCTTATTGTTAGAGAGACGATGCAATGAGGTACAGGCATTAAAACATACCTTTTCTGTGCCTGTCAAAAACCACTTTGAAAGGATATATTGACAGCACAGTGTTCTTTTTTATGATTTGTATTCTTTGATGTGTTTCTTAAAAAAGCTATCCGGAAAAAAAGAGTTAACAGCATTTTGAAGGACACACCAGTATTCCTAACTCACATTTAATGGTCTTTTATGAGACTGATTTTCTTCACTCAAAACCTATTCATGTCCTAACGGGATTACAATGCATAGATAAATTATGCTCCCCTCAAATATATGGGCAGGCAGTGTGACATGGCTGGTTCTAAATTCATCTGTGGGGTGGGGGTGGGGGGGCTGCATTGTATTTGTATGAGCAATCCCAACTAGATGAAGGTGCAGACAAAGGAAATTGTATTATTTTCTTTTACTGATGTTCCAGATTAAATCTTCTTTCCCTAAAGTTTTTTACATTTCCAAGTTACTTCTTATCATTAAACGTTCATGCAGTTAAAATTCTCGTATTCTGTCTGAGTAATTCTTTTTCCTTCCACCAGGTTTAAGGCACAGCAATGAAGAATTTCTTCCAATCCCTTGACTCTCTCCCATGAGCCTTGACTATTTCAGAGTGATGAGAGGTCATTGGGGGAGGGAACATAATAAAACTCTTTAGGAATATGAGTTACTATTAAAACCCTTTCTATTTATTGTTGCTGCTTCTCTTGGTTAACACCAGCATCCTCATACAACAGCCAGTAATACTCTCACTCTCCTTTTGGCAGTAGCAATTGCGAATTTTTGGGAGGGTTCTGTAGGGAGTCTCTCCACTGGACAATTCCCTAGATTGGTTTTTCTCATAGGAGTGAAACTTGGGCATCTAGAAATTCAAAGAAGAGTTAACAACTGAACTTCTGGAAGTCAAGATGGAGCCTAAGATGCAAATCTTTCCTTGTCCCTCATTTTAGTCTCTGTGGAGTTTGGTTTATGCTTTTTCCACATTGTCATAGAATATAGTTGCTGACATCTATCAAATATGGCATCTTAAAATTCCAGTGGCAATAAAGAGACTATTGTCACTCTTTTTGGAATCTAAAAATCCTTAGGAAAATTTGTACTAAACAGGTAGGCCCGGGTGCTTACTCCAGGACAAAGCAACTATGCTCAAAGGGTGAGGTAATGCTGTACAAAATAGAAGCTCCCGTGATACTATTGTGAACTAAGTGGGGGGTTGGACATTACTATAGAAAGGAACACTCTATTTAAAAAATCAGGAATTCTAATTAACATCTACGCTTTCCTAGCGGTGGCCCCCGGGCTACATGATTTGGTACAATTACTCTACACAAAAATTTGAAGCCACTATTTCTATTACATAAAAGTGTCCTAAGATTAAGAACCTTGAAGAAGATAGCTATCACATTGCCAAGGCAACCTGTAGAGCGGCACTTTTCCTTTTTCCTAAATTAGGTTTTTTTGACTTGATTTTCTCCCGGCCTATAGTTGAAATAAAAGGCAGTTTTTGGTTCTGTTTTGTTTTGTTCTTATGTTTTTGGACAACGCTTTAAAACCAACATTTTCCTTCTGCACACTTTAGTCCTGTTTATCCTGAAGAGTCACACAATATAGCCCCAAAGTCCATAAATGCAGAAGTGATATCAATTTTTTCCTTTCAGTAACGTCATAAACCTTAGCAGGAAACAGATTGGAAAAGTGTGCTCTAGGGGTTTTTATCTACTCATAGGCATTATTCGTAACAAACATTTGCAATATCAGAAGTCTGTTACAAAGAATATTTTTTAATTTAAATTTTCACATAGAATGGCTTCTCTACAGATATAGACAATTCTTATTTGGATAGGGGAATTAGGCTTTTCTGAAGAGTTCATAGTTCAAAGAAAGAGTAGGGTAAGTTTTGTGTGCAGGGATTAAATATAAAAAGCAGAACAACAAAAAAAGAGGTAAGAATGTCAAGTTAAATAAAGCTCTCCCTTTTGTCAAGGAGTTCAAAGTGCATGTGGCTAAAATATCAAGTCAAGCTCCTCCTGTATGCGCAGGAGCTTATTAAGTGCAATGAACCTGAAAAGTCATGAACTTCCATTGCTCATTTTTTTCTTTTTCCAGAGGCTCTGTTGCATTAAGTGAGAAGTGAAGCCAGAATATGGATCACGAGTCTCAGGGTCAAGAAAACATGTGTTTTATTTCTTGTACTTTCTGCTAGGAGTCTTCAGAAATAGAAAAATAAAAAAAATATATATATATTTAAGATTTTATATAGTGTTAACTGTATGCTGGTCATTTAAATTTAACCCTCTCAACCACCTACAATGCAGGTATTACATTTATTTCCATTTTACAATGAATGGAATTGATATACAGAAAGTGAAATAAGTAGTGCAGTGCCAAAGTCACACAGTTATTAAACGACAGTGCTCTAATTCACACCCGGACATTCTCTGGGGTCCCTTCTCCTAACAACATTATACTACTTTCCTTTATATATAAGTTCATGCACTTATCTGAATATATACATTTGCAATCAATGAGAAGATTTGCATTTTATTTTCTCAGCATTCAGAAAGTATTGACATGCTATTTTTCATTTAAAGTATGTACAGTTTTTGATTCATAATTATTTTAAACATGTAGGCATTTTTCTCCTACTGAGACTTTATTTTCCAAGCCCGTACTAGCAGTTAATAATAGGATCTCCTTTACAGAGGTTAGTGTCACTCAAATACTTCTGATGATAAATTGGTTGAGTAATCTTTTTAAATTCTCTTTTATTGAATTTCACTAAGAAAAAAATAGTGTTTCTCTTTTATTTCTGCCAACATAGCAGGTCTATAACTCAATTTTTTCTAAGATATTTAACATGAGAAGTTGCAGAACAAGCAAGAAACTTAACGCCATTCATACTTTCCTTTTCCTTCATATTAAGAATAAAATACTGAACTGTGTTTTGACTAAAAAAATTTATCTATTCTTTGTTCTAGTTCTTCCTTCAACATCTATTTTTAAAACAACTTTCAGAGTGATTTTTATATAATGTCACTTTTACGTCCCAAACAGCATAATCTGTTTGACAATTTGATACTGTTAAAGTTCATACCTTTCATTTTGTTAATGGTGAAGCTAAAGAAGTTCGTAAACACAATACATGTATATATCTAGTTATCAGCATTTAATTCAGAAAATATACTTTTAAAAATTATCTGATTATCTATCTAGGCCAAAGAGTTATATGGCAAAATATTTTTAAATAACAATAACATGACAGAGGAGAATGTTTATGTTCCATTTGTTTAATTTTCTCATAAAATCAAAATTTATCATTCATAAATGATGCCACAGATATTGTAGACATAGAGTACCTCTTAAATTCATAGACCCATTAACAGATTATTCCAGAAGACTGTCACGTGTAACAGACATTTTAGCATGACGTCGTGTTTTTGGTAAAAATGTTCTAACTAGGATTCAAAGTGTTAAGACAACTTGCAACTAAAGTTTTAAGTATACCCATGTGCTTAAGCTATGGTGACAATCTCAATATTTATTTAATTAGCAATTGTCTTCCCTTAGCTTCAGTGACAAGCTGCTGAGCTTCTAAATGAGTGGGAAGTCTGAGCAAAGCCAAACTCGGTATCTCCACTCTTGGTTTTAGCAATGTTCTGCCTCAGGAACATATTTTGTTAGAAAAAGTAAAGATTACCTAATGCTATCTCCTCTAACACAAGCTTTTTACCTTGTAACTGCCTGGTGAACCACTCCAACTTACCCAATCCACTTATTTCTACATTTCCTCATATTTATCAGATATAATAACTTAGAAACATTAGCATATTTCATTAAAATAAATCTGATTTTATTGTGTTATTAACTCTATTAGCATTCTATATTATGATTTCTTTTCTAACCCATTTTTACCCAAGTCTCTTTAAACATCCCAAGGAGATTGGATGTCTTTCAATTTATTTATAACTCTACTTTTTCTCAGCAATGTGTTGCAGTTTTTATTTTGTAAGTTTGACATTGTTTTTATTAAATTTATTCCTAAATATTTTATTCTTTTTCATTGTATTGTGAATGGAGATGGTTGCTTAATCTTCTTTTTGGATTTTTCATTTCTAATTTATATATACAATTAATTTTTTTATGTTGACATTTGTCTTCATTTCTGGAGATTGCTGGAACAAATAACTACAAACTTAGTGGCGTAAAAGAAAGAAATGAATTCTTTTACAGTTCTGGATGCCAGAATCCTGAAATCAAACAAACCCTTGGCAGGCCACCTCTCCTCTGCGGTTCCTTGCATCTTCTGGCTTCCAGTGGCTGCCCCAAACTCCTTGGTATTCTTTGGTCTGAGACATTCATCACTCCAATCACAATCACCTCATCCTCTGTGGGTCTCTCCTCTTCTGTGTGACTTCCCCATGCGTTTCTCTTATAAAGATGCACGGTACCCCACTAAAGATCCACTCAGATAAACTAGGATAAAATCCTCTTTTCAAAATCTTCAACTTAATCACATCTTTTGTAATAGAAAATAATAATAATTCCTTTGTCACAAGTTAATATTTACAGGTTCCAGATATTAGAATGCAAACTTATTTGGGTGATACCACTTGACATCTTAAAATAGTATACCTGTCATTGAACTAAGATCTGTTGTAGTTCTTCTAGCTTTCATTTTTTGTAGATTCCTTATAATTTCCTACACACTTGATTGTATAACATTTAAATTAAGAATTTTGTTTCTTTCTTTGTGATATAAGTGCATATATACGCACAGACAAAAAAACCTAGGGTCCCTATGACATTGATTAAACCTAGTTTTGAATTCTAGCTCTAGAAATCATATCCCCCTCTCACTGTCTATACCTTTCGTAGACCTAACCTTTCCCTGAGGATGATCAGCAATGCCTGCGGCAGCAGAACTAAGTTATGTTATAGTTCCTGAGCCAGAAGGTGAAACGAGCCCCTGGCCACTTTCCCATACCAGCCAGAGGGACACCGGAAAAAGACCTCATAACTGTCCTGAAGGCCTGAAGGAGTGATTTATTACCTTTACCTCACCTCTGACTGTAACTGAACAAAAACGGAGGATCGGCTGCCTGCCGTCACAAAAGCTAAATTCATGAGGCAGGTGTTGGTGCAGAAAGAAAGAGGCTTTATTTAGGTGTAGCATGATCTGAGAGAATGGTGGGCTCCTGTCTCAAAGCCCATCTCCTCTTCCTGCCATGGAAAAAGTCCAGCTGTCCTCAGCAAGGCCAAGGCGAAAGCCAGTGTCCAGAGTTTCTGCTCCATGTTTAAGTACAGTCCTTCAGAACTTCAGAACCTGCGGGTGGCTGCGGAGCGGTCTTAGTCCCCATCCAGGTAGCTTAGCGTGTTCCTGGCTGCTGGCCATCTCAGGCTCCCTGCTGGAGCCTCTGTGTGGAGCCCACAAGGCCGTGGGCCACATGGCCAACAGCACCTCATGTTCACATGCTTCTGGGTAAGAAAGCACGTGAACGCGTGGGTGAGCATCACAGGTGGGCGAGAGAGGGAGAGAGAGGCCCCCTTCTGGAGGCCCATGGAGAGAACAGTCTTGCGCACCCTGTGAGTGCAGGTCACAAGCCAGAGAGCGAGCTTCTTTGTATCCCTGGAATTACATCAGCTGTGGTGTGGGACGGAATACATGCTATTTCGAAATGACTCATCAGCTTCCCAAACTTCCGTGTGCTTCACGCGGGCCCACCTCCCAGCCAATCCGTCTTTCCCCAGGCCAGGCTGACAGGCTTCTTGGTCCACCACCTCTCCCTGTGCAATTTTGACTTTTACGGCCAATTCAATATTAAACTATTCTTTCTTTCTATACTGCAAACTCCTCATGAACTGGCTAAGAGATCCAGTGCAATAATGAATAGATGTGGTAACAGTTGATACCACCTCGGAGAAGAGTTACTGTCCTCCCCTTTCTCTTGCTGCAGAGATTGCTGCTTTCCCTTACTTGGTGTAACATTTTTTTGCTTTTTGCTCCAAGTCCAGTGAGTTGTCTCTGATAGGAAAACTTGTGGTTTTCACAGCTTGTCCTTCCCTGCTATAGTTAAAGCTCTGAACAAACAAGTGAGATGAGAAAGCACTGGTTAAGAAGAACACAGACTCTCACTGTTCTGACCTGAAGTTCAAGCTTTGAAGTAAAAACATCCGTCAATTTGTTGTACGCTGTTTGTCCATTTCCAGAGCTCTGAAATTGTTGCTTTTGACTATTGTGTCTAGTTTTGTAGTTACTTTATGGATGAGATGATTTGCCAAATTTTTCATTTCATCATACTAAAAGTGTCTGATTTATAACATTTTATATTTGAGTCTCACTTCAAATAAGGTAAGCAGAGTAACACTGAGTGTAGCTTTAAAAGCCATAGCTACATAAACAAATGTTTTCTTATTTATCAAAATGGTGGTTTTCCTAAGAAGTAGCATTTAGTAGCGGAAAAACCAGAAACCAATGGAACTAGATGTCAGTGTGATGCCTTATTAGCTATGTAGTTTAGAAAAGTTTACTTAAATTCTCTGACCTAAATGTCTTCCTCAGTAATAATACAAATAGAGAATAAAGATATTTATACTGTACACTAAGTTTTTGAAGTATTAAATAACATATACAAATGCACAGTGGTAATCAAAGCCTGTATATATGGTCATATACATGCATATGTATATTTATACATGTACATATGTAAAATCATTTTTTATAAATAAATTAAAATTATATAACACTAACATGCTCTGCTTTTTTGTGCAAACGAAAGTTAAACATAGTATATTAGCACCACAAAGTCTTGATTTTAGATTGTTACTCTGTGTTCTTATGTTAAATGGTATAAAGTAATAAATCTTATCTTTTAGAGAACTCTGTTATCCAGACTAGGCTAAGCGGTGCCACACTAATTAGCGTGTACAAATTTGCAGTGGTTTTGCATAACAAACGCTTATTTCTCACATACAACTCATGTTCATTGTAAACTGGCAGACCAGTCTGTTTAACATCCCATTGAACATAACTAATTTGCTTTATTGGATTCCTGTGCTATGAGTAGGACTTCAACTTAAATCTAAAAGTATGAAAAAGTTTTATAAAGAAAATATTTTTGGAGGCCCTGGTAAAGAGCTTATTACACACTGCAGACAAATTCCAGTTACACAATAATGGTAAACATAAACTGGTAGCTTAAAATATCAAAGGTAAAAGTCATCAAACTAGAATAAGCACTTGACATTGAATATAGACTCAGATAAATGCATACATTTAATCAAACATTTCTGAAGGTACTTTTTCTAACTGAGAAATTCAACAGCACAGAAATAAATGCAAGTAATTTGAGGACTCTGCACTGGCATTTAAATACACGAGGAAAAAATGTTAATAGGATAAGTACCAGAAAGGATTAAGTGACTCTAAACACCGAAGAGGATTAGTTATTATCCTGCTTTTACAGGCACCCAGGTCTCATGCGGCCAAGTAGATAGGAAATGGCAAGCCAATGTTACAAAATGGGGCTGTTTTTTTCTTTTTGAAATAAGCATTTATTAAAATCAGTTTTATTATGCCACACAACTAAACAGGTAACAATATCTAAGCTTTCCTTTGGATAGTCTGAAATGTGGTATACTTTTCAATGCATTTAAGGTATATTTTGAAATATTTTTCTCATTTAGAAGTTGCTTTTCAAATAAGGACGTGAATTTGCAATTAAACCATAGACATTCTACTTTTGAAACCCAGTCATTTGTACTTACACAGTAAGTGAGCTCTTTTTCCACTATTCACACCAATAGTAACTGCAGAGATTCGCTGTATTTTAATTTGCTGTCTATATTTTATTGTAATAAGATGATATATGAAATATATATGTACATCATGCCTATATACTAGTGGTACACACACATACACAAATACATTCTCTCTCACACATGCCCTTTCAACATTTAAGTATCTCTAAATTTGAGGCATTTTCTACCTGTGAAAACTCATTGCAGCTGTTATCCAGTTACCTGTGGTCATTTCTTATGCAAAGGATTTGCTGTCATTCTTGGTGGCATGACTGGACATTTGAAATTTTATTTTAGTCAGCAAACCAGTTAAAGATTATTTGAGAAAGAAATGAAAACCCTTACTGTTGTATGGAAACCTTTAATTGATATCGTACATCGATTAAAAATGCACCAGCATTAAAAATTTATAGAAGTATCAGTGACTTGGAAGAAAACGTTGGAGATAATAGCAGAAAAATCTTAGGAAATACTGCGTCACTAACACTTGAGATGAATGACCAATGCTGTATGTTGTGATTCAGTAACAAATATCTACAACTAACAGGACTTTAAGTAAATATATATCTTTGCATTTAATGTAAATTCTCAATAGAACTAGATTGGACAGATCACATTTCTCTGTGTATTCAGCTAGATCTCCTAGTCTCCATGTATCCTAATGTTATTCCTAACAACTTGTCCAATTTATATCACTAGCTCTGTGTTCTCAACACCTGCTAGGCTAGTAGTCACTCAGTATTACCTCTTTCCTTGTAAGGAAAACTGGGTATTTATTGATATGTCCTCACTAAGTACTTCTGTGCCCTTGGTAATGTAACAAGGCCTTCTGGGGCCTCAGTTTTCTCATCTGTAAAGTAAACAAATTAAATACATTAACACTTAAAATTATTTTCAGTTCTACACTTAATGTAGCTCTTCTTCAAATATTGCCTCAAAATAAATTCTATAAAGTTCTTGTCATTGTTTGCTTCATTCATAACAAGAAAGAATACAGTTTATTTATCTAATGAAAGTTTATTTTCCTTTAAATAACAATTTCTTGTAAAAATTTGTAGGGTTCTATCCTTTCTGAAGCAAACTTATGTTGGTTTTTCTATTTCCTGATGGAAAAGTGCAGCCCTTATGGGAAGTTATCTTAAAATTATAATCTTCCTTAGGCCCCATTTCCCTTCCCATCATTTCTTTTTTGAAACAAAATTGATTGATTTACATGCCTGATTCAGAATCTATTTTTTGCACATTTTTGAGTCTGATAATTTTGACTGTTCTCATCAGTGGCTTGTGTACTTTTTGTGCACAAATTTTGAATTCTAGTTTTACTTCTGGCATTTATTTAATCAAATTTTATGTTCTACTTTTTCCTCCATCTCTATTTATCCTATAATGATTTTTTTTTCCTCCATAGCTTTGCTTTTCCTGGCGCACTGTCTCTTCTCCAGAGAGCCTGCCACTCCTGACTCTCACTTACCTACTTCTGCTTGCCGGGCTGAGTCAATGTGTCCCAATGCCTTTCTCTGATCATTCATTTCTTCTTTCTCTGCTCTTAGACATTTATTATTAGTCCTAAAAGAGTCAGCATTTAAGATATTTTTTTTTTTTTTGGTAGTGCAAAATGTACTAGGTTTACAGTTGGAATGTGTGAATTCCATATCATCACTTACTCATAATAAGACAGTCAAAATAGCAGTCTTTTCCTGAAAAATTGTGATATTATCTTTCTAAATAACTTTATGAGTGCCAGGTAATTAAAAAGTCCACATAAACTCATACCTGTTATTGATTCAGAACAGCTACATTATTTTGTAAAGTTGAGGCTGAAACTTCATCTTATATTTCTCAATCTGTGGCACATTTTTTAACAACCTTAGTTCACAGGTAAAACTTTAATTTTGTAAAAATTATAAAATACAGAAAAGTAGAAGAAAATAATGTTCTCTCATATTCTTAGGCATAGATAGTTATTGATTTTTTTATGCATATTTTCTTTCTGAATATAAATGTTTATAAATACACATGTATACTTAAAAAAATGATGGCATCTAATAAATTGCATGTTAAATAGATAATGTTTAACATGAAGAGATCACGTTGCAGACTAAAATTAAATTGATATTCATGGTCAAGGAGCTGGTGTGTTGTGAAACTCCCACAAACAGTGCAGAGCTGCTACAGACTCTGATGTACCATCTCAATATACTCATGACAGCATGTTATTAATGAGTCCTGAAATGGTGTCAAGGCAAATGAAATTTTCAGATTGAATTCATAAAATTAGTCAACGTATGTGCATGCAAGCAGCATTCCACAAATTAAAAGTGCTATGATTTTATTGCATAAATGTCTTTAGCAGACACAGAGTGATGATAATATGGTTGAAATTGAACCCATGGGTTCAACGTTTCAGAAGAGAGATACTTTATTATCCATAACGTAACTATAACAGTGAAATTTGTATCCTCTCTATAGAGACCAAAGGCTGAATCTAACTGGGGATGAACCAATGTACAACCATTTACTTGATTAACTCTTAAAATATGAATAGCTCATCTTCAAGATTGTCAACTTATGATAATAGGGCTCTGATTATACTCAGTAAGGATCTCCATAGAATTCAA
This sequence comes from Furipterus horrens, assembly GCF_987537825.1. Classification (NCBI taxonomy): domain Eukaryota; kingdom Metazoa; phylum Chordata; class Mammalia; order Chiroptera; family Furipteridae; genus Furipterus; species Furipterus horrens. The sequence continues at coordinate 199,348,707 of NW_028327172.1, read as the reverse complement.
GATATTAAAGTAGTTAATTGTATTCTGGTACAGGAATCACCGCTAGTGTTTTAATGTTATTCCTAAAGGATATTCATCAAAGTGTAAATTCGGGTTATTGTTATAGTAGAGGAAACAAAACAAGTTGGAATCTGGACAAAATGTAGCTAGGACACAAGCTAATGGATGTTGGTTATAGGAATTTAAGGGAATAGGCAGACTGCCATGAGATAGTCTTGGCACTATTTCAGTTTCCTACTATTGTACACAGTGAGAAAATAAATAAGTGAAAGGAAGTAAATCCTAGACACCTAAGCAAGGATAAAGAAAAAACTGATTTGTAACCAATGTAAATGTTTCTCAAATATATATACATATGTATTCTTACAATTTTTTAATTATACATTTTTGAAATCAGGGTCTCTGTCTTATTCTAGCACTCAACTTAGTTTTGAATAAAAAAAAATACACTTTTGTAGTTTCCACGTATAAGTGAGCTTACGCGGTTATTTATTTAATGTTTACATTTTAAATCTGGCTTATTTTACTTAGCTTAATGTTCTCCCAGTTCATTCTCATTGTTACAATGGCAGAATCTCCTTGCAGGCATACAGACGGAGTAGAACTGGGGTGGGGAGGCGGGGGAAACTGGGACCTGTTGGGCAATGGGTCTATGCACGATGAGTAAGTCTAGAGACCTTATGTACAAAACCATGACTATACTGGAAATTTGTTGAGAGTAGATTTCTGTTGCTCTCATAACATACACACACAATAGTAACTATGTGAGGATATAATATATTAATTATCTTGACCATAGTAAACATTTCACTATAAATGTGTATATCCAATTATCATGTACATCTTAAATACATAGTTTTTATTAGGAAATATAGTTAAGATACACAAATATTTTAAATAAATTGGTGTATGAATAAGTTAATGAGTAATCATTTCAATGGATCTTTACATCTTATCAAGAGCAAGAACTTATCTCTGTGATACCTGGATATTATTTTAAATATATTAAATTAAAAAAGAGAGAAAGAGGAATTGACTAAGATATGCAATATACATATCATTACTATAAAATTGCAGAGTAAGCACCGTACCATTCTCAAGATTGGTAATTTCTTCTATTAAAAAAATAAAAAGAACATTTCCAAGACTAAAAGCTGAATGATTATAGCCCTCATCAATTTTTTAAAAAAATTCTTTATAAAGCAATTATACTTTAAACATATTTTCAAAGACAAGAAAATGATATTACATCAGAAAGTGCATTGGATGTGAAGTTAAGAGAGTGAGTTTGGTCTTATTTATTTGTTTGATTTTTATTCTTCCTTCTATCATCTGATAGTTATAAGACTCTGGAAAAATCACTTCATTGTCCTAAACAGTAAAATGGAAGGGGAGGACATGACAGGTAAATATTGATTTATTCTTTATTCCAGTCATGTGAGTTGGTACTACGAGAGGCAGTATAGTACAGCAGTTAACAGTCCAGGTTCTGATGTCAGGTAGCCCAATCTCACCAACAACTGCCAATCAATGACGGAGTCAGGATTGCCTGATTGAAAAGTCCATGTCTGTTCTACTCTAACCTTCTGTGGCCTTATAAAAGAATGCCTAGGGGAACAAATGAAACAACATTGGAGAAAGAAAAACAACATCCATCTTTTAAAACGGGTGATATTTCTGATTATGAGCAGTTTTGATGCTGTGAATGTTGTTTTCCCTCAAATTGTCTTGGGTTGAATTCAGGATTTGTTTCCACATCTTTTTGGTGCATGATACTGGAATACTGTCTATAAAAAAATATAAATATTTCCAGTAGGAGGTATGTTTTTATAACATCAATTCAGTTTAGCCTTATCAGAAAAAAGTCAGATCAAGGGTACTCATCAATAATGAGGAACATGTTTAGCTGACTGTCACACAGATATAAGCTACTCCTGGATGATTTACAGAAATACTGGAGAAATCAATGTTTTAAAACAGACATGGCAGTATAAAAATGATAAAGTATGTTTTTTCCTAAAAATAATTTAGAATTATTTTAAGGATATCTTATAGATTAAACATATATATTTGAAAGAATTTATTATTGTTTTCTGGTCACTTTTTATTTCTGAGAGGAAATTTAATAGCAGATTCACCACCTATTTTTCCAGTGAAATTATTACAATGAGTTAAAAAGCACAAAACATTACTTTCAAATAGCACTAAATGCCTCTGATTGTTTTCCCTGCTTGGATGGACTTCTGCACAAAGTTTCTACATAAGTATCTTGATAATAGCTAATTCAAATATATTTTATCCCTGTTAGCTTTGACAGCTTTGAGATGCTAAACCAGTTTACCATTCTATTTGTCTCTAAAATAGTATCAAATATTCCTCTATGTCAATGGTTTTCAACAGGTGTGTCAGGCACACAGGTGTGCCACAGTAATCTTTAATACTCTCAGTATGAGACTATTTAGTCAGAAGTACTGACCTATTTTTCCTTAGATTGCCAAATAAGAAAATGATAACAGTCAACATAATGATAGCCTTCCAGTGTGAATGAATCAAAATCGTATATATCTTTTTTTCAATTTTCAGATTGGCAAAAAAATATATATGGTGTGTGGCTGAATTTTAGTAATTAGTTTATGTGTGCCATAAGATAAAAAAGGTTGTAAATTGATGCTCTCATTTCTGTTGTCTCTGCAAAATCTGTAATCTTTTATCTGATAACTGTCTCCAATGAAAATTATTACAATGAATATTCTGTCTCTCTGTTCTTTTCCCTCCTTTTACAAACTTCTGCTTCCAAGAATCACTCAGAACCTCTGCTTTTCTTGTTTGGTAGAAGGAGAGCATCCTCCCTGCTCTATCAAGTACAAGAGAAATCAGGTTCAAGTAGAAAAATTATCAATTACCAATGTGTGCACTCTACAACACTATAGATAAAAGATTTACAATTTAACATTTTTCTAAAATGATACTCCATTTTATAATATGGCTAACTAATTTTGGCAATGGTATTAATAATTACCTTATATATATTTTAGTAAGAAAATAGTGGGCATAATACTTAAAATAATAATAATGGCAACTACTATTTATGGAGTATTTACTACATAGTAAGCCCTGTGATAAATTTTTTATATATCGGTGTGTTATTTAAGCTTCAAACAACCCTATGAACAAGACATTTTTATTTAATTTTACAAGAAAGAAAATAGTTTCAGGATGGATAAAATGGCAACTGCTTAATGTCAGAACTAGAATTCTATGTCAGTTTCACTTGACACCAGAGTTTATTTGGCACATCTCAGTTAGAAAAATCAGTGAAAGCCCTTATGACATGGTTGATCATTAAGTTTCTAGAGTAGGGCACAATTGGACTTGGATCTTCCCCTCATACTAGGTGGGTGAACTTGGGCAAGTTCCTTTATGTGTGTGTTTCTTTATTGACAAGTGAGAAAAAAAGTGGAACCCACCTCCTGTTATTAGGCTTAGATAAGATGATGTATATGCATAAAGCAATTGCTAGAGCATCTGTCACACAGTACATACACAGTAAGTGTTTTCTTATTATTTAATGTTCTTACTTGAAAATTTCTCTTTTCAATAGTAGGGATAAAAATAGCACCTGCCTCAGAAAGGTTTTGCAAGGGTTAAATGAGCTTATCAATAAAAAAAAATGTGCTGGGCATGCAAGTGCTCAATAAACAGTAGCTGTTTTCATCATCATTAGCATCATCCTGCCAAAGATGTATTCTTTTTATTTTGACAGAGCTGCTTGCTAACATTTGTAGAAAATGTAAGCAAGAATAAATCTTGACACATCAGATTCAGTCTATTGCTGCTTGATCCTGCTGCCAGTGCGATACAGAGTAGTCCATCCAGGTCCTCTGGAATATGCTCTACCCCATCTAGGTCTATTGAGAATCTACCAGTCAATGCAAACATATATATTTGCTTCAAGTTCTATTGGTTTTGGATATTTGTCACTTCTTAAAATGCACTCAGAGGGCTCCATGACTCTGATGAATGCCCTAGCCACCTTTTAGAGCTCATTCAAATCTTAATAGCATGAAGGCATATCTTTTTGTTCTTCTCTAAGGCCCAAAGAGACCACCGACAAAAGAGAAGTCAATGTTTGAGAGCAGGGACTTTGTATATAGTACTTTACACAATAATCAAGATTAAGTGAGCCTCCTTAAAAAGAGGCATTTAGAACAACTCTTTAGGCAACTGTAATGGAGAAATGGATCTGGTATGGATGATAATGTGAAATGAAGGAACAGAAATCAAAATGTGCAAGCAATATTTGTAATATATAATCTATTTATGAGATAGTTGTCTTTTTTGGGTTAAATTTTGATATATTTTAACATAAGGTAGAAATTAAATTAGAAACATCTAGAATGACATGCTCAAGAGTTTACATGTCTCTATTAACAGCTGAATAAAATAGACCACATTTTCTTGGTTGTTAATTTTTAGTGGCGTAACCATGAAGTACATAAGGATAAAATTGCCATGTGGACATATGCAAAGAGTAAAACTAAGAAAAGTAACTTTATTAAAATTAAAAAGAAACTTCAAAGACATAGTGTTAACTACATTTCTGTTTAAGTAATATAAATTATGAAAAAGGTTAATTTTTTTGTCTCCAGATACCATCAACCAACTTTACTTTTGTATTTGAAAAATGAAAGTCAACCTTATCTTCCTTCAGGTTAGAGGTGTGTATGCAATACGTATGTACAAATACACACATATAAACATGTTGTTTTTCTCTTGTTAAATATTTTTCATGATTCTACATTCAATGTATTAACTTATTCAACAATATGTTTTTTTTCTGAGTGCCTGTCATGTGCAGGTATTTTTGTAAGCATTTGGCAGATGTAGTAAATAAAACAGTAAAAGATACCTTCCTGTACTCTAGCAGGGGAAGACAAAAATAACTGATATAATGAAACTCATAATAGTAATAATAAATAAATATTGCCAGCTTATTAATAATCAGTAGCTTTCTATAATTACATATGACCTCAATAGCATAGGGACTCTCCAACTCTAATAACATTCAATTTCTTACCTTTCTAAAAGGTATGCACACCTGTCCAAATGCTCAATATCCAGGAAAGGACACCACAGTACTTGTAATAGCCACAAGACACATATTTTTGCTAATTCTACTATCCTTAAATTTCTAATTTTATATGTATTAAAAATAATAAGAATGTGGTAATAAATTTGTATTTAGTTAGCAAGCGGCCCTGGCTGGTTTAGCTCAGTGGATTGAGTGTCGGCCTGCGAGCTAAGTGTCGCTGGTTCGATCTTCCAGTCAGGGCACATCAGAGAAGGAAAACTCTGACTCCAAAAAACCTCCGCTACCTTGCGGCATACCTCTTCAGGGGAAAGGCTAAGGGAGTAAACCCCGACAGAAAATCCGGAGCCGGAGTCCCTAAGGCGGTTTGACGTTGTGGTCAACACCGGCAACTCCTGCGGCGCACCTGAAGCCAAGCTGTATTGACTCCGTCTTTCCCTTGGATCCTTCAGCTGCGAAGAGAGGGGGGGTCTGCTGCATGGGCAACAGCAGACCCTCCATATCACCCTGCCCAGGCTCTGTAGCTTCAGCGTCATCGCAAGATGTCGATTCAACACGGGAGGAGACAGATACCGTGTCACTCCCGAGTTGGACTGCACAGCCATTCTCGGCGGTGCAGATAGACTCTTAAGAAGCTACACCATCGTCTCTCGAGACGGACGGCTGCCGACGACGAGTTAGCAAGCATGCTTCTGGCATGTAAAAAAAAGTAGAGGCATAAGAAAACATGCTGTTCCGGTCATTGGGAGGGCAGCTGCATCCAAGATTTAAGTCCATATAGGTAATCAAGTGATCCTTAGATTATCTTATTCCAGTGGAATTTATTAATACATGTTGCTCCAACCTATGCCTGTGAATTCCTTACAGACAGAAACCCTATGATTCATCATTAAACAGGCTACCCACCGGCACCATGACAGAATGGCTCTGAGATAAAACAGCTTAACTTCTTTTGGGACTAAACTTGTAATTATTGTTTAGCTTTGACACAGTTGAGTATTTTCTCTTCCTTTCCTGCATCAGTTTATTCCATTCATTAACAATTTAACACAGCATTTTATTGATTTATTTTGCTTATTGTTTTGTTTTCCTCCCTGCCTCTCTTCTGTTTCTCTCTGGGATCTTCCTTTTATTCTTCACAACAGTCTTTATTTTCCCTAGTGAACTGGATCGTAGAGACGCTCTCCATCTCTTGCATTTTACTCTCTAGTGTAAAGCTTGCCTCTGCAACACTGGTACCTGAAGTTTAGTTTACCTCCTGTGGCAAGTTCGCCTCAGGCTAAGGAAAGAAGTAATTTTCCTTTCCTTATGAAGTAAGACAACCAAGCACTATGTTCTGAAGCCTGCGGTAGCAAAGAAAATCTTGGCATGCTTGGGTTCGTGGTTTCTCCTGGGAAAGTCCTTGCTTGATGTTATTCCACTGAGTCCTAAACTTAGGGCCAGTTTGTATCTCTATTTTATTAGGGTTTGATGATTTATGTTTAAGGTAATAAATTTATAGGTTTCAATTTTAGACCAACATTTGCACCATATAAAGATAATAAGTGTTTAGAAGGCCAGGCTGCCATTTTTCATTGCTCTTCTCTTTTTAAAGCCATATCTACATGCTCTTTCACACTGCATTTTTTATTGTATTTTTTCCATTACTATTTATCCCACTTTTATGCCTCACCCCACAATCACCACACTGTTGCCCAGGCCCATGAGTCCTTTTTCCTCTTTATTGGATCCCTCCACCCTCACCCCACCCCTCTTCCATAGCTGTCAACCTGCTCTCTATCTATTAGTCTGTCTCTATTTTGCTGTTAGTTCAGTTTTGTTCAATAGATTCCACATGTAAGTGAAATCATATGGTATTTGTCTTTTTCTGACTGGCTCATTTCCTATAGCATGCTGTCCCCAAGGGTAAAATTTTATTCTTTCTTTACAGCTGAGTAGCATTCTATTATGAAAATGTCCCATAGTTGTTTTACCCACTCATCTACTGATGGGCCCTGGGCTACTTCTATATCTTGGTGAGTGTAAGTAACACTGCAATGAACATAGGGGTGCTTATGTTCTTTCAAAGTAGTGTTTTAGGTTCCTTTGAATAAATTCTCAGAAGTTGGATTGCTACGTCAAAATGCAGACCCATTTTTAATTTTTTGAGGTATCTCCATACTGCTTTCCACAGTTGCTGCATCAATCTGCATCCCCACCAACAGTGCATGAAGATTCCCCTTTCTCCACATACTAGTCAGCCCTTATTTGTTGATTTATTCATGACAGCCATTCTGACCACTGTGAGATGATATCTCATTGTGGTTTTAATTTGCATCTCTCTGATGATTAGTGACATTGAGCTTCTTTTCATATGTCTATTGGTCATCTGTATATCATCTTTGGAGAAGTGTCTATTCAGACACATTTTTTTAATTGAGTCATTTTTTTTGGTGTTGAGTTTTGTAAGTTCTTTGTAAATTATAGATATTAACCTCTTATCAGATGTATTGGCTAATATGTTCTCCCTTTTTGTTAGTTGTCTTTATTTTGTTGATGATTTCCTTTGCTGTGCAAAAACTTTCTATTTGATGTTGTCCCATTTGTTTACTTATTCTTGTGTTTTTCTTGCCCAATAATTATATCAGATAAAGTACTGTTATGAGCAATGTCTGAGATTTTACTGCCTACATTTTTTTCTAGGATTTTCATGGTTTTGGCTATACAATTTAGGTCTTCAATCTATTTTGAATTTTTTTCTTGTGTGTGGTATAAGAAGGTGGTCAAGTTTCATTTTTCTGAACATTTTTATGTTCAATTTTTCCAACACCATTTATTGAATAAACTATCTTTAGCCCATTGTATGTGCTTGCTTCCCCTTCAAATATTAATTTACTATAAAAGTATAGGTTTATTTCTGGGCTCTCTCTTCTGTTTCACTGTCAATTTTTATGACAGTACCATGCTTTTTTGATTAGTATAGCCTTATAGTATTGTTTGATATTAGGTAACATAATTCCTCCAACTTTGTTCTTTCTCAAGATTACTGTTGCTATGTGGGGCCTTTCGTGTTTCCATATACATTTTAAAAATACTTGTTCTAGGTCTGTGAAATACATCATAAATACAACATTGGAATCTTGATAGAAATTATGTTGAATCTATAGATGGTTTTGGGTAGCATGGACATTTCAATGATGTTAATTCTTCCTGTCATGAACACAGCATGGTATGTCCTTCAACTTATTTGTATCTTCTTCAATTTCCGTCTTCCATGTCTTATAATTTTCTGAGTGCAGGTCTTTTACATCCTTGATTATTCTGAATCTTAAGTATGCTAAATCAAGTCAAAGAAGAAGGTTTGTTTCAAAAGCTATTCACAATCAGGCACTTAAAATAATCTAGGTGTGGATATGCTCTCTAAAACATATCTGGGCATATGAACAGCTGACTGGTAGGGTTTCTGACATCAGTTCAGGCAACTGTCAAAAGCCCAAAATTGACATCAATAACCTCAGACTCTATGACAGAACTCAGAGGTGAAGAGCAGTGCCAGTCTTAGTTTTTGGTGGAAAGTCCAGGCTAATATCTAAAGCTATATGTGTAAGTAGTATTCTGTGATACATTCTTTAGGTAGGTAATCAATAACAGGTATTGAATAGGGTAGCCAAGTATCCCAATAAGACATTAGTTAGTAGTTGAAGTAATTAATTTCAAAGTGTGACTGGTATCTGATATTTAATTCTACCACTTAATAATAGTGAGGCTTTGAGCAAGCAACAGAGTTTTTCTGACCCGTAAGTTTTCATATCTACACAACTGGGAGAAAAAATGGTATCAAAATTTATAAGAACATTTCATGCAAAGGGGGCCTATAAATGTCTGAATGCAGAGGAAGTTCTGTCTATAATCTAAAAATCTAGTAAAGAAAACAGACAAGTAATACTAAGAACAAATATTTATTTAACAGTACCATGACAATGCTTTACTTTTCTATAGTGCTTCACCCTCTACAAAACAAATTTACAAACACTTTCTCAAATCCTTTCACAGTAAACAGGACATGGTTTATTATTTAATTTAAAGATGAAGACTTAAAAAGCTGGAAATTTAAATAATTCTATTAAGAATCTTTAATTTCATAGATAAATAATTTACTACCTAACTTGGCTTGAATTAAGAGAGTTTATTGTTTTATGTAATAACAGAGTATGGGATTAGGAAGGTTTTCAGGCATGATTTAACTTAGGGCTAATGAGAAAATAGTTTTGTAACCAGGAGCTGGCTTCTGACTGTATGAGGCCTAAGTCTTAGGTGGGGTGAGCCTCTGCCATTCTACAAGGGCTCCCACAGAGCTCCCCCAGCTGGGGAAGTGAAGCAAGCAAGGGAGACCCTAAGAAAGTACAAAAGCCTTGGCTTCTGTGTGCTTCTGTTTTGAAAAGACTATTTCCAAAATCTCATTCATGCAGGAAGTAAATGGGAGTGTCCACCCTTTTAACCAATGCTGACCTTGTCTTTGCCCCTCTTCCAGACAAGAGGGCAGAAATCTCCAGTCACCCTGTGCAGGGCGTTGAGCCCCCAGAGCTCACCCAGACTCTGTGTGAGCTGTGTCATGAGCCCCAATGTGTGGGCTATCAAACGCCAGCTCGGGGTTTCAATCTCAGGCTGTCTTCTGGTCCCTCCTCCTAATAGCTGTCCTGATCGTGATGCTGCCTGAGGCACTATTCCTGCATTCCCCTCCTTGCTGCAGAGGGCAGGCTGCTTAGTTGCTGGGGCAATGACTGCTGGTTTTTATTCCCAGTTTGGTTCCCAGGTGTGGAGGAAGGCTGTCTCCTCCAGTGCTCCTAGTGACCAGCCCAGCACCCAGCACTTTCTGTGACTCCCTCCTTTGGAGGGTAACCCCTCCCTTTGAAGAAGGTGGCAGCCTCAACCCACCCTTGTATAGGGAAGTGGTCGATTAGGCTTCCGCCTTACTTGGGTCTCCTCTGCCTCCATTGACTTCGGTGGAACTAACCTGTTAGAGTTTTACATCATTTCTCAGTAACATTACTAATGCTTCTATTTCGCTTGATTCCCAGGCACTGAGTTTTATCCCGAGCATCTCTAAACCTACGTCCTGTGGGCGGAGTAAGATAGCTGCCACCTCTCCAAACAAAAAGTTATCATAAAAGTTAATTCATTTTTTTTTTCAATAATCTCTGCAAAATTTCTGAAAATCATTCTGATGTGACCGGCTTATGTTACATGCCTAATTCTCAACCATCAGCTGAGTATAAAGAAACACGATTCACTGTTAGTCAAGGGCTCAATGCATGAAATAGGATCCTGGAAGGTGGAACATTCACTTGGATCACAAGATCAATGAATTGTGGGTAAATGGATAACTAAGTCAAAATTGGGGCTGATGCTCAAGGAGAAAAAATGCTGGGGATGCCAAGTAAGACATCTCCCTCTGTAATAAACAGTTAAAGGTGTTTGGCTTAGGCAGCAATAGAATGCAGGTATCATGCACACATACAAAAGAATGAATTTTTTCCAACTCAGTAAGAGGCCACAAAAAAGATAAAATACATGTGCAAACATCAAGTGATTGAAAAGTTAAAAGAAAAAAACTGGTTGCAATAACTAAAGTTTCTTCAATCATATTAAAAGCTTCCTTAGAAAGCAATCCACTTGGAGAATTACACAGTTCTGCTTTGGATTGTCTATTTGATAGGTGAAATTCTAACTGCAGGTATGACCAAATGAATTCCACAGATTGTATTTCTGAGACAGATATAGCCAGTGAAACTATTTTTCTACTCAATGTATTTCTGGCTGCTTCATTTCACCAGGCTACATGCATTAATGGGTTTAAACACTATTAAACAGTGGTAGAGATATGCATTCATCTTTGAAACACGAGCATAGTTAGTGATATTTCCTGCTGAGAAGCTATCAACTCTATAACTGCTAAAGTTACAGCCCATAAACGTAGGACTGACTCTTCAGTAATTACTCTTTCCTTTCAGATCATCAGAAAGAAAACAACCTCATGTATTTATAACTAATTCTATTTGATAGTCAATGATTATTTGTTGATTCATGCATTGATTTCTCATGCAGGATGTTGTTATTTAAAAAAATGTGCTTGTGGGGAAAGATTCAATTGGATTGATTTTTTAGGCAGCAGGGCTTTCATAAATAGCTATTTATTGCCATTTGCAAATGTAGAGTAGAGAAGAGAAAATAAAGAGAAAGAGAGAGAGAGAAAAAAACAGAAATAGGGAAAGGCAAAGTGGAGGGCAGAGGATTGATAATACATTTTAGCTTAGTTTATTAATAATCTGAAGCTTTGTCCAGAGATCAGTAAATTCACTTATTTTTTAAGCAACATGTTCATGTGAAAAAAAAATACATATCCAGAGCTGATTCAGTTACTAAAGAAATAAGTCATATTGACAGCAGCCTGTTCAAACTATTGTATAAAACTTGGCTAAGTATCGAGCTTAAAATACTAACGTGACTGTGCAGAAGAAAATTTGGTGGCTATATAACTACTCTGAAGAAGTCTTTGCTATATAGAAATATAAAACAATAATAAATAACTCAGCATAATCCTGACCTAATACAGTAATATAATAAAATTAAAAATTTAAAGTTGGTCTAGAAACTTTTTTGGGTTATTTTGCAAATGTGACCATAAATTCTGATGGTCTTATTAACCTCATTTGGAACTAAGTCTGTTTCTTAAATTGTATAAATATGAAAGCATTTTAAAATATAGGCCAACTAGCTTAAATACATATTCTATCATCACTTCTTTTGATCTTAGGATAAGTTAGATTTTTTTTCAGGTTTCCATATGAGCATTATCATATAAAAGGGTTATTTTAATTTCTGATGGGATAAAATGCCTAATTGTTTTAATCAATTAAACTACTGGCAGTATGAACATACAATACAGGGCATTTGGGAACTATAAGAGAAGGGGCACTTTGGTGTGTAGTCGTAGTCGTAGTTGGCAGCCGTCCGTCTCGAGAGACGATGGTGTAGCTTCTTAAGAGTCTATCTGCACCGCCGAGAATGGCTGTGCAGTCCGACTCGGGAGTGACACGGTATCTGTCTCCTCCCGTGTTGAATCGACATCTTGCGATGACGCTGGAGTGTCCTCTCCAGTGAAGCTGAAGCTACAGAGCCTGGGCAGGGTGATATGGAGGGTCTGCTGTTGCCCATGCAGCAGACCCCCCCTCTCTTCGCAGCTGAAGGGTCCAAGGGAAAGACGGAGTCAATACAGCTTGGCTTCAGGTGCGCCGCAGGAGTTGCCGGTGTTGACTACAACGTCAAACCGCCTTAGGGACTCCGGCTCCGGATTTTCTGTCGGGGTTTACTCCCTTAGCCTTTCCCCTGAAGAGGTATGCCGCAAGGCAGCGGAGGTTTTTTGGAATCAGAGTTTTCCTTCTCTGTTTGGTGTGTAGAACTAAAAGACAAATTGAACAATATTTGTTTTCCACTTAATTCTAACATGCCCAGTCTTAGAATCAGCCATCTCTCCAAGGAAAATAGTATTAGACACCAAATCTGCTGTATACTTGCTTCCAGGCTTTCTCAGCTGACAGAGCCAAAAATTATGTGTATGCTAATCCCTGTATGTATAAATCACTATAAATATACTTAAATGTACAATCTGTCAATTAATGAAAGAGATATAAGTACAAACTTTAATAGTGGATTTATCTTTTTCTCATTACAGTTGCATTAGTTTTGCCTCATAGTATGACAACTATTGTTAGCCTCACAGACATTTAGGACTATTATGTTTTCCTGAAGAAGTGGCCATTTTATCATAATGTAATGCATTTTAAAATTCTTTATAATTTTCTTGCACTGAACTTTCCTTTACTTAAGATTAAACAGTTAATTTAAAATTAAGTAGCTACTTTCTTTCATTAGTGTTAATATGGTATAACTTTCACCATCCATTTATTTTTAATGTATCCAGATCTCTATATGTAAATGTGTTTCCTTCAGACATTATATAGTTTGATATTATTTTTTACCCACTATGCCAATTTCTGTCTTTTAATTGGTGTACTTAGATTATTCACATTTAAAATGATTGCTATAGTTGGATAAATATTTACTATATTTATAAGTATTTTGTATTCATTGTATATGTTCATTTCTTTACACTCAATGGTAAAGCTTGAAGCTTTCTCTCCTGTAAGATCAGAGATAAACCAAGGATGCCTACTCTCACCACTTTGATTTGGATGTCTTAGAGAGATTAAGTAGGATAGAAATTATAGGCAGCTAAATTGCAGATGACATAATATTATATATAGAAATCCCTAAAGACTCCATACCAAAACCGTTAGAGCTAATACAGCAAGAATACAGGATACAAAATCAATACACAAAAATCAGTTGCAATTCTGTACACTAAAAACAAACTATCAGAAAGAGAAAGTAAGAAAACAATCCCATTTACAATTGCATCAAAAGCATAAAATACCTGGAAATAAATTTAACTGAGGAAGTGAAAGACCTGTCCACTGAAAACTATAAGACATCAATGAAAGAAACAAAAGAAGGCACAAATAAATTAAATGATATTCTATGCTTATAAGTTGGAAGAATATTGCTAAAATGTCTATACCACACAAAACAACCTACAGATTCAATACAATCCCTATCAAAATTCCAATGGCATTTTTCACAGAAGTAGAACAATCCTAAAATCTATATGGAGCCTCAAAAACCATGAATAATGAAAGCAGTTTGAAAAAGAAGAAAAAGAGCTAAAGGCATTACATTTCCCAATTTCAAACTATGTTATCAAACCATCATAATTAAAGCAGTGTGACATTGAAATAAAAACAAAGGCACAGATCAGAAATAAGTCCACATATATATGATCAATTAATTTATAACAAAGGAGCCAAGAATATACAATGCAGAAAGGACAGTCTCTTCAACAAATAGTGTGGGTATGCTAGACAGCCAAGAACAAAAGAAAGAAAGAAAAGAGAGAGAGAGAGAGAGAGAGAGAGAGAGAGAGAGAGAGAGAGAGAGAGAGAGAGAGAACTATCTTATACCACACATAAAAAATTATCTCAAAATGGATTAAAGACTTGAATATAAGCCCTAAAACTATATAAGTCCTAAAAGAAGACAAGTAGAAAACTCTTTGACATTGGTCTTGATAACAATTTTTTTTTTATTTGACACCAGAATTAAAGTCAACAAAAGCAAAAATGAAACAAGTGGGACTACATCAAACTAAAGAGCTTTGTACAGCAAAGGAAACCATAAAAGAAATGAAATGACAACCTACTGAATTGGAGAAAATATTTGCAAATCACACATTTGATTAGGGATTAACATTCATAATATATAAAAAAATCACATCTCAAGAGTAAAATAATAGACAATATGATTAAAAATAGGCAGAGTATCCACTGAATAAACATATTTCCAAAGAAGACATACAAACGATCAAAAGCACATGAAAAATTACTCAACATTACTAAATGTCAGAGAAATGAAAATCAAAACTGCAATGAGATCACCTCACACCTTTTGGAACAGCTGTCATAAAGGTAAGGTCTATCAAATGTTGACAAGATTATGGAGAAAAGAGAACCCTTGTGTAGTGTTGGGGTAAATGTAAATTGGTAAGTCTGCGAATGAAAATAGTATGGATATTTCTCATAAAATTAAAAATAAAACTAACATATGATGCATGGAAATGGAAGCAAATGAAAACAGGGTATCCAATCTGCATTCCCATGTTCATTGCATTATTCATACAAAGAAATGGAAATGGCATAAGTTCATCAACAGATGAATACATAGAGATGTGAGGTACATACACACACACACACACACACACACACACGATGGAATATTTTTCAGCCAAGAGAATGAAGGAAATATTTCCCAATGCAAAAAAGTTGATAGACTGTAAGATCAATATGCTTAGTGAAATAAGCAAGACAGAGAAAGGCAGCTACTACATTGTATCTCTTATGTGTGAAATATAAATTAAATGTTGAACTCTTAGACACAGAGAATAAAAAGGGGTTGCCAGTGGTGGGAGAGGGGTGGGGGGAATAGGAAGAGGTTAATAAAAGGATACAAACTTTTTGCTAAAGATGAATAAAGTCTAATGTATAAAATGGTAACTACAGCTACCAACACTGTACTTTATAATTAAAATTTACTAAGGAAATAGGACTTAAATGTTTACACACACACCCCTCAAAAATAAACATGTAAGGTGATGATGGATGTATTAAAAATATATTGATAGTTGATCTGGAACAAAAAGTCTTGATTGACAAAAATTGTGCACTTTGTTATATTCTCAAAGGTTAAGTGAAAGAATAGTTTCTAAATAAAGCATAAATTATTCTGGCATATGCCAATAAACCTGAGTGACAAGTTCACTGAAGTATAATATCTGGGAATAAATATTGAATGAGCAAATGCCAGCATGTATTAGTTTACAGTCAACTTATGCATAAATTCATTTGAAAAAGTATGAAATACTTAGTATCCAACTTACGCTTAAGCAGCTAAATTAAAGTGATGATTAAAGCACCCAAACATTAGATCTTGAAGCTAGCACTAAAATCACTGTCAAATTAATAGAGCGTTCTCAATATGCAATGTAAATTGGATAAGAATTGAACATAATTGTGGTTTTCTAATACTTTGGTTAGTCTTTCCCACTAATTCTACACACCTATTTTAGAACTGACTGCTCTCATTCACAAAATTCTGTGACATAAACAGGTCTGTTTTCAATGAAGGCATCTTATTCATAAATGACAAATGTAAAGTGTTAGTAAAACTTATTACTTTAAATATTCCGAGAATATAAATTTTAAAAAGGTCAGAATAAACCTTTAGATTATAGTGGATTTGATTTTGGCATTGAGTTGTGCAATTGCAGGGAGTAAAGGGTGGGTGGAGGTGAAAAATAGTACAAAGAGGATAAATAGTAATGGAAAAATGATACAATAAAGAAGTAAAAGACTAAAAGGTTCTCATATTCTGATTTACAGATTGGTCATTGATAGTTTCTGTTAAAAAGATTGAGCTACTGTGTCATATGTGGTCATCTCTAAGTATTGAGAATAAATGGAAACAATTTCTAGGGGAAATAAAATGATTTGCACAACATAATATCTACAGTACAATTTTAAGTGAGAATAGATTTCCATTACAGCTTTATGTTTTTATTAGAAGTGACCATTCAGCTGATACAATTCTCCCAAGTGCAGAACCCTAGCTATGCTTTTAATTTTAACAAATCCAGACATTAATGAACTTTAGCTCCTATGAAGCCATATTTTTGTAAAGTGGATTTAAGTGGGGAGGCTATTTAGACTTAATGCAGTTGTAAATTCTCTGGTAATCAAAAAATCTTCTCTAATGTGGTCAACAGAGAAAAATCATAACCAGAAAAAAAATCTCAATTCAGTGTTAATAAAAGAAACACAGAATAGCTACCCCTTTTTACATAACTAGGTATTCCTATGCTCAGAGGCTGTTGGAACAAATATTCCACAGTTTGTAAGAAATTGAAAAGCAGTGTTGTACAGCTCAGTAGAATTAAAGACTATTTCCTCAGCAACCGACCCCCACCTAATATATCACTGTATGGAGTCGGCTTTCAAGTGATTAGAATACAAGTAATTCAGGCGAGCCATTCACTAATTTCTAACCTACTTAAGAAAAATTTAACTTTAGAAATCAAATTTTATACTGACATTTTAGTTTAACCAAGTACCAAAGGAAGAGACATCCCATCACTGTTGAACTGAACCAGCACACTCTTCAAATACCAGACAAAGATAATACTTCATTATCCTGATGTTGATAAAATTCTCTCTATACAATTACTTATTATTGATCCAGGTAAAAAAAAACAAAAACAAAACAAAACAAAAAAACCTGTAGTGAAATTAGTCAATATTTAAATTTTCATTTGAACCTAACATTCTTTGGTTTGTGGTTACAAAAATATAATTTCATTTGCTACAGCGACCCTCAGTTAAGCAAAAAGAACAAAATTCCAGTTGGTCAAAGAAGATGTTGAATGTTGATGATTGTTTGGTAACAAAGCAAATGCTGCTGGATTGAATATCTTGAAGAAGAAAATACATTCTATACAATTCCTGACAGGTTGAAATAACTTGATTGTACTGAATATTCTTTAGGCAGTTTGTATTAGGAGTTATTAGGTACTATGCTAAATACTTCACATGATAACAGCCAGCATATATCAAACATGTACTACTTGCCATAGTCCCTGCTAGCACTTTTCTTTACAAAAGTAGCAGGCACATTTACAAGATGGTCTCTAAGATTCCTTATACTGTTCCATACAAATTCACTTTACTTGAGTTTAGGAGGGATGAATGAATATGATGGGATATCACAACTTCACAGCTGTAACCGAAGACCAAAATCTTTGGTTTGGAGTTGAAAGGGAGGTTTATTGATTTATTTTTCGAGTGGGCCTACTTAATCAAGTTAAAACTCTTAAAAGAAGGACTGGATCATTTCTAAAGAAATGAATTATCTTGCTGGCCTTGAAGCAAAATGCTATGTTGTGTAAAGACCAATGAGACTACGCCCAGATGAGAGTCAGAAAGAATACAAGTTGTGAGTAGCACCACAACAAGGAAATGAATTCTGTTATCAACTACAGGAAGGGGAACTTTAGCCAAGAAAAAATAGCCTAGCTAACAAATACATTTCAGCTTTAAGAGACCCTGAACAGAGGACCCAGTTAGCCTTGCCCAAAATCCTGACCCACAAACATTATGAGATAATAAGTGGGTACTGTTTTTAGCTTCTAAGTATTTGTTGATAGAGCTTGTTTAATTCTTATGAAGGTGTCTTAGTTTGTTCAGGACACTATAGCAGAGCACCTTAGACTGGGTGGCTTTATTAGCAGAAATCTATTTCTCACAGTGCACAAGGCAGGGAAGTTCAAGATCAAGGCACTGAAAGATTTGGTGATATCATTATTCACTATTGCGTTTTGACAATATTATGAGAGTTATGTGATTGCATTAAAAACTATAGTCACAGAGGCACTATTATCTCTTTCCAAATCACTTTGTTTTATAGTGTTCACTTCTTTGCTGTCATCATTACCATTAGTACTTAGTAAAGGGAAACATGAAAAAATGTAGAGGTTATGTTACTGTGAAATCTAAGCAATGATAATATGAGAAGGAAACAAGTCAAAGAAAAAATACAAATAAAATAAAATAAAATTTACTATATTTAGTGTTAAATATTTTTAGAGTGTGAATGACATACCTTTGCCAAAATATCTCAAATTCAGAACTAGAGTACTAGACTTCCAGTAATTCAGATAGGGGCTAATTAAAAGCTTTTCTTAGACTAATGAGAAGTATGTTGCCAAAAAAAAGTAACTTAGTTAACATGTTACTAAAAGTCTGTGTCAGAATCTTGCATTCCACGTGTCTATGTTTCATTAGGAGACCTATATTATTTTGTGACTTCCATCTCTCACTGACAATCTCTAAAACAATTACTGCCCTCTGCCAGAATGTGTAGGTTTATAACCTCCTCTCTAAGGCACATCTGATACCATCAGCCTTCACAGAAGAAACATTTGAGTATAATTGTGTTGTTCAATATTTCATCTTTGTAGGTAAACAAGACTGTTTTGCCAACATAATGAGTTATTTACATTGAAAACAGCCTTTAAAATAGACATTTTCCCTTATGTAAATGACCTAGAAGAAGTATCACAATAAATTGCTAATAACTTTTGAAGAGTTTTAATTCTTTAAATTTGCTAGAACAGTTTTCTTTCCAAAATATTATGGGGTCATCATGAGAGGTCATAATGGAATTGTGAAGAGTGCCATCAAAATTTACATTCTAAGATAAAATAATTGTTGATAACTCTATATCCTGTAATATACTAGGCTTGCCTTAGAATGTCTCAGAGTTTTTGCCTTTCACATTTATCCTTTAACTTTTAAAGAGAGGATGTTTCACACAAAAAAAGTAATAAATTAAAAGAACTCACATTCTTGCTATTCAGGCAGTAAGGTGATGTAAGAATCTCAAAGATGATTGAAAAGTTTGAGAGCTGTTGAACAATTAAAAAAAAAACAACCTACATTTAAATATACTCACTTCCACAAACATGAGGCACACACTCAATTCCTACAGCACTACACATTTTTAACTAACCACTGGACTTATATGATGGTAAGTTTTTTTTTATAAAAAAATTACATTCTTTTTCATAAAAATAAGTCCAGTTTTAAACGCTTAGAGATTTGTTTTGTATAGTGGTTCCCTGAGTCAAAAAGCAAAAGTTTCCATGGGCAAAATGACTGGCTATACTTGCAGAAGATGGTAATAGGATAAATGAAATACAATCTGACAGTTTAAATTTAATCGGTATGCCGCTGTTTTGTCTTAATAGAGCAAATAACCTTAGGTTGAGTACTTAATTTACTCTCAGCAGCAAGAGGTAGGTAATGAAAGTAAGAGTCACTCACTAGTTGGGTGTAGACGGTGGTGCAATTAGGGCTGCTCATAACAATTCAAATGAGAGCTGAATCAAGGATGGGGTTGCTAATTTAGACAAGTTTATGTTTGGAAGGCTCCATGGCCACAGCATTTCAAGTATGCATGGCAGGCATTTCTTGATTCCCTGACGTTTCAAGACACGCATTGGTTTTAAGGCATTGGTGATGTTTCCAAAGCGTCAGTGTTTGTAATAAAAAATATTCATTGAATGTGTGTACAAATATGTTTGCTTTTTTTTTTTTTTTTTTTACCATAATGATTATACTTTCAAGCTGGGAAAAGGGTAAGGGGGAAGCAAATAATTAGTGGACAGTTCTTAAGAAAATTATCCATTCTGTTTGAATACCAAGGGAATAAAATTAAACTAAAAGATTAAACAAACACCTTAAATTATTTAGATTCTACTATGAGATTTATTGCAAAATAAATGTTCTAAGAAAATTATTTTGTAATTCATTTGCCCTTTGAAGAATCATTAAAAATTATATTTTCTGTGATATGATGAGGCAGGTGCTAACACTCAGTGGTAAATCTGGGTTAAAAAAATGCTTGTTAGAGAATAAATGTTAGCAAAATCAAGGTACCTCAGTCCACATGGCTTTCTCTGGCAACATTTTATGACACAGAAGTGAATAAGGTTACATTAAAATAATTCGTGAGTTGGTTTAAAATTTCTAAAAAATACCACAACTTCCAGAGGTTCTTAATTATTGAGAGATGGAGAAGAAAACCTATTTGTCTGGAAAGGCTGGTAAACATTGTAATAAGCCAGGCGAGGTCAACTGCTCAAACTCTCATGCAAATTTTAAATGTGCAAAATGGAAAACGTATAATTTTCTAGGTAGACTTCTAGTTATTGACATATAAAATGGATTTTTTAAAACAAGATAAAGAAATTCTCCCTATTTACTACAGCTTTATCTCTGAAGGAAAAAAAAATCATATTGGAACCCTGTTATAAAAACATAAATATTAGGTAAACCACAGAATGCTAGTTTGCCAAAACAAGACTCTAAGGAAGATGAGATCAGAGCACAGCATGCAGTATTGAGGGAAAATTAAAAAGGAGAAAGTCAAATGCTAGTCTAGAAGGTGTTACTAAATAAAGACAGAGAAGCTCTGTTTGATCTGAGAAGTACAATAATATACTGAACAATTTTAAAATGTTTATCCTTACATGCACTTAAAGCATGAGATATAATATCTAAATCTTTCTCCATTTTAGTGGTGTATAAACCTTTCTTTCCTTTTGTACCTACAATAATGTAACCAGTAAGACTTTGCTATTTTGCCTAATAATAAATACTATATATTATTTTTATTACTTAGCAGATGGTTTTGCTCTGCAAAACACTCAATGTTAACTCATTCAACAAGTATTTGTTAAACATATTTGTATTTAATGAAGTGGATCAGTCACATTCAACAATACATATTAAAAATCTACCATGCACATACCATGCTCTTGGGGCATATCAATGGGAAAAAAAGGACAAATTTCTGACTCCTTGAAGCTTACATTCTAACAAGGGAACAATTGAAAACCAACAAAAGTAATATGTAAGTGTATAGTATGCTATAGAGGGGTTAAGTGCTGTGGATAATAAAAAAGAAGAGAGTATCAGGAGATATGTGTATATATGTCTGTGGGGAGGGGTGGGTACAATTTTAAACAAGGTGGTCAAGGTGGGTGTCATGGAGGAGGTCACACATGAACACGGACTTGAAGGAGGAGAAGATTGGCTATTCAGATGTCTGGGCAGAATATTGCTTCCAGAAGAAAGAGCACATGACATGAGCATCCTCAGGCAGGAGCAGGCCTGGCTTCTCAGGTCTAGTGTGAATGGAACAGAATGAGTGAGACGGAGAGAAGGATAAGAGAACATGGGCTGGGATCCGGGAGATGGTGCACGCAGTAGCTTACAGACAGTCTGAAACTTTTTCATCTTATAGAGCTGTAGATAGAGAAGGTATTCTAGTGGCCATCATTCTATAAATCTGAGTTTGTGAACCTTGGTCCTATTGACACTTTGGGGCTGGGAAATTTGTTGTGTAGGGCTGTCTTCTCATTGCAAGGTGGCCGAGCAGCACAGCTGACCTGTATTGTTAGAAGAAAGTAGCATCCACAAGTACAATGAGTGCAGATATTGCTGCATGTACCCTGGGGAAGGGGGTGGGCTAGATTGCCCTGCTTGAGACCATTGATATAAACAGACTGTACTGAGGCCCAGAATGTTAAGTACCTGATCCAGGGTCACACAGCCAATAAATAAACCCAACTCCAGATGTCATATGTTTAATGACAAGATACATTTACTCCATTGTTTGGCTGTACCAATGATGTCTTTTCTGCTTCATTGGAATCAAAAATAGTTGATTAGAGTCACCATGTAAATACTTGAGCAGTTTTTATCAGCATCACACAAAGTAAAAGTTAGATCTAAGAGGCCAGACAGATTTGCGCTGGAATGAATTCCAGGAATGTAGCCATTACACTAACTCAGAATTGGGGTTCAGAGTTCTGAGAGGAGTGTGTTACATGGTAAAGCACAATGGGGTTTTATACACGGAAGTGCAATTTCTCTTGAAGCAGTAGAATTGCGGCTAGCTGGTAATCCACAGAATCCGAGTGACCAAACTGCTATGCTGCAATGGAAAAAGGCATCCGGCCTTGGTCTGAGCATAAATAAGTAGTCCCCCCCATTACCCAAGTTTTACTTTTTGAGGTTTCAGTGTTTGGCAGTCAACTGCAGTAAAAAAAATATTACAATTCCTCGACCATTGATTTTATCTGTTCCTGACATCCTACCATCAACATTTCATGGCTGGAGAAACCAGAAGCAGGTGATCCTCCTACAGTATCCTCAGAAAATCAGTAGTAGTCTAACACTATGTTGGAATGCATATGCCATTCACCTCATTTCATCTCATTATGTAGGCATTTTACCATCTCACATCACAAAAAGAAGAAAGGTTAATACAGTGTGTTAAGATATTTGGAGGAAGAGAGAAAGAGATCACATTCACATAACTTTTATTACAGTATTTTGTTATAATTTTTTATTGTATAATTATTTAATGTTGGTAACCTCTTCCTGTGCTTAATTTATAGAGTAAACTTCATTATTAGTATGCTTACATAAGAAAAAAATATAATATATATAAGGTTTGGTACTATCTCTATTTCAGGCATCCATTGGGGATCTTGGAATGTATTCACCACAGGAAGTAAATGTGGACTAATCTCTAAGACAAAACATACCAAGAAATGGATCGTAGAATGAATATTGTCATAAGCAGAACAACATAATTTTGTTGATAAAAAATAGAAATTTTACTAGTTAGCAGATAGCGTTGGGAAAAACATATATAGTATATAGCACATATTAATATCCACTCTACTTGTAGGTCTGTTAAGTAAAGACATGTAGAGAGAAATGTTTTGGCTGTATTTGCACATTCAACACACTAATAATGCTTGACTAAACATGCTTGTGCTTTCTCTTTGTCACCTGTAGTTTGTATCATACACAAACATAATTTGTAATGACCAAAGAATCATATATTTCTTCATTAATTTACCTTCTTTAGGAGGGGTTATCAGATGCGCTCCTGAATATATCACTGGAATTCCCAACAGAACAACTTACAGGTAAATGATGTATGTAACGTTGATTGAATACATTAATGGTGACGAAAAATGCCTTGTTAGCTTGGATAAAACAGATAGGACTTTTTCAAAGTAAAATATATTTTAATTACCTCACAATGAGTATTTTAAGTAATGTAAATGCAAATATTTTTATAAATTAGCCCATGAAAACTTTTTAAAATGCATGTAAATCATCGAATCTCTCTCTCTCCCTCCTTGAGAATCTTGGTCTTGACCAAAAAATTAAGGAGAGGATCTTGCCTACTTTTCTCTTAAAGTCTTGTTTACTATCACTCAATTTATTTAAAAAAATTGACTTTTTGAATGGTTCTAAATGATTTTCTGTTTTTTAGGAAGACCTATTTTGATAATTAGAGATGGAATGAGTTGTGTACAAATAGATTTTCTTTTTCTTCTTCATAGAGTTGCAACATATGTAATAATTAATATATTTTATTGTTAGTTCTTGGAATTTATAATATACAACTGCAGTGCACATTTTATGTTGCTTCGTTATTCTCATTGACAGCCTGGAATTTATTAAATTACATACTAGAGATTATATTACCTTGACAGAAAAGAAAGATCCCCTACCAAATGTATCTTATGTTTATTTTTCACTACCTTTCTTTTCTAAAAGAATAGAGCATTAGATATTTTTTTCAAAATGTAAAACCTAACTCACTATTTAAAAATATTTTGGAGGTATTTCATATTATGAGTGTATCGTAATTAGTTCCACCGGTCCCGTAAATGGACTTTAAGGTTATAGCTTTATGTACATATTTTAAGTGACTTCATTAGGTGTGCTTTGGAAAGATAAGACTAGGCTCTTCTTTTCTACGCATGAGTTATTTTGCTTTTCAGAATAAGTATTTGTATTTGAAAGAACCAAAAAAAATGTTATTTTAAAAATCTGATCCGTTACCTTGCATTGTCAGTGTAAATACAATTGCTTTTTAATGTTTTACTTGGAAATATATAAATCTTAAAACTTATTTTAGATGTGTATATTTAAGATGCTACCTAATAAGCACAAATAACTATACTTTTATAAGATAGGTTTATATTATTTGACTGAGCTCATGGGGACATAAATCAGGTCTGGATTTTCAAGATTCAGTTCAGTGAGCCTTGTCTCCAAATGAAACTAAAAGTACCATGTCTAAACCCCATGACATAATGTAATTGAATAACAAATTCCCATAATGAATTCAGAAGAAAAACAATGCCTCTTGCTTCCATCCTACTTAAGGTGTCCTGACCAATTTCTGCTTCACATTATGACGAATTGAAGCAGCTCATCCCAGGTAGTGATGTTTGTCTGCATTTCATGCAATAGACAACAGGGCCTTTTACAGAAGGTATTACCATTGCTTCCTTGTCTTCTGAGATATCAAAACTGTTGATTCGGGACTCTCCCCTTCAGATTTTGGTACACTTACCTGTGTGACAAAGGAAGACAAAAGCTCAGAAAAAAATACATTGGAGAAGGAGAGGGAATATAAGGTACTCAGACAGAAAAATGGACAGAAAGGAGTAGAGAATGAACAAAATAACTTAATACCCAGTGGACACTGTATATCATCCTCGTTTTCATTTTGTGAAATCGGCAGATACAATATATGCCTGCAGCAGCTGCGCTTTTTCCCCTAGACTCTCTGACAGCAGGAACACTGACTCACTGCTCAGAGTAAGTATCTGATGTGACTGGGGAAGTCGTGAAGCTACGATTGAGAAAGACACCTGGCATCGAATCTAAGGGACTGTTTTGATCCCCAAAGATTGCTCTGTTTATTGCAAACTTTGAAGATTCTTTTTGTTCTTACTGGCTAAAGTGTGAAAATATCCATTACTGACCTTCCTCGCCTATATAGGAATCCTCAATCATGCAGAGTTTTCAAAAGACTGAACACTTTTCATGGTGACAAAAGAAAAAGAATTAGGGTGAGAACAGCAGTAAAAACATCAAGAGGAGCTATTTCTTAAATGTGCTAAAAATGTTCATCAAATTATTTTTTCAGTCTCCTTTAGCTTTACAAAAATTTTTTTTCATATGTACCATGGAATTTCTATGTGCATGCTGTATAAATGCATTGATACATAACAAAAGTTTTATCATGACTGAAAGTTATAGTCACAACTGTAAATTTTAGGAGTTTGCCTTCGTTTTTTACAGCTATCTCAAAGATAATATCTATTAAAAGAAAATATAAAGAATTGGATCTCCTCTAGGCATGACATGGATTTCAACTCAGGTCTATCTAAACAGTTTTGATAAAGGAGAAAAAATTGATATCCAATTGTTTCAGTTATCCCATTTTGAACATTAAAAAAGCACTATGATGAGCTCTTCCTCACCTAAGCTTTTAGGTAAGAAGTGTTATAGGATAAACTGAGTCCCATCAAAATTTTTATATTGAAATCCTAACCACCAGTGAGACTCTTTAGACACTATGTTTGGAACTAGGTCTATAAAAAGGTAATTAAGGTTAAATGAGGTCATAAGGGTGGGACCCTGATTCACTATGATTGTTGTCCTTAAAAGAAAAAAAAAAAAGAGAGATCAGAGTGCACACTCTTTCCAAGCAAAACAGAGGAAATTTCACATGAGGAGATACTGATAAGATGGTTCACAAGTCAGGAAGAGAGCTCTAAGCATGATCTTGGACTTCCAGCCTCCAAAATGCGAGAAAATAAATGTCTGTTATTTAAGCTGTTCAGTCCGTGATATTTTGTTATGGCATCGCTCGTAAACTAATACAAGAGGAAGAGCAGTAATCTGCACCATCAGCTGTGACTGACAGGGACATTTGCTCACATTGCAAATGAGTTCAGACAAAGGCTGAGGCTCAGTATAGATTTTGTGAACTGCAGCTAGTCATCGGACTTCTCGGAACTTGATTTCCTCTGCCGTATAAAGAGATTGAATTCTTTATATTGATTTCTAATCATATTGATACATGATTTCCAAGTCGTTTTTACTTGCAAAAGTTTAGGTTGCTATGGTCAAACACTTATTTTAATTTATTTTTCCTTTGATCAAAAAATAGACTTCAAAAGGGGAGTCAGTGAGTTTCACAAAGTCTCATAGTAACATATCTTTCTAGCTTTGTTTTAGGCCAGTGATATAAAATTAGGGAACTCCCCAGATGTAATTGTTTCATGGACTGTTATAAAAATTACCACAAATTTGATGAATGAAAACAACAGCCATTTGCCCTCACACAAGTTTAGAGGCTGGAAGTCCAAAATCAAGGTTCCAGCACCACTGTATTCCCTCTGAAAGATCTAAGGGAGAACACTTTTTGGCTCTTCCAACTTTTAGTGGCCCTTGGCATTCCTTGTCCTGTGGTTGCATCACTCCTACGGCCTTCTTTCTATGTGCCTCTATTCTGTGTATCTTTTATAAGAGTATCTGTCATTGGCTTTAAGACTCACCTTGATAACCCAAGATGGTATCATCTAGACATCCTTAATTTAATTACTTCTTTATAGGCCCTTTTGCCAATGAAGGTCACATTCACAGATTCCACGATGTGGACCTATCTTTTGTGGTGGCACAATTCAGCCCACTACAACAAGAAAAAATATTGTCAGGAAAAAAAAACTTCCTCAAATAAATAAGTTTAAAATGAACACTTAGTTGTATTCTCTTTGGCAATATTTTAAACCATATTAAATTTTATTTAGTTTTCATTAGTAGCTAGTAAAGTAGTAAATATTCTCCAAAAAGATCAGAACAAATGTAAAAATTAAAGTTTTAAGTAAATAAGTTTTCAGAAATAGGGGCTTTCTAAAAATCTGAAAGAATGCCTATGATATTAAAAGCAATTACAACTTCCACAGACTATTTTGATATGATAATTTTTGCTACTCTCAGAGTTTGCCTTTTTAAATATAATTTGCATATAAAATATTTGAGGCTACAAATATATATCTTGCATTGGCAGTTTTGAGATTTAATTTTTGCCTTAAGTCATGCATGGTGAATGACAGAGAATTTGTATTTTCCCGGATAAGATCAGAGGGCTCAAGAGTTAGCAGATTGAGATAGTCATTATGAAACATTTGTTGTGAGTGAAGATCAATATATACCCTGCATCCGACCACACCAAAAACAAATAAAATCTAGACTCAGTAAAAATTTGTGTTATGAAATTTGTTTCCTTGATATACATATACAAACATTCATTTAATGCCTGTTTCTTTTTCTTGAAAATAAAATATTAATTCTTAAATATATAATTAATCTTCATATATATTTAAAGACCAGTTAAGGAAAATGATAAGAGAATGGATACAGCTGAACTTAGAGGACAGATACTGTATATCTTCTTTTTTAAGCAATCATTTAGGTAATGATTAAGGTTAGGGTTTTACACTCTGATATAATCAGAATTAGAAAGAGGAAAAAAGAGATTTCTCTATGCTCCATCCCCCTGCACGCAATGTACTCCTTTTCTTGCCCACTTTGTAGATCTTGGAACCCTATTATATTCAAATTATGTTTCATAATCTTTCCTTATAAACACTATTTTTTCAGTTTACGTTGCCAACAAGAAGTTATTTATGGTGTTAGCTTCTTAGAATCCATATTAGCCCTTAAATATATTTCAAAAAATTTTATTATAACAGATATTTTTTCTCATAACTTCTATACATACAAATTTTATAATAGTCCACATTTCATTGGATTTTTTAATAAGCCATATTTAAGACATGTGCTTATCTACATGATCTTCACATTTATGATACATACCATTAATCCAGTGAGCAAAAATACATTTAAAAAATATATAACTAAAGAATAGTATATAATTTAAGCCGTCAGTTGAACTCTGTTACACACTTTAAAGACATAAGAAATAATAATTTGTCGACTCTATAATCTTTTCTTTTCTCAACCCACACTAATAATAGTTAAATCTTTAATCAGAAAAGAAAACCATCAGTTTGTTGATTGTCTTCGTCTTCTTGGCTGCCATAAAAAAATACCATAGCCTGAATGGCTTAAGAAATACAAATTTATTTTCTCATAGTCCAATATGAAGGAACTAGTGGATTTGGTTTCCAGTGAAAGTTCTTGCCCTTGTTTGCAAAGGGTCTGCTGCCTTCTCATTGTATCCCTACGTGGAACAGTGAGCAAGCCAAGTCTTTTCTTCTTCTCAGGGCACCGCCTATCAGATAAGGACACCCCCCCGTGACCCCACTTAACCTTTATCGCTGCATCACAAGACCTATTTACAAGTAGGAGTAGGGCCTCAACATATAAATTTTGGGGCAACACAAACATTCAATCCAAAACAATAAGTTAAGAGAAAAGTATTATACAAATCAAATGAGAAAGCAGAATATTTTTAAAAATGTTGTCCCTGTTTGTAAGGCATATATGAAGTATTGAGGGGTGTAAGGTAAATGAAAACAATTACAGATGATTAAAGTCAGTGCTTTGTCACTTCATGCAGACCAGGATTATGTCTAAACTTACACAATTTGGTTAATTAATAAAACAACATTCTCAACAATGACAAACACAAAAAAGGTAAAATGATTAATAATTAATTAAATAGTTTATTTCAGAATAAAAAAGATAGCATAAAATAATGGAAAACTTATGATCAGACAATTAAAAAAAGACTGGATAAATTTCTTAAAGATTTTCATAGCCTCTCCATTTGTAAAGTGAAAATCAAAATATTTGCTCTACCTACCAAGTGTTGTGACAAAAAGTGTTTTTGGTGGAAATTAAAAAAAAAATCTACCTGTCTATACAAATGTGAAGTTATATATTAAAGTGACTAAATGGTGTGTCTGTGTTCAATGAAATTTTACTGAAACTATTATAAAGTACTTTAAAGTTTATACATCTGATTCTAAAATATCTAAATGTCTGTCAAAAAAAATAAAAAAAGAAAAGAGGGAGAGGAAATTCTGTTAGTTCTCAGCAGTGTGCAATAGGATAAATGTGATGGGAACATGCTAAACAGACTTGCTACACCCGAGGATGAATACTCAAAGAAACAGTAATTATGTAATTAGGGGGTGAGGGAATAGAGAGTTCCAGGAAGAGAATCCAAGGGGCAGTAGAGAAGAATTAGAGAGAGAGAGAAAGAGAGAGAGAGAAAGATATTAGAAAGTCCAGAAGTCCAGGATGAAAACTTTAGAGATTCCATGTATGAACAGCATGAAAAATAAATAAATAAATAAGCAAACAGAACAGAAACAGAATCATAGATACAGAGAACATTTTGATGGTTGCCACGTGGAAGGAAATCAAGGGGACCAGCAAAAACAAAGGTGAAGGGATTAGGAAGTACAAATTGGTGGTTGCAGAATAGCCATGAAAGTGTAAAGTACAGCAGTAAGCAAAGAACACAGATGCATCACCCATGAACATGGACAAGGGTGTGGGCATTGCCTGAGGCAGTGTGGGGATCTGGGTAGAGGGCAGCGGAGGGGGAAAATTGGGACACCTGTAATAACATAAACAATAAAATATAAGTTTTTGAAAAGACGAAAAAATATAGAGAACGAGTGGTAAAAGTCACTATCCTAGGAAATTATGAAGAGTGTGCCATGAGCGAAGGTAGAGGAAAACTTCAGGGAAGATAGCTCAACAATTATCAAGTGCATAGAATAGTAAAAGGAACCAAGTTTGTAAAGAACTGAATTAAAAAAAAAAAAATGATTCTTTCACCCACGCCATGTAGCTCAGTTAGTTAGAGCATTGTCCCAATGTGCCAAGGTTGCAGGTTTGATTCCCCATCAGGGCACATGCAAAAGTCAACCAATGCATGCGTAAGTAAGTGGAACAAAAACTTGATATTTCTCTCTTTCTCTTCTTTCCTCTTTATCTAAAATCAATAAATAAAAAAAAATTAAAAGATTATTCCTTCTTCTGATCAAGCCAAACCAATTAAAAATGATTTAAATTAATAAGAAAAAAACTAGTTAGATTTAAAACTGTTTTGCTATTTTAAACTATTGCTTCTAATTAGATTTCCAACTCTCAGATCATGTTATATATATTCTTCATACTTATATTTGAATATCATTTCATTAAGTAAGCCTCATCATACATATAAAGGGAATGAGCTGATGAAGACCTGGACTGAAATGGCAGTGAAATGACATGAAGACAAAATTAGCGGCATGTGTTTTAGAGAGAAAAAAGTGGCAGTATTGGTGACATGAGATATAATATGTGGAGAAGGAAGAATAAAAATGGCTGATGATCTTGCTTAAGGAAGTTAAGAAAAAGGCATTGAGACAGAGAGAAATGAGAAATTTTGGAAGGAGGAGGAAAATGGAAAGGTTATTTAATGAGCTAATTTTGGACATTTTGAATTTGAGAATAAGAAAAATAGATAGCTATTTGAGGGTGACTCTGAATAAGAAAAATAGATAGCTATTTGAGGGTGACTCTTCTACAAGTGACGAGAAAGAAGGAAAGAGTTAAGGTCAGAAGTTAGGTTTAGTGGTTAAAGCAGAAAAGGTTTATTATACATAATTATGCTAGAACAGAATGACTGGTTTACCTATATGATAGCTTAGTAAGTGTGTTGTCTAAATTATTTTGAGTGGGCTTACTTTATATGTTTTAACCTAAGGAAACAGAAATAGTTGCATTATTATTTCTATTTTACAAATGAGAAAATTGAGATTCTGAGTATTTATGTAATCTCCCAAGGGTGAAAGGCCTGTCATGGGAAAAAAGTTAAAAGTTGAAGTGTTGCTCTGTTTGTTACTAAAGCCCATGGCTCTGCCATTGGCTGAAAAAGTAAAAGTAAAATGGGGCATGGAACGAAGAGGAAGAAGTTAAAAATTTCAGATTGGTTCCTGGTGGCAGAGGGGTAAAATTTAAAAAATAAATAAATAAATAAAGTTTGTTACAGATGTACATGAAAAATAGTTTATCTTTATTGTAGCTAAATATATAACTAAATTGATCTTGGGTCTTTTTGGTAAGTAATCCATCACAAAAGGTAACTTTCTCATACTATAAAATGTGTATCATATTTTGGCCCCC
The DNA here is from genome assembly GCF_987537825.1 of Furipterus horrens. Taxonomy (NCBI): domain Eukaryota; kingdom Metazoa; phylum Chordata; class Mammalia; order Chiroptera; family Furipteridae; genus Furipterus; species Furipterus horrens. The sequence goes on along the minus strand of NW_028327172.1, from coordinate 199,317,378 downwards.
AAACAATAAATTTAGTAATAAATTTAAGCTAAACTTCTTGTTTCAAAACTTCATCCAGATGCATGCATTACTTTTAGAGTCACTTATTCTCAGTTTATACTAAATTTTCAGCTCTCTCCAAGTTACAGTAGTTTAGTAAGGTCCAATGCCACTTGTAATTAAAACTTAATAAGAAAATATTAAAAACCACTATAACACTTATCATCAGAAATAAAGATTGCCATGTCTCTACCTATGCAATGTAAACAATCTCTTCATTTTGGAGGCAATTACTGGTAACGATTATGCCTTATTTTATTTTTGGTATGCATAAAAGCTTTTTTTGAGGTAAGTTTCACAGTATGATGTGAAAGAACTTTCTTATTTGTTAAGATTAGATAAAATTATAGCCTATAGCTGTTGAGTTTCCCTTTTTCTTAGTAATTGCTTTGCACAGCATTTTTGCTCTTGGATTCATTTTAGTCCTGCAGTGTGCTTTCTTATCTTCTTTGCCATTACTGGGTATCCTACATGAAACACTGAATTGTCAGTAATTGTCAATGTTTTTCTATTTCCATACCCCCTCCAGAAACAAATAATTCTCTGCTGATAAAAGTAACATCAATGCGATAACCAATACTTCACATTTTCTATGTATACATTTTTCATGACCTATATTAATAGCATAAGAAAGTAAAATACTTGAACCGTAATGATCTCGGGTTCTATGTTTGCTCTAATCTCCCTTTACTCTAATTATTTTCATTGACTTTATTTACCTTTATAACCCAATCAATTACAAAAAACCCAAAACAGGTATTATGTTTTTAAACATTTAAAATAAGATATCCATGTCTGTATTATCGGGATAATTTCAATTACAAATGTTAGAAATTCATTTCATGTAGGCTCCAGGTGAAAAACAAAATCGTATTTTTAAAAATATATTACTGAAAAGTTATTTAGAATAAATTCTCCAGGTACTCAATAAAAGCCAGAATATCTCTCTTCCAGATTCCCCTCTGTTATCTTTACATTAAAAAAGGCTTTTTTCTTAAGGAAACAAACATGCTCACAAGAAGATTGAAACCTACAATTAGCTCCTGGTTAAGACTATTGGCACCCCATATAGAAAAACATCCCATAATCTCAGCCAAAATCGTCAGGAAGGTACTCGTTTACCTGGATTGTACAGCAGGTCTACTACCAAACCATCACTTCAGTCATCTGAGATAACAAAAGCGACAAGGTTGCAATATAGTTAATTTTGTTGAACAGTGATTACAAATAAAATATTATACTATTATTTAGTTTAGTGTAAGAAAACTCGTACCTTTTTGCTGCTAATATGATGCTCGATTTTGAAAAAGAACAAAAATTAGCATCTCAATCTCGTTTTTAGTCACAAAATTAACTGCAAAATTCAGTGGTTGATTAAAATACTGACCTCGTGTTACTAAGAAACAGGATTCCCTCCAGTTGTTTAGATCAATCGGTCTCAAACTTCACTTTCCCTTGAGATCCTCTAAGGAGCTTTAAACTCCTGCTTCAGGCTCCAGGCCCAGATTTTCTTATTTAATGGATCTGGAGTCTGGGCCTGGATCAGAATAAACTGATGGAGGCCAGAGGAGAGGGGCGTTGGGGGCCAGGGTAAAAAACGGTAATGGGATTAAGAAAGGCTAACTGTAGTTACAGAACTGGTGGATGTAAGGTACAGCACAGGGAATATAGTTAACAATATGCAATAACTATATATGGGGCCAGGTGGGTGCCTAAATTACCAGAGGGAACACTGTGTAACCGATATGAACATCTATTCATTTTGCCAGACACCTTAAACTAATAAAAGAAAGAGTTAAATGGAAACTCTAATTTAAAAAATGCAATTTAAATAATATTTGTTGAATAAAGAACTAAATAAATATCTCCAAATGATTCTAAAGTTCAGAGAGATGGAAGCACTCTGATTATGTTCCCTGTTGTTTTCATCACCAATCCTTTCACAAGTTTTACAAACTCTTAAATGTTAACATATTGAAGACCCCAGAAACATAATTTCTCCTAATTAAGCGAGAAGACTTGAAGATAAAGTCGCTTTCCTGTCCTTCCACAGAATCCTGTGCTTCCCTCTGTCAGAGCATCCATGAGCTGTTCGTTTCTCTCTCCCTTACACCGAACTGGTAGCACTTGGGAGTTATGTTCTGCGCTTTTTATATCTGTAACTTCAGTTTCTACTACAATGTGATTTAGCCCATATTTTACAAATTTTTGATTCACATGTTGTTAAGACCCGTTGAATTTTGTATTCTTGTGGTTGAGTGTATATCCAAATAAGTTATTACTTCAATAGGATTATCTTAGAGGAAAGCAACTCACGCTCCTTTGCCCCAATAGAAAATTTTTTATGCAGGATAATTTAAACTGCTCCCAATCACGTGGTGAAGACCTTAAAATGCATGCTAAAAATAAAATAAATGAGACAATTAAAGTTCTTATATGAACACAGTTGGTAGTTCGAGGGGGTTACATGCACAGAATTTAGGTCCAGTGAAGTGTTTAGGAGGCAAATGACTAAAGCATACTGAGTGTTTTATTTTTATTTCTGCTAGCTTGGAATTGCTTTACTATTTTGAATAGGATGTAAGTATAAGCAATTTTCTTCTAACTGATGTTTTAAGTTCAATGATACATAAAACACTGTCTGCAGTGAAATACTGTTTTTACTAACACCTGAGATCAAAGGGAGAAAATAATCACTAAATATTTTTCCTCTTTTTTTGTTATCTCCCTGTGTTTTCTTCCCCCTAAACACTTTTTTTGAACGTACGTTTAAGAATGAACTAAATATATAGAGTTTTATACATTTCTAGGCTCTTGAGAGTCACCCTAATCATGTATGTGTTCAATTACTTAGTACATTTTTATTGAACACATATTATGCTCAAGGAATTATGCTAGATTATTTTACTTTTTAAATTTAGTTCTGGCAATAATACCACAAACTATTATCATGCCTATTACTAATAAAAATAAAAGTTGGAAGCATAGAAACTAAACAAACAAAAATCTGTCCTGATATATTACACAAGTTAGCAAGTGCTCAGAGGAATTAACCTAAATATTTCTTACCCTGAAATCCAGGTTATTTCTATATCAGCAAAATGTACTTCTTAGTAGGCCTCCAATAGGTGTTAACTATTAAGTCTTTTCATTCTCCTTCCGCGAGATTCCTTCCCACTTTATGGGAAATGTGTACTTTTCAGTTGTGTTGAGAGCAAACTGAAACACATTGGAGAATACAGTCCTCACGGGGCTTCTGCTTTGGCTCTGTCTCACCCCTGAGGCAGCCTGTCTCCAGGCACATGTGCCTAGGGCAGATTGTGTGTCACAGCAGCATATCACAGGTAAGAACAAACAGTGACATTTGTGATTGAGTGACTTGCTTAAAATTGACACTACAAGATTTCTTTCTGTGCTCTTAACCATGAACTTATAAAATCAACCTTTTATAACTGGTATTTACAGAAAATTTAAATAAACTGATTCATGATTATAAACTTTCATCTTTAAAAAATTTGCTTTAATTGTGGCTCAATCTAACTTATCTGTAAGTGACATGACAAAATGTTTATTTAAATGCACAGTATACTAATCATTATAGACAAAGTTTGCTTGAATTTTTCTAGATCAATGGGGATATTCTTCCCCTAAGGGGACATCGAGCAATGTTACTATAATCTAGTAAAAAGCAACACAAAAATCTACTGGGCAGATTGCAGTAGCCAGTAATGCTGCAAAATGTCTCACGTACAGAGAACAGACTCTTACAACAGCAACAACAAAATGACAGTCCAAAATGTCAAGTTGGGTGACCTCATTCTAGATATATTTGTATCATTAAAATCAATTCTATATCCCAAATGTATGGCTCTCTTTTCTTAGTTGCTGTACATGGTGAATTAAAAAGAAGAATAAACTCTTGGAGTTTACAAGCCTTCATAGACAACCATGACTTCAAATATTGAAGACTGATACAAGCAGGATAACTATTTTCTTGAATGTTGAAAGCAGATAAGATTTGTGCATTAAAAGGAGGTAGTCAGATTCTATCTAGGAGTGTGTTAATGGGGAGTCCTAGAAGTTTGCTCTTTTGTGTGTGTGTAATTTTCTTTATTTACTTTTAGAGAAAAAGAAAGGGCAGGAGAAAGAGAGGAAGAGAAACATCAATGGGCAAGGTATATATTGATCGGTTGTCTCTCGCACATCCACAACTGGGGACCAGGCCTGCAATCCAGGCATGTGCCCTGACTGGGAATCAAACTGTGACATTTTAGGTTGCAGGTCTGCACTCAATCCACCATGCCACATGAGACAGGGATGCTCTTAAGAAAAGAAAGGATAAAAGATTGCTTTACCATCCTTCCATGAACGTTTCCTAGAATCTGACAGAATGAAGGAAGAATTTTGGTGTACTTATTTCATTTGATACATAGTCATAAATCAATCCCCAGGCACTGACTTAATTCTGATAAGAGTAAATGTTACTGGTCACAGATAACTACTACCCCATAGGAAAAATAAAAGAAAGAAAGAAACAACAGCAAAACTTAAACTTTCCTAACTTGTAACTTTTATAACCTGGATAAGTAAGTACTACACATTTGCTCTTTTAATCTTCACTTCACTGTGAAGTGATAGAGGCTTTAATGTTCCTTTTTAAGTCAAAAAAGATGTTTTCCACAGCGGGTGCTCTCCATTTATGTGACCTTACTGTGTTTCTGCCCTGGTAGCTAAAAAAGGAGAAAAGACAGACCCGTGGAAAGCAAAAATCATTTGCTGCTGCTTACCATTTGGGGGAAAAAAACCCAACATATTCTTTATATTATCCAAAGTAAAAAATAACATAAATATTTTAAACTTAGACCTTAACATTTGACTAACCATCTCTTTTTCTTAAGAATACACTAAAATGGTATTATTGCTACATCAGTAGTTTAAAGTTGAATATAACAGCCTTGATGCAGAAATGGGTATTAAGCTCCTATCCATAAAATTCTCTATCAAATCCCTCTTTCTGTATTCAAATCCAAATCTTCTCTTTTAAAACATTCATCTATAAGCCAATTTGAATGAGCTATAGAGACTTTTCATGTTTTACCATAATTTCTTTTAATCTCTTCTGCTTAATAATTTATTCAAGTGAAGCATTATCAGAGTAGAAAACAGCCTAAAATGTAGAAACTCAGAAAGAGAGGGAAAAAATGGAATTACCTGAAGACTCCTAACATCAGAGATAAATACTATAACACTTTAATGCATCTCCTTCTGGAATGTGACATTAAAATATTCCAATTTCCTCATCACCCAGTTTCACTTAAATATACTGTCATCAAATAGCTAAGTCAATCAATGGAACAGTACTGCATTGTTTTAAGGGTACATAGTACTTTTTCATACCTAAATTATTGCACTCTTCCCACATTTTTGAATGTTCAAGTTATTTCCAATGTTATGAATGATGCTTTAATTAACACCCTGTTTTACACATCTTTGTGTATATTTCCTGAAGACCATTCCAAACAAAATGGAAATGCTGGGTAAAGTGTACATTTTAATTGATTTTCATCAATTACCTACTAGAAAATGTATGTAATAGTTATATTCCTACCATCTGAGAATTTGTGCACCTGCTTATCAAAACTTCATTCCACTTGGTGTTATTTGAATTGTTGATTTTTATTATTAATATCTAGTTTAATTTTCAATTCACTGAGTAATTTTGATGCTGAGTTTAAAAAAGTTTCTCATTTGCAATTCTTTCATGATTGCCAACTTAAACTATATTTTTCTACTAATTATTTGAATCTCTTATTAAATCTTATGCTAATTTTGATTACTTATTTATTTACAAATATTCATAAACATGGTTCCTAAAGTGCAGATTACTAATAAAATATTATTTTATTTATTTACAAATTAATAATTAATTAATTAATTCCACAAGCTCATATTGACATTCACTATAAGCCACACAGTGTCCTAGTGACTAAAAACAATAGGTAAAAAAAAGGAAAAATTGGAAAGATTCCACTCTCACTGAACCTCTAGTCTTGGGAGAGAGGAGTGATAATGCGTCATGGAGAATAAACACAGATTCTGAATAAAATGAAAATTTGATGGAAAATGTTTCTGTCTTTTGAAAATATAATTTAGAGCACTACTTAGATGGGGGCAAAACACAAAAATCCTTAGAATAAGCTGGCAGATGACCTGGTAAAGAGAGAGCATGTCTGGGGGGCTGGCCAATACAAAACCGAGGCGGTCCCTTCCCCACAGCTCTCTAAGGTTGACTGAGGCTGCTCTGACAGGTACACACGGCAGATACCCGCGCAAAATTACTCTCTGGGAAACCCCAGACTTTATCAACGGCTTTGGCGTTGCTTTCCTCTAGGAACTGCTGCGACAAGCTAATAATTGATTCCAATATGTAAGCCGCTTTGGCACCAGTCTGTAAACGGGATTTTTAACAATCTTGCTGAAGGCTTGACGGCATTGATTTCTTTGGAAGCACAGCAATTCAGTTCAGTGGGCACCCGGCCACGCATTAACCATCAGAAAGGCTGCATTTCACCATCTGCATGGTTAATGTGACATGTTTAAAACAAACGTGTCATGAAAAAAATTTTTCTCAGTAGGAAAAAAAGAGGCATGAGTAACTATGATTAAATAGCAATAAGGTATCATATTTTCCCAGATTTGATAGTTGAATGAATAAATACCATAGTGTTATCCAAATATCAATCTAATACGTATTGTTTGCACATTTTAGAGTCTAAGTTAACTGACAAAAAATAAAAAAATAAAACTATGTTCTTACTTTTCTTTATAATTAAAATTTATTGAACTCTTAGGAATCATTTTTACAGTGTTGGAAACTCATTCTTCTCAATTTCAGGTAGTGTCTGATTTGTACTCCTTCTATTTTCTTTTTTCTCAGGGTAAATATACAGTAGGCTTACATGTTATCTGTGGTGTGCTGGTAAATCTTTAAAACCAGCTCTCTGGTGAGGAGTAGGGAAAAGCCCCCAATTTGTAGGATTTCCAGGTTCATGGTATGAGAGTTCTCATGGTGGCCAGTTTTGAACGTCTAACCTCATAGTGCTGAATGCGAATTGGAAAGAGACACCCATTCTTGGCTCTAAATAAGCTAGTTTGAGCCAATTCCAGTATACCTGTCTTTATAGTCCTGGAACTGAGGGATGCTTGTGGTTTGAGTATTTTCTTCTGTCCTTATTAGTTTCTGCTAAGGTCTAGTTTTTTAACTTGGTATTGAGAATGAACTCTTTTCTTCATCATGAACATCACTGGCTAGTGTTTTTTTTTTTTTTTTTTTTTCTGATCTTATGAAAAAGGCAAAGTATGTTAACTCCTTTGGAAAGAACACAATTATCCCTCAGTATGACTCTCCCCCCAGCTCCTGCCATGGAATATATAGTCCCCCAAACACATTTTCATGGCAGCTGAGTTAGTATTTATTTCTCCCAGAGACTTGGATTCTGAAAAATGTTGGATATTACCCATGCGCCGTACAAGCTGAGGGAGATTTGAAATGCAGGGAGTCTCTCTCAGACTCTGACTGACTAAACAGGCCACATTACCATTTCTGCTCTACTGCAGTGATATTGGCCTAGGGACACTGCATTTATATATCCATTTTGAGAGTTCCAGATGTTCAGTTGCCCAAAAGTTTCCTGTTCTTTTAGATCTCAAATCTAACAGTTGACTTCAATAGATATCACTCCTTTCCACTACCACCCCATGCCTGGATTTTGACTCGAATTTAATTGTCACATTATTTCCAGTACAGCGGTATATGGGTATAAACTCTAGCTTTTGTGTTTCCCTGGCTTAGCTCATAATAAGGAAATCCTGATATTTAGAATTTCATTTAAAATAAAGCGGTCTTCCTCTTCAATTGCCTAGCTCTCAAGATTCAAATGCATGTTGCATTTCACGTTAATGTTTTCTAATAGTTTAAAATATATAAGTTTGTAAATAAGTGCTGACTGATGCCTTTTTTCTTCTTTCATCTTGAGGCAGTGGAGGCTACAATATAATTGAGATGCGGGGGCTTTAAAAAAGAAAAGATAAATATGAAATTCCTTATACCATGCCTTGTACATGTTCCCAAGGTAGTTTGGATCACTCAGGGCATGCAATGATGAACAAGCCAGAGATGCCCTTTGCCTTTATCAAAGTTACAGTCAAATTAGGATACAGACCAGTTTCTTAAAAAACACACTATGCCACGCTAAGTGCAAGGACGAGAGCAGTGTCAGATGCCTTGCAAATTTATAAGAGGCACTTCTAAGTTAGGCTTGTATAGTTAGCAAAAAATTGTCCTGAAAACTATGATGGTTAACCCTGGCTAATAAACTGTCTCACGTTAGTGTACATCAGATGTCCAACTTTTTGAAACATGTGCTGTACAAAAAGGAAGAAACAACTGACTTTTCTGGGATAATAAGTCTTGACTACTGGGGAAAAGAAAGAGATAAATAAAATAAAACAAAACTCAGAAGCTCCATTTGTTGTGAAATTTAAAAAGAACTATAACTATTACCAAACATGTTGAAAGAATGCAATCCAAAATATTGTCCACTGCTAACTGTCTTCTAAGCCCTCTCTAAAATTATGCTAATGACTTCCTTGGCATGATAAAATTTTCACATCTTCCTTGCTAGTGATGTTCAAGATCAAGGTGTTAGTAACAGATACAAATTTCAATTGTACTAACAACTGGCTTTAGGATTTCAAACACAGTCTTTGGGATAGTTTAGAAGATTTTTATGCTATAAGTGTTGTGTATGAAGAGGAAAAGCGCTTAAAAGATTTTTTGAATTCTGAGTTGAACTAGCTGTTTTTATCATAAAATGCCATTTTATGTAAAAGAGCAACTGACAGATGAACTATGTTTGTTCAGACTTTGGGGAAGATAATTAAAAAAAAATAAGCCAATACGTTCAAAAAAAGCAGCTGACAATATTTATTATTAATGATAAAATTTGTGTTTTCAAGAAAAAAAATGGAATTTTTTAGAACTGTATCAGCTACCATGATTGTTTCCTAATACTTAGAAACTTTTTTGGTATCAGTGGTGGTATTAATGGATGTGATATTTTGAATGTCTGATGTAATGTGTGAACATTCTGCAAGATATACATAAATAAATGAACCATTATGTAATATTGTATAATGTTAAAAATCCTGCATTCAAAATTAAAGAAAAACGAATTAAGTTTAACAGCACAAATTTTCATTGACATGGCTGCATATCAACACAACTCATCTTTAAGTGATTACTACTTATCAGGCCATGGTTATGGTATCAAAGATTAATATTCACATATATCAAATATTAAAACATTCCTCCTTTTTCCATAGAGTGGTATCTGCTTGGACCAGATTATCTTCATATATCTCAACCAAACAAAATAGCACAACAAAGTGAATACAGAGGCAGATATGAGAATCTTGCCTTCATTGGTTAAACTATATATATAAGATATTTCTAAAACTATTAAAAAGTGTCACCCTGACTGGTGTGACTCAGTGGATTGAGGGCCAACCTGCAAACCAAAGGGTCGCTAGTTCAATTCCCAGTCAGGATATATACTTGGGTTGTGGGCCAGGTCCCTAGTTGGGGGCACACGAGAGGCAACCACACATTGATGTTTCTCTCCCTCTCTTTCTCCCTCCCTTCCCCTCTCTCTAAAAATAAATAAATAAAATTCTTTTTTAAAAGTTAAAAAAGTGCCAATCTTCTTAATATTTTTATTTGAATGAACAGTTATTTGTCATAATATGGTATTTATGTTATATTTAAGAAGTTTCATATTGCTATTTCAAATAAATTAATAAATATCTTTAAAATTTATATTTTTATCTAGTATAGTGATACTAAGAGGTTTAACCTAAATACCCAGAAGCTCTTTGGGATTCTCCAGAATTAATAATAAAGGTGTTTTAAGCTAAATATTTTCTCTATAATCATCTAATAAGCTGTGTGATCTTTCGTATGCCATTATTCCTCCATTGACCAAGAGTCACTCAGGGCTAATCAATAATTGCTTTATATGAAGTAATTTCTTGCCTATTAGCCATCTCAGGAATTGGCAATGTGCACGTTAATGATGAAGAATAGCTTGTCTAGGGTCTCCCAAGTAGCAGAATAAGCTGTTCTTCTCCCTTGGACAATCGGTATCTCTTGGTCTGTCTGGGTAAAGTACATTTGGTTATCAAGTTGGAAAAGACTCCTAAGCATTTTACTCTTAATCATGTAGATTATAATCTAATCCAAAATTCAGTCAACTACTGTCTGTGGACCACATCTACCCTTTTATAAATAAGATTTTAATAAAACACAGTAATACCCATTCATTTACATATTGTCTAAGACTTCATGCTACAACTACATGGTTAACTTGTTGCAACATGAACTATATAAACTAGAAAGCCTGCAGTATTAACTACCTAGCTCCTTACAGAAAATATTGGCTGACTTTTAATCCCTGTTTCTGGTATAATTATCATTGTTGCTCTGTGTCTTGGTGTACAGGAGAGTCTGTTTTAATTTCACAGAGGGAATCTGCATTCTTCTGGTGGGTGAATAGGGGGTAGATTTTTATCCTTACTGGATGGGAGTGGATTTGTGAGTATACTCGCTCAAATAATCTTACTTTTTAGCTTCACCACTCACATTTGACTTCTCAGGCAATTAAGTCATCTATCTCTCCCTACATCTCTCTGGAATAAAGTGACATGACTGCTCTTAATTTTCCATGCTGTTGCTTCTGTAAGGCACTTTGGTATCATCTTTTATGTTTTAATAAAATGTTTGCTGTCCTTCTGTTTAATTGTATTATCCCAAGAACATGTGTTAATATTTCTAGTTGTTTGATTTATTTTTTCCCACTTTTTGTTGTCCCCATGCATGTATATTTTGTAAAAATTTTTTGTTTTATTTTCTGGAGACAGTATAGCTTAAAATTATATCTAATATAGTGTGCTTATTTTGGTCACCAGAACTATTTTTAATATTCTGTGTTTAAGATATAATTGATTCTCTATTTATAGCCTGATTAATGGTAATTTAAACATTGTATGAGAATTTAGAGTTTTATCTTTAAAATTCTGAGGTTTGGCCTGTAGGTATTGTATATGTGTGGGTGCTTACTTTGTTAAAGACTGAGAGGGGTACAAAAATCTTCTTAATATTTGTACCAGGTGTTATTTTATATGCCCCAATGGTATACAATTTAGTGAATAAAATACATGACACTTTTAAGTGGACTGCATTTCAATAATAAAATTTGACTCATGGGACCCATTTAATCCTTAAAATTTTTATTGTGCATAAAGGGAAAATAGTTCCATAGGACTTTTCCTATAAAAGCTCAGAATTGTAGATCTCTCACATCTCTTATATCCTAAGATAACTTCTTTTAACTCATTTAGTAATTATTTTTGATATTTATGATCTTATGTGTGTATCTTATACATTATGTACAATCCATATTTATAAGTTATTCTTACATTCACACGTAATTGTTCACTGTTAAAGATATAATGCTCACTCCTGCCAATAGGTCTATGTCCTTATCCCCAGAATCGTTGACTATGTTTATACAAGGCCTGTCCAGAAGTTACCCAGTCATGCAATATGAAAAAGAGACATTTACTGAAGAAGATATGCAAGGTTCCCTGTCCCACAGCTCCCTCGACACGGATGAAAGAACTGACTCAGAAACAAATTGTCTGAGGAGAGAGAAGGGTGAGTGTCTCTCAGAGGAGAACACTGATCACTCCTTTCTCAGTCAGGGTTTGTACTGAGTTTGCTGCATGCGGAAATGCAAGGGGTAAGCCTGCAAACCTCCACCAAATGGTTGGGGGTAAGAACAAAGGGAAGCACACATCAGCACAGGGAGATCGGTAGCAAGACTGTGAGGTGCCAAGGCATATCCTAGAACTCCAGATGCTTCTTTTTCCTTAAACATTTTGTTTTCACTTTCTACTGATAAGAATTTGGGGCTACATAGAGCAAGCAGGCTTCATTAGCTTCCAAGAGTGCATTGCATTCCTAATCTATTTCTAAAACCCTCTGGAGTATGGGACCAGCAGTATGGTATGTGGGGCATGTTTGCCAGCTGGTTAAGGCTTATGGGCCCATGTTTCGGTCCTGGCTCCACACAGCGGCTACAGTCCTCTCCCTGTACCATACATACCAGTCTCCCACAAAGATACAAGAAACAAGAAAAATTGCACGTAAGACAATGATGCCTCTTGGGACCTCACACAGTTCTCCCAGCATCTCTTCCACTGTTCAAAACACTTTGCAAAACCCTTTGTTGGAATTGCCATCAGCTGCCCTGTGGTACTTTCCTGAATCTCATTGGTGGTCTGAAATCTCTTTCTTTTCAAAGGTAATTTCAGTCTTGGGGAAAAGCCAGAAGTCACAGGGCACCAAATCTGGGCTATAGGGGTACTGAGTCAGTTGGATGATTCAATGTTTCACCAAAAAACTCTGCATGAGCCATGATGCATGAGTGGGTGCATTGTTGTGATGAAGCTGCTCATCATCAGTTACCCATGGCTGCAGCCTCTGAATCATCTGAAGGAACGTTCAAGCTGAACACAAAATTTAGTATAAATTACTTTCTGAATTAAAAATGTTAACTTTCAAATTTAGTGTATCTATAAATATGATACTCCTAGTATAAAAATATAAATATTAAAATGTAAAATATAAAATAAGTTATTTCCTTTTAATTTGATGTAAAATAAGCGGGAAAAAAGATGTTTGCACAAACAACAATATACAGCAAAAGGTTATATAAATGTAAACTATATGTAACACATATATATGTATGTTTTTTATGTATATATGTTGTCTTTGGAAATCTGGATCTTTATCGGGAGTACAATGAAAACACGTCGAGGACCCACATACAGCAGGTTATGATGTGACAAAATGATTTACTCAGGTAGAAATCTGCCCCTGGGTTTCCAATGCCCAATCTCTATAAATCCCACCATGGAAAAAAAATTAAACCATGTCCTCAGCAAGGTCAAAGCAAATGTCAAGGTCCAAAATTTCTACTTCATATTAAAGCTTAGTCATTTTGGAACCCATGAAGTCTGCCACAGGCCCTGGTACTGGTAAACCCACTTGGTCATGTGTTCCTGGGCAAGAGAACAGGCAAATACATGGGGTGAGTGTGTTACTGCGTGAGAGAGAGAGCTCCTTTGTTCCCCTCATATCACATTAGCTTGGATTTTGGATGGACAAAATGCTTTTTCAAAAGAACCAATCAACTTCTCATTTCCCAAGCATCTGCAGGCTTTGGATAAGTCCCCACACCCTAGTTAGACTGACAGTCCTCTTTGTTAAGAACCTTCTACTGTGACCCCTAACAATCTGGAACTGAAGGGGGGAAAAAAAGATTGTTAACTCCCTTGGCAGAGAAATGGTATAATCCCCAGAAACTGTAGTTTCTTGATGAAGATTTATGTTCCCCAGGTTGTTAAAATCAATGTCTAATTCTGTTTCCTTCTCTTTCTTATTTTTAATTAGCTAACTACCAATAGTAACATTCCTCCCTGAAAACCTCGAACCTTCTAGTCTTAGGTAAATGGATGAAGGTCTCATCTCCTGTAGCTGCCTCCTCCTGTCAGTTCCGAGGTTTAGAGGGTCTTCCTGTCTGCCAAAGGAAGAAAGGAAGAAAAAGGAAAGGGTAGTCTTCGCACAGGGAAGACTGATTTTGCAAAGTACAGGTCAGTTGGCTGCCCCTGGGGAGAGAATATGCCATGTCTAGAAAATGTCATTGTTGGACAAGCTGGCATCCTTGTTGTACTACAGAGGTGGCACATTTGGCAATAATGTTAAAAGGTGTAGTTCCAAAATGAGAATTATCACAACTAAAGTATGGTGAAAGGTAAGAACCTGGTGATAGAGGAAGAAACTAAATTTACAGTGTCCCAGAGGAGTGGCTTTCCTGGAGGAAGGTGTGTCACACCTGTCAAAAAGCCCTCATGTTTACCATACTTAACTCAAATTATGCTGAGGAAAACATTCCAAGATTCTTCCCCCTGAAGAACTGTGGGCTTCTCTGTCTTAGTCATTTGCGCAGAAAAGTGAAACTCATTTCAAGGCAAGCCGATAGAGCACCCCTTACTTCACTGACTCAACCATCTAGCTCTTACAATAAGTCAATCCAGACGAGCTGTTGAGTATCATTTCATGAGATGGCAACACAAATGGTCTTCTAAAGTGAAGTTTGTACTATGTAAGTAAATAACCAGGTATATAAGATCAAAGGCACACATCTTATGAAAACAGAAGGAAGAACACAAAGGTCAATGAACACAGTAAATCACAAACCAGTTTCTGAGTCTGCGAGACTTCTGAATGCAAGGCTTTTGCTGGACTGACGTTAAGCAGTGTCAGTTTGACGGAGCCTCTTTGACTGCAGTTTGGACGTCTCTGGTAATGTCATCGAGTGCTGAAGTACATTCTGTGTGGCGTACACAGCTACAGTCTTAGAAAAAAGTTTAGTTACCAATAATTCCTAGTCAAAAGATGGGATAAAAGTGAAATATTAACTTAGAAGGTTGAAGAAAACTAGGAGAATTCAGGAACCTGTTCCTCTTACAAGTGCATTAGAAGACAACTGCATTCGAGTTTAATATCCACACAATTGGGCACCATGATTTCCATTGAAACATAATTTCTCTCCCTAAAATCACCCTCATTTTCATCAGAGACTGCATTAACTCCAGTTTTAATTTGGCCTGATTAGTTACAAAAGCACAGTAAGAAGAGCAATTGATCACATAGTCTTTTAAAATGTGTTTTGCCGGAATATTACAAGGGATCTTTAGATTGAGCTTTAGTCAGTTCCTCAGGCAAAGACGCCAAAGCCACACAGCTGCCATCAGGCTTTGTCTGCAATATATAAGGGTTTGGGCAAATTCCTCAAATTCTTGAGGTCCCCCAAAATGTCTTGAGGTTTCTTTCTTGCCATTCCTCAGAAAAGCAACCTTCATTCTTTACCTAGAAACAATGTCATGAACCACACGACCAAACAAGGTACCAACCAGGCTATTTCTACAGTGGGGTTGTATTAGGTTCAAATGGCTTTCTGATGACATCCAGAGCCCAGGCATGTCTCCCTTAGATATAGCATCGCAGTCAAAATCTTGGTTGAGAAAACCACAATTGAAAACTGGTCTTTGCATTATTGAAATAATGCAAAGAAATGTACTGCCATGACTTGTTCATGAAGAATTGTCAAATTCTGGAAGGATCATGAAAGGAGAAAAAAATATAAAGCAGAAGGAAAATCTTTGTCCCTTGGATAGAGTGAAAAAATAAAGAAAAAAACTCCAATTCTGTTTTAGACAGTTAAAAGTAAGCAGTTAGCATTCATTAGGTTAACAAACACATTCCATTACTTTAAGAAACATAGGCTCCTCTATTGGCAAACACACACTTTTGAGAGATAATTTCATGAGACAGGCATTATACAGCAAAACTCACTTACTTAGAAAGTTACAGCAGAACTAGTTAAAGTGATTTTCTCAGAAACCAAAGCTTTTCATTTTGTAAGATTTACCTCTTAAAAATTTGCATTCAAAATATGGTCCAGATAAGAGTTCTTGGAGACCAGGTATTTGTATTTTGAAGGTAGGTAGCACATTCCTTGAATAGAGTTAAGTTTTTGCCAGTTGGCAAAAGCAGTCTTTTGAGGCACTGTGGATAGAGATGATATTTTCTATTGTCTTTGGTGAAAGAAAACTTTCATCTTCACATGAGAGGGAGAAAAATCTTTTGTCTTCATAAAAAAGGGAGATAAACCTACATCTTTGTAAGAGAGGGAGAGAATTTCATCCTCATAAGAGGAGAAAAACCTTCATCCTTGTAAGAAAGAGAGATAAACTTTTATCCATGTAAATGAGGGAGATATCGGGTACCTGAGGAGGCATAAGTGTCGTCCATGCTCCCAAGCCCCAGTCACAAGCCAAAACCTGGAAGGGCATGTGACTCCTTTGCTGGCCATGGGGTCTTGCCCATGGCTGAGCCTCACCCCTCCTACACCAGGGAGGGAAGCCTTCCCAAAGTGGCAATACCATTTTCCAGGTATAGAGCCTCACCAACAGTCAGTGGTGATCAGCACTGTTTACTTGGGTTTGTTTAACTCTTCATGGGTGATTCTGATGGCCTCTGGCCTCTACTAGCATTACCAGAGATTTCCACCATCATGTCTGTGTGAGAGCTGCCTATTACTTTCACTGTTATAACTGGCCTTTTGCAGTAGGGAAAGTCCTAGTAGCCTTAGTCCTTTAGATCCGGCAAAGTGAGGCATCCTCCCCTAGGAGGGAAAGAACATTCTCTGTTAACCTGGCTAGACAGAGATGTACCTCCAGGCCCTGGGGGTAAGTCCCAATGGCCTTCTAAGGGAGGGTTTAATAAACATTTAGTTGGTCTCCAATACCAGTGATCCCTTACATCTAAGGCTCTTTTTATTTATTAGGTATACCTGTAGGATAATTAGGACCAAGAATTTGTTGCCCTAGAAGGGTGGGCAAGCAGCTGTGTTTGCAGAAGAAGCTGGGATTTACGGGACTCCAAGTTCCATGGCAGCAGCTGTTACCCCCACCCCGGGGGCTAGTGGCTGAAAGGGCACCCTATGCTCCCAGGGGAGAAGCAGCTCCAGCCAGTGACTTTCTCTGCTACCACCTCCTCCATGGTTCCCTTACCCCCAGGCTGCACAAAGGAAGCCTCTCACAGCAAAGAAACACAAAAGAACTGAGCTGTGTGCCCCTGTCAGCATCGGTGGAGTAAAGGTCCCCATCTGGCTGCTGAATTGTGGGGATGGAGCAGCTGGGGAGCCCCAGAGACAGCAGAGGAGGAGGCCAGGAGACGTGCGCTGTAAGCGTCTGGGCCGCAAGCCTCACAATAAAACCCTAGAGTTGGTGGTCGATGGAGCGGACTGCTCCTGGGACCAGAGCAAACTGTGATGGAGATGGGGAGCGAGGGAGGACTGGGGCTGTGTGACAGGCGGCTCACAGATCGGCGGGACCCCGCAGCGGGGAAAGGTCTCCCCTTCCGTGTGCCGGGCTGGGTGTGCAGAAGCTGTGAATCGGGCGAGGAGGGGGAGACCAGGTTTGGCACTTAGGGGCAGAACCCGCACCCTCAGTGGGCACGTGCCCACTTCCCACCTCCTGTATTTGCCAGTGCTCCCCAGCCCTCAACCCCTCTGCGGCCCCAAACGCTGGGGCAGACCGTGGTTACGGCACTAAGAACAAAGTGTGGCCACTTTGCTTCTCTTGACTGCAGCTGCGGAAAGGACAGTGGGACAGGCTGTAGAAAAGTGGGCCGGGCTCTCACCGCACACCGGTGGCAGCTGCGCCTCGGGCTGAGGTCGCTCAGCCCACCGCCACGAAGTTGGTCCTGGGTCTGATTCCGAAGCGGCAGCGAAGGAGGGGATGAAGAACAGAGAAAAGGGAGTGAAAGGTACCAGTAGAAGCGAGAGACAGAGAAAGGATGAATAGAGCTCCCAGACCAGGGAGGTGGTTTTCAAGCTCTCACTGTAATCCCCATCCACACCTTCTCCCTCCTCCTGACTGCCTCAACCAATATTCTCCATGGAAATCAGGCTCCTTCATGGGATTGCAAGGAAAGCATGCCAAGAAGACACACACTACTGGAGATTACGGTGTAGAAAGATGATTTATTTGGGTAGAAATCTGCCCCTAGGTGTCCAATGTCCTATCTCCTTCTGTCCCACCATGGAAAATGCCCAGCCATGTCCTCAGCAAGGACAAAGCAAAGGCCAAGTTCCAGAGTTTCTGCTTCATATTAAAGCTGAGTCCTTCGGAGCGCACAAAGTTTGCTGCAGGCCCTGGTAGCTGCTAGACCCACACGGTTGCATGATCCTGGGCAAGTGGGAACACGTAAATGCATGGGGTATGAGTGTTACTGAGCAAGAGAGAAGTAGAGAGGTTAGAGCCCCTGAAATCGTATGCGATTTTTCAGAAGAACAGATCAACTTCCCAAGCTTTTTCGGCCTTGGACCAGTCCACGTCTTCTAGTGAGAAGCACCTCTCCCTGTGCCCCACCCTCCAACAATCTGATATCAAAAGAGAGGGAGGAGGAGTGATAATTCCCTTGGGGCAGCAATCTATAATCCCCAGGGCTGTGAGTCCGTAGCTTCCTGATGAGGCAAACTGGCTCAAGTTCCCAAGGTTATTAAGCTCCGTGTCTAATTTCCTCTGCCCCCTTTCTAATTAATAATCAGTTAACTACTGATGGTAACTACCCTGGCTGGTTTGGCTCAGTGGATTGAGCGTCGGCCTGCGAGCTAAGTGTCGCTGGTTCGATCTTCCAGTCAGGGCACATCAGAGAAGGAAAACTCTGACTCCAAAAAAACCTCCGCTGCCTTGCGGCATACCTCTTCAGGGGAAAGGCTAAGGGAGTAAACCCCGACAGAAAATCCGGAGCCGGAGTCCCTAAGGCGGTTCGACGTTGTAGTCAATACCGGCAACTCCTTCGGCGCACCTGAAGCCAAGCTGTATTGACTCCGTCTTTCCCTTGGACCCTTCAGCTGCGAAGAGAGGGGGGGTCTGCTGCATGGGCAACAGCAGACCCTCCATATCACCCTGCCCAGGCTCTGTAGCTTCAGCTCCACTGGAGAGGACACTCCAGCGTCATCGCAAGATGTCGATTCAACACGGGAGGAGACAGATACCGTGTCACTCCCGAGTCGGACTGCACAGCCATTCTCGGTGGTGCAGATAGACTCTTAAGAAGCTACACCATCGTCTCTCGAGACAGATGGCTGCCGCCGCCGCCGCCGCCGACTGATGGTAACATATATTACTAAACATACATATGTAATATTATGTTTTACTGTTTCCAGTTTATCTTTTTCTGCTTGTGTATATGGATATATGTTTAAGTTTGACTTATGTAAAGCATCATTATAATATAGCATGCATATAGTACATTCAGCTGGCCTAATGCAACATTTTCTGCTTCTGTGTATTTGTGTGTGATTGTTAATGCTGGCAAATATTCAAAATACCTCAACTGACATAGAAAAACAATTGGTCAAATTATTAAAATCTCAAAGCAAATATGCAAAATATAGCAAGGCATTCATGTAATGGTTTAAAATATAGAGAAAATAGAATAAGGTTTAAACTTGAACTGTTCTGTAGATGATAAGGATTTATAATGTGAATAGTTAAGAGTGCTTCAATTCAAGCAAAACATTAAATGGTAGTGTCAAATTCTTAGCCCGAAGCTTATCTATCATCAAATTCCTTTCCTTGGTAGTAGCATTAAGGATATATTAGAGAGGATAAAGTGCATTTGATACTATAGGAAGAAAAAGTTAATGATCCTAAAAGATGATGATAGCTGCCTGTCCTTGAGTATTTAAAATAATTTTTCTCACCTGGTAAGTTAGAAAATTGTTTCTAAAATAGTATTGGGTTTTAAATGCGATGTAAGCCTTTTGATTTCCCAAGAGTAATAAGTGGGCAAACTCACAAACGAGATATAACTTTCATCGTCCTGTCTGCTGGATGAGTGACATCACTCATATAATCAACACTGAGAGAGGTATTTATTTTTTTAAAAGACTTCCAACTGTAACCAGTAGAAAAGCTGTGATTATGGTCTTATATCCCAACTACAGTCATGCTTCGATGCTCATCAGCTTCAGAGCCTGTACTTTTCTCATTTTGACAAGAAAAAGCCATTTCAGCACTTGTCACTTGCTGGGTACTTGTAGGTTCTGGCACTCATCATGAGTTCCAAAATGAATTAATGACAAGTATGAGCTAAGACATACTTTGTTTATCTTTTGTGCCAGGTTAAACTAAGAAGCAGAGTTTGCATGCTTTCCCACTCAGTAATTTCTTTTAAACAACAGTATAGCATTTTCAGTGAAACAACTAAGCCACTTTAATGAGGTGTAATTAATATATTAAAAACCTGGACATATTGAGTAGATGCAATTTGATATCTTTAAAATATGCAGGCCAGCTTATATTGTAACAATATTACTTTATACTTATTAATAAATGATGATATATAATTATAACAAAATTTAGTATAAATACAGGAGTGGGCAAATGTAGGTTTACAGTGGTGAATACATGAAACCTTTTGTTCTTGTATTATTGTTTATTAATTTTTGTATTATTTTCTAGAAACAATTATAAAACTTCTTTTACCCACCTTTGTATAAACACAAAGATATCTTTATTTTTATTTATTTATTTTTACTTTTCCAATTAGTATGAATATTATTTCTAACACTTTCATCCCGATTTTAAATAAACAGTCTTGATTGCTTATAGTGGCATTTGATATTCCTGAGCTTATATACAACTCTCCTTTTTTGATAGCAAAACTAATTCTCAAGTTTAATCTGAAAAAGTAAAATTGGTGTTTGATAGTTCCTTCAATTAGCCTTAGTTCTTTTGGGCCTAGAATGTATCAAGTATCATTAATTTCAGACTGTCTATATTTCTAAAAGCATTGAATTCCAAAGTAAGAAGACAGGGCATTTCTGAAAACATTAAATCCTGACATAAGTTATGCATCTGTTTTTCTTTCTTTCTTTCTTTCTTTCTTTCTTGCTTTCTTTCTTTCTTTCTTTTTCTTTCTTTCTCTTTCTTTCTTTCTTTCTTTCTTTCTTTCTTTCTTTCTTTCTTTCTTTCTTTCTTTCTTTCTTTCTTTCTTTCTTTCTTTCTCTTTCTTTCTTCCTTCTTTCCTTCCTTCCTTCCTTTCTTTCTTTCTTTCTTTCTTTCTGCTTATTTGTTTATTTCTTTGTCATTTGTCTTTTTTTCCTCTCCTTTTTTCCTTCCTCCCTTCCTTCCTCCCTTCCATTTTTTCTTTCTTTCTTTCTCTTTCAAGTTATTAAGGATTGTGAATTTTTCTTAATGCCTTTTACAAAATTGATCCCAAAGTTAACCAATCATAATTTTGATTGTTATATAATAATAATAATTTATATTGTATATACACACACTGTCTATTTTGGGATTTACTATTATTTAAAGCAGAATATCTTTGCATTGGTTTCCATTATTTCAAATAAAACATCCTTCAAAAACCAAAAATTTTCTATATTTGTTTCCTCAACAGCTTGCTTAAGATCCCATCAAAATACTTACTGGAAAGTACTAAAATTGTTGTCCAAGAAATACACCTTATGAACATCTAATTTGATAAATTTTATAATGTATTGTGTCTCACATTGTGCTTAAAACTTTTATGGAAAACCTTATTATCTCTTTATGTATTCAGTTAATTAACTCACCAATTAACTAATTAGATTACTATTATTATCAGAAAGTAAAGTTATGAGAATATGTGTTCATCTAAATAAAATTTTTATATCACATATCTTTTTAAATGACTGACTGTTTTACACTTCAGAGATTTCTAGAAGTCAGTTGGACACAACTTATTCCACAAAGTTAAAAGTTAAATATATATAGTTATCTCTCCCTTTCACTCTCTCTGCCCTGCTTCTCATATACCAATGACCCAGCTCTTCTGAATGTTGGATTTTATTCAAGTATGTTTTATAATTCCAAATAAATACATTTTTAACCCCACATTATAATATTTTCTTTGATAAAGTTATGTTTTTATAAATAATCAGGTAGGAAAAGTTTAAAATCAATTAACTTCTAATCCTTGCAACCTCAGCACATGGACAGTTTAAGGACTTGTGGTTTCCCAATCTGTTTCTGAAATATTTTGTCTAGGGTTATACTGACATTTCATCTGAGATTTACTTTGACTTCCCCAAGTCCACAGGATTTTGGCTTCAGTGTCTATGCTTTTGTCTGAACTTTACTTCCTGCAAGCATGGACGAGAACTGTGTCTCATTGAGCTGATGTCACCAGGAATTGCTCTGTCTACAACAAAGTGGGCTGTCAAAGCTATTTTCTAAACAGATACATAAATAGACAATATGGGCGGCTCCATAGTATGGCTCAAATGTCATCTCTTTCACATCAAGAGCATGTTTCTGTTGATGACCAGAGAAGCTAGAAGCATTGAGTAAGATTTTGCACAATAGATCATTTTGTTTTGTGTAATTTGATGACTTTAATTACCTGATATATCCTTCATGGTTACCAACTTTTTAGAATCAGCTACTTTTTGGAATTTACTGTTTGAGCCAATATTACTCATGCTTGTGTTCACACTTATGGACACGATAAGTTAACTTCTAGTTATATCAGGTGGACTATTACCCACCTGGATTCTGCTGCTCCCATGCATCATTAAGAAATAACCATCATTACCCCATCCAACCCCTTTTTTGGAACTCGCCTCTGGCTAATCCTTTTGCATTATGAAAGAATGAATCATTCTTTTTTTCCTTTCTTCCTTCCTTCCTTCCTTCCTTCCTTCCTTCCTTCCTTCCTTCCTTCCTTCCTTCCTTCCTTCCTCTCTCTCTCTCTCTTCCTTCCTTCCTTCCTTCTTTTCTTTCCTTCTTTCCTTTTTTAGTACTTGTAAATAGTTTGAGTGAAGGGAAGAAAACTCTTGGGGCAGGGTAATTATGTTGAATTGCATGACTGTTCTAAAAAGAACTAATTAAAATTCAATTAAATTTAATGGTCTGATAGAATTATCACTTAATTATTTTATTTTATTTTTTATTTTTTTTTCTTTTTTTTTAAGTATATTTTATTGATTATATTGTTACAATAGTTCCAATTTTTTCCCCTTTGCTCCCCTCTGCACAGCAACCCCCTTCCCTGACATTCCCCTCCCCAAGTCCATGCCCATGGCTCACTCTTTCATATATTCTTCTTCTTTTTTTAAAAAATAATTAATTAGTTAAATATTTTAACAATAAAAAATAATAATCCCTCCCTCTCAGACTTAAGACCCCTTACAATCTTATAAAGGACAATGGACGAAGGTCTCGAGCTCCTCTAGCTGCTTCAAGCTGGACATGGTTGTCGTCCTACCTACCCTTGGGTCAAGAAATCCCTAATAAGAGTGGGGCTGTGGAGGGGAGGGTGGCCTTCCCACAAGGGGAAGGATCGTGCAGACTCCAGGTTGGTTGGCTGTCTCTGGACAACGGCATGCTTGGTTTAACAGGCTGGCATCCTTGTTGTATTCTGGGGGCAACAGGGTTAAAGGACATCATTCAATCCGTAACCACTAGATGACAAAAGACAGGTATTAATTTTTCAATGTCCCACATTAGGGAAAAGAAGGGCTTCTTTAGAGGAAGGTATTCCAGGTACATCTCACCTGTCCAAAACCCTTTTGCCCATTATACTTAGTTTGGACTGAGGGAAATATTTTAGGTTTCCCCCCTCTCAGGCCTCTGGGCTCTTTCTATCCAAGCCATTAGGATAGAAAAGAGAAACCAGTTTTAAAGTGAAGCCCACAGACCACCCCATTCTTCACCAACCCAGCCACTTAGTTCAGCCAAACCATTGAGTCTCAGGAGGCAGCAATGCAGACAGGATTAAGTGAGGCCTATACGTACAGACAATCACTCAGGTAATGAGATCATAGGCTTATGCCCTTTGAAAACAGAAAACACATGTTAATTTATGTAACATAACCCACACACAAGTTTATAGATCTGTAGGACTGTCTTATCGGAAAGACATCCAGTTGCAAGGCATTTGACATTCTTCTTGCCTGTAAATTAAACATCTTTGATAATGCCACAGACATAGTTTAACTTTCAAATGAAACAAATTTTAAATGAAAAGAAACTTTAAAGACGGTTAGCTGCACTACTTTATAGTCTACCACTCGGCATTGTGATCTTCCTTGAATCTTGATTTTTCTCCCTAAGATTACCCTCCTTGTCATTAAAGGGACTGCATTAAGTCCATTTTTAATTTTTCCTGTTCATTTGCATAAACACAACAAGAGCAGCAAATGATCACTTATGATCTTTAGTTCTCCTTTGCTGGAACTTACGCAAGGAACATTTAGGGTGACCTTCAATCTTCCCTTCAGGGCACAGAAGCTGAGCCACATACCTGGCATTCAGCCTTGCCTGTAAACACCTGTCTTTTCCAGGTCCTCCTGGTTTTCCATTGTGCCTTAAGGTCCCTTCCAGCAATCTTTCAGGAAAACAACCTTCGTTCCTTCCCTGGAAAGATTGCTATGGACCGCTCATCCATCCAAGGTACCAGGCCTTTTATCTCGTGGACTTTTATTACCTTTGAAAGTCAGTCCCAGTTGCTCAGGGCTTTTTGGTAACAACCAAAGCCCAAGCATGTCTCCTTTAGGCGTGACATTCCAGTCAAAGTCTTAGTCAAAAAATCGCTATTAACAACTGGTCTTATTAGTTTTATGCAAAGAAACTTAGGTCATTACTTACTTCTTTAAAATGCCAAATTCTGGAGGGATCAGATAGGGAGAAAGTATATACAGTGTGAAGGAAAATCCTTGTCCTTCTAATATTCACTGAACTTGCATTTCTATTCTTTATATTTTTATTTTTCCCCCCACTAAAAATTTTTCTGTTTGTTTGTTTTTCCATTACAGTTGTCTCACTTTTTTCCCCCTCTTGTTTCTCTGCACCCTGTCCCTCCCTTCTCCCACATTCAGTCCCCACCCAGCTGTCCATGTCCATGGATCATTTATACATGTTCTTTGACTAGACCCTTCCCCTTCTTACCACTTCTCTCCCTCCCATCTCCCCCTTTGTTACTGTTAGTTTATTCCTCATTTACATACCTCTGGTTCAATTTTGCTCATTTGTTTGTGTTGTTCATTAGTTTCCTTTAACAGGTGATAGCATAAGGTAATTTTCTTTTGTTGCCTGGCTTATTTTGCTAAGCATAATTCTCTCTAGTTCCAATCATGTTGTTTCAAATGGTAGAAGTTCCTTCCTTCTTTCAGTATTTATTCATTGTCATTTCCCCCCTTTGTACTCGTGTTTCTCTCTGTCTCTCTCTGTTTCTTCATCTTCTTAAAGCAGACCCTTTAGCAACTCTTGCAATACTGGTTTGGTGGAGATGTATTCTTTTAACCTTCTTTTGTCTTGGAAACTCCTTATTTCACCTTCCATTTTGAATGAGAGCCTTGCTGGGTAGAGTATTCTTGGTTGTAGGCCTTTGTTTTTCATTACTTGGAATATATTTTGCCATTCCCTTCTGGCTTGTAGTGTTTCTGCTGAGAAATCTGATGATAGCCTTATTGGAGCTCCCTTGTATGTTATTAGTTGTTTCTCTCTTGCTGCTTTTAGGATTCTCTCTTTGTCTTTGAATGTTGGCGTTTTAATTATGATGTGTCTTGAAGTGGGCCTGTTGGGGTTCATCTTCATTGGGACCCTCTGTGCTTCCTGGACTTGCATGATTCTTTCTCTCTTCATGTTAGGGAAGTTTTCTGTCATTAGTTTTTCAAAGAGGTTTTCTATCCCTTGCTCTTCTTCTTCTCCTTCTGGAATTCCTATGATACGGATATTATTACGTTTCATGTTGTCCTGCAGCTGTCTTAGAGCCTCTTCAGTCTTGTTCAGTCTTTTTTCATTTTGTTGCACTGTCTGTGAGTTTTTGTCTACATTGTCCTCCAGCTCGCTGATCCGATTTTCTGCTTCCTCTAGCCTGTTTTTAATTCCTTCTACTGTGTTCTTCAATTCAGAGATCGTATTCTTCATTTCCTCCTGGCTCTTATTGATAGCTTCCATGTCCTTTTTGATGCTGGTATAGTTCTCAGTAAGTTCCTTATAGTTCTTCTGGAGTTCACTGTAGTTTTTCTGGAGTTCTTTGTAGTTTCCGCTGAGCTCATTGAGCTTCTCCATAATACATGCTTTCAATTCCATATCTGATAGTTGGCTCCCCTCTCCTTCATTTAGCACTCTTTCTGGGGACTCTGCCTTTCCTTTCGATGGGGGGTTGTTTCTCTGTCTCCCCATTTTTGTGACTCCTATTGTTTGTTGGTGCTTCTTAGAATGATCTGCACTTCCTGGATCTGCCCCTGGTCGCGTCAGATCCTGTACCAGTCTGGGCCTAAGCAGCCTGTTGGAGACTTCCAGGGATCTACTGACTTTGTCTGTCTCCTTTAGTTGATAATCTATTCAATCTGTGATTAGCCGTGAGGCTTAAGGACTGTGGGTGTGGCAGCTTAATTCCTGTAGGCAGGGCCTTTGCTTCCTCTCAGGCTGATGCCACTTGGCCGGGAATGGTCTGCCTGCAGTGTGGGGATGAGTCAGCTGTGGGACCCGGCCGGCTGCTTCCCCAGCTCTCCCCTCAAAGCCACCACACCAAACTCTCCCCAAGCGTCTCCAGTCCTCTCTGCCTTTCCTCCGCTTGAGCCCAGGGTAAGTGGGGGCCAAAATATTTTTGTATGTGATCCGCTTAAGAGCTCTTTTTCTCCAGCTGTTTCTCTCCGGCTAGCAAGATACCCTGTGGCTTTTCGCTTTTCTCAGCTGGATACTATTTTACTTTCCACTCTGTTGCTGTAGACTGGGAAGTTCAGCTGGGGATTTAGACCCTGCCCTTCTCAGGGGGAACCCCCGGCTGCTGAGCTGTTTCTCAGTCCCTTCAGCTGCCACCCGTGTGAGCCCAGCCAGCCCTTCCGCGTCTCCGCACTCCCTACCGGTCACGTTGTGATGTAGTGGCCTTTTCTGTCTCTCCGTGGTTATAAGACTTCTCTCCAGCTAGTGTTCGGTTGGTTATTCCAGATGATTTCTCCAAAATTGCGTTGTAAATCCAGACTAGTTCTGGGAGGAAGTTAGTGTAGCTTCCACTTACTCCTCCGCCATCTTGTTTCTCCTCACTTAATTATTTTAATAACAAATACCAGTTGAAATGTAAATGTGTGATTATTTTATATTGAAAAAATAGGTTAGGTGTTACTTTCCAGAAATCAAACAACACTAAAAGATATGAGGACTACAGTGTGGTTCAGCCTCCTTAGAGCTCCTAATGGGTCTATTACATAAAATTGATGAGTCAAGTAAATTGACCTTGAGAAAAGGGACTGACTTGAATCGTGGGGTATACTAAATTTATCTACTTCTGTCAAGATGAAGCTGTATAACACACACTTTGACTTCATAAGTTTACTCAATGTTGAAAACAGTCCTAGAAAATGATATTAAAAATTACCTGCAGTGAAATGCAATTGGTTGTCTACTAGTCACCCTGCCATTAAAAACTGTCAAATTGTGTCTTCATCATAAATGAACTATGAAGATGTTGTACCAGAAAGTTATACCCCTGAAACTTATATAATGTTATTAACCAATGTTACCCTTAAAAATGTTAATTAAAATAATAAAGAAAACATCCTAAAAATGTTAAAATGAACAAAATGTATGAGGCAACTGTTCTAGAGACTGGAGAAAAGGAGAATTTACATTTTGAGCTTTGCATTTGATCCAGATCTCTAGCTGTGGACATATATCTGGATGTGACACCAGAGAAGAATTGTTAAAAAAAAAAAAAAGAGAGAGACAGAACTCAGAGATCGGGGTTAATGATAGCCTCTCTGGAGGATGGCACTGGAGAGGAGGAAACATGACAGGGTTGAATTCTGGTAGTTTTCTACAAGAACTTAAGTAAGGACTGGGCTGCATAGTTTCAGGGTTAGGCAATGTGAGGTTTACCAAAAAGCAGCTTTTATAGAGTGAACTGTAGAATGGATATACTAAAAGTTTAAAGAGTTTCTGGACATATTAGAATTCTAGCTCAGCCTGAATGGAGAGACCTCATTAGTACCAAGGAGTCCAGCTAGCATACCAGAGAGCCCAAACACCCGTGCCATACAATGAGGCTGCTCTAGACATATTCTAAGAAAGTCTGAAAGCAAACCTGCACATACTCACAGGGAAAACAGAGTTTGCACTCTGAGTCCTGCCAGATTGAAGAACTGATAAACACTTGGGGTTTTCCACAAATCTGCCTTTACAAAATATAAAAGCGAGCCTACACAAGTTCAAGATGACTAGCCAGTAATTGAACTGCCTCCTGAAACAAACTTTAATGTTCTTTTGAAGAAACTAGAAGAAACTAAGCCTCTACAATGGATTAGCCACAACTAAAATACTAAAAAGAATGTAAAAGTTATTTAAACCTCAACCGAAAGGAAAACAATCAGAAAAAAGCAAACCTTCCAGAATGTTTATTTCTTTTCATTTAGCTGCAGATTAATATTATGATGGATTTTGGGTGGCATACCATTTGATTCTTTTTTTTTTGGTTCCATTATCTTACAGACTACAATTTTCTCTAGACTTTTTCATTGTAAAGTAAATCTATCAAAGTTTAACATTTTAGCAGATATTTATTTTCTATGTTTTTTTGTGATACAATATTATAGTTGACTCCATTTTTGGTAATATTTGAGGTAACAGTAGTAACCAGAATTTGTATATAGAGTCATAAATTTAATAGAAAAAGACTTTTAAAAACAACTATTAAACTTGATTTTTAACAGTTATCAAATAAATATCCCAAAATTAACAATTTAATAAAAACCAGTAAGTTACAGTTTTAAAAATAATTACCTGTGATAAAACACTAATAAATTAATGATGGGTTTATATTGTTGTTGTCATGTGTTTTCACTGAGTCACGCACTACTAGGACATGCATTAAAACTCTTTACTCTTTTAATCTCTGGGATCTGTTGTTACTTCTATTGTCTTTAATTAACATGAAAGAATAGCCAGAGAAGTCATCAAGATTTCTCTCACAGCTCTCTCAAATATAATAGTTTCCTGAGAAATAAGATATCTACTCTTTTCAAGAATAAAGACTATGTTAAAGAAGTTCTCAACAAAAAAGAACCTGATGCTTAAGTTCTTCCAAAAATGCCCCTTTAAATAGATGACCAACCTATGTGAACATTTACTTTAATGACAGAAATTTTATTTTATCATCTTTGAACAACTCTTATGGTTACCAGTGCATTGGAATCATATTTGTTTTTCCTGTTACCACACCTGCCACTCATCATTGTAACTCTTGCCAATTGTCTGTCTAAT
Source organism: Furipterus horrens (assembly GCF_987537825.1). Lineage (NCBI taxonomy): Eukaryota > Metazoa > Chordata > Mammalia > Chiroptera > Furipteridae > Furipterus > Furipterus horrens. The sequence continues at coordinate 199,288,335 of NW_028327172.1, read as the reverse complement.
CATCATGGCAGCTAGGTTCAGAGGGCACCTACATCATTGACTCTCCTCCTAATCATCCCATCATCTATCTGCTTCTATCATCCCTAACACTACTCTTATTATGTAGGAATGATTTTTTGGCTGATCCGCTGGTTCTTTATGTTTTTTCTTTTCTCTTTGAGTTACCCTTTATCAAAGTTTAAAAATCATTTCTTTCCACTGTTCTTTACTATAGAGATTTTGATTTTTCTTTTTTTTTTTTTTTTTTTTTACATTGTAAGCAGTAATTTCTTGATATAAGGTTTGACAGAAATTTCCACTTTATGGTGAAAATGCTAAGACAAGTGGAATAATTTTTCTGAAAAGACATTGTAATATGCTAGATGATGTTTATAGGTATTTTTAGTTTTATATTTCCATTTTTTTTTCTAATTCTCAAAATAGTCTTTCAACAACTATGTCTCTGTAACTCTGAGAAATACTAAGGAAACTTTAATGAAATAGATAGATATGGTTTCTGCCATTATAAAACTTCCAGTTTGGTGAGAAAAGTACACAGTAAAAAGAAAAATCACACAATTGATTAATTACAATTGTGGTAATTAATGAAATAAGTATAGTAGAGGCATATCTACTATATTCCGAAGGGTCATACATGAGAATGTAATATGTTTAGAAAGCTGAACAACTTACATCAATCTATTTGCAACCTCTTCACAGAAAATAATTTTGCTATTCGATTGCATTAAATTATGTTAATTAAAAGCCTAGTTTTATTTGGTTTTTATCTTTTGCTTTTCCGAAACACAGGGTCTATGATAATGTAAACAAACATAATGAATGACTTAAGTAGATAGTGACAATATCTCCATTACTTCCTGTTTTTCATTGAAGGAAGTGAGTAGTAAATGGATAGTAAGTCACACAACTTGTCTTTTCAGAAAAGTAATAACAGTAACAGAACAAAGTTAGCAAATGTACCAGTATTATGCTAAGCTTGGCCTCATTCTCATTCATTCTTTCTCCTCTTTTCACCCCTCTTTACTCTTCTTCTATTTCTTTATCTTTCTATAATCTTACTTAATATAAACAATAACACAGTTTGTAAGCAGTATAATTGATTCTATTCAAACAGGCAAACTAAAACTTTGAGACTTTAAGCCATTTGCTCAGGACAATAATTTCAGTAAGTGGCATAGGCTGAAATTTAATGCAATTCTTCTGACAAAATGTCTGTACTCTTACTTCATTGGCTGTGCTTTCATAAACAATTTTCAATGCTTACCTTAGGCTAGAGATTGCTTTAGACAAGAGAGAAATAGAGATGAATTGGATATGAGTCTTGACTGCAGAGTGATCTAGTAGATATCTATAGAAGTAAAGGAGTGCAACACTTTTTTAAGAAAAAGGAAAAGTAACACAGCCAAATCACTAAAGGTTGAGGTTCAAAAAGATCTCATGGAAGAGGCAGCCTTTAGCTCAGTCCTGAAGGAAAGTCAGAACTTTCCCTCCAGTAATTAGTTGTGCCTGAAAGGACATAACAGACAGGAAGAATAACAAATATTATAGAGTAACTGAGGACTTACAAAGAGCCTTATATAATTAGATTATAAAATGCATTATTAGAACATTTTACTGAAAGAAATATATAGACAGGGATCAAGAATTAATGTCTTTATAAGGAACAACAGACTTTAAATAATTTAATTTAATTGCTTGTTGATTCTCAATATGACTAATATAATATATTCTTAATTTTTATTTTAAATATTAAACAAGTCTACCCTTAATTTTTTCTTATTATGCAATTTTCCTAAACCTCAATTTGGATTATTTCCTCAAATGGGTAGAAATGTCCATCAGTTTCGAGGGAGGAGTAATAGATGTCTCAGAGTAATCGATTACACAAATTGTTTGAAGATTCAGGTTCGCTTTCTCTCTCTATTTGTTTATTAAATGGCTTAGAGAGAATTTGTTTGACATGAAATCAAAAGAGGTTTGTGGAAATCGTATTATCTATTTCATGACAATGCATAATGAGTTACTGAATGAAGGATTAGCTACATTTGTGGTTGAATAGTTAAAGAGAAAGTAAGTTTATTTCATTGTCAGACACATCAACGTAGATGTCCTCTTAATATATTGACATTCCAAATAGAGTTTTTCTTTTGCCATTGATAACCTCTAAATGTGATATCAAAACCAAGATTACTTTTCACCTTTCTAGGTTGGCATGTACTCCTACCCAAGAACATTTTTGTATATGCCGAAAGTGCATTTGATCAATTACAATAATCAAATACTCCTCCCTGTGCCCCAATCCACATTTAAGTAATCAGCATTTGTCAATGAAATAGTTATTTCCAATGGGGATGTTACTTTCCTCTTTCTAAAGACTTAAACTGGAATTAATAAATGTTGCATGATAAAAGACAGATTATAATTCAATGCTTCTGAGGACTAAAATGTGCACACACTTTTATATGGACTTTGAGGAGGTAGTTAAGGTTAAATACAGTCATGAAAGTATGCCCTGAATCTGATAGGACTATTGTTCTTATAAGAAGAGATTGAAAATCTCTCTCTCTCCCTGTGTACAGAAGAACCATTGTGTAAAAACATGGTGAAAAGTCAGCCATTTACAACCCAGGAAGAGTCTGACCCTAAACCAGCTCTCTAGGCACCTTGCTCTTGGATTCCAGCCTCCCAAGTGTGAGAAAATAAACTTCTGTTCCTTCAGCCATTTGTCTGTAGAATGCTATTGTGACAGTCTTAGAAGAGCAATACAAATGGTAAGTCGGCGTTTTCTAGGATATAACAATGAAAGAAACTTGAGCCTCATACACTTGAAGGGCTTCATTGGAAATTTCTTCTGTAGCCCTTTGCAGATGTGTTTATAAGACACAGAATCTATAAAATGGGCTTAACTTTGCAGAACTCTGTGTAGCTTCAGGAAAAGTTAGAGCTGTGCTACACTAGACTTATTGGTGTTTACTCTCTGAATCTACTTTATATTAGCCTCTTGCTAGTCAAATGCCAGCAAAGAATTCCTAGAAAACAACTTATACAACTGTTTTCTTATTCAAGTTGACAAAAATTTCAGAAAATGAACTGACCTAGAAAACATTTTAAAAAGCTGTCATAAATAAGACATCAAACAATATACTTATTAGACTAACAGATTATTTAGCATAATTGATTTGGAAAAAATATAGTCAAATCCTTGACTTCCATTGCCAGCTTTTTTTTTTTTTTTTTTGAGAAAGTGTTTAAAAACATGTTTGTTTATCAACAAAGTAAGGAAAATGAGTATTACCTGAATTTTGTGGTATTAAATGAGAAAAGTCAAAGAGGTGCTCATCCGTGAGATGCTCTTCGCCGACGACGCAGCTTTGACATCACACTCCGAAGAGGGACTCCAGCAGCTAGTCACTTGCCTTTCCCACGCATGCAAGGAGTTCGGACTAGCCATCAGCCTGACGAAGACGAATGTTATGGCTCAAGGCACGGGGACTCCCCCATGCATCACCATCGACGGGTACACCCTGGAGGTTGTCAACGACTTCACTTACCTCGGGTCCACCATCTCGAGCTCTCTGTCAGTCGACTTGGAGGTCAACCGGAGAATCGCCAGGGCAGCCACAGTTATGGCCAGACTGAACCGGCGAGCGTGGAACAATTCCAGCCTCACTGAGAAAACCAGACTGCGCATCTACCAAGCCTGCGTACTCAGCACTCTCCTCTATGGCAGCGAGACGTGGACCACCTACGCAAGGCACGAAAGGAAACTCAACAGCTTCCACATGAGGTGCCTGCGACGCGTCCTGCATGTCGCCTGGCAGGATAAGGTCCCCAACACCGAGGTGCTGAAGCGAGCCAACATGAGCAGTTTGCATGCAGTTCTTAGCGAGAGACGCCTCAGGTGGCTCGGCCATGTCAAAAGAATGGATGCAGGCCGTATCCCCAAAGACCTCCTCTACGGCGAGCTAGCAGAAGGCAAGAGGATGACAGGGCGCCCAAAACTGCGGTTCAAAGACATCTGCAAAAAGGACATGACACAATGCTCCATCAATCTCAACACATGGGAAGTTCAAGAAGACGACCGCCTAGCCTGGAGGCTCGCGGTCAGGCAAGGTACGTCACGTGCAGAGGCTGCGCGCAACGAGGAGGCGGTCCAGAAAAGATCGAGGCGGAAGCAGCGTCAGCAGCAGCAACAACAGCCATCTGCCTTCACCTGTACCAAGTGCGGCAGGGATTGTCACTCCCGAATCGGACTGCACAGCCATTCTCGGCGGTGCAGATAGACTCTCAGGAAGCTACGCCATCGTCTCTCGAGACGGACGGCTGCCGACGACGATGATGATGATGATGATGATGAAATGAGAAAACTACATAAACCACTTAGTATAGTATCCGATACATAATAAGAAATCCATATCAATGCTTGGTATGAATCATTAAGAGAAATGCACAACTATATACATTTTAAGGCATGTGGAGAAACATAATTATGTTTCCTTCCATTTTGATTATACGTCCTCTAGTTCTGTGTATGTTTTTTTTTATTTTTTACTGCTGTTAAACGTCTAAGTTTGATAAATTATATACCACAAACAATTCCTTTTTCAATATGTACTTTTTTATTGTTCTGGTTCTGTTTATTGTAACTGACATTGTTTGCCTATAATCAGTTTCAATTGATAACATATCCAGAATGGAAGCAAAATATAGTGATGTTAGCTCTTAGGATGATGATTGCAAATTTCTAGTGTATTAATATCAACATCATTTGTGGTACATAATAACCATTTCAAATGTAGCCTAAATTATAACTGAGAAATTTTATTAAAAAAATAGACTTGGGTAAAAAATAGTGTTAATATTTTCAGTTCAGATAAAGCTAATACTTTTAGCATCTGGAATTACATATTATACCTAAGTATAAATGAACTTTAGCTAAGAAAATGGAGGCAAACCAGAATTAAAAGATATTCAAAGCCAGCCATTAATTTACTCCAGATAGAGAAAGTCTCATTTCTTTCTGTTCAGATAATTATTTAAATATAATAGCAAAGATTCCAGATTTTACAAACTCATAAAAATTAAAGTAGGTGATGTTAACCCTATCAGACTGGGTTCTTTGGTGATTCAATATTAAAATATGCCAAGAGATTCTCTTGTTTTAATCAATGGAAGACCAAGTAAAACATGAATTAAGAAAGGTATTATTTTACCTAGTTTAACCTTTAAAGGAGAAAAAGTTACTGGCTCAAGTATTTGCTTTCAAATTAACAAGCATACATTTTTAAATCAAAGGAATTCCTTTGTTAGCAATAGAAGTGGAATATGTATTTTAAATACAAGTTCTTCTATGGCATTTAAAACCACCTACTAAAAATATATCCTAAATATATACAAAAATAATTAAAGATATATGAAACCATAAATTAGAAGAAAAATTATAGGATTCCAATAGGGTAACCAGATAAAATACAAGACTCCCAGTTAAATTTGGATTCCAGATAAACAATAGATAATTGGCTTGTACATGTCATGAGTTGAATTGCATCCCCCCAAATTCATACAGAGAAATCCTAACCCCCAGTACCTCAGAATGTGCCTGTACTTGGAGATATGGCTTATAAAAAGGTAATGATGTTAATAAAAGGTCACTAGGGTGGATCAATATGACCAGTGTTCTTACAAGAAGAGGAAATTTGGACATAGACATGTATAGAGGAGAGACAGGATAAAACCACAGGGAGAAGCCAGCCATCTACAAGCCAAGAAAACAAACAAGCAAACAAAAAACCTCATAAGCAACCAACCTTGCAAACACCTTGCTTTTCCCGGGCATCTAGCTCCAGAACTGTGAGAAAATACATCTCTGTTATTTAAGCCACCCGGTCTATAGTACTGTGTTTTGGCAGCCCTAACAAACAAATGCAGTATATTTTAATATATTTTATTTGCTAAATTTGGTAATCCTAATTAAGAAAAGTTGTCATGGACTGTAGTGAAGGCAATACTTGCAAAGGACCTGGTAAGCACGTTAACTTTTAACTATTTTTGTTAATGTTAATGCTTGTAATCCTTTCTCCAAATTTTAAACACCCTTTCATGTAGGGGACAACTCAGTGTTTTATGCATCTTATATTTTGTATTTATAATTTTTAACTTCATAGACAAAATTCACTTGAATTTTATATGTTTAATATTTAAATAAATGTAACTGCATTGTCTCTGTATATAAAATGCAACCTTTTAGGGCTTTTCTAACCTCAAGTTCCTACGATTTTATGATATGCATGTGAAGGCAAACCACTATCCACTTTATTCTTATATTTATTTATCACACTACTTTTTATTCTTTTAAAATCACTCTTTTTTTCTGTTTCTAGTCAGACATTGTATATTTTGAAGAGAATTTGAAGAATAGATGACTGAAGAAAGTAGAAAATAAAAATTACTGTCAAATTCACTATCCCAAGATAACCATTCTGACATATCTTTCAGTCATTTCCTTCCATTCATTTTATTGTATTCAATGGATTTTTAAAAAATAAAATGTTATATTTATATTAAGGTGTTGTCTCCTCCCCATACACATGCCCGTTGTGTAGAACATCTATACGAGAGAAGAAAAACCTTGACCCCTTTCACCTCCTGTAGTCACTATGAGAATGCATTTTATGTATTTACAGCTCAAGAGAGGAAATTCATCATGCAGCCCAGCGCCTGTGCTCCTGAGCTCATCACCCAGTTGATGCTGAGGCTGCCCCGCCCTTGGGCTGCTCTCAGATGTGGTGAAGCGTGGCAGAGGTACTAAGGCAGCCAGTTCCTGGAGATCACAGCCACTCTGACAGGCAACTTTGGCTCAAGGACTCCAAGTGACCTTGCTGAGTGTTCCTTAGAACTGCGCTGCACTGTCTCCCTTCTTTCCTTCCCTACATCTTCCCTCCCTTGCCTTCTTTTTCCTTCCTTCCTTCCTTCCTTCTTTCCTTCCTTCCTTCCTTCCTTCCTTCCTTCCTTCCTTCCTTCCTTCCTTCCTTCCTTCCTTCCTTCCTTTCTTCCTTTTGCCTCAGAATCCTATTTTTCAGACAAACCAGACTATCACAGGAATACTTGCTAAACTACTTCAGGGATATATGGCTACAGTTGGAAAATTAATAGTAAAGAAAGCAGACAAGATCCTTATACAAGAGCTCACATTCTAATTAGGGGAAGCAAATGATAAATGTGTAAGTACATGTAAATGTACCAAATATATTATATAGCAATAAATATTATAGTGATATCATAGTGAGTGACTGGGAGGCTATTATAGATTAGGTGGGTATGGAAAACAGCCTCAGAAAAGGAAGATTGACCTAATAAGAAGTAGTCAGAGTAATCAACCTTGTAAAGGGTCAAGAAACAGATCTTTCAGGTTGAAGATCAGTGCAAAGGCCGCAAGACAGAAACAAGTTTGGCACAATAAAGACCAGAACAAAGTTCATTGTGACTGGAGCAAAGCAAGGTAGAAAGAATTGAGGTTAGAGACACAGGCAGGGGCAAGACCAAGGAAGGCCTTACAAAATAGGGTCACATATTGTACATAAGCCAGTTTACTATATCTGAATAGGTCATGGGGATCATTGGAGGATTTTAAGAAATGGATTTCCAGAATATTATTTATGTTTAAAAAGGCCAAGTTAGCTGAAGAGAGATGATCAGAGGCAAGAATTAAAAAAAAAAAAAAAAAACTTAAAAGGCTATTCTAACATTTCAGAAAAGAAATGAAGGTGATCGCACATGCAATGATGTAGAAGTTAAATATCGACTGGTGTAGCATGAGTTTTGGCAAGAACTTGCTGATGTTGCAGATCCAAGGCATGGAGAAAAGAGAGGTGACATGGACCAGTCCTGTATTTGGTGTTTACCACTGAAGTGGATAGAATCACTGCTTATAGGGTTGAGTGGGTTATGTGTGCACATGTTTTAAATTTCACCATTTTCTGCAGCAAGGAGATACTTGTGCCCTCGCACAAGCACTGTGGCAGGGCTGGGCTAATGCCACGGCAGAAGGTAAATATCACGAAAAAGGCTTCTTGACAGGAGAAGGGATATTTGTTCATGCAAGGGTGGAATCATCATGGCAATCTTCCAGTGTCTTCTGGCACTAGGAGAAGCGTTAGAGCTGAAAGGCACACAGAGGGAGTGGCAGAATAGCCTGACATTAAGGTGCATTTGTAATAATGGCATTACAGTACTGAAGATGTTCTTGTCTGTAGAGCTTACCCCACCTCACCAATATAAGCCCATAGTAAACATTTCAACCCCAGGGAAGGCAGGCTCAGCATGAAGAAAGGGATGAATATTGAAAACGAAGGGTACCCCTTTATGAATCACAGTATCTCTAGATATAACATAATACAAACAGATGACATTGCTTCACAAATACAGCATTAAATAAACTGCTATATATATACTAGATCCCAGAGAACCATCTCCTCCTAATACATTATATTTCTAAAATCAAAATTAGTATTACAGTCAGTTTAAAGTAAATATATCAGTTGTTACTCAGAGAAGTAATTTATGGTATCCTATTCACAGTTATTAACTGGGAATGGGTAAAATTAGTTATTTGAAGCCCATGTGTACATACCCGATTATGAGCTGTATTGAATCATTTGCATTGGTATCACCATGTATGCAATTTTTAAAATTTAAATTAGTAAATTCCAATATTACTTTAAATGATTTCGGACAAAATCCCAGCATGGTGCAGTGTTGACTAAAGTATGAAATTAAAGAAGGTCATCACAAACCAAGCAATGCAACTAAAAGTAGCAGCCATTTCTAAGTTTTTCATAACAGATCTCAGGAAAGTCATGGCTAGAAGGAGATGTTGGAAAGTCTAGAAAGAGTGTAACTCGGATACTGAATCTGTCAAAAACTTCTGGGTGAATCTCAACATAGATATTAACTTTGAACAATGTGTAGTTGAATTAACAAAATAAAGTGAAACTCTTGTGTTTCAACCAAAAAAGAAATGTAGACAAAACCTTAAAATTACTCATGTGCTTTGAAAATATATTATGAATTTTAAAGAGACTAAATAATTCAAAGCCTTAACATGGTATAAGAAATAAAATCTGTCGTTGTGAAGTCTAAAATAATTCAGAAGACACTTGAAACTTCAGAGTTTGAATAAAACTTATACTTGATTATGTTCTGACACTAAAGACAAACATTTTATGTATCAAATTATAGTAGATATAGATATCCTATATTTATTATGGACACTTTTTATAAAGTTAGGTGTATTCCATATAATATTTACATTGATATTGAATAATAACTATTTCCACAAAATAAAAATATATTTACAAATAATTTTTTCTAAAATACTTAGCATTCAAAGAGGGATGATAATTCTTGAGCTAGCTAGATCGACTGCTAAATCCCTGTGTGATTTGGGGAAAAAATTTCATTTCTCTTACCATTTATTTCTGCATCCATACCTTTCTAGATGGGTTTATTCAGACTGATGAATAAAATTAGTGAACCCTCAAATGGTGAACTCATTTTACAGTCATAAAAGAGCATCTGGATAACTAAATAATAAATATGTTCAGTTTTTAATGTTATGATAGTAGCTAGAATGTTGTATCATATTCTTATTGACTCTTTTGTATTGAATAAAGTAATTTAAGCTATATTAATAGATGTTTTCCATGGGATGTAATAAAGTAATTTTCTTTTTAAATTAAAAACAAGTAGTCTGAAAACTTTATTATCTTTCCTGAAAAGCTATTGTGGCTAAACAGTTTATTATCGCTTTATACCACCTTTCTCATTTTATATATTTCAAGAGTTTCCATGTTCTCATGTTCATTAAAAACCATGACCATTAAGGTGTCATAGTACTCTATTATATGGACATGAGATAATGTGTATAAATATTGTCTTATATTGCTGGATGCTTATACATACTTTTAATTTTTACTTCTACAAATAATGCTGCAATGAGCATTGGTACACATATATTTGTGTGTGTGTGTCTGTGCATTTAGTTCTTGGGAAAATTAACAGGAATGTTATTATTGTGCTAAAATAAATTAACATTTATAGTACTCTTGCTTTATATTGCTCAATGTCCAACAGAAAAGTCCGTTGACCTTTACATCCCCACAGTAGCACGGGGTGGGTTTGTCTCTTTTAGCACACTCTCATTGTGCCGCTATTATTAGCTGTATTACCTTAAAAATATCATTAACATCTTCGGAAAGTATTCTTATGTGTAAAATGAAATATGTACCATTGAGTCCCACATAGTCATCATGAGCATTATAGAAGTAATATCATAATCCTCTTCCCTCTGTGGTATAGGCTTCTCTTTTGGCGATCTGATTTATTTTAGTGGTTTCACACATTTCCTCCCTTTAGTCTGCTGATGACTTCCAGCCTGTCACTGGATCCTTCTCTGATAACTTAAAATGGCTTCATGGATGTGTTTTCTTGTGTGTTCCATGGATACATGAAGCCCTAAAATCTAAGCGCTTCATTAGTTTTTCATCCCAGCTTTGTTTTCTCTTTCCAAATAACAGTTAATTTCCCAGTAGGTCAGGCAAATCATAAAGCCATCTTTAAATAAGCCTCTGATTATACCTTATGCATATGCTTCTACTCACTAAATATTTCTGATTTATCTTTTGAAATGTGTCAAATATTCTTGTAGAGTCCCATTGTCACAGGTTTCATAGACTCATCTATGGATGTGGCTGTACTTGCCTGGTGAGCAACCACAATTTATTCCATTCTTAATTATAGGTAGCCCCCAATTATTTACACATTGCTAATTCTAAAAAAGCAATGTATATTATTTTTATCCCTGCTCTGAATAAAGCTACAAGTATAAATAAGGGCAAGTGGGAAGTAATAAATAGTTTGGTATTATATATACGGGTGGGAAAAAGTAAGTTTACAGTTGTAATACAAAAACGATATGATAATTAATAAATAATAATACATGAATAAACTCTGCTTCCCTTACTCATAACTGTAAACCTACTTTTGCTCACCCTGCATATATATATCTTTTTTTTTTCCAGAAAATCTAGGTTAAGTGAAACTTTTAGATCTGAGAACTGCATTTAGCTTTGAGTCATCTCCTAAACTGAAAAACCATCCAATTTGCTCTGAACATAGCTTCAGGACAGAAAATTACCAGAAATGCTATAATATTTCTTAAAACTATTACTTTCATTGTCCTGCTTCCCAGGGTAAAAATCTGCAATGACTCATTCTACTGCTGGAGTTTAAATCACCTGATTTTAAGGCCCTTTATAATGTGATTTCAAACAATATATCTAACTTAATTTCCCACACAAAACCATCACTCTAGCTTTGCCAATTTTTCCATTATCACATGAGATTGGCACACAATTTCATGCTTTATTTTGTTTAATTTTTCATTTAATCTGCAATTCTTTTTACCTGCACTTTTTTCCTTCAACATTTTTAATTTCAACATCCCTCTAGGTTCTCCCTAAACCTCACTATCTCTGCAAAGAAAATGCTCTATTCAAGCTCCCATCGATTTCTTTCTTCTATTCACTAATTTATTCTGTAATTTTGATAATTGATTTAACACAATCTAAGCTCAATATATTAATAATAGCAAACCAAACATAGCTTTGACAGATTACATATTCTATTGAATATCTATATTGTGTATATATATATATATATATATATATATATATATATATACACCCTGGCTGGTTTGGCTCAGTGGATTGAGCGTTGGCCTGCGAGCTAAGTGTCGCTGGTTCGATCTTCCAGTCAGGGCACATCAGAGAAGGAAAACTCTGATTCCAAAAAACCTCCGCTGTCTTGCAGCATACCTCTTCAGGGGAAAGGCTAAGGGAGTAAACCCCGACAGAAAATCCGGAGCCAGAGTCCCTAAGGCGGTTTGACGTTGTAGTCAACACCGACAACTCTTGCGGCGCACCTGAAGCCAAGCTGTATTGACTCCGTCTTTCCCTTGGACCCTTCAGCTGCGAAGAGAGGGGGGGTCTGCTGCATGGGCAACAGCAGAACCTCCATATCACCCTGCCCAGGCTCTGTAGCTTCAGCTTCACTGGAGAGGACACTCCAGCGTCATCGCAAGACGTCGATTCAACACGGGAGGAGACAGATACCGTGTCACTCCCGAGTCGGACTGCACAGCCATTCTCGGCAGTGCAGATAGACTCTTAAGAAGCTACACCATCGTCTCTCGAGATGGACGGCTGCCGACGATATATATATACACACATTATAAGTCATATTTAGAAATAAAAACTAAAAAGAAGAATAATATGATGGCTTAGAAAAAAAAAAAACATCTAAACTATTCTTAAGGACCAGATAAACTCTTCTTAAGGCTCTGACATTTTTTTCCTTAGCACTAGCTTGTGAGCTGAGTCCATTTTTGTATTTCTTATGACATCCAGGTATAGTTCAGAACACATGATAAGTGCCTAATAAGTGCTTGCTTACTATTTGTTTATATTATAAAACAAAAATACACATATTTATTTATTTTTTAAAATTTACTGTGAAAATAAAAAATATTTTAGAACTACAACACTCAGGTAATAGTGGTATTCATGCATCCAAAAAGATTAGCTTCTGTGGAGTTTAATTTGTGAAACCCCCACCTTTAAAAGAATGGTTCCCAGAGGTGTCCATTGAGCAAAGGAAGAATCACCCTTAAAGAGAAGGCATGGCCTTCAAAGAAGAGACTAAAAGATTGCTACGGAGACACATGAGGTATTTTAATATTAAAAGGTTGAAACCTCATTTTTATATTATTACTGAGAAAGAGAGAATTAAGGATAAAAACACAAATGGTACTGTGGATAATGTAATGATGGTTTATAGTAGCATGAAAAGATACAGAGAAATGCAGTTCGTCAATGGTTTACTGTCCTTATTTTTCCATATATGTATATAACCAATTTTTTTTTGTCATAACACACGTTCTCACATTTCCACCAATTTTTCTTTAGACACTTACCAGATTGATTTTGGAGCCACACATCTGTTTGAATAGCTATAAAATGTTTTCAAAATCCTACAGTTATTATCTTCCTTAAAGGAAATTAGTAGAAAAATAAAAAACTGAGAAGAAAAATTGTTGTGAAATATCTCTGAGAGGAAATTTTAATGCTAAAGGATTTATCTCGATATGAAGATTTTCTTTTAATAATCAGCACTATTAACAATAGAGGTTTTAGTACTACCCGAGATACTGCAGAAATATTGGGTAGTTTATGTCTTCCTTACTTTGAAAGAGAAATCATTTAAAAAACAGTCTCCCAGAGATAACATTCTATGTCAGCTTGGCACTGGAGAAAACAGCAATGATGTTTCAGATATGTATTCTTAAAAAGACACTAGTTCAATTTTCAGAATAACTTAGGTTAGTTATAAAAATTCAGGCAGGCTGGAAGCAATCATAAGGTTTATTCTTACAGTGCCCTAACTCCCTAAATTCAATGTGATAACTCTGTTTTTATGTGCCATTATTTAGAACCTATACTGATGTGGTACTGAAATAGAATGTATTAATAATAGGTATACACATATATTTAAATTAAATTTATATGTGGTATCAGTACTTTATATTACAGAAAGTTTTGTGTTTTCTTGATAAAAGCATGCTACCTCTTTCTTAATATCAGATCCTTAAAATGATTTGTTCTAAATATGTGAATCTCTTTTTAGATATTTCTTGAAAAATCTACTTATTTATGAAAGAAGCAGATTGTACTATTGATTTGGAAAAGGACCATTAGTATTGGCTGAATTATTCTGCAGTAAATAACACCCTCCAAAATCTCAGTGATCTGAAAACCATAAAGCTGCATTTTTGCTATCAGTTATCACCATTTAGATTTGACTAGTCAATTTGTTCTTCACAGTTATTGAGGAATTATGTCCACCATGTCAAATTTTACTGATCACTATTCCAGAGTCAAAGGAGGTTACATATCAGCCCCTCCACTCACAGCTCAAAAACCATATCCAGTCACTTGCCTATATCCCCCCAGAATTGGCCCCCAAAATGTGTACCCTAACTAGTACTAGAGGGGAAGAGCCAGAAACATTTGCTGGACAGCTCTTATTGCAATCACAATTTACCCTTCTGATTTCCAAGTATATGATTCACTCTCCTTTCTACATGTAATACATACTACTCACTGCTCAAAGTAAACAACTCATAAGAACTAACTAATTGAAACAGCAATCTAAAAGCTGAGAATCTTTATGCATGTGGGTTTTTGCCTGGAGGTGATATGTGAAATTCTCTACATAAGGATCAGAAGTGACTCTTCTTGAACCAGATAAATATGTTTTATCTGCCCCTACAACTTAATATATAATGGTATCAGAAACACTGGAAAAGTGTGTTCAACAATCTCATTTAAAAGGAGAGGATGTGGCTGGCACACAGGTATAGTCACGCACAGTTTCTGAATTCTGAAGTCACCACCGGGCAAACATTTTGAGGTATCTCAATGCTGGTGACAAAGAATGTCCTTTGAATATTCTCTGATTCTGCTCTGTGAGATGAGTCCCTTAGTTCAATGCAGCAGTTCTCAACCTCTTCCATCTTATAAGTAATTACTGAAATTCTGTGGCACACCTAAAAATATATTGTCTGCCAATCTGGAATAAAGTAAGCAGCATTTTGAGTCATTCACAGCACGCAGCTCTTACTGTTTTGACTGTTGTCATTTTTTTATATTTGACAATCTAAGGGAAAAGAGGTCAGAGTGCCTGGCTAAATAGTCAGGTACTGCATGTTTTTAAAAAATATTGCAATACAGTGGTGGGAAATTGCTGGTCTAGTGTTATTTGTGGCACTTTGTACTCCTTAAGACATTTGATCCTTTGTTATTATTTTTAGCCACATCTGAAGTTTCAACTGAAAAAAAATGCAGGGTGGAGCAAACATAGGTTTATAGTTGTGAGTACACAAAACACCGAGTTTATTTTTGTATTATTATTTATTAATTATTTTATTGTTTTCCACATGAACAGCTATAAATCTACTTTTTGATGAACTTGTGTATACTCTTGAGAGTTGAGTAACATTAGCTTGTTTCATTTTCATAAAAAGGTTATTTTAAGCCTTAGACAATCACAGTCTCTTTTATTCTAGATAACTATTTGTTTGGCGGTACAACTCTCAATAACTTAGCTTCTCAACATTTAGAGGACAGTCAGCTCCACGTGCCACTAATGATAATCACAGTTGTGTTTGGGGCATTCCTCTTTCTCTTGACTTAATCACACATAGTTAAAGTTTATCAGCTTTAGTGGACATGTAACACCATTAAAACTTTTCTTGAAAATTTTTGTCAACAAAAGATATGATCTGGGAACAAAATTAATTCTTCCAGAGGTTTTAACAAACAGTATAATCCTTCTCCACTTGGTTTTGTCCTCCTGCAAGGTAGACGTTGAAATTCTGGTTTACAACATTTCTTATTTTTAATTTCCATCTCTTTAATTTTGAGAAGCTGTAGTCATTTTCAACTTAAAATTTTACTTCTTCAAATTATCTTTGTATACTCTTTCGCCCCTCCTTTCAAATGACCTAATTATTTACTGAAGTCATTTCTTAATTGTAATATTTTGTCAAATGCAACTAATAGCATCCAACAATGGCCATTATCATTCTGAAGTTGTATCTCTTTTCTGGATACCATGCATCATTAACGGTATATTCTGACTTTCAAATCAAATGGATTTCCATTTTTCAGCATCCTCAATTTTAAATTGCCCTCCTTAGAACACTACCACGTGTTTAGATTTTGTTGTTTTGTTAAGGCAGCATCTCTCTTCTGGTTTTGATTTCTGTGTCATTTAGAATCGATTGCCCAAACTATGCTGCAGTAACAACTAATCCCAAAATCTTGATGGGTCAAGCAATAAATATTTATATTTTGCTCATTTTCCATGTTCATCATAAGCCAATAATACTAGTAATTATGTCACTCAGAGACCAAGGTTGGCAGAATACCAAATACTGAATATTGTTAGTGACCACGCTAGAGTGAAAATAGAGCCCTGAAAAGTCTCACACTGACAATTTAGTGTTTTTCTCAGAAGTGACATGTTTCACTTATGCTCACAAATCTTTGGCTGGAACTAGTCACAACATCCCACTCACCCTCAAATGGGGCAGGAAACGAATTTTTATTCTGAGGCAACAAAGCAGGAGAACTGAAAATGTCTGATGAACAGCACTGTTGTAAACTATATGTGTTCTGTGATGGTCATAAATGCAAACAACACACATAGAATATAAAACATATCGATGAAGTATGGGCAATGTAGATACCACATACATAAGCATTTATTTGAAGCTGAAATTTCTCCAACCCAGATGCATAAACAGGGAAAGTAAAGAATACCATAGTTACCAAAGTCATAAAACATTTACAGTTATATGACTGTAAGATTGAAAAATTCTTGTGGAGAAAAAAGCCAATAATCTAATAGATTAGAAAGCATCTTCATATTTAGATAGCTCAGAAAATCTTGCTAGCATCTAAATAGTGTTCTTTTCAAAATAATCAATGCTTTGATATCACTGGTAAAAACAGTAGGTAAGATGCTTAAAGATGTTGGTCAACGTGAGGATGGTCCAGGTAAAATGGAAATACTAGTACCATTGTATTTTACTATTGCATTAAAAACATTCTTTCACTGGTTGTGCTACTATTTTTAACTCTAAATTACACCTTTCCTTAAATACTTAGTAATAAGCACCCACTTATGACCAAGGAAGCCTGTGAGATGTGTTAACCACAAAAGATACACCCAAACAAAAACTACTCTTTTTTAACATAAACTGAGATTAATCTCTCCACATATAAACTCATTAAAGCATGTTATGTTTAATAACTACATATAATGAGACTAGTATATCAATACTTTTTACCAACTAGTAAAATGTTCTGAAATAACTTACAGAAACAAAAGCGGTTAAATGAAAAAAGATATGTACTAAAGTGCACTGACAATATGTTTTTTTCATGTTGAGCCTTTTGAAGATTTTGACTGTGTCGTGTCTGCATGTTACTTGAAATTGAAAACATGAAACACCAAGCATTTTCATATTGCAATACATCAACTTTTAACCTTCTACTCTCAAATGAAAAGGATATTACACTGAAAAACTTATGAACAATAAATTTTGGGGATAAATATTTTAATACAAAGTAATTTATCCTCACAGTGCATGGATAAAGCCCACACATCAGATGGGGTTTGTGCTATGTAGTTTCCTTGTTTTTGCCTTCTGGGAAATTAATTTATTGAAAACACTTAGAAGATTAATTGGTGAATGCTTGTCGTTCATCACAGAGACATTTAAATATGATGATTATGGTACCTTAGAACTGGGTGTCAATTCAGTTTTCTTACAGGAATCACTAAATAAGAAATTATATTACAATGATCTCAAACCCCAAATTAACCTTTTTTTTTTTTTCAGTTGCCATCCCTTGGCATGCATTAATCACAAATTAACAAATTAGAAAAGTTAGCAAACAAGGAAGTCCTTGTCACATTACACAAGGGGCAAAAATAACTAAGGCATAGCTACTACAATAAATATAGTGTGTGACTGCATGTGTCTGGGAAGAGAGAAAGAGACTATCTATATACATGATATAGAGTTCACTCTAAATTCTCTGAATTGTGAAGTAAAACAAAGGCCAAAGTTCTCCCAAAGTAAGCCCTGGCTTAATTTTAATGGTTGTTAAGTATATGTTAATTAGAAAAAAATTTTGGTAACTTTAACGCAAATAGTTGACATTAAATATATATATAGTTGTAGAATTTACTACTACTAAAGTCAGCATTTCTCTCTTTAGCATCACTTCTTTGGCCACTGGCACGATTTAATAGGATGGCCTCATTTATGCCAGGCTTGTGGAAAGGATAATAGTAGCATAACTATTGGTTTCTGTCCCAATCCAAGCAAATGCTAAAAAAAAAAAAAAGCAAAGTATTTACCTTCTTATGTTACATGTTTAGATTGCTATTGAGCAATATCTATAGAACAAAGTATCTGTCATTTATTTGAAACATGAGTTCATTAAAAATATATTAAATACTTATGCTTTTAGAGCATGTTTAGGTCAAGAGCAAAATAGAGGTAATTATAGAAATTTCCCATATATGCCCTGTACTGACACATGTATAATCAACCCTATTAACACCATCCCCCACAAGAGTGAGACATTTCTTACAACTCATGAACCTATATTGACTTATCATAATCACCCAAAGTCCATAATTTACAAATGGTTAGCTCCCATTGTTGTATAATCTATGGGTTTGGACAAATGTGTAATGATACGTATCTATCCTTATGGTATAAATCTGCACTAAAAATCCTCAGTACGAGATCCAGGAAGTGCAGATCATTCTAAGAAGCACCAACAAACAATAAGAGTCACAAAAATGGGGAGACAGAGAAACAACCCCCCCATCGAAAGGAAAGGCAGAGTCCCCAGAAAGAGTGCTAAATGAAATAGAGGGGAGCCAACTATCAGATATGGAATTGAAAGCATGTATTATGGAGAAGCTCAATGAGCTCAGCAGAAACTACAAAGAACTCCAGAAAAACTACAGTGAACTCCAGAAGAACTATAAGGAACTTACTGAGAATTATACCAGCATCAAAAAGGACATGGAAGCTATCAATAAGAGCCAGGAGGAAATGAAGAATACGATCTCTGAATTGAAGAACACAGTAGAAGGAATTAAAAACAGGCTAGAGGAAGCAGAAAATCGGATCAGCGAGCTGGAGGACAATGTAGACAAAAAGTCCCAGACAGTGCAACAAAATGAAAAAAAGACTGAACAAGACTGAAGAGGCTCTAAGACAGCTGCAGGACAACATGAAACATAATAATATCCATATCATAGGAATTCCAGAAGGAGAAGAAGAGCAAGGGATAGAAAACCTGTTTGAAAAACTAATGACAGAAAACTTCCCTAACATGAGGAGAGAAAGAATCATGCAAGTCCAGGAAGCACAGAGGGTCCCAATGAAGATGAACCCCAACAGGCCCACTTCAAGACACATCATAATTAAAATGCCAACATTGAAAGACAAAGAGAGAATCCTAAAAGCAGCAAGAGAGAAACAACTAATAACATACAAGGGAGCTCCAATAAAGCTATCATCAGATTTCTCAGCAGAAACACTACAAGCCAGAAGGGAATGGCAAAATATATTCCAAGTAATGAAAAACAAAGGCCTGCAACCAAGAATACTCTACCCAGCAAGGCTCTCATTCAAAATGGAAGGTGAAATAAGGAGTTTCCAAGACAAAAGAAGGTTAAAAGAATACATCTTCACCAAACCAGCATTGCAAGAGATGCTAAAGGGTCTGCTTTAAGAAGATGAAGAAACAGAGAGAGACAGAGAGGAACACGAGTACAAAGGGGGAAAATGACAATGAATAAGTACTGAAAGAAAGAAGGAACTTTTACCATTTGCAACAACATGATTGGAACTAGAGAGAATTATGCTTAGCAAAATAAGCCAGGCAACAAAAGAAAATTACCTTATGCTATCACCTGTTAAAGGAAACTAATGAACAACACAAACAAATGAGCAAAATTTAACCAGAGGTATGTAAACGAGGAACAAACTAACAGTAACAAAGGGGGAGATGGGAGGGAGAGAAGTGGTAAGAAGGGGAAGGGTCTAGTCAAAGAACATGTATAAATGATCCATGGACATGGACAGCTGGGTGGGGACTGAATGTAGGAGAAGGGAGGGACAGGGTGCAGAGAAGCAAGAGGGGGAAAAAAGTGAGACAACTGTAATGGAAAAACAAACAGAAAATTTTTTAGTGGGGGGAAAAATAAAAATATAAAGAATAGAAATGCAAGTTCAGTGAATATTAGAAGGACAAGGATTTTCCTTCACACTGTATATATTTTCTCCCTATCTGATCCCTCCAGAATTTGGCATTCTAAAGAAGTAAGCAATGACCTAAGTTTCTTTGCATAAAACTAATAAGACAAGTTGTTAATAACGATTTTTTGACTAAGACTTTGACTGGAATGTCATTCCTAAAGGAGACATGCTTGGGCTTTGGTTGTTACCAAAAAGCCCTGAGCAACTGGGACTGACTTTCAAAGGTAATAAAAGTCCATGAGATAAAAGGCCTGATACCTTGGATGGATGAGCGGTCCATAGCAATCTTTCCAGGGAAGGAACGAAGGTTGTTTTCCTGAAAGATGGCTAGAAGGGACCTTAAGGCACAATGGAAAACTGGGAGGACCTGGAAAAGACAGGTGTTTACAGGAAAGGCTGAATGCCAGGTATGTGGCTCAGCTTCTATGCCCTGAAGGGCAGACTGAGGGTCACCCTAAATGTTCCTTGCGTAAGTTCCAGCAAAGCAGAACTAAAGATCATAAGTGATCATTTGCTGCTCTTGTTGTGTTTATGCAAATGAACAGGATATATTAAAAATGAACTTAATGCAGTCCCTTTAATGACAAGGAGGGTAATCTTAGGGAGAAAAATCAAGATTCAAGGAAAATCACAATGCCCAGTGGTAGACTATAAAATAGTGCAGCTAACCGTCTTTAAAGTTTCTTTTCATTTAAAATCTGTTTTCATTTGAAAGTTAAACTATGTCTGTGGCATTATCAAAGATGTTTAATTTACAGGCAAGAAGAATGTCAAATGCCTTGCAACTGGATGTCTTTCCGATAAGACAGTCCTACAGATCTATAAACTTGTGTGTGGGTTATGTTACATAAATTAAAAAAAAAAAAAAAAATCCTCAGTGCTTTGCCTTTTCACAACTCCTACCTAACTCCTGACAACCACTGAGTTTTTGTTGTTTCTGTACCTTTGCCTTTTCAAGAATGTCATGTAGTTGAAATCATACAGAAAGCATTGGCCTTTTTTCACTTAGTAATGTACATTTAAGCCCCTCCGTGTCTTTTCATGACTTGATGGAGTGTGATGACCGGAGTGTATGGGAAGAGAGTGTTTAGTTTTATGAAAGAGTGCCAAACTGTCTTCTGAAGAAGCTGTAACCTCACCAACACGTGTGAATGTTTCTGTTACTCCACATCCTCACAAGTATTTGGTGTTGTCAGTGGTCAAGATTTTGGCAGTTTTAATAGATGTGTTGTACTGGTATATCATCATTAATTTTCATATTCCTGTTGGCATATGATGTGGAGCATCTTTTTTTTTTTTTTTTTTTTTTTTTTTTTTGCTTATTTGCCATCTGTACTTCTTTTTTGTTGAGGGTTCTGTTAAAGTTTTGGACCCATTTTTAAATTGGGTTTATTGTTTTCTTAATGCTTAGTTTTCAAAGTACTTAGTATATTTTGAATAATAGTCTTTTAAAACCATGCTTTTTGCAAATACTTTCCCCTGGTTAGGTCTTGTCTTACCATTCTCTTGACATTGTCTTTCACAGAGACATTTTTAATTTTAATAAAGTTCACCTTATCTATATTTTTTTAATGGACCACACTTTTGGTGTTGTATCAAAAAATGATTATCATACCCAAGGAAATCTAGGGCTTTTTATATATTATCTCCTAGGACTTTTATGGTTTTGCATTTTCTAAAAGGATTTTTAAATATATTTTATTGATTATGCTATTACAGTTGTCCCAAGTTTTTCTCTCTTTGCCCCCTCTGCCCCATACCTCCATACCTCCCTTCCCTCCAGCAATAATCCTCTTAGTTCATGTCCATAGGTCATGCATACAAGTTCTTTGGCTTTTTCCTTTCTTATACTATTCTTAACATCTCCCTGTCTATTTCATACCTACCAATTATGCTTCTCAATATTTGCACCTTTTCCCCCATTGTCTTCCTTCTCCCTCCCAGCTGATAACTCTCCAAATGATCCCCATACCTATGATTCTTTTCCTATTCTGGTTGTTCGCTTAGTTTGTTTTTTTTTTTTTCAGATTGAGTTGTTGATAGTTGTGAACTTCTTGCCATTTTAATGTTCATAGTTGTGATCTTCTTTTTATTAAATAAGTCCCTTTAATATTCTGTATAATAAAGTCTTAGTGATGATGAACTCCTTTAGCTTTACCTTGTCTGGGAAGCACTTTATCTGCTCTTCCATTCTAAGTGATAGCTTTGCTGGATAGAGTAATCCAGGTTGTAGGTCCTTTCTTTTCATCACTTTGAATACTGCTTGACAGTCCCTTCTTTCCTGCAAAGTTTCTTTTGAGAAATCAGTTGACAGTCTTATGGGAACTCCTTTGTGGGCAATTCTCTGCTTTTATCTTGCAGCTTTTAAGGTTCCCTCTTCACCTTTAAACTTTGTCAATTTAATTATGGTGTGTCTTGGTGTGTTTCAATTTGTTTTGAACTCTTTGTCTTCCTGATTGTGTAGGTCTATTTCCTTCACCAAATTAGGGAAGTTTTCTTTATTTTTTTCAAATAAGTTTTCAATTTCTTTCTCTTCCTCTTCTCCTTTGACATCCTGTCATTCGGATGCTGATATGTTTGGAGATGTCCCAGAGGCTCATTACTCTGTCCTTTTTTCTTTTTTTTTAATTCTTTTTTCTTCTCGCTGCTCTGGTTGAATAATTATTTCTTCCTTATTGTTGATTTGTGTCCTTTACTGTTGGTTCCCTGTACATTTTTCTTTATTTCACTTAGCTTTCATTTCTTCCTGGGTCTTTTTTATGTTGATGTCATACTCAGTGACTTCTTTCATCATCCTGATCACCAGTGTTTTGAACTCTGCACCTGATAAGTTGGTTATCTCCATTTAGTTAGTTCTTTTCTTGGAGTTTTGTTCTGTTCTTTCACTTGGGCCATATTTCTTTGTCTCCTTAACTTGATGGGTTCCCTGTGTTTGTGCGTATTATGTAGAGTTGCTTTGACTCCTTGTCTTAGTAGCCTGACCTGTCTGGATGAACATGGCTCCTTTAAATCTTTGGTTGTCAGACTTCCATACAGCTTGATTTTCTGATGGTTCTGGGTGCTATTTGTTTTAAGGTCTAGTTGCAGTTCTTTCTGTGATTGCATGAAGAGGTGAAACATGTTTATTTATGTCTTCATCTTGACCAGAATTTCTATTATAGGATTTGTAATCCATTTAAATTACCTTTTATGAAAGGCAGAAGTTATTCATCTAGGTTTATTTACTTCTTCCTGTGTATGTCCAATCGTTTCAGCACCTTTTGTAAATTGCATTGTTCCACTGTATTGCCTTTACAATTTTGTCAAAGGTCATTGACTATATTTATGTAAGTCTATATCTGAGCTTTCTAATCTCTACCATATACCTATTTGTCTATTCTTCCATCGGTGTCTTACTCTCTTGATTACTATAGCTTTAAAGTGAGACTTGAAGTTGGGTTGTCCTCCAGCTGTACTCTTTTCTTTCAATATTTTGTTGTCACTTTTGGGTATTTTTTCTCAGCATGTAAACTTTAAAATTGGTTTGTTGATACCCACAAAATAACTTGCTAGAATTTTATTTGGATTGCACTGAGTCTATAAATTACTTTAGGAAGAAATGACATCTTGACGATATTGAATCAATATTCATGGACATGGAATATTGTTACCGAATAGCAATTGGGGTCCCGCTGCTTGCCACCACCCTCTGGGCAAAATTCTAGAGGCAAAGGTTTGGTGATAAAGAAAAGTAGTCTTTATTCAAAAGCTTTGCACTTTTGGAATAACAGCTTTCACATGCATTAGTCACTTAAGCCTATCAATAAAGGCCAAACTCTTAAGTCTTTAACTACAACTTTAATCAGTTAAGCCTATCAATTAAGGTTAAACTCATTAACATTTGCGTTCTCTTATCATTCCCCCTATATTACCTTATATCTGTAGATATAGTTTACAGTCTAAAACAACATAAGATACAAAAGCTAAATAATATTGGAAGAATGGTAGGTTTCTGCCTCAGAGTCCCTCCCCTCTAGAACACCCAAGGAAGAATAACCCTGCCACCCTCTGCCATGCCAGCTAGATCATAAGGTGTACCTGAAGTTTCTTCGCATCCAAAATGCCAACCACTGAGAAAGTCACAAAGTTGCTGCACTATCGCCCAGGCATCCTTGAGGAAGAAAGAGCCAGAGAGCAAGCCTGACAGCCAGGAATCCAGAGAGCCAGAGAACCAATCCTCTTTATTTTCATGTACTCTGGAGGCATTTAGCATCTCAGTCAATCCTGTCTTAGACTGTTTACCATTGCCTCCACAAACTCCTCCTATGGCCCCTCCTACTTCTCCCCAGTGATCTGATCAGGTCTCTCTGAATCAATATCTCTTCATTTGTTTATTCTTAAAACTTTTATTTATCAGTTTTATAGTTTTCTCATAAAGATATTTTACATATTTTGTTATGTGTATATCTAATTATTACAGTTTTAGGGCTGCTTACATAAATTAAACTTACTGTGTTGTTAATTGCAAATTCCATTTATTTGTTGCTGGTATATAGGAAAGTCATAAACTTTTGCATATTAACCTTGTATCCTGCAACATTGCTATAAATTTATAGTTTTTTTGACAATTTAAAAAATATTTCTTACATAGATGATCATGTCATCTCAAAGCAGAGTTTTATTTCTTTCTTCCCAACCTGTATGCATTTTATTTTATTTACTTGTCTTATTGCATTAGCAAGTACTTCCAGCATAATGATTAAAGGAGTAGTAGAAGGATACATCGTTGCCATTAACATGATCTTCATAGGAAAACTTCAAGTTTTTAATCACTAATTATGATGTTAACTATGAGTTTTTTAAATAGATATTCTTTATCAACTATAGTAAGTTTTCTTCAAGACCAATTTAAAGACCTTTTTTAACCATGAATTCATTTTCTTAGATTTTTGTCAAATAATTTTTTCTGTATCAATTGATGTAATTATATAATTTTCCTTATTTAACCTGCTTATTGTATGGATTATATTAGTTGATTTTTGAAAGTTAAACCACCTTTTCATACCTTGGAAACATTTGGTTATGGTGCATAATTATTTTCATACCTGTTGAGTTGGATTTACTAACACTTTTGAGGGCACTTATGAAGTCTTTTACATGCAAATATTCCCTAGAAGTATAATGCTTCAGAGTGTGAGTTAAGCCCTTGTAAAAAATATAACTGATAGCAAGGCAAAAGAAACTAAGATACTTTGAAGTGTTTAAATCTTTACAGAATATAACATTTTTTGTTAAATTAAAGAAAGGAAAATCTGCTTTCAACTAAAGAATAATATGTAATTTTGTTTGCTAATGCTTTTCCTTTTCCTTTATATTTCATTTACATATTTCAAGTTTAGCATATCAGAAAAATGTCATTTAAATATTTATTTATTAAAATACATACTGCAAAATTGCTACTAAGATTCCAATTAAAAAATATTTCACATTTTACATAATACTATGTACTAGGCAGTACCTTAAACCTTATACATAAAGTATATCATTAACCTCTCATCACAAAATCATGAGAAATACGTATGTATTCATCATCATCCCATCACCATGATTGTCATTATCAATACTATTTTACAGATGAAGAATCTTATATTTAGAGAGATTACTTACTGAAGTTCATATAACAAATAAATGGAAATTATTAGGATAAGGATGTATGTAAATAAATGAAAATACAATGGCATTATCACTGCAAAATTACATTGGCATTACCACTTAAAAGTTGGACTCTAAAGTAAAACTCAAAACTGTGGAACAAGTTTTAATAATATTTTATATTGCTCATGGTATCCTACTACCTGTATGCATGTACAAGTACGTATGCCTTCCTAATAAACTCTTAGAGTTTTATAATTTTATTATGATTTTTAATCTATATAAAACAATGCAATAGTAATTGTGGATTTTTCCTCTTTGTTGAATTAGGAGGAAAGTTTTGAGATACATTTTTTTATTTGGAAAAAAATAAACTTGCTTCTTTTTTGTTGTTAATCTAATGTTGTACTGGCACTATATTTAAGAGAAACATTGTCAATATCTACCCAAATAAGTTGACATTTTGTCTCTTTTTATGTATGCTATGGGAACAGTGATTTCACATGTCAGTGCACAGCCTGACCCATGTAACCATATATTGGAAATTAGAAGTTACAGCAGAGCAAGCTTATGTTCATAAGCATTGAGAAGTAAGAATCTTCTTTCTCTTGCTTGATAGCAGCAGCCGGTAACACACTGAACTACAAATGAGCATTCAAGTAGGAAGGAGAGACAAAAAGGCACAATGATAAATGAACAGTAATATAATTTTACTGAAATATTTTTAAAAATACTAAAAGTAAAAATTAAATTAATATAAAGTGATTTTAATAAAAATAATGTATTTTATTTAAATACTAATAGAATATTATTCCCCTTATCATGTTTTTTTCTTTTCGAAGATACAGTGAAACAAAATGAATATTTTATATTTTTCCACTAATTATGACAATGATTTCTTTGTCATATGAATATTTTATTGTGAAATGTAATAATGTTGCTTCATAAGTGGAAAAATCACAGATATTTATAGGCAAATTAAGTCATTTGTGACAGTTCATACTTCAGTGTAATAGCTTCTTAAATATATGCAACTTCATTATATTTTAGTCAAAGTTGCTGGGAAGACACTTCTTCCTGACTCTTTGACCAACATATTCTGCATGATTTTGAGTTAGTTTATTCAAAATAATATGGTAAAGATAAACTCATGTTGAATATTAGATGTAGTTAGCTGCATGATTTTGAGTTAGTTTATTCAAAATAATATGGTAAAGATAAACTCATGTTGAATATTAGATGTAGTTAGCTGCATGATTTTGAGTTAGTTTATTCAAAATAATATGGTAAAGATAAACTCATGTTGAATATTAGATGTAGTTAGCTATGAGTATTATGCATAGTTAGCCTTGACGGGAATATGTATCTCTCCTTGAATATGTAAAATCTCTCTTTCCCTCTCCCCCAAACAGGGAGCTATAGGACAATTTTCTATGTGATCAACAATGAGAATAAATAAGGTTTAAACTGTGATGTATATAATGTATATATTTTATTTGCTCCTTGCAACAACCCTATGACATGGCTATTATCGCTCTTTTATAAATAAAAAAAGTAAGGACATTATTAATAAGCAGCAGAGACCACATTTGAGTTCAATCTGACTAATTTCAAAGCCTATGTCAAAACCTACTGTATCTGCATTGCAACAAAATAATTTTACAACATACACTAATTCTAACCTTACAATCCAAAATAATAACAATGTGAAAATAACTTCTAAAATGTAAATGGTAGTAAAGCCCTATGAATATTAATCTATGTGCTATTTATATATACATATCTGAATGTGTACTTTATATATGTATATAATATTAATTACATCTTTTCTGACTAATTATTTTTAATGGTTGGTAATTACAGACATGCATTTCCGCAAATTACATATTCTTCAATTTGCATATGTTTTTTCCTCAAAACTTCTTAATAATTGCCCTTGAAAATAATAATCATAATACAGAATAATTTAATAAATTAATAATTTTAATATAACTATTAAATGTTACATATTACATAAGTAGTATGTACTACATAATGATTTACGTAGTATTTTTTATGGTTATATAAGTAATTAATTAATTTTTAAATCATTTATTTTATTTTATTGTTCTTCAATTACAGTTGTCCTGATTTTTTCCCCATTGCTCTCCCCTGCCCCACCCACCCCCTGCTCCCACTGTCAATCCCTACCCTGTTGTTCATGTCCATGGATCCTTTATACTTGTTCTTTAATTAGACACTTCCCCTTCTTTTCCTTGTTACCCCCTCCACTCTCCCCGGCTGGTGGTTCAGCACACACCTGCAGCAGAGGGCATGCATGAATGCTGTAATATTTGCAATAAAGGCATGTCAGACATCGCAACTTTACCTTATATATTTTTCTGATTGCCAGACAAAAAGAATCTGCATTGGTTCCGTGACACTCTCTCTCTCCCTCAGTGTCTATTTACCTCCCCAGACCTTGCTATGTCTCCCCTGGCCTGCCTCATAAACTCCAAGGTCTTAGGTAATAAATTCTTTTTTTCCCCCAAAGTTTCTGGATGGTTATCTCTGAAAGGCACCTTTCAAACATAGTAACAGCCACAAGGGTTGGTCTGGTGGTAACAACTGTTTTAGAAATGGAAGATGTCTGGGAAGCTCCCACGTCCATGCAAATGCCCCCAGGCACTTTTAGCCCATAATATTGACTAACTAACTATTAGACTGAGACTGGCACAAAACCGTAATGTATCCCTGCAACCTTATAGCACTATGACCTAATTTAGGACAGCTAAATCAATTACTCCACCACCAGAAGTCAGAAAATTTTCAGCTTCATGATAATCTTATGAGACTACCATTTTATACACAGTTGGGTCTGTTGTTTTGCAATGCATGATTTTTTTTTTAAGATTAAAAAAAAATTTATTTTTAAAGAGAGGAGAAGGGAAGAAGAAAGAGAAGGTGAGAAACATAAATCAGTTGCCTCTCCTACATGCCCTGACTGGGACCAAACCATAACCCAGGCATGTGCCCTGACCAGGAGTTGAACAGGTGATCTTACACTTTGCTGGATAATGATACTCAACCACTGGGCAACACTGGTCAGGGAGCATGACTGTTCTTAAACTTTGTGGGTGTGTTTGCCTGGCTCTTTTTAAAATTTAATTATGCTGACAAATCAATAAATAAAAGAATGGGTTCAAACTAAAACATACATTGTAAAACAGTTTCTTCTGAGTGAATATTTCCTTATATGAAAGACAGCATGTTTACGACTTAGCGGAAGATTAAACGATGTGAAATTTCTAAAAAGCAAGCACCCAAGTACGTTTGGTGATTAGAGGAAACATGACTTGGCAATAATAGTGCCTGTGTAGTCAGAGGAATTTAAAAAATCACACTAAGAATTTTTTTAAATTATATTAATGTGAATAGAGTAGCTTTTATAGGAAGAGAGCCACAAACCATAAGGAGTTAAACTTTCTTTTGATTATATGCCGCTCAAGGAAAAATGGTGGACAGGCATTATGGAAGATCATAGCTCAATAGAAGAGTTGAACAACAGAACTTCAGAGCCCTCTGAGGTCCTCTCTGTAAAAGCATATCTGCCTTGTTGTGCTCGGCGGTGCTCTCATTGTAGTCAGTATTAACAAAATGTTGACCCATATGTCTTTTGTTCGTGTTTCAAATTACTAGGGGGTATAGAACCCGACTGGCTTAATTTAGTCCAGGAACTTTTATTCAGTTACCCACGTCGAGGGAACAGGACAAAAAATTGTCCCTGGAGGAAATGTTAATAGCACAGTAGTCATTTTAAATTGTAATGCACAAAGCATTTGATGAATAAATATTTGACTAGCAACATTTAAGCAGTATGGATTCTTATATTCAGGTGCATCCTGTATTAGCAAGGCAGACTCAATCCTGTTGGCCTGGGACTGGACAGAGTACAGAGGGTAGTGCCTGCAAGGCTGGCTTGGCGGTCATCAGTTAGATACTCCTAACAAAGTAACTGAACTTTTTCTCTCTCTCCTTTTTCCGTCTGGAAATTGAAGATAATAATAGTACCCTGTAGTTTTGTCCCAGGTTGTTTTGTGATTTAAAGAAATGTCTGTAAAGCCTATTTGCTCACTGACATAAAGGTATTATTTTCTCACAAATGCCAAATCTATTATGGAGAAAAAAGGAGAGAGTACAAGATTAGCATTTCTACTCGTTGCTGCATTTTTGAGAAAGGTAAGCAATGCTATTAAAATTAGGCAGAAGAAATGTCAGGAGACTGCAGGCAATTTCCTGAAATCATGATTCACACAAGCTGAGGCTCACTGCGTCCACAGCATTGGAGGAAGGGAAGACAGTTTTTCTCTGTCCTTGTATCTAGCTCCTAAGTTTTGGTAAAGGTAGTAATTTCTCTGGATGCAGGAATATGTTTATAAAAGTTGTAAGTTACCCATGACAGCATACGAATATCTAGGTCAAGAGTAAGTCTAACAAAATATAATTAGGTAGAATCACTGAAGTGCAGATGGCTTTTGCATATTTCTGACCATATATATTTGAGTCTTGTAAATTATTTCCAAAAAAGTTTGTATGAACTTGTACCAACATTTATGATGCAGTAGCCTCTCTTAGTTTGCTGTCTCTTCCCTTCCTGCACATATAAATAGACTGACAGAAGGCACGTGACTTTACCTCAGTCAGTTAACCTGAAAACAGACAGTCATGGTTACCTAAGAAGATATCAGGTAAGCCAATTTTATTATTTAGAAGACTCCCTTTTGGAATATGTTTTAATTCTTTGATTTTACTAAACATGTGGGCCCAAACTACATTTTTTGTGACTTCCAATAATTTTCTATCTCTGAATTCCTTTCTCCTGTCAAGGATTTTTTTCTTTTCTTTCTTTCTTTCTTTCTTTTTTTTTTTTTTTTTTGAAGACTATTTATTTTTAGAGAGATAGTAAGGGAAGGGGAAAGAGAGGGAGAGGAGGAACATCGACGTGTGGTTGTCTTTCACACTCCCTCAACTAGGAATCTGGCCTGCAACCCAGGCCTGTACCCTGACTGGGAATCAAACCTTTGATTTGGAGGCCAGCACTCAATACACTGAGGCCTACCAGCCAGGGCTCCTGTCAAGTTTTGAGCAGTCAGCATTGTTCTGTGAAATGTTTCACTACAAACTCAGAGAGCCTGAGAATTCATTGTTGAAGAACAGCATTCAATATAGTTTATATTTTAGGACCCAGAGTTCAGTACCTAATACTATTTTTTGTTTGTTTGTTTGTTTTTTGGGCTAACTCATCCTCTCCAAACCACTCTTGTTAATTTTATATATATATATATATATTTTTATTTTTTTAATGAGAGAAGGTCTAGAACTATAATACCTGGAGCCAGAGTGTGTCAGTGTTTCAGTGAGTCAGAGGGACCCTGGGAAACATGGAGCCCTTGGTGGGCCAGACTGGAGATCGCAGCTCCGTGAGTGAGAACACTCTGGAGCCCTGGGGCCATAAGGCACAAAACTGCGCTTGGGAAGGAGGTCTGTCTCAGCTGGATCTGTAGCCAGGAGGATAGAGTGGGCTGCGAGTTTTGAATCCATTGCCTCCAGCTGTCACATGCTCCATCAGATAAGTGTTGGGAAGCCAGAAGAGATTATTTCCGAAACTATCTACTGTTTTCACTCAGTTTTTTTCTTTATATTTAAGTTACAGTCACTTGTGTTTCCCTCTTAGATTTTTAATATAAAGCGCTCTCTGTGTCACCATAAAAACATACAAAAGGCTCAAAACTCCTTACAACCAACCACCTCTCTGGGTATAAATAAATAAATGGAAGCAGATTTTTCTCCTCAGGAGAAGTTTGCCATGCCACCCATTTCAGGGCCACTACAATTTGTTCCAAGATGTGATTTTACTAATGTTTGAAAAGTGTTCTCCAAAACTCAATCAGTTTCTGTCGTTTGCTAATATTGTCAACAATTACATCACTTATATATATGCACGTCCTGTTATAAAATGCAAACATCATGTGTGAAATTCACATACTAAACTTTCCAAGATAGGGACCTAATTCTACATATGTTGAGACGCAGAGAGCTATAAACATGTCCTCTGTAAGGAAAGGAATGTTAAAGCTGGCTTTTCTGTATAAAATACTTAAAAGCCAGTCCATGTGTTAATGTTTCTTTCCTCAAAGGACGACATGAGATCCAGCTGTACTGAAGAAATGGGAGTTAATGAAAGGATGGAAATGGATTGAATTTAATTTTGCAGCTAGGTATTTTGAAATAAATAGGTCAGACTTATGACAACATTCTTCCACCAGAAAATGGCAAGAAGGGAAAAATGAGGAGGTGGGAGGTATGTGCTAAATCTTTATAACAGGAGATGAGGGAAGCTGGAGTGAGTGGAACAAGGAGTCAGGAAGATGGATATTTTTCTTTGTGGTTTTATAATACCACACCAGCTGTGCTTTTCTTTATGGATCTATTGAGCTTTCAAACTGGGCCTATATGGAGTTAGTTATTGTTGCTTATGTCACCTTATATGTGATACTCCTTCGAACCTGTTCCCAAGGTTAAAGCATTCCAACTGAAATAGCCTCAACGGTGTCTTTAATATAAATTCACAGTGTGTACCTTACTCACTCACCAATGAAATATAACACTGTAAACTGGTGATTCCTTATTAATCATGTCTTGTTGTTGTTGCTTTGTCTACCTCATCACTGGCCTGCTTTGCTTGTGAACTTAAGGCTTATGATATAAAATATTTTTAGGTGGAAAAGTGCTTATTAGCTTTCAAAATGCAACTAGAAGCAAGCACTTCAAATTCATAGTTCCCTTCTGACACTTCAAATTCATAGTTCCCTTCTGAGTTCCCAGCACCCTTTCACGGTGCCACACGTACCCTATTAAACCTGGAGGAACACCAACAGAGCCACTCCAATGCCAAGTGTGTAACCTCTCACATACATGGGATTTTATCTGCATTAGGTGAAGTTTGACCTAAAAATAGCACAGTACTGTGCATAAAGCCAAAGACAAATTCATGAATCTGCATTTCACAAGGCAGTTAGCTGCAGCAATGTCACCATGTAGTTGAGCATAAGACAGAGTCAGATGGAAGAAACACATGTACATATTCAGAAATAGATTCTAACCGTGCCTTTGCCTAGTTCCTTTGATCCCATATATTTCTACTGGATGATGTAAAAATTTCATGGCCTAAAATTGGAAAGAAATAATTCAAAATTTTTTTCTATTATCAATCTGCAAAGAAATTTAAAGTGATTGAAATATGAAAGAATACAAAAAATTCAAAGAACTTATTGAAAAACAAAGATATGTTTTAAACACTTTAAAGTAGATAATGTGAAGAACCATTTCAATTCTGTCTTAAAATTCAAAAAAACAAAGAAAGAAAATTGTGAATCCACAAGATTTCACCATTCAAGGGACATGATATTTCTGAGTTTAAGACCATAAGAAAGTACTTATTTTACATGCCCCCCTCCCAAAAAAAGTGTCATAGGCTGACTAAAGAGTTGTATGAGGACTACAAACTCCACCTACCCTAGTTGTACCTGACATGTCAGGAAAGCAGAGTTATCTGTAGTCTCATCTTGTATTAATCTGTGACAAATAATTATGAGCAGGGTCTGTTGTTCAAGAGTTAGAATGCATTAAGGTTTTTATCTGGCTGTCGGGCTTTTTGATTTAAGACTTCCTTTGCTAAGCAGAGCGTGTGTTAATACTAATGACTGCTCCTCTCTGCACCAGACAGGGCCAGTCTCAGTTACAAGGGTGTACATCCTATCAGGGAAGCATGAATGGAAAACAACTCGCTGTTATTATTTTTGAAGATACAAATGTTAACTCATAGGTAAATAGTGTTAGTATGGGGGGTATGAAAACTCTGGTTATACTTATTTCTTAAAGAACAGGATCAGTACAGTGCTTCCATGTAAACTTTCAGCTCAATATCTGTGCATTGTAGGCACAATATAATAGATCTGAGTGTTTAAGATGTGTGAGCAGAAAAGGTAAGGGTCCATTTTTGCCCAACCAGGTCCTGCAGTATGTTTAATTCTAGCAAGATCAGTCAGATTCAAGAAAGTATGTATTTATGGGAAGGAGCTGGACCCTGAATAGTGATTGAGACCTAGAGAGTGAGAGGGAAAATTAGGGGAGCTGGGATTAGAATACTCAAGCCTGGTTTCCAGAAACTGAAGCCTATGAAGTCACATAACCTCATTATAAACTTTTTAAACACTGAAGGAATGTATCCAATAAAAGTTGATTATAAGGATAACCTCTACTGTTATGGAACAAAAATGAGCTGTTGCACACTTGGGATGCTGTAGCTTACTTTCCTCTGTCCTGTCTCTATCTTCTCTGGAATTTCTGGCCATCTGTGACCTCTTTCTGCCTCTTGAACCCCAGAGTCCACACCCACTTGATTGCCAGGGAGACAAATGTAGCTGTAGTTAATCACAGAATTTGGGGGAGAGTGAAGAGCCAGTGGTTGGAAACCTAACAGAGCCAAGAGCAGTTTGTTTATCCATCACCCTGTCAATTGCCCCGGGCTCTTTCTGACCACTCCCTTCTTCCCAGCAGGCCCACCCTGCTGGTCTCCTCAAACACTCCAGGAATGTTCTACTCCGCTTATCTGACCCCATCTGCTTTCTATCCTCTAAGCATTTCTCAAAAAATGTTGGCCACTGCTGGTAATAGTTCTTACTTCCTGGCACTGTCTTGATATATTATTTAAAGAAAAATATTCTCTGCCATTTCAAGAGAATTAGGATAGGAGGAGAGATGATATATTAGCTGGACCTGCAATCTTGATCCAATCTCCCTCTAGTGTTTCTTTAATTCAATCAAAGTCAGGCATTTTTAGTAATAAGTGGCGAGGACAATGGGAGGTTGTGGAGTTCCCATGTTTAAATTAATTATCCAGTGACATGTAATCCCAGGCAGTACCTTCTCTACGGGATGCTAGCACAGATTTAAATAGGTGAGGTTTGTTACTCTTACGGTTTCTAGATGACAGAGACTAGGAGTGCCTGGTTTAGTATTATGGTAATTTTTTTTTTTTCCTTTCTACGTTATACATGAATGTCTATTTGAAGAAAAAAGAAAATCCCCTCTAACTTCGCCTAGCATCCTTTATGGACTGTTTTGTGGGGGGGTGAGGGGTGGGGCGGGGTAGGGGGCCATACTGTACTAAAGTCTCTATGCCCTAGACAAGGAAGCACACGTGCACCTTACATAGGACAAAGTGGTTAGCTTATGAGTGTGATAGTGACTGACCCATCAGTTCGTCTTAGGCTCTTGAAAACTAAATTTGACCAAGCCTATATGAAGATTTCACTGAATTCAATAAATGGAAGAGAATTATTGTCATCACATAAACCTCATGTAGACTGGCAAATTGTTAAAAACGATCAGCAATTAAGAAGGTAAAGAAACACTTAAATTATTTATTTGTCTGAGTGCAGTTATTTTTGAAATATGTATACATGTTTTAAAACACAGGGACAGAAAATATTAAAATCAGTACAATTTAAAACTTTTCTCCAGTAATTTTCATTTAATAATAAAATGTACATACATCTATAGGATTGATTTCTAACACTGATTTACCAGTATGTTAGATCAGTTTCTTTGACTGTTTCCTTGAAGTCCTTAAACAACTTATACCAAAGTATTTCAGAAATAATTTAGAAGAAAAGAACTATACTTGCTAATTATAACAATATTAAATCTCTGCACAGATTGAAGTACTTTTTATAGTTATAGAAGATTTCTACATTGGAATGCTATTAGTATCCCTTTTGTTCTCAATTGTTTTATGTCAGCTCTTCAGATTATAAAATATATTTTCCCTATTGAGAAGATATTATAAGTAATTGTCTAATTAACTGAAATACTACTGTTACAGTCCACACTGCTGGTGCAGGTCCTAAGAAGTAAGACAAAGTTCTAGGCCTGTGTCCCTTTGAGGTCTAAACCTATTTTCGGTGTTATTTAAGAGTCAGATCAAATGGGTACTTGGGGACATTTACAAAACAGAGCCATGAAAACAAAAGGAGAGTGTCTGTTAAGGGATATTTTAATAAGAAGCATCAATGGAGTCAGAATTGAAATATCTAAGCACTAGGCATTCTGTGCATTATCATACCTTACACTTAAATGTTGCTTGTATTTTGAATTACTGTACCAATGTGCTTGCTTCTCTTGTCATGTTTTGTAGTAAATAATCTCATTAGCATCTTGGACATCTAAATGTAACAGTCCAACCATGCTTCTCAGAGAAGTGAGTTTGGGTCTTCTCTGATAAGTAATGGACTGAAACACAATCAGAAGAGAAAAGAAGATTGTGTTGTTGGGCCAGGTAATTTGGCCAGAAAGGAACAAAATCAAAACTCTGAAAGGCAAAAGTGTTAAAGGATGCCACCCAGCGAGGAGAAGACAGGAGGCGTGGAAATCAGGAATCAGTTTTCAGAACTGAAAAATAATGCCAACTAAAAAGCATCTTCCTGTTATTTGTCCAAGTTTAATTTATCTTTACAGGTTATTTTTAGTTTTTATTATTACATGACATCATCACATTTTTTAAGTTCCCTAGTTTATATTGAACTTATAACCTTCCATTTTCTATTGTCAAGCTGTAAGAATACTTTTCACTGGGAAAATTATTCTCATGTTAAAATTCATTGATAGCAATCTATCTATTCAGATACAGTTCAATGCCCTAATGACCTCTGTGAGTGGACTGCTGTATAAATAATAACTAGTAATTTCTCATAATAGGCATTCCATTTGTGCTTGTTAAATTGAATTTTAATTAATGCAGTCCCAGATGTTAAAATGAATGCTGTTGTATTGAGATGCATCATATTGAAAAGGGATTTGTGACTTGAACACTGAGAGAAAAAGTAGGCTCTGAGAAATAGTAAAAATATTTGTATTTCTCTCATGAAACAGCAAATTTATCGCTCCCTCTTCTGTGTTGTCACAATTAATTTTTACAATACTCTTTAAAAACTCATCTCGATATAATTATGTG
Source organism: Furipterus horrens (assembly GCF_987537825.1). NCBI lineage: Eukaryota > Metazoa > Chordata > Mammalia > Chiroptera > Furipteridae > Furipterus > Furipterus horrens. The sequence continues at coordinate 199,251,682 of NW_028327172.1, read as the reverse complement.
TTTATATATCTGCATCATCCACTGAACTATGAGTTACATGATAATAAGTATTGTGTTTTATTCAATTCTCTATTGAAAAATATCACACAATGCTTGACCCACTGTTGTATTCAGAAAATGTTTATTAAATGATGAATGAATAAATGTACAAACAAAAGACTCAAATATGGAATTTGAGATGCTTATATCTCTCAAAGGAGACCTAGAAATATCATGGTGATGTTTAAATTTGTGGCTTGAAAATCTGTAATTATTTCATTATCATTACTCTTTTGATACAAAAAAAATGGAATAATTACACACATTTTCCCAGATATTGGCTTCACTTGCTGTTAAGAGACCTTCAGATCTTTATTCCACTAATTACTTTTCTCCCAATTATTTAGAAGGCTTCAGAGGATTCTCTTTGTCTTATGAACAAATCTTTCAGCTACTGTGTAACCTTCTTATTTGTTCTTTGTCAACAATCATGTCCCTTTTTGGCCCAGCATACTGCTGGGATTTCTGATGTCTGCAAAGCTTGGTGAAGGGGACTTACTGATATCTATGCCCAAATTTGAGTTAATGGAAGCCTAGCTAGGCAGAGAGACCAATCCTAAGGAAAACCACTTGACAAAATAAGAATTTCCTTAAATAAAATTAGGAGAACAGACCTATTTTGGGGTGTGAGTGAAATTATTACATCTTCAGAGTTTATTTAACCCCACTTAAATAGACTTCTTAAAGTCTGCACTTGGACAATTATTGTCATAGGTACGTTTAATGCTTACTCCAAAAACCCCATACATTCACACTAAACTTATAATTTTAACTATTTAAATATTAGATTAGACAAGCCCTAAAGTTCTCTCAATGCAGAAACACACTCATTCAGGCATTCATTTATTCGTTCAATAAATACAAAGTTGTTCTCAGTGTAAAGTGTTGCTAGGTAAACATAAAGCTGAGCTCACAAAAAGTGGAAAAAGTGAGTCACTTTCCTTGCTTTGCAATATAACATTTAATACTTGACCATTTTCTTTAATATTTTTGATTCATGTAGCTCCTCTGTAAAGTTACAATAATAATAGTAATAGTAATTTTATAAGAAAACAAAAAGAAATGTCCTAATGATAGGATAAGAATCACGTGCCATGGGTCATGGGAACAAAGGGAGAAGAAAATTGATGTTACCTCTGAAATGTTAGAGAATAAAGGAAGTATTCCAAGCAGGACAAAAGCCACATTGAAGAGAAAATGGCAACCAATAAAATCAATCAATTTCATTATTTATTTAGAAAATATTTATTGATTTATTTTCTGTTCTAGTCACTGCACTAAGTGTTGGCAATATAAAAACTAATGCAAAATGGTTTCTATCTTAAAGAAACTATTTGAATTTTAGACAATATTGAAATCACCTAGGTTGCTTCTTAAAAAATTCCACATCCCATCTCACATAGTTTTAGATTTAGTTAGTTATTGTTTGAAAAAATATTTTTAAGCCAACAATCAACATAATTATGAGCAGGAGATAGGCAGACCACTCTTTGGAATAAGATAAAGTTGGGGATTATGTGTAGAATTCACTTAGAGAAGCATAGTTGTAAAAGAGGTTTAAATATTAAATTATTTTTACTTAATCATAATTTTATTTCAGATTTTTAAATCAAAATATTAAATTAAATACAATTGAATTATTTATTTATCATCTTGTTTTACATTTTATTTTTCAAGATCCTGAATGTTAACTGTCACATGAATTTGGAGAACATTTAAGAAAATAATAACTTTTTTTGGTGAAGTTGATTAATAAAATAGTTTTCTATGTAAGATTATCATTTAAGAGTTTAGTATAACATATTATAAATAGCAGAAAGGATAGAAGAAAGAAAATGTGTTTTAGTTAATTGTTTTACAATACCTTTTTATCCTAGACATATTATAAATGCATCGTGTTCATATTCTAAGTGTAGACCCTGTATTTTGTATATGCAGTATCTCTATTTGTGCTGTGCATGATGCCATAATAGGATCCACATCTACCTGCTGTGCTTAATTAATGTCTTTTTAAATAGCCAAGAAAAGCTCTCTTAAAAAAAAAAAACAAATATAGCATCTTATGAAGTATTGGATCTAAAATAGAATCTACGTGAAACTCCCCCCCAAAAATCAAAACAAAACAGAATTCCTATAAATTCACAAATCTAAAACACGTGGAAATAGATTTAGAAACTGTGCCATATTTATCACTTTGTTGTTGATATAAGGTCACCTTTTAGGTTTTATCTGTAGATTACTTAAACACACACACATATACACACATACACGCATACTTCCATCGGTAAGACAAAGTGTAGAAGTTCCTATTTGATTGCATTATCTCTATCTTGCATTCCAGAAATGAAGTTTTGTAGCTGAAGTATGGTATATGCGTGGAGAGACCGGTTACGTTAACAGTTAGTGGGTATTGGCTTAGTTAACCTATACTCTCACCAATGCCAATCTCTCAAATTTTATCTTCTTCTAACATAGGCATCAAGATGCAGCTTACTGAGCTCTCTGTAATCAAGTCACTAGGGTGCTGACTTCTAGGGGGACATGTCTTTCTTTTGCTCCTTTCTAAAGTTGTAGCAACCATCTCTCTTCCTTCCAGTCTGAGGGACCCTTGTATTCAGAAGGCTAGCACTGAAAACTTGTTCTGCAGAGTTAGGCAGTGTGTGTAGAAAGAGGAAAGCTAAGAGAGGAAGGGAAAGTAAGAAGATTAAGCTACTACTAATAATTATCATTTACTACATTACTGTCCCTTCACCCCTTTCTCATCTCTGGAAAGCTGTATTGGTGGTGGGCTCAGTGCATGGTCAATCTGGAAATTAGTCTGTGAGAGATATTCGCATCTCTGTCAGCTATTAGCTTTGTAACTTTAATCAACTTATTAAAACTCCCCACATTTAGTTTTATTTAGAGAGTTAGGAAAATATAGATTCAAGTGAAAAATAGCCTCACCAAAGTGGGTTTCTTTTTGGTTCTCTTTTTGTTAATAATCTACCCATTGCTGGTGGAGTATGCATGCAGTAACTATCTTGTTTTCACCACTAGAACCTTAATTTATTTTCTACATCATGCTTATTGATTTTTTTCTTTTTTGTTGGCTGCCTGTTATGTTGATGCTTTCAGTAAGATTTCCCATTTTGAAAACCTATGACTCACATCTTGACTTCTGATCTAGTTCCATTTCCTGGTTAATGCTCTCTCCTTTTAATCTGGTCTCTAGATAAGTATAGCATTTGGCAGCTTTGCCTTGATGAGCAGAAATTTTGCTGGTAACAATTACTTGCCATTATACCTCTTTCATTATACACCAAGATAAATTTCTTCTCGGCTTCTTTTCTTAATCTATCGACCCTAGTTTCTGATTTGCATATGAGTTAGAAATGAGCCATTGATTGAAAAGCCTAATATTGAATAGCTAGTGCTTTCTATTTTCAAACTAAAGAAAAGTACTTGCTATAGAACTAAAATAAAAATGTACAATTGCTTTTTAAAAATTGTACTTTAGTGTTTGCTTATAGCTATTATTTATGAATGGCTTTATGAGTACAAGAATTTTATGGACCTAGCTGGCCCTCCCTGGGCATCAACTAATCTTGATTTGGCAAATAATTATGAATTTGTGTTCACTTTTGTTTTTACCAAACATGCAGCAAATAGATTAATTACTCATTTTATTGACAAACTACATTTGATGTCACACAATATACAGTAAGTCTAGATTCAGCCCCATTCCAATGGATTTAAATGTGCCCATTGATTTTCCATCCATTTAATTGTCAAATCTCTGTGAAAAATACTGTTTTCAGCCATGAAATGGAATTGCATATTTTAAATGCATGCTCTGTAACAAATTTCTTTCAAAATGTGTATATTATTGGGCATGAAGTCCCAAGTAATATTCTCTTTCATAGCATAATGTACTGAGTGTGAAATAAGTTGTGCTTCTTCACCTGTGCCTATAGTACACACACACACACACACACACACACACACACACGAAAAATTTTGAACTTGAGCTAGGTGTCCTGCGATATGAAAAATAAGGCCATACTTCCAAAATTTCAGCAAGTCATTTTCCTTAATTGTAGCTTGATGGAAAACAAAAGAATTTCAGAAACAACCAGCTTGTTCTGTTGTGTCTCAGATAACATATTATATTTGTCTGTTCTGCTGATTTGAACTTACCAAGACTTGGATGTACCTTTTTAATTTCTCCTGAAACTTTGCTACACAACAGATGCGTTGTCTAACATCCTTTTCTATTTAAAACATGCAAGTTCTAATCAACAGGAGGGTTTTAGAATGTTAAACCAGCCAGCCATAAGAAATATGTCATACAGCTTCCTGTCATTCTAATTAATTAGATAGCATTATTTGTTGTCCCCAATGAACCTAAATGAGCTCAATGCTAGGATAATAGCTCATTCTAACCAAAGATTTGTTTTCATATTATTTGCTTGGATTAGATAAAAATAAATTAAATGCTCCAAGATTACCCCAAATGCATGAGAACTAGAACATATATATGAGACTTACATGTTTAAACTTCTCTCAAGGTCATATAAATATATTAACATTGTAGGATACTTGTACTCAAACATTATACTTTTTCAAATATTAAAATTTCAATATATAACATTTTTAGGGCAAGGGTTTTACACTGTCTTATAATTTTTAATTATATTAAGACAACATGTTCCCAGTACTACAAGCATCCCATTATTGCATGCTATTCTTGTTTTTAAACTACTAATTAAAATAAGTGTTATGTAAATTTTTAATTAGTGTGCAGTCTATAAATAAAACACAAGTTATGAAATTTCTGCCATAATTACTAGAAAACAGATGAACAGAGAATTAAAAAAAAATCAGAAATGAGGGAACAACCTGAGTTAAAGTATTTAATCTGAAGAATATCGTGTGAGATTATAAAATGGTGGAGGTATTCTAAGTAGAACTGTAATGACAATAGGTTATTAAGCAAAAGTGAGAGTTTTAATTTCAGGTGTGATACCAGCAAGTATGTTTGGGACCTGGAACAAACATGAATATATACTTATCATTATGACCCCTAAAATGTCCATACACCCTGGAAATCTCATATATATTTTATTTTTTCCTCAAGAATTGTGCTTTGATATTTCCTGCAACTATATAAAAATAGGTACTTCATTTCAGTTTACTAAATTCATATTTAGAAAGTACAAAGGCATATTCCTTAGGAAGAGTTTATTTTATAATATAAACTCATATTTTTGTAACTGAAAAATGCAAATGTTGACTTTAATGGTTGATAAAATCTCTAATAAATAAGATCTAGCTATATGTAATGTTGCCCTAAGAGATGATTTGTCTAATCACTTTATCAACATCTAGAAGTAAATGGCCCCTGCAATGCATCTTAAAAGATGCCACAAAACTCCATCATTGCCTGCAAATACCCTCCTCCACACTGTGCCATAATTAGGTATACATTTGATAAAGACATGTGGCTTTGCTTTGATAGTGCTTTGAAGCTGTCAGCAGAGTGCTCTCTCTTCATCTCATTTATTTTAGTTGAAAGCCTACTTGTTTTTCAGAGTCCACATAAATTGCACTCCTAGAATTTTCTTCCATCCCCACACTATTAATTAAACACTATATTTTATAGCATCTTTAAGCCCAGTGTCAACATTTTCTTTGTTCTTTTATTTTAGTGTTTGTAATATTGACTAAAGTAGAAATTGGCAAACTTTTCCGTGAAAGGCCCAATAGTAAGCATATTAGGCTTTGCAGGCTGTTCAGCCTCTGTCACAACTACTTTAGTCTGTCATTGTGGTGTGTCCAAGCAGCCACAAACAATACATAACTTAAACATCATGCCTGTGTCTCAATAAAAGTAATTATAAATATTAAAAATTAAAAATTATTTACAAAAATAGGTGATGATGTAGATTTGGCCCACAGCTGGCCTTGGCTATCTTCCATATGAGATTGTAAGTAAGTTCCTTGACCATGCCTTATTCATTTTTTTGACTACACATGTCGAAAAGCCTTGAGAGTTCCTTACTGAATTAATTAAAGGAGGTACCTGTGACTACAATGTAGAGATTGACAGTCAGTGGTAAAAATGGTGGGAAATAAAGAAAGTGAAGGAGAAGAAAGTGATGCAGAGACAAGAAGTCTGAAATAGGAAAAAAAAACCACCTATATTGTCATTTTTAAACTACTTTTTTTCTGTTTAGAAATTATATCAAAACCAAAAGATTAACTTAATAATAATCAATAGTATAGTTCACTATTAGTGAGCATTCAAAGTTCTTCTCCATGAAGAACAGACAGTAGAGCGGGGCAGAAAACCAGAACCCTCTGTGCACTAATTAAATGGAGAGCAGAGACCTTTTGCCATAGAGCAAAGTATGAAGCACTTCTGAGTTCTAAAGAGACATTGACATGTATTCCAGACCTAATGAATGAGAAGAGTTTCTGAAAATCTATAGTTTTGGAATTATAAAAGTCAGTCTCCTCCATAAAATATATATACTGAAATAATGGCTGTTTTTGGCTTCACTCTCTAAATCCATTTAAAAAGAACTGTTGGTACTATTGTAAAAATGACTGAAGTCTTTACATTTTCCTAAAATAATGCTGGCAATTGAGTCATAAACATTTGTCTTTTCTCAGAAACTGATTCCAGAGTTAAATCTCTAAGATTTCTGCTTTAAATAAATCAAAGGTGTGTGTCTGTATGCAAACGAACATAAAACTTGCAAAACACTTATTCATTTATAAATGTGCACCAAGTTTCTTAAACTGTGACTATAAAGTTTCAAAAACTTCAACTTTAAACATGAAGAGAGGAAAGAAAAGCAAATAATGAAAGATATTGTAGGAATAGAAGAAAACATCGATCTAGACTTTGTATGTGAGGTCAGGGCAAAACATATTGATTCTGGAGTCATGGAAGGGATCTTCTGGAAGCCATTGGAGTAGACAGACTGAGAAGCAGTGTGGGAGAGAGCTTTGATTTTCCTGAAATGGGAGCAGATAATGGTAAAGAACATTAGTGTATCTTACAACAAAACTATAAAGTAAGTGAAGCTATTCCTACCCACTTACTTGAAAATAAAATATTTTCTGTGCCAAAATAAAGATGTTGCATTTAAGTGATGTTAAAGAATTAGACACAGTTTATAATCTTCTTGCCATTTGATAAAGAACATATATAAACAAATGATATGAAATGAGGCCTGGAAAAACCCATATTTGTAGATGAAGGTAAATTTAGAGCATTTCCTAAGGGTAGCACAGACTTTCTGGCATAACTGGCAGACAAAACGAGATCTTCTATAGTATTGGTGCCAACAATGAGATAGTTACATAGATATGGATAAATTTAGACAGAGCCAGAAAATATTGAAAAGTATTTGATTTGGCTTAAAACATTCTTTTCAAAGAATATATTTACTAAAATAATCATGTTTTACTACTTTTGATTATCTTTGGCACCAACTGTGAATTGATTCACACTGACAATAAAACAATCGAAAGCAGTCTGTATATCTTTAGAGCCTAGCATAGGGACCAGCATGTAGAAACCACAAAGTGGGCAGACTTCCTTCATATCTCTATATGCATCATACAGGGCATGTAATAGTTTTCTATTGCTGCATAACAATTTAACATTACCATTAAATGAACAGCAACCACTTACTAGCTCACAGAACTATAGGTTGGAAGTCTGGCTTGACATGGCTTAGGATCCAACAAACCTGAAATCAAGATATTGTCCAGGCTCGAGGTTTCAAGGAAAAGTCCACTTCCAAGTTCATTCTTGTGGTCAGCAAAAATCAGTCCCTTGCAATGGGAACATAAATAGCTGTTGGATGAGGACAGCTCTTGGCTGCTAAGGGCTGCTCCTCTTTGTTGGCAACTAAGAACCAGGATGTCTGCTTTCTTCCAGACCAGCCAGAATGCATCTTTCTGACTTCCTCTCTGTGACTAGCTGGTGAAAACTCTGCTTTTAAAGGATTCATGTGGACAGGTCAGGCCCAGCCAGATAATCTCCCTTGTTGAAAGTCAGCTGTGCTATATTACATAACTATGGAACTAAAATCCATCAAACTAACAGCTCCAGAGATGGTGCAGGGTGATGTTTTAGAATTCTGCTTACAACCAGGATTAAGCACAGGACTTTGAAGCTTGAGGACTTGTCTTTACATCTTGGTCCTACTGATTTCTAGTTACAGCATCTGGAGAAAATAACTTGATTTAGTCTTTTTCTCTGTCTCGTCATTTGTGAGATTGGTAAAATACTGTTGCTGTGAAGGGTTATTACTGTATTAATGCCTCAAAATGCTAGTTATTTTCATTAACTTGAAAATAGGCTGAAGAAAGTGTGTTTCAAAATGAGCCTACGTCTTTGGGCATGAGATGAATAATTGTGTTTTGTTTTTTGCCTCAGTATATTTCAGTTCTCATGACCCTTTCATGACGGCAGTATCTTGTAGCTCTAAAATTCTAGAATTAAAGATATGCATTTTTGGTACAATTTAGCAATTAAAGTCTACCAAAGTAACCACTTCATCTAGTATATCAGAAGAAACAATACTATTTTATAAAAATGAAGGGAAAACTGGCTATTGGATTTATTGAGAAATAGTACATCCATCTTCAAAGAACAAAAAAATAAAGATAATTTTAAGGGTAACAGTAAGTTTATCTAAAATTTAATTTATGCATTGCATTTATATAATCTCTTCCAAATAAGATGTGACTCCACTTGTAAATTCAAATTGATCCAACTGTGGAAGTCAAAATTAAACAATTCAACAGCCCTGTCATTTTGACCATAATAAAATGCACTTCCCTAACATCACTTACTGTAGTTATTATCTATTTTTTCTCCCTTCCTTTCAAAACCATCCCTTACCAACTTTATAAAACTGGCTGCTAGCCTGGCTAAAACAGTGCATTTTTTTTTTAGTATGTAGATATCAGCCATCTAAGGAAAACAACCTTCAGTGTCTACTGAAGTTCTGCTTTATTCTCTGGGACTCATGTTTCCTAACATGGTTATAACCCAATGAAGTTTAAAGATCATGGGATTTGCTATTAGAAACCATATGGGTTTGAATGTTGTTGCATTCCAATTCCATGTGTAAGATCAAGCGAGCAGAAGAACCCTGACCTGATTAGCTGGTCAGCTGTCCTAGGAGCTGGGAATTTGTCTGCTGTTGAGAGTCAACTTTAGTGTCCACTCATCGGATCTGTAAACTTAATAATAGAAACAAGAGTATATAAATAATCATTGTTCTTGCATCTCCAATTATTAAAATGTGTTTCCTTGTGGGATGCCTCCTTGGCATCTACAGTCAGTTTACATTGGTAAGAATGCTGGTTTCTTACTGTCAGATTAGATTTCTCTGATCGATTTTAGCCAAACACCTTGCCCTATCTCAGCGGCTGGTTCTCTTTCATCTTTCAGCCTGGCTCGTCTCTGTAGTCCACGTGTTCTTAAACAGGTCATTTCTTTCTTTGTCTGGAGAAGTGTTTAATAAATATGGTCTAACTACACACTCTTAAGTTGCAGAGAAGCTATACTGACACCAGAGCAAATAAAAGTATACTCTGCATTATTCTAGTCCATTGATTAAATACTAATGTATTTGTGTTTGTTTGTTTGATGGGGTGGGGGGGATTAAGTAAAAGTTAAAACATAATTAAGGAAAACCTGTCACTGAATTCTGCTAAGGTGGTGGACTAGCATATTGCATAGATTGTATTTGCATTATTGTCGGTGTTGTTCTGAAGTGATGACTGAAGAAAATATCAGCTATTTATGTGGTATATATTAAAATTAAAAGGATCCCTAGGTAGGCACAGAAATGCTTTCCTGTCGTTCTCAAATTATTGCCCACAGAACTCCTGCAGTAATAAACACCTAGTTTTTTTTTTTTTTTTAATCTGGGTGATATTATTATTTTATCTAAGGTACATATTATATGTATATATATTTTCAAATGCTCAAGTTCCATTGCATTTCTACTAAATCAGATATTTGTGTTTGGCTGGATTACCAGGTGATTTCTCTCTCTACTCTCTAGAACTATGTTGGCAAAAATTAAATTTTCCTGTAATAAAACGTTGAAAATTCCTATTATATACTTCAGTAGGACTACAAGGCAACTATAATTTGGTATTGCTTATTATAGAAAAAGTACAAAGCAAAAATCACAGTAAAATATTCTGAATTTTCGGGTAATTCTGTTACATTCAGATCAGATATCTTTGCTTTATTATGCCAATCATCCAGAATAGGAAGTTTTTATATAGATCCTGTGGAAAGGAAAGGAAAACATTTAGATCTAGCTTGAGTCATGGCATAGAACATTTTGAGGTCATCAAAGTTCAAATAACCATATCCGCTGGAAAATTACTGCCATTGACAGTCAGTCTCACACTGTGAGTGCTTTTTCTTAATTTCAAAATCATCCATAAATGCATGTGCGGAAGCTTATGGTAGAGCTGATCCTGTCTGTGAGCATGGTCTCTCCAGTTATTGGTAGAACTGTGATTTGAGGATAACATCTTGAAGATTCAGAAAAGATAGGATAGGAATGTACTACTGTAAGTTAGTTTATACAGAACCATAGAAATACATACACAGAACAAACTGTAGTATGAGCAGTTACATAAATCATGCTGATCGAGCAAGCTTCAAGCAATGAAAAGCTAAAGCCCTGTCTTGTCTCAAAGGGCTTTCTCTGCTTTTTGATTGAACCCTTTCTCTCCCTAGGTAGAGTTGACATCAGGCTTCTGTCCAACATTAAAGTTTAACAGCGAGGTATGAAAGGTAAATTCAGGGAAGGCATTACTGTCTTGCTGAGAAATTGGAGAGTAAACTACAATGCCTATGCAGTGAAGTCAAGTAAAACAGACATAGGAAAGATAAACAATCACTGGACACATTCTTTCCCCACAAACACATTATCATCAAGTTGCTCCAGCCACAGGGTCCCAGAGGAGGAACAAGGCAAGAAAAACACAAATGAAAAAATAAAACCTATTCTCAATTACAGTGTTTGTTCAAACAAAGTAATTACAGAGCTATTGGGCCCAATTGCAAAGCACACAGAGTCAGTTGTCGTAAAGCGCGTTGAATAAGCCAAGTAGAGAAACCATTTGACCAGCATTCTTCCATTCAATGCAAACCAGCACAGGGGTCCTCTTGCCTCTTGTTTGTGAAAGTCAAACAATGCACTCTATAATTACACTCCTGTTCACTCTGCCCTTAGACATTTACCACAGAGAATTAGCTTTCCATGAGATCTCCTGCTACTTAGAAAAAGCTGATTTTTTTTTCCTCATTCCCATTTCAGAGATTTCCCTGTTCTTTCATAACCCCACTTCTCTCTTTCTCTTAATATTTTGACCTATGTAATGCACACGTCAATTCAGAAATTGAGTGTTAGAAGGCAAATTTCAAAACTCCAGCTCCACTCCCATATTCATATGGTATCTATTTTAAATATATATACATATTTAATAAAATAAAATATATACACATCAACATACATTTATAGAATAAATAAATACACATTAAACATGTATAACTCATAGTATATATGTATATATGTATGTATATGTATGTGTATATGTATACATACAATACCCTGAGAGCTAGATGTTGCAGGTTCCACCTGATCTCTAATCTCACTTCTAATTCACCTGGCAATACTTAAAAGGACTATGCTAAATAGACAGGTTACAAAAAATTCTACGTACATTATAAAAATGTGATTCTTCAATTACCTATAATGTTTTTTGCAATCTTGAATAGCATGATTCCACTCCCAAACAAAGAAATAGGAGAGAAAATGAGTGGCTTTCTATGAATTCTCAGAAAGTAAATGTAGCAACAGGCATTAACATAAGATATTATCACATACTACTTATCGAAAATTTTATCGGTTTGTTTTATTTTTAATTATAAAATATTTCAATCCTGAAGAAATCTGAAGTAGATATACATATAGATACCTAGTCTGTGTATGTATATTTAACTGGCAAGATTAATTTCAAAATCTTTTTGAAATATTAACATTTTAACTATGCAGTTGATGTCCTCATTCCCATCCTACCTTCATGGATTCATTCCTTTCTCTCTCTACCCCAATATCAATATTTGTGGTGGCATAATCACTATATATTTCTAATATATATTTTAAAAATAAATGCATGTATACATAAATATTAGTACTTCTCTGTGTGGTTTTAAATTTTACATAAGTTGTACTATAATTGTTATTTTAAATTTATGTTTTCATTGAATATTATGTTTGTAAGACATCCAACTTTCTTTTATTTTTTTAGCTTTATTGAAATGTCATTGATACATAACATTGTGTAAGTCTAATGTGTACAATATGATTATTTGATATGTGTATGTATTGTGAAACGTTTACCACAATAAAATTGGTTAATGCATTTTACCTCAAATAATTATCATTTTATTATTGTCATGGTGAGAATGTTAAAACTCTACTCTCATGACAACTTTCAGTTATACAATACAGTATCATTAACTATGGTGGCCATGCTATGCATTTAGATCACCATGACTTATTCATCTTATAAGTGGAAGTTTGTACCCTCTGGCCAGTATTTCTCCATTCCTTTACTACTCAGCCCCTGGTAACTGCCCTTCTACTGTTCTTATGTATTCAGTTGTCTTTAAATTCCACATGTACGTGAGATCATGCAGTATTTGACTTCGTCTGACTTCACTTGGCACACTGTCCTCAAGTTTCATCCATGTCATCACAAATGGCAGGGTTGTCTTTCTTTTTTATAGTCACAGTTGCTTTGTTCATTCATCTGATGACAGACACTTAAGTTGTTTCCATGCCTTGCCTTTTGTGAAAAATTCTGCAATGAATATGCAAGTTCAGATATCTCTTTGAGATAGGAATTTTATTTCCATCAGATATATACTCAAACGTGGTTTGTTGTATAATATAATAGTTTTAATTTGGGGGGAAACAGTCATACTATTTTGGTATGACTAAGAGTGAACAAGGATTCCTTTTTTTTCTACATTCTCACCAACATTTGTTATTATCTTGTCTTTTTGATAATAGCCATTCTAGCTGTGAGATGGTATTTCATGATTTTGGTTTGCATTTCCCTTGATGATTAGTGATGTTGAACACCTTTTCAAGTACTTGTTGGCCATTTGTATTTATGTTACCTTTGGAAAAATGTCTATTCAAGGATTCTGCCCATTTTTAAATTGAATTATTTGTTTTTCTTCTGAGTTGTCTGAGTTTCTTATATATTTTGGATATTAATCCCTTATCAGATAATATGGTTTGCAAATATTTCCTCTCATCCTGTAGGCTGCATTTTTGTTTGGTTGAATTTTTTGCTTTGCCAAAACTTTTTTTTATTTTTATATAGTCATACTTTCTTATTTTTGATTTTGTTTTTTTGTGCTTTTAGTGTCATATATAAAAGAAAATAATTGTCAGACATTTGTCCATTTCATCAATATTTTCTAGGAATGAGATCTTCATTTAGAGTATCACTTTTATTAATTTTTGTTTTTCTGTATTTTACTTTTTTTAACTTTGTTTTCTGCTCTGGGTTCTAGTATTATATTTTAGGTAGCTTTTTCTTTGTAAAATAATGTAATATATATGTATGTAATTATTTTAAAGACTATTTTGTGTATATCTTATAATTTATGATATCTAGTATTTTCCTCTTCGCTTATCTTAGAATATTTGGTAATTTCTTTAATAATTGCATCATGATTTCTTAAATTTTTTATATGTGAGTATTAGATGAATAAGACATTTTAAAGTCAAATTTATTGCATTATTGTCATGCAGTATGTCATACTTGATTTTGATCACTTGAAATATGTTTGCTACTTCCTTCAAAGATTATTATGCTATTATTTTTTTGCCAATGTTCCATATGTGTTTAAAAATATGCACCCTAATTTTGGGAAGTACTGTTACTATATATGTCTATTACAACAATTTTAATGCTAAGATTATTTACATTTACTGTGTCTTTTAACTTTAACACACTTGGTTTCTCTATTTCTGAGGAAAGCATGTCAGAATATTCATTCACTCAGTTGTTCTTTCACTCATTTAGTTACTAACTACTGAGCAACTCAAATGTGTCATATGAAGTGTAATTGGTGGGGAATCTTATTCTTTCAATTGCTCATGCCCCCAAAACTTGAAATCATTCACACATGTCTCATCCAAAATGCCAAAATTCTTACAATGACCTATAATGCTATTACTGATTGAATAGAGGAAGACAATAAGCTGACTTTGTTTTGAAAATGTCACTTTCAGCTATTATGAAAATTATTTAGGAGGCTGCTGAAGTAGTTCTCATGGGAGATCATGTGGCTTGGTTCAGGGAAGGAGGGAGAGAATGTTAAGGAATGATTATATTCTCTATGATTTTGAAGTATTGCTAACAGCATTTTCTGTATGATTGGTTGCGTATATCAATGATGTCTCCAAGTTTTTGTGCCTGTGCAACTGGAAAAATAGATTTGACCCCAATTATATCCTATGATTGTATAATAATCTATTCAATTTTGAATCCTCATTCATTTAACTTATTTTCATTATTTCCAAAAGTTTCTGTGCTATTTTAAGTGTTTATTGTTATAGCATGTATTATTACACTTTTTATTTCAGTTGAATCTATAATCAGTCTTTTAATAAGAGTATAATGTTATATATATTTTAGTTTCTATTATATTTTGACCCAAGTTTTGTGTGCTATCCTTGCTTGTTTTCTTTCCTCTGTGACTTACATTCAATCAACTAATTTTTCTTTATTTCTCTCTGCTAGTTGTGCAATATATTTTTTCTAAGTTTACTTAATGTCTTTATTTACTATATTTATTTACTGCATTTTATAATTAACACACTATATCAAAGAGTAAGTGTCTTAATTTCATGAACAAAACATGGACTTAATTTGAGGTATTTTTTCCTTAAGAGCAAATATAGGTGCCATTACTAGAAATGGCAGTGAAAGAAAGTTGAACAGGTGAAAACAACGTATGTAATGCTTTCTTTTATTTTACCAAAATAATCTCTTTAGTTAGACATTAATTATCTACAAAATTCCACTTTGCATCTGTATATTGCACCATTATGATTGCTGTATTTTTAGAAATGTGATGGATAACAAATATTCAGAATATCTTTTTTTGTCTGACGGTGTCATTTAATTCAAACTCATGTGAAAGACTTTGAAATAGACAAGAAGGTAACTTTTATTAAAAATCTATGACTTAGATGAGCTACATTAATGTATTAATTCTGTACCTTCTCTTGTCTTTGAGTTATAGTACTCTTATTTTACTATTCTGTAAGAGGAAGAAAATGAATAGCACTTTTCTATGTTTCTATGTAAATACAAATGTTTGTCTGTTTGTGGGTCAGTATATCACTGACACCCTCAAAAACAAAAATCTAGTTTTGCATTTATAAAACACATTTATTTTAGATGCCTAAATGTCTATACATATATATGCTTTTTGACTCACTTTTAGCTAATTTTTATATCCTATCTATTTTTTTCATTAGTTAAAATATTTTAAATGTATTAAATTATATTCCTACTGAAAATACAGTTTAACTTTAAAGTTTAACATTTAATAATTTATTTTAAATTAGTGGGTTGGGTATAAAATTAAAAGTTTCACTTTTGTCTCTTTTTTTAAGTCAGTTTAAAGATATTAATCTGATTGTTTTTGAACACACTTTATTGCACTAAAAATTATGTTAAGATGTTTACTTTTTATATATAGACTTTATTTTTATTTGAAAGTTTTGATTATTTTGTAATATATAAAAATATTATAACTAATTCTATTCAGCACTTAGAGGGTCAGCACTTAGAGGGTTCTTTATATTTGAAATCTTGGTTTTCTCATCAAATCAAAGAAATAATCAAACATTTTTATTTTTTGTTGGTTTCATGTGTTACATGTTCTCAGCTATGTAACTTCTTTATTTCTTGATGTGTGTGTGTGTTTCTTTCTGTGCAAATACATTGTTATTTGTTGAAGCTCATACATAGTAAAAAGTGACAACTTGAGTATATAATCTAGAAGCTCATTCTTTATCATCAAGACCTTTAAGTTATTTCCTCTTTTATCTTATACCACCCAGAGCTATAGACAGGAAGCTAATAGTGGTTAATGGACACTGAAGTCAGCTTTATCCTGTTTTGGCTATGGGTATAGAAATGAAAAAAATTTTGAGGAAAATGGAATTTTTTTTTCCTGCCTCACTAAGTCCCCAGTTTCACATTTTCTCATTTTATTTTCTTGAAAAAAAAAATAAAAAGCCTCTACCATGTGATCATATGTCTCCCTATAACAACTACATCAAATGTAAACAACTTAACCCTTGATTGCCTAAATAGAGAATTATCTCCACACCAAAGAGGTAGGAAATTGTCTGCCCACTGAACTTAAACAATAAAGCCACCAAAAACAACACAAATTCAGACACTGTTTCTTTCAATTGGAGAGAAAGTAGAGGTAAATCAGGCATGACTAAGCATATTGGAGGGAATTAAGCATTTACTAGGAATCAATAAAAGTTCTTTTATTAAAAGCTATTATTTGAGCAAGTGTATAAACAATAATAAAACAGGGTAATTTGAGCACTGAAGCAATAAATCCAGGGAAAAATACAGACCACAATATCTGGAAACTAAGGAAAGTATTATCAGCTAGATCAGACCCATTCCCTTAGCCTTTCTAGTTATCAGTAGACACTTAGTGAGAGGAACTCTAGTATCTGAAATGAGAATCTTGTTTACATTCTTCATATTTTGTGTGTAAAAGTTGTGAGCTACTCTTGATATAGTTCCCCTTATAGGTGTCAGTCTTGTCATTCCTTTGGTAGTTTTTGAAAAGATCTTAAGAGAGGAGAAAAAGCCTGCTAATTTAGGATCACAATAGCACAGCACTCTGTGCTGAATGGGTTGGACCCCACCTGACACTCTAGGCAAGGCTCTGCTGCTTAGAACAGACAAAAGCAGGAAATCAGTGGAATAATCTTGAGTTATTTTCTGAGGAATTTTCTCTTACTGTGTCACATCTTTCTCTTTGTGTAGTCATTAGATTGATATAGGAAAAAATATTAAATGCAACTACTGTCTTTTTGATTAGCAATTGGTAAAGAATATGTGACTTATCATTACACATAGCCAGCAGCATCTTTCCTAATTTCTTTGCACTACAGAAATAGTATCTCTAGAATCAGGATTTTGATGACAGCAGCTCAGAATTTTTGCTCAGAGTAGAGGAATAAAAAATCAAATCCATAATATACACTGTGAAGCATTAATATTAACTTAACGAAGAAGCCCCACGGTGAGATTACCATGCTTTTCTCATAGGTGACTAATTTTTACACCTGGGTTTAAAATCATCTATGCCAAAGTTTATCGGTAACTTTAAGTGATTGATAATTGCCTGCAATTTTTTCTAATTTGGATTTTTATAATTCTTTTCCCTTTCCTCTATTTTTTCTTCTCTTTAACTCAGCTCCTTCTCAAGGACTGAAGCAGAGCAGAAGGTAAATGTTCTGTCTCAGTTTAATAAGCCCCTCGGGAGTGCTTCAGAGGTAGGAGAAAAAGGGCATAAGACCCAGTGAAGGACAAAGGGGAAAAGTACCGCAATTGGTGAAAATCAACTTCTGATCCCCAGTCCCTTGTGATACATTCTAACATGCCTTACTGAAGAGTAATAAGAAATGTACTGAATGTTTCATTTCTAAGATCCTACTAAGCCAAAAGTCACTTCTTAAAGATACTGAGCATATGCCAAGTAGAAAATACACTGCCCCTCCACAGTGTTGGCACTTGTTGGAATACAGTTCATTACTTTCTTCCGGTTAAGATTTAGTTAGTATCTTAGCAGTGGGCCAGGTTTTAAAAGTTTAGAATCCAGTAGTGGAAAGTAACAAGACTTACATCAACAGTTTTACTTAAAATAAATAAATAAATAAAATAAAAAATAAAAGATATGTAAGCAACTGTCCAAACATTTATTTTCCATTTAAGAAAAGATTTTATTAGAAATCCCCATTATACATGTCGTCGGCGGCGGCGGCAGCCGTCCGTCTCGAGAGACGATGGCGTAGCTTCTTGAGAGTCTATCTGCACCGCCGAGAATGGCTGTGCAGTCCGATTCGGGAGTGACAATCCCTGCCGCACTTGTTACAGGTGAAGGCAGATGGCTGTTGTTGCTGCTGTTGACGCTGCTTCCGCCTCGATCTTTTCTGGACCGCCTCCTCGTTGCGCGCAGCCTCTGCGCGTGACGTATGTGGACAGGTAGTATTTAGCAAGTGTATTTAATTCATTAAAGTGTTCATTTACCAGATATTTATAAGCCTACGGTGTATTAGATTGTGAAGATGAAATCAGCCTTTTCATTTGGTACACACAATCTAATAAGAGTTTTTTCATTCTCTCTCTCTCTTGTCTCTCAGCCTCTTTCTCCATCTCTTTCTCTCTCATCTCTCATCCTCCATCCCTCCACACACACATTATTCTTGGTGGAATAAAAAAAAAAGTCCTTTTGGAAAAAAAGAATGTTTTAACACAATTTGAATTAAATAATTTTAAATTGAAGGGTCAAAGTCTTTGCTGAGGAGGTGAGAAGGCGACCCTTAATTTCCACTGACGCTTGAGGGGCAATTAAGAAAAAGGCCTTGCAAAATTACAAGCAAGCAGAACAGGAACTCTACTTCTGTTATAAGGATTAAAAAAAAAAAAGTTCTATGCTATTTTAAGTACAAGGCACACTCTGAAAAAGATTTCTACAATAAAATAGTCAAGAAAGGTAAAATAATTTTGAAAGCCATTTTCTATAGCAGCTGCCCAATGATCATGGGTTTTAATAGATGCATCATCTCCGGTATCAATTTACTATGACTTATTTTTATGACTGTAGATCAGTCTAACTGAATTTTCTATCAAAAGAGGGAAATATCAGTCATAGGTATTTTTAACTTCATGTTCCAAGTTCAAAACCAACTGATAAAAACATACAAGGCATTTTAACTGAATACAGTAATGTCATAGAACCTTGGTATATTAAATTGGAATATACCTTGAACCAAATTTTTCCTAATGTGTGGTTATTGAATGCAGGCAGATCAAAGTTATGTGACTGGTGCAACAATCTTACGTACATTAGTCACATGACCTGCCCTTAAAGCATGTTTTCCAAATCGTAATTTTTTGTAATTTTCAGTAAGTAATGGGACTAACACAAGGAAGTAACATTTCTATTTCCAAATATGTCTATTTAGAAACCTAAAAAAGAGAGAGAGGTTGTGATAGGGATTAATATGATATTTTTATGACTGTTATTGAAATAGATTTAATAAGTTTAAAATCCAAATAATTTCTCTCTAAAATAAATTCTAAACTTGAATTTGTGATTATTATTTTTCTTTTTAAAATGGAAAATATTTTAAAGGAAAAGTACAGTATATAGAGTAAGTCAAATTGTTTATTTCTTTAAATGGTTACTTAAAGCTAACTATACCATTAACACACTTGTTTTGTTAATTTAGTTAAATCATACAGGAAAAATATTTAACAAGTTTAATCATCTTTATAAAGTGGAAGATGTGATTTAAAATTTTATTTACAAACCTAGAGTGACAAAAATGTCTTATAATTTTTAAAGGTATATATTCTTTTCAAGACCAGATGTCATGAATTTATTTTGCCAATACATTTATTTCTCACATTATTGAAGCACAAAGGAACTAAAAAGTGAATGCAATATAATCATCCTCCTAAAAATTTTAATGCAAGAACTTAAGATAAAATAAAATTACAGAGATGCAAAGTTTATCATTGAGTCAAAATTAGTTCATAAATATAACACTGTTCAAACTAACTACTTTTAAGATTCTAGTACCAACTGAAATTAGTATGTTAGGGGAAAAAACAAAAAACAAAAAAAAACAGGCTTGGCGTCCTTTGAGATTTTGGTAAGAGGAAGTGGCACAGAGGCCCAGGAGTGAGTTTTCTCTGGGATTAATTAGCATCCATCATTTTCCAGCCTTGTCACCTTGGATGTCTTTTATGTTTTGGTTATCCATCTGAAAAATGGATAATGTTAAATTACAGTTATTTTGACAATTAATGAAATACTCTGTGTGAATATTTTGGCACAGTACTTGGTCCATGTTAGACTCAACAAATGACATGTTAAGGGGTCCACAAGCTCAAATGTTGGTATATTTCAGGAAATGTAATGTATATTGAAGGTTAATCTCTAGACACTGTAATCATCAGGTGTGGGGAAAAAAATGAGAAGACACTGACAGGTAAATTTTTTAAAAAATATTTTATTTATTTATTTTTAAAGAGAAAGGAAAGGAGGGAGAAAAAGAGGGAGAGAAACATTAATGTGTGGTTGCCTCTCACATGCCCCCAACTGCGGACCTGGCCCACAACCTTAGCATTTGCCCTGACTGGGAATCGAACCAGCAACCTTTTGGTTCCCAGGCCAGCACTCAATCAATCCACTGAGCCACACCAGCCAGGGCCTGACAGATAAATTTACCTTTTGGAAAATAATCTCATATGGAAAATCCACATCCTTAAATGATCAGAGAAGCAAATTTAGTTTATTTTGATGAGTATGTTCACCTTTGTTTAGAGAATGAGAACTGATAAATTCGAGAAAAGTATTTGTATTTTCTTTTTTATTGATTTGACCCCTGATTTTCTTCTATATTGCACTTTGATTTTAGAAGTCTACCCCACTGCTTCTACTATCCTACAGTAGGATGGCTGAGTCTTCTAATTTCCAAAGCCACTGGATAGTTCAAATATTGATCAAACAGTATTTGAATGACTATGATTTTGCTCTAATTTCTGCTAGTTCAGGGACTTTATTATCCTATTTGTGCATCAAGTTTTCTTCTCTGTAAAAACAGTTTAAATAGTAGAACCTGCACAAATGTTATTTTTTTAATTGTTAAAAGTTAATATTTATACAGTCCTTATACCTCCTACATATGACTAACCAATAAATAATTGTTGATTAATTATTTCCTATGAAACCTCTAATTTTTGGCTTTCTTCACCTCTTTGACCATTCATTTTCTGGCCATTCTTCCTCCATTTGACAAGAAAAAGATAGGGGATGCTGAGGTTATGTTCTTACTTTTTTCTCAATTCTGATCTTATTTGTATCTATCTCCTTAAGTGAACTCATTTATTCTCAAAGCTTTTCTTGTACGCCATATATTGTTGGTTGCCATGGATACAGCTCCTCCACTTCCCAGTCCACAAACCCACGCCTCTTGCACTCTTAATCTATTTTCATTTGATTTTTTCACACATGTGCTTGTATATCCCATGGAAATCTTATGCACAATGTGCCTAGAATCAAGTCATCATTTCTCAATACAAACTTATTCATTTACTTTATTAATTTGTCATTTAATGATAGAGTAATTTAAGTCATAACAGTCACATATTCTTGTTTAAACGTACCATATTAACAATGATAATTACAGCTAACATAGATTGAATGTTAACTCGGGACTAAGCGCTGGACTTAATACTCACAGTGGTCCCAGGAGTTACACATTATACATACCAACTTCTATTTTTTTAGCATCCTAAAAATACCTAGCTCCTAGGTTTCCTGCTAATCATCTCTGTCACTGTTAGTTTCTGCCATCAACTTTCTTCAAACCTTTCTCTCAAATCTAATCTATACACTTCTGTCTAGATTTGTGTTTCTAAAATATACAATTGTCCATATCATTCACCACGTAAAATTATTCAATCATTCTAACCCATAATTTTGATCATAAAGTTGTTATGCAGAGCACATAGTCCTTTATTTTTGGTCCCTGCTTATCGTTCTAATTTTAATCTTTCCATCCTTAACTGCTTCTTAAGCTCTTGCCAACCAAAGTAATTTCTGTTTCTTTGAGTGTATTAAAATCTTTTTTACACGTCTGATTTCCCTGTGAAGTTTCACCTGCATAGGAAATCTTTCTCTTTCTTGCATAATGGTCCTCATCATTAGAGCCAACATTTATCAAGGGCTTATGTTGAATCATACTCTTCTAAGCTCTTTATGTTGATTAATGCATTTGTCTTAAAAACAATACTATAAGCTTGGAGTTATTTTTAGTTCTACTTTATAGCTGAATAAACTCAGGCAAAGAAAGATCAAATACATTTCCAAAGTTAAAAAGCTACTATGTGACATAACTAATGCCCTTAATCACCCTCTCTTTCTTGGATATTGTTTTAGTCTCAATTACATGATAATCTAAACTTTAAGTTCATTTACCTAGGTGTTTAGGATACTATATACATAATGTGTGCCTTACCCTTTAAACTCTCAAAAACATGAAGTTGTGGAATATGTCTTTTAAATGGAGAAAATACTCAAGATACAGTAGGGAGTCTAAAGCAGAAGGCCCAGAGCACAGGAAACGTGTAAGGCAACTGCAGGTTGGAAAGAAAGATGCGGTTGCTGACAATGTACATAAATGAGTGTGTTCAATTCTTAGATAATAGGCTTAGGCAATACATGTGGCTCTACCTCTTAGCCATGTAAAACTTGGCAAGATAGCTAACTTTTTTGAGCCTTTTCCTCATCTGTGAAATATAGAGAAAAATCATAGATTGTATAGAGGTGTTTTAATGATTAAGTAATATATGACCTTAAAATACTTATCGTAGTGCTTGATACAGAGGCTATGGTCACTAAATGGTAGTTCATATTGTTGTTATTTAGTTTTTACAGAATTCACTCATTTTTTGTAAATATAAGTTAACATTTGCATTTGTGTGTGTGCTTACATCAGAAATAATATTAAATTGAAGGGTTTAAAAGTACTAAATCTATTTGAATTGCTTCTTTAACTTTAAGCTAAGATATAGGAACACTTTTCAGTTTCTGATTTTTCATTTTTTAAAAAAATATTTTATTTCATCATCTTTTTACACTATTTCCAAGGTCAAAATATAGGAAGATTTACAGAAAACTAATAATGTGTTTTGGAGTCTTCATACAATAACCACAGAGAACTCAAAGTGCTTGCCAGATCCTGCAGAAATGGTGATTTATTTACCCTGTCAACTTTAATGATAAATAACAGTAAGATCAAGAGATACAGTATCTACATATCCATCTTCTTTATTATGGGAAAAGAGACAAGATAGTATGTTTTATGAAACCCTTATGTACATACGTATTCAGACAAGCACTTAGGAGAATCAGATTGAAATTTAAAATAAGTCACAAGAACTAAATGGTGATAAGCAACAAATAAGAATTTACACAAATTTTTAAAAGAACACAATCATGGCATTTTTCAGTGTTGCAAAAAATTTCCCATATATGTCTGTATGATTATTATTAAAATAATATTAAAACATTAAACTCATTGTCCAACAGTTATAGTTTTTTAACTATTACAGTATAAGAACCTGAGACCTTAGTTTATATTATTGGCATTTAAATTTAAGAATACAACTCTGGCATTTCTAAAGTCCATATATTATTGCAACGTAGTTACAAGATATAAAAAATGCATGTGGATAACCATTCAAACTTTGATATAATCTATATATAGGTAAATACCAATTAGTTAAACTAGAGAGAAGAATAGTAAGAGAAGAAAAAACTTGGATTCCTCTGGAAAATGTTTAAGATTTTTCTAAGTTTAATAACTAAAATTTAGTTTATAAGCTATTACTTCAAGGCAAAACTAAATAACTGTGAAGAAAAGGACTAAGCAGATATATTTTTACAAAAAAAGTTAAATCGTAGTTTCATTACTGGAGATGGAGAGGAAATATAAGTTGTAAAGCAAAGAAAATTTTAGATGCATGTAAGCAGAATCAAATGAGATAACATAAGTTTTGCTTCATGTACATTGGACCCTAATAATTTTTCACTTGATTAATAGATGATGTGATTGTTTGAAATCTCCATTTACTTTTTAAAGTTTTAGTACATATATGTGGCTAAATTTAGTGTGCATTGGAGGAGTTATAGCTAAGACAATAAGATGAAATTAGATAAATGCATCTTGTTTTTATATTATAAAAAATATTTCAGTCGTTATCATCATATGATCATGAGAAAGTATTTACAATACATTTTAAAATAAAAAGACATGTTATAAACCATAAAGGAAGCAATGATAACTTTCACATATAAAAAATAAAAAGTGTTGTTACTTGAATATTCTTCTCACTTGTGATTTACATGTACCTTCCAGTATTCTGCCTTGGTATTACATTTGTAAAAAGAAAATTTAAATATATTTTACTATTAATTTTATGTTTAGGTTTATTTAGGACAAGACACTAGTCTAGGTCATGTGAAGGACACAAAGATGATTAACTTAAAGTATGCTAATTCTCATTCCAGGGAATTTAAAGCTCGAAAAGAAGCCATTAAGTATAATTAAAAATACAACTAAAATATGTTTATATAAGAGAAATTTACACACTTTGGTTGTTTAGATGAAGGTCAGCATAATAATTTTATTAATTATTTCTACATCTTGTTCTTTTTATTTCCTCAGAGTTTTTTTGCTAGCTACAATTACGTTGTTTGTTTTTTCATTTGTTTGTGTCCTCATTGTGGGACAACTCCGTAAGTACAGTGGCTTTATTTGTCTCCTTCGCTATACTGTCTACACTTTATCCTAACTTCAGGTCAGTTTACAGTATATTATAAGTGCTCAATAAATATTTATTAAATGAGTAATACATTTTTTCAAGTATCAACAGTGTGGTTCATATGAAGTTCTTATTATAGTGTTCCAACAGAGTTATCCTTTATAATCATGAGCTATTTATTGGCATTGCTATTATTTAAAAATGATTCAGAATGTTATGATCAAAATTCAAAAGCCAAAGTGGCATTTGAGGTTATTCTTAAATGTCAGTATTTTAGTAACTGGAGAAAGGGGAAATTTAAAGCAAAAGATATGGTAAGATGAATTAAGAAGCAGACTGTGGAACAGAATTTCTGGAACGCAGTAGACAATGTAAGTGAGCATGTTCATGCTAAAATTCAAGTAAACAGGACTTGCTTAAATATCAGTGAAACAATTTGGATTTGGTCCTAGAGGAGCAAAGTGCTACTGACTTTTAAATGTGAAGAAAATTATATGAACTTTTACTTTTAATATCAAGCACCAGGATTTACTTCTGCTTTGGAAACAGCATGCTGGCTGGGTGGATGATTAAATTAATGAAAAAATGTTGAAATAAAATAGAGACATAATATAAAAATTATGTCAGTGATATAAATCTGTTGATGATGTTCAAGACTCAGTTAATAAAAAGAGATTGAAGTACTGGAGATATATGAAGGTTGTTTAAATAATTCAGGCATAAGGGAACAAGGGCTTAACATAAAGAACTGACTTGTGACTGAAAGAAAGAATATAAAATATAATGTGAATAAATATTCATGTGTGTCTAATTCATATGGTTTTAGTCTTATGTAAAGATGTCCGTAACAGTATTTCTTGTGTTTTATCAGTTTTTAATTACTTTCTATTGATTTCTTTTTACACTACAGACACTTGTGAATTTTCTTTGTTTTTATTTAGCACTTCTTTTTGTTTTTTAGACATGTAAATATTAATTTATCACTAAAATGTATATTTTATATATTACATAACATCATTATTACATCTATTTTACATGTGTATATATAATCTTAAGTTTTGAGCAGAGAGCATTATTATCTGGTGTTCTAAATTTTTGAAACTTCATGTTCCCATTATTCAATGCTAAGAGATGGGTCATGTGTATTCATGCTTTGAGTCCTAGTTATCTCACTGACATGCAGTATTAAGAAGAATGGAAATATAGGTTGGGGAATAATAAATAGATATATTTAAAGGCAATAAAAATGATGATGGTGATCTGTAGAATCCTTTTTTGTGTGTGTTAAAAAACCAAAGGTCTAAGAAAATTAAAAAGCCATTAGAGCTCTATCTAAAAATTGGCTGCAAACATTTAAAGAATAGTTCACTGTCTGTAATTAATAAGTAACCCCTGCTCCCAGCTGCACGAGTTCCCCAGTCATAATTGACTATAATGTGAAGTGAGCTGACTTGGTCTGAACAGGAGGTCACCAGGTGCAAGACAAGGACAATTATACAGTTAAAGTCCCTGTCTTGTTAGGAAAAAAGCTATCATTATAATAAAGTAGAATAGCACATTCTTAAAATACCCAAAGGCCTCTCTCATACCAAGTCTTAGTGGGTGTCCTCATTATCCTGTAGATCAAAAAAAGCTTCCATATGTAATATGAGGAACTGAAACGAGAAAGACAGGGGGCATTGGAATAAATTATGAAGCCTGTGGTAAAGTTTCTTACTCTATAAACTTTCATCTCTTCTCTACCGTTCCCTGTATATTTCTCGCTCATTCATTTGTTCCCAACTAACTCTATTTGAATACTTCTGTCTGTAAAAAGAGAGAAGTTCTTAGCTTTTAGACAAGAGTCTGAAGAACGTTATCAACCCACACTGATTCTGTCCATTATAAATTCACTCTCTCCCTTCAGCAAGTTTCTGCTAATTTTTATGAACTTTATTTCCTATCTATAGTATCTGTTTTCCATGTAGTTTTCAAGCTGCTTGAACTGTTCATGAAAAGATTCATAGCCATGTTATTTATTAGCCTTTTTAACATTCATTTACCAACCCCACTGCATTTGTGCCACAACTTGAAACATATTCTTACCTGCCTTGTTCTAAGAAACCAAAAACTTGCATCAGCTCTGTTGCCACCTTGAACTACTTTTCTTTCCCTCTTCCTTCTTTCATTGTCAACTTTTCTAATAAACATGTATCAACAAATGAATAGCTAATGTTTACTGAGTACTTCTTATGAACCTGAGATGATCCTAATAATGGTTACATGGTTTCCTTCAAATTAATCCTCATGACGATTGGACCTATCACAGCTAATCTACATGTTGGAAACTGAGGCACAGAGGAGGTAAGTACTTATTCTAAGGTTGTACTTTCAGTTGTGCTGCTGTGGGATTCAACCAAATTCAGATTCTAGAGGCTCACCTATTGGCCCGCTATACACACTCAGTTTCACCATACATCTATGTTTAATGGTTTTTAATTTTTTAAAAATAAACACTCTATAGAAAACAAAATTTAAAAAATCCCAGTGTAGAGGAGAAAAATACTTTTTTTTCTACCTTTATGAGTTTTTTTTTAGCTTAGACCTTTCTGTAATAAAAGACAGATTAACAAGAGAAAAACAAACAAATTTATTAACAGGTATACCTCATATATACATATTAGATACCAAGAAAAAAAGTAGTAACTCTCCAAGGTGGCTTAGAATTCAAAATTACAAACCATTTTAGGGAAAGAAGATATATGTAAGAAAGATGAATGGCCCATTAGAGGAATGGAGGAAAGTTGATGGTTTGTAGCAATGTTTGTCTAGGTGTGATGTCACCTTCTCTACCCTGGCTGGTTTGGTTCAGTGGATTGAGCGTCGGTCTGCGAGCTAAGTGTCGCTGGTTCGATCTTCCAGTCAGGGCACATCAGAGAAGGAAAACTCTGACTTCAAAAAACCTCCGCTGCCTTGCGGCATACCTCTTCAGGGGAAAGGCTAAGGGAGTAAACCCCGACAGAAAATCCGGAGCCGGAGTCCCTAAGGCGGTTTGACGTTGTAGTCAACACCGGCAACTCCTGCGGCGCACATGAAGCCAAGCTGTATTGACTCCGTCTTTCCCTTGGATCCTTCAGCTGCGAAGAGAGGGGGGGTCTGCTGCATGGGCAACAGCAGACCCTCCATATCACCCTGCCCAGGCTCTGTAGCTTCAGCTTCACTGGAGAGGACACTCCAGCGTCATCGCAAGATGTCGATTCAACACGGGAGGAGACAGATACCGTGTCACTCCCGAGTCGGACTGCACAACCATTCTCGGCGGTGCAGAAAGACTCTTAAGAAGCTACACCATCGTCTCTCGAGACGGACGGCTGCCGACGACGACGATGTCACCTTCTGGCCTTTCCTCTGCTGAAAGCTAACCTTCCCGGGTTGATGAAGGGGTTATGATGATTGAGTACCTTTTGTTGGATCTGCCTTTAGGCAGATAAGGAAGTTCAGATAAAACCTCTCCCTGCAGTTGCTGTTTTTCAAGTTTCTACTTATCAAAATAATCAATATCAGAAGCTGTCTAATTTAGTGAGGTATGTCCTGAATGCCTGCAGTCATATTTTGGGCTGACACAATCTGCTACCCTTCACCAGTAAATACCTCAAAGGCAAATTCAGTGACACTTTCCTATTGTCTGTTTTCTCGATCAAGATGTTTGTCACTGGTATCATGTGTCTCTGATAATTCCTGTAATATTAAAAATGTTAATGCTAAATACCCCTATAATCAAAACTTCCCCTCCCCTCTGATTCCTCTTTTTCTACTCACTTCTCTTCTTCAGGTCACACTTAAGTATGTCCCCCATCCTTCTGTATGCATTCTACCTTGTCATTTCATCTGCAGCCCTGGTTTCAAAATTATGTGTATTATGATATTTCTCAAATTAATTTCTCCAGTTCTTAAGCATTTTGTAAGCCTTAACTTTTTTTTTAGCTCCGTTGAGCAACTAAAACATAGAACAGGTCTGAGAGTTTGCTACATAAGCCAAGGTCACTCTTGTCTATTCGTCCTTCTTGTTGTTTCATCCATCCTTCCCTTCCACTCTTGTTTACCTGGATCATTTCATATCATCTTCAAGGATTGAATTTTAAAGGAGTGTCTATTATTAGAAATTTTCTCACACCTAACTCTCTGTGCCAAGACCCCTGATAGAACAATCATATTTCCTCTGTTTCCTCAGTTATAAATTCCATTATCTTTCTATGTGGAAATACTTCCTAGAATAAAGAATGCATTTGCTAATTTCTTTTCAAACCAGGAGAGGGCATCTGATGATATTCAAGCAAAAAGCATACAAACAAACATGTCCCATGTGAGTTTTTCAATGCTTCTTTCCATTTCTCACCATAAAACTTGGGATGTGACAGGAACTTCACAGTGCATTTACCCTCCTTGTGGGCTAGAATGCAGACATGAAGGCATGAGACTAAGCAGCTATATTGGATCATGAGGCATCAGTAAACCATGGGAGAAAAGAAAATATTCCACCATATTCTTTCTATCTTCTTAGATGCCTTATCTCCTCAATTTGTAATACCATCTAACATACTGAATCAGACGAAGTGACCCAATAGTAATTAAGTTTCTTAAGCAAAATAAAATTTTACTTTTCAGCCCAAATATAATTCATGATGGCAGTTTAGATGCAGGACAAATTCTATAATCATTGGGTAAATTTGGTTATACCCTATGATATATTCTAGGGCACATTGGTATGTTCCCTATTGTCTGTTTGACCAATTCATTAATAAGCATACCTATTTCAATGGTTTTCTG
Source organism: Furipterus horrens (assembly GCF_987537825.1). Taxonomy (NCBI): domain Eukaryota; kingdom Metazoa; phylum Chordata; class Mammalia; order Chiroptera; family Furipteridae; genus Furipterus; species Furipterus horrens. The sequence continues at coordinate 199,222,114 of NW_028327172.1, read as the reverse complement.
ACCGGGACTAAAGAAAGACAAATCTCTTCTGCTTACCATAATTCTCAAGAAACATGTCACATGACTATAGTTAACATCAGGGAGTTGTTGGAAATGCAGGGTACACATAGGTTCAGGAAGAAGGAGGGTGGACTTAGGAACCCAGCTAGTATCCTCTGGACTGTGTGCTATACCTTTTTACTTATTCGTCTTATTTATTTTGTTATCTCCTTGAATTTAATTGAGTACTGTGTTATAGGCAGATAATTTGTTATGTTCTTCTTAATGGTGTACCCTCAGTGTCTAGGAGAGGACCCGATGCATCATAGTTACTCAACTTTTATTTGTTAAATAAATTAATAAATGAATTAACTAATACATCATCTGAATTTTGTTGATAGTCTTGGCTCCTGCATCACAAAAGCTACACATAGTACAACAGTGTTGTAATAGGCAGGAGGGTGTGTGTATTCTTTCAAATTGGCGTTTCTGGTTTCTTTTGATATAGTCTCAGAAGTGAAATAACTGGGTCATAAAGCAGTTTCATTTTTAATTTTTTTAGGAAACACATAATTTTATCAGTCAATGTCACCCCAATAAATTTTTTAAAAAGAAGATAAAAAAGAAAAGATGAATCCATTCATGGATCAATAAATGAGAACACAAAGCTAAAAAAATCTTCACACATAGTAGGTTCCAGTTTCAGAGCCTAAGGAAAGGAAGTGCGTCATCAAAAACATTTTAGACATCTTAAATTTAGGGATATGTTTATGTTATAAACTTCCTTTAGGGTGGTATGTTATATAACCATTCCTCTTGTTTAGAACATCCTGAACACTTTTTGATGCATTAAAATTCAGGTCCTTTGTTATATCCATTATAAGCAGCCTTTTAAATTGCATTATTACCCTCTGGAAACATATTCTAATTGAATGAAAAATGTTTCATTGTGTTATTAATTTATATTATCCACAAAAAATGTTTAGATATTAAATTGCTAATGCTTTTCCCCCAGAATTGCTATTATTATTTATTATCAGAGTAGACCCTCAGTAATTTATGCTAATAACCAAGACACTCACTAGAGATTACTGAATTTGGCATATTAGTTAGTGAACAAATAAATATGAAAAACATCAACACTGCTGTACCACAAAATGTGCCTTATTCATTATTTTGATAAGTGTAGTTTAATTATAATCATCTATGATAATGTTTCACAGTATGCTAATAAACACACTGTCATATTTTATGATATTAATGAAGTCTTAGAAGAAAAATTGTTTGCTAAGTTTGTCCCAGGTTTTGGAGAAAAATATAAATCAGTGATTTAGTGTGTTTTGTATTACTCTTTTTGATATTAGTTTTAGTCCAGAAAACTAGATATCATGTGTGGTATTATTTTATTCATTTCTATACTTATTGTCTACATATCTTTAACAGAAAATAAGGTTCATGAGAAGATATTTGCCTCTTTTTACACACATTGTACAAGTAATCAGATACACTCATGTATATATATATATGTGTGTATGTGTGTATATATATACATACATACACATATATGTGTATTTGAGTATATGTTGTATAAATATATAGTACTTTGCAAAATAAACATTTTAAATAAAATTTGAAAAACTTATTAAATTTAAATATATTTTTTAATCTTTGTTCTTAATCTCCTATGCTTTTAGAGGCCCTGGAGGAATAAAATGTGTCTATTTTTATTGTTAATAACCTTTAATCACTTTCTTTTTAATGTTAAAATACCATATATAGAAATACTTAGAATCATTGCTACATTATGAAAGCGTTGGTCAAGTTGACCAAAAAGGTTTTCTTGTTTGTTTCATTTTGTTATGTTTTCCCCGTTGAGTACTAAAAGGGTACCAATAGCATAATCACACTTGATAGTTTCTCTGTTACATTTTTTCTATCCTGGACTTATTGATTAATTGATTCTTTCAAGTATTCAAAAGATAAACTCTTGTTCAATGTAATACTAAAACAGAAGAAAAGAAAGTAAAGTTTTTGCCCACATAAAGCATATTTTCCAGATGGCGAGACAGACAGTAACTGACATACACTAGTAAAATAATTACTGGTTATAGAATAACATGTGATGAAGAGGAAATTAAAGCAAAGAAGATGTTGTAGTGGATGCAATTTCAGGAAAGGATGCTGGTGAGGGGGCATTTGGGAAGCAACCTGAAGGAAACGAGGGAGCTAGTAGTGTGTTGGAGAGAACAGGAGACCGCTATTACTGGAAACTAGTGCGAAAGAAGAAAGTGAGCAGAAAACGAGTCCGGGAAATGGCAGGGAGCGCAAGTGAGTGATCACAGACCCTTATTTACCCTTAAAATATCATTCTGATTTATGTTTCTCATATTTATAAACTACTCTGCTGTGTATATGTTATTAATTTTTAGTTGTTTCTAGAAATAGCAGTATTTACCTCATAGAGACAAAAAGACAGAGATACAAATTAAATATTGTATATTCAAGAAATAGAATTGTTCAGACAGAAAATTATCTTATCTAATACATCCTCAAAGTTCACAATGTTAAAATAAAGAATAAAATCTTGTTGGATTTTCACATTATATATTTTATAAATGTAACTTAGGATAAGAAAAAACTTCTTAACCAAATCCCCAAATCCAGATAATATGACACAGCATGATGAAATGGATTATATAAAATTGAAATCCTGAGTTTTGCAAAGAAATCACTAACAGAGTAAGAGAAGACATTTACAATTTCAAAAATCTTCAAAGTGCCATGTTGTACAATATATCAACAATAAGAGCCCTGACAGGTATGGCTTAGATGGTTGGGTATCATCCTGCAAAGCAAAAGGTCATCAGTTCGATTCCTGGTCAGAGTACATGCCTCGGTTGCATTCCAGGTCCCTGGTTCAGGGCATGCGAGAGGCAACTGATCGATATTTCTCTCATACATCAATGTTTTTCTCCCTCTCTTTCTCCCTCTCTTCCCCTCTATCAAAACATAAATAAAACATTTAAAAAATCAATAAGAGACACTAATCCCAAGAGAAAAATGTGTAAGAAATAAGTACACTGTAATTCATGTAAGTAAAGCAATCTGTGGGAGAAGAAAGAAAATCTTAACATGGTTTTGAATAAATTCTGAAAATGCTTGGAAATCAAAGATATGAAATTTAAGTTTTGAAGTTATGATGTAAAAAATACTGTTAGACTACTACAGTAGCAAAAATTGAGAAACCGGATATCATCAAGTGTTTTTAGGGGAGCACATATGTAGGAATACTCATGTCCTATTGGTGGGACTGTAAAATTGTGAAGACATTTTGAATAATCTGGCACTGTCTCATCACATTCAGTATTCATACAAACTTCATTATAGTAATTCTTGTCATGGATTTAGATCATGAAGCAATTTTCCATTCTTTATAAAAGGACAGGTAGAAAGATTTTTATTGTGGTAATAACTTAGTAAGTCACAACTCATAGGTATCCACCATTAAATGCATATCATGGAGTAACATACATAAGACAGAAGCAGCAGGTTAGATGCATACATAAAAACATGGATGAATCATTTTAAAAATAACAGAAAATCAAAATTACAGTAACATTTATGTGAGTTACAAAATACATTCAAAACAATATATATTTTTCAAGAACACATGTAAATGGAAAAAGGAACATGAAAGTGAGATACGAAGCTAGAAAATAATTTTTTAGATCACTACTTGATTTTCTCTGCATGCTAAAACTCTACATGTAAAGATAATTAATAAACTATGAGGAAAACTAGCAATGCATGTTCATTAATATGTTCATTTCAGAGAACATATTGTATTGATTTGTTATTATACGTGCAAATGAATTTACACATACACAATTTAAGCTGTTTACTGACATTTCATTATATTAAAGAAAATCATCACCATAATATAAAAAAAACATTAATGATTTTTGTAAAATTAAGATCAGATTATTACAAGTAAAATCTAGAAGGAAATATTCTAATATTGATAATTTTTATCTACATGAATTTATAAAAACATCATATTTTGATATTTATACTTTATTACTATCCCAGGAACAATGTAAGAAGACTTCCTAGTATGACTGCTCTGCACAATTTTGCTAATAATCATACTCAGCACAACAAGACAAAAATAAAATAAGAGGATGTAATCAGTAATTACAGATGATTTCTAAACCAGTGGATTTCTAGGGCATTCAATAACTCATTTTCCCCTCCTGGTTTCTGAAAACATTGAGAAAGGAACAGATCTGAAACAGATGAGAGAGAGATATAGTACCTTCAGTACTAATAAAGCTGATTCTGGTAGTTTTAATTGCAGTAAAATGTCTTTGCTTTTATGGAAACTCAGAAATAGAATTACACACCTTGTCAAAAGTCGTGCTCATAAGGCTTTCTCTCGAGCAGGGCATATACCCTAAGTTTACCACATGGTCAAGTGCATTTAAAGAAAATATTCCCTGTTTTTTGATAGCAGGAAGACACAGCTTATATATGATACACATATGCCCCCAAACCTATCACTCACATTGTTACTTCTCCCTTGTAACTGAATGACTGAGAAGCCAGAGTAAGTGCAGGAATATTGGTCTTGGTTAGCTACTTCTAAGTGGAAGGACACATTCTCAGAGAAAATAAGACATTCTTTGTAAAAATAGTCTAATGTATTTTTTACAAATTTAAATGCTCAACTGTAAGATAGTTTTTAAAATTGGCAATATGGACATGTACAAGTGATAGATACAGAAAAAAGAGAATCTTAATTTGATACCAACCACAATTTACACATAACAGAAATAAGAGTTTATTCATAGCAGCACAAAAACTGTAAAATACCTAGGAACTGACATGTCTGGGCCAGAAATATATAAATTTTATTGAAAAATATAAAATGACTGACAAGCGACATGATATCATCTCTTTTATAAAAAAAGGTTAATATTGTGAAGATGTCAACTGTCTCCACATTCCTCTATGTTTAAATGTAATTCCCAAGGCATTGCAAATAGGTCTATCATGTGAAACTTGGAAAATTGGTTTACCTGGAGAGTTCTGAGGCTGGCAACTTAGGCAAGAGTTGATGCCCAATCTTGAAGAGGAATTTATTCTCTTCTGGTGAAGAAGAAGAGAGCATGTCATCCCAAAGTGGACCACTCAGTCATGTGGATTATTCTGAGCTGAAGGAAATGAAGACCAAGCAGACTCAGAAAGAGCTTTTTACCTCCCCTTAATTATGCAAAATTACTTAGATGGGGTCCTGTACCAGGAAGAGAGCTATTACAAAAGGTAATTTTTAATTAAAAACATATACCTGAATGCCTGGTAAGTATTTGCTTACTAAACATTTGCTCTTCTCAACTTCCTGTAAATTGTTTTACTCCCCTCTGAAGCCTCAGGCCCTATCCCTTCTCTGTAGTGCAGGTTGGTATAAAAACCTCAATTGCCTGACTACCTGGACGTCTCATATTTTTTGGAGCTGTCATATGCACGTTATTAATTGTTCTCCTGTTAATCCATTTTATGTTAACTTAATTATTAGACAAGCCAAATCATCTAAAAACTCTGAGTTTATGATCTTAAGGATTTTATCTGAGTCAATGAGGCCCACTACACTGTCAAGGGTAATCTATCCCTCTCCTTGAATGAAATTAGTTATATATGCTAGCCATATTTACAAAATAGTTTTGTAACACTACCTAGATTAATGTTTGATTAAATAACTGGGTACTATGCATAAAATTAATTATCACATGTGTTACAGAGAATGGGATCTAGAAGAGCTATAAATCTTTTGAGGAAAGAATAAAGACAGGACACCTTTTCATATGGAAAGTAAAAATATATAATGTTTTACTACATGATGGAGGTACCATTTCTAAACAATGGATCAGTGGTAGACTATTCCATGAATCATGTGGAATAATTTAATGTATTTTATTAATATGATATTGAATATATTAGGTATATTAGATTACATATGAATAAATACTATTGACAAAATAGAGTTTTTGCCCAGTATCATATGTAAATATAAAGCTACATACTGTAAAATAAAAGTAGACTTCCAATGACAATTTGAAATACTTGGGGTCACACTGGATTACATACTTGAATTCTTCCTTCCCTACTTGCCATTGCCCTGGATTTAGGGTTGCCAATGTGCACTCACCTATTCCTTTATATTAGACTTGCACTTGTGACTTAATTTGGACAATGGATGATTAGCAGGTGCTTTACATGTGGTGGTGCCAATTGACTTTCTTTCATGCTTCTCCATTTACCATGACAAGAACTTGTCCAGGGGAACTTTGGCCTTAACATAAAGACATGTAATAGAGGTTTATTATTGTTATAGTGAACTTATACATTATAAAGAAGACAAAAATTCAATATTTTCCCTCGTACAGATATTAAATATTAATTTAATGAAATAATGTCCAAATAGTGAAATAGGCTATGAAACACTATTCAGCACATATAGCTATGAATTGATATAAAATTTAAATAATCCCTTTATTTAAAGAGAATAATAACAGTAAACAAAAAGTACCAATATATTAACAACAAATTTACAGAATTATTAAAAGAGAAATATATTAAATATTTTCATTTGTTACATAATGTATACTCAATAAGGATCAGTGATCATCATTAATTAATATATTCTGCTCCAAATAAGTCTAACAAAGGATGTTTAAGAATTGTTATTCATGAATATGAGTTTAAATAAAGGTTTAAAATCTTATTTTAGCTAACAAAACAATTCACGATTGGTTTATACATTAAATATGATCAAAAACAAAATTCTGCAAGGGCTTTTTATAAAAATTGATAAGCTAATTCTGAAATTTCTATAGAAATTAAAATCATTTGGAATAGGTCAACAACTTGGGAAAAGAAGATCAAAGGTAGAGGACTCATGTTATCCAATTTTAACGCATATTACAAAACTGCTGTGTTGGGGCAAAAAGATGGGAAACTAATTGAAGCAGAATAGAAAGTGCAAAAGTAGATTGTTAAATGACTTTTGACAAAAGTGCTAAGGAAATTAAATGGAGAAAACAAGGTCTTCAAAAAGTGATGTTAGAACAGTTGGGTAGTCTTATGCAAAAAACAAACAAACGAACAAACAAAAACCTTCAATCTATACCTTGTATTGTATAAACATCAAAAACCAGAAAATTTTCCAATAAATTTAAAACATTATTATAATGAGCCTATTTTGTCATTTTTATTCTAAGTTTGTTATTGTGAAGTTCCAATTGGCGTGATGGAAAAAAGTAAGGCAAAATACCCCCAAATTTTAATTTTTATTATTACTTTTTTAAAATGAATCCTGAGAGAAGCAATAGTTTCAGAAACTGACTGAAGTGTCCAGATTATTTCAGCATTGGCATGCAGAATAAATCGCTCCTACCACATGAGTCATACCAGATTATTAAGGAAGTCCTTGAACCTGTAAAAGTAATTAAACTCGAATATCAAAACCTATTCTCATTTATAACTAAGACACAGTAGGGAACATAGCTGACTGAATACATGGCCACAGAGTGGGAACACTTCTGTCACAAAAACCCAGTTATAAAAACTGGCACCTTTTTCTTTTTCTTTTTTTTTTTTAACGTGGAAGATGCAGCTAAGTTAGAAAAAGCAGTCAAGTTCCAAAATCAGAGTAAAGTACACTCTCTGCTAAAGAATGCTGGTGAGCAGTTTGAACTCAACATTTAGCTGAGGTGGAAGTCACAAGCAACTCTGTGAAATATAAGACATCTAAGCAGGTGTAAAGTGTGCCTCTCGAGATACCAGCCTTCCCAGGTAAGCATGTTTCTGGGAGGCTCTGAAATTTTACCTCCTGGACAGGATGACGTTGCAGAAGCCATCACAAATTGAAGAACAGATAACTTGGTATCTCTGAAATTCATTCTAAGGAGGGACATGGCAGAGGTTTTGCACCCTCTGTCTCTGCCAAACACCCCCTTCCCTCTTCATTTTGCAAAAGGAAAACTGTATACATCATGCAGAAGTTTCTAAGTCTCTAAAGATGTTTGGATCTGTACCTAAATTAAGAATATTTATACATATTGCTTTATTTTATATTAAATGAGCAAAAGAAGAAATAAGTACCTTATATCTATGTTTAGAATTCAGGATTTGGGGAGAGTTGTTACCTGAATACTCCTTAAACTCCAAACAGTATAAGAAAACCAATGTTTTTTTGATTCCCTGCACACTGGATGAAAATCACTGCTTTATAGTGTATGTATTAAACACTCAGAAAGTACTTCTTTTTCACTCATATTTCACCCCTGTGCCTTCACTTACTTGCAGCACTGGCAGCATTTCAGCAGAATGGTCATTCTTACTGAAAAACCCTTCACAAAACATAATAAAAATATGAAAATAACAAAAATAAAGCAAAAAAATATTTAATACTTATTGAAGTTTTAAATCCTTACATAGAAAATAATGTGTATTTTAATCCTAATGTTGTTCAAATACTTTAAAGGTAAAAATTGCACCAACACAATAAACACCCCTTTGAGGTTACAACAGCACTTGACTCTTGTGCTCCAACCATTCATTCCTTGCCACTGTCTCCCAATGTGTAAGTCACGTCTCCGTTTGCTTAAAATTCTTTGATACCTGGTTCTATGGTCTTTTCTATCACCTAATCCTTGCTATCATCCTCTACAAAATGCAGGACTTTTTAATTGTTGTTTTCTTAAACGTTGCTTATCTGACCTTTAAGAACTGAAATTTGAGCATCAAAGTCAATGATGACAGATTTCGTTTTTTTCCCTTTCCAATGTGTTATTCCTAGCACAGCACACCTTTGGTGTCAATGGGAATTTATGTACCTTGGCTTCCCTACTTTATCCATTTTTATCACTTTTATTAGTCCCTTGCTTACTCTTCAAGTGTGATGTTCCATTTTTGGCGAATTAAATGAGTGCAAAGACATTTCATACAAAATTCGCTTCCCTGCAAGTCTCCTCCTGTGTGTGACATCCTGATATGGCCAGCACAAAGTAATCATGTAACCTGGTATTAGGAGAAACTTGTCTCCTCTCTCACCTGAACCCTAAAAATGTTTTAGGAATTATTCAATATTTCCCCATTCAACCGCCTCTCTTATTCGTCACAAAACTGTCAAACCGTCTCCACTCTCCTCGAACACCTCATCCCACCAAACTATGTTCAATATCAGTAAGAAAATATCCAGTTTCCCATGTAGTCAATGTACTGAACAACCCACTGAGACCTCTACATATATCACCTCATCGTGTTCTCTCAAGAGCCTGCAGGAGAGGTTTTATTATTCTCATTTACTGAAGTAAACTGGAAGTGAGAATTATGAAGAGTAATGTCAAGGTTTTATAATGAATAACTGTTGAAGCTTGAATTTGAGCTTGTAACCTCATGATTTTAAATGCCTCTTCCAAAAGAAATTAAATAAAAAAGCATCTCCCCTTTGTTATTGAGACTTGGGAATCCATTGAAGAGAAAAATCATCTCTCCTGCATTTCCATTTTAAGAGTATTGTGTCCTCTGTCTTCTCTTTCTCATTTTCTCCGTGTTGTCAAAGTTGGTCTAGTTCCTCAGCTTACAAGCACCTAATACCATCTTCTTCTACCTACACAAATTATTCTCTTTCGTATAATACATGTTCTCTTCTATAGCCTCAATTTTCCCTATGGATCTTCCCCGTTGCTATCAAATAAAAACAATATTTATAATAATCATCAAGTTCTATATGAAACATGAAAGGAAAAGTGGTCACACTTTAAGTAATATTCTATGTTTCTGGCCCTTACATAGTGAAGTTTTAAAGAGTGACTGACTTATAGTCAATATCCACCACTTTTCCATCTCTTTCCTTATTTCATATAGAAAAATCTGAGTTCCACACATCTTTCCACTGAGACTGCTTTCATCTGTATTACCAACAAACTTGCCAGTAAAGCCAAAATAAACTTATTTTGTTTTGTTTTCTTCAGTACTTTGTTATATTTCTTTCTAACAAATTACCAACACTTGGTAAAATACATTTTTTATCTTAAAACAATATGCAGTTCTATAGGTCTTGAATCTGACTGTGGTGCCTCTGGGTTCTCTACTTGGCATTCCACAAGGCTGAAATCAAAGTATTAATAGGGCTGCATTCTCATTTTAAGTTCTAAGTCCTCTTCCAACGTCATTCAGCTTGATGGACAGAGTTCTCTGGATCCTATTAGCTATTGACCAGAGACCACTGTCTGCTCCTGGAGGATGCATTCATGTCCTAGACATTGGGCCTTTCTTACAATAGAGCAGCTTTCTTCTTCAAAGCCAGCAGGAGAATATTCAACTAGTCTACTATAAAAAAATCTTATAAAAATTATTATACCTTTCCCTTTGCTATAAGGTCATCCAATCAGAAATAGGAGAGACTATCCCATCACATTCACAGGACCTTTCCACACTCAAGGGGAGAAGATCAAACTAGGCATTTCTAGCACTGGAATCTTGGGGGATATCTTAGAATTCTACTCACCAGATTTTCCTCCTCTGAGATGTTCCTCTGACACCATTCTTCACTTCCTCTGACACTATATTTTATAGTATTTTTTCTTCTCTTTCAAACCTGTCTTCAGGTTGGCCTTAAAATAATTAATATTGTCCATCTCCAAAGTCTAATTTCCCATCTAAAATCAGATGCTTCTTGAATTTTTATTTCCATTCTTAAACTGTTGTTTTCAAAAGCATGTATCTAACTACTTACTATCCATGGCCATCTTCATTTGGGTGACCAAAGGAATATCGATATATGATATAAACTCATCCTTACTTCCTCCTCTCTCTCTCTCTTCTGTGAGTAAAAGTAAGAAAAGTACTGTGCAAATAGTAGCCCATACTTAAAGTCTGTTATATTCTTTAATTGCTCTTTTACCACTTTCCAAGCATGGCCAATTAATCATGAAACACTTTTACTTTTACCTTTTTAATGACTCTCTAATCTATCCACTTTGAACTGCCAATATATTTTAGCTGATTAGAAACATTATCACCAAATTAATTTTTCTTTCTATATTAATCCCAGAAGTATATTTCTAATTGTTCAGACTTCTTCTTAATATCTTCAATACTCTCTCTTTGATCTTGTAAACACCCTGCAATGACATTTAAAGAACATTTAAGAATGGGGTCCTACTTAGGTCCTCAGTCTCATTATTAGACATTTTCAATACTCAGAAATTTTTCTCCAAGTCTATAAAATTGCTTATAAATCTGTCAATATTTGTTTGTTTTTTCTGCCTGCAGGTCACATATTTGAACATGATATTTCCTGGATATAATGGAACATCCTTTTTCTCCCTTTTTACCTGACTGACTTTTATTAATCCTTGTGTTCAAAATTTAGATTCCATCTTTGATGGGGAAACTTCCCCTACCATTCTTTACTAAATAGGGTTAGAAGATTATTCTATATATTTAACCCTAGTAAACACTTATCACTACTTAAGTTGCATTTTTATTTAATGTTTTAAAAGAAATTAGCCAAGTAATATCATAAATTTAGTGAATGAATCTTAAAGGATGAGTAAGTTATAAGCAAGATAAGGAAATAAGACACAATTAAAGTCACAACAAATGCAATGTTCTTGGGATCCTCAAGTAGTCCAGTAATTTAGAGTACGAAGAGGATGTTTAGGAATGCTGGAGAAGTGAGCTCACAATGAAAAGGATCATTAATGTTTCTACTTAATCTTGTGCTCAATGAGAAGATACTGAAAGGTAGTAAATGACATGATATAACCCTCCTTTCCTTTTAAATCTACTGTAAATTATTAGGTTAAAGATTGGTTAAGGTTGGCAATCCTCTAGGAAGACAGATTAGAAGATTACACAGGGGGATACTTTATAACATAATTCCTGTTGAGATAGATTTTTTCACTGTTTTAGACTTAAATAGGCACACTGATTTCAAAGCTCCAGTTAGTTTTCTTCTATCACATCAAGTTTTTTTCTGTACAACTTATCTTAATGTGACCATTCTAAACTGGATCGAGCCTCAATTGAGGGAAGCACTAGTACTCTCTTATTGGCTGAGATCAAACCTCCCTCAAGTGGGGAGAGGTGGGGGATGACCTTGGAGACCAGCGACAGGTTCATGCTTGTCTAGACCTTCAGGTCATGTCTGCCTCTGCTATTTCTCATTGTAAGTGCCTAAACAACCCTGATTCATTTTGTTATATCTGTGGCAGTTTCACCATTCCAAGTAAAAGGACAAACATCAGTGCATTTGTCAGGCAAGCTGATTTTGCATATTTTAAAGTAAAACTTGGTGATCAAGATAAGTCTTGGGCCCCTCACAAGGTGTGCAAGCAGTTTGTGTAGAGTTTATGAATGTTGGCCAAGGAAACACATGATAAATTGCCATTTGTTATACCTATGGTTTGGCGAGAGCCCAGAGATCATTCAAGTGACTGTTACTTTTGTATAATAAAAATGTCAGGATATAACAAGAAAAATAAATGTAAAATAGAGTATCCTAGTCTACAATCAGGCCAGTGCTTCATTCAGCTGAAATCCCAATGCCAGTTTTCATTTAACTTCCCTCTTTCGTAAAACAAGAGTATGGTGAAGAACCAAGTGACAGCAACGATGAAGAATTTGAAATTGAAGATGACTCAGTTCATAAGGGATTTGATGAGCATGAGTTCAATGATTTGACAGAAGATTTGGGACTATCCAAAAAGGCTTCAGAACTCCTAGCATCAAGACTGCATGAGAAAAACTTGCTTGAAAAAGGAACGAAAGTATCCTACTTTCAATCAAGAGAAAGTGCATTTCTGCAGTACTTTCAAAGTGATGGTGGCTTTGCGTATTGCTGTAACATACATGGTTTAATGGAGGAATTGGGAATTCCAATCTAGAACACAACTGAATGGTGACTGTTCATCGATAGCTCAAAGCAGAGCTTGAAGTGTGTCCTCCTCCACAATGGCAATTTATTTGGTGCAATTCCAATTGGCAATTCAGTTTGTTTTCATGAAGAATATGAAGATATAAAGAAAGTCATTGATCTGTTGCAATATCACAGGCACAATTGGATCATCTGTGTTGACCTTAAAATTGTCTACTCTCTTCTTTGTCATCAAGGTGGATACACTAAGTATCCCTGTTTTCTGTGTATGTGGGACAGCAGAGCTTGTGAGAAGCATTGGGTGAGGTCAAATTGGCCTCCAAACCTGGTGATCCAAACATTCTACACTTGTTGACGGAAATAACATTCTATTTCCACCTCTGCACATAAAACTGGGTCTCATGAAGCAATGTGTTAAAGCTTTGCCAACTGAAGGAGACTGTTTCGAGTATCTCATTTTGGCATTTCCTAACCTGTCATTAGAAAAGATAAAATACCTTAATATGTATGTTTGGTAGCGGAACTTTACTGCTAGTACACAGTTTGGCTTACAGTAATAATATATAGCCTTTGTATGAATAAAATAACATTAAATAAACAGTATATTCAGGTAATATTTTCTTTATATTCTTTTGTATGTACATTTTGTATAATTTTGGGGATGAAGGGAAGGTACTCCGTACCTTAAAAAGTTGACATGATGGAGGAAAACTGAGGTCATTTTTGGATTCAGATGCCAAAAGTTAGTCAAAAACAAGTGTCAGATCTAACTCAATAAAAATTCTGTTCCCCAGCGTTATTGAGGTAAATCAAGGTGAGAAATGAGAATAAAAACTTAAAGGTTGGAGAGGAAAGAACTGATTTGATTATTAAGAGGTTAAATACTAAAATTATAAAAGTCACTGTGTATCTCATTCTATTCTATGTAGAAATTTATATATGTACTGTACACACACACACACACACACACACTCAAGAAATAACAGAGATAGATATTTGCTATTTTCCTCCAATCTTTTACCAATAATTTGAAAACTTCTTGATAACAAGAACCATTATTTTTAATTGTACATCTAATGTAAATCTTCAATTTTAGTTACATATACATGCACAAATGTAACTATTCAAAAAGTGTACTCAATAATTTTGCTTTAAATAATAGAATACAAGTGTCTAATTACCTAGTTTATTAAGTAAATTCACAAACTTATATTTGTTGTACAAACTGTAAGTTAACAGTTTCTTAAAATTCTGTCCAAATGATGTATTTTGTCCATAGGAAATCATATTTTATACACAACTGGAATTCTTCTTTGGGATTTCTTCTTGTTTTAATATTCACATCATTTAAACAGAATTGTCCAATACAACTTTTTGCAATGATGGTTATCTTCTATACCTGTGTGGTTTCAAAATGGTAGCTTTTAAGTACATGTGGTTACTGAACCTTTGGAATGTGGTTAATGTGACTGAGGGACTAAATTTTTAATTTTATTTGATCTTAATTAATTTAAGATTAAACAGCCACTCATCACTAATGATTACATATTGTACAGCACATATCTCAGCTTTTAAATACCAGGCTTCTAATGGTTGGAAATTGAATTGCTATAATTTAATTAAACTAAACTAAAATTAAAAATGTATTTATCAAAATCCTTTGCATGCTCAGCGTTGTGCTAACTGCTGAAAACTGAAGATGCAAAGCACTAAAATCCAGACTACCTTTAAGGAATTAGGTACTATAGTTTGTGGGCTTCCAAGAGTGCCATGTTTTTTAGAATTTAAAATTGCAAAAGTTACTGCTAAAGTCAAGTATGTTTAAAAATATCTTTTAATTTTCCATCCTTTTAACACTCTTTCAATCTGCATGCATCAAAATTTGCTTTTGTAATGTCATGTTTTTAAAATGTGTCATTATTAGTATCTTAATAATCATCATTATATGATTTCACCTTGCAGAATATTGTTACTGAATAAATTATGGAATTGTACTTATAGCATAGAGTGAAATGTAGAGTTATATAAAAAAGAATCTAAACTTAAATAATTGCAATTCAACATTTATTTTTAAAATTTTTACTCTATATGTATAACATCAATGTTTCATAAAAAATACCTCATACATTGGCAGCATTAACACATTTTTATTACAGTCAAACATTTATAAAAGCAATATCAGAATTTTTGATAGTCATAAAAATAAATATTTCTTTTACAACTATGAAGAGTTCAATTATCAGAGAAAACCTACCTGTTTGTCATAGATGACTTTTACATGTACCGTTAATGGAGTTGCATTTTTATAACTTAATTT
The DNA here is from genome assembly GCF_987537825.1 of Furipterus horrens. Classification (NCBI taxonomy): domain Eukaryota; kingdom Metazoa; phylum Chordata; class Mammalia; order Chiroptera; family Furipteridae; genus Furipterus; species Furipterus horrens. The sequence goes on along the minus strand of NW_028327172.1, from coordinate 199,206,875 downwards.
AGGATAACTACATCTATATTTAAACATGATGATGATTATAAAATTGGGTTTCAAAGTGACTTTATGGAGTAATGATCACACAAAACTTGACACCAATATTAGTGATCTCAGTCTAAAAAATTATAGGTATGTTCAGTTCTTGGATGTCACAGCATATTGGCACGTTAAGGTTCTGGTAAGTGAAACACTATAGTAAAGAAAACTGTTCCTTGTAAGTATTATGTAGTGACCTTCTTTGTCCCTTTGTATGGCTTTTGTTTTGAAGTTTATTTTGTCCGATATAAGTATTATTACTCCAGCTTTATTTTCATGTCCACTTGCAATATTTTTTTCCCATCCCTTCACTTTCAACATGTGTAGATTTTTTGTTCTGAGGTGAGTCTTTTATAGACAGCATATATGTGGTCCTTTTAGCATCTCTTGCAGTACTGTCTTGGAGCAGTTGTATTCTTTTAGTGTTCTTTTGTTAGGGAAGCTTTTTATTTCACCTTCCATTTTCAATGAGAGACTTACTGGATAGAGTAGTCTCAGTCGTAGGTCCTTGCTTTTCATTACCTGGAATATTTAGTGCCAATCTCTTTTGACTTATAGTATTTCTGTTGAGAAATCATAGCTTTAGTAAATCTCCCTTGTATGTTACTTGCTGTTTCTCCCTGTCTGCCTTTAAGATTCTCTCTTTGTCTTTAAAATTTGCCATTGCTATTTTAATTATGATGTATCTCGGAGTGGGTGTCTTTGGTTCTTCTTGATTGGGACCCTCTGTGCTTTCTGAACTCACGTGCCTTTTTTCTCTCACCAAGTAAGGAAGTTTTCTGTCATTATTTTTTCAAACAGGTTTCCTAATCTTTGCTATTTTTTCTCCTTCTGATATTATTATGATGCAAATATTATGTTTCATGTTGTCCTCAAGCTCCCTAAAACTATCCTTGTTCTTTTGTTTTTGTTTTATTTTGCTTTGTTTTTCTTACTGGATATTTCTGTCTACCTTGTCTTACTGCTTGCTGACTCAGTCCTCTGCTTCATCTAACCTGCTTTAAATTCCTTCTAGTGTATTGTTCGCTTCAGATAATGTACTCTTCATTTCTTCTTGGTTCTTATTCATAGTTTCTATGTCCTTTTTCATGGTGTTACAGTTCCCAATAAGTTTTTTGTAGTTCTCATTGAGTTCCTGGAGCATCCTTATAGCTGTTATTTTGAATTCTATGTCTGATACATTGCTGGCCTCAATTTCATTTAGTGTTTTTCTGGGGATTCCTTCTTTCCTTTCAATTTGTGTTCTTTCTTTGTCTCCTTATATTAGGTGATTCATTTTGTTTGTTTCTGAGTCTCAGGTTGCCCTGTTTCTCCTGTCTGTCATCATGGAATGGACTTCTGTGGTAGGAGTTTTGGGAATCAGGGATGCAGTCTCTTTGATCTCCTAATCTTGAGGCTCTAAGGTTGCCCTTTAAGAAGATAGAAAAATATCAAATAAACAACATAACCCTATATCTACAAAAACTAAACAAACAACAAAAAGCAATGCCCAGAGAGAGTAAAATGAAGGAAGTAATCAAGATCAAGGTAGAATTAAATGACATAGAGACTAAAAGAACAATTCAAAGGATCGATAAATCTAGGAGCTGGTTTTTTGAAAAGATAAACAAAATTGACAAATTCTTAACCAGAATCATCAAGAAAAAAAAAGAGAGAGGATCCAAATAAGTAAAATCAGAAGTGAAAGAGGAGCAGTTACAACCGATACCATAGAAACACAAAGAATTATAAGAAATAACTATGAACAACCATATGCTAAGAAATTGGACAACCTGGGTGAAATTGACAAATTTTTAGAAAAATTGAATCTGCCAAAACTGAATAATAAAGAAGCAGAAAGCCTGAATAGACTAATAAAAACTAGTGAAATTGAAGCAGTAATCGAAAGACTCCTAGGACACAAAAGCCCTTGAGCAAATGGCTTCACAGGTGAATTTTACCAAAAATTAAAGGAAAAACTAACTTTTATCCTCTCAAAATATTTCAAAAATTTCAAGAAGAAAAACTCCCAAAAAATTTTTATGAGGCCAGTATAATTCTAATTCCAAAATCACATAAAGGTACAAAAAATTTAAAAAACTACAGGCCAATATCCTTGATGAACATAAATGCTAAAATCCTCAAAAAAAAAATACTAGCAAAACTAATACAGCAATATATCATAAAGATCATATACCATGATCAAGTGGGAATTATTCTGGGAATGCAAGGTTGGTACAATATTTGGAAATCAATAAATGTGATTCACCACATAAACAAAATGAAGTACAAAAATCACATGATATTATCAATAGATACTGAAAGACCGTTTGATGAAATCCAGCACCGGTTTATGATAAAATCACTCAGCAAAATGAGCATAGAGTGCCTAAATATAATAAAAGCCACACACATAAAACTTACACCCAACATCATGCTTAACAGGCAAAACTAAAAGTTTTCCCCTTAAGATCAGAAACAGGCAAGGATGTCCACTTTCATCACTCTTATTCAACATAGTACTGAAAGTTCTAGCCACAGTGATTAAACAAGGAAAAGAAGTAAAAGGTATCCAAACTGGAAAAGAAGAAGTAAAATTTTCATTATTTGCAGATGACATGATAGTGTACATACAAAACCCTATAGTCTTTACCAGATATCTACTGAACCTAATAAATTAATTTGAAAAAATAGTGGGATACAAAGTCAATATTCAGATATCAATGACATAATGAAATGTCAGAAAGAGAAACTAGGAAAAAATCCCATCTACCATAGCAACAAGAAACATAAGTACCTAGGAATAAAATTGACCAAGAAGGTAAAAGAGCTGTACTCTGAAACCTATAAAACACTGAAGAAAGAAATTAAGGAAGATACAAATAAATGGAAGAATATTCTGTGTTCATGGACTGGAATAATTAACATCATTAAAATGTCCTTACTACCCAAAGCAATCTATAGAGTCAAAATGATTCCTACAAAAATACCAATGAAATATTTCACAGATCTAGAACAAAAATTTCTAAAATTTATATTGAACCACAGAGACCCTTAATAGCCTCAGCAATATTGAGAAAGAAGAACAAAGTAGGAGGGATCACAATACCCAACATAAAATTATACTACAAGGTCACTGATATCAACACAGTCTGGTACTGACATAAGAATAGACACATAGATCAATGGAACAGAATAAAGAACCCAGAAATCAACCCAAGTCTCAACAGTCAATTAATATTTGATGAAGGTGGCATGAATGCATGATGGAATTAAATGGTGTTGGTAGAGCTGGACTGGTACATGCAAAAACAAACAAACAACAGCAAGAAAAACTAGATCACCATCTTGTACCATACACCATAAACTCAAAATAGATAAAAGACTTAAAAATAAATAATGACACCATAAAAGTCCTAGAGGAAACCGTAGGCAGTAAAATTTCAGATATCCCGTGTAACAATATCTGTACCAATATATCTACTAGGGCACAGGAAATAAAGGAACAATGAACGAATGGGACTGCATCTAACTAAAAAGCTTCTGCACAGCTAAAGAAACCATCATCAAAATGAAAAGGGAGCCAACTGTATAGGAGAACATATTTGCCAATGACACCTCAGATGAGGGTTTGATCTCCAAAATACATTAAAACACTCATATGACTCAACATCAGAAGACAATCCAAATAAAATAATGGACAAGGGACCTGAATAGACACTTCTCCAAGAAGGATATACAGATGGCCCATAGACATATAAAAAGATGCTTAACAGCACTAGTCATCAGAGAGATGAAAATTAAAACCACAGTGAGATATCATCCCACACCTGTCAGACAGCCATCATTAATAAATCAACAAACAACAAGTGCTGGTGAGGATGCAGAGAAAAGTGAACCCTACTGCACTGTTTGTGGGAATGCAGACTGGTGCAGTGTGGAAAACAGTATGGAATTTCCTTAAAAAACTAAAAATGGAACTGCCTTTTCACCCAGCGAATGCACTGCTGGGAACATACCCTAAGAATACTGAATCACCAATTCAAAAGAACCTATGCACCCCTATGTTCATAGCAGCACTATTTACAATAGCCGAGTGCTGAAAACAGCCTAAATGCCCATCAGTAAATGAGTGGATCAAAAAACTCTGGTACATTAACACAATGAAAAACTACACAGCAGAAAAGGAGAAGGAACCCCTAGATTTTGCCACAGCATGGATGGAACTGGAGAATATCATATTAAGTAAAATAAACCAGTCAGTGAAAGACAAACATTATATGATCTCACCTATAAGAGGAATCTAATGAACAAAATAAACTAACAAACAAAAAAAGAACCACAGGTATGGAAACATGGAACAGACTGAAAGAGACCAAAAGGGGGTGGTAGTGGGTAACGATGGACAGAAGGGGAAGGGACTGAACAAAGAACATGTATGAATGACCCATGGACATGGACATAGTCTGGAAGGTGACTGTGGGAGCAGTGGCTGAGATGGGAGGAGGAGGGCAAACGAGGAAAAATTGGGACAATTTTATAAAAATAAAGAAAACTGTTATACTTCATTTAATACAACATGGCTAAAAGTTATTTGGACAAAGAACAATTTTTTTATTCTCTAAATGATAGTAATATTTATAACTTGGAATTCATTTCATAAAATATAATTTTGTATATTATTTTCTAATATTTGGTTGGTATTTTTAGCCTTTTAATTTTGAATGAAAATAATTTCAAATCTTTGAATTTGCTTTTGAGATTTATTGACTCATTTAGTTTTACCATAAATAGTAAATTTCTTAGCTTATTCTTGCCTCAATGATAGGTTTGGTCCTATTGGCTTAAGATATGCACTAATGCTTTAACAAAGGCTTCACTGTCTTACTGTGATAACAACTTCTGAATTCTAAGATAGATATTAAAGGCCAAGATTTTCAAAAGGTTAGAAGACTTAGATCCTTTTGGTTTTTAATAATATTTGTATGTGGATACACTAAAACTTGTACTTTGATATAAAAGGAAGACACTATATACATATATGTGTGTGTGTGTAACTATATATACATTTTTTCCAATGCCACCAATAGAAATTTCTTACATAATGATTGCATTATTTATTCTCCTTAATTTCATTCTTTTCATACCAGTCTAACACAGATGTTGGGATATGAAGAAACATCTCAGTATAAGTCAGACTGGATATATTCAAATAATTTGAAAATGTAATGCTGAATGTCACAGGCAGATAACACTTAAGTCTCAAAATTCTAAAGCATAGTTTTCTCAGTAAGATAGTGTCATTGTAATGAATATTATATTATGTTCTCATTCTTTGCTGCTTATGACAAAACATTTTCACTCAGCAAATGCCATGCACATTTAGGAAGAAGATTGATAAATTTTATCATGTGAAACCTTTTTTGGAAAACAGTGCTGAAGAGCTGCCTAGATTACTATTGCAAAGTGAAATAGTCTTCCTGTATGTTGGGGCCAAAAGAAAACAGTGATACAGTGTTCATCATGTCCTGTTTGAAAATACAAATGGTAATAGAGAAAAAATACAATAAAATAAGTTATTAAAAAATAATAAACAAAATGAATAAAAAGAAAATGCATATCTCTAAAAACTAAAAGCATAAAATTATAGCTGTGCAAAATAATCATTGTTTAATAAAAATAATAGCCTTTATTTTCTTTGTTATACTCATTTAATTATTATCCTTGCATTCCATTTCACAGTGTTTATGAATTTATATTACATTAAAAAATAATAATAACACTGTAGAAGTAAGCCATCGAAAGAAACTACTAACTTCTGGGTTTTGGTTTCTTGTGAGGATCATTTTTTTAAATAAATTTATTTGGATGACAATGGTTAATAAGGTTATACAAGTTTTGTTTCTCTGATGAATGATCTGTATATTACATTGTTTGCCCCAAAACAAAAGTTACCATATACTTGACCCTCCTTACCCTTTACACTCTTCTCCCCCTTCCTTACTATTGGTCTATCCGGGTCAGTCTGAATTTCTTTTGATTTTTCAAACATGAGTCTATCCATAATTCTACTAGGAAATTTACAAATTCATTTCCATCTTTTTCCTTCCTTAATCCCTTTGCTACAGAGTAAAATAGACTATTTGGTCTAATTTATTTATAACAAGAGTAAGTTTAGCTTCAGATATTTTTATTGGCTTTACATCAAAATGTTACTAAATATTTAGTGATATTATCCAGAAATCATTTGTATCTACACTGAAGTTCTAAATATAGTATTTTTAAAAATAGATATATCCTTATGCTTATATTCTGAATACATTTTAAACGTGTCCCTTCCCATCTCATTATTCTCATCTAGTTTCTGTGGTAGGTGGTTTAGTCAAGATGAAAGTTGGCATCTTACCTTGGCCGTGTGGCCTTTTCTCACATCTGAAGGGATTTTACCTTTATAATGGAGTGTTAGATATCTATATACATGTGTGTGTGTGTAATATATATATATATATGTGTGTGTATATATATATATATATATATATGTGTATATATATATTAGATATAGAGCGTCGGCCTGCGAGCTAAGTGTCGCTGGTTCGATCTTCCAGTCAGGGCACATCAGAGAAGGAAAACTCTGATTCCAAAAAACCTCCGCTGCCTTGCGGCATACCTCTTCAGGGGAAAGGCTAAGGGAGTAAACCCCGACAGAAAATCCGGAGCCGGAGTCCCTAAGGCGGTTTGACGTTGTAGTCAACACCAGCAACTCCTGCGGCGCACCTGAAGCCAAGCTGTATTGACTCCGTCTTTCCCTTGGATCCTTCAGCTGCGAAGAGAGGGGGGGTCTGCTGCATGGGCAACAGCAGACCCTCCATATCACCCTGCCCAGGCTCTGTAGCTTCAGCTTCACTGGAGAGGACACTCCAGCGTCATCGCAAGATGTCGATTCAACACGGGAGGAGACAGATACCGTGTCACTCCCGAGTCGGACTGCACAGCCATTCTCGGCGGTGCAGATAGACTCTTAAGAAGCTACACCATCGTCTCTCGAGACGGACGGCTGCCGACGACGATTAGATATAGATGTAATTTTTTGTGTGGATGTCAGTTACCTTATTAATAGACCACAAGTGTTCCATACCATACCACATTCAGGGAAGCATTGGTCACTATAGAGTTGATGTGTTATTATTGAGATTTCACAGTAAATTATTTTCAAAATCTCATTAACCTAAGGTAAAGTGAAATATACAAAGCTGCAGCTAAAGAAAATACTCAGTATATCATACTTGTGTGTGTATGTACTAATAGTAATATATTACTATTGTAATAGTAATTACAGATTTATATTTATATAACTACACAATATTAGCAGAAAGAAAAATTTACTTTATGTATTTTTTTAGACTTTAATTTTAGGATATTTAGGAAAATGTCTATTAATTTCAAGTCTTTAATGAACAATTGTATACATCCATAATTTTATTAACTAGTGATTTTATTAATCTCTTTGCAGAGTGGCACCCAATGTCCTGGAAAACTTTTTAGTCTTAAGTTGACAGGTACTAAGCTACTGAACTGTACTGAGCTGACTTTTAGAGTATTAATTGACTTGAAAGGTAATCCGTTACCTAAAGAAATTTTTACTAAATCCAGATAAGACATTAGAAGTGGAATGCACTTCAACATGTCTAACGTAAGTGCTTGTTTTACTGACTAAGCAACAGAAAGATAAGGGTAAATTTAGTAAATAAAGAACACTGGAGATTATCTTCCCTTTCTTTTTTCTAATTTCAAATTAAAATTCCATTTTTGTGTAATTATTTAGTGATAGCAGTTTGTAATTTTAAACAATCTTGTAAGGTAAAGTTACTTAAACTGTATAGCAAAGTCAAATTATGAAAATTTCTAAAGTGCCTTTAAAATGATGAATAATTTTTCCACTTAAAAAATGTGATTTTTCATATTTATCACTGATGCTACTTAGCATTATTTGTATGCTTTTGGCCACTAAGGGAGAAACAAGTAAAAATATATTTAAAAAGCAATTCTATTGCATTATAACTAATGCTGTTATAACATAACTTTTCCAGTTATTCTTTTTTATAATGTATTTATGAGATTGTATGTTTTTTTTGTTTTTTTTTTAGTTGCATGAAAGAAATAACCAAAGGTCTTAAGAAACCTTGAACTCATATGGAAAAAACAATACTAAATATATGAAGGTATTGTGATAGAATTTCTTTTTTTTGTCCACTTGAAAAGAAGAGAAAGAACTCTGTTGCTTAACATTCCTAGCCAAATAACTATTTTGAGAGATGATGTTTGGAGTCAAACTAAAGTAAAATAAAAATATAGGTGAAAATATCAATCAGACTCCTTGTAGTTATTTGACTTGATCAGTATGTATGGGTCCCAGTGTCATTATTAATAAAATGAAAATGATTATTCCTAACACACAGATATACTATGATATTTAATAGGGATACATTTTGACAAAATGTATTCCATACAACTCTATGATGAACTTTCAAAATAGAAAGTGATATTAGACTTGGTATGACCCTTGGAGGTGATATTTTATAGTGCTTTAGCTTATGAACAATTTTTTCTATTTTTAATTATTAATTGTCAATAATTTATATCAGGGTACTTATATCATTGACCCATGAGGTAATTAAGTCCATATATTCAATGATCTGAGTATATTTGATTATTATCTATTATCTTACTGGATAAACCAAAATTTAGTATTTTTGTAATGCTTACTTGTGTACCCAAAACTTTAATACTAACTTCTGTTATTACTTAAAAAAAAAAAAATGTTTATTCACTGGAGTAAAATATGGGTAGGTTAAGAATCACATCTGTCTTTGTATCTCCTAAACTACCACAGAGACTGGCATGCAATACATCTGTGTTAAATCAGATAATAATGTCATAAACCTTTTCTAAAAATATATATGCATTATTAATAGTAATATAATATACATTATTAATACAACATACATTATCCATAATATATTTTAATGTTTCTTATTAATATTAATAATGTTGATCCACATATTTATTTACTTATATATATTTTATTTATAAATGCTTATAAATAAGTGCTTTTATATTTACATACTCTATATAAACTGTATATGCATTTTTCCTGGAAAGAGTTCATAAATTTATCTGATTTAACAAGCATGTATTATATATTTATACACACACACACACATATATATATAAAACATATAAAGAATAGTCATTTTCTTTGAAAAAATTCTAATGAAATATATTTAGATTTATCCTAAAAGACAATATTAACAGAGAATATCTACTAATGGAATCAGTTACAAATACTTTCTCATCCTTCAGGTCTAAGATGGACTCATGCTATACTTAATTTCAAGCTATAATATATTGAAATATTTGCTGTTTATAGTATCTTCTGAATATTATAAATATATTGTAATTTCAACATACTTTGCTTAGCAATTTTAATAATAAATGCCATATTAATGATTTTTAAATACAGGAAAGAGAAGAATGGACAGTAATGAACTTAAAATGTTGAGGATAATATATAACATGCATTCTATTATTTTTCAATGCTTGGATACACTGCTTCTTTTGTGGAATAAAATTTGTAGTTTGCTTATCAAAACAGAAAGCAATCCAAAATAAATTTATGGAATATTATAAAAAAAAAGTTTTTTTAAACTTTCTAGCTGGGTAAAACTTCAAGAACAACATATTTCCCAAACTGGTATATGACCAAAACACTACAATTTAATGGCCATATATCATTTTTGTGTTTGTTTTTGTGAAAATTGCCTGAGGTTCTGTAGTTATTCCTATTTCACATTTGAAATATGGCTCCATTCTCCATCAGATGAGGCAAAGGATGCAGAGTTATGTAATGAACCATACAGCAAGTGCAAAAAAAGTCTCCTGAGATCTAGCGAAGAGACTCGCTTATTTGTTTATATAAAAATTCTTTTACTGAAAGTAATGTTATTGAACGAAGACCAAGTGAGTCTCGCAAGATTTTCCTTAATATAATAGGGTAGTTTTTTGAATTTCCTAAGCAAAAGAAAGAAGATTACTTTAATCTTCATTTTCTTTTAGTAAAATATAAAATCTGCCCTAGAAAATTGCACTCTAAATTGCTAGATATAACAGCAGTTTTACTTCAGTGCTGTCAGAAGTACCATGTAAATCTTATATATTAAAGTACACACACATGCAGATACACACACACAGCCTTGTGGGAGTCAGTGCTGACGGGAAAGATGAAACTTAACATTTGTTCGGAGTTGGACCTCTACAGTCTCACAGATGTTATTCATTACTTTTCAAGAAATTCAAATGGCTCGATAATTCTAAATGCTTCACTCTTAGAAGTTTTACTTGAGGGTTTGTCGGGAACCCAGATTGGTTATTAAGAGAATATAATTCTAGGATTCAAGAGGTTAAAAAAAAAGTTAAGTTCTGCTTGTTCCAGAGTTGAGTGATGATTAGATATTTGAGTAAAGAAAGACACATAGTGATTGTTTTAGACTATTTCTTATTCCTTTTTCAAAGGCAATAATTTATTTCACAACATTTTTGTTTAATTTAAACATAGATTTAAAAAAGAGAGAAAGGAAGAGAGCATAGAAACTGTACAATGACGCTGGAGAAAAGACACAGGTAGATACATAAATTAGATAATATCACAGTTATGCAAAATCAAAGAGGAGATTGAAGAGTGTCTACTTCTAGTGTAATGATGAATATGAGTCACTGAACTAAAAGCAATGCTATAAAATATTGAATGATAAATTAAAGGCTAAATGTTGCTTATATCATGTTGATTGAGTCATTTGTGTTAAAATGACTCTACCTGGACCTGTATGTAGTCTTTCTTTTTCTTTCTTCATGTAAATGACACTTCAAAAACATTGAAGCCTTCCATTAGATTAACACTGAATGGCCTAGAAGTCACTTTTCCTCAGCTCATCTTTTATTAAGATATTCACTATAGCATTGTGGTTGAGAGTATTAGTATTAGATGCACCTGTATTGGAACCTTGCCTTGGATTTTTCTGTGTAATGACTATATGCCTTTTAGCAAGTTATTTGACCACAGGAGCCCTCTGTTTCTCCCCCAAGACTAGGACTTTAGTATTTGTATCCTTCATTTAAAATATTTTAAAATAAAATTAAGCTCTTAAGCAGAGCCCCTGTTAGTTCAGATTGTCAGTCATTGCTATCACAGCTGTTATTGCTGTTTCTTTTTTATTTTTATTCTTTCTGTTTTTCTAGATCATAAGGTTTCTTAAAATATTTTTTTAAACATAAGCAAAAGTTTTTCTGATTAGGTCTCCTATGCTGAAATGTCATTTCTGAGGAACTTAAAAATTTACTCTGCAACCTAAAGAAACTCTTTAGTAAGCACAGTATTCGTTCTATCTTAGTTTTGTATGGATACATAGCCTGGCATCATGTGGGAACCCAACCCGTGCACAATCAAAGAGTGCTTTAAAATGATCACAGTTTATTTTGACTGAGAAGGCAGAACAGTAGCTACCAAATCTCCACATTGTATCCAGGGTTTCATTAACTTTAACCTTCCATACTAGTTTGCAGATTAGGACCAAAACAAAGTTGACTTGGCATAAGTGAGTGGAAAGATATTTCCTTAGATGCTAGTGAAAGAGAATTAAGAAAAGGCAAAATTCAGAATATTATTCTACAGTATGTCACAAAATATTTTTGAGCTACCAAACCTTACATTATTATGTGCATTAATATTTTTATATGATAAATAGTAAATGGCACTTCTTCTTCTTTCTAATTTTTCAAGAAATTTTAAACAATGTTCTATTAATACACTGCCATCACAGCTTGTCCTCCTTCTGCATATATGTGGTGTGTATGTGTTTGTGTTGTATGTGTGCGGGAGACCTGTTATTATCAAAAGGCCAGCAGCACTAAGGGATTGAGTTGGTGACCTGAAGGTTAAATCCCACAGCAGTGATCACTAAGCTGTTCTCTATTATAGCGGCACTAAAAAGATTGGAACTGCTGACATCTGGTACCTCCCATGTAAAAGCCTTTAAGCCACTTGGGGAAAAAAGCTTTTATTCAGAAGTGAATAAGTTCTAGCTGTGTGTCACTTAAAAATCTGGAAATTTCATGTAAGATACACTGTTCAAAATTGGTCAGAACACATTTGTACTGGAATAAGATGCGGAACCACACTTGTTTACTTTTACACTCTTTTTATATAAAGAATATAAAGAGTGCATGCACAGAACAATTAAGTTTCACACTATTTTGAAAATTATCTAATCGAATACACATATTTTGTTTTAATTGTCACTAACATAACTCAAAATAAAAAAGATAAAGTATATTATTTTATATGTGTACATTTTAAGCAATGACATTTTTGTAATATGCATAAATAGCTTAAATAAATTATTCCTGGTGCCTTATGGACTTGTTTTCAAATTTTTTGCCAAAAATAAATGTATTAAGTGAATTTGCCTCTACTAAAATTTATTATCAGCAGACAATAAACAATCAGTAAAGAGAAATCACAATGTATATCAATTTTCTATAAAAATGCATTTTATTAAGAATTAATTTAACATCTCACTGCTAATTGCTATGATGTTATACATATTTGTAACTTTAAGAAAAAATTTGAAAATATTTATAAATTTATAATAAAAAGTTATAATTCTGGAGATACTTTTTTTTTCAGCTCTCAACGGTTATTCTTTTTCCCAAGGGAGGTTAACAATATACATACATTCCCATTCTTGTGTTGTGAAATATAAGAATCGATGCCCAAAACAGCTCATAAACAACAACACATTATCTCCTGCCCTCGATGAACGTACTAGGGCTTTGTAGACAAAATATATGCATGTGTATATTACTTAGGACCACTAATAGTAGCAAATAACAGGCAAATGTCAAGCATTGTAAAACATGGTGAAATGGAAGGAATGACTTCACCTATCTGCTATCAGAGGGGACCCAAAAAGTGGAATTATCTTCTGGAGGAAGGACCCCTTGTAGTACTGGCTCCCTCCACTAGAGGAGTGGTTTAAGATCACATCTGTATCAGTGTAAGGACTGGTGTCATGGTGAAAGGCTGTGTACGGATTCAGTTAGTTTTTTTTTGAAGACTCAGCATATTTGCCTATTTCATGGTGCGTGATTTATGAACACAACTGCCAAAACCAAACTGAGTGTTCAGCAGTTTTTGAGCAAACACAGCACTATCCCAATGCCCCACCTTCCCTACTCACCCAATCTCACTGCAAGCAAAAATTTTTTGTTTGTTTGTTTCCCTGGATTAAAAGAGTCCTCAAATGGAAATGTTTTGCTGATGTGGAAGAAGTGAAACAAAGGACATCAGAATCACTAAAGGCATCAAAATCGACAAGTTCAAAACTGTTCGGAGCAGTGGGAAAAAATCTCGATAGGTGTATTGCATCAAATGGAGAGTGCTTTGAAAATGAGTGAAGTTTAATACACAATTTTAATTAATAAATTCCAGTATGTTTGTGTCCCTCTTCACATCTAAATGATATGTGTATGTTGGATCCTATTTATAACTCATGTATTTTTTGTTGTTGTTGTTGAAGGGTGATTACATGGAAGTTTGCACATCCTCCACAAATGCCAATTTTGCACTGAAAGAGTTTTGAGCAAAAAGCAAAAAACAGTTCATTTGATTTTGCCCTAAAAGATCAATTTAATTATTGCTTTTGCTACTTAATAATTTTGGGATCCACCAAATTGACAAATATTCTGAGATAGAATTAATAAGATTAATATGACAACCTTTTCCTCATATGGTTGTTGTCTATATAGAATGAAATGTATATGAAAGGCTCTCTCCTCACAGGTTGTTATAGATATGGAATGAGATTTATATAATGGGCTTATAAACTGAAGTATTCTGTATACTGAGTGATCATTGTTCATGATAGAAATAATGACATTGTTAAATAAGATGTTTACTTTTTTAATTTTTAAATCTTGCCCAAGGGCATAATTATTGATTTTAGAGAGAGGGGAAGGGAGGCAGACAGAGAGGTAGAGAAACATTAATGTGAGAGAAAACACCAAACAGTCACTACTTGCACATACCTTGACTGGGACTGAATCCACAATCTAGGTATGTGCCTTGACTGGGAATTGAACCCCTGGCCCTCGGGTTTATGGAACAATGCTTTGACCAACCGAGCCACACTGCCCAGGGCTAAAGTAGAATGTTTTAAAAGAGACATAGTAAAAATGCAATGTAAAGATAGAGAGGCAAACACTTTCCCATCAAAGAGTAAAAATAAAGCCTCCATGGGGAAGGAATATTTGAGCTGTGCCCTGAAGAATGACCACTATTAGGAAGATCGTTTTAAGAGAAAGTTATTCAAACGGAAAGATAGAGAATTATGGCCTATCTCATGTAAGGAGTAAAAATTAGATCTGAAATAATGTCATGTTCAAAGGGTTGAGAGAGAATTTAGCATGTCCTGGGTAACAAATGGGATACAAATGTGCGTGGTTGCCTGCAAAGGAGTCTTACAGAGTTTTAGAAATGAACTGAGACTAAAAAAATATAGGAATTTATTAATAGTACTTAAATTTTTTTATATTTTTCTCTATTGAGCAATTTGACAAGCATTTTGGAAAAATCAAAGGTAATAGTAGAGTAAAATATAATATTCATCATTTACTTCACTAGAGATATTTAGGAGCCTCAGCAGAGTTGGGAAATGTTTTATGGGTGTGATGATTGAGAAAATTCATGGATTCTACACTATGTACAGAAGAAGGAGAAGAGCAAAACTCAGAAGAGGAATAAAGGAAATAGGGATCATGTAAATGTAGACCTTTGAAGCTTTTTCTTCAGGAAAAAATAAATGATCCTGGTGTTGCCAGTTCTATTTGTTCAATTTACAATGTAATGGGGAACAGAGCAGGGTCCTGGGAAAATAGCAGAGCATATTCGCATAAACCTTAATTGGGGGAAGAGGGGTGTGGATGATACAGTGTTTAAGATACAGTGTATTTTGCATAACAATGGCAAGTTAATAGCTGTGCAGCCACCCTAGGTAAAAGGTGTATGGCTGGTTTGGCTCAGTGGATTGAGCGTCGGCCTGCGAGCTAAGTGTCGCTGGTTCGATCTTCCAGTCAGGGCACATCAGAGAAGGAAAACTCTGACTCCAAAAAAAAAAAACCTCCGCTGCCTTGCGGCATACCTCTTCAGGGGAAAGGCTAAGGGAGTAAACCCCGACAGAAAATCCGGAGCCGGAGTCCCTAAGGCGGTTTGACGTTGTAGTCATCACCGGCAACTCCTGCGGCGCACCTGAAGCCAAGCTGTATTGACTCCGTCTTTCCCTTGGACCCTTCAGCTGCGAAGAGAGGGGGGTCTGCTGCATGGGCAACAGCAGACCCTCCATATCACCCTGCCCAGGCTCTGTAGCTGGAGAGGACACTCCAGCGTCATCGCAAGATGTTGATTCGACACGGGGGGGAGACAGATACCGTGTCACTCCCGAGTCGGACTGCACAGCCATTCTCGGCGGTGCAGATAGACTCTTAAGAAGCTACATCATCGTCTCTCGAGACGGACGGCTGCCGACGACTTTAACAGCATGTAGTGACTTGAGACATAGCCAGGGGAGGCGGATGGCCCTGCCTCATGGAGCACTCTTGCTCTGACTAAAGATGGCAGCCAAAAAATGCAAAAAACATGGGGGAACTGGAAAAAGTAGCGCATCACAGCAGGGGCTGGATACGAGGTCACATAGGGAGTTCTGCGCCAAGCATGTAAAATGAGGGCGGGCTGAAGGAGAAGGTGACTTTTCCGTCACAAGGCTTGGTGTGTAAAGAAGCTGCCGTGTGGAGGAGAGTGTGTAGAAAGGGGCCGGTTCACCACGAGGTTTGGTGTGTAGGAAGGCAGTTGTGCAGTCTGAAAGGGTGTAAGGAGGGAGCTGATGGAGCTGTGTGGGGACCTGCCTAACCAAGAATGGATGCATGGGAGATGCCTGGAATGCTGAACTGTGACCAGGAATGCTGAGCTACAGACCTCGGCTTCTCTGAAGGATGTACAGAGAAACCACTCACTTGCGGCATATGCCCCCCCGGACTCCACAGTGATCCAGTGTAACATGGCATATGTTTCCCTAACTACTACCCTGTTTCCCTGAAAATACGACATGCCCCCAAAATAAGACCTAGTGCAATTTTTTTCAAGCTTAGAAATATAAGGCCTCCCCTGAAAATAGGACCTAGCGGCAGTCATTGTTACAGCTCCCCCCAAATCCTTGATGGAACTCAATTTGGCTGGTTATGCTGATGTTTGTGATAACATGACTACAGTTTATTAATAAATGTTGATTTTTTTTGTTCAACAATAAATGTGAATTTTTGTTCACGAAAAAATAAGACATCCCCTGAAAATAAGACCTAGCGCATCTTTAGGAGCAAAAACTAATATAAGACACTGTCTTATTTTTGGGGAAACACGGTACGTGCAGGCTGAGGACAACGTACCCCAGATCCTGAAGGAGAAAGCTATGCGAGAGGATGGTGACCCTGAAACCCACAGGTGCACATTCCAGAGGGGATGGAGGACTATTTGTGCGGCCAGGTTAAGAACAGATAAGGATACGGGGAACTTCTGCATCTGCTTTTGGCTTATAGCCTTGGACAGCAAGAGAAGTGCTGGGTCTTATGGGAGAGAAGAGCTCTGAGTTGGAGTGCTTCCAGACCCCAAGGTTGGAATTCTGTAAATAAAAACCTGTTTCCTTCAGCACTCATTGTTGGGTCATGTATTAACATGCCGCATGGCCAGGCCCCAGTTTTCTTGGTTACCATAATGTTCATCTTCCATTCTTATTAAATATACTCTGTCTTTTGGACTGGAAGGTGTGAGTTCCCATTTCCTTAACCATAATTAGAAGCATGGATGCTTTTCAGTATCCATTTTTATACTCACCTTACTCACCTTCAGTTATTTACAATGCTTCCAGCTGCCACTACCCCAGTATAGAAAGGATTATGTCTTATGCCTTAGCAGATTTAGGTCTGTCTTATCTCCAGTGCGTCTTTGTGTTAGTTTTGAAGATATACAGCTCAATCTCCTTTCAAGAAAAAACTTGCCAATCAATGAAGGGAGGGCAGTTAGCCAACATCCTACAAATGCTAGCTTTCAGGAACTACCAAAGGATGTGAGCTCAGGCCATTCATGTTTTCCTCAAGTATCCGCCAGGCAATGGCTGAATACAATGGGGAAATTAAGAGCTGGTCATTTCTGCCCTCTGCAACTCCTTTATAGGAAATCATTTTGCTAAAGTTCCCATAGGCCTGTCAAGAATCTCTCTAAAGCGGCCTCAGAGAATGAGACTCTTCCTTGCATCCTCCTCTCTTTGCAATGGTTCCATACTGCACCATAGTAAAGGCTTTTCTTGTCTGCTTCTGCCTCTCTTCTGTTTTTCATGTTTTTTTTTTTTCCCCTCAATAAATAGCGTGCAATTCTAAATCCACCTTGGCATATGAAGACCCAGTTGACACACTCTGAATTTCTAATTCCGGTAAGTTACTTTAAACTATTTGTGGAATAAATTATAAGCATAAAATTTTGTTTCCAATTGAGATCTTTTGTTGAGCGATACATCATTATATTAGTTTCATGTATACAACATAGTGATTAAATATATGTATATATTGTGAAGTGACCTCTGCAATAAGTCTAGTTAACATCATCACACAGAGTATCAATTTCTTTTTGCCATAAAAACTTTTAAGATCTACTTTCTTAACAACTCTCAACTATGCAGTATAGTATTACTATAGTCACCATGCTGTTTATTACATCCCCAGGAATTATCTCATAATGAAAGTTTGTGCCTTTTGACTGCTGTCTATTTCACCCTACCCATTACTGTTGTATCTGGCAGCAAGCCACTAATCTGTTTTCTGTGTCTGTGAGTTCTTTGTTTGTTTGTTTGTTTCTTGGGGGGGAGTGTTTAGTTTTTTCAGCATAAGATCATACTATATTTGTTTTTCTCTGTCTGACATTTCATTGAGTTAAGTTTTAAATATGAAGAAAGAAGTAAAATGATCAACTTTACTTGCTTGCTCAACGTGAGTAATAATATCCAGACCCTGGCACCAATGTACTACCACCTATGATTGACAGAGAAGTTGAGAACTGATTCATAACATAAATAGCATAATGAAAATTATATATACACGTATATTACATGTAAATGTATAATTTTCCCATACCTTTTATAATTGATAGCGTACTTATATATACACCATGTGACATTGAAAACAGAAAAATCGGCATTTGTTTTGCCTGTCACCACCAGAATGAATAAGTAGGGACAGGGACTGGAAATTTATGGACACATAATTAATTTGGTGGGCGATTTGAGAAGATGAAAGGTTATGTACACTAAGAGACCTTACACTTCATTTCAAGCTGATCTTTTTATAAAGAGGGGAAAAGTGTAGGTAAGGGATTTGAGATTCAGGAAAAAAGTATAGATAAGGGATTTTGAATTCAAGAAAAAGGTTAATCAGATTAAAGCTGCAGTCTGATTTTTTTTTTCCTCTAGTATCCCTCCATCTGCTGACTGGTGATTCTCGGTCTGTGTCTTGAGTAGCAGGATATCTCCCTCCTCCTGGAGCACCATGGCTCAAATACTATCTCTATTGCTTGCAAGGCTCCTGAAGCACAAAGGTCAATTCACTTGTGGTTTCCTGGAGTCAGGGTGGGTCATATCTTCAGTTCCTGAAACAATACCTTTTCCCAAGCATTAATTACTAAGTTTATTAACAATCGCTAAAAACTAAAAAAAATTTCAACTCTTCAGTTCCCCCAACAGCATGAGATACAATTTAACCCACACAACAAATCTAAGAAAAATAAAATAAAATTCAGAATGTTTAAGTATCAAGCCATAAGTGACACAGCTACCAAGTGAGAATGATGGAATTTCTCTCTTCTTTTCTTTGATCTAGAAGATTCAAGGGTTAAGTTTTTTCAAAGGCATATTCCCATACATTATGGTTTAGGTTAGAAATTAATCACAGTAGAGATTAGGGTTTAATTATATATGCATGTGTTGACTTTCACTTGCCAGACTACAGGGGCTCTCATCTTTTAAACAGAGTTTTAAGGAAAAATGATATTTTTTGTTTGCCTCTAGGAACACGTCAGACCCATTTTCATTTAGTGCTAGGATTTGTTTTCTTTGTTTTGTTTTGTTTTTTTCTCCTCCTTACATTGTATGTGTAATGTAAGAAATGTTGATTTCATCATATTTCCACTTCAAATACTCCAAGATATAATATTTAAAAGTAACACCCCTCATTTTTTTAGGAATACTGACTGAACCACCAAAACAAACAATAAGGAATTAAGGGACAATGTGATGGATGGCAATTGTCTCTAAGTAAAAGATTCTTAGAGCTAATGCAATTGCACAAATGCTCATTTTATTACATCCTGTATCCTGAATTTTTAAACACATGCAATAAACAGTCAATGACTTCAGTGATTGGTAACATCAAGTAGCAAGTAGAGGCGAATATGGATGGTGGTTCCTTCGTCAGACCTTTGCCTCCAAGCTGAAAGCAAAGGCAGCAGTCTCAGCCTACCCACCGGTTTTCAATTAATCATATGCTAATTGATTTAGTAGGAAGTGTGTTGGCTGTATAACTCATTTAGCATGATCTTGCTGGAGCTGCTAGTGAAGCCAGAGTGCTCTTCCCCATCACATACATGCTTGATAAATCAGTAAGTCAGTAAATGTAGCCTTACTGATGACATAATTGCGATAATTTTTTCCACGTTGCTTTAGACAGACAGTTAAAATCTGGGGAGATAGATTGGTTCGAGAATGCAGGAGAACTGGTGTGTTCATTTATACAAGCACTTCTTTTTTTCTGTCTCCCAGTGTTTTTGGCTTTAAAAACAGCAAAGTCTATTGAGTGTCTGATAATGAATGGGTGCCTGCTGATTACCAACAAAGGATACTGGTTTTGCCTCTGTTTTTGAGGATAGGACCGTACTGTTTATCTCTACATGCCCCCTTAAACTGGAGACTTTTCTATTTCACCATAATAGTCACTGTGGTGGCAGGCAATTACATGGTAGTGGGTTTGCCTGAGTAACATCTTGGAATGCCAAACCTCGCCTACTGACTTGCTGAGTGATTCACCTTGAAGGGCCATTTTAGTTGATGTTCTTTAGCCCAGGGCCTTGACATGGCTATAATTCCCAGACAGTCCCATAGCACCGGGAGCCTGCCATTCATGGCAGTGGTAGGCTGGCTTGTACTGTATAAAATCTCTCTCTCTCTCAAAATTTATGTTATGAGGGGAAAAATATCATTGAGCTCAGAAGAGATATATTTACAAGACTAAGTTTTATCTAGATATGACATTTATATATTTTAAGAAAGGTGGGACAGAGAGCATGATAACCAGCAATGTGGAAATAATTTATTGTAAGCAGGCTAATATTGATAAGGGTTGAATAATATCAAAATTGACAATATAAATATGCCAGGCTTTAGTATTTCTATCTGGGGTGAGCATAGAAAAACATGCTCACTAGGGGTGTCTTTGTTTACAACAGCAGACTCATGTTCATTTGTAGTGATAAGGAATTACTGAATCTTAAAGTGATGGAATAAGTTGATTAACCCAAAGAAAAATGGGTGTACTTTTTGAAATAGAGTTAAGCATTTCCCAAAGTAGGTTATGATAGATGCATATTAAAAGACTAAAATCATTTACTTAATTAACTTAATTAAGCACACTATGGCACTTGCTGCCCTGGGTTAAGCAATACCTTTTGCTTTTCTTAAACATAAAATCTGGATGTAGAAACAACATTACATGAAACTGCCTGAAACAAACCTAAAAGTAATTTAGTTAACCTGAGAGAATTCACACTTCTTTGAACTGGTGAGGGAAGTCCTTAAAGAGTAAGGAGAGAGTAAGCGATGGATAGAGAAGATAAAATAGATATGTCCTAGTAGTGATCCACAGACTATTTCTAGCATGAAGAAACATTGGTACTGTGTGTATGTGGGTGTGTGGGTGTATATATACATGCATAAAAATGGGTCCAACAGACTTGGTAGAAAATAGAAAGTTACAAAAAAAAATCTAAGTATGGATCCTCTTTACTGGCTGCTTGTTGCCCTGCTATAGTAAGACCAATGCTACCAAGCACAAATAAATTTCTTAAATCTCAAACCTACAATTAGGCCACATCTCATCTGTAGGCTGTTATTGTAGTTATCTTTGTTTTTTCTTCTCTTTTTCCATTAAGAAGTAATCTAATAAATATTATTTTTATAAAAAATCTAATTTGTAAGAAAATCTAGCTTTCAATATTGGCAAGACTGATTTACAGAAGATACTGATCATTCAGACTGTAGGTTTGGGGAAGGCGTTCACAGGAAATTGCTGGTTGGTTTATATGAGAAGCAGCATGAGCAGTGCGTAAGTGAATGCACTCTGCAGTCAGAGGACATGGGGACAAATCCGAGTTCTATGTCATCCTAGATCTGTGATCTTGAAAAAATTATTTACCCTCATTCTTTCTTATACACAATGAGGATACTAATAGGAGCTCTCATAGGTTTTTCTCTAAGTTTAAATGAGTTAATGTTGCAAAAGGTATATTACCTCAATCAACCATGTCTGACTCTGCATGTCTTCAGACTCCTTTATGCCCACATGGATGCTATAAACTTCCAACAGAGGGACAGAGTGTGCACTGTTTCTTAAACTTGGTTGTAAATGTAGTGTATTTTTGCATTACTATATTATGAATCACAAGTGTTCTATTGTACAAGTTTGGAAATACTAGGAGAAGAGATAAACAAAGTTTGCTTCTTGGTTTTCTTCCAAAGCTGACAGAAGTAGCGAAGGACACAACTCTAAGGCAGTGTAATCAAATATCAAATAAGTTGCAACAGATGATGCCAGATGCTTATAACTTTCAGCACTAGTACCAATTTCTCTTTCTTTCTAATTCGTGTGTTTTTTTAGAGTATGATTTAAGAATTTTTGACACCAAGAGTTTTACAGCAGACTTACTTATTGAGGTCTAATGATCAGAATATCAAATATGACATTGTCTCATACAAGTTAAAGCTTCTACCTGTTTAGTCATCACAAACAATCTCTACAATCATCTGTTTCCCTTGCATGTTCGCTTGACACAAAGTAGTTTAAAGGATGAATGCTTAATGAATGGTTAGTATTTATTATAAAGCTCACTGTGTACATACTGTATATTTTGTCTTACGAGTAAAAAAAAAAAATTCTATAACTAAAGGGCACAAATGTTATAAGCAGTGAGGCACATATAAAGGATAATTGTATCATAAAATGAGTTTTTTCCATGACAAGTTGTTTGAGACAGTGCTATTCTGGAATCTCAGTTTTGAAGAGATAGGGAAAGTTTAATAGAAAACTTAGAGGATCTGTATGGGAAGCTGGGGTGCTTGGTGCTGGCAAATGTAGCTCAGCCCCAGATTTGGAAAACCACTGGGAGTGTGGCAGCACACAGGACCCACTCCACACACCAGTTTTCCTGTGGAGAACAAGGCCTGCATTGCCATAATAGCTAAAAAGCTTGCTTTCTGCTAAAGGACCCCCTCATCCTGGGCTGAGAACAACAGATGTTCAGCATGTAATAATCTTGAACCAGTCTCTTAGAGCCTATTCTGAGCCAATTTCTAATAACAGGATCTGGCTAGATGAGTTGTCCTTATCATCAATGTATGTGTAACATTCTTTTCTCTGTTATATAAAAGTAATAATCATATAAAGCAATGATTGGCACAATGATTCATACCTTTCTTGGATATAATTCACTTAAAGAATTTATAAAAACCTGGTAAGGCAGGGGTAAACGACGCTTTCTCCTCTAGAAAGTGACCAGTTTTGTCCCCTGTTCTCCACAGAACTCTTGCAGTCTGTGTGCATTTATTAATTCCATTCACAACACCATGGACCCTGCTGGTCAGAGATCTGCAACAGATCTGAGTTTTGAGTAGTGCGAAGAGTAGGGGAAAGGTACAATTTTGGTGGGCAGAATATAGAAGAGAATTGGGTGCTTTGAAGAGGACCAAACTGCAAAATTAAAAAATAAATGAATAAAGGTGTGGGAAAGTATCAATAGGCAATTTATCCCAAAGTGGAGTGCTAGTATAGATGTGAAGATAAATTTTATGTCAAAAGATGGATCAGAGTACAAGTTCAGCATCAGCACTTATATGTTCACTAAATATTTATACTTTTGATCACTGTTTTGTAAGTTACTATTCTGGGAAGTTTATAAAACATAGTCATTGGGTGTTTTAAATGGACGTTTTCTTTTTTTTTTTTTTTTGCACAGGTCCTAAAAACACAAAAAAATCACTGCAACTTTACATTGCTTTGGAAGAAACAGACTCATTATTTTTACTATATTTTAGATTGTTACCCTCTAATGTTTTAATTAGATTTTATTTATGAATGTAAGAAACATCACAATAGGAAAAATAAAAAGTAACTAAAAATGGCGATAATTTTATTTATACAATCTTTAGTCAAAGTTCCAGTGACATGCAATATTTGTTCTTCATCAAGGTCAACTTCATTGTCTTCATGTTCTCTGGTGATAGTAGTCATACTTTATTGTTACACTGACCTTTGGAACATTGTCCATTCCCCAGGTATTACTCTAAAAGTGATGTCTTATCTTTTGATATTGGTGCCAGGTTCTTAATTCGTTGACTACTTTTACAGAGGATATCAAAAAACTTAAACAGTGAGAAAAGGCAAAGGATTCTTTCATATGTTAACTTTGTTCTACTCTGTTTTTTTTCTCTCTTGCTAGTGACTTAGATGCTATTAATAACATAGTCACTATTCTATTTTAGGTAATGTGGTTCAAAGATAACTCAAAATATTTATTATTTTTAATTTGACTTTTATTACCAGATAAACTTTATTTCTATGTTGCATGTATCTGGCAATGCTTCTTGGTAGCCACATTATGTTCAGGATATCTAATTGAGTTTTTTCTCATGGGCTACATATATCAGTAGAATAAGTTAAGAGGTGTAGTTCTCCTTCCCCTGATAATGGAAAAGACATATTTATTAAACCCAGTAGAAACATAAACCTTGATGATATTAAGACAAGGAGATTCCAGATTGATAAAAAATAATATTGTGCTCCTCTTTAAAAGTGGTGTACAGAGGAAAAATGTAGAAAAAAACAAAAGTTATTAGATATATTGGTAAGGGATACACATGCATTTCTGTTAATAAATTGACTTATGGCATTTTTCCTAAACATCGTCTCGTAACTTGTAACTGTCATTACAGATGGTCAAATAAGTGGTTACCTTATTTGACAGTCCTTGGATCTGCTGCGCATTGTGGTGGGTGAGCAGTCATTCAAAGACCCTGTCACTTGGGTTATTAAAACATATGCTCTTCCAGCAAAGAGGATGTTTTCAGTGTAAAGCTGAGAGTTACTGGCTTTCATGGACCATCTTTTATTTCTACATCTAATGTGAGAACTGAAAAAAAAAAGAAAAAAGAAAAAAAGAAGAGTATAGATAAGAAAATACACTATTTTATGTCCAGGAAATTTTATATTAACCTAAACTTTGTCATTAACCAGATTTGGGACCTTATAAGTATACTTTAACCACAGTGAACTTTGTTGTTCTTATTTATAAATTAATAAATTGTAAAAAATATAATTTTAAAATTTAAAATTACATGTCATGTCTGTTGTAGACTGTACTGGAATTGATGGACCAAACAATGTAATGTATGTAATTGGGAGTTCAGAGAATTTCAGAAGCCCCTGTAACCCATGTGTTTTCTGGAAATGAATTGGGGTGCACCATTTGACATATTATTATAAGCAAAGACAACTGTCCTAAAGCTTCAGTCTAATTTATCCAAGAATCCTAAGACTCCAAGATGTCTCCATACTACCTACTGCCTGCCAGGTATGCTCTTTAGAGCATATATTAATCTCAGATTAGAACAGAGACTATATTCTGAAATAAACCATGGAAAAGCTGAGAGGATAATTATTTTCTCCATGAATTTTCATTATCTATGGCACACAGAACAAATGGAAAATTACAATACATTTTTAGAGAACTATAAACCAGAATTAAGTGAAAATTAAGAAGATATGTGATTCTTCTCTTTTTTAAATTAATTGATATACAATAAACATTTTTCTTACAGAGAAGTTTTCTGGTTGAATTAAGATATGATGTCTCTGTTTATAATAACCAAGCATAGGGGAGGGGGGGGAAATGGAAAAAAGGAAGGAAAAAAAAGAAAGGAAGAAAAGAAAGAAGGAAAGAGCCAGACTAAAGAAGAGAACGGAGGAGCAAAGGAGAAAAGAGGAGAAGAGGAACGAGAGAGAGAGAGAGAGAGAGAGAGAGAGAGAGAGAGAGAGAGAGAGAGCTTTTTTCAAAGTATATTACTGAATATGCTATTACAGTTGTCCCAATTTTGCCCAATCTGGCCAGTACCTCCCTTCCTTCCAACAATCCCTCACCTTAGTTTGTGTTCATGGGTCATGCATATTAAGATCTTTGACTTCTCCATTTCTTTTCCTATTCTTAACATCCTCCTGTCTATTGTGTACCTACCAATTATGATTCTTGGTCCCTTCACCCTTTCCCACATTCTCTCCCTTGTCTCTCAGTGCTGACAACCCTCCATATGATCTCCATATCTATGGTTCTGTTCCTGTTCTAGTTGTTTTCTTACCTTGTTTTGTTTTTTAGATTCATTTGCTGATAGTTGTGAGTTTGTTGTCATTTTACTGTTCATAGTTTTGATCTTCTTTTTCTTAAATATGTCCCTGCAACATTTCATATAATGAGGGGAGAGGACACTTTTAATCTGCTAAAAATAAATGTTATTTGAAATTTCTTATATTTATTAATGTGAAGAATGTTGATCTTTCCTCTTATCACTACTAAAATTATATTTTATTATATATAGAAAAATAATCTAAGATGAATAAAATTGTATTTTACCTTCTGGTAAATATTTGCTTAAGTAAACTATATACATTAAGCTATAGTTACTTTCTGCTGTACTGAGAACACGATAAAAGTCAGAGTGCTGTAATGTTCAAAGATTATTGCAGTGTGTTACATTTTGCGTTCCCAAGATAGCATTTTCTCCACAAATTCCCTTTATAAGCATAGCATATACTCTGAGGGGTCCTGTAAGAATTTAAATGAGAATTCTTTAGAAGAAATAGTGTTACTGAGTATTAACATTTAAACCTCTACTAATCCCTGAATAGCACCAAATATCTTTTCTTTTGAATCAGAATACTGTATTATGCTCAAAGAAAGCAACAATGAGCAAATAGCTTGGATGGCATAAATATAAAGCACTTGGGTAATTATACATTTCTAGTCATGTCACTGCAACAGAGGTTAGTCAAGCTGTAGGATTTTTGTTATTAAATTTGATTTTTCTATAGCATATAACCTGAAAACTACTTTTTTTCAGCTAAGTTGAAAATTGTCATACAACAATGTAGCTAATAAGAAATGTGTAATTAATTTTTACTTCTTTTTGAGAGGGGACTAATTCTTAAAATTAAGTTTTAGCCATTTAATAAAAATTAATTACTAAAGATTTAATACCTTGCAGTGTTTGCCCTTTCCTATAACTCAAAATGGATTTTTTAAACAAAGCTTAGTGCAAAAATGTGAAAGTGTAATGGTTTTATTTTATAAAGTTTCCTTGGAAATTCTTATTTTGAAACATATAATAAAATATCTGCATTATTAAATATTTTAGAAATTAGCTATTCTGAATATGACTTAAATGCAAATTCTCCCTATTTAGTATACTATGGTCCAGAAGGGACCTTCTCCCATCAATATTTTAATTTCATTTTTTGTTTCAGATATATCCTGAGATTTGATAAAGTAGTGAGAAACAATTCACATATTTATGTTTAATTTGTTTCAATGTCATCATATTTGATATGCAACTGACAAGGGATAATGTTACTATGCAGAAATACACAACTTCATGCAATCATAATGAGATAGGAACAAAAAATATGGGCAGCAAGTTCTGCACTAGCTCTCCATTCTGCAATGACACCATCATTGAGATAAAATTCAGAGTGAATGCTATAACCAGAGTTGAAAGTTTTACAATGTTTCCTGAAATAAATGTCACAATATCTGATATATGCAACTCATATTACTAATATGTAAATTAGTACATAGGGAGTGTATGTGAATTATTGTTTCTGACATTTATTTTTTGATGCTCTATAAAATCTTCCAACTCTGCCTATTGTTTTTTTTTATTTTTTATTTCCGTCAAATAAACAAATAGTTTTCAATTATAGGGAAAACTTCCATTAAATATGCTGAAACACTGGGTACCTCATTTACTCGAAGTGTTTTTAAAAGAATGTCTTCTTTCATTTAAATAATTCTATATCTCTATGTAAACAATTTGTACTTTAGACTAATGATCACTTTTAACTCCCTTTTTAATTTCAACTTATAACATCGTATCATTTAAAAGTTACTCCTTAGTGTCAGTTAAGATCCCATTTCAAGAAGAAATATTCATTCTTTGTTTTGTACTTAAAATTAACCATATCATCATTTCATGCATAGTAATTGCTTACATTTTATTCAACTCATTAAAGTGATATTCCAAAAAGTTTATGTGATCTACTTCTACACCTGACACCTATGTTATGAGACAGAGAAGGCTAATGTAGAGCCAAGAGAACCTGAGATCCTTTATAGAAATTATGCAAGTATTTAAGTAATAGAAAATAAGAAAGACTATCATATTTTTCCTAAGATTATGATGATAAAATGAGGCCTGAAAAGCAGTTATTAAAAAGAACTTGAAAAAATGAATAGCATTTTGACTATGTGTTCATTTTGTTCTAAAATACTGTATAAGGAAAATATCATTGTGCTACTAATATTCTGGAAAATACTGTAAATAAGAGGATAAAATAATGCATAATAGCTTATACCATATGTATGTAAACAACTTTAAAAATAAATCTTAAATTATATAAGCTATATTATTTTCTTCTTTTCTGTTAAAGACAACTTTTAATTTTGAACATTTTTAATGAATGAGACTTTAGAAACAATGAAAAAGTTGCTCTAAGTGAAGAAAAATTTAAACAATGCTGAGAATGCAGGAAATGTGTTAAAAAATAACAGTTAGGACAATTTGTACAAATTGAGCTTTAGTAAGATATGAATGGAAAGGAAGTTTTTAAGACATTCTTTTGGAAATAGATACGTTTACTAGACATATATTCAATTTTATGAATCTTTCCATATTATAAATGTTTAGAAAGGCTTTTACAGGGTTGGAATTAAATTATTGTTTTATGATATCAGCTTTATACTTTAATTTTTATGAATTCACAACTTATTTTGTTTTATTAAAATTTACATCGATTCTAAAATGTTTAGCAATATTTATTTTTTCTAATTTTTCCATGAATCACAAGTTATTTTAATTTAGCATAGAGAGTAAAATCTCCTATTATTTAAACAACCTGGAGACGGATTAGCCTTTAAAACTTTGTGTGTTCAAATAACTATATATATACTTGTTAACATAAAATAACGCACATAACAGATTTAATTACCTTAAACTTCAATGTATTTTATTACAAATGTCTTAGAGCATACATGATATTTCCATATTTTTGATGTAACTAGCTGACTTTCAGAAGGGTGAATTAGATTTAAATCTCACTGATAATGTTACTTGTTTAATATCTCGACTTATATGTCCTATTGCAATCACTCTTTCCCAAAACTGTATACACTATAACATACTATTTGGAATCCTAAACTGGAAAAATTAATTACAGCCAACTGCCCTTATGGTATTTATAATAATAAAAAAAAATAACAATGGGTTTTTTAATCTTTTTTATTTAATTATATTTTAGGAAAATAATCACACAAAAAGAGCTGATTTGTTCATCCTACATGCTCTGTATCATTAGGTAATGGAAGTCATCAATGTTACAGTTAGGAGGAAAAAAAAAAAAAAACACTTTTGGAGGAAAAAAAACAAAAAACAAAAAAACTCCTGAGACCAAAGAACATATTGTTAACACTTGAACAACATGGTTCGAACCTCATTGGTCCACTTATACACGGATTTTCTTTTTCAATAAATACTGTAAATGTATTTTTTCTTTCTCATGATTTTCTTAATAATACTTAGTTTTCCTTTGCTTACTTTATTATAAGAGTGCAGTATATAATATCTACAACCTACAAACTATGTGTTAATCACCTGCTTGTGTTACCGGTAAGGCTGTCTATTGGTCACCAGCAGGCAATTAGTAGCTAGAATTTCAGGGAGTAAAAATTCTATGTGGAATTTTGACTTCAAGAAAGGTCATTGCTCCTAAGCCCAACATTGTTCAAGGATAAATGGTACTTTAATTAGAAAAGTTATTTATTTTTATAGATAATATAACAGCATGTGCATAAGAACAGTATATGTTTATTTGCTAACAACATAACTTTAAAAAAGCTCTAAAGTGTTTGTACTAAAGAAATGATGGTACTATAAATTAATATAGTATATCATATCACAACACATAATGGGCAAATATATATTAACTTTTGTAAGTTTTTCTGAAAACTTTTTTTCCCCAAAAGTTCCCAATTAAAATTTGTTGATATTGTTATTAGTTAACTGAAGGGGAAAATAGGTATCTTATAAAATCAACCTTATTGATCATTTAATATTTAATTTAAATCATAAAACATAATAATTATAATCACTTACTAATCGTAAGGCACAATGTGATGACTACATTATTTTTATTCAGCTACAATGTGTGCACAGATGTAAGAAGAATTGTGGACAAATTCTGAATATGCATCAGTTGTAGTCAAAATGTAGGTTAATTATATTTTAAGAGATAGTCATCCTAGTTTGAAAGGAATGATCAAGCATGGTCTGAGTACTTTAGAGAGAATAAATAGATTGAAGAATGTATTATTCTTTAACTTTATTACTACATCTTTATGAGTTTGTTGTTCAAGGACTAGCTGCTTTTCTGAAGTGCAGCTTCTGGAAATTACACCAAGAGCCACATCTGTGTAGTCATAATATATGTTCATTGAAGGAAGAGATTCTTAAGAGATTCATGAAGCTTTAGGGATTAACACACAAGGGTCCTTGATGATAGAAATGTGCTCTTCATAAATGAGGACTATGAATGGGTGAAGTGTTCCATCACAGCAGATCAATAGCCAGCATGATGGACTGTCTCATGGCGAACATTCTCTTCTGAGTACAACATAAAATAGATCAATAGAAAAAATAATTCCAAGCAAGAAGGCACTGGCAAATAATCATATTTGAATTATTTTCTTTGGTATTTTCCCCTCTGGCATTTTAGTTCAATTTAAACACACAGAAAAAAGAGAAAGAAATAAAATTTAATCAGGCAGTGGGGAATTTGGAATATACTTAACCCATTTCCAATGGAAATACTCACTCTTGATAATTGTGTTTTCCACCTATAGGCCCAGAACAACCCAATAGAATGTACTTTCTTTTCAAATTCTATGTAGTTATGCAATAAGTATTTGTAGAGCACTTCCTTATGTTTTAGACTTAGTGTGAGGTGCTGCAGATCGAGGCGATGGACCTTGCTGTTCTCAGGTTGTGGACACTCTAGGGGACAGATGCCTTTGGCATGTGCAGCTCATCTGCTTTTGGGCATTAAGAACAGCTTTGGAAAGAGAACAAAGTCTAGGGTGGTATTAGAATAAGTAATGAGAAATTAAAGACAGATGTACCAAATAAACAATGACAAATAGAAGGGAAAGCAAAATCAAACACACATGGATGGTAGACAGCTAGCTATGAGACAGATACTTTATGTGTGTATGTTAGAGGCTCACTACAACTAAGGAACTACCTTCTTAATAAAGCTCAGAGTAGAGCAGAGGGGGTCTTACAGTTCTCAGAACCAGATATTGGTGGGTCTGCCTTACCTCAGTCCTTAAGAGAATCAGAACCTTTTAATTAAACTTTCTGAATTGCATTGAGTAATTGTATTGGGGAATATGATTGGCTGCCCAGAAGCTACATGCCATCTCCTACTTCCGTGTTTGGAACTCTCTTCATTGTATGAGTTTTTGTAGGGAGCAGAATTCATCTGTAATGACAGCAACTCTCTCAGCCAAGTCTTCATGTTTGGAATAAGAACATGGGCTTGATTCAGCCAATCTGACACGTTGCCTGAACAAGCTTATTCAATAACTAGTGGCACACGTATAAGGATGGTAAAAAATTTACTGTGAAGGTATCTGGGAAAGTGGTCGCAGTGTTCAGCTCCTAAGGGTACCACGCAAATGTTACTGTCCAGTACTGGGAGCATCTACAGCACAAGCTATGGTATGTGCTATCCAGCCATAGTACAAGTGGTTCTTACCAGGTAGTTCTCACTAGACTGATTGTCCAGGGGGGTTACTTTCCTAGCTATGTTCTACTTGTGCTCAATTTCTCAATCCTGTTTCTCTACCTCTCTTATTGATGCTGCAAGCTACCTCAAGTCCTTTCAATGCATTTCTTAAAATTCTCACAGTAACGATAAGTACTTATAATTAACAATCCGATACATGCATGTCACAGTGTGACTGCTGACACAGAATACTCGCAATTGATGCACAATTTGATTGGTGTGTAGCATAAATCACACACTCACATACAAATGCTTAAATTCATCTAAAAGTCCTCATCTGACCCCCTTCATACTGGTTATCCAATGGCACCACATATGATACATAAAGGCATTCTCATTTACTTCTTTTTCTTGGTCAGATCTTTGGAAAGGAGGTCCGTACACAGTAGGGATCTTTGCAGGTGAAAAAAGTGGATATAAGCCATCTCATACAATAAAGTCAATTGGATTTTCATCCTAGCAGATCAATATGCTTGGAGAACAGTGTTTAAGGGTGAATCACTGGAGATTAGGCTGGCAAAGAAGAAAGCAAGTGTTAGATCATAAGGAACAGTTTATGAAGCTATGAGATATGAATTTAATCCCACAGAGCAATGTGTCCCAAAATTTATTTGACTAAAAATCTTCTAGAAATATATATAAAAAAGGAAAAATGCATATCATTGAGTCTCAAGTCCAGTGATTAAAATTTAATTAAGATTATGCACAGAAGTATGCTAATTTAAACACTTTGAGTAGTTTTGAAGTAAGTAATCTACTAATGCATTATAAGAAAATTTACTTAGCTTTTATGACAACTCAATTATTCATTCAATTAGTTCAGATATTCAACAAACATTTATTAAAATTCTTCCATGTCTTGACCTTAAGTATATGGTGGTTAATATGTGGGGATAATAATACATTTGAGAAGGAAAGAGGGTACCATAACATGCCCCAGAGAACAGCAAAGACAAGTGCTTGGACTTTGGAACATGTTTGGTGAATCCAACTAATGGCAAAGAACCCAGCGTGGGTGGTGGGTAGACAAATAAGAAACTCCGCGAACCAGGAACCAGATGTAGTCATGCAGTAAGATCATGAACACTCCCCACTGATGCCACATAATGCCTAACAGGAGAGATTTGTTTGAGATGAAATATGTTCCTTCATGGTATAGAAGAGAGAGAGAGAGTTTATGAATACAGATGAAAGTAGGCTGATAAATAGAATTGATGGGATCATGTGGGAATTTTCTTCTGAATGATCCTCTTTTCTCAATAAAATAGAAAACAGCATTGCAATTGAGTATGAGATGTTCACCTGAGATTGTGTTGAAGGGTTGAGAGGAGAGAAACAGGTTAAAATTTTTATTGATAGAAAGGAGTGATAAACAGACTAGGGGGACAAAGTAGACTTGTTGGGAAGCAATAAAGATAATTTGAAATCATGAATGTGAATGAGGTCTATTAATATTTTTGTGATTTTTTTTCCCACAGCAAATATCTGATCCACCTCTGCAAGCCTAGAGTAGGCAAAGAACTAAATGTAATCATAGTGATTATTTTCCCTAGGGAAGGTAAATTACTCAGAAATTTTGAACATACATAAAAATTCACTGTTTTTAATCATAATCCATGGAATCTTTTAAGCTGGATGCATAAGAAAATGAGGACATCATGGAGCTGAGTGACAAAGAGGATGAGATGAGATCCATGTTCTGTAGGGGCTGATGGGCAAAAAATAGTTGTAGAATTTAGGACTCTGGAAATATTAAACAGAAACTATTTGAAGTATTGGCTTAAGATCCTGATGCTTGAATATTAAATGATGAAGATATGCCTGTAGAAATTGGGGGCTAGTGTAGAGTAGAGGACAAAATCACAGGAGAAGACTTCAAGATAGTGAGTGGTCAGTGCAGATGAGAAATCATCTATGTGGGTAATGAAATCTCCAAGAATAATGACAGGAGTAATATTGGAGTGTGATACACTTAACCAGAAGCCAAAAAACTTCAAGGAATGAGGGAGAGTGGCCCAAACTTGTAGACAATAGCAATGTAGAGGGATACACATTACAAATGAAACAACAATACATATGTATAAAAGCCCTATGGCCTCACATACTTTGAAGTATTTAATTTAAATTATAAAATTTTAAAATATTATAAAATGTTACTGATTTTGAAAATAAGAAATTGAATGCCTATGTAAATCTTTCTAGCTCGTGAGTAGCAAACTCAGAAAATATTCTTTATATTTGTGGAGTGGGTTTCTTAAGGGGAAAGTAACAATTGGACACATTCAAGGCTTTTAAGCTTTATGAAAGTAGTTGTGTATGAAATAATTTCCATATTTATGGTTTGCTTTTTCTTGAAGAGATGTATCAATAGTGTTTCCCTAATGATTGTTTCAGTAAAGTAAATATTCACCTAGAAAATTAATAAAAAAGGAACAAAGAAAGTAAAGATGGAAGAGTAGAGAAAGAGAAGAAAGGATGATTAAATTAAAAAAAAAAACAGATAACTGAAGGATAAAGGAAAGTAACAAAGCTAAGATGAAGATGAGGATGAATAAAAGGGAGAAGAAAGTGTGCTAAGATACACACCAAAATCCAGAAGAATTTGAAGAAAATGGAAAGCATGTTACTGAAAGGTAATTAGGCAAGAATGGAAGACACACAGAGAGGAGAAGGAGGGTTAATTAGTGCGCGGTACTTACAATAAACGGTTTTTTTGGGTGGGATTCTCTGAACTGTGGGCAAGGAGAAGCGGAAAAGCAGTTGTGCCCATCATTTGTGTAATGCCCAGGACAGGCACACAATGGGGTGGGATCACTTGATCTGGCAGTTTTCCACTCATGGCGTCGCACTGCACAGCTAGCCATTGTATCTGCTGGAGTGTGGCAAAATGACACAGGGCTAGGTTAGGGACAGGGACACCATTGAGACTTGATTGCACAGGATTTCTAAATCAGCTTTTTATAACTTCCTCAAATGCTTTGTATGACTGAGATCTTGATGTTATTTTTCATCAATGTCCATACAATTTAAAACAGAACAAAATTACAAGAATCTATGGGACAAACATTACTCTAAAAAGGTGCCTTCTTCAACTTATCTTAAAAATTTTTACATTATCACAATTCGGCATTGAAAATACAGGGTAATTTTTTTTTTAACATTGGTTATCACAAATGGCAGAAGTTTTATAGAACAGTGTTACACTTACCTATGATTTGGTAGTTTAAACATTTTTAATTGTTTTTGATATCATCAGTGTATATAAGGTGTGCATAAGTGAATCAGAAAAATGAGAGGTAACGAATTGAGTATTCACACTAAATACTAAAGTAATAATGGTAACAATACTTAGCTAAACAATTCCTAAAATGATTAAGATTAAAATAATTTAGAAAAAAAATAAAAAGAATGGACTGAACCACAGAAAAATCACTTGGGAAACATATCAGCTAAAGTTCTTGTTTGCAAACTCCAGATAACTGAGATTTGCTGAAGCTAAAAGAAAATATTGGGCAGTTCACACAAAAAAAGACACAGAGCTAAAGAACCAGAATTATGGGATGCTTTTGGTGGCCCACATTATATCCTCTGGGCTAATCTATGATTTTTGACACAGTTGTGCATGATAACAGTTACCTGCCTCAAGCTAGCACTCCACAATAGTCTTCACTTTCCTGCCGCAGGGCTCTCTCTGAAGCCTTGAGAGACTGCTCTGCCTGGAGGAGTAGCCTAAACCAGCAGGGAAGTTAATGTCTCAAGGGGCAGCCCTCAACCAAAGGGGAATAACTGCAGTTGAAGCATGTCCCAGCCTTCAGACACACCAATGTCTAAGGCATTCTGTATTCTATCCTATCACCTGCTCCTATGCTTAATTCACAAACCGAGATTAAACAACTTTTACTGGATTTTTACCCTTCCCTATTTTAATCTCCCTGCTTCTCCATCTCTATTATATGCAGTCAAATTCTTATTTCAGTATCTGCTTTTGAAAAAATCCAAATCAAAGTAACAGGAGATAGAAAAATGCTGGTAATTTATCTAGAAGTAAATGCTTTCTTCAGAGTATTATCACAGTTTCAATTTTTGGCAGTCTTGAACTACGATCTCAAGTGTCCAAGGAGCAAGTGTCCTTTTGTTTAGCTTGGGTCATGGGTCTACTGCTGGACTAGCAGAGGTCTGTATTAGCTTTCTATTGCTACTGTAGCAATTATCATAAAGTTAGTGGCTTTAAACAAGACACATTTGTTATTTTATAGTTCTGGAGGTCAAAAACCTGAAATGTCTTACTGGATTAAAATCAAAATGTCAACAGGGTTGCATTACTTCTGTAGACACTTCTAGAAGACACCTTTTGGCTCATAGACCCTAGACCCACCTTCAATTCTCTGCTTCCATCAGTCTTCATATCTCCTTTTCTGATTCTGATCCTCTTATCTCTTTCTTTTCAGATCCTGTGAGTTTATATTGGTTTACTCTGATAATGTAGGGTGATTTTACCATCACCGATTCTTAACTTAATCATGTCTGCAAGGTGCCTTTGTCATGCAAGGTAACATATGTATGGGTTCCAGGACAGTGGAGAGGGACATCTTTACAAGAGACATTTATTTGTTGCAAGGGTAGAGCACCCTGACTGATATACAACAGATTTTATAAAAAATGAGAAGATATGTACCCCAGAATAAACGTGGAGTGCTGATATCTGAGGGTAGATTAAGAGATACCAGAAATCATAAGCAACAAATGTCATTATAAAAATAATTACCCTATATATGGCTTATTTTTTCTCCAACTGTTCTTTTGAAAACACTAATTAACACTCTACTATTATTAGTTATTATGGTAGATCCCAGATAAACTTAATATTACCCCTACCCCTTAAATATACTGTAGCCTTTTTTACTCAGAAAAAATAAGGTAAAGGTCAAGTTTTGAAGAAAATGTACCATCTTTGTCTAATAGTATATTGAAGTTTGTACTTGGTGATTTAGGTAGTAATCTCAGAGACCAAATACAAATTCCTTTAAATAAACCTGCACTTCCCAAATTTAACAAGTCCTAAACACAACCCAGAAAACAGCACACATGCAGTAACATATACACACATGAAACACCCCCCCACACTTCTATACTAGAATAGTTAGAAGCAGTCTGGTTTGGACAGTATCTGATAATTGTTGAAAAGTATTCTCTAGGGGGGGAAATTGTCATGACTGTGGAAGTGGTCCACTTTTCTAGCATCTTATATTATCTCTTCTCTCACTTTGCAACACTTACAATGGGATTTACCTATTATAGTTGTTATGGACTGAATGTATTTTCCTCCAAAATTCGTACTTTCAAATTCTACCCTCCAATGCAATGGTATTAGAAGGTGGGATCTTTGGGATGTAATTAGGTCATGATAGCGGAGACCTCATGAAAGAGATTAGTGACCTTATAAAAGGGACTACAAAGAACTCTCTTCATCTCTTTCTGTTATGTAGAATACATCTAGAGGTAAGATCTGCAACCCAAAAGGGTGCCCATCCTGGAACCTGACTATGTTGGTACTCTGAGCTGGGACTTCCAGTCACCAGAATTATGAGAAACATTGCTGTTATTTATGAGCTCTTTATAATCTCTGGTATTTTGTTACAGCAGCTAGAATTGACAGTAGCTAACCTGCACCAATTCTTTTCTATTCAACCCACTGCCATAATTCACACCCCCACAACACACATACACACAAACTTTCAGCTGAAAGGCTATTTTCAGGTCCTACATCTTTTCTCATTTGATTGGTAAAGTCTTCTTAAACTTTCAACACACAGCTCATAAGCGGCCTCCTATTTGACTCTTTACCTATGTATTCCATTCCCATGCAACCCTTGTGATATAATTAATTACCTGTGTATGTTCATTGTGTATTATAATCCTATATAAACATAATCGAATTTTGCTGGGGAGTTCTCTGAGATTAAGCTCTAACACATTGTCTGGGAAAATACATAGTTGTAATAATGATTTTATTAAATTGCACAGAAATGAATTGAAAATAGTTAACACAACAGATAAAGTGTGGTCAGATTACAAAACATTTAGGGATAAACCTTTTCCTAAAACAGCACATAGTGAGCAGAGTTACAATTCCAAATGTATTAATCTGAAAGAGATCTAAATAGAGAGAGAAAGAAACTTTGGATTTAAAAGTAAGATTCTAATATAACCCTGGTAAGGAAAAATAAGGGGCAGAATTACCAGTATAGCTGTGAAAAAAGAGATGTTGACAACTTTGAGACCATCTCTCCATTTAAACTTTACAAACTATTATTATCTGTGAAAATATTTGCTTAGGTCAAGTTGTTCAAGAAATTTTTTTACCAACATATGGAGGAAAAGAAAAATGCTCTCCAGATGTTAGTCTGCACAGCAGCAACAAAGGACTATCTGTGGTTACTATGTTTAATTCTTCTTCACAGGACTCCAATTACATTTTCAAGTTGTTTAATTTAGTTTGATTTTATGAATTTATTTTAAAGCATTTACTGGGAATTCTCCAGGCAGTCTCATGAGGTCTTCTATAGTTAATGAGGGATAATAGATTCAGTTGTCGTCATAGGCAACAGGAGCGTTCCACAATATATTGTTAGTCCAGTGATACTATCACATTTTGATTATCTGTTTCCACCTGGTCTTTATAATTGTTACCATGGAGAAAGGAAAATATTTTGATTGGCTAATAAAAGTATGTAGGAGAACATAGTTTCTTTTCAATTTTGTTCTTCAGCCTAAAAGGGGTAGAAATAGTTCTTAAAACTTGCATCATATCTAATTTTTTATACTTCACTAAAGTAAATGAATATGTCCTTGCACTATCTCTGGAAAGTAAGTGTTTTCTATGTTTTGAAGTTTTTTGTCTTTTTATTTTTTTAATAGTTTAATCAAGTGGTGACTAAACTAGTGCTAGAGAAGAAAAGTCATGTCTTCAATAAGTTTAAAACTTAGAAACAATGCTTTAAGATAAAAATAAATTATGTTTTGAAATTTATAGAAAGTATTACTAGGTATAAAGTATTTTAATGGATATGTATTTTGCACCATGATGGTACTACTAAGTTTGCTTGTCAGTTAGATTAAGTCTTTCTCAAATTCTATCACATGAAATACCAATAATTAGTATGGAATCAGTTATAGAATTAGAAAAGTTAGTGTATCACAAAAAATGGTAAATATTAATCCAGGAAAGGATTATGAATTGTTGCCAAAAATTGAGCTAAAGATTGTTAAACAGTCTATTTATATAGCTTCAAATGATTAGCTCACAGATTAATATTTTTTTTAATAAAGAGATGGTGTATATCTTTATGATCAAACAATTAGTCAGACACCATTTCAAGTGATAAAACTTAACATCACCAATAATGAAACGATTTGGCATCACATGCCTTAGGATGTGATACCCTGAGAATAACACAAAATCACTTAGAAGATTTCTGTGAAAAGGAATAATTGAGTTGAATCTCATTATTAGGAAACAATCAAGCAAGCCAAATGGAGGAATATTTTGCAAAACAAATTACCTGGAACATTAAAAATATAGCACTTCTATGAACACAATATAAAGTAAATATATCAGGCTGATAAACTGTTCTAGACTAGGGAAACTCAAAAGATACAGAATCACTTGTGTCCTGGTTTGGATAAAGAAAATGTGGAAAGAAGGGGAAGGGGCTAGACAAAGAACATGCTTGAATGATCCACAGACATGAACAGCAGCGTGGGGATTGACTGTGGGTGGAGGGCAAAGAGGGGAAATTTAGGACAACTGTAATAGAATAACAATTTAAACAATGATTAAATAAGCCCTGGCTGCTGTGGCTCAGTGGATTGAGCATTGGCCTGCGAGCCAAGTGTCGCTGGTTTGATTCCCAGGCAGGGCACATGACTAGGTTGCACGTCAGGTTCCCAGTTGGGGGTGCAAGTGAGAGGCAACCACACAGTGATGTAAAAAAAGTAAATAAATAAATAAAAACTAAATAAATAAAAATAAAAATTGATTAAATGACTAAAAAAGAATTTAAAATACCACATTTGGCTAACTAGAAACTTAGAATATGGTCTCTGTATGGAATAGTTGCATTGTTTCAGTATTAAGTTAATTTAAGCACAGCCAATGTAGCCAGAAATGAGTGTAGACTTAAATGCAAAGAAACCTTCTCTTGGTCATATATTTACTTATAGTTACTAACTTCTCAGCTTACTCCATTCCATATTTCTACAAAATTTATAAAGATAATTATAACACGATACCTTCCTTTCATGTCACAACACGCCAAAGTGTAAGTTTCCAATGCTCTTACTGAATGAAACTGCACTTGCCAGTCATTATAAATCCACTGGAATTATTTCAGTGACTCTTATTTTTCTCTTGCTTATTTAACACTTCCCTTAAACTTCCTATGTTCTTAATTTCTGGAATATTATCATCACTTCCCTTTTTAGGTCTCAGTTATTTTTGATTTGTTATTTTTTTTCTTTGTTCACTTAGTAAAAGTGAATATTTTCAGGGCTTTTTGTCTTCATCCCATGTTTCTTCTCACTTTACACGTTCTCCATGCTATTTTCATTTAACTTCAACATTTCTACTCTTACATAAAAATTACTCTCAGTCTACACAGCTATCTCAAACGTAACAAACCTTTAGATCTATGCATTCCAAATACCTACGGCAGTCTCCACCTAGAGAGTCTAAGGGCCTCTCTAGTTTAAGAAATCCAGTCTTGTTAGTTAATTCCCAAATCTACTCTCCTTTATGTATTTCTTACTTTTGTAAACATCCTCCCTCTACACTCAAAGCCCTTAGATTTATCATCTTTTTTAGAAACCAATATTTATTAAACATTGAGGTGTTGCCAGATTCCCTGACTCACTTTCTTTTCACTTTGAATTAATATCTATTAATAAATTCTACAATTATAGCTATAGACTATCACAAAAACTCTGCTGTTTTGCTCATCTTCATTGGCTAAGTCCAACTAATTTACCACCCTTTTTGTTTGTTTGTTTGTTTGTTTGTTTAAGGGCAATAATTTTCTTGTGTCTGGACCCACTTGTTCTTTCATCGTCCAAAGTCAGCCACTAGACTGATCTTTCTTCCAAATATATATCCATATATTGTATTTTTTTAGTGTCTTCATCAATATTATTCATTGGTCCCTCAAAGGCTTCAGAACACATTTTAAATTTCTATGTATAATATATTATATGATTCTCTATCTTCTTTGTGATTACTAATTCAAACTCATTTCCACTTGCTTCATCACTCTTTACACTTGAGCAATATTTGTTTCTTTGAACAAGCTATACTTTCTCATGTTTCAAGCCCTTTCATTTGTAGTTATACTGCCTGGAAGTTCTTTCCTTGAGTTTTCACCTGATAAACTCTCCCTCAAACTTTAGTTCCCACGCTCCCTCATGTGAGAAACCCATCCTGGCTTCCTTGGACACATGTTAGCACTGTTCACACAGCACCCTTATGCTTTGTCTGTCCTTCTTTAATTTCAGAAAGTACATTATTGGGTTGTAATAGACATTTTACTTATACTTAGCTGAAGACAATTTTATGTGCAAAAGAATAACAGTCTCTCCTTCCTATATTCTCAGACCTATTGTGTCTGTCACCTGTTGACAATCCAAAAAAAAAACTAACTTATTAAAAATAAATACATTAAGAGTTAGTCTTAAAACTGGTCTAATTTTATAATTAGAAGTCAAGTAGTTTAAAGCAGTACTTCCATGACTTAATCAGTCACAACAGTAGTATGTGTTATGATGACTAGTATGAACTGATTGGAGTCTTTCTGAGATATGCGATGGATTTAACCTGACAGGGAACATGCCAGAAAATATAATATGCATGGATATTGTTAAAGATATTTATATTTATACTAATTTTCCTGCCAATGGCTGCCTGATTCTTGATTTAGGTCTTAGGATGTTTGCCTTAAGAAAGTGTCGTGTCAGGGTGACCGTAGCCAGGATCCCATCCTCCACGTGCACGTATTTTCATTTTCTTGGGTCACCCTTATTTAAGAGACTTTCTTAGTTCATAAGTATTACACAGCTCTGGTTGGCCACGTGCCACCTTTGTTAACTTCATTTAAATATACGAGCCCTTGCTGTTCAGGGTGTTGTGGATGACTTTTGCTCCCATGACTACTCTGTATCTCTGCCGGCCGCTGTGAG
Organism: Furipterus horrens; assembly: GCF_987537825.1. Taxonomy (NCBI): domain Eukaryota; kingdom Metazoa; phylum Chordata; class Mammalia; order Chiroptera; family Furipteridae; genus Furipterus; species Furipterus horrens. The sequence goes on along the minus strand of NW_028327172.1, from coordinate 199,165,058 downwards.
ACATGACTGAAGGCAGATGCTCCTTGACTCTTATTCTCCTCGCCGCTGTGCAAATTGAAAGGCAGATTTGGTTCCTGTCCTCACCTGCTGCTGCAAGATTAAACTGGTATGAATTCCCTCTCCAATGCTCCACTGTCGTTTTTCAGTCTTGCTGAATCCAAAGTAAATCTGCCTGGAGTTGAACTCCTGTGCTACAGAAAGTATAAGAAGTAAATCTAGTTCTAGTCTTTATATAAAACTCTCTAGATCAATGTATGATATTTGATAACATATTTTATGGCCATGATCCTTTCCTCAAGTTCTGCTACTTAATACATGCTGATTTTAAAAGAAACTGCAGAGCATGGACTGCAAAAATCTTCACATGTCACATGAAACTTCTTGCTGTTTTTTAAAAAGTTTTTACTCAGTCTAAACACACAACATACACACACACACACACACATGTACATAGACTGACACACACATAAATCCTTGCAAATACAAGTATAATGTATGCATATTGTATATTCCAAATAGCATGTAGCATACTCCAATATAAAATTGAAGTTACAATGTTTCTGCGTTGGTGAACATATGCAGGGTAAGCCTTCCCTGCATACCATATTCAGTGCATCTCTTTAATCTGGCCATTCCAGTGTTATATTATTTTATCAAAAATCAGAATCAACTAAGTAAGATGTTTCTCTCAGTTCCATGAGCAGATTAATCAAACGCAAGGAAGGGGTGGTGGAAACCTCAAATCTGTAGCCTGTTGGTAGAACACCGTTAACAACCTGATCTTGTGACTGGTATCTGAAAGGAGGAGGGAGGAAGTCTTGTAGAACTGAGCCTTTAACTGGTAGAATCTGATGCTATCTCCAGGTAAGTAGTGTTAGAATTGTGCTGAGTTATAAGATACCCAACTGATGTCCTGGTAATTTTTTGGTGGTGTGTGAGAAGTCCCTCCTTCCGTATACACATTGGAATTGGCACAGGAACCCAAGAAAATTGGTGAGAGAAAAGTGGGATTTGCTGTAAAGACCCTGGTTCAATGAAACGTGGTTTGGGCAGAGAAAGGATGAAAAGGTGAGGGAGGGGAAACCTTTGACTTCTGGGTGACCATGTAATCATCCATGGTGTGGAACAATAAGCTCTGCTATAATCAATTGCTAAAGATGGCTACTAGCCTCAGAGAGGAGGTTCACTGGGTGCATAAAAATACAAATTAATAAAAAAATTAAATCCCTTGGTTATTGTTATCAGTAATAGTTAAACTGAAAGTAAAAGAGAAAGCTGGATTGAACTTTGATAATAGCCTCAGATTTTAGTGAGTCTGAACTTTGGTCACTAGTTTCAAAGCCACCCCCAATGGTAAAAATCAAGATGGGGGATGGGCAAAACCAAGAAACTATTGAAATAAAGGGGGATAATATGCAGTAGTTATTTCATTCTTATAAATCAGTGTCACCAACTACCTTAAGAACCTTTTTCCAAAATGGATTATGGGAGTAACTTATTTAGGAGCTGTGTCTTTGGTTTTGAGGGCTGCAGAATGGAATAACATGTTTGGATTGATATAGGTCATCGTAAATGCTTGGATGAAGGGAGCTTCTTTCACTCAGATGTCTGTACAAATTTATTGTTGCAAAACTGAAAAACAGTTTGGAAAAAATTATTGCATTTTCTCTCTCAGCTTCCCTTCATGGCTCTTACATATGTTCATGAAAACATTAGGTCAATTAACAGGAAACTGGGAAGTGGCCAAGTGGGAGAGTTAGGAGACTCTTTTCAAGGGATGAAACTGTTTGGTTAGTAAGGTGAATAAAGGGAACATTGATAGCAGCAAAACAAAGGGGAAACAGAAAGGGGAGGTTCACAAGGATGATCCCAGTGGGGCAGGAATTCCTAAATGGATATTATAGGGTTAAAACAAAGCTTTAACACGGCACTACCAAAGGTTAGGTGGACCAAAGAGAAACCCAACAGCTTCCCTCACAATGAAGGGCTCCAACTAAGTTTGTTCTGTTTATCTTATTTTGGAGAAATTTTAAAAGTCAGAAGATGAGTAAGACAAACTTGACCAGCAATCACTTGGGGCAATTGTTAAGCATACTAATCAAGCTAAAGATTGACAAATAGGTTGGGATCCCTTGGCTGAATCTCTTATTGGTGACAAAAAACATTTTTCATGAGAGTAGGTAAAATGATCAGGGGTGGAGAAGTTTCCAGGATCCTTGATACAGGAACCCATGAATGTGGTACCAAAACCAGTTGAAGAAGTTCTAAGGGAGACTGTAGTTAGAAATGCAAGGATTCATCAAATTAAGGTAAAAGTTTATAATGAAATGGGGTAGGTCACAACAGGGGTCTCCTGGAAACAGGGGAACTCCACCTTCCCCCTAAACTCTGCAAAAAGACAGAAGAGTGTTCACCGAGAGAAAAGCACAGTGTTTGAGGCATATTGCATAACAAAAGCAGATTAACAGCTTGAGCCTCCCTGAAGGGAGTTGCTGCAGAAGAAGACTGTTGTCTGGAGCGACTGTGAGAATGTACCGGCAGAGTGACTGGTGAGGTAGTGGGTTCCGGGGGCAGGGGATGAAGCTCAAACATCTCTGGGTGCCTGTGCATGGCTAGGCAACTCCTGCCCTGACTAGAGATGGCAGCCAAAAGAAGGTCAAAGACACTGGAGGGTTGGCAAAAATGGTGGCCACTATTGCACATCAGGAAGAGCTGGATATTTGGAGGTGCAGGACGCTGTGAACCAAACCTTTAAATTGGAGTGCACTGAGAAACATGAGGTTTGTCTGTAGGGCTGCATGTCTGGAGGCCCATTGGAGACATCCTCAGTGCCCATCCTGCCCAGAAGATGATGGCAGAGCTAGCGGTGCTTCATGGGACCTGCCGGGCCAAGTGCACAGACCCACTGTGAGCTGATGGCTGCAGTAAGGAAGATGAATTGACACCATGAGAAGGACTCAGGCCAGTGCACGTAGACTCGTGAGGGATGCTTGGAGCTGAACTCTGACTGGGAATGCTGAGCTCCACACTCCTGCATTCCTGAAGGACGGTACTATTGAGTGACATATTCTGAAATTGGTCTGGCTTGGCAGAGGGAGGCAGGCCTATTCATTTTTGGGTGTTTTTAAAGGGAGCAGAACTTAATGGCAGAAGGGTGCTATCTCTATCTCTCATGCACTTGGTATGGAGGAATTGCTCTCTTGGTACAGGACTTTGGAGCTTTTTCTCTGAGCTTCTGGAATTTGGATGTGCTGGGCCTCTGACTCTGTTCCACAAATGGACAGGAGCACTCATGGGACCAGGAGATGCTGGGCCCACCAGGAGTTAAGACCCCACAAGGATGGGCAGCACACCCAAGATGCTGAAGGAGGGAGCTGCTGCAAAAAGATGGCGACTCTGAAACCCAGAAGTGCATATTCCAGAGAAGATGGAGATCCGTTTGTGTGACTAGCTTAAGGACAGATAAGGAAATGGGAAATTTCTGGGCATGGTTTTGGCCAGTAGTCTTTTGGGAGTAAGAGAATTTCTGGGTCTTGTGGGAGAGAAGGGGTCAGACAGGAGTTCTCTCAGCACCCCTCAGGTTGGAACCCTGCTAGTAAAAACCTGTTTCCTTCAACACAGATTGTTGAGTCATATAGAAAGGCACCAAGTGGCTGAAATCCAGTTTGCGCAGTTACAATAAGAGAATTGGTGTAAAGCCAGGCTTTATGTGAATTGTTTACAACTTTTTTATCTGATTGTATGACAGTATTATGGGGATGAACATTGTATCTGACTGGGTAATGTCTCCCCTACCTAACATTGTAGAAAAAGAGTGTATATCAATTCACCCTTCAGGCAATGTTAATTGACATGCTGAGTGGGAATTAGTAAGAATGCCCAAACTCGCACAGTGTAGAGTAGCAGCTAGCGTGCTGGTAGGGACAAATTCTCTGTGCATTAGACCAAGGCTTATGGCAAAACCTGTGACCACCTCTCAGTAGTGACTACGGGAACTTTGGACTATGGAATTTCTATTTGAGGGACATTGACTAACTTGCTATTTAGACATTAATTGAAGTTACCCCTATTACTAAAGGACATAAATTGAACTTTAACCCTGAAATACACACAATGCCTTGCATGATGTCACAGAAGCTCTAATAGGAACGACAGTGCCCAGAAGTTTCACAATAAAATGGAACTGGTTCATACAGGATCATGGCACCTGGGGAATACAAGGACGAGATACTCATAAGCAGAGGGCCTTTTAATCCTAGCCCTGACGCCTGAACTATGTGGATTTGCTGGCTTATATCCCTATAAAAACTCGTGGCAAAGAACCATCTTAGTTTATAAATGGCAGTTTGAAGATAAATGGACAGCATATGCTTGGAAGGCTATTCTTCCTGTGGAAGAAGGTAAAACAGCTCAGCTTAGCGAGCTGAATTGCATGCTATTTTCATAGCAGTGGTAGAAGAACTGAGCAATGATAAAAAACCCGTATGTTTCAGTTTTTAGTGACTGATGGGCAGTAGCCAATGGCCTGGCCATATGGTCGGGCAGGAGGCAATGGAAACTTGGCCCATTACAAAGATGCCCATATGGGCATGGCCCTGTGGGAATGTGATGGGTATATTAAGGTAGAACATATTGTTGCCCATCAGAAGAATCTTTTTCCAGGTATGGAAGGTGACTGGAATTGACAAGCAGACATCCCCACGTGCTTAAGGTGGCTACCTGAGTCCATGAAATAAGTGGGCATTCAGTGTCTGCAGCAATGCAACGAAGGGCTGAATCTAGACATATTCTTCTTCAACTTTCTGAGGCACAGGTCCCAATGAAAACTGCTTGTCTGTCAGCAAAGAAAACACAGACACTGCAGATGGCCATGTGGCAGATTCTTTGGTGGGAAGGTCCAAGTTGCCAGCAGTTCAGATTGATGTTGTTGGCTCGGGGGTGGGGGTGGGGGGGACTACAAATTGATCTTGACAAGAATAAATATTAACTCTAGACTGAATTTTCCTTATCCAGTGGTGGATGCAAATGTTCTGAGCCATAAATAAACCAGACAGAAGAAATGAACCCAATTCTAACAGCTTAGCATAGTTTCTTCAAACCAAGCAACTTACTTTGTAGCTGAAAATGTCCAACAAGAGTGATGGAGATATCTTCCTCAGGCTACTAGTTTGATAACTAATTGGACCAGGCCATTAAAACATTCATTTTCTAAAACAGGGAGATTTACATTCACTCACAAGTACGTGCTCACACTTAACACGGACAAGTGGAGCCAACGGAGTGTCCCACTGGACAGATTTCTCTGTTTTGCGGTTGGATCTGGGGGTAATGGAGTGGGATGTCACTGGTATACTGCCCTCCCTTCACCATAACTTGTTTTCCCCCCTATTTGATGCAGTGGTCAGAGGGCCAGGGCTGCAGCGACAATGGCTGGATGCTGAGATGACCCTTGAGCAGGAAACAGTAACTGTTTTTAACCTTTATGTCACAATATTTGGGGGCCTGATGGGATGGGATATGCTTTCACTCCACCTGCAAAATTGGCATTAATAGTGAATTTAACCATCATTTCCTAGTGGTAAAAATATATAGTTGCTCCTATATAATCTTACTCCATGTGACCAAGAGTGAACTGAGGGGAGAGACTTGCTAGACTAGTACTGCTTCCTGCTATCTAGACTAAAACAGTGGCCAAACTTAACATCTCTTCCAACTGTGGAAACATTTGGGGATAAATGTTGTGAAAATAAATAAAGAAAGTATTTTAAGCCTTGGCTGGTGTGACTCAGTTGGTTGAAGCATCGTACTGTAACTGACATGTTTTGGCTTCAATTCCCAGTCAGGGTACTTACTGAGGTTTTGAGTTTGATATTCGGTCTGGGCACATACAGGAGGCAACCAATCAACGTTTCTCTCTTGCATCAATATTTCTCTCTTTTCCTTCCTCACTTTCTAAAAGCAATGAAAAAGTGTTCTCAGGTGAAGATTAAGAAAATAATAATAAAACATCATTTAAAATGGAGTTTGGAAACCCTAAAGCAGGAGTACTTAGAAATGTATGGCTTGTTGCAGTCTACATAACCAGTAGGAAGAAGAAAGATAGAAACTTTTTTGACAAAGGAGGATACTTTTCACATAGGAGTTTTATTTCTTTTAGGAAAAGGAAAGAAGTTCTCTCCCTGCCCCAGCAACAACTGCTTACAACCAACAAGAAACTGCCACAACCTTGAACTCTTGTTCTTCTCCAATAAACTTTTGTTCAAAACAACTCTCCCAATTTCCTCCTAAAACTGAATAAGAACTAGCCTTCACTTTGTATCTTCAGAATTCCCTGTGACTTGCCATAGCCTACTTGTCCCAAACTGCAATGCTTTGCTATCCAGAATACACTAAATTTGCCAGTCAAATGTCAAATGACTACCTATTTTATTTTTGAAGCAGAGAGTGGCGTAAAGGAAAAATAGCTGCTAGTGGTACAGGAATGAATGAGTGGGTTATGCATTGAGTAAACTTCAATATTACACTAACATCTCAAAAGAGGCACAGAGCAAGGGATAATTATACCAATGCCTGAAAGGGTGAAGCCACTTCTTTCTGACACCGTCCCATTTGGGAAGCTGACAAGGTTGAGTGGAAGCCTGCAAACTTGTGTTGCCTCACCCTGGGAGATATTTTCACATGATATAATGATGGATGTAATATTTATTAATGACTGAATGGGATTCTAATAATGAACCAGTGTCTTTTGATTTTTATGACTGTTTTGCTAAAGAGGATCTGTGTTTGGAGATCGGGGGTTGACTGTGATGTTGTGATTTATAAGAAATGCGTATTTGTTCTTCATTCTCACTTCAGGGACAAAACTCCTACAACCCTAAAAATTTCTGAGTGATGGTAGCCATAGAGGTGTCTTTGTTAGGTTAATGAGGTGGCTTCTGGACTACATGGAAGGTTGGGGGCTGGTTGCCAAGAGAACTAACCATGTGATTAGTCAGTTGAAACTTTCAGTCCCACAGTCCTGACCTCCAGGGAGGGGGGAAGGACTGGAGGATAAATCAAATGCCAATGACTAATGATTTAATTAATCATACTCATGTAATGAGGTCTCCAAATAAATCCAAAAGAATAGGATTCAAAGAGCTTCCAGGTTGGGGAACGTGTGCAGGTGCCGGCAGAGTGAGTCCCCTGGAGAGTGCTTGGAAGCTCCACGCCCTTTCTGCGTTGCCCGCCCTGTGCATCTCTTCCATTCGGCAGTTTCTGAGTCTTAACTTTTTATAATAAATCAGAAATCTAATAATAATAAAAGATGAAAATGGAATCTTTGCCATGTAAAATACTCAAAATCTAGTGAGGTGTCAATGTCTATCAACAACAGCAACAACAATAAATTTTATGTATTATGCTCTCACGTTTTGCTAAATCATTTTGTATATTATATAATACAATTAAAAAATTAAAGCTCTGATGGAAATGACATTTTATCCTTACTTCACTATATATGGGACTGAGTAACAAAATAACTTATATATCATTGCATAGCTTAGAAACCACTTATATTGGACACCAAATGCTATCAAGGAAGCTTTAGCTTGCTGCTTTGGTATGTAGAAGGAGATCTATAACAGAGGCATATTATGTTGCTAGGAGGCAAAAAAAAAAAAAAAATGTATTCCAGGATTATTCTTACTTATAAATTCAATTTGGAGAATTGTTATATACTTTGGTTTCCTAAGAAAAGATTTAGTAAACAGCATAAGGAAACTTCTGGTAATCTAAAGCCCAGTTAACATATCTTAATATGAAATTTTCAGTGTTCTAGCTAGTATCATATGTGAAAACAGAGCATCTATCCAAAAACAAAGTCAAGTGTAAGATCACGGTAATAATTGAGACAAAGCAAATGAAATCACTTCCATATTTGCCGCCTCTCTGGTTTCACTGGCCTGAAATATCTTGAGAATTATGTATCTATTTAACTTCAGTTTGCTTACATAGGCATGACTTTTCCTAAGTTAATGAAAGTCTTGTCACAGAAGAGGTTCACTTTTCTATATTTGGCTCTCTCAAAAGAGAAATAAAATATGTTGTACCTGATATTTAGAGAGGAAATCTGTTTAACATAAACATTTTTCTGAACTAGTTTTGTATGTTAAATTAGTGATCACACATGTTTTATTGCCAAGTTGATGTAATAAATCTCTCAGATGCCAATACCATCTGGCCATCCATGACCACTTGTGAATTCTATGTGGCATTTTGTACCTAGTTCCACACTCATGCTGCTCAGCATCTGCCCTGAGTTAAATGCTTTCTTTACAAATCACAATTAATGAGAACATCCTGAGTTGTGAATAAAGAATTTGTGAAAAAAAATTGTCACAGATCTCAAAATATAGCCTGAGATGTCATTGAACAGATGCTGAACTAAAATATGTGTGACAATATAAAGAAGCAAAAAGACTGCATCCTGTTGATTTGACTAAGCTGATTTTCTTTTAATTCCCTATTTCTTGGAAAACTGTAAGAACATCTTTGCATAATGCATTCTAGGAAATAACAGTGATCTAAAAATTATAAAGTGGCCATGTAAAGTTTCAATTAAAACACAAAGTCCATTTATTTTCTAAATTGTGTAAGAAAAAATTTTAAATTGCTGGTTCATACAGTTCTTTTTCCTTACCCTGGTAGCCTACAGGGACATTTTTGTGAACTCTTTGACAAAATGAAATATTTTCATTGAATTCTAAAGCTGGCATTTCCACTTCTAACTTATTAGGTAACCACTTAGCATTCAGAGCCATTTTAATCAGTACCTTCTGCCTCAAATCATTTTCAAGAGTTCAAAAGATATAAAATATACACTACCTTTTTCAGGAACTTACAAATTACAAGTAGGCTCTACTGGCAAGTTGAGTCATCGAGTACAAAATATGGTCATAATGTGATTCCTGAAAAAAAAACACTAAGAGCAGAACTGCAATGTTAGACTTGAAGGGTGGGCGCACATGATGGCAGATTAAACTGTGAATCACATGTGTGAAAAAGAAAGTCAAATATAAACTTAAGGATTATCATTTCAAGAAGTGTAATTAAGATTAAGTCCATTCATCTTAGTCTAAATTCTTCAGAAAGATAAAACTACTCATAAAAGTCATGCATGTAACTTTCTTCATGGGAACCTATTATATGCTGCACTGACAAAGGCATGTTTGTGCTGTTTTTGCAGAAAAACATGAATCTAATCATGAGGAAACATCACAAAACCAAAATAAAGAACATTCTACAAAGGAAGTGAGCAGTACATTCCAAGAGTGTAGAGGCTGAGTTAAAAAAGAAAAGATAAAGGAGGCTAAGGAAAGATAACTAAATGTATCTGTGATCATGAATTGGATCCTTGACTAAGAAAGGATATTAGCCCTGGCTGCTGTGGCTCAGTGGATTGAGTGTCGGCCTGTGAACCAAGTGTCACTGGTTTGATTCTCAGTGAAGGCACACGACTAGGTTGCATGCCAGGTCCCTAGTTGGGGGCGCGTGAGAGGCACCTACACAGTAATGTTTCTCTCCCTCTCTTTCTCCTTTCCCCTCTCTCTAAAAACAGATAAATAAAATAAAATAAAATAAAATAAAATAAAAATAAAATAAAAAGTAACCCTGTTAAAAATTTTTTTTATCAAAAAAAGGATATTAGTTGGAAATTGGTGCAATTTTTTAAGTTAAATATATATATATATATAGTTTATGGTATTTTATAAATACTATTTTGGTGATATTGATAACTGTATGTGATTTTGTAAGATGTTAATCCTTGAGAGAGTTGGGTAACAGATTTATGTGAATTATTTGTACTGTTTTTATAATCTTTGTAAACATACAATTATTTCAAAATTAAAAGTTAAAAAAAGGAAACCATTAAAATAATTATTGAAACACTTCATTTTATACAGATTAAAAATTTAAACAAAAATCTTTAGACAAATATTGGATTATACTTAATAAATTACATACAAAAAGATATAGAAAAATTGTACCAATGTCTGTTATTTACCTTGACATGTATCCAGAAAACAAAATAAATTATTTAATAAACGAATAGAGGAATGGACAGATGGGTATTCGTTAATAAATAAAATGTAATACAATATTAATAGTAGAATCTATATGATCGGTACAAAGATTTTTCACTGTAACATGTTATAAATTCTGCTATATGTATTTTTAAGTTATCATAATGAAAAGTTGGGGAAAATTATGTTATAATTCTGATAAATTTAGTTCCAAAATTTGTAGTTAGATTATTACAAAAAAAATAATTTTATTTACTTGTATTTTTCAAAGTTGTTTTCTCTTTGTCTTATTCTGTTTTTGGCACTTGGTGAACAAATAAATCTATTACAGTCACATGCTGCTTAACGATGGCGATTTATCCTGAAAAATGTGTCCTTAGGTGATCTTGTCATTGTATGAACATCATAGAATGCAGTTAAACCTACATGGTATAGCCTACTTCACATCTAGACTACATGGTATACCACTCTTATACATGGTCCATCAGAGAAGGAAAACTCTGATTCCAAAAAACCTCCGCTGCCTTGCGGCATACCTCTTCAGGGGAAAGGCTAAGGGAGTAAACCCCGACAGAAAATCCGGAGCCGGAGTCCCTAAGGCGGTTTGATGTTGTAGTCAACACCGGCAACTCCTGCGGCGCACCTGAGGCCAAGCTGTATTGACTCCGTCTTTCCCTTGGACCCTTCAGCTGCGAAGAGAGGGGGGGTCTGCTGCATGGGCAACAGCAGACCCTCCATATCACCCTGCCCAGGCTCTGTAGCTTCAGCTTCACTGGAGAGGACACTCCAGCGACATCGCAAGATGTCGATTCAACACGGGAGGAGACAGATATCGTGTCACTCCCGAGTCGGACTGCACAGCCATTCTTGGCGGTGCAGATAGACTCTTAAGAAGCTACACCATCGTCTCTCGAGACGGACGGCTGCCGACGACAACGACGACATGGTCCATCATTGACTGAAGCATCGTTGTATGGTACATGTATATAGTTCACTCAGAGATACCTTCATAGAAGCAGCACTTTTGTTTTGTCTGTAGCAACTGTTGAAATTTTATTTTCTACACTTATTTTTCCACATGCTGAATTACTCAGCAATATTTTATTATGTCCTGACAACTTGCATAGTACCTGAATAGAATACTTGTACAAATATATTTTTGAAGTAATGAAATATGATTATCTAGAGCAAATCTTTATTTATCCACTAAAACAGAATTATAGACAAGTAAGAAAGTTGTAAACTATTCTAAATGTTTATATAGCTCTAAGAAACTCAAACAGAATAAAGCAGGTTTTGAATATGAACTTTTATATATGTTATCATGACAAATGACTAGAAGGTTTATATTATTAGAATGTTTATTATTTACTGATTACAGAGTAATATTTAGTCATTTTTGAAACCCGGAAGGAAATACAAAAGGATACAGAAAGAATAAATATCACTTTTATGATCACTATCTTGAGAAAATCATTATATTTAAAATTCCTTGATTTTTAAAAGTTTAATGTTGCATCATAAGTGTTACTCATGTCACAAAACTGTTCTTAAAAAGATAATTTAAGTGGTTACATAGTAGACCACAATTTTATTTACCATATTTCTGTTGGTAGAATTTAGTTTTTTCCTTTCAAATTTTTTTTTAAATAATTTAGTTATTTAGTTGTTTGTTTATTTATTTATTTATTTTTAGAGAGAGGGGAAGAAGAAAGAGAGAGAGAGAGAAACATCACTGTGTGGTTGCCTCTCACTTGCACCCCCAATTGGGGACCTGACATGCAACCTAGTTATGTGCCTTGACCGGGAATCTAACCAGCGGCACTTGACTCGCAGGCCAATGCTCAATCCACTGAGCCACAGCAGCCAGGTCCCCTCAAATTCTTATTTTAAAATATTCTTATGGGTAGATAGATAAATATATTTCTAACTTATGAGTATACGGTTTTGTTAAACTGAAATTGAATTTACATATTCTAAAACATTCTAGAATATGTGCATGTGTGTGTATTTATATGACACCCTCTCTCTATAAGACTTAATTCAATTACCTGACCCTCTCCTACACATGACTGTTATTTGAACATATAATTTTTAAATTGTTAATAAAATTGTAGCCTTTTCTCAAAAGACTGAGCAGCTCTTCAGTGTCTGTTCTTCAGAAACAGAATTTGTGACTGTTTCTTGGGGTTTTCTCAAGATTTAAAGGTGTTTGGTTTTATCTTATTTTTCTTTGTAGGCTTTAGTTACTTTCTTTTCATTTAGGAATGAGTGTTGAACCTAGCACTGCAAAGAGAGCCAATAACTTTTACCTACTATGAGTTATTATTCTCAGAATCATACAATTAAATATTTACATTATTTTTGCTAACATTTCAAGCAGCAAGCTAATCCCAGTAGTTATTGCATCATCTCTAAAAAACAATACTGCTAAAAGCAATTAGGTTTATTTACTTGGTTATTAGATTCTTCTTATTACACAATTTAAAGCACCAGTATAATATAATTTCCCTATGAATACACGTTACTAAAAGATTACTTGAAGAAAATAATTTGAGGAAATTTACAATATTTTTTGTCAACAATTGTTTAAAAGGGATTTTTCAAGTCTGGGCCTGGAACGATTATTTTGTTTAAGCTTGTTTTATGCATTATGTTCATTTTAATAAATTCAGTTGACATTTATAATTTAAATTTTGTAGTAGTGCTAACATAAGCCATCTGGACATGCTTCTTTTTCTAACTATTTCCAAGACTTGGTAATAATAGTAAAAGCTTATATTTATTTAAGCCTGAAACATACCTGGCCATAGTATAAAAGTGTTACTGACTTTTTCCCTTTATTTTATAGCATATGGATTTGGTCCTATTATTATTCCCAATTTACTAGAATCAGAATTCAAAGAACTTGCCCACATTCCTGGAGTAATTATTGAGCTGAAGTAGATTTTTATGGCATGTCAATGTGACATGTAAACTCTTAACTTTTCTGAAAGATTGCTAGTCCTTTAAACCATAACTTCTACAACTTTCCCACATTAGTTTCTCAATTGTGATTCACATCTTTGCAGAATGATGTTTTCAAATAATTATACCAGGAAGAGTAAGTGAGCAATGCGTCTTATGAATCGTTTTATATTTGAATATAGCTTTCTATTGCTTTTCCATCTGAATTGATACTTTATCATTATTACAATAATACTAGGATTGGATCTTACTATTAGTATGATAATAGGCAACTGGCCTGTCTGAAATCAGTTTAGACTTCATAATCAGAAGATAACTAATAGACTACCTACTAGCTGAGTCTTGTGTGGACTGATTTAGACTTTCTTCCTCCCACCCCTACAAAAAATATATAAAAAAATAGAGAATGTATCATTTTGTTTTATTAAACTTCAATTTGGAATTAATTTTCATGCATAAAAGTTGCAAAAATAGTACAGAAAGTTCTTGTGTACCCTTATTCACACATTCCTCTAAGATTAATACATTACCTAACTGTACTAAAATAATCAACACCAGGAAATTAACATTGGTTCAACACAATTAACTAAAGTGCAGATCTTATTGAAATGTTACCAGTGTTTTCATGAATGACACTTCTTCTGTTCCATACTTTTACTTTTTATATCTTCTTATAAGGTTATTCCCATTTTCTCCATAATAGAACTTCCCCTACCCATTCTCCACATACTTTATGTTGTATACATATTGTGAAGCCAAAGTCATATTTTCAGAGAGTGTGATGACAGAGTGATTCTGGTTGGGTGTGGGGACGTAGAAGGAAATATTATATATATATATATATATGTTCAATGGTGCTCTATCATGTTACACATAAAATCGGTAGGAGAATTTTTGAATCTAAGATCCTGAGCATGTTACATGGATATCCAGATTTATTTCATCTGGGTACAGGTCTAAAAGCCTCTCCACTATATGAAACTACAATAGCTTAAGAAAAAGTACCACTACTGTGTAGTGAATGAGAGCATAATGAGAAAAAGCTTCTGTTTTCCTGGCTGGTACAAATCCTTTAATTCAAATATAGTGTCAAAAGGTTGCATGTGACTGAGGGAATAAGAGGATCTTTTTCTGTGAACCCTACTTATTTCCTTGATTTTGGCACTAATCCCCTCTCCCCCATTTTTAGTAGAGAATTTAATTGGTAATCTTCATAGGATTTAAATTTTATTTTATTGACCAAGAGAGCAGTGTAAAAGATGAAGCAATGCTGTTAGTGATGATAAAAATCCTCTGGGGGGGGGGGGAATAGAGCTTTATAAAGCCCATATAAATCATTTGTTATTTTTGAGGATAGCAAAAATAAATTTCTTAGTGAATGACAAGCTTTTGTATTCCAAATTTGAGTTTACTCTTAAGTACAATAAATAATAATCCGAAATCTCACTATAGCAATACGGTATCTTCCCAGATAAAACAAAATATGGCTTCTTCAAATCTGGGTCAGGAATTCTGTGTGTCTGGGTCATAGGTATATTATTGGAACTAAATGCTTAAAAAGAATCAGAAAAAATCAGGGAGAAGAGGAAGGTTGTTAAAACTAAGGGAAAGACATCTGTGAGGCAAAGAAAGATTCAGGCTGATACAGCTCAGTAACCTTATATTTCTGAGAATAAGGGTAAGATGTGATTTTATTAAAATATGTGCTATAATTTTAATGTAAATTTTTAAATTTATTCTTTCCCTTTTTCACACACACATACACACACATGAACACACACATTCTTCTACTCAGTGTTTCAAAACGAGAAATTTTCTGTAATTCTCACCAAGTTTGGAACTGAAATAAACAGTGAAAACACAGTAAGAATTACAATTTATTATTTTTATTTATAAAATAGAATTTCAAAGCATTTGTGTTCTAAAATTCAAGATTAAAACTTGCAAATATGTTATCATCAATTTAATTATTGAAGAATTTAAATACAATATAAAAATTGCAAGAATAATATTATGTTTTATATTTTATGCAGAGTAGCACTATATGCAATTCATATTTTTCTTATATATCTGCCAATTATATTTTTGGTTATTTTCTAACTTGTTATGGAATTTCCAGTTTTTTTTTCTCTTTTAACTAGTTAACCTCATTCTTTTATATTCCTTTCAACCATATCTTTGATATAAAATCAAATTTATATTTAAGATATTACAAAATTATTTAATAGACATTTTAAAATATTATAGTGTATCAAATGCATTCATCCCCTTTCTTTCCTCTACTATAATCACATTGTTCTAACCCTAGTGAAACTGAAATTGCTGACTCCTAAATAGCGTAATTTGTTTTCCTGATCAGTCACTGATATTTTTGTCATTTGCTTCAGTTTGTTCCTGAATTATTATTAGATTTTAGTGATTAACTCAATTAAGCTCTTTTCTTCCTATAAAGAGAAATTCTGGAAAGTATAATCAAGCATATTTTCTATACCTCTTATCTTGACACTATCTGTGTATTTTAAATTCTTACTTATGATGCCTTTTAGTGAAAAATTGCTAAAAGGTAGAGAAAATGCCTTTATTCTGACAGCATTTGTTCAAGCCTCAGTATAATCACTCATTGCTGTATAATTTGGTACAAAGTAACTATTTCTCTATTTCTTTCTGCAACTAAAAGATTTATGATTATAAATTGAGATAAGCCATAGCGAGTGCTCTGTAAGTGTTCATTTATTTTCCAGTTTATTTCAGCTGCTAACTAAAGAGCTAAAAAGTACTGTGAACATGCTGGATACAGTGAACAATGTTAAAACACAAAGCAGAACCAACATATGTAGTGCCCAATAACCGTGGCGTGCAAGGAAGCCATGCCAACAAGCTGTCCGAAACTGTGTACGGGTATGAAATACATTCTGACCAGCTCTGGACAAGTGGCAACAATCTATGCAGAGCCAAGAAGGACAGTAAGCTTTGCACAGACTAAATACAGGAAAAATCCTAAGAATACAATTGATTAACTTCAAAATATATAACCTACTTTGTACATAATATTCTCTTTAAAAGTATAAAAACACAAAGTATAGTGTGTAAACTAGACAAACTTATTACAATGACTGAACTCAACAATATTTATAGATCTTCTTATATATATATTATATATATATATATATATAATATATATATATAAAACACTGTCAAACTGGAAACACAAATGGATCCAATTTTAGCAAATATCTTTGTATAATCCAATCTGGATTTATTATCTGTCATTCTCCCTCATTACATCTATGTTGTGTTTGTTTGTTTAATTTTTCCTTTCACATTATGTGCTTATATTTACTTAACTTCTATTTCTTTTGCTTAAACTGTTCAATTTATCCTCTGTTGGGAGAAATTCTTACATTCTTTACATTTCAGTTCAAATACCTCTTCCTGCAACTGGAAATCTCATAATGTTATGGAAAGAATAAATAGTTTAGTCCATTTATTCTGCTAGTAATTTCCACATATCTCCCTGGATATAACAGATTTACACCAATGTAGGGTTCCTCTCTGATACAAAGTGAGTTTTTTTTAGAACAGTGGATGCTGATGTTATTCTTCTAGATATGAATAACCCCCAAAATGTTACTGAATGAGGCCTGATAATAGGAGACACAATATGGCATTGCACATAGATAACTCTGTTTTCAATAACTGGTTTCTACTTCATAACAAATGGTGGAGTGGAACCTAATTTACCATTGGATTTTACTTACTATGCACACTATATTGTCTTTGTCTAAAAAGCTCTCTCCTCTCATCTTTCCCCTTTTAATTCTATCTCTTTTCCTTCATCTTTCTCATCTATATTTTTCTATTTAAAAAAAAAGTAGATAAAAATCATGATAGACTTTTATATAACTACAAGGTGGTAGAAAGAATCATTTAGAACCCAAGATAAAGTGGTCTTGAATTTTCAAAGTATGAAACTTCTAACATGCTTCTGCTTCTCTAGACATCGACAAATGTACTAGATGATGGAAAAGCAAAGAATAAAAGAGGCAGGAGAAACACCTCAAATCCTACCTTAATTTGGGGAAATTTACTGACCAGAAACTATTTACTATATTTGCTGTTTCACTAACTGGCCCCCATATATGGAAGGAAAGAGACCGAAGTAGGAGTTAGACCACTCCAGATTGATGGGATGACAGGTTTAATAAGCAGGGCTTGTTTTGGATATCTGAGAGACAAGTGAATCTTTGACCCTATCTCCCAGAATCTTGTTTTCTATTGTTAATTCTATTAGAGATGTCCCCTATTGTACTCCTCTTGGCTCCCCTCTGTTCAGCTCCCACGAACCGTGGCTTTCACCACCACATTGTTGTCTGTATCCATGGGCTATGCATATGAGGTTTTCAAGACGGTATCCAGCTATGTGATATGAAAAATAGAGGAATTTATTGAAACAGATGCAAGATTTAAGAAACACTGTACACAGGACAATGACGCCTCAGTCCCTTACAAAGTAGGCACCTTGGGACCTCACACTGTTCTCCTAGTTGTCATTTTCATGAATCTCATTAATGGTCTGAAATCTCTTCCCTTTCAAAGGTGATTTTAGTTTTGGGAAAAGCCAGGAGTTGCAGGGCACCAAACCTGAGCTGTAGAGGGGCTGGGTCACCTGGATGATTTGATGTTTTACCAAAAAAACTCTGCATGAGATGTGATGCCTGAGCAGGCATGTTGTGGTGATGAAGCTGCCAGTCCCCAGTTGCCCACAGCTGGGGCCTTCTGAGTTATCTGAATAGTTTCTGCAGTGGAATGTTCAAGCTTAATGCAAAATTTGATGTAGGTTCATTGTTCTCACTCAGTCATTTTGAATGTGCCATCCATACAGTACACATGCTCACTCAGTGGTGTCTGCTGCCCCCACTGACTAGTACAGTGAAGTGGTCATTGTTCACACATACACATTCCAGTCCACTCTCCTTGGCTGTCAGGTTACATCGATGTCACGCAATCTGTTCTCATTATATTAACAACAGCTGAATGTTTTCTGCACAGACTTCAGTATATGCATACAAGGGGGGACCCAAAAAACCCAGAACATATTTATTAAAAATTGTGTATTTATTCTTACATATTTAAACTTCAGCCACTTTTGAAGCACTATCCTTTTGGTGCACTGCATCTATCAAGATGCTTTTTCCACTACTCAGAACAACTTTTGAATTCTTTGATTTTGATACCTTTTTGTGCTTCTGCCATATTTTGTATCACCTCTTCCACAAAGGAAACATGTTTTCCTTTGAAGATTTTTTTTTATTTGGGTAAACAAAAAAAGGTGCTGGACTATATTAGGTAAATAGGGAGGAGGGGCATAAAGGTCATGCCATTTTCAATCAAAACCTACTGAACTCTCAGCATGGTGTGGGCAGGTACACTTGTAAATCATCCATCATGAAATAGGCAAACACATTGAAGAGTCTTGAAGAAAAATGTACTACAGCCAAATGCAGCCTCTCACAAAAATGCCAGCAGGTACGCTGATACAGATGAGTTCCTAGAACTCTCGCCTAGCAGAAGAAGCCTAAGGGACCTGCCTTCCTGAAGATAATTCAAGTTCTTTGGGATTCCTCCTCTTGTATATGTTCTTTGGCTTATCTCTCAGGCTCCCCCAAACCCCGCTCCTTTGAGATCGATCAATCTGTCCCATATACCAATGCTTCTGGTTTTATTTTGTTTGTCAGTTTATTTTGTTTATTAAATTTTACATATAAGATCACATGTTACTTGTCTTTCTTTTAAAAATTTATGTAGAAACTTGAACTGGGTTCGGTCATGGATTTGTATTCAGTCCAGATGGTTTACACGATCCCTTACTTTCTCAAGGGTGTGTCCTTGAAACAGCTCCTAGTGTGAGAATTTTGAGTTCACCATATATTCCAAGGATGTGGGAGAAGGTGAGGAGTCTCTCTACTCAAGGGTCAACTGACAGTCATGTCCTCTTGATGACCTCTTCCAATAATGTTTAAAAACATGAAATAAAATGTGTAGATTCTCACTAGGTGAACATGAAGGCATGGTTATTCCAGAGGGGAGTCTCAGATGTATAAAAGCTCAGCAGATACCACCCATTTACACGTCTACAGGTACTTGAGTTTCCATAGTTCACTGATGGAAAGGAATAGCAAATGTCACAGGAAATATATTCTAAACCTAGATTACCAAAGACCCTTGAGAGGCATGATTGAGCCCTGTATACTATCCAGCAAAAGCTGGAATAAATAAAAGCTTTTAAGTGGAAAAATAACTAATATTTTATTTGTCTTTTACAAACATTAATGTTAGTGTGCAGGACATAATTGACAGAGGTATGTAGAAAATATAATTGAGATGAAATATACAGATTTTGGAGTCTAGCTAACAGAAATTATTGACTACATTTTGAAGTTTTACTTCTATGCATCCCTTCTTCAGGAGGCCCCCCCCAACACAGTCTGCTTTGTCTTTGAAGTTCTAGGAAAGTGTGTATTTGTGCCATACATGTCCCCTGCCATTGATTTCTAGGACAGGAAAATAAAGAGTGCGGCTGAAAAAAAAAAAGGTCACATCACATGGACTACGGGAGAGATAAAAAGAGATGCAGTAGAATTAGTTTAGATCCTGGTGTGTTCCTGGTCCTTAGTTCCCAGTTCTAAGAGTCCAAAATATATTTAGATTCTGGATATAGCTTTATCTTGCTAGTATGTACTGAGAACTAACTATAAGCCATATATTACTTAAAACTAAGTTTATAGGAACTTTTGATTTTACACAGAAAGAAACCAAAACTAGGAAGGTATAGATACTGTGACATATATTTTAGAATAAATCAATACATACCAAGATTTGGAAAATGTACTTCCTGCTCCCATGCTTAAAATTATTACCTTATTTCTCCCTTCAGTTTCACAAAATCAATGTTTCTATACTATTAAACCATCTTGTATATGTCTTTGAAGTCAAATGGTTTTGATTAAAACAGTCAGGAAAAAAATGTGAGAAAGAAAAAAAAAATGAAGAAGAATGCAACCCTGGGAAATCTCAATTTTCTAGTTGTGGATTGCGGAGGCATTTTATGTGAAAGAAACGGCTTACATGGTCTCAATATATAAGGCCAGAAAGGACACACAGACAACACAGTCACATTCAGCACTGTCGTGAACCAGTGACCTGATGTAGGCGGCCGTTTTTCTAGACTATCTATTCGGCTTTATTATAGGATATTCCATTTTCGTACAGGGAGGTGAAAAAACACTTCTTCCCTGATTGTTGGCTCGGGCTATTGGGAGCACCGCTTTTATGTTAAAGAAAGCACACAAGGTGAAAACACAGCGAACGCGCAGTGAGTCATCACTAGGTCTTTCGCTACAAATGCTAGTTCAGCAGAATTATAGTCGTAATTCCTGTGTCCTTATTTTAACTATAAAATTAGATGTACACCTATTCCTTTCTTCTCCTTGTCATCTCTGGAATGTCCCTTCGTAGTGTTGTTACCCTTTATTCTCTCATGAAGTCAGGTTAAATAAAATGAGGTTCCATTCATGGAAAGGAGAGTATTCAAGCCATGAAACTATCCTGAAAGGTTATCAGTTTTTCCCCACTCCCTGAATTTTCAGCTGACACGTTTAATCAACACTGCTGACTGCTGTGTGAATGACAGCTTCAGATTCTCCAAAGGAAAGACATCTCTCCAATCAACGTATTCCAATGTAGCACATGCTCACAGAGCTAATCTTGCCTATCACAGTGAATTCTTTAGGTTACTAAGCTTGTAATTAAAAATCTTCATTAATGACATGGTAATTGTTTTAATGGATTTCCAATGATGTGTGAAGTCCCCTGCTGATATGTCAACAAAATATGAAGCATTGTGAGAAAATGATGCAAAGCTTCATAGCATTTATAGTTAGAGAAGACCTTAAAATTAAGGTAACCCTTTTATATTATAAAAGAGAATGCCAGACCCAGCAAAGTGAAGTGTTTAGCTGAAGGCTATTATACTGAGTGAATGTTACAGGTAACCTGACTTCTAGTACAATGATTTTTCATTTAACTGCTTATTAATTTTGATCTTTTTTTATTTATATTGTCCCTATAGCAAAAAAAAACAAAAAAAAAATTGTACATTTTTATGTTATAAATGAAAATATTTATTCTATCATTAAAGGGCACCTATGAAAATATTTTTTATTACATTAGTTTTACAGGAAATTTGCAAAGTTGACTTCAGGGATGAAAATCTACAGAGCTGAGAATTTCTTGACTAGGCGCTTATATAATGACTAACTTGTGAACCATGAGAGTTATGAGGAAAACTTGGAGTGATCTCATAATTAAAAGTATTGTATATGAAGTAATTATAATTGTTTACACTTGTATAATATTAAAATTTTTGAAATTGTTTCCAGTTATTTTAGTCTTAAAACTTTGAAAGGTGATAGAGGATGAATATTAGAACTTACATAGCAGAAAATTGGGGAGAAATTAAGTAATGTGGAGCAAAATGTGAATTTTTTACTCTAATTACAAGCCATATAAAATGGCATAGGTTGTACACATTTTTCAGACCCATTTATGACCTTGTTTCAAAATCACAGGATACAGTGAGGCCGTGATAAGTGAACCACAATATAGAGAGGGACTACTGTATAATCATTCATGAAAGAATAAGAGAGAATGTATTTAATATGAAATTGTATTATATCTCTTAGAAACCTAAATAAAGATTATGAAAGATTATGGGAGAATTTTTTTTGCTATGTCTTAAGCTGTGAAAGAATATTTTTTCATTATTGATTCAGAAATGCTCCTACAACATGGAATAACTTTAATAGCACTTGTAATCCTTTTGGAATTTTACAATGATAAAGTTCAGTTAAAGATTATGCATTCATCTAGCTCCAAAGTAGGTTAAAACATATATTCCCAAGGAATTTACAGATATTGTAAATTTCTGAAAGTATTTAACAGGTAATTGTACAAACTCTAGGAACTACAAGCACCAAAGAATTAACATTAGTATGCAAGTTAGGTCTATTAACCTAGTCTGAGTTTAATTTCAAGATAAGGATAACATTCTTTTTACCCATTTTCATTTAAGAAACATTCTACAAATTATAACTAATTGTCATTGAAACAGAAGGATTCCTAAAAGTAAGCCACCTTTAAAAGCACAATACTCTTGCTATCACCATGTTGATACTCTAGCTCATGTGCAGAGTAAGCGATGTTAGTTAGCGCTCCCTCTCTTGCATCGATGTTCGCGCTTCCTCTCTTGCATCGATGTTCGCGCTTCCTCTCTTGCATCTAGCCTTTAAGGGAGTCTCGTGCTGTTCACTGTTCATTTCCCCATTTGAGGAAAGAAAGTGATGTTAATTTTAATTGGATTGCTGCATGTCATTACTTTCTTAATTCTGTTCTTTCTGTGTCTTTTCTGATAGATCTCATCAGGTATCACCTCCAAAATAGACTTTCTAGTAGAGATAATTATACAGTTTGCCAAAATGTAATATTCGCTTTTATAAGCTTGAATGGTTTCTTGAGTTCCTGAATGAAAGAAAAAAATTGCATTGTGTTTGATTGGATTATGCAATTTAATGAAGTCATTTTTTTCCCCCAAAAGATGAAAATTATCTGTCCTTCCTTTCCCCTCTGTGTATCTTGTTTCTTTTGACACTAATGGCCCTAAAATAACCAGAAAGGCCATACAACATTCTGGCCAGTTATCTGTGTTTGATCCTTATTTTACCTTTCCTAAATTATTTACCTTTATTGGAATTACCACAACTTAACAAGTGAATCTATTGAACATTGAGGAGAAAATAAAAAGCACACATAACTCATTAAGTTTATATAACAAATTGGAAAATATATAATGCAATTCAAATATTAACAGTATAATATGGGTATATTGTATCACTATGTGGTATCACTCAAATTCAGAAATTGCTTCTACAATACTGTAATCCTTCCCAAAGAGCACCATGAACCTATGACATTAAGAGTATACTTCATCGTCGTCGTCGTCAGCAGCCGTCCGTCTCGAGAGACGATGGTGTAGCTTCTTAAGAGTCTATCTGCACCGCCGAGAATGGCTGTGCAGTCCGACTCGGGAGTGACACGGTATCTGTCTCTTCCCGTGTTGAATCGACATCTTGCGATGACGCTGGAGTGTCCTCTCCAGTGAAGCTGAAGCTACAGAGCCTGGGCAGGGTGATATGGAGGGTCTGCTGTTGCCCATGCAGCAGACCCCCCCTCTCTTCGCAGCTGAAGGGTCCAAGGGAAAGACGGAGTCAATACAGCTTGGCTTCAGGTGCGCCGCAGGAGTTGCCGGTGTTGACTACAACGTCAAACCGCCTTAGGGACTCCGGCTCCGGATTTTCTGTCGGGGTTTACTCCCTTAGCCTTTCCCCTGAAGAGGTATGCCGCAAGGCAGCGGAGGTTTTTTGGAATCAGAGTTTTCCTTCTCTGATGTGCCCTGACTGGAAGATCGAACCAGCGACACTTAGCTCGCAGGCCGATGCTCAATCCACTGAGCCAAACCAGCCAGGGTTAGAGTATACTTACCACACAGAATACCTACAATAGGGCTCAGGAAGTTTGCAGGCTCTGGGCACATGCCACTTCTGCTGGAAGACTCATAGCACATACAGCCAGCAGTGAACAACCCACTCACTCCTCTCCAACACATAGATGCAGAGGCTCCTAGAAGATGCCTGACATTCATCTGCAGAGCAATGGTCTGCTCCTTTGTTTTGGTTCAGCTAAGGTGTAGCCATGTAGGTCTGCTGACAGAAAAGGGCTATGATGAGTATACTTCTTCCTTTCTGGGCCTCATGGTCCTTGAAAGTTTAGGATAGCCTCTCCTAAATTAGACAAAGCCCTTCTTTAAACATATAAAATAAATCTCATCAATACACCATGGTTTTCATAAATGATAAAAAAAATTTATAACTTCTCCATTGCGTTTCATAACTTCTTCAAAAAATACAGCATTGAAATTCCCAAATATCTTCTCCTAAAACTTTTCTCTGATGAAAAACTCTAGCACAACACTGAAGATCAGAAAGAAATGAAAGTGATTGCAGTATACAGCAAAAAACTATTGCAATTCTTTCCAGTTTATTCCTGGAGCCTATTTCTGCTCCCCTGCAACCTGAAATGATCTTGTGTTTAGATTTTGCTAACAGACATGTGGTGAAATTGCTATTGTAACAGATATAAATCTAAGCCTCAACAGGTTTTATGCACTTCTGTTCTCCACTCTTGGCATTCTAAGATAGCCATGTGCAGAATAACCTAGTCTGCTGGGTGATCATGGATCCAACTAGCAGCTGATTCATAGTCTACTACAGCTTCATGAGTGAGGCCAACCAAGATCAGCCAATTTAGCTCAGTTTAGAAAAACACCCAGTTAAGTCCAGGACCATTTCCATGCCACAGAATAGCAAACTAAGTCATGGTGGTGGTTTTATAGCAACAGATTTTGAGCACGTTGATATATAGCAAAATGTAATAAATACACTGAGAAATTTCAACATTCCTGAAGTAGGCACAGTATAAATAGTCTTCTCAAATATCTCTAAAGTAAGCAAAGCACAAGGTAAAAAATGGCTCCCTCTTCCATGTCCAAAGTTATAAGTGATGGGTATTTTCTTTCAGGAACAACATTTTAGCAAAAATTGTTAAAATAATAATATTTTTAAATAAAAATTATATATAAATTTATAATCTATTGACCACAAAGTGATATTAATATCACAAAGATTTCTGATAACTTAATTTAACTTCATGAAGGCATATCACTGAACAATGCTGCAAATCAAAACCTTCACTGTTAAATTGGAACATTTTAAGTTAACAATATAAAGCATAATATAAATTATAGGATATTATATTAATATACAAAATAAAGGCTTAAATCACAATGGAATACTACACAGCAGTAAAAACAGAAGGAATTTCTACCTTTTGTGACAGCATGGATGGAACCAGTGACTATTAAGTGAAATAAGCCAGTTGGTGAAAGATAAATGCCATATGATCTCACTTATAAAAGAGATCTAATGAACAAAATAAACTAATGAACAGAACAGAATCAGAGTCATAGAATCAGGGAACAGACTGACAGCTATAAGTGGGGAACGGGAGTGCTGGGGAGTGATTGAAAGAAGTTGAAGAGCGTAGTCAAAGAACATGTACGAAGGACCCATGCACATGGACAACTGCGTGAGGACTGATTATGGAAGTAGGAGGTGCTTGGTAGAGGGAGGGGCAAAAGGAGAAAAGTGCGATCACTTTCATAACATAAACAATAACACATTCTTAAAAGTCAGTTCAAGTGTAAGAGGAATTTTGGTGGAAAATTATTATATAAAATAGAAATTTTCCAGAATAACAGTTTAACAACTCTGGTTGCACCAATGATATATTGGGGGCATTTAATAATGACAAACATTCATAGTTCAGGTCTTGTATTTTCTCTGAACAATGATCTCCCAATGACTCTAATTCTTTGAAGGGAAATATTAATAATTGCTTGGGCCTTTTGTAATACTGGACAATCAATTGGCAAAGCTTTTATTCTAAAGTGAAAACCAGGAAAAATAAAAATTCTCAGCCCAGTTATATTGTAGTGCTCAGTGTCACTTATTTTGACACAGTCCTTCCAGAATCTATCTTACCGGGCTTTGATGTATACAGACAAATGATCCTTTAGTTCAGTAACACCTTTCTTTCTCTCCAATATTTCTTTTCTTCCCCCCTTTCTTTTTCTCTTCCTATCTTCCTTCCTTCCTCCCTACTCTTTTCCTCTCTTCCTTCCTTAACCAAAAAGTTCTGGATCCTGGCACTCAGGAAAGTCTAACACATGGACAAATAACTGGGGAAAATAGTGGTAGAATTTGGAAACCCAGATACATTATTTATCTTATTGATGGTACTTTATTATACAACCACTTGCTTATTCTAATGGAATTATTAACAAATTAAGTAGACTTAATATGTTTCCCTAAGAGAGAAGTCTTATTGGAGGGGCTAGACTGATAAAAGAGTATTGAGAACATTCACAAAGGGTAGGATCCCTTTTCTTCCTCATCTCTTCTATTAAAAAAAAATGTCTCACATCAAAATATGAATATTTGAGCTGGTTCACTCTATCTGTTACCAGTTCAGATGACTAACAAAGGGAGAAAAACACTTAATATACCATTTATTCTCTCTTGTAATTCACCAGGCTTTATGTGGGAAAGAAAAGATCCAAATTAATCTTAAGAAAACAACAATGGAAATGATGCCTTTTGTTCCAAATTCACAAAACTTGAACCATTGAAAAGAAGAAAGATCATTAATTCAGTATGGGTTAAATGAATCACTAAGAAAACATGTGTGTCACTAAAGCTGTGCTTATTTCACATAAAAATAACTTTCAATGATGCAAAATCAGAATAAGAATTGGGTCACTTGCATTAGATCTCATTCTTGGAAATGTTTATTCTCTTTTGAGTCCAACAAGTTTGAGAAGAAAATATGCACAGTGATGTGGCCCAATTCTGAGGAATTGCTCAAAGAAGCAGAAATTCATGAAAAGTCAAGATGTAAAACTTTTTCCAATGGGGTGAATTAGAAATTTTCTCAAGAATGTCTATGAGGTAAATGTACTGAAGGACTTCAAAAGAGGACTCTGTGTGGGTGGACGATACCAAAGAAATAAAGCAAAGGTCAGGACTGTGTTATCCATTGGATATTCTGTCATCACCAAAGTATAAGTCTAATGCAACATAATGAAATCGGCTGTTATTAATTTCTTTATGCTTTGTTCCTGATACATACTTTTGTGATGGCCTCAACTTTTCTATAAATCACATTTTTAATAATATATATATTCAACTTAATGTGGAGCATAAAGCCCCATGAAATTTGTTGAGTCAAAATGTGGGAGATGAGATAATGTTACTATAAAACAGTTATTCATAGTGCTGAGCTGTCTCCCATAACAACCAAGATTACAACAGGTTCTTAGATTGAGTGCCTGGAAAGCTTGCAGGATAATTGTATAGCAAAAGAGCCCTCCTCACTTCTTACCAGATTGGGGATGGGGCCAGGAGAAGACAGGTACATGTGCTGTACAAGTCAAAATGGACAAAATGGACAGAGGGAGGAGCTAGACCAAAAAGCCATGTCATCCTAGCCTGGTGAAAGAAGGGATTGGTTGGGAGGTGGATCCACTCAAAGTGTGTGAAAGTTTTGAAAGTTGATAGATTATTTTGAGAAACACCTGTTCCATCCCATACCCAAGCTAATACTGGGTTGGCCAAAAAGTCCATTTAAATTTTTTTCATAAAATAAAAGAGACATTTTTATTTTAATCAATAACTTCATTGATTTGGATATTTTGAGTATGTTGTCTATCTCCAGCATGGCATAAATGTTGATTATTCTCAATTAACGCCTCATTTTGATCACTGTCAACTTCAACTGGACTATCCGACCAGGGAGCAGCATCCTATGAGAAATCTCTGGCATGAAAATTTGCAAACCACTTTTGATATGTTCAATCAGTCACAGCACCTTCTCCATACACTGCACAAACTTTTTTTGACTTTTAGTTGTGTTTTTACCTTTCTTGAAATAATAAAGCATAATATGCCAAAAAATGTTGCTTTTTTTCTTCCATCTTCAATATTAAAATGACTATACAAAAAATTCACAAATTTTGATATTTTTAAATGCACACTGATATGACAGCTGTCACAATATGCAATTTAACAAAATTGTTTTCAATGAAATTAAAGACAACTAAATGCTACTAGAGCCACCTTATGGAAAAAAAAACTAATTTAATAGTTAAATTATGTTAATTTAATAGTTAATCTAATAGTTCAATTTATTTTAAAATATATTATTTATTTCACAGAGAAATATTAACATTGTCAGACACAATTTTATGTAAAAATGAGGAATATCTATAGCAAGATAGGCTACATAATATTTATCATAACCGGACAGGTTTTATCCCTTGTGACAGGTAATATTTGATGTTCTTGTCAATTACAGAATAGTTCTCTTTAAGAACAACTAAAGTAGAAAAAGATAAGTCAAGCCTTGGCAATATTAACTAACAAGATGCAGTGTGTCCCCAGTAATATTGATCTTTATTATCCAGTTCTTCACTCAAAGCCAGTAATTTTCAGGTACCTTGTTGCTCTTTGATTTCTTTGTTGCCTTTACGCCAGTAGGGAATTGTACAATGCCTCAACACCAAAAGCAACAAGGACTTGGTACAACAGTGTAGTGTGATCAAAGGTAATTTTTCCTGCAGCAAAGACATGGGTTGGAGGAGCAGAAGAATTGTATCAACAGGAATTGAAATCGAGCCAAGGCCCAGAGTATTGTAAGCCACATTAAATAGTTAGCTTTTCATCCAAAGAGCAATGAGAGGTCATTTTATTATTTATTTATTTATTTTATTTTTTTAATGCTTTTTTTTTTCATTTCTTTTTTTTAATGTGTTTTATTGATTATAATATTACATTTGTGCCAATTTCCCTTCCCTCTGCTCCCCTCCACCCGGTGGCACCCCTCCCTCCAGTTGTGCCCCTCTTTTAGATCATGTCCATTAGTTGTGCATACAGTTCTTCTCAACCTCTCTCTGTCTATTCCATTCCCTCCTACCATGATCCTTAATTCCTATATCATCTCCCTCCCTCTCCCCATTCCCCCTCCCTGTTGACCTCCCCCTAATATGTTCCCCGTACCTATAGTTCTTTTTCCAGTCTCGTTGCCTGTTTAGTTTGCCTTTGTTTCAATTTTCAATTCCCTAGCTTCTGTTGTTTCTTATGATGCAGTTTTCATTGTCTTGATCCTCCTTTTTCTAAACCAGTTCCTTTAACATCTCATATAACAGTGGTTTGGATCTAATAAACTCTTTCAGTTTTATTTTGTCCTGGAAACACTTTCTCTGTCCTTCTATTCTGAATGACAATTTCGCTGGATAGAGTATTCGTGGTTGTAGGTTTTGGATTTTCATTACTTTGAATATTTCTTGCCAGTCCCTTCTTGCCTGCAGGGTCTCCCTTGAGAAGTCAGCTGATAGTCTAATTGGGACCCTTTTGTACATAATTCTTTTCTTCTCTCTTGCTGCTTTTAAGATTCTCTCTTTATCTTTAATTTTTGACATTTTGATTATAATGTGTCTTGGAGTGGTTCTCCCTGGGTCCAGTTTTTTTGGAACTCTCTGTGCTTCCTGGACCTGTAAGTCTATTTCCTTCCCCAAGTCTGGGAAGTTCTCCTTTATTATATTTTCACTCAATTTTTCAAGTTCCAGTTCATCTTCCTCGCTCTCTGGCAAACCAATGATTCTTATGTTGGGCCTTTTATAGCTGTCCCAGAGGTTTCTGATCCTCTCATTGTTGCTTCCCATTTCCTCTCGCTGCATTGTTTGACTGCTTGTTCCTTCTCCATATTCCGGTTTGTTGAAATGAACTCTGGATTTTATTTCCTCACCATCTGTCTCGTATGTGGTTTTGTTCCTTTCGTTATGAGTGTTTATCGCTTCTTTCTCATCTTTTTCCAAATCTTTTGTGAATTCTGTAAGCCACCTGATAACAATGGCCCAGAACTGATCATCTGACAGGTTTCTTATCTGTTCATCTGTCAGGTTCTCCATCTGTTGCCTGGTGAGCTGTGCCACCGGGATTTCTATAGTTGTCTGCCTCATTTTGACAGATGCGTTTTGTTTTCTTGGGCCGGCTGTCGGGGGCAGTGCCTGTGTACGCGTCACAATCCAGCGACCGGTGCCTGTCCGTGACCTATTTCGCAGCCCTGTGGCGCTTTCTTTGGGGGCGGGGGTCCAAGATGGATTTACACAGTTATTCCGCTAGGAGACCGGGATCTGTCTTCCCGCCCCCCTGGGCCTCACTGTTCAAGGCGATGTGGTGGCTGCTTTCCCCAGCGTTGGGGTCGCGAGCTGCGGGGGGTTCGACTGCAGCCGGGGTTGTTCTCCCCGCCGCTGTCCCAGGTGCGACCGCAAACAGCTCCGCCCCCTTTCTCTCATCCTACCTGCCCAAAGAGCGCCGCTGGTTTATAACTTCATATGTTGGGCTTCCGTGTAGTTTTATTTTCTGGAATTTCTAGTTATCCTTTGTTTTGAAGTAGTTGTATTCCTCTCTAGTTGTAGAGGGAGACCTAGCGCGTCCGTCTAAGCCTCCATCTTGGCCGTCCTTTTTTTTTTTCATTTCTGTAAGGGCTAGCAAGATACTAAGTTCAAAAAATAAGTATCCAAAGAAAACTTCTAAATATATTTATTTTTCTTCAGATGGTGACATTGAATATTTAATGATCTTACAAGTGATTTACAGCAACTTGTACATAGAAAACACTTCCATCATAAACTATGTATCACATTATTTAGAAATCACCCTGGCTGGTTTGGCTCAGTGGATTGAGCGTCGGCCTGCGAGCTAAGTGTTGCTGGTTCGATCTTCCAGTCAGGGCACATCAGAGAAGGAAAACTCTGACTCCAAAAAACCTCCGCTGCCTTGTGGCATACCTCTTCAGGGGAAAGGCTAAGGGAGTAAACCCCGACAGAAAATCCGGAGCCGGAGTCCCTAAGGCGGTTTGACGTTGTAGTCAACACCGGCAACTCCTGCGGCGCACCTGAAGCCAAGCTGTATTGACTCCGTCTTTCCCTTGGATCCTTCAGCTGCGAAGAGAGGGGGGGGGTCTGCTGCATGGGCAACAGCAGACCCTCCATATCACCCCGCCCAGGCTCTGTAGCTTCAGCTTCACTGGAGAGGACACTCCAGTGTCATCGCAAGATGTCGATTCAACACGGGAGGAGACAGATACCGTGTCACTCCCGAGTCGGACTGCACAACCATTCTTGGCGGTGCAGATAGACTCTTAAGAAGCTACACCATCATCTCTTGAGATGGACGGCTGCCGACGACGATTTAGAAATATTTGCCAGCAAGATCTTGTGACAAATTTAGTGTAGTTTTTTAATATTTATAAATTTATTATGATTGTTTTGAATTATTAGTTTTTAAATCATCTAAAGTTCTCATTTTTATTAAACTTATTGGGGTAGCATTGGTTAATAATATTATGTTTCAAGTGTACATTTCTATGACTTTATGGTTTTAAACAGGAAAGTTTCATGATCAATTTTCCATTTCGAAAGGACATTTCTGCATACTATGCAGAGAATGATTTCAAGAGATAGAAAGTTGGATTTAAAAAGTCTGATCGGGAAGCAAAAGCAGATAAGTAGTGAATATAAGAAGAAGCATTGTCTTCTTTAGGTTGGTTTTAATGGAAAGGAAGAAACATTTTAAGAGACACTTCGAAAGTAAAGATATCAGTTCTTATAATATGGAGATCTGAGTTAGTGCAAGACATTTAGGATAAATCTTAATTCTTACTTTTACAGGGAAGTCAAAAACTCAGAAAAATAGTTCCTTTCGAAGAGAATAGTATGTTTTGTATGGACTTGTTGAGTTTGAAGTGTCTGAATTTTTAAGTGCGCATTGAAGTGGGTATAGGTATGAGAAATTTGGACTGTCAGGGGAGGAAACACTAAAAACATCAGTACACTCCTATGTCAACCCAAGGCATAAAATCATCTTAGTTCTTGAGTGAATTTGCATTCATTTTACTGTTTTTGAGAATGACCTTTACAAAATATTTGCCTATTATTTTTAATGGAAATTGCCACACCATATCTTATAGTTATTTTTATTGAGGATAATTTTTTCTTATGATTTGCATTAAAATAAAGAAAAATTGTTTGGCATTAGATGTTTATTTGCTAAGTTAGCATAACTTAATTGTTTATACTTTATAAGTAAGGTTCGTTTATACTAGATGTCTATAATATTTCCAAAGAATACATTCATTTTCTTGAAACTATTTGTAATTTATTTGTACTATAAATGTTGGATGTTTAATATAAATGTCCAGAAAACTATGTTCCTAAGATTTTGGGAGATACACTTTAACTAGATTTGCTCTCTCTTACTTCTATGGTTTTGCACTATACAATTTTTTAAACCTACACATGATTAATTTTAATGTTTTGAATTCCAAAAGTATAACTAATTACTCAATAATTGTAGAGTAATTAAAATAATGTTTACATAGTATTTTGTTAAGTTCATTATCTTTTTGATATTGTGGTTAAATTCATTTTCTCATTCCAAGTGAAATTGTATTTCTTTCTGTACATATATGTATCCATGTGTATGTGTATGTGTGTGTGTGGTTTTGATCAGGTAGTCAGAGTTTAATTAATTATGTGGATTTTCTTAACAAGTTCATAATTTTGTTTATTTATTTTACAGTTCTTATTTTCAGGTTCTTCTCTAATTTATGTTTTGTGCACTTTCCTTTGTTTATTCCAGTATCCTACTTACAAGTTAAGAGTTACTAATATATGAAATTAAATACTTTCAAATTTAATTCTGTTAATCTTGCCTTAATAATACTGTATTTAAAATTATATATTTTATTAGACTAGAGCCATGTTGGACATCACCATTTCTCGAAGCATCATCTTTTGAAAGGAGATCTGTGCCATGTACCACCTTGGCTGCCCCTGAATTTGATAAATAATTATGAATAATGAATGAATAAATACATGAGGAATGATTAAATACATGAGTCACATATTACTTTGGTTCTAGCCATCGCTGCTGGTTGAAATCCCCTTCTCTGTAAATATCTGGGTGCTGTATGTTAGCCTGCTCACCATTTATTGGGGACCTACTTGACCCCAATCTAGTGCTGGGCCCAGGGCTCTCAAAGTGAGCAAACATTCTTGCCATTCAGAATTTACTTTGAAGGGCAGAGGGCTGGTTGCATCTAAACAGTGACCATAGAAAAAGTTGTCTTATGCCCTGCCTGGGCTCAGTGTGGCTCAGTGGATGAGCGCCAGCCTGAAAACCAAAAGCTCACTAGTTCAATTCCCAGTCAGGGCGCATGCCTGGGCTGCAGGCCAGGTCCTTAGTTGGAGGCAAGCAAGAGGCAACCACACATTGATGTTTCTTTCCCTCTCTTTCTCCCTCCCTTCCCTCTCTCTAAAAATAAGTAAATAAAATCTTTTAAAAAATTATAATCCACTGATTTTTTACAAAAAGGAAGAAAAAGAAAAGACTGCTTTTAGTTAGACTTCAAAACTATTCCCAACCAATGGCTCAGTCAGCTGGACACATCAGAATGCTGGTCATGGGCAAGATATTCAGCTTACACACCTCTGTGTACCATGGGTTTTAATACATGATATTTTAAGTTTTATTAATGTCTAAACTATCCAATATTAATTTTATATTTCTTTTACAACATGAATGATATTTAGATTCTTATTAAAATATTTTTAAGTTGTTATAGTGCTTATTGATTTGTATTGATTTGTACTTTTAATACTTTTTTGGTAGAACAAATTAATATCATTTTAAAACTTTTTGGCATGTAAAATTTTATCTTATTAGATAATGTATGCCAGTGTCTATAAATATGTATATATTATTAGGATAACAGTGTTTTATATGTATTCATTTTTGTCCTATGCATCATCAGGCCTGGGATAGACATGGAAAATAAAAGGGGCACTTAATTATTATTTATTTATTACTCGGTAAAAAATAAAGAATAACCTGACCATACACTTGATTTTCCTATATTTACTAAGAACTGAATGCAGTTGACAGATATGGGAATAGATTACTACACCAAATGACTATTTAAAAATATAATTAATGTTTGATAACATAACAACTTATAGAGAAAGCCTATCTAAATAGCAAGTCATGTGGAAATAGGCAATTGCTGGTAGTGGTTCATCATCACTGTATTCTCTGGTCCTGACAGTCATATATTTGCTGCAGATCCATGTATTAATTCATGCTCAAGGCATGCTGAAGTCAAAACCTGTCTCTTTTCTTCTTTAGGGAGACTAAAGCTTTCCTAGCATGCCCGCAATGCAGTTCCACTTAGTTTCATTGGTCAGAGTCATGACTCATACTTATTCTCATCTTAAAATATTTCACTTTTTCAGCCTATATAGTAAAATTTACTATAGAATTTAATCAAGGAACAGGGGGTTAAGAATAGGAATTATCTAACCAATAGGCTGTGAGTTGGGATTCTTTTAAATTGTGTGCTGTATTGAACCAAAATTAAATTGATGTTCTAGTTTCATGTGTTTCTTAAGTGCATTTTATCTTGAATAAAGACAAAATGAGGAGAAATTGTTATTTTAATAAATTTAATAAAAATGTGTTGAACAACCACTATACAGTATGTACTATAAAAATATTTATTTCTATTCAGGCAAAAAAGATAGCTAAACCAATTTCTTAGTTCAATTCTCCTAAATTACTGTTCTTTTGCAAATGATTTTGCAGGAGTCATTCTCTACAATAATGAGTATAGAGAAAGTTCCTTCACCCTGTTTTGTCTTTATTTCTCTAAAGTGCATTAGCAAAGTAGACTTCATGATGTAGTAATCTGACTGAAATAGGAAGTATGAAATGTTAATGCAACACAAATGTTCAACTTCATTTTGGCTAGAGTATTGCAAATGTATCTAACAACGCTTTTGGCTCATTGCTTTTGAAAAGTCTGGAAGAATATGCAATGATACTCTTCACAACCTGCTGATTGCTTAGTTTAATGTATTCATCAAACAAGTACACACTTGATTCACTACCAAATGGCAAATTGAGTTGAAGAGGAGATATTGTAAGGTCTCTTTAAATATATTTCTTTATCAGTGGTACATATGCCTTCTCTTGTTCCTTATTTTATAATTATGGTGAGTCACTATAAATATACATCCAGGGGTACACCCAAGAACAGTGGATTAATTATGTCTTCTATAATTGCATTTGTGTGTCTGTGTGTGAGAGAGAGAGAGAGGGAGAGAGAGAGAGAGAGAGAGAGAGAGAGAGAGAGAGAGAGAGAGAGAGAGAGAGATCAGGATTTTATTTAATTCATTAAGGAAGTGTCCATGAATACCTTTTATATATTCAGAAATATGCTAGCATTTAAAGATGAATAATATATTAGGACTATTTTCAGGGATTGACAATTTTTGGAAAAATACAAGATTGAAACGAAGAGATTGGTTTGATAAAGATATTCCCAGGTGATTATTTGTTACATGATTTGAAAAGTGGCTAAACTACTCCATAGGTTAATGACTTAAAGGCAGTTTTGTACATTCTGAAATTAGATATATTTACAGCAAATACAAAAGAACTAGTGTTTTAATTTTATCCTTTTAGCCCTTCCATTTTATCACATATTTACAGTGTATAAAAATCACAGAAAAATATAAGTGATATAGTTTCTTTATTTTTCTAATGTGTATATGTTTATAATATCAAAGTAGGTCTCCGTAATGCTATTAAATTGCCAGGTCTTATTTACTAAAACCCTCAAGGTTCTTTTAAGCTATATTCCAGACCAACCAGTTATTTATATTGCGTTATCTAGTCTCTTTGTGTCACAGACTATAATTGTTGTTCTTGCTGAATTAAGTAAAAACATTGACCTAAAATTACTTATTGTCACCCATGCTATTCAAATTTTTCAAGAAATGAAGAAAATCCATTTAGAAGTACAAAATAGCTTTTTAATTAATAGTTTTTATGAAGAAAAGAAAGCTACAAAAATACGTAACAATGTTTGACAGTCTGGAATTTGAGGATTTCCTCAAAGGGGTCACCAAATACTGATTTTCACATCATTTCACTCAGCAACATGAAAAGAACAAGGCGTGTCTTCTGATTATTTCCACACATCCTGGCACTAAAACCATGTAGTTCATTCCTCAGTCCAAGAAACCTTGGGCAGACACATGATTTCTTTCCAAAAGAAATAACTGTTCAAATAATTGTATTTAAGCTGGTGCATTTACTTAAATTAAAGAAAGGTTGCTAGCTGATAGAAGCAATTGTTCTAGCTGATAGGTTTGATTGCTCTCATGTAGGTAATTCCAAGGCCACTAGGAGGCCTGCAAAGAGTCCGCCTTCCAATCACAACCTGACTGAGGCACGCTCAGACGTGACAGTCTTTGATGGGCGAAAGCTGGAGGGAGAGACTGCAAAAATAAACCTCAGAAGAAAATAGTAATAGTGGTATTTAGAAGCACATGCACACATATGCATACACACCCAGAAAGCAAGGAGCAAGGGGTCTTTACTAGAACAGGAAACATTAATTTAATTTTTCATCCTAGTAACTCAGTTAATCTGCTTTTTGCATGTAAATTTCTGTGTTCTCTATCACCATTTTCTCTTCGTCCTTACTTTTCTTAAGCTACTTAAAATTTACTTTAAAGTATACTGTCTTTTACCATGGAAGAGCTAAATGAGCTGTTGAAGTTTTAATAGAAGTATGGTATGAAAAAACAGGTTTCTCTTGTAATTGCTTTTTATCACAGTCCATTAAAATTATTAAAAAATTGGGCATCCTAGGCAGATTTTCTTTTTTACATGTATTGTTTGATTTTATTCTGGTTGATATTTCACAAATGATTACCTGATAGATTAAAATTTTTAAAAAGGACTAGGCATATCTCAGAATTTTACATGTAATTTGGACTTCTGAATAATTTTTCTCACTACATATACATTATTTTTAGCATTTTACAGGTGAAAATGCTGTCTTAGTAGGCCTAATTATATTATAAATAGTGTATGCTTTTGAATTTTCAGTAAATGTTGTTATGCTTACATGATGTTACTATATATTTCCTTAATGTGATATAATAATTTCTACTTTTTAGTTGATACTTATATTTTCCATGATGAATATAATGAAAAAGACTAATTTCAAGAATTAGAAAAAATGAAAGGTTACTGGTAAAAAGTTAAATATGTAACAAAACAGACTATTTTCAGCCAATCACATAACATTTTTCTAGCATAAAAATTTGTTATTATGAAAATAACTATAAAATTGAACTTTAATCCAGTAAAAAGTAATTATTAAGGAGTGGTAGAAGACAATTGTGATCAAATTTTCTATATCTCTTCTGTGCTAGGAAAACTATTTGAGGTAAATTTGTCAATTTAATTTCTAACTTTCATTTAGAGTCCAAAAATGGACATTAAAAAGAGAATGAGGAAATTTTTATATTTAAAAACCAATCTTCTAGTTAGAATCAAATGTAAAAATGTCAGAATATAAATATATTTTTTAGATTGTATAAATGGCTAAAATTATAATAATCTTCCAGAACAAGAGGTAAAGTGTTTCTCACAAACAAAGGTTAAAAGATAGCAGCTTCAGCATTTTCTGATGGCATGCTACGTCTAGGCAAATATGAAACCATCCAAGTGAAGAAGAGCCACGTGTGTCAGCTTCAATTAACTGGTCATGCTATGTATTGGAATTGTTGCTCATCAGGAACTGACATTTTCCATCATTTGCTACTGACAGAAAAAAAAAAGAAAGAAAGAAAGAAAGAAATGACCTCAATATGTTGGTTTGTAGAACCACAGACCATGAAGATTCCATCTGGTGCTGATCTGACCCAATGAATGCGATAGGGATAAATGCATTTATTTCAACTTTAATGAGATTTCTTTGCCATTTGTGGAAGAAATAGCTGTAAGTTTTCCATAAAAACTCAGTGAGAGTTAAGGAGACGGAAAAGTGATGCTTCTAGGAAACTCACATTCCAAATACATCCTTGCTCAGTAGTCTCCTGTAGTGTGCCCTAACGTGACAGCACTTTCCATGGGGGCTCTAGAGGTACATTCTCAAGTGGTGGGGGCTTAAAATAGAAAATATGTGAATTAATAGCACTCATTTAATAAAAATATAGAAAAAATAGTTACCCCACTCTTGTGAAGATTTACTATATACTCCTGATTATTCCAGAGAGATAAATATATATCTCAGATTCTGAAAATTTCGTAGAGAAATCTTGTTCTAACATCCTTCTATAACTTATTTTACCACGTAGGAAACATATGCAGGGAGAAATTACTGTGCAAAATACTCCTAATGGGATAATTATTAATGGTTCAACTGAGACCAATTTCCAAATGCCATAAATTCTCAACAAGAAGTTTTGTATTGCAACATGTTGCTGCCCTTCAGAAAATATGCCTCTATAATTTTTCTAGGAAGCCACCGAGTAAGAAGAGTTTTCTCATATGCTATGAACATTAAGAGCCATGCCTGGGTTTTAAATAGAAGGACATTTAAATGTATTTATCTACTTACCACTGTAAAACTAAAATCACAGAAATTTTGTTTAATTTTTTAATCACTTAAAATGCCTATTGACACGTTTATTTCCATGTCTTAATTATTGTCATGGTTTCTATGTTTGTCCACAGAACATTTTGATTTTGGTTAACGGATTTTAGTGCCACTTTAATATTATGCCTGATTTCAAGTTTTAGCCTATTATTTATCTTTATAACTAAAATTACATTATTTCACCTTGGACTTTGAATTTGTTGGTAGGGCAGCATTTTATAGAGTGGTTTTGAAAATTAAAATATATTTTTGACATTATTGAGCAACATATTTTCATTTTAAAGCTATTTAAAATTTCAACAACTTATAAATCTATCCATGGCTCCCTATAGTACAGAAATTACAACAACTTCTTAAGGAATTTAGGTATATGATGGTAAAACATAGCCTGTCACACTTCATTGTATTGTAGATTAAGGGGAAAAGGTTTCTGACAACTTTGTATGGAAATTAATGAAGACACCTATTACGTTATTTTAATTTAGAAGAATACCTTACCTTATTTTTACATTTCTATGCAGTTTTATAAATTGAATGCTGAGATTGAATAAGGGATGCTATAAACGAAGAAATAACTTTCACAGTAGCTATTACAATAAAATGTGTTATTTTAGTTTGAGATTGCCCTGATAATTTTTCTCTGTGATGATGCCCGGTACACAGTAGGAATAAATCTTACAAAAAGTTGTGAAGCAGACACACATACTTTTCTTCAGTTCTTCTCACTATTACTAATTTTGGTTTCAAAAAGTGCCTCTTTGGGGGCAACTGCTTTATCACCTCAACTGCAGGCCTCTTACTGACATATTGCATTTGGTACTCTTTCCTGTTTCTTTATCAATATTAGAATGACATATTTTCCCCCTTGGTACATTGGTCAATAAACAAGTAAACCATAAACAAACAAACAACCTCTGAAATACCAGCTTGAGCATCGTACCTGAAAAAAACT
This sequence comes from Furipterus horrens, assembly GCF_987537825.1. NCBI lineage: Eukaryota > Metazoa > Chordata > Mammalia > Chiroptera > Furipteridae > Furipterus > Furipterus horrens. The sequence goes on along the minus strand of NW_028327172.1, from coordinate 199,125,770 downwards.
GTAATGAAGTATTTATTCCCTAATCTTCTAGATCTTCAAATTAGGTCAACTATTTCACTGTTTAAGTCTTGATTTCCTCATCTTTGAAATAGGAGTAAAAAAATCACTGTTAGGAAATGTTGCTGTGATAACTTATGTATAATAGAGTGGCTACATATCACTATATGTAGCAGTGGATTGATATGATTCCAAAATTCATAATATTTTTATTATACCATGAGTGACATACATGGCATATATCTGTCAACTTGCTCACTGCAAGCATGGGACACATTACTGTTGTCACAGTGGTCTTTTTGATGAACATTGATGTGGTGCATAAATCCTTTTTTGTAACTGCGAGTAAGTGTTGTCATAAGAAAAAATAACAAGAAATATGTGGTTAATATATGCACAGTGTCATGTCAACTTCCTCCAGAGTTTCCTTGTCACTTTTTAAATAAACACACATTTTTAAAACAAAGAAATGTTGATTAATGCTTTAATTATTGCTTTTTCTTCCTAAACAAATTTCTTATTCCACATTTCCTAAAGCTCAAGAATCTGTACTATAATGCGTTTTGTGTTTATTGGTATGTACTAGTCAGCACTCCTCTTGGTCGAAATGCCAGGAATCTATTTCCAACCAGCTTAAGGGGGAAAATCAGTGTATTTTTATGATACAGTGATTAGGTAAATGCAGTAGAGGCGGCTTCGTGCAATTCTTATCATCTCCCACATGTTTCCTTTTGCTTGTTCTTCTTCCAATGGGTATTCTATTCTCCCTCAGTAGCCTAGAGGCTTCCAAAGAGCTTCAGGCTTTTAGAATTTTTATGGTCCGTAACCTCAGTAATATATAGACTCTTATTTTCTCCAGCATCTTGTGATTGTCTGGAAAATAAAATTGTGTGTCATCTTTTAGGTCACAAGACTATGCCTGGACCAACATCTGTGTTCAGTGGGATAATGTCTTCCTGGGCATGCTGGTCGCTCCTCTGGCTGACCCCAGGGGGAACACCGAAGGCACTTCACCGCTGTAAAGATGGCAACACAACACAAAGAAAAGATGACTGCTTCTCAGTCTTTGCTTTAAAATGTTGTTACTTGTTATAAAACAATTAGGGATTTTTATTACTTAAAACCACGTGAAGAACAACATTGGGAAACTAAAACTCTGTAAACCATTTATTATACCAGTTTATCTGTGACTATTTCCCTTTTTAAAATGTATAAATCTCTATTGCGGAATTGTCCTGCCCTCATAATATATATCCTTTTGTGTAGTACTGAAGAATTCTGGACAGTACTATAAACAAAGCCAGCAATTACAGATCCAATATGTAAGTATACAACTTTAAATTCCTATATAACTTAAAGAGTAAATATGTTGTGCCTATAGAAAAACACACACACAACTATTCAAAATACAATTCTGCTTACCTGAAAGGATTGAAAACAAAGAACAATAAGTAACTACAATTCTGTTTAGCTGTTCTCTCTTGAGATTGTAGCGGTCTCATAAATAATACACCTATGTTTTGCAGCAAAGCTCAGAACCATATTAGAGGTGGCACAAAGTGTCAAGAATATGGGAATTGAAATACCATGTTCTTCACTGATACAATGACTTTGAAATGGGATTTAAGTCTATAGGCAAATGGGCCTAACTTAGAGACACTTAAGTCCCTGGTCACTATCGATCAACTGCAGACCTTCATTCATTTCAACAGAACCTGCCCTTACTTTTTCTGGTGGAAGCAGGAAAGAACGTGACCTCTCTGCTCCCCCATGGCCAGAGTCTTCTCCCAAACCCATCAGTCAGATAAATCACTCTTCCTTTTCTGGAGTGGAATTATTATTCTGATGAGGGTTTTACAATATGGAAATATACTACTAGACCGTAAAAAAGAAAGAAAAAAATTCACCCTTTACAACAGAATGGATGAACCTGAAGAATATTATGCAGAGTGAAATAAGCCAGTCAGAAGACGACAAATAGTATATGATTTCACTCATATGTGGAATCTAATGAACAAACTGAACTAATAAGAAAAATAGAGATGGATTCTTACATGGAGAGCAGTATGCCAACTGGGGGCAAAGTTAAGGAGGGGAGGGATTGAGCAAAAAAGGAAAAAGGACTCATGGACATAAACACCAGTGTGGTGATTGCTGGGGGAGGGGTTAGGGGATGTAAGGGGGATAAATTGTAATGGAAAAAATACAATAAAGATTAAATTTAAGAAAAGTTAATCAAAACAACAGATGTCATCCAAATAATTCTGTTTATAAGGTTCAAGATTAATAGACCTGAAAAGAAAGTTAGTTGCTATCTAGTTCAAAACTCTCATTATGTAACTTAGAAGTCTGAATTCCAGAGCAATTCAGGGCTGATGTTAGGCAGCCAAGCTAATACGGGACTTGAAAAATGTTTGAGTTTTTTCTCACTTCTCTTAGGTCATTTATTTACCTATCAAATACTTATATAATGCTAGGAAATGAAACTGAATCCCATTGATAAACTATTGGTCAAGGCAGGCATGCCCTAAATTTACAAATCTTGTAGTTTACTGGAGGATACTGCCAAGCGAATAGGCAACTGTGGTGTTTTCTTTAAATGTTGTAATAAACAAAGTTCATTCTAGCTTAAAAACACAAAACTGGTTTCACAGAATACTCCTGAAACATCTCATGGCAAAGGTTGAAGGATGAATTGAGTGAAGCTGAGTGGGACGGGATCAGGGGTTGGGACAGTGACAAAAGAAAAAGACAGTGTGGAGACAAATGAAGTGAGTTTTGTTTATAGCAGAGAGACGGGAAGAAACGATGTATGGCAAGAGCTGGAGAAGTTAAAATATCCTTATTATTCATTAACTGCTGAGCCTGTCAGATTGTGTCTCTAGACAACTTTTACTAGAAAAAATTTTAAAACAAAAATATCAACAGGATATAAGAGGAAATTCATGAAATTTCCAGTACTTGGACAGAAGCAAAAGATAAATTGATAAGAGAAAAACATTCATTGGATAATGGTGAGGTGATTTTTTATCAGTAAAAGAGGTAGATAACAAGTCAATAAGAGAAGAGAAAGAAGGAGTAAATGAAAGAGATTAAGAGAGAAATCAAACGATAAATTAATGTGTTTGTAAACTGACATATGATCTCCAATAAATGGCACTAATAGTTTTAAACAAAATTTCTGGCATTGATATTTCTTTGGAATATTTCTTTTCTACATGGCCTTAACTGAGAATAAATGCCAGTATATGATTTCCAGGGAAAAGTTGACATTTTTCTTTTCATTTGAATAAGAGGTCTATTTTTCAATATTTTTATTGTTTCATAATCAAGAGGGTGGATGGAGACTGTCTTTGATTGATGGCTTTTAACAACACAGTAATTATGTTGTCTAACTTGAAACTTTATTCCATCATTCAACCAGGTATTGTGGTTCAAACTTCTGAAATAAGATTTGAAGGTCAGAATAGGTTAGATGAAAGACAGTGAAAAATAGATTTATATCTTCTTTCTGAATTTGACACCAGTTCTGACTGATGATGTCTGAAGCCCAATCCTAAAGGTTGCAAAGAAGCACGTGAAACCTGATCTTTAGCACGGGGCGGGACTTACACATAGCACAGGGCCTGTTATGATCCTAACACAAGCACATTTTAAGAGACAGTCTCCGAACTGAGTCGGAGATAGGTGGAAGAAGCTGGAAGATCTATACTGCACTCACAGGGCATCTCAGGCCTTTGGGCTGTTACCCAGCCTAGATCCTTCTGCTCCTCCTACTGACCTCATACTCAGTTCAGAGAGCATATTCTCTTAAAATGATCCTTAACCCCCATGTGCTGAGTTTGCTATTTCTTTCTTTCTGTTTCTACAGCACACAGAAAATGAATATTTTCTTATTCTTAATACTCTTAATACCTAGTTACTTGAAATATATATACATTTCATAAAGCTTATTATGTACTTTGTTCAACTACATTTATATTTTTAGCATCTAAAGGGGAAGTTTAGGGAATTCTTACCACATAATAGGGTTCTGATCCTTGTAGATGGAATGAATAAATGAATGAATGAATGAATGAATGAATGAATTAAAAAGTAAAAGAAATATGTAGTCAGAGTTAAAAGTGTCAGACTGAAAGCTGGAAGATTGTGAAGTGATGGTCACAGATTGGAATTCTGTGTGTTACATGTAGCACTATAGCCCTGGAGATTTGCGGCTCACAGAAAGCTGAATGGAAGGTAATCAGAGTGGAAGAGGTCATTTTTCTGTGAGGTTAAAATGTCTCCATGGATATAATACTCACATTTAATAATAGCAGGAGTTGTAAAAGTGAGAAAAACTATGAACCAGATTCTATGTTCCTTTGGTTAATCATACAGAATAGAAATTAAATAATGTAGGAAAAAACTCAATGTCAAAATTAAGAAAAATAGCTTTCGATTTCCTCACTTAAATAAGTACCTTCCTTCAAAGAATAGGACCCCAAGTAGATGTTTATCTTTCCTGCAGAGCGCAATCTCCCACAGGTGACTAATCAATACACAGGTTCAGCAATCCCTTTATGGAGCTTACACAGGAACACGGCTTAGCTTAAAATCCAACTGACATTTTGGAATCCTGTTAGGGATTTAATAGCAGACTCTCTGGATCCATTTTTTCTTGTAATATAATAATTACTCAAGTCTACCAATGGGAAGATAAGGCAAAAATACTAAATCTTTTCTCACATACTGTGCTGTAAATGTGCTTTGTTGCCTTTTGGTCTGAAAAGAACAGATGCTCTAAGAGGGCAGGGGCAATATAAAACCAAAATTTATCAACTACTCTTCCTGAAACTTATGTCTGGAATATTACTTATAGTACAGTTAACAGACTTTTCTGCCTCTGCCTAAGGCGTTGTGACTTAAATGTTCTACTGGATATTCCTGCAAGTCTTTATCTGCTACTTGAGCTAACAATGAGAATAATTTTAAATATTTATTCAAGTTTTTAAAGAATGTATATATATATAATTTTTACATGTCATAAAAATACACAGTTCTATTCTAAAAAGTCATGAAAGTGTACAAATTCTCTTTATCTTGAAAAATGATTTTAATATCCCTGAGGGATCACAGGCCTCACAACTTATCCTTTCCTTCTAACATATCCCATCATCTAAGCTCCCCTTCGTACTCTGTATCCAGCTACCTTGTTAGACCACAAGTATATACATTTTATCATGTAATAAGTATGAAATAAATAGTAAATATAGTTGGTCATGAATTCATTTCCTTAACTTCCTTGTTCCTCAGCAACAATAAAAGGAGAAGAAAGACATTAGGATGATTTTTCATAACAGTTGTTTAAATAAGTTTTAATTATTGTATCAATAACAATTTCCTCTTTGGGGGGTTCATCTTGTTTGTTTCCCTCCTCTCATGGAAGTAATTTTGACCACTAGCCAATGCCTGGAGTTGTTTCATATAGTTTATCCAACTATACAGTTGTCTACTGTGATAGGACTTAGTACTGGTTACTCCATTCTAGCTAGAATCAGAAAATCCACATCCCATGTTTTCTCCGCTGACAAGAATATATTTTTCTTATGCCTTCCTCTCTTTGCATATCTCTTGTCTTTTCACAAAGCATGAATTTAAGTATAGACTCCTGTGTGAAAACTTTGAGAATTATCCAAGTGAAATAGCTGCTCTTTCCTCAAATTTCCTCTGTATTTTATTTACTTTTGCAAATTTCATATTACATAATTATCAATTTGGCACTCTCTAATCTCCCATTACACTGAGCATGAGCACTCTCGGGGAAATAACCACAAATTGTCTGCCTTTCCAAGTATCCTAGCTCATGGAAGATCATAAGCATAATAAGGGAATGAACGAATGAGACTGAATCCTCTCACCCCTCAAGCTATCTACCTTTCGCCTCTTCCTTGACATCTTTCCAGCTATCACCAGGTATAAGACAGTAAATCCAAGCTGATAGATAACCCTGACAACAACTGTCTAGTGTTAGAGTAATTTTTAAAAATTGCATTTTATAACTATTGTAAAATATAATCAATAAAATATACTTAAAAAAAGAAAAAATATGCATATTATAGAATAACATTAAGAACTAAAGATAGAAATGGAGAGCATCTCCACAGCATTCTGTGTGAATCAATACCATGACCAGAGATAATTATGGACACCTTTTTGAAATATTACATGTGGATATTTGGCTTAGAGAACAAGTTTTACTACTCTCCCCTTATGGTCTCATGACAAAATTTGTACATCCAGAACTAAGACTCAGAGAAAGATTGACTCCGAATTAAAATTTTATTTCCACCGTGGTTGAAGAAGCAGGATTAAAAATGAGTTCTGTAGTAAGATTTATACTCAACACATGTGCTAATTACTTTTTTGGAACATAACTAAATGAGGTGTCAATATGAAAGAACATTTATGCATTGTTTAATTTCAGCGTAAACAGATAAAACCACATATTCAAAACAAAGATAATAGAAGCTCTTGAGAATGGTATGGTTGGCAGTCTTTTTTAAACCTGACATATTGGGCATAACTACATATATTATAGACATAATAATGGCTAAAATTTGCTTAGCTAGTTCCAATATTTTTCAATATAAGGCATAGATTAGAAAGAAAGATTTAATTCTGAAGCTATGAAAATTTCTAAAGAGGTTTTTAAGGAATTCACTGTTTCAGTAAAATAATTTTCTAGTTAAGATCATGAAAGTTACCTGGGTTTCTAAGAATGGTTTTCTTGTACTATGTGATTTTAGATACTACCATTTTGTTCAAATCAAACTTACCTACATAAACTTGTTGCATACAATTGTTTAAAATACCCCAAAACATCAGCAAAATTGCAAATGCAACACGGTCATATAATTTCCAAGATTGTGTTTACCTTGTTTCCCCCTTACGTGACTAAAAAGTAATGGCTTTTAGTTCAATTAATTGTGTGTGTAAAAGTCTTACAGGCACTCTGAAATAAATTTAAATGGTTCCCCAAATACCACTTCCATTTCTGGCAAACCAAGGTGCCATTTGAAACAACTGTCGTTATTCTGTTGACTCAATATTCAACCATGCACTTTGTTCTTGCTTTTGCTAGAGTTAGGTTCTCTCATGAGACTCAACTGTCTCCCAACTGCCAGCCCCACTTATTATTAATATTATTATTTTTCTATTACAATTGTCTCATTTTCCCCCAATGCCCTCCTCACACAGTCAATCCCTACCTTCTTGTCCCCCACTTTTCAGGCTACTAAGAAGAACTTCTCTTTTCCTTCTGAGGAAGTGTAATTCAAGGGTTCTTACTCTTTCTTCATTATCTTGCTCTATTATATGATCCTTTAACACACTGACCATTTTATATATATATATATGGCTCTGTAAATCTAAACAGCACGTATGGGACTGATTTAAATTATTTTTGTGGAGGCTGTTTAACTTCTATACATTACAACTTATAGAAATATATAATATAAGGGATATGAGGAAATAGCAATCAACAGAAGCTGGATAATTATTAATCCTAGCTCTAGCTAAGCTAATGAATGTCATTGTATGATTTAACTGTCTTGTGTTATATTAAAAGAACATATAAAGCAATTAATTTCATCACCATAAAAATAAATAATCAAACAAATACATCTTTAAAACTGATAGCAGTTGAAAGATTGAAAACATAAATAATGAGAATTGATAAGTATCATGTATATAACATTAAGATGATTAAAAATAACTTCATCTCTGCATTTCTGAGGTGTTTGATAATATAAGAAATTCACAAATTTGAATCTTGTATATGTTTGAGCCTTGCAAGAAAGAAAGATTCCTTGACTAGACAATTTATTATCCATCAACAGAACAGTCATTTACTGCAATGAAGTGTTTACAGGGGACAATTTAAGATTTTGGAGTGCATAAGAAACACACATACACACACATTCAAGTGTGTCTTTAAAAATTAGTTGAGAATTTTCAGATGTTTTGGTTCAGGATCTGACATTTGCGTGACCAATTTATTACAAGCTGGCATTGGTTAGCAAGAAACAAATGAAAATTTGAGTTTCCTTAACAAAGTCTCCCAGGATTCATGCATCATATTTCTTTGCCTTTATCTGGATGTTGGTGACTTTCTAATTTTTATTGTTGACACTAATGCAGATGCCCCCATTTCTTCCCCCAACTCTGCCCACCTCCACCCAGACCTTGCTCTCCGTTCCCTCTGGCCAACACTACACTATGGTCTGTGTCTCTGAGTTATGCATGTATGTTCTTCGGCTTCTTTTAACCAGTCTCCACCTGCTCCTGCCCTTTCAACAGCTGTCAGTCTGTTCCATGTATCCATCCCGCTGTTTCTGTTTTGTTCACCCATTTACTTTGTTCATTATATTCCATATATAAGTGAGACCATAAGGTATTTGTCTTCAACTGACTGGCTTATTTCACTTAACATAATAATCTCCAGCTCTATCTATTCTGTCACAAAAGCTAAGATTTCCTGCTTTATATGGGGGCATAGTATTCCATTTTGTAAATGTATGACAGCTTTTTTGTCCACTCATCTACTGATGGAAACTTGGGCTGTTTCCAGATCTTGGTTATTGCAAATAATGCTGCCATGAACATAGGGGTGCATGTTAGTGACTTTTAATGTATGCTCTCTGTGATTCTCTCTTCAACTTTTTTTCCAAAATTCAATTAATCTTAGCTGTTTTCCATGACCATGTCTTAGTTTCTAACCCTTGAATCTGACCCTTAATTGCTGCTAAAAGACCTCAGTGTCCAAACAGTTATGACATAGAGTTTACCATGGGTGAATGCTGTATTTTGAAAACCACAAAAGAAAAAGAAAAATATTTCTTCCAGAACAAAACTTTTCTAGAATAACAAAGTATAATATTCATACATGTTATATGCAAGCAGCTCAAACTCAGTACATTTAATATGTATTTACATAACAATACATATAATAAAATAAATAATATTTATTATTACAATTACATTTCAAGTTGGACACTGCATCTCAATCATTCAATGCATTGGCTATTGTTTCTTATTGCTTTTTGTGAAAACATACACTTCTAATGTTAGTTAATAATTCAATATTCATATTTATTTATGTTCTACTCTTTTCAAATATTATAAACTGTTCACTTATTCAACACATTTTCTTAATAAAAGGTGATAAGTTTTTTAGTTGTTTGCTTATTTTTGTACATCAGTCACAAAGACTTGAATATCTTTTACATTATTAAAACTGTGAATTAATTCTGGGTACCAGAGTGTTAACCCCCTGTCCCAACTATAGCAAACCTATGCTAAAAAGCACTGCCTTGGAGTAGTTAAACTGCACTGGGGTTTCTAGTGGATCCTGTGCACTGAGGTTATTTCTACATTCATGATCTTGCCATTCAAGGACCTCTCAAATAATTCTTTGTCACATAGTGCAACATCGCAATGTAAGATACAATTATAATTTCTTGCTAAGGAAGCACTCATTGTTTTTAACAGCCTATTAGAGACAAAGTGGTGCACTCCAGTCACATGTAATCCAGAACTTGCCATCGACTCCTTCCAAAGGCAGGTATAAGATTCATTTCTTGGTGTCGTCAGCTTTTTGAAATTCTTTGAGTCTTTCCCACTGAAAATTTTGAAAGATGTAAGATTTCCAAATTGTTATAAACTTATTATGGGTAAAAAACAGTTATTTAATATTCAGATGCAATAAGACTGAATCACTTAGGCCCAAAATGAGATAATTATATTGTACCAATTTCCTTTTATATTGATATGAAGTACAAACAAGTATCTGAATCCAGAACATTTAATTTTGTATTTTTTAGTTTATAAAGTTTTGCATATTCTTCTTAATGTAAATTTACACTTTGGACACTCAAGATTTCTCTTAGAACAAATAAAGATATTTTATGAAGTGAACTATAACTGGGTCAGTTTCCAAAACAAGAAAATCAATCCATGGATCACAGCTTCACATTTGCTTTGTCTTATACTCACATGTATTATCTTTTTCTCAGGTTAACAGAGATCTGCCAGTTGAATTCATTAATAGGATTTCCATTCACATCATTGCAAATGAGCTGTCAAAGAATGTTTGCAACTGTACTCTTTAGTAAAGTGATACAGGTAAACAGTGAACACCTGCTGTTCTCTTTATCAATCCTATTTATTATCACCTTCTTTACTGCCATGTTGCAGCATTAAATAAAAGCCCACATTCATTGAGTCATTTTAGCAATTATGAAATACACATATCAATATTTAGATTAAGTTATTTTAATAACTGCCTAGAATTTTTAATTGTGACTTACTTTGAGTCGTGAATTGCTTTTGGTTACCAAGTAAAAACATATTCTGATGGCTATTACACCATGATTAATAGAGCTCAGAAATATTTTATTTCAAGATAGACCGGCTAGAGGACCATTTAAAAACAGATTTTAATATTGTTTAAACAAACAGTATTAACACTAAAGCTTATTTGTATATTGAAAAAATAGATTATTTAAAATCACTGAATGTTGATATATATTCATTGTATATGAGAAAACCATCATCTGTTCATATCAGTGATGTTGACCCATGTTTAGCCTAGATATAAGGACACACACAGAAAAACTATCTGCCTAAAACTCAAGAATGTGCTGGTCAAAGAACAAGTTCCTAGTATATTACCCAATGATTCATTCAGTGCACATGATAAGAATAATAATCTTTTAATATTTAAATTAGGATTTTTTTAAGGATGTTATAGCCTGCCCCTTGAATCTTGACTGGCTTTAGATAACACTTGTAGCAAAACAACACTTAAAAAAAAGTTGTGAAACAAGGCAGACCTCACCAGGCAGCTTCCACAATCACTCTTGGAGTCCTGAGTTGCAAGGTAACTTCTGGTGATCCCAAAGATAGCCTGTGTGAGGAAACCCAGCCACATGAAGTGCTTATGTGAGGTGTTTAAGACAACAGTCTCAGAGCTGAGCTCAATCTTTGAGCCTTCCCATAGGCTACAGACGTGTAAATAAAGTCATGCTCAAACAATTCCAGCCCCAGCCTTTTTAAATCATTTCCAGCCATCCAAATCTCCAACCTGAAGCCTCAGACATTAAGAAACAGTGATAAGCCATATACATTATGCTTTGCTCTAATACCCACAAAACCCATGAGCATGGTACTTTGTTTCTTATGCCAGTAGGTATGTAGATTTTTTATACCTTAATAGAGAGCTGGAAAAAGAATACAAGTGATTAAGAGATACTAAGTAATTTGAGGAAATTATGGAAGACTTCATGTATGCAGTTACCTAAATTTGTCATCTGTAGTTACTGCAGAATTTTCAGTAGTAGAAATAGAAAGTGATAAATGCATTTAGACCTAACTGGTTCACCAAAACAGTAACCACCCAGTCTGGCTAGAAGGTAGGGCGTATGTAGACATTAGTAGAAAATAAAGTCAGAATAGTAGGTTGACACAAAGTTATGAAGGACTTTTATAGTTGAAGAGTCTTGATGCAATATAGTATACAGTATAATGTCACAGAAGATACACAAACAGTAAAGATACGTAATGTATACCCATATATTTGCAGGTATCTGTATATCTATATATTTAACAAAATATATGTACAAACAGTGCATTTAAGTGGCAAATATAGAAATATATGTATATATGCATATACAATATGTATCACTTTAAGCAAAACCAAGAAAAGTAATAGCAATTCATACTTTAAAATTTCAATGAAAGCATTTTAATATATAAAACCTCACCATGCCAAATATATAACATTTTCAAAAGTATGTTATTTTTTAAATTTTAACTTTGTGGGTATGCAAGCATTTAACCTCGTCTTAGGACTTAAAAAAAGTCTGTATTTTACAACTTATAGATAAATTAAGTTTGTAATCATGATTTTATATTCCACTACATTATTCTAAGTTCTTTCTTTCTTACTATAAGTATATGATAAAATTAAGTGTGTCTTTAAAGATATGAGGCATGGATTTGGACAAAATCAACACCGAAGATTACATGGTTATCAATGCTCACCTGCTTCTTTTCTCTTCCTATGCACAAGTAATTGCAAGTTATTACTAAAACCACACACACACACACACACACACACAAAATTTAGAGGAGTTAACTAATCTTCCAGGCATTTCATCATATAAACAAAAGTTAAGCCTGATGGCAAACATTATTAATACAAGAGTCAATGACTATTTTTTCAATGTTTATAGAAAATAAAAATGTGTTTCTTCTTTAATTTTTTCTTTCCAGATTTACCTCAATCACCTCTTAAGCATTAAATAACACAAAGAGAAAAAATATACATGACAACAATAACATAGGAATTTAATTGATATAAAAATTTTCAAGGAACGTAACTAATGGAATTTACTAAATCATCTTTATAATTTTTATTGTATCTATTTTTATAAGTAGGCCATAAAGTTTATAAACAATAAGAGGATTTAAAATTTTGGTTTAATTTCTCTCCTCATCTTATACTAGACAACAAATTCTTTAGGGAGAGCAATTTTGTCACCTTCAGTTTTCCATCCTCAGTTGTCTATAACTCTGCTCCTTATATCCACTCAATAACAAGTATGTGAGTGGATATAAGAAAACAGCATATTCTGGTTATTACAAGTGTTGTCAATGGAAGTAGATAGCTGAGAAGACTTGCAACCATATTACATAGTTAATAAAGTTATAGACAGTATAAAGCATTAAATTTCCAGTGTAATATGTGTTTAGAGGCCCTGAGAAAACTTTCCATGTCTGCAATCCTCTGTGACCTTAATTCTATGCCTGAAATTCGGGAGTCTTTTAATTTATCTTAAGCCTTTAATACAGTTAAAATCAAAATAGTTTATAATCTTCATGAAGGCAGAGTTGATCCAAGTCCTACGTTTTAATTTCTGAAGTATAGAGCAGTGATTGAAAAAAGTCAATTAATAATTGTTGCACAAATAGATGAATAAATGTGTGAATAAATAAATAAAAAACTATTCTTTAATTTATTATCCTGCCACATTTAATATATAAAGATTTGTGATTACTATGCATTGCACATTTACTTATTAGAAAAACGCTAATTTATAGGATAACAGAATATAAAGACATTGAGTATATGTTAGTTTTAGTATAATAATGCTATTATAAAGAATACAAGGAAAAATTGATCTGTATTCACTGATAACTAAGCACCATGTAGGGTA